>NC_047055.1:9849890-11078542 GCF_011762595.2 Tursiops truncatus
TTAGAAAAGATAGGTGAGGAGAGGATGAACAGCTTCCCTTCAGAAGCTGTAAATTTCTTTCAGGTAATATGAGATTGATTAAATGAAAAGACTGATTTTCATGTATCTTATGTGTCACTTTTTATAAAATCATTTACCTACAATAAAATAAGCCCACTTGAACTGTACATTCCAATCTTTTGTCAACTGTAGACACCTATAAAATCACACCATTACCAAAGTATAGAAAATTTCCTTCACCCCAGAGAGTTCCCTTATGCCCCATTGAATTTAATCTCCACCATCTCCAGCCCTAGGCAACCACGAATCTGCTTTATTGTACAATAGACTGGTTTTGTCTCTTCTAGAATGTCATACAAATGTGATCATAAAGTATGTACTCTTTTGTGTCTGGCTTCTTTCACACAGCATGTTTTTGAGATTCATCAATATAGTTGTGCACATCAGTATTTTGTTCCTTTTTCTTTGCCAGTAGTGCTCAACTGTATAGACACACCAAAACTTGTTTAGATATTGATCTGTTAGTAGACATTTGAATTTTTAGGTTTAGCTAATATGAATAAAGCTGCTATAAACAAATATTTACAAGCTTTTTTATGGATGTGTATTTCCTTTTTGCTTGAGTATATTCATAGTGGCAGAATAATGGATCATATGGTAGGCAAATTTTTCACCTTCTAAGAAAGTGCCAAACTGTTTTCAATGTGGTTGTACAATTTTACATCACCACCAGAAGTGTATGAGGGTCCCAGCTGTTTGAGGGTTCCAGTTGCTTTTCACCAATATTTTCACTCTTTTTAATTTTAGTGATTCTAGTAGGTGTATAAGGGCAAACCATTGTGATTTGAATCTGCATTTCCCTGATTAGTAGCTATGGACAGTTTGACACATTATGTATCTCTTTTTGTAAAGATTCTGTTCAAATCTTTGCCAATATTTTGGAGCTGTTTTTCTTATTATTGATATGTAAAAGTTATTTTATATTCTAGATATAAGTCCTTTGTCAGATATAAGTACTGCTAATATTTTTTCCTAGTCTATGGCTTGCCTCTTCATTTACTTAACTGTATATTTTCAAGAGAAGACCTTCTAAATATTATGAATCCCAACCTACCTTTTTTTTTTTTTTACAGTTAGTGTTTCTTGGTCTTGAGAAATTTTGGCCTGAACTACGTTCACAAGAATTTCCTTATGTTTTTCTCTACAAATCTTGGCTGTAGACCCAAAGCAGACGTGTGAGTCAGTTCCAGCCCCTCTCAACCATGGACTGGGGCCAGTCCCACCTGCCCAGGAATACTCTCAGTGACCTGGTAGAAACCCTCTCAGACACCCAATGGGAGCCACACCTGTTCACAAACTTGGAAACAGGCCTGCTATATACAGACTTAACTGTATGGTCCCTCAATTTGACCTTTGTCTCAGATAGAGCCCCACTGACCAAGGTCCTAGAGCCAGTACTGTCTCCCTAAGGACAAGGCAGGATACATGCACACATGAGCCACTGGTAAAAAACATGCCAAATACAGTCTCCACTGTGGACCTGGAAGCAAACATGTGACCTGGCTCCAACCCTACATGACTGAGACCAGAGGCAATGCCATCAACCTGGGGACCCAAAATAAGGACTTTACCTGCTGAAACCAGTCTGTAAAGATTGGGATAGGTTTGCTCCTGAAAATGGACAGACACCAACTCAAGGCTACACGAATCAGGCAAATGTGACACCGTGAAAAGAAAGTAATATTGCTCCAGTAACCAACCCCAAAGAAATGTATATCTACATATTGCTTGGGAAATAATTTAAAATAACTATCTTAAAGAAGCTCAATGAGATACATGAGAACACATATAGATAACTGAAGAAAATCAGGAAAGCAGTGCTTGAACAAAATGAGGAATTTAATAAATAAACAGAAACTTTATTTTATTTATTTATTTTTTTTTGCGGTATGCGGGCCTCTCACTGTTGTGGCCTCTCCCGTTGCAGAGCACAGGCTCCGGACACACAGGCTCAGCAGCCATGGCTCATGGGCCCAGCCGCTCTGCGGCACGTGGGATCCTCCCGGACCGGGGCACGAGCCTGTGTCCCCTGCACCAGCAGGCGGACTCCCAACCACTGCGCCACCAGGGAAGCCCCCAGAAATTTTATTTAAAAAAAAACAAACTGAAATCCTGGAACTAAAAATTTTTATCAAGGAGGTGAAAAATCTGTGCATTAAAAACTATATGACATTTATGAAAGAATTTGAAGAAGACACAAATAAATAGAAAGATAGCCTGTGTTCATGGATTGGAAGAATTAATATTGTTAAAATGTCCATAGTACCCAAGGAGATCTACAGATTTAGTGCAATACCTATCAAAATTCCAATGGCATTTTTCACAGAAATAGAAAAAAAAATCCTAATATTCATAAGGAACCACGAAGACTCCTATAGTCAACGCAATCTTGAGAAAGAACAAAGCTGAAGGCATCACATTGCCTGATTTAAAACTATATTACAAAGTTATATTAATCAAAACAGTATGGTGCTGGAATAAAAACAGACACATAGACCAATGGTACAGAATTGACAGCCCCAAAATAAATCCAATCCAGAATGAAAAATGAAGAAAGGCTAATCTCTTCAATAAATGATGTTGAGTAATCTGGATATCGACATGCAAAAAAATTAAATTGGACACTTATCATACAGCATACACAGAAGTTAACTCAAAATTGATTAAACACATAAACTTAAGACATGAAACCATGAAAATCCAAGAAGAAAACAAGGTGGAAATTTCCTTGACATTGTCTTGGCAATATTTTGGATACGACATCAAAACACAGGCAAGAAGAAGAAAAAATTAGTAAGTAGAACTACAATAAAGTAAAAGCTTCTGCACAGCAAAGGAAACAGCAATATGAAAAGGCAACCTACAGAACTGGAGAAAACATTTGCAAACTATATATCTGAAAAGGGGTTAATATCCAAAATACATAAGGAACTCATACAACTCAATAGCAAAAAACAAAACAACCTAATTAACCTAATTAAAAATGCTATCTATATCTATAGTTTTAAGTATGGCCTACCTCATTGCATTGGAGGATAAATTGTGATTTTGTATGCAATGCTTAATATTGACAAAAATATGAGGAAACCATCAAATTATGGTAAATTTATACCAGTACTATATACTAATTCACACTGTTAGATATTTGGACTGCTTCCATTTTATCTTATTATGAATAAAGTTGCAGTGGACATTTTTCTGTAGAAAGCATTGTCCTCATTTGGGGCCATTATTTTAAGAAAAGTCCCAAAAAGCAGAATTGGAATGGTAAATACATACAAAAAAATTTAAGGTACTTGATATATACTGTCAAATTAATTCCTAGGAAAGTTGAAGCAATTTACATTTGCATTAACAAAAGTTTAATATCAGTATAGAATGAGAACAAGTTCCATAATATCCATACAAATGTTTGTTGTTCAATACCAAGTCAATGAAAATCTTAATATACTTCCTAGAAGTAGTGAATTTATAAGCAGAGCATAGATTAGTGATTGTGTTTAGTGTTGCTGTAAATTCAGTGCTTAGGGTCTTTAAGTGTTAAATGGTTTCAAAGGGCACTGATATTGGACTTAACACTATTAATACATTACATATTGTTCATTATGTACAAATATCTGAGGATAACAGCCATGGCTAAATAATAGAAAATAATGACACTTGGAAAGTGTATGCAACCTAAAACATAGTCTAGATGAATGGCTTTCAAATATGTCTGATTATAGACATCACCTGAATATATTGGTTCAAAAACCATATTCCCAAACAGCTTCTCTAGAAATTCTGATTCAGAGGTCTGAGGTGAGCTTTATATGATGATTGCTATAAAGAAATAAGTTTTAGAATCACTGTACTAAATGATAGTAATAATGATATTTCTTTGCCTCTTTAACATTTCCCGTACTTTGTTTTACTTAATCCACAGAGCAATCTGATAAGATAGGCAAACTGGTAATATTTTGTGTCACAAAGAAGGTGAGGTTCAGTTGGTCTAAGTTAATTACCCAAGATCAAAAAGTTTATCTAGATTTAATCAGCTCATTTTTCTGTAAGCCACAGGAGCATAAAATAATATACAGACTCAGTAGATATAACAACATGCAGTGCAGTGATGACGAAGGAAGGACCATACCCACCAGAATGTCTGAAAGAAGAGGACAGACAGTACTAAGTGGCAGTAAGAATGTGGAGCAACAGAATTCTTACATACAGTTGATGGGGATGTAAATTAGTACAAATAATTTGGAAAATACTGTTTGGCAGTATCTAACAAAGCTGAACACTTGTATACTCTATAATTCAAAAATTCCAGTTCTAGGTATATGTCCAAAAAGAAAGTGCTGATCATCACAAAAAAATCATGTAAAAGAATGTCCATAGCATCACCATTTGTAATACTTCCCAAACTTGAAATCAAGAGTAGAAAGGATAAATACATTTTGATGTGATCACATGAATGTTGCACAGCAATGAGGATATGACTTGTAATTATGTACAACAGTGTGGACAGATATCACAAACATGAGTAAGAGAAACCTGACATAATAGTACATATTCTTTTATTCCATTTATCAAAGACATACAAAGCAAACTTATTCTGTTAGGAATCAGGATTTTATTTATCTTTGAGGAGGGATGGGAGTGGGTGGTGACTGGAAGAGGGCACACAGGAGACCTCTAGGATGCTGGTAATGTTATGTTTCTAAATGTCGGTGCTGGCTATGTAGGTATGGTCATTTTGTAAAATTTTATCAATCTGTACAATTGTGATTGTGTACATTTTGTTATGTATGCTATAGCTTAACAAAAGTGCTTTTTTAAAAAAAAGAATATAGCCCATTTGTCATCACTTTGTTGTGGGAAGAGGGCAGAAGGTGGACATGGAATGAATGGGGAGAAAAAAAAAATCTACCATATATAAACTTCACATTTTCCCCCTGTATTATCACAACGTATCGATAGCAGGGTGTACAGAAAATTTGTTGAAATCCCACATACTTGCAGTACAATTCCTCACTTAAAGCCAATATTTTTATTTTACTCCCATATAGTATTAAATGCGTACCTATGTATAGAGCAGCTCTATTGATTTCCAGACAAATATTTTAAACCTCATTTGCTACTATGTTGACCTTAATTTCTCATTTCAAATAGATATTGGAACTTCATTCATGTTCCAATTTAAGTTGAAATATTTGTTTGATTTTATAGTGTGAATTGTTCCCATAGTGAGGTACATATTTGTGTTTCATAGAGTGGGAACTTAATGATCCATTTCTCCAAAGAAAAACTGAGATTGATAAATTGTATGGAATAGTCTTTTCATAGAGAAACATTTTGACTTTCATTTTGTCCAAGTGAGAGAAAAATCGAATACAATTGTTGGTCAATTATAGATTTTGTTAAATTTTATGTAATAAGAGCAAATATTTATAGAACAAAATTTAGGAAAAAGAAATACACTTTTCTACTAAAACATACTTATTTACCATATCCACTTAGAGCAAGGGAAGATATAAGGCAGGAGATTGATCACTAACATTCTGGATGTATTTAATATTCACATTAAATCATTACATTATCATTTCATAATCTATACAGTACTGCTCTATGCTAAATCATTGTTTTCCTCGTTTTGTACGTGAAGAAATTGAAGTGACAGAATTGACAACACCAAGGCAGTGTGGTGTGATCGAAAAACTATGGGCATAATAGCTGACCTTAACTCATTGAACTTCCCTGATTCTTACATTCCTCAGATAAAACAGAGATAATAATACTTTATAGGATTGTTGTGAGCAGTTAATGAGAAACGATATTTCATTTAAATTGTCATAATTGGCATAAACTTATTTATAATATTTCTTTATCATATTTTTAATATATGTAGGATATATGGTGATATCCCCTCATTCAATCTGGGTTTTGGAAAATTCTGTTTTCTCTCATTTTTTCCTTAATCAATCTTGCTAAGGGATATCAATTTTTTTTAATTGAAGTAACATTGGTTTACAACATTATATATGTTTCATGTGTTCAACATTGTATTTCGACTTCTGTATACACGGCAGTGTGCTCAACTCCAAAAGTTTAGTTTTATCTGTCACTGTACAGTTGGCCCCCTTCATCCATTTTGTCCTCCCCCCACTCCTTCCTCTACGGTAACCACTACTCTGATCTCTGTACCTGTTTTTCTTTGTTTCATTTGTTTGTTTAATTTTTTTTGAAGTATAGTTGATATACAATATTATATGTTAGTTTCAGGTGTACAACACTGATTCAATATTTTTATAGATTATACTCCTTTTAAAGTTACTATAAAATAATAGTTACATTTTCCTGTCCTGGACAATATATCCATGTATCTTATTTATTTTATACATAGTAGTTTGTATCTCTTAATCCCCTACCCCTATCTTGTACCTTCCCCCTTCCCTCTCCCCACTAACCATTAGTTTGTTCTCTATATCTGTGAGTCTGCTTCTGTTTTGTTAATATACATTCGTTTGTTTTATTTTTTAGATTTCACATATAAGTGATAACATACAGTATTTGTCTTTCTCTGACATTTCACTAAGCATAATTCTAGGTCCACTGATGTTGCAAATGGCAGAATTTCATTCATTTTTATGGTTGAGTAATATTCCAGTGTGTGTGTGTGTGTGTGTGTGTGTGTGTGTATCATATCTTCTTTATCCGTGCATCTGTTGATGAACACTTATGTTGCTTCCTTATCTTGGCAATTGTAAATAACTGTTCTATGAACATTGGGGTGCATGTATATTTTTAAATAAGTGTTTTCATTTTTTTTGGATATATACCCCAAAGTGGAATTGCTGAGTCATATGGTAGCTCTATTTTTAGTTTTTTGAGAAACCTCCATACTGGTTTCCATACTGGCTGCACCGATTTATATTCCCATCAACAGTGTACAAGGGTTCCCTTTTCTCTACATTCTCTCCAACATTTGTTATTTGTGTTCTTTTTGGTGATAGCCATCCTGACAGGTGTGAGGTGATATCTCATTGTGGTTTTGATTTGAATTTCTCTGATGATTAGTGATGTTGAGCATCTTTTCATGTGCCTGTTGGCCATCTTTTTTGTACCTTTTGGCTATCCTTATGTCTGTTTTGATAAAATGTCTATTCAAGTCTTCTGCCCATTTTTAAATCATTTTTTTCCCTTGGGTCTTGCCAGCTGCATCCAAGCCAACCATGAGGATTTGCACCTGTTTCTTCCTGAAGCTCCATGAAAAGAGCATGGACAGTGTGAGGCCCATGGCCAGGCCTGGGGGAGGGGGCACAGGCATAGACATAGGGTGCAAGCTGGAACTGGCAGGCCTCAGTTGTTGGGTTTTTTGTTTGTTTGATATTGAGTTGTATGAGTTGTTTATATATTTTTGGATGTTAACCCCTTATCAGTCACATCATTTGCAAACATTTTCTCCCATTCAGTAGGTTGTCTTTTTGCTTTGTCAACAGTTTCCTTTGCTGTGCAAAAGCTTTTAAGTTTAATTAGGTCCTATTTGCTTATTTTTGCTCTTGTTTCTTTTGCCTTAGGAGACAGACCCAAAAAAATGTAGCTACGATTTATGTCAAAGAGTGTTCTGCCTATGTTCTCTTCTAGCAGTTTTATTTAGGTCTTTAATACATTTTGAGTTTAGTTTGTATATGTGAAAAAATGTTCTAATTTCATTCTTTTGGGAACCCTTGTCTTGTTCCTGATTTTAGAGGAAGGTCTTTCAGCTTTTAATCATTCTGTGTAATGTTATTTATGGGTTTGGCAAAAATTGACCTTTGTTATGTTGAGATATGTTTCCTCTATACCAACTCTGATGAGAGTTTTTATCATGAATGGATGTTGAATTCTGTCAAATGCTTTTTCTGCATCTATTGAGATGATCACATGATTTTAATTCTTCTTTTTGTTAATGTGGCATATCACACTTGTTGATTTGTGAATACTGAAACTTCCTTGCATTCCTGGAATAAATCCCACTTCATCATGATGTATGATCCTTTTTATATGTTGTTGAATTAGGTTTGCTAATATTTTGTTGAAGATTTTTATGTCTATATTCATCAGAGATATTGGTTCATAATTTTCTTTTGTTGTGTCTTTGTCTGGTTTTGGTATTAGGGTAATTGTGGCCTTGTAGAATGAATTTGGGGGTGTTCCATCCTCTTCAATATTTTGGAATAGTTTGAGAACACTAGGTCTTGGCTCTTCTTTATATGTTTGGTAGAATTCCACTGTGAAGCATTCATGTCCTGGTCTTTTGCTTGCTGTGAGTATTTTTATTACAAATTCCATTTCACTAACAGTGGTTGGTCTGTTCAGATTGTCTATTTCTTCTTGATTCTCTCTTGAAATGTATGTTTTTAGAAATTTGTTCATTCTTCTAGGTTGTCCAATTTGTTGGCATATAACTGTAGTATTCTCTTATGGTTTTTTTGTACCTCTGTGGTATCAGTTGTTATTTCTCCTCTTTCATTTATTATGTTGTTTATTTGGGTCTCCTCTATTTTCTTCTTGATGAACCTGGCTAAATACTTATCAATTTTGTTTATCTTTTGAAAAAAAACAGCTCTTGGTTTTATTGATCTTTTCTATTATTTTTAGCCTGTATTTTTTTCCCCTCTGATATTTATTATTCCCTTCCTTCTGCTGACTTTGGGCTTTGTTTGGCCTTCTATTTCAAATTCTTTAATATGGTAGGTTAGGTTGTTTATTTGAGATTTTTCTTGTTTATTCAGGTAGGCCTGTATCACTATATATTTCCTTCTTAGAGCTACTTTTGCTGCATCTCACAGATTTTGGAAAGTTGTATTTCCATTTTCATTTGTCTAGAGATGTTTGCCGATTTCCTCTTTGATTTCTTCATTAACCCATTTTTTTTTTTAGTAGCATGTTGTTTAGTCTCCACATGATTGTGATTTTCCCATTTTTCTTCCTGTAGTTATTTTCTAGTTTCACACCATTGTGTTTGGAAAAAATGCTTAATATTATTTCTATCTTCTTAACTTTGTTAAGACTTGTTTTGTGGTGTAACATGTTAATTATCCTGGAGAACATTCCATGTGCACTTGAAAATAATGTGTATTCTGAATTTTTGGATGGAATATTCTGTAGATAGCTATTAAGTTGAACTGGTCTATTATGTCATTTAAGATCACTGTTGTCTTATTGATTTTCTATCTGTATGGTCTTTCCATTGATGTAATTGGAGTGTTAAAGTCCTTTACTATTATTGTATTATTGTCAATTTCTCCCTTTATGTCTGTAAATATTTAATTTATTTATTTATGTGCTCCTATATTGGGTGCATATATGTTAATGTGTGTAATATCCTCTTCTTGTATTGATTCCTATACTATAATGTCCTTCACTGTCTTTTGTTAGAGACTTTGTTTAAAGGCTATTTTGTCTGATATGAGCGTTGCTACCTCCACATTCTTGTCATTTCCATTTGCATGAAATATCCTTTTCCAACCCCTCACTTTCTTTCTGTGAGTGCTTTAGCTCTGAAGTGAGTCTCTTATAAGCAGCATATATACAGGTTTTGTGTTTGTATCCATGCAGCCACTTTATGTATTTTGATTGGCGCATTTAGTCCATTGACATTTAAAGTAATTATCGATAGGTATGTACTTATTGCCATTTTATTACTTGTTTTCTGATTGTTTTTGTAGTTCTTCTCTTTTCTTTTCTTCTCTTTGTTTCTTCCCCTGTGGTTTGATGTTTTCTTTACTGGTATGCTTGTGTTCTTTTCTCTCTAGTTTTTGTGTTTCTATTATAGGTTTTTGATTTGTGGTTACCATGGAGCTCATATATGTTGATCTATATCTACTTGTTTTAAAAAGGTAGTACTTTAAGTTCAAACACAGTATAAAATATCTACATTTTTTACTCACTTCCCTAAATTTTGTGTTTTTGATGTTGTATTTTACATCTTCATGTTTATCCCTTTACTGATTATTATATTTATAGCTGAGTTTACAATTTTTTGTCTTTTAACTTTGTACTAGCTTAAGTGGTTGATCCTCAGCCTTTACTGTATATTTGCCTTTACTAGTGGAAGTTTTTCTTTCCTATAGATTCTTACTTCTTGTTATAGCCTTTTCCTTTCCACTTAAGGAAGACTCTTTAACATTTCTTTTAGGGTTGGTTTATTGATGAATCCTTTTAATTTTTGCTTCTCTGAGAAGTTCTTTATCTCACCTTCAATTCTATATGGAAATCTTGCTGGTAGAGTATCCTAGGTTGCATGTTTTTCCCTTTCAGCACTTTGAATTTATCACACCACTCCCTTCTGACCTGCAAAATTTTTGCAGAAAAATCAGCTGATAGACTTATGGTGGTTCCCTTGTTTATGACTCTTTGTTTATCTCTTGCTACCTTTGGAATTCTCTCTTTAACTTTGCCAGTTTAATTATAATATATATTTGTGTGGGTCTGTTTAGGTTCATCTTGTTTGGGACCCTCTGTGCTTCCTTTACTTGGGTATCTGTTTCCTTCTACAGGTTTAAGAAGTTTTTAGCCATGATTTTATCAGATACATTTTCAACCCCTTTCTTCTCTTTCTGGGACCGCTAAAATGCAAATGTTGGTATGCTTGATGTTGTCTCTGAGGTCCCTTAAACTGTTCTCATTAAAAAAAATTTTTTTTTCTCTTGCTCTTCTTATTTGGGTGATTTTAATTATCCTATCTTCCAGATCACTTATATGTTTTTTTGTATCACCTAGCCTACTATTAATTCCTTCTATTGTATTTTTCATTTTGGTTATTTTATTCTTCATTTCTGACTGGTTCTTTTTATATTTTCTAGCTCTTTGTTAAAATTTTCACTGTGTTCACCTAGTCTTTTCCTTAATTCAGTTAGCATTCTTATTACTAATGCTTTCAACTCTTTATCTGGTAAATTGTTTATTTCTGTTTTATTACTTGTTTTTTTCCAAGGGTTTTCTCTTGCTCTTTCAATTGAGACAAATTCCTCTGTCTTCTCATTTTTCTTAACTTTCTCTTTCTCTATGAAATTATGTGAAGCAGTTACCTATTGCATCTTGAAGGAATGTCCTTATGTGGGAGCATCCCTATATAGTCTGCATGTGCCCAGTGGCTTTGGTGAAACAGCTGGATCTGATATGAACACAAGTCACATCTTTGCTCAGGGTTTGCTGGCAGCTATCACCTTGGTGGAGGTTAGGCTAGATATGGAGGAGTAGCGCTAAAACAAAACGTGAGCCAGTGCTTCCCCTCTGCTCAGTGGCCATCACCACCTTATTTGGGGTAGGGGCAGGTCCTGCGCTGCTGAAGCAGAAGCCTGAAGTTTAGGTCCGAGCTGGCTTTATTCCCTTTAAGTATGTGCTCCACCCACTCCCAGTATCAAAACTCTTGCCCCAGAGTGGAACAGTTCTGGAGCAAGTGGTGCTGGTGTGGGAACTTGGCATGAGTTGGGTCATGGGTTGCCTACACCATATTTTTTAAAATTCACCTTTGCCCCAGTGTTTTAAGATGTCATATTAATCACATATTAAATTTGAATGTGTATTTGGGTCACCTTCTGGCATTTCTATTCTAGCACATGATTTTTTAATATGTCAGCACAGTTTTGTTTAATGAAACTTTACAGTATGTTTTAATGTCTAATAGGGTTAATCCCCTCTTACAGTTTTCCTTTTTTGTGTGTTATCCTATCTCAAATTGCATGATTGCTTTCTATATAAATTTGATTATGACTTGTCTTTCTTATCAACTTATCAAGCCCTATTTAAAGGTAAGTAAGAATTTTTATTAGAATCACATTACATTTATAAATTAGCAGAGATAACAGACATCTTTATGATGTCTATTCCTCCTATCCAAGAACAGGGGCATGTCTTTCAATGTATACAGGTCTACTTGTGTGTCTTTCAAGAGTGATTTACCACTACTCCAGTCTCTGCCATGTCAGCTTCACGAGTGAGCACTGTGGCCACTGGAGCAGCTCCCACGGCAGAGCAGGACTGGATGGTCAGAGGAGCATGGCAGCCCCAGCAGCCATGGAGTCACCTGGCCCCCAGACTGACTGGCACAGTGGAGAAACCACCTCAAAAACAGAAAAGCAGCCATGTAGCTAACAAGGTCTTGGTGCTCCAGCCAGGTGTCAGGCCTGAGCCTCTGAGGTAGGAGAGCTGAGTTCAGGACATTGGTCCACCAGAGACCTCCTGGCCCCACATAATATCAAATGGCAAAAGCTCTTTCAGAGATCTCCAACTCAACGTTAAACCCAGCTCCACTCAATGACCAGCAAGCCACAGTGTTGGAGACCCTATGCCAAACAACTAGCAGGACAGGAACACAACCCCACCCATTAGCAGAGAGGTTGCCTAAAATCATAATAAGTCCACAGACACCCCCAAAACACACACCAGACACGGTCCTGCCCATCAGAAAGACAAGATCCAGCTTCATCCACCAGAACACAGGCACCAGTCGCCTCCACCAGGAAGCCTACACAGCCCACTGAACCAACCTTATCCACTGGAGGAAGACACCAAAAACAGTGGGAACTGTGAACCTGCAGCCTGCAAAAAGGAGACCCCAAACACAGTAAATTAAGCAAAATGAGAAGACAGAGAAATACACAGCAGATGAAGGAGCAAGGTAAAAAGCCACCAGACCAAACAAATGAAGAGGAAATAGGTAGTCTACCTGAAAAGAATTCGGAGTAATGATAGTAAAGATGATCCAAAATCTTGGAAATAGAATGGAGAAAATACAAGAAAGGATTAACAAAGACCTAGAAGAACTAAAGAGCAAACAAACACAGATGAACAACACAATAAATGAAATTAAAAATTCTCTAGAAGGAATCAATAGCAGAATAACTGAGGCAGAAGAATGGATAAGTGACCTGGAAGATAAAATTGTGGAAGTAACTACCACAGAGCAGAATAAAGAAAAAAGAATAAAGAGAATTGGGGACAGTCTCAGAGACCTCTGGGACAACATTAAATGCACCAACATTCGAATTATAGGGGTCCCAGAAGAAGAAGAGAGAAAAAAAATGGGACTGAAAAGATATTTGAAGAGATTATAGTTGAAAACTTCCCTAACATGGCAAAGGAAATAGTCAATCAAGTCCAGGAGGTACAGAGAGTCCCATACAGGATAAATCCAAGGAGAAATATGACAAGACATATATTAATCAAACTATCAAAAATTAAATACAAAGAAAAAATATTAAAAGCAGCAAGGGAAAAGCAGCAAATAACATACAAGGGAATCCCCTTAAGGTTAACAGGTGATCTTTCAGCAGAAACTCTGCAAGCCAGAAGGGACTGGCAGGACATATTTAAAGTGATGAAAGGGAAAAACCTACAACCAAGATTACTCTACTCAGCAAGGATCTCATTCAGATTCAACAGAGAAATTGAAACCTTTACAGACAATCAAAAGCTAAGAGAATTCAGCACCACCAAACCAGCTTTACAACAAATGGTAAAGGAACTTCTCTAGGCAGGAAACACAAGAGAAGGAAAAGACCTACAATAACAAACCCAAAACAATTAAGAAAATGGTAATAGGAACATACATATTGGTAACTACCTTAAATGTAAATGGATTAAATGCTCCAACCAAAAGACATAGACTGGTTGAATGGATACAAAAACAAGACACATATATATGCTGTCTACAAGAGACCCACTTCAGACCTAGGGACACATACAGACTGAAAGTGAGGGGATGGAAAAAGATATTCCATGCAAATGGAAATCAAAAGAAAACTGGAGTAGCTTTCGTGTAATTTGCATTTCCCTGAGACATATTCTGTAGAACATACTTTCCTATGCCTATTTGCTATCTGCATTTCTTCTTTGGTGAGGTGTCTGTTCAGATTCTTCATCGCTATTTAACATTGTACTAAAGGAATTAGTCAATTAAACTAGACAAGGGAGAAAAAATTAATTTGAGGGATAATAACTGGGAAAAAAAAAAGTGAAGCTATCTCTATTTTAAAATGCTATAATAGCATATATAAAAATCTCTAAAGAGTCAGTGACACAACTAATTGAAACAATAAAAGCACTCAGTAAGATAGCAGGATATAAAATTAATGTACAGAAATTATTAGCTTTCATATATAAAATATTGCTGGTTAGGGGAAATAATAATAGAGAAAATACCATTTACAATAGCATCAGATCACACGATCTGCTATGTGCAGACTCCTAAGTCAACACCTAACATTAAAAAACGTGTAGAATTACAATTCACCATGAGCTGATTTAAAGAAAAGTACAAAGTGCATTAGGGAGAAAAGAATCATGTTGAGAAACAGTTAACTTAGAGTTGGCAAAGCAAAAATGAAATTCATACCCAAGTTTTTAGAAATAATAGAACATACTGAAAGAGAGTTAAAATAGGTATAATAAGACATTTCAAAGAAACTAACTATAAAAAGAATGAGAGATTATGAAATGAGAAAATAATAGTTTGAAAATACAAAAGAGAAATATTAGAAATGCAAAACAGACTATACACAGCTAAAAAGAGAATTGTTAATATTTTTAAATGACTGTCAAGAAACCACAAAATATTCAGCACAATTATATAGAGAGATGAAAACTATTAAAAGCAAGTTAAGAAAAATGAGGGATAGAATGAAAAGGCTTGATGGAACATATATGTGAAATTATATATATCTATATCTTATATGTTTATATGTATATATAACATATATATGTATTATATATATATATATACACACACAATACCCAACATATAGAAAATATATTTCCTTTTCAAGCTTAAGGGAAATATGTATATATATTTCTACTTCTATATGTTTATGTGCATGTGTATGTGTACTTATTTATACAATATACAAACACCACTTATTAGGCCTCAAAGTATACCTTACAAAGTACTGAAACATCAGTGTCATATAGACTATGTTTGGAAAAGGAACAAACACTCATTTCAAGAGTCAAGTATAATCTAAGTCCCAAAAGTAAATACAAGAAAATTTCAGTCCAAAATCACTTATGAATATAGATATAAAGATTGTAAATGACATGCTAGGAAACCAAATCTAACACATTAAAAAATGCCTTCATACAAGCAAGGCAAGGATGATTGGACATCAGAAAGTCTACCAATGAGGGCTTCCCTGGTGGCGCAGTGGTTGAGAGTCTGCCTGCTGATGCAGGGGACGCGGGTTCGTGCCCCGGTCCTTCTGAAAATAAGAACAAAGGGGTAAAACTTATTATATCAACTTTGAAGACTTGTTTTGAAGTTGTATTTGTACAAAGATAGTTTTTAAAATTGGAGGGAATAGAGTTCAAATTCATAAAAATAACGCATCATAGCATGTGAGTGTGTTGGCATTACCAACCAGAGTAGAAAAAATGAACTATTCAATAAATAGTTTGGGGACAACTGTTTTGTCATAGTTGTAATTAGATTCCTACATACTACTATGCACAAAAATAAATTACAAATGTGTTTTAGAAATAAATGTGAGAAACAAAACTTTGAAGGTATTAGAACTATTATGATAGTTTTCATGACTTAAGGATTTTTTAAACATTATAAACAACATACAAAAAAAGAAAAAGATTTTTAGAATTAAGTAAACAAAATTACATTTTATAAGAAAAAATGTTAAAAACCATGTATAGACCATGAGAAATTCTTTGCAGCACAAATAATGGAAAAATAATTAATATCCAGGATAGATAAATAATTTCTCGAAGAACAACAGTGTAGGAAAAAAATAAACCAAAAACTGAAGTCAATTCCCTGAAGAGAAAACTGAATTGCCAATATTCATATGAAAAGATGCTCCTCTTAACTGGCAATCACAGAAGTGTAAATGAAATCACCAATAAAGCATTTCGTATCCAGCAGATTGTCAAAATACCATGTATCTCATGTACTGCTGTATGGAGGATAAACTAAACTGGCTCATTAGTTCAAACACTTTAGAGTCCAAATTAAGAGTATCTATTAAATTTGAAATTATGTGTGCCCCACATATCAGTCAGGGTTCTCCGGAGAAACAGAACCAGTAGGAATACAGGAATACATGTCTGTGTGTGTGTGTGTGTGTGTGTGTGTGTGTGTGTGTGTGTGTGTGATTTATTTATTTATTTATAATTATTAGATCTCAAAAAACCCAGTGTTGAGGAAAGAGAAAGATGCAAGATGATATGTATGTATGTGTGTGTGTGTGTGTGTGTGTGTGTGTATATATATATATATATATATATATATACACACATAGAGAAATTACATATATAGTTTCTATACATTTAAAAACACATATGAATACATCATACGATGTTCATGATTGCACATTATCTATAAAGGTTTAAAAAAACAGAATGAAAAAAACAGAATGGAAGTGTTTATACTGTTAGGGATTTCTCTTGAGGAAGAGATTGGAAGAGGGATGGAGAGGATGGAAGTTGGACTCTTGAGCAGGGATATATAGGGTTTCAACATTATGTTATGTTTTATTTATTTTATTAAAAAAGAATGAGGAAGTAATGATAAAATATGTGTGATGGAAAGAAAGGTATTTGTCATCCATTTCTTCATTCAATAAATATTTATTAAATATTTACTTTGTTCCAGGCATAGTTCTAGTTTCTGGGACTACAGCAGGGACCAGAGTAGGTGAAAAATTCCTTTTGTTTACATAGTTTACATTCTAGTGGGAAAAGACAGAATATGCATTAATAAGTAAAATGCATAGTATATCAGATAATCGGATCGTGATAAGTTCTGCTGCAAGCATCTCAAATGTCAGGCAGAAAAGGGCTTTCTTTTACAGGGAGGGGTAAAAAAGACCAGAAATGGCAGAGTGTGAGACAGTGAGTGATGTGATGGAATGACAGTAGGTCAGGGAATGTCTTTCCCTGTGGTCAGTCTAATCCTGGGAGGGGCAAAAAAGGGGGGTGTTGTATGTTGGCTCAGGCTGAGGGTAGGTCAAAGTTCAGGGAACTTAACGGGAGGGAAGACTTAACTAAAGTTAGGTCAAGTCAGGAATTTTGTCCAGATTGGTCAGTGGGTACAAATAGACCATATAATCCTTTAAGAGGCAAAGAATGAGAATTTGATGGATCTGTGTCTTGCCTTGTTATAGGTAAACAAGGGGAGCCTCCTTAAGTATTATCTAAGTCACATGGTGAAGGGTGGTTCTTTTTCAGTAAGCTGTTTCCCAGAACACAAATGGGTGAGGGGGATTTCTTAACCATTGCTGTTTTCCAGTCTCTCAGGGTTCCTGTAAAATTCAGCACTGCCAGAAGAAAGAGGTTGCTATTTTAAAGAGCGTGGTAGGAGATGGCCACATTGAGTGAGTGACATTTGAGCAGAGATCTAAACCTGAAGACCTAAAAGACACTAGAAAAGGTACTCCAGGCAGAAGACAGAGCAATGCAAAACCTAGAGGTAGTGAACCTCACATGTTGGAAGAATAGCAAGGAGTCCGGCGTGGCTGGAGAGTAATGCGATTAGAGAAGATAGTAACAGACAATGAGGTCAGAGAGAAAAGAAGGCCGGATTGTGAAGGGCCTCATCGTGCATTGAGGGACCTTTGGCTTTTACTTGGAGTGAGATGGGAAAATCTTGCAGGGTTTAAAATGGAGGAGTAACATTTTCTGGCCTGGATTTTAATGGGGGTCTGGCTGATGTGTTGAGAAGTCAGCTGCAGGAGTAAAGTCCTTAAGTAAGTGAGAAGAGACAGAATTCAGTGCACAGGTGTAAGGGTAGAATAAAGAGTTCATCCACAGAAACAGGAGGAAAGACAGAGGGCATACTCAAGGCATAGACATGATAGGTAAGTAGATGTGATGAAATAAGCCTGTGGAATTTCTCTTTTGATTGATTTTATTCTTCTAATGAAATAAGAAGCAAGATTATTAGCTGAGAGTGGAAATGGGAGAGTGGTAAGAGAAGAGAGGAAAAAGTATTGGACAATTAGTTGGAGAGTAAAAGGATGGACTACGAAAATACTAAGTTTGGCAGATACAATTAAGGACCCACTTGAGGGTAGTGACCGTGAATTTAAAATGAGAACAGTGAACACAGTTTCAGTTTATTCAGAACTGGGGTTTTGCCAGGAGAGGAAAATGAGGTGTGAAAGGGTCAAAACAGTTGAGGGTAGATGCAAAGGACTGACAATGGTGGTCTATGGTACTTAAGCTAGGTAAGAAAGAAAGAGAGGGGATGCGGAAGGTAAGGGGCAGTGAAACATGGTAGGATCATTGAATTGGAGGTTTCAAAGAGATCCAAAAATTTTTGGAGTTGAAGAACTAGAAAAATGAACTGGAATGATAGGATGGGTGGACAGAGAGTGGGACGTTCAACATTGAAGGACTCAAGGAGTTGCAGTAATTTAACAATGGCAGGCTCCAGGGTATGGCCATGGGAGTGGTGGTTAGCTAAGAAAGGAGGATGGAAATGACCATAGGAAGAGAGGAGGTAAAGGAGCTGAGAGACCACTACACTAAAAGTGTGATCTAAGTGCATATGGAAATGACAAGTAATTATGACAGGAAGAAGTGAGCTGGAAAGGGTAAGAGTGAGCAAGGATTTAAAATCTTACGGAATGAGTGGGGATAACACTGAGGTCTCTAGATGACTGCAACACTAAATGCTAAATGGTGGTTATTGATATGATCTTACAACATGATATTCAAATACACACACACACACACACACACACACACACACACATACACTCTAGGGAGAAGAAAAGAAAGAACGTGGAGAATACCTCCTCACCTTCAGCTCACCTTCAGGATCTCTGTACTTATATATAATTTTTATATTAAAAAAGAAGTAAATGGGAAAAAACAATAAGAATCTTCTGTAATCATATAGAAACTAAAATACATATACAATATTTTTTTAAATAGAAGAACCCACAAATAATTGCAACAACTTGTTTTCTGCCAGGCACTTTTCTTAGAGCTTTACATGTGTTTACACATTTAATTCTCATAACAGTTCTATGAGGTAAGTATCAGAATCAACCCCATTTAATAGATAGAGAAAGTGAAGCACAGCCAGGTAAGGTCAATTAACTATTTATTAAGTGACAGAACCAGGACTCAAACTCAGGCAGTCTGTTCCAGAGTTCAAACTGTTAATCATTGCATTATACTGTCTTTTGAGAAAATAATTCATAATGAACAAATTAGGCTCTTGCCAGGATGTGAAAAAGATACATTATTAAGAATTCTTACTAATTCTATTATACATTATTAAGAATATCTAATATACTTTCTACCATTTCAATAGATAAAGGAAGAAAATCACATATCAACTCTTCAGTTGCTTAAATGTTTTTTGGGAAAATAAAATATAAATACTTAAATACATTTTAAATCGTATAAAATATATTTTTAAAGAATGGGGTAAACGGATACTTCCTTGATACGATTTTACCCATATTAAGCCAAAAAGCAAAAGCAAGCTTAATGGAGAAACACAAAAATCATTCCTAATAAATGCAAAAGCAAAGGAAAAATATCCACCTTCAATTTGGCTATTTAATTTTGTTCTGAATGTAGTAGCCAATGTAATGAGTCTAAGTGAGGAAATTGAGGTAAAAGCATCTAAAATGAGAAAGAAAATATTATTATTTGTTTATGGTAATATGATACATATAAAATACACAAGGGATTCAATGGAAAGCTATTAAAGTCTTCCAATTTTAAAATAGCACAGTAAAGAGAATAGTTTTCTCATTGTCCTTCAAGTAATCTTAGCCTTCAAAACAATAAGGAGAACGTTTAAAAATAATGCAAACTTCATCTTCAATGAAATTTGGAAATATCTATATTCCCAAAGGATAGTATATGAGAAAAGACTTTCAAATAGAGCCAAGGTCATAAAAGAATGAGGAAACACTGAGGTAAGACTTTTGTGACTAAAGATCTCAGGCCAGTGATAAACCACAGTTCTAAGTGGCCACCACCAAAGAGAAAAACAATAATCAACTGATTATAGAAACAAGTACAAAGGCTGATAGAGGAAGCTACTCTGAACTCAGCATGACAAAGAGTTTCAAAAAGTAGGGAGAGTGGGGCTGAATAAAGAAACAAACAGGCAAGTCTGTTTGCAGAGTGGAGGAGAGAAGCATCATATGCATAGTTCAACAATGCTGATGTCAGTTTACCAGGGAGGGACTGCCCTGGTGGTGCAGTGGTTAAGAATCCACCTGCCAATGCAGGGGACATGGGTTTGATCCCTGGTCCGGGAAGATCCCATATGGTGCAGAGAGTGATTAAATAAATTATGGTACATCCATAGAATGGAATGACTAATTTCCATATGTACTTATAGGGAAAAAAGTTTTGAAGTGAAAAATTCTGTGTACAATGACTTGATTTACATATATGGATATGTATACACGCATATATGTATACACATATACATATTATATATATATTTCTTTTGTCTATTAGAATATACCTGGAAGCATACACACAAAAAAACTGAGCAAAATGTTTGTGTCTGGAGAGGAAAACTGAGAAACAGGGGCCTAGGGGTCAAGGGACTGGTCACTTATATTACCAGTAGACAATATTGTAACTTTTAGCCATTTATATGTTTCATATTTAAAAACAAAAAAAGATTTTAAAACTAATAGAAATCATAAGAGATTTCATAATGTGATTAGTTACAAAATTAAAATATAAAAATAACTTTTCAAGATATGAAAAGGATAGAAATGGAAGAAATGGCCCATTTATAATGGAAATACAGAACATTAAACTTAAAAAAATGTTCAGTACCCATGTGAAGAAGAGTTTGAATTACCAAAAGACCTCAGAAAAATCATAGATAAGTACGACAACATAACTTGACATTGGCAATAAAACTGAATATTATAAAGATAAGCTAATTCTAAAGTTCACATAAAAAATAAACCTTAAGACTGACAACTAAATTCTGAAAGACAATAAGGAAGCACTAACCCTATCAAAATGTAAAATTTACAAAGATCCAATACTTAAACCTGACTGACATTGGTGCACTAATAGATTGATAGAACAAATGAACAGAATAGATCCAAAAAGAGATGGAAATAAAAATGCAAGTAATTACATATTAAATGTAAAATTTTTAATTTGTAGGGTTTATTCATTAAATGGTGTTGGGAGAACTGGCTAGTGACCAAAATATAAAGCTATATCCCTATCTTACTCAATAAACCAAAATTTCAGATGAATCAAATGTTTAGAAATCAAAGTAAAAATCATAATTTACCAGGAAAAATGTGATAATTATTTAAATAATGTTATGGTGGTTCTTCTAAGCAAAGCCAAAATCAGAGAAGCCATAAAAGAGAAACATGATAAATTATATAAAACTTGAGTTTCTTGAATAAACAAAATAATTTTCCTGCATAGAAAAATGTTATAATCAAGAAAAAATTCACTGAAAAACTGAGAAAAATATTTACAGCACAAATTGTTTATGAACAAAACTTGTTTAAAAATCATAGAATTCTTAAAAACAAATAAGAAAAAAACCCTGGAGATCAAATAGGAAATCAAATTCACATGCACAAATAGTTAATACAAGAAAAATAACTTTAATCATATTAAAGAAATTTTCTCTCTATCATAATTCAAGAAATGGAAATAAAATACCATCTTTTCCCATTAGATTGGCAAATATCAAGAGTAACATGGTAGGTAAGACTGCACACTATCTCAATGACCATTTAACATTGTAATAGAGGGATTTCCCTGGTGGTGCAGTGGTTAAGAATCCGCTTGACAATGCAGGGAACACGAGTTGGAGCCCTGGTCCTGGAAGATCCCACATGCCGCGGAGCAACTAAGCCCAGCCCGTTCGCCACAACTACTGAGTCTGCGCTCTAGAACCCGCAAGCCACAACTACTGAAGCTGGTGCACCTACAGCCCATGCTCCACCACAAGAGAAGCCACTGCAATAAGACGTCCACGTACTGCAAGAAAGAGTAGCCCCTGCTCGCCGCAACTAGAGAAAGCCTGCATGCAGCAACAAAGACCCAACCCAGTCAAAACTAAACAAATAATTTTAAAAAGAACATTGTACTAGAAATCAGTGCAATAGTGACTAATAATGTGTAAGTAATAATAATGACTAGTCAGTGTGTAAATGTATGGGTATGTGTGGGTGCCTACACATTTTAAGGGAAGAAAATGTCACCATTTTTTCATGATATGATTATTCACCTGGAAAAATCTGCAACAATCAATGTACAAAATTAGATATAGTAAGAATCCTGAAAATAAGCACAAAATGTGGGGAAACAGGCATTAGGACTCTCAAATTTGTTTGTGGGAGTATAAATTTTGAACTTCTGGTAAGTAAAATTTGCCTGAATGTCTATATCTGTATATATCTATATCTATCATCTGTCTACCTGTCTATGAATAATACATACCCTTTGACCAGTGACTCAGGAATTCTACTTCTAGAAAAGGAATTTATAGTCCACATAGATATTATCAGTTATGTGCAAATGTTTATTCATAAAATATGCAATGCATTGATGCCTATTGCAGGAAAAGGTTGGAAACAACCTTAACACCCATCATTAGGGAAGTAGTTTAAAATGTTTTGTTATCTTATGTTAATGTATAGTCGACTAAATAATGCGGCTCCATGATGTCCACTTTCTAATCCCCAGACCCTGCAAATATATTACCTAATATAACATCTTGGAGATCGCAATTTTAATTTTTTTAATTTTTAATATTTTATTTTAAAAAATTTTTATTGGAGTATAGTTGATTTACAATGTTGTGTTAGTTTCAGGTGTACAGCAAAGGGAATCCATTATACATATACATATAACCACTCTTTTAAAGATTCTTTTCCCATATAGGCCATTACAGAGTACTGAGTAGAGTTTCCTGTGCTATACAGTAGGTCCTTATTAGTTATCTATTTTATATATAGTAATGTGTATATGTCAATCCGAATCTCCCAATTTATCCCTCCCCCGCTTTCCCCCTGGTTAACGAAAAAGTGTCTTTGAAGATGCAATTAAGTTAAGGATTTTGAGAAGGGAAGATTGCCCTGGATTATCCAAGTGGGCACAATGTAATCACAAGTGCCCTTCTAAAAGGAAGCAGAGAGAGCTACTCCTATAGAAAATAAGGCAATGTGATGGTGGAAACAGAGATTAGAGTGATGTGCTTTGAAGACAGAGGAAGAGGCCACAAACCAAGGAATAAAGGCAGTCACTATAAGTTGAAAAAGACAAGGAAATGGATTCTAGCCATAGAGTTTCTGGAAAGAACCAGCCCTGCCAACACCTTGAATTTAGCCCAGTGAAACTGATTTCACATTTATGACCCCCCACCTGAGCACTGTAAGAAAATAAATATGTGCTGTTTTAATCCATTAAGTTTGTGGTAATTTTTTACAGCAACAATAGAAAGCTAGTATGTACTGGATTACCAGTTGGGGCAGATATATATGTACTGATATGATATATGAGTGTTTTTATCTCCAAAATACACTCAGTAATGAGTAAGAAAAAAAAGAAAAGTATGGTGTATATATTATGTAAAATTTTTATAGAAATGAATGTATTTATATGCACATAAACAAACATGTACACACATATAGGGTGTCTCTGGAAGAATGTACAAAAAATGTAAACAGTGGCTATCTGAAAAGGTGAATTGGGAGGGGCTAATTTTAGGAGTTGAAGACATTTCCCCTTTGTACCCTTTTGTGCTGTTCGATTTTTTATACCTTATGTACATATTAATTTTTCAAAAATAAATAATGGGCCCATAATTTTTTAAAAATTGAAGATTACAAAAATCCTGTTCAGGTTTTGATTGTGATATTATTGGATTTATAGATTAATGTGTGGAAGAATTGATATCTTTAGAACTCTGACTCTTCCTCCAGAAATATATCATGTCTCTCCATTTATTCAAATGATAAATCCTCCAGCAAAAATGTTTTTCTTCATCTGCAATTCTTAGACCTTCCTGTTAGTTATAGCAATAGTTATTTATAAATTTATTAATATTTTAACTAAAATCTAATTTTGTATTAAAACTATATTTCTAATTTCCTTATTTTTACTTACTTTGCTTCAATTATTTTTAGCTAGGTATTTTAGTGTGATAAGTAAGAAGCAGCAAGGGTGAATGCCCTTGTCTTGTTCCGACATGAAAGCTAAAGTCTGTAACTTTATGTATGCTTGTTACAGGTATTTCGTAGTTATATTTTATAAATTTGCAGAATATCTAGATTGCTAAGAGTTTTTATTACAAACATCTGTTTGATTTACTGAATTCCTTTTTCTGCCTTCATTTATATGATCGTGTAGTTTTTCTCCTTTATTCTCTTAAAGGTGAATTCATTGATTTGTTTTATGTTACAGCATCTTTTCATTCCTGAAAAAAACTATTAGTCATGACATATATTCTATACAACTGGATTCAGTTTGTTAGTATGTTATTTAAGATTTTTGCATCTATACCTATAAATCTGCAATATTTCCTCCTCCTACTAAACCCTGTCAGATTTCAGACTTCTAGATTAATAAAAATAAGATTTCCTTTCTTTTATTTTAATGAAATAAAATTTTCCTTAATTTTAACTGAAACAATTTCAATAAAGATGAATTTTCTGTTCCTTAATTCATATTTTCTAATTATTCTTGAGCCATTTTTGATAGTTGACATGGTCCATTTTAAGTTTTCCCAAATTTATTAAGACAAAACTATTCATAATATTTTATCATTTTAAAAACTCTGCTATGTTTAATGATGTTTCTTCGCATTCCTAGGATTATTTTCTTCTGAATACTTTTGCAAGAAGTTGGCCTATTTTATTAATTTTTGAGTAGCTAGTGTTAGTGTGTTGAAGCTCTCTATTATTTATTTGCTATTAATTAATTTCCACTGTTAACATTCCTTTATTCTTGTAAGTTTTCTGTTATTTTTCTTCTAACATCCAGAG
The DNA here is from genome assembly GCF_011762595.2 of Tursiops truncatus. Classification (NCBI taxonomy): domain Eukaryota; kingdom Metazoa; phylum Chordata; class Mammalia; order Artiodactyla; family Delphinidae; genus Tursiops; species Tursiops truncatus. The sequence continues at coordinate 9,874,934 of NC_047055.1, forward strand.
TGAAACAATTAGCCCATTCATTTTTGATTTTTCTCATTTTCTAATATATGCATTTTTTACCCATACTTTTTTCCACTAAGTACTATTTTGGTTGCCTACCAATACTTTTTGATATGTAATATATTCCTTGCCTTTTATTTCTAAATATTTTATAATTTCCATAGTGGTTTCTTTTTGATTCATTTGTATAGTACTGTTTCCAAAGAATTTATGTTTTTATTATACATAGAAGTATCCATTATCGATTTCTTATTTTATTATGCTGTACTCAGGGATTGTGGTCTGTATATTTTGGATCTTTAATATTCATTGAGAATTCCTTTGGGACATAGTAGACAATAAATGTTTGTTAATATTTCAGATGTGCTTGAAAAAATGCATTCTATGTATGATGCTTACAACAAACTTGCTAATTTTGTGATTCGTCTTTAATATCCCTAGTAATTTTGTATCTTTCTGATTTGTTTCTGAGTGAAATAAGTCTTCCCTCAATCATTGTTCATTTGTTCATTTCCAAGGAGATATATGGGCAGTTGATCCATGTCTTATTTCTTTGTCTGTGAAGTGATTTACTTAGTTGAAGGCAAATTGTATGAGCTATCATCATTGTGTAAAACATTTCATAAACTCTGTATTATGGGTTAAACTGTGTCTCCCCAAAATGTATATTTTGAAGCCACAAACCCTATTATCTCTGAAGGTGAAACCAAACCAGCAAACACCTTGATCACGGACTTCTAGCCTTCAGAACTGTGAAAAAATATATTTCTGTTGTTAAAGGCACCAGTTTTTTGTTATGACAGCTCTAAACCAACTAATACATGCTGTAAGAAGAATGAGAGTGGATGGCAAATCCAAAATAAAATCTATATTTATGAACAAAGTCTTCTCCACTCCACAATGGAAGGGGTACAATACAATCCACCTATGACCTATGACTAGGTAGTTCATTAATTCCTAATCATGTAACCAAGATTGGTTGTTCCTACTGGAATATTGGTTTATCTATAGTGGTATGTACTATGTCTGCTTAGGTAAAACAAATTCTGTGTTGTTGAGATTTTACTTAACCTGTAATCTAACCAGTATTGATACTTTCCTTGTGAGATCACTGAATTAGATAAGGAAAACACATATAAAATATTAACAAAAATTGTTTTTTCTGTTATACCCCAAAGGAATTCTCAGTATTTTCTTGTTTATTTTCCTAGAGGGAAAGATGTTCTCTTCTAAGATTCTACACTGATCACAAAGGACCAGACATTGTTCTTGTTGGATAATAAGGGACTTGGAAGGAACAAACTTGGTGGATTAAGGACAAAAAATGCTGAGAAACAGATATTTACATGAACATCAAGTAATATGTCCAGAGCCTGAGAAAATTTCTTTTCTAATATGAATGCTCTGCTGGTTAGACAGCTCTCATTTCTGCTCACTGGGATTTCCATCCCTTATTGTCCTTCAGGGTAATTTCAAGGTGGGGCTATAACATCCTAGAGTTCAACTTTGAGTGATGCTGGAATATTGCACAAACACAGCTGTGAAACAGGCTCAAATGCTTATTTTTTAAATTTTTATTTTATATTGGAGTATAGTTAATTAACAATGTTGTATTAGTTTCAGGTGTAGAGTAAAGTGAATCAGTTATACATATACATACATCTATTCTTTTTCAAATTCTTTTCCCATTTAGGTTAATACAGACTATTGAGCAGAGTTCCCTGTGCTACACAGTAGGTCCTTGTTGATTATCTATTTTAAATATAACAGTGTGTACATGTCAATACCAAACTTCCAGTCTATCCCTCCCCCCACCCACCCTTCCACCCTGGTAACCATAAGTTTGTTCTCTAAGTCTGTGAGTCTGTTTTGTAAATAAGTTCATTTGTATCATTTTTTCCTAGATTCCGCATATATGTGATATCATATGATATTTGTCTTTCTCTGTCTGACTTACTTCACTTAGTGTGATAATCTCCAGGTCCATCCATATTGCTGCACATGGCAATATTTCACTCTTTTTAATGGCTGAGCAATATTCCATTGTGTGTATGTATGTGTGTGCGTGCATGTGTGTGTGTATATATATACACACACATATACTATATATATATATATATATATATATGTCTGTGTGTGTGTGTGTGTGTGTATATATCTCATATCTTCTTTATCCATTCATCTGTCGATGCACATTTAGGTTGCTTCCCTGTCTTGGCTATTGTAAATAGTGCTGCAATGAACATTGGGGTGTATGTATCTTTTCGAATTATGGTTTTCTCTGGATATATGCCCAGGAGTGGAATTGCTGGATCCTATGGTAGCTCTATTTTTAGTTTTTTGAGGAACCTCCATACTGCTTTCCATAGTGGCTGTACCAATTTACATTCACAGAGGGCTCCTCAAATGCTTATTTTTAATTCTCAGTGAACTGGTCATATGAAAATTCTCATGAGACCACAGATAGCAGTTGAGGGAGAGACATAATTGTAGTATAAGTAAGATTGGGAATGTAAAAAATATACTTATGAAAGTTACTTATGTCCTCAGGGTCTACCATTTCCACTTAACAACAAAATACTCCTTGGAGTTCCCAAAGTTATGTTTAGCTGTCTCAGATAAAATCCAATTATTGATGGGTACCTGAATGTCATGGTCACTTACTGTTTCTTTACCTTGTTTTCAATGTTTACCAGCAGCCAATAGGGACTCATCAATTGTTTATCAAAAGTTATTGTTAAAAGGTAGTATGGCTTTGCTCCAAAATGTTAATGGTTCCCAATACAATTTGCCCTACCTGAGTTTATCATAGGTTCCATAGAACATGCAAATATGCTAGTGACATTTTAATCATATTTGGATATGTCATGTCATAATGGCAACTGGAAGCACCTTTCTCTTCTCTGCCCCCCCTCCCAAAATTTGACAGCATAAAAATGTAGTGTTACCTCCAAAGAATGAAGAAGTTCATACATTGTTATACATCCTTCTTAGGGTCATAAGATCCTTTTCCTTCACCAGGAAGGAGATGGTCCTGACATACCTTCAGATTAGTGGGTTCCTGGGAGTTTTGTTCTGTATTCTTGAAATTCATTTTCCACATATTTGCACATTTTCCCAAGGCATCCAGGGAAGCTACTAGTATCTGTTTTTCTCTGTCCTCTCACATAATATTAACAATGTAACCGACCAACATGGGTGTCCTGTAGGATAGTAAGGCAGTCAAGATTCCTTTGAATTAGGCATAAAGAGAGAAAGTACCATTAGCAGTTTTGATCTGCTCTAGTTAGGAGATATCTTGAACTGCAGCTTCAAAGCCTCTATTTGATTAAGTGTACCAACATCCAATACTATTCTCCAAGACCTATTGGACTATTTACTGGCTGAATGAGAGAATTAAATAGTGCTATTACAAGCATCAATGGGCTCAAATCTTTCAAGTTATTCATGGTGGCAAATATCTCTGCAGTTTCCTTAGGGCAATACACTGTTTAATAGGTAGCCCTTACTTGGCTCAATAGTCAGGAAACCAAAATGGAATTCTGCCATTTGTTGAGGGTATAGATCCTAAATAAACTCAGAAACAAAAGAAAGAAACTACAATATGCACTTGTTGTTATATGGTCAAATATGAGCATACTCAACTGAGAATTCCACTTATCATCTGACCCCATATGGCCTCATCCTGACAAATAAATTAAAATCGTGTGGTAGGTTCTCAGGAGGTAATGTTAGCTCACTGTCCATATATAATCCCCCAAGAAATTTATTCGTTATATCTATGATGTCATACTAGTCAGACCGCATGAACAAAAAGTAGCTAGCCTATTGGAAATCTTGATTTTATCACACTCTCTAAAGAGGGGGAGATACATCCAAGAATTTTAAGGAGTTGGACCTATCAATAAAAATTTAGATGTCCAGTGGTCAGGAGCATTCCAGTATATTTCATCTGCTATGGGTGGAATTGTGCCCTCCCTCCCAATGCACATGTTGACACCCTAAACCCCAGGACTTCAGAATATGACTGTATTTGGTGTTAGAGTCTTGAAGGGGTAATTATGTTAAAATGGGGCCATTAGGGTGGGACCTAATCCAACCTGACAGGTGTCCTTATAAGAAGAGGAACTTTGGACACACAGAGAAACAGCAGGAATATGCATGCACAAAGGTAAAACCACGTGAAGACACAGGAAGAAGCTGGCCATCTGCAGGCTAAGGAGAGAGGCCATAGGAAAAGGAAAATAAACCTTCTGACACATCTGCCTTGTAGTTTTAACCTCCATAACTGTGAGAAAATAAATTTCTGTTGTTTATGCCATCCAGTCTGTGGTATTTTGTTATGGCAGCCCAAGCAAACTAACACACCATCCAAAATAAAGGACAAATTACCGCAATTTGTACCTTCCAATAACAAGGAAGTACAATGCCTGACGCGCCTTTTCATGTTCTCTTAGTAGCATATTCTACACCTGGGAAAACTGCACCAACCCATATGCTGGGTAACCCTAAATACAGTGAGCTTTGATTCGGGCCCAGAACTGGTAAGGGGTGTATATCAAGTCCAAGCTGTGATGCAAGTGCATCTGCCACTTGGGATTTATGATCTGGCAGACATACGGTGTTGGAGATATTAGTGGTGGCAAAAAGATGCCATGTTGTGTTTGCTGAAAGACCCAGAGGGAGAATCACAAAACAGGCCCGGAGATTCTGGAACAAGATCAGAATTTAGCTGCATGAGATTCCATATAATATTATATCCAATCAGAAGATTTGCTTTACAGCAAAGGAAAAAGAGTGGTCACCCTCCAAAAGCTGCTGGCCTCCTAAACATTGGAATAACCTCTTAAAGACACAACTTAAATGCCAGTTCAGAGGTGACACTATATAAGAATAAGGTGCCATCCCCAGGACACAGTTTATATCTTGAATCAAAGATATTTATATGATGTTGGCCATCTGTAGGAAGAATACATGGATCTGGAAACCAAGAAATTCTTACCAACAGTCCTAGAGACTCAATCGTAAAATATTTACAATCTGGTCCCTACAACTCTGGGTTTTGCAAGTTGAGAGGCCCTCAGTTCCAAATTATGACCATTTTTGCTTGGGGACAGAGCAAGAGTACTTGGTACTTCCTTTCCCCATTTTAATAATAAATGTAGCAATCTAGGCCTGGTAAGGGAATGGTGATAAAGAGCTAAAACTCCTCATGAGTCATGGTTTGCATCATGCTACCACGTAAGTCATCAATACCAGCAAAACTTCTATTTCAGAGAGAGAGAAATCTAGAATGGAGGGTGGAAGAAACAATGAGTATCAGCTGTGACCTTGAGACCAGCTGGGGCATTGGAATTTGTTCGCCCCACTAACCTTCTTCTAAGCTTCCTCCGGGAAGAGAGGTCCACCAGAATCCTGGAGGAGCTCCATGTGAAACATCAATATATGAAGTGAAACTAAGCAGCACGAGGGGTGGACTCTGAAGGTTTTGACTGGGATACTCCCAGATCCCTCTTTGAGGAAGGACTTGTTGATCCACCTACAACACTACATAAGCAAACATCCTTCAGCAGTCAACCCCTTCTGAGATTGCTTAGCTGCAGAGACCTGTCTCATGTAGGGTCATGCCCCTTCCCAGCATAGCCCACATTCAAAGAGTGATAAAAGCAGAAGTATACCAGTCTGGTCATCTTGGCACAACTTGAGACAATCCAAATGGCTATTCTAGGTCTAGAACTCCTCATGAGGTTGGCTAAGATTGAGCCTGCATCACAGCTTAACTTCTCCCTTTGCCCAATCTTGCTTCCTTCCTCTCTTTTTTGAAGGTGTTGATCCAAAAGTCACTCTAACAAACATCCTGTATATCCATCTCAAAATCGGCTTCTGGAGAGCCCAACCTCCAATAATTGCCTAATAGTAGTGAAGGTAAGGGCATTTAGGGAAAATATTAAGTTTTACTTGCAAGAGAGAAAATGACTTCTTTAGGCATTTAAAGTATGCTTATAAGAAATTCTGAGCATTTTTTGAGTTATCTCTATTTTCTGTATGCAACCAGAAAATATCACTGTTCTAATTATTAGGATCTTACCCTTCCTTTTTTTTTTTACTTTTATTTAACACTTTATTGGAGTATAATTGTTTTACAATGGTGTGTTAGTTTCTGCTTTATAACAAATTGAATCAGCTATACATATACATATGTCCCCATATCTCTTCCCTCTTGCGTCTCCCTCCCTCCCACCCTCCCTATCCCACCCCTCTAGGTGGTCACAAACCACACACCTGATCTCCCTGTGCTATGCAGCTGCTTCCCACTAGCTATCTATTTTACATTTGGTAGTGTATATATTTCCATGCCACTCTATCATATTGTCCCAGGTTACCCTTCCCCCTCCCCATAACCTCAAGTCCATTCTCTAGTAGGTCTGTGTCTTTATTCCCGTCTTGCCCCTAGGTTCTTCATGACATTTTTTTTTTTTTTTAGATTCCATATATATGTGTTAGCATACAGTATTTGTTTTTCTCTTTCTGACTTACCTCACAATTCTCATGCCAGACAAAATAGACTTTAAAACAAAGACTATTACAAAAGACAAAGAAGGACACTACATAATGATCAAAGGATCAATCCAAGAAGTTATAACAATTGTAAATATTTATGCACCCAACATAGGAGCACCTCAATACATAAGGCAAATACTAACATCCATAAAGGGGAAATTGACAGTAACACAATCATAGTAGGGGACTTTAACACCCAACTTTCACCAATGGACAGATCATCCAAAATGAAAATAAATAAGGAAACACAAGCTTTAAATGATACATTAAACAAGATGGACTTGATATTTATGGGACATTCCATCCAAAAACAACAGAATACACAGTCTTCTCAAGTGCTCATGGAACATTCTCCAGGATACATCATATCTTGGGTCACAAATCAAGCCTTGGTAAATTAAGAAAATTGAAATTGTATCAAGTATCTTTTCTGACCACAACGCTATGAGACTAGATATCAATTACAAAAAAGATCTGTAAAAAATACAAACACATGGAGGCTAAACAATACACTACTTAATAACGAAGTGATCACTGAAGAAATCAAAGAGGAAATCACAAAATACCTAGAAACAAGTGACAATGGAGACACGACGACCCAAAACCTATGGGATGCAGCAAAAGCAGTTCTAAAAGGGAAGTTTATAGAAATACAATCCTACCTTAAGAAACAAGAAACATCTCAAATAAACAACCTAACCTTGCACCTAAAGCAATTAGAGAAAGAAGAACGAAAAAACGTCAAAGTTAGCAGAAGGAAAGAAATCATAAAGATCAGATCAGAAATAAATGAAAAAGAAATGAAGGTAACGATAGCAAAGATCAATAAAACTAAAAGCTGTTTCTTTGAGAAGATAAACAAAATTGATAAACCATTAGCCAGACTCATCAAGAAAAAAGGGGAGAAAACTCAAATCAATAGAATTAGAAATGAAAAAGAAGTAACAACTGACACTGCAGAAATACAAAGGATCATGAGAGATTACTACAAGCAACTCTATGCCCATAAAATGGACAACCTGGAAGAAATGGACAAATTCATAGAAAAGCACAACCTTCCGAGACTGAATCAGGAAGAAATAGAAAATATGAACAGACCAATCACAAGCAATGAAATTGAAACTGTGATTAAAAATCTTCCAACAAACAAAAGTCCAGGACCAAATGGCTTCCCAGGCAAATTCTATCAAACATTTAGAGAAGAGCTAACACCTATCCTTCTCAAATGCTTCCAAAATATAGCAGAGGGAGGGACACTCCCAAACTCATTCTACGAGGCCACCATCACCCTGATACCAAAACCAGACAAAGATGTCAGAAAGAAAGAAAACTACAGGCCAATATCACTGATGAACACAGATGCAAAAATCCTCAACAAAATACTAGCAAACAGAATCCAACAGCACGTTAAAAGGATCATACACCATGAGCAAGTGGGGTTTACCCCAGGAATGCAAGGATTCTTCAATATACGCAAATCAATCAATGTGATACACCATATTAACAAACTGAAGGGGATCTTACCCTTTCTTAATCACTGTGATAGCTTTGTCAATTAAGTGGTCCCAACAAAGATTGCAGCAGTCTTTGTGTTTGGTTTATAGCAATCTTAGCTCTAATATATAAAAAAGAAGTCTGGCAAAGGGGTCCAATAATAGTCCTGGGTTTTATTACATGTTAACTACTAGATGAAGCATTCTTCATTCCAGAGAGGAGGTCACAGTTTGATAACCTCGAGAACCACAGAAGCCCATCATGAAACCACCTGATGCCAGATGATCTCCGGATTGAAGGAATTTGGGCCCTGCAGGCACCCTGATCCTTATCAGCAACCCTACCTCTTGACTATAAGACTCCTCACAACCCCCCTCCCCGGACTGGGACACACAGTTTTGAGGGCATTATCACCCCCATGGCCCCCTTTTCCAGGCAAAGCAGTAAAGCTATTCTCTTCTACTTTACCCAAACTCTTTCTCCGAGATTCAATTCAGTGCCAGTGTACAGAGGCCGATTCTTGGCATCACAACCAAATATGCATTACACTTTCCCTAGAAGAGGATATAAAGTCCCTGAGTGATGTCTACTCTTCTTGATATCCCATAACTTAAGTACTATGGTGTAAACTTAACAATACTTAAATATTATAAAGTCAACACATCTAATGTTAAATGAAAAGGGAATAAGAGAGGGAAGAAAGATATTTGATGTATAGATAGATAAAGATATTGATATTGACATAGACATCTGTAGGTATATAAACACACACATGCAAACATTTATAATAAAATAAGGAGAAAATACTCATGACAATTACAGTCCTCCCTCTTGTAGCTGGTCATAGCTGGTATTTATAATTATCTTCATCCACTACCCATTCCATATTCCCTTTGCTTTTAGCAAATACCTCAGCTGCTTATGGAGCTTTACCTGGTGGGATGATCCAAATCCTTATTCCTGAAGGGTCTCGGCCATTAAACGTCCTGCCTGTATTAGGTCATTGTAGTTATATGTCGACTTTAATCACAGGGCATGGTAATGATAAGAGATGCCCTAAAAACCCTCCTATAATCCAAACATAGACTTCCTTGCCTCCTTTGTGAAGTAGTAGTCAATTTCCTCTTGTTGGACAAGATCAGTCACCCCAGCCAGCACAGTAACTCCCTTCTTTGCCTATTGATTCAAAAGCATGACGAGTCCAAAGTGGCCAGGCAGCACTCTTAAGTTCCAGTTCAATGGAATCTCTTTTGTAACTCTTGGTGGAAGCATTCCTCCCTTTGGAACCAAGACTTCTAGGTCAGTACAGCACAAAGTCACAGGAATATAAAGCAAAAATTTTACTAGTGGGTCGCTAGAGATAATAGGGAGTGGTGCCACCCTCACTTTCATCCCTTAATTCCAGAACTTGTGAATCTTGACTATGGGAGAAATAGCACCATATATTAGATGTTGATTCAGAGTATATACAGCCTTCTGGAGAACTCTGGCCCAGCCATGCAAGGTATTGCCACCTAACTGTTACGTAACTCGTCTTCAAAAGGTCATTCCATCATTCTGTCAAGCTAGCTGCTTCAGAGTGGTGGGGAACATGGTAAGACCAGTGAATTCTGTGAACATAGGCCTATTACTACACTTCATTTGCTACTGAGTTCCTTTATCAGAAACAATGCTGTGTAGAATACCATGAGAGTGGATAAGGGCATTCTATAAGGCTACATGGTAGCTTTGGCAGAAGCACTGCATGCAGGGAAGGCAAGTCCATGTCCAGAGTTTCTATTCTAGTAAGAACAAAATGCTGCCTTTTCCCTGATAGAAGTGATCCAATGCAATCAACTTGCCACCAGGTAGATGGCTGATTGTCCTGGGAAATTGTGCCATATCAGGGTCTCGGTGTGGTCTATGCCACTGGCAGAAAGGCTCTCGGTAGTGATGAGTGGAAGACAATGTTGCTGAGCCTGTGTAAAACCTCCATCCCTGCCACCATAGCCATTTTTTTTCATGAGCCCATTGGATGATGACAGGGATGGCTGGGAAAGAGACCAACTAGTATCCACAAGCAGGTAATCCTATCCACTTATTAAAATCCTCCTTTGCTGAGGTCACCCTTTGGTGAGTTATTCACATGGGATACAAGTATCTTCACATTTTTCCCCACGCAGAGAGTTCTATCCATATACCTCTTCCCCAAATTTCCCTGTCACCAATTTTCCAATCATGTTCATTCCATGTCCCTGATCATCCAGCCAAACCATCGGCCACAGATCATAAATCCATATAAAATAATTCATCTGGCCATTTCCCTTTCCAGGAAAAGTGAACCATCAGGTACACTGCTCAGAGTTCTGCCCACTGGGTGGACTTCCTGTCACCACTTCCTTCAGGGATGTCCCAGAAACAGGCTGTAGTGCTGCATCTGTTCACGTGCAGGTGTTGCTTGCATATCACACAAAATCAACTATAAACCAAGCTCAAGTCTTCCTTTCCTCTGTCAACTGATCGTAGGGAACTTCCCATAAGGTCAAAGGTGTAGCCTGGGAGAAAGAAGGTGGTGTAATAGGAGTAGGGACCGTGGGAATTTGGGCCACTTCTTCATGTAACTTACTTGTACCTTCAGTGGTTGCTCAAGCCCAATCATGTATGTATCACTTGATTTGATGATGGAGCACTGCTGTTCATGCCTGACTGTATGACATGGTGGGTCATATAACACTCAGTTCATGATGGGCAGCTCAGGTTGCATGGAAACTTGGTGGCCCATAGTTAAGCATTCATGTTCTACTAAGGCCCAGTAGCAGGCCAAGATCTGTTTCTCAAAAGTGAAGTAGTTTTCCACAGAGGGTGGTAAGGCTTTGCTCAAAATCCTAAGGGCCTACATTGAACTTCACCTAAAGGGGCTTGCCAGAGGCCCCAGAAAGCATCCCTATCTGGCACTGACACTTCAAACACCACGGTATCGCCTGGATCATATGACCCAAGCAGCAGAGTAGTTTGCACAGCAGCCTGGACCTGTTGCAGAGCCTTTTTTTTGTTGTTCTGGGCCCCACTCAAAACTAGTACCTTTTTGGGTCACTTGGTAAATGGACTGGAGTAACGCATCTAAATGGGGAATATGTTGCCTCCAAAATCCACTCAGCATTGTGCCTCTTTTTTGGATGTAGGATGGGACAGATACAACAACTCATTCACCTTAGAAGAGATATCTCAACATGCCCCACACTAATGGGCTCCTAGAAATTTCACTGAGATAAAAGGCCTCTGAACTTTTATTGGATGTATTTCCCATTCTCTGACGTACAAAGGTCTTACCAATAAATATAGTGTAGTTTCTATTTCTTGCTCACTAGGTCCAGTCAGCATAATGTCATCAATATAATGGACAAGTGTGAAGAAAAAAGGTGATCAAGATTCCTACAAACTAAATTACAACATAGCCCTGGAGAATTGCTATATCCCTAAGATAGGACAGTAAAGTGTGTTGCTGGCATACTGCTGCTGGGGTGCCTTATTGACAGGGATAGAGAAAAAGGCATTTGGCAGATCAATAACTGCATACCAAGTTCCAGGGGATGTTTTAATTTGCTCAAGCAATGAAATCACACCTGGGCTATAATTGGAGTTACCACCTGGTTAAGCTTGTGAAAATCCACTGTCATTATCCAAGATCCATCTGTATTCTATAGAGGTCAAATATGTAGTTGAGTGAGGTTGTGATGGGAATCACCAACTCTGCATCTTTCAAGTCCTTTCAACAATGAAGTGCAGAAATATCCCAGTGCAAATTGAGAATTTAATATGTAATCTAAATAATATGTCAATTCAGTAGGAGAAATTTTTTATTTAAAATGATACTGTCTGAAATGTGTATCAATTTAGATAAAAATGAGGCAGAATCCCTGCCTCATATCTTACAAAAAATAAATTCAAATGGATATAAAGTTTAAAAATCAAGAGAAATATAAAAATATTAAGGAGGGATATAGGCTTGGGAGTGTTTTTTTAAACAATACAGAAGTTTTAAAAAGAAATATATAGGTTTGGTAGTTTTTTTTAAAAAACAATACGGAAGTTTTAAATAGGATAATAAATTTAGATTTTCTGCTAATTTGTACTCTTTCATTAATCTTGTATTTCTTCTTTAATAAAGGAGATGATTTTTCCAGTTAGTATAGATTTAGCTGGATCACATAATACTATGAAAAGATCTACAATTCATTCCCGTCAAGATATTTTATATATTCATACTGATTTCCTCTTTAAGGCATTCTTAGTATGCTTTCATTAAATATTAAGTATTTTTTCAACTTTACCTTTTTCTTATTGTGTATTTCAAATTTTATTGGATTATCATCAGAGAATGTGACATGAAAAGAATTTTACAATCTTTTTTAAGGTTTATTTTGTTGCTAAGTAATTACTTTTATAAATATTCAAATATTGGATGGGCCAAAATGTTCGTTCGTTCTTTCTGGAAGATGGCTCTAGTGGCACTTAATTGTCTTTAACTTCATTCGAAACAATTTTGTTAGATTGTATGTGATGGCTGTCATATCAGCGTGCATTTAAAAAAAGACTTATCAAAATTGGTGAATTTTTGTGTAGCCATTTTAATATTGAAGATGGAAGAAAAAAGCAACATTTTCAGCATATTATGCTTTATTATTTCAAGAAAGGTAAAAATGCAACTGAAACGCACAAAAAGATTTGTGCAGTGTATGGAGAAGGTGCTATGACTGATCAAACGTGTCAAAAGTAGTTTGAGAAGTTTCGTGCTGGAGGTTTTTCACTGGATGATGCTCCATGGTCAGATAGACCAGTTGAAGTTAATAGAGATCAAATTGAAAAAATAATTAAGAACAATCAACGTTATACCACACGGGAGATAGCCAACATACTCAAAATATCCAAATCAAGTGTTGAAAATCATTTACACCAGCTTGGTTATGTTTATCACTTTGATGTTTGGGTTCCACATAAGCGAAAAAAACCTTCTTGACCATATTTCCGCATGTGATTCTCTACTGGAATGTAATGAAAATGTTCCGTTTTTAAAACAGATTGTGCCGGGCAATGAAAAGTGGATACTGTTCAATAATATGGAATAGAAGAGATGGTGGGGCAAGCGAAATGAACCAACACCAACCACACCAAAGTCCGGTCTTCATTCAAAGAAGGTGATGGTGTGTATATGGTGGGATTGGAAGGGAGTCCTCTATTATAAGCTCCTTCCTGAAAACCAAACGATGAATTCTGACAAGTACTGCTCCCAATTAGACCAACTGAAAGCAGCACTTGATGAAAGCGTCCAGAATTAGTCAACAGAAAACACATAATCTTGCATCAGAATAACGCAAGACCGCATGTTTCTTTGATGACCAGGCAAACACTGTTACAGCTTGGCTAGGAAGTTCTGATTCATCTGCCGTATTCATCAGACATGGCACCTTTGGATTTCCATTTATTTCGGTCTTTACAAAATTCTCTTAATGGAAAAAATTTCAATTCCCTGGAAGACTGTAAAAGGCACCTGGAACAGTTCTTTGCTCAAAAAGATAAAAAGTTTTGGGAAGACAGAATTATGAAGCTGCCTGAAAAATGGCAGAAGGTAGTGGAGCAAAAGGGTGAATATATTGTTCAATAAAGTTCTTGGTGAAAATGAAAAATATGTCTTTTATTTTTACTTAAAAACCGAAGCACTTTTTGGCCCACACAATACATATTATTTTCTCATGAATCAAGTTATGTGATTACAATACATTAATGTATATATACCCATTATATACGTGTGCATAGATGTAATGTGTATTATTGTATTATAATATACAATATAGGGACTTCCCAGGCAGTCCAGTGGTTAAGACTCTGAGCTTCCAATGCAGGGATGCAGGGGATGCAGGTTCGATCCCTGGTCGGGGAACAAAGATCCCACATGCTGTGAGGCACAGTCAAAAAAAAAAATATATATATATATATATATATATATATATATACACACAATATATAGAGAGATCACTCTATATTATTTCTTATTTTTCATCTGATAGGTCTATTTGATTATGGAAGAAGCATACTCCAATGTTCAAGTAAAACTGCATTGTTTTCAATTCTCCTGGCATTTGTAATGATTTTTGCTTTATTTAACTTCTATGTGATTTGATACATACGTATTTTGATTGTCAGAGCTTCCATGTAAACTATATATTTTATTATTGCTTGATGTGGCTTTCATTGTTTATTGTAGTTAAAATTATACTTTGATAAAATAGTTTTCATATTTATTAATACTTTTATTTATCTCTTCATTTTTAACCTCTATATTTTTTTTGTTCTACTTTATTATTAAAGTTTACATACATACCCAAATGCAAAATTATTAAGGATACAGCTCAATGAATATTCACTAATTGAACACATCTGTTTAACCAGAACTTACATGAAGAAATAAAAACCATAAACTGTCAGCACCCCAGATGCCTTCCCCTCAAGGAAAACTACTGCCCGAATTTGTGTATCATAGATTACTTATGCCTTTTTCACATTTAGTTCTGCAATTGATCAAAACTGATTATTGTATATGGTTTGATGAGTGTGTGTTTGTGTGTGTGTGTTTGTGTGTTGTATTTCTAATTTTCTCAGTACGATTTATTGAAAGATAATCCTTGCCACATTATACTGCAGTGACACCTTTCTCATAAATTAGTTGATTCTGTATGTGAGAGTCTGTTTCTGTATCCACTATGTTGTTCCATTGGTCTATATTTTGCTTATACCAGCACCATCCTATCTTAATTACTTTATTATTGTCAGAGGATTTACTATCTGATAGGGTAAGTCCTTTCATTTTTTTCTATTATTTTTTGTTTTTTCTTTAAAATTGCATGAACTATTCTTGAAAATTTTTTCCATATAAATTAACAATCAGCTTGTCAGTTACCATAAATTCTTTATCATTTTTACACCTTTTCTGAGGCATTATTTATTAACAATATCATTAAACCATTTTGAATTTACAGTTAGATGAGTTTTGTGAAGTGTATGTGGGTTACACCATTACAATAACCTAGTTTTAGAATATTTCAGTTGTCCCCAAAAGTTCCCTCCTGCACCTTTGCAATTAATCCCCACCCTTATCTTGGTTCCAGGCAACCACCAACCTGCTTTATATCACTATAGTTTTGCATTTTATAAAAATTAGTATAAATGAAGGTAAAAAAGTTCTTCACAGCCCCTCTCCATTTGGGCCCAGCAGAACCCAAGGCCTTGTTTACACCACCTAGGCCACTTGCTTCCTTAGTCCAGGGGCTGCTCCACTCAGGAGAGATAACCGGATCAATATCCAGAGAAAAGGGCAGTAGAGACATACATTTAGGCAGCTATCTTCCCCACGTATATATTTTTTAATTAAAAAAAGGAAAAAAGACATCCACAGTATATAAATCTGTACATCTATAAAATGAAATAAGGCAGATTAATAACTATTATAAATATAAAAATAAGTTCCCAGATGAAATTTTAATTTAGGATAGCTAACGGGATAGCTAAAGTTATTGAGCTAAATGTTTTTTGGTGAATTGACAAATGGATCTAGAGCACCCATCTATCTGGCTAACTTCATCAAGATTAATTTGAAGCATCTATTTTGGGGAAGCTTTTTCTAATGTGACTATGATGAGCTGGTGTGTTTTCTTAATGCACACCACCATTTCCTTCATTATATTCCATTACATCTTTTTACTATGTATGTATACATTTGTCTCCGTCCTCCACCTCAGCTGTGTATTGGAATCACATGGGGAGCCATTTAAAAAATAATGCCAAAATCCCACCACAAAAGAACCTAATTTTTATTCGTCTGAGGTGTGACCTAGATAGCAGAATCTTGAAAATTTTTCCAAGGTGATTCAAATTTGCCATTGGAGCTTGACATCTTTTGGTTCAGAAAGAGCACTGGTACTCAAAGCTGGAGGGGCATGAAAATCATCTAAGGAACTCTTAAAAACTGATGCTTGGCTTCCATCTCAGACCAATTAAACCAGAATTTCAGTGGGTAGGGAATAGGCATTGCTGTATTTTGTTGTTGTTGTTCCTGTTGTTTTGTTTTTTAGCGTTTCAGGTCATTGTAATGTTCATGTAGGATTGAGAACCAGTGATCTATCATTTAGTAAACTGTTAAAAATACAAATTTCTAAAGCCTACCACAGATGACTGAATCAGAAATTTCAGAGTGTTACCCAGTAATCTATGTTCTGACAAGCTCTGTAGTTAATACAAACATACTTCTATAATTTGAGAACCACTGATCTAGTGAGTGCTATTCAACTTTGACAATACATTGGAGGCACCTGGGATACTTTCAAAAGTACTGATTTAATTGTCCTGGAGTGTGATCTTGACATTGGGATTTTTATAAATGCACTCCAGATTATTTTAATGTGTAGCCAAGATCGAATACTTTCCTAGTTCATGAACTCTTTGAGAGTGGAGACCACGGCATAACCAGCTTTGTAGGTTCTGAATTTGGCACAGGAGGAGACTTGAAAATGAGGGGAACCTTGAAAATGGGCATGGGGAAGCAGAAGAAGAAATCAATCATGCTAAAGAGGGTAGTGTATTGGATTTTTCTGTAAAGAATGCAGGACAACTGCATAGTCTTCAATAGTCATCCAGAGATTCTGACTTTCTTTATATTAATTGAGATTTTCTTCGTTTTGCTTTCCAGAAATAAAAGGTATTGGTTCTAGAGAGACCATCTTTGGATAATATGATATACTATGCTATTCCTTATAAATAATCAGAATAGAAAATATATTCAAATGCACAATTATTTTTCAGATTTAAAAAATATATCAGGCTGATCATAACTGGAAACCATTCAGCATCAAATGGATATGTTAGGAAAATAAGAAATTTAAAATACATTCACTCCAGGAAAAGATCAGTCACAATGATGTTTAATTATTTATGAAGACAGCTGCATTTCCTTTTTAAAATCTGTTTGGCAGCAAAATCCTCAAATTTCAAATTGTTTTAAACCAAAAGCAAGAAACAAATATTTCATTATCTTCAAAAAGACAAAAAGCTTAATAATTAACTAAGTTTAGGACTTACTGAAGATTGTCTAATTGAAATTTGATTAATGCTCAAACCAAGAGGGGGAAAAATTTATACTATTTTTTTTCAATTTGGTAATACAATGTTGGATTTTTTAGCCCTTCATTTATCTATTATCATAATAAGTATCAGAAAAGATTAACTTTCAATGTGCTGTTAAAAATACAATTTTCTAAATTATAATATCAAGATACTAGCCATGTTCAAACGAATACAGTGAAAACAATCCACCATGATGTTTTCCCATTTAGTTTCATAAAACAAACAACAATAATCAAAATTTTATCAACAGTTTGTCAGCATCCTAATCAAATAAAGTTGTTATTTGATTTTTTAAAAGAAATTTACTTACCCTTGAGCTTGGCTCTCTACAGACCCCTCCAGATCCTGGATTTTTCTCATCACCATGATTTGCACTTCACTGATGCAGATGGCTAATAGATCCTGACCAGAGAAGATGACTACATTTGGCTTCCAGGCACGATGGTAGATAAGAAGACCCATGGAGACACCAGCTCCTACAAAAAATTGTATAAAATGGCTGGTAGTTTGGTTAGTATAATGATGAATTCTGTGTTACAATTTAAATAAGGATCCAGATCACAACCGATATCAGAATGTAAGAAACTGAATTAGTCATCTTCCTTACAGTCATACCAGAGCTCATCTAACGTTGCCTGCTTCTTATTTCCAGTGAGTTTTAGTGTAATTAGTCAACGTGCTTGGACATGAAACTAATAATAGGTAAAACCTGAGGCAGAAGTATAACCACCATTCAATGTAACAGTTTTCCCATGAGTGCATAAATGCTTGGCACTGTCTTATGGGAGTAAAGGGAGATAAGCTTAAATTTTCAGTCAAGGTCACATTGTAAAGGCCTTACTGAGAGGCTAAAATGCCAGGCTTTTTAGCCTCTCAGTAGCATTTTCCATAGGAGGTAGATGCCCGTGGTTGGAAAACACCTTCAATCCTATGGTCTCCTCTCTGGGTTTGTTTCTTCTCCTGAGTATTGGCCCTGAAATTCTTCACTGCCCTATTAGTTCTGTGGTGACTTAAAACAATTTAAAAATGTTGTCCAGACCTTCTACTTCTTCCCAGCATTATTGCTGGTCTGAATTACCTGATCTGCTTTTATTAAAAGAAGAAATACATATTTTTCTTTTATATTTACTGTATATTTCATTTCTAGAAGTCCTTTCCTTTGGTAAATTTGCTAGATCTCTGTTTATGATTTCCTATTTCCTGAGAATTCCAAACTCATGTGTTATATTGTATAATAACCATAGTTGTTTTATAATGTCTGATCATTCCAACATAGGAAGTTTACCATTTTACTCCATTTCTGTTACGTATGTTTATTTATGTTTATTCTTGTTCATAACAACATACATGTTAGGTTATTCTTGGCTGTGTAATGCTTATTGGCACTGAAAAAACTGTCAATATTGAGAATTTTTGTACTCCACAATCATGTCCACATCCTAATCTTTGGCACCTATGAATATGTTAGGTTATGTGGCAATGGGCAATTAAGACTGAAAATGGAATTAAGGTTGCTAATCAGCTGAACTGAAAATAGGGATAGCACTATGATTTAATCAGGTGGGCCTAATGTAATCACACAAGGTCTCCAAAACTGGAAGAGTGAGGCAAAAGAAACTATTGAGACGATGCGACTGTCAGAAAGAATAGTCAGAAAGAAATGGCCAAAGAGATGCAATACTGCTGACTCTAAATGTTCATGGGCCAAGGAACAAGGTACTGTCTAGCACATGGAAAAGGCAAGGGAATGGCTTTTGCCTAGAGAGACTAGTGTTGGACTTCTAATACATAGACTCTATAGCTATAGCTTCTTCTAGTCTCATCTAATCTATAGAACTTTAAGATAAATCTGTGTTGTTTTAGTCCACTAAATTTGTAGTAATTTGTTAAAGCAGCCATAGAAATGTATACAGAAATTCCTTGATATTTTCGGGGTGGAAATATCACCTTGCTCCTGGGCTTCCCTGGTGGCGCAGTGGTTGAGAGCCCGCCTGCCGATGCAGGGGTCGCGGGCTCCTTCCCCGGTCCGGGAAGATCCCACATGCCGCAGAGCGGCTGGGCCCATGAGCCATGGCCGCTGAGCCTGCGTGTCCGGAGCCTGTGCTCCGCAACGGGAGAGGCCACAACGGTGAGAGGCCCGCGTACCGCAGGGAAAAAAAAAAAAAAAAGCACCTTGCTCCAGTGAAGATTTGTGTTTGCATCTGCCAGGTGCCTGGCAGCAATACTAGTCCTGGAATTCCTTAAAGCAAGTGAATACTTTGAGATTCCTTGTATCATCCTAAACCAGTTTGCAAATATGTGTGATAGTCAGCTCTATTCATCAACAAGAAAGCCTTTTCTACAGTTCCATGTTGTAGAGAAGAGTGGATATGTTAAAAACCATTGAATTGTGTACTTTAAATCTGTGAATTGTATGGTATATGAATTATATCTCCGTAAAGCTGATATTTTTTAAAATGTGGCTGTGGTTCTCTGGCTTTCTGGTCCTCTTACTAGGTTCCTGTTTTCACTCTGATACTGACATAAGTTTTCTATTTTTACAAAATGTTTCATGGACTAAAAAATTTATACACGAACACAGGCATATAATTTCATATTGATTTTTTTCAAATGTCAGAAAATAAAATATTTGGACTTTTATCTTGTGTCCGTGTGTGTGTCCGTGTGTGTGCACGCAGTTGTCTTCTCAAGGCTGGTGTCCTTATATTTGTTTACATACCATGGTCAGACTCCCAGCCATTCCTTTACTCATGGTCCATATGCCCTCCCAGATAACAACACTACCTTTATTTGGTTGTATATTTTGTTAGCATTTTTCTTTAGTCCTTAAGGGTTAAGGCAATAAATGCTGTATAAACATGTGTTAAAATGAAAGGTCTAGGCGTTTCTATTCAAAAATCACTGGGATTTTGGTAAAGCACTAGAGAAAATCTTTCCAGGCATAGAAAAGTGATGAATAATATTCATACCTGATTTTCATTAAATTCCCACTGATATCTCTCAGGAAATCATTTCTAAAGAAAGGATACTGTGTATAAGTGATTTTTTTTTATTAGGAGACTTTTTAAAAGCAGAGTTAAGCTTAGAAAAAATTGAAGAGATAGTACAGGGAGTTCCCATATACCTCCTTTCCCTAGCAGTTTCCCCCATTATTAACATCTTCTATTAGAGTGGTACATTTGTTACAATTGACTAACCAATACTGATATATTACTTTTAACTGAAGTCCATAGTTTACATTAGTGTTCACTGTTTGTGTTGTACATTTCTATGAGTTTTGACAAATGTATATCATATATCCACCATTACAGGGTCATTCAGAAAAATGCCCTGTGTGCCAACTAATCTATTCCTTCCTCCTTCCTTCAGAAACCCTAGCAGCCGAATGATCTTTTTACTGTCTATAGTTTTATCTTTTCCAGAATGTCTTACCATTTTAACTATTGTCTTGTCTGAGAACACGCTTTGTATGATTTCTATTCTTTTAAATTTGTTAAGATATTTTTTTACGGTCCAGAATTTGGTCTATCATGGTAAATGTCTTATGTGAGCTTATGAAGAATACGTATTGTGCTATTGTTGGATGAAGAATTCTATAAATGTCAATTAAATCCAGTTCAGTGCTGATCAGTTCAACTATATCGTTACAGGTTTTCTGCCTGCTGGATACACTAATTACTGATAGTGTAGTGTTGAAGTCTCCAAATATGATAGTGGATGTGCCAGTTTCTCCTTGCAGCTCTATCAGCTTCTGCTACAAATATTTTGATGCTCTGTTGTTATGTTAGGTTCATACAGGTTAAGGATTTTTATGTCTTCTTACAGTCATATCTTCATTATGTTATGTCTTCCTAGAGAATTAATACCTTTATCATTATATAAAGCCCCTCTTTATCCATGATACTTGTTATTATGAAATATGACTTATAGGAAATTAATATAGTTATTCCCAATTTCTCGATATAACCTTTTCCATCTCTTTACTTTTAACATAGTTGTGTTTTTACATATATAGTGGGCTTCTTGTAGCAACATATAGTAGGGTCTTGTTTTCGATCCACTCTGACAGTCTCTGTCTTTTAATTGGTGTATTTAACCATTTACATTTTAAATGATTATTGATCTGTTTGGATTAATGTCTACCATACTTGAAACTATTTTCTATATGTTGTCATTTTTTGTTTCTTTTGTGTGCATTTTCCTATTTTTCTGCCTTCTCTGGTTTTAAACATTTTATGATTCCATTTTCTGTCCTTCATAGAGTATCAATTTTACTTCTTGCTTTAATTATTTTGGTGATTTTCCTAGAGCTTGAAATATACATTTACAACTAATCTTAGTCTGCTTTCAAATAATACTATACTGCTTCATAGGTAGTACAGGTAAATTACAACATAATATTCCCTAGTTCTCCCTCCTGTCCCTTATAACATTGCTGTCATTCATTTCATTTGTCCATAAGCTTTAATCATCCAACACATTGTTGTTATTATTATTTTGAATGAATGTGTAAATGATTTTTAAGAAAGCCTGAAGAATACTAATTGATGCTTAGATAACACAACTATTGCCTTCAATAAAATATATCACTCAACATCATAGTCACTACTAATTGGACCATAATTTCACATTCAAAAAGGCGTATGCATTTCATTCACTACAAACCTAAGTGTATGTTAGAACTAATAAAAACACAATATATGGAGCATTTGCCATGCTCCAGGCACTGCTTCAAGTGTTTTACATACATTAATCACATTTCCTTCTCACAAAATCTTTGTGCTCTTCCCCATTTTATAGTTGAATAAACTAAAGCACAAAAAATTCAGATAACTTGCCCAAGGTCACAGGACTTGTAAGTTGTGGTAATTGCAAAGGTAAAATTTGAAACCCTGCATTGTGGCTCTGGACCTTATTTTTCTTCCCATTATACTGCCTCCAAGTGTAGGAGAGGAAAAGAAAATGATGAAAGAAATGAAACTCAATATTTACTAAGTAGTTACAATGTGCCAGAAATTATGCTGATTACTTTGCATATCATTTCATTTAATCCTAACAAAAAGCCTAGTAGCTTCTTTTTATCACCATTTTATAGATGAGGAAACTGAAGTTCTGAAATAAAGTAATTTGACCAAGGACACAGGCCCAAAACCTGGCAGGGCCAGTACTGTAACTAAGTTCTGTCTGGTTCCAAATAACATGCTATATGCATTTAATGAAAAATCACCTCAGATTTCTCAGTTAGAAAATATTTGTAGGATACCTGCCAGGTTATTATACATTTGAAAATAAAAAGGCAATTAAAAACATATAACCCTGTGAAAAATATGAAAGATCCAAGGCACACTAACTGAAAATCAGGGAAAAGCACTTTGTTAGTCTTTAAAAGACCACTGTTGCTGTGGCTAAAACTTCCAAAACTATGTTGAATAAGAGTGGTGAGAGTGGGCAACCTTGTCTTGTTCCTGATCTTAGTGGAAATGCTTTCAGTTTTTCACCATTGAGGATGATGTTGGCTGTGGGTTTGTCATATATGGCCTTTATTATGTTGAGGAAAGTTCCCTCTATGCCTACTTTCTGCAGGGTTTTTATCATAAATGGGTGTTGAATTTTGTCGAAACCTTTCTCTGCATCTACAGATTCAATGCAATCCCTATCAAACTACCACTGGCATTTTTCACAGAACTAGAACAAAAAATTTCACAATTTGTATGGAAACAGAAAAAAACCCAAATAGCCAAAGCAATCTTGAGAACGAAAAACAGAGCTGGAGGAATCAGGCTCCCTGACTTCAGACTATACTACAAAGCTACAGTAATCAAGACAGTATGGTACTGGCACAAAAACAGAAATATAGATCAAGGGAACAGGATAGAAAGCCCAGAGATAAACCCATGCACATATGGTCACCTTATCTTTGATAAAGGTGGCAGGAATGTACAGTGGAGAAAGGACAGCCTCTTCAATAAGTGGTGCTGGGAAAACTGGACAGGTACATGTAAAAGTATGAGATTAGATCACTCCCTAACACCATACACAAAAATCAGCTCAAAATGGATTAAAGACCTAAATGTAAGGCCAGAAACTATCAAACTCTTAGAGGAAAACATAGGCAGGACACTCTATGACATAAATCACAGCAAGATCCTTTTTGACCCACCTCCTAGAGAAATGGAAATAAAAACAAAAATAAACAAATGGGACCTAATGAAACTTCAAAGCTTTTGCACAGCAAAGGAAACCTCCTCCGCCATCTTGAAAGTCCCTCCTAAAGAGTGTTGTGAATGCCTGAATCCAAAGTAACTCTTTATTCTTTGAGAAATAATTTGAAAAACCCACTTTTCTGATTATAAATGTCCTCTCCATCCTGCCTTCCCATCATCACTCCTGTAACCTTCCTATTTCTGCTTGTTGAAATCTACCCACACTTCAATATAGAGATCAAATGACATTTCTTCAAGGAACCCAGCTGCCGTTAAGCATAACCACCCTCATTGTATTTCCCATGAAATAATTCTTGCTTTCTCCTCTGTGCTACCATGGTACATTTCTCAGCACATCATTATAATACTTACATGTATTTAGACCAAAACACTAAAGAAAAATTCTCAATGAAAATCTGTCTTGATCAATGAGAAATCAGAGATGATCACTTTCAATGAAAACTGACAAAAAGGAGCAGGAAACAGCAAGGCTCTTTGGGGTACCAGCTTCACATTTTTTTCTCTTCTACGTATAGGCTTTCATTTCTAGGTACCAGCCCCTTTGGGTGGCATTTGTCCATCTTTTATGAGTTTCTGAGGTTAAGGTTCCAAATGTAGTTCTACTCATGGGGCTAACCTGGTCCATTGATTTGAAAAAAAGAGAAAGCTAATTTCCAAGACACATCATTTGTGCACCTGCTGATTACCAACTGGAGTGGAACAAAGCAATTAAATCATTGCTAACTTAGGCCCAAAAAGGTTGGCTTCTAATGGTAAATATGGAAATCTTTCATTTCCTGAGTTGCAGGTTGAGTGATTGGAAAGCAATCTTTATTTTCAACCAGCCTCCTCCCAAGGGAGCTAGGATGTTTTAATTGCAGTAATCCAAACTTAGAAGTCTAGCTTACATTACCTTTAATACAAACTGGATATAGAGTTCAGTGAACAAGGTAAAATATTACTTCTGGTTTGCAGAATAAACAGGACAGTGCTTTTGTACATGTCACTGTTGTAATTTGGGAAAATCAAGACTATTTCCAAAAACTTTATTAATTATATATTCGTGAAAAGGCCATTTTTAAAGGTTATCACTATTGTTCTCTGTAATATAAATTCAGCTTATAACATGTCTACAAAACTTCAAGCACACCTACACTAGTTCATTGGGATTATCAATGTCAACTGCAATTATTAATCACTTAAGCAGAACAATGAGAGCCTATTTACTAGGTAATTTGGAAATCGATCAACAATCAATACCAGAGGGGGGACCTTGAAGATGGCGGAAGAGTAAGACGTGGAGATCACCTTCCTCCCCACAGATACACCAGAAATACATCTGCACGTGGAACAACTCCTACAGAACACCTACTGAAGGCTGGCAGAAGACCTCAGACCTCCCAAAAGGCAAGAAACTCCCCACATACCTGGGTAGGGAAAAAGAAAAAACAGAGACAAAAGAATAGGGATGGCACCTGCACCAGTGGGAGGGAGCTGTGAAGAAGGAAAAGTTTCCACACACTAGGAAGCCCCTTCGCGGGCGGAGACTGCGGGAGGCGGAGGGGGGAGCTTCGAAGCCACGGAGGAGTGCACAGCAACGGGTGCGGAGGGCAAAGCAGGGAGTTTCCCGCACAGAGGATCGGTGCCGACCGGCACTCACCAGCCCGAGAGGCTTGTCTGCTCACCCTCCGGGGCGGGCGGGGCTGCGAGCTGAGGCTCCGGTTTCGGTTTCGGAAGGAGCGCAGGGAGAGGACTGGGAAAAGTCTGCACCTGCCAAAGAGGCAAGAGACTTTTTCTTCCCTCTTTGTTTCCTGGTGCGCGAGGAGAGGGGTTTAAGAGCACTGCTTAAAGGAACTCCAGAGACGGGCGCGAGCCGCGGCTAAAAGCGCGAACCCCAGAGACGGGCGCGAGCCGCGGCTAAAAGCGCGGACCCCAGAGACGGGCGGGAGACGCTAAGGCTGCTGCTGCCGACACCAAGGGGCCTGTGTGCGAGCACGGGTCACTCTCCACACCCCTCTTCCACGGAGCCTGTGCAGCCCGCCACTGCCAGGGTCCCGGGATCCAGGGACAACTTCCCCGGGAGAACGCACCGCGGGCCTCAGGCTGGTGCAAAGTCACGCCGGCCTCTTCCGCCGCAGGCCCGCCCCGCAAGCAGTGCCCCTCCCTCCCCCCCGGCCTGAGTGCGCCAGAGCCCCCGAATCAGCGGCTCCTTTAACCCCGTCCTGTCTGAGCAAAAAAACAGACGCCCTCCAGCGACCTACACGCAGAGGCAGGGCCAAATCCAAAGCTGAGCCCCGGTGAGCTGTGAGAACGAAGAAGAGAAAGGGAAATCTCTCCCAGCTGCCTCAGGAGCAGCGGCTTAAAGCTCCACAATCAACTTGATATACCCTGCATCTGTGGAATACATGAATAGACAACCAATCATCCCAAATTGAGGAAGTGGACTTTAGGAGCAAGATCTATGATTTTTTTTCCCTTTTCCTCTTTTTGTGAATGTGTATGTGTATGCTTCTGTGTGAGATCTTGTCTGTATAGTCTTGCTTCCACCATTTGTCCTAGGGTTCTATCCGTCCATGGATTTTTAAAAAAAATTTTTTTCTTAATAATTAATTTTAATAACTTTATTATACTTTACCTTCGTTCTTTCTTTCTTTCCTTCCTTCCTTCCCTCCTTTAGACAACGAATCATCCCAAATTGAGGAGGTGGTCTCTGAGAGCAAGATTTATGATTTTTCCCCCTTTACCTCTTTTTGTGAGGGTGTATGTGTATGCTTCTGTGTAAGATTTTGTCTGTATAGCTTTGCTTCCAACATTCGTCCTAAGGTTCTATCCGTCCCTTTTTTTTTCTAAATAAGTATTTTTTAATTCAATAACTTTATTATACTTTATTTTATTTTTACTGTATCTTCTTTCTTTCTGTCTTTTTTCCTTCTTTCCCTCCTTCCTTCCTCCCTCCCTCCCTCCTTTCTTTCCTTGCCTTCTTTCCTTCTTCACTTTTCTTTCTTTCTTTCTTCCTTCCTTCCTTCCTTCCCTGCTTTCCTTCTTTCTTTCCTCATACTTCTACTAATTCTCTCTAATTTTTCTCCCTTTTATTCTGAGCCGTGTGGATGAAAGGCTCTTGGTGCTCCAGCCAGGAGTCAGTGCTGTGCCTCTGAGACAGGAGAGCCAACTTCAGGACACTGGTCAACAAGAGACCTCCCAACTCCACATAATATCAAACGGCAAAAATCTCCCAGAAATCTCCATCTTAACACCAGCACCCAGCTTCACTCAACGACCAGCAAGCCACAGTGCTGGACAACCTATGCCAAACAACTAGCAAAACAGGAACACAACCCCACCCATTAGCAGAGAGGCTGCCTCAAATCATAATAAGGCCACAGACACCCCAAAACACACCACCAGACGTGAACCTGCCCACTAGAGAGACAAGATCCAGCCTCATCCACCACAACACAGGCACTAGTCCCCTCCACCAGGAAGCCTACACAACCCACTGAAACAACCTTAGCCACTGGAGGCAGACATCAAAAACAGCGGGAACTACAAACCTGCAGCCTGCAAAAAGAGGACCCCAAACACAGTAAAGATAAGCAAAATGAGAAGACAGAAAAACACACAGCAGATGAAGGAGCAAGATAAAAATGCACCAGACCTAACAAATGAAGAGGAAATTGGCAGTCTACCTGAAAAAGAATTCAGAATAATGATAGTAAGGATGATCCAAAATCGTGGAAATAGAATGGACAAAATGCAAGAAACAGTAAACAAGGACCTAGAAGAAATAAAGATGAAACAAGCAACGATGAACAACACAATAAATGAAATTAAAAGTACTCTAGATGGGATCAATAGCAGAATAACTGAGGCAGAAGAACGGATAAGTGACCTGGAAGATAAAATAGTGGAAATAACTACTGCAGAGCAGAATAAAGAAAAAAGAATGAAAAGAACTGAGGACAGTCTCAGAGACCTCTGGGACAACATTAAACGCACCAACATTCAAATTATAGGGGTTCCAGAAGAAGAAGATAAAAAGAAAGGGACTGAGAAAATATTTGAAGAGATTATAGTTGAAAACTTCCCTAATATGGGAAAGGAAATAGTTAATCAAGTCCAAGAAGCACAGAGAGTCCCATACAGGATAAATCCAAGGAGAAATACGCCAAGACACATATTAATCAAACTGTCAAAAATTAAATACAAAGAAAGCATATTAAAAGCAGCAAGGAAAAAACAACAAATAACACACAAGGGAATCCCCATAAGGTTAACAACTGATCTCTCAGCAGAAACCCTACAAGCCAGAAGGGAGTGGCAGGACATACTGAAAGTGATGAAGGAGAAAAACCTGTAACCAAGACTACTCTACCCAGCAAGGATCTCATTCAGATTTGATGGAGAAATTAAAACCTTTACAGACAAGCAAAAGCTGAGAGAGTTCAGCACCACCAAACCAGCTTTACAACAAATGCTAAACGATCTTCTCTAGGCAAGAAACACAAGAGAAGGAAAAGACCTATAATAACGAACCCAAAACAATTTAGAAAATGGGAATAGGAACATACATATCGATAATTACCTTAAATGTAAATGGACTAAATGCTCCCACCAAAAGACACAGATTGGCTGAATGGATACAAAAACAAGACCCTTATATATGCTGTCTACAAGAGACCCACTTCAGACCTAGAGACACATACAGACTGAAAGTAAGGGGATGGAAAAAGATATTCCATGCAAATGGTAACCGAAAGAAAGCTGGAATAGCAATTCTCACATCATACAAAATAGACTTTAAAATAAGGACTATTAAAAGAGACAAAGAAGGACACTACATAATGATCAAGGGATAGATCCAAGAAGAAGATATAACAATTGTAAATATTTATGCACCCAACATAGGAGCACCTCAATACATAAGGCAAATACTAACAGCCATAAAAGGGGAAATCGACAGTAACACATTCATAGTAGGGGACTTTAACACCCCACTTTCACCCATGGACAGATCATCCAAAATGAAAATAAATAAGGAAACACAAACTCTAAATGATACATTAAACAAGATGGACTTAATTGATATTTATAGGACACTCCATCCAAAAACAACAGAATACACATTTTTCTCAAGTGCTCATGGAACTTTATCCAGGATAGATCATATCTTGGGTCACAAATCAAGCGTTGGTAAATTTAAGAAAATTGAAATTGTATCAAGTATCTTTTCTGACCACAACGCCATGAGACTAGATATCAATTACAGGAAAAGGTCTGTAAAAAATACAAACACATGGAGGCTAAACAATACACTACTTAATAATGAAGTGATCACTGAAGAAATCAAAGAGGAAATAAAAAAATACCTAGAAACAAATGACAATGGAGACACGAAGACCCAAAACCTATGGGATACAGCAAAAGCAGTTCTAAGGGGGTAGTTTATAGCAATACAAGTCCACCTTAAGAAGCAGGAAACATCTCGAATACACAACCTAACCTTGCACCTCAAGCAATTAGAGAAAGAAGAACAAAAAAAGTCAAAGTTAGCAGAAGGAAAGAAATCATAAAGATCAGACCAGAAATAAATGAAAAAGAAATGAAGGAAACAATAGCAAAGATCAATAAAATTAAAAGCTGGTTCTTTGAGAAGATAAACAAAATAGATAAACCACTAGCCAGACTCATCAAGAAAAAAAGGGAGAAGACTCAAATCAATAGAATTAGAAATGAAAAAGGAGAAGTAACAACTGACACTGCAGAAATAAAAAAGATCATGAGAGATTACTACAAGCAACTCTATGCCAATAAAATGGACAATCTGGAAGAAATGGACAAATTCTTAGAAATGCACAACCTGCCAAGACTGAATCAAGAAGAAATAGAAAATATGAACAGACCAATCACAAGCACTGAAATTGAAACTGTGATTAAAAATCTTCCAACAAACAAAAGGCCAGGACCAGATGGCTTCACAGGCGAACTCTATCAAACATTTAGAGAAGAGCTAACACCTATCCTTCTCAAACTCTTCCAAAATATAGCAGAGGGAGGAACACTCCCAAATTCCTTCTACGAGGCCACCATCACCTTGATACAAAAGCAGACAAGATTATCACAAAGAAAGAAAACTACAGGCCAATATCACTGATGAACATAGATGCAGAAATCCTCAACAAAATACTAGCAAACAGAATCCAACAGCACATTAAAAGGATCATACACCATGATCAAGTGCGGTTTATCCCAGGAACGCAAGGATTCTTCAATATACGCAAATCTATCAATCGGATAAACCATATTAACAAATTGACGGAGAAAAACCATACGATCATGTCAATAGATGCAGAGAAAGCTTTTGACAAAATTCAACACCCATTTATGATAAAAACCCTGCAGAAACTAGGCATAGAGGGAACTTTCCTCAACATAATAAAGGCCATATAAGACAAGCCCACAGCAAACATCATCCTCAATGGTGAAAAACTGAAAGCATTTCCACTAAAATCAGGAACAAGACAAGGTTGCCCACTCTTACCACTCTTATTCAACATAGTTTTGGAAGTTTTAGCCACAGCAATCAGAGAAGAAAAGGAAATAAAAGGAATCCAAATCGGAAAAGAAGAAGTAAAGCTGTCACTGTTTGCAGATGACATGATCCCATACATAGAGAACCCTAAAGATGCTACCAGAAAACTACTAGAGCTAATCAATGAATTTGGTAAAGTGGCAGGATACAAAATTAATGCACAGAAATCTCTGGCATTCCTATATACTAATGATGAAAAATCTGAAAATGAAATCAAGAAAACACTCCCATTTACCATTGCAACAAAAAGAATAAAATATCTAGGAATAAACCTACCTAAGGAGACAAAAGATCCATATGCAGAAAATTATAAGACACTGATGAAAGAAATTAAAGATGATACAAATAGATGGAGAGATATATCATGTTTTTGGATTGGAAGAATCAACACTGTGAAAATGACTCTACTACCCAAAGCAATCTATAGATTCAATGCAATCCCTATCAAACTACCACTGGCATTTTTCACAGAACTAGAACAAAAAATTTCGCAATTTGTATGGAAACACAAAAGACCCTGAATAGCCAAAGCAATCTTGAGATCGAAAAAGGAGCTGGAGGAATCAGGCTCCCTGATTTCAGACTATACTACAAAGCTACAGTAATCAAGACAGTATGGTACTGGCACAAAAACAGAAATATAGATCAAGGGAACAGGATAGAAAGCCCAGAGATAAACCCACGCACATATGGACACCTTATCTTTGATAAAGGTGGCAGGAAGTACAGTGGAGAAAGGACAGCTTCTTCAATAAGTGGTGCTGGGAAAACTGGACAGGTACATGTAAAAGTATGAGATTAGATCACTCTCTAACACCATACACAAAAATAAGCTCAAAATGGTTTAAAGACCTAAATGTAAGGCCAGAAACTATCAAACTCTTAGAGAAAAACATAGGCAGAACACTCTATGACATAAATCACAGCAAGATCCTTTCTGACCCACATCCTAGAGTAATGGAAATAAAACCAAAAATAAACAAATGGGACCTAATGAAACTTCAAAGCTTTTGCACAGCAAAGGAAACCATAAACAAGACCAAAAGACAAGCCTCAGAATGGGAGAAAATATTTGCAAATGAAGCAACTCACAAAGGATTAATCTCCAAAATTTACAAGCAGCTCATGCAGCTCAATAACAAAAAAACAAACAACCCAATCTAAAAATGGGCAGAAGACCTAAATAGACATTTCTCCAAAGAAGATATACAGACTGCCAACAAACACATGAAAGAATGCTCAACATCGTTAATCATTAGAGAAATGCAAATCAAAACTACAATGACATATCATCTCACACCAGTCAGAATGGCCATCATCAAAAAATCTAGAAACAATAAATGCTGGAGAGGGTGTGGAGAAAAGGGAACACTCTTGCACTGCTGGTGGGAATGTGAATTGGTTCAGCCACTATGGAGAACAGTATGGAGGTTCCTTAAAAAACTACAACTAGAACTACCATATGACCCAGCAATCCCACTACTGGGCATATACCCTGAGAAAACCAAAATTTACAAAGAGTCATGTACCAAAATGTTCATTGTAGCTCTATTTACAATAGCCCGGAGACGGAGACAACCTAAGTGCCCATCATCAGGTGAATGGATAAAGAAGATGTGGCACATATATACAATGGAATATTACTCAGCCATAAAAAGAAACGAAATTGAGCTATTTGTAATGAGGTGGATAGACCTAGAGTCTGTCATACAGAGTGATGTAAGTCAGAAGGAAAAGACAAATACCGTATGCTAACACATATATATGGAATTTAAGAGGAAAAAAATGTCATGAAGAACCTAGGGGTAAGACAGGAATAAAGACGCAGACCTACTGGAGAACGGACTTGAGGATATGGGGAGGGGGAAGGGTGAGCTATGACAGGGCGAGAGAGAGTCATGGACATATACGCACTAACAAACGTAGTAAGGTAGATAGCTAATGGTAAGCAGCCGCATGGCACAGGGATATTGGCTCGGTGCTTTGTAACGGCCTGGAGGGGTGGGATAGGGAGGGTGGGAGGGAGGGAGATGCAAGAGGGAAGAGATATGGGGACATATGTATATGTATAACTGATTCACTTTGTTATAAAGCAGAAACTAACACACCACTGTAAAGCAATTATACCCCAATAAAGATGTTAAAAAAAAAAAAATCAATACCAGTGGTATTTTTAATTTAATTCTAATAGATTTATGGAGTTATAATTTACATACAATAAACTTCCCATATATAAGTTGCATAATTTGATAGTTTTGGCATATGTACACATACACGTGAATCATCATCATAATCAAGACAATGAACAGAACAATCACTGCCAAAAGTTCTCTCACACCCCTTTGTAAACATCACCCCCACCTTTCCTGCCCCCCATTCCCAGGCAATCACTGATTTGATTTTGTTGCTGTCAATTAGTTTCCACTTTCAGGAATTTCATATTAATAGATTGAATGGATTTTTTTCACATCTTTTACTTTGTGTTTGCATTAATATTCTCCCAGATTGTTGTGTGCCGAAGGGCATTTTGGTTGCTTCCAATTTAGGCCCTTTGCAGAGGCCCCAGCAGAATTAAAGATTCCCAAATTTGTAACAAGAGCCCCAGGTGATTTTCATTCACATTGTAACAAACTGATGTACAGTATAGTGCCAATAGGTTGAACTGCTTCCACCTGAGACTAATTGTGACTCTCAACCTTACCAATTACTATTTTTTTCCAACTTCCTTACCACCACTGACATAATTTTACAAACCTGTGTTGGGTGAGTTTCCAGCTGACAACATGAACTATGACCAACAACCCATGATTCTGCAGGAACCCAGAGCCTCTCTGTGTACACCTCACATTTGTTGTTTCTTGGGATATCTCTTGTGGTATGGGATTTGATTATATTGCAAATACAACCCCTTCTACTATCTTGCTGTGGTTTCTTCTTTGTGTCTTTTGACATATAATATCTTTTTTGGTAGATTCCAGTCTCTTTTAAAATCAGTGGTTGTTCAGCAGTTAGTTGTGATTTTGGTGTCCTCATGGGAGGAGATGAGCTCGAGGTCCTCCTACTCTGCCATTTTTGGGGCTCTTGTTACATCCTGGATTCTAAGTCAGTACATCTGAGGTGGGACTTGAGGCTCAGTGTTTCTAACAAGCACCCCTGACATGCTGAGAGCCACTGATCCTCAGACAACACTTTGCATAGAAAGCCCATAGACCTCCTTGACACAGGTTTAGAAAGGAAAAAATATAGTTGAATTACTTGGATCTAAGTCATGCATGTAGGTGGCATTAGAACCTTCCAAACAAGGTGTATGATCTTATCAGAAAAGTAATCATTCACAGAGGAAAAGAAACAAGCCAGCACTGAGTCTCAGAGCATGAGGGAGATGGAGCCTGGAGTTGAGGGGTCTAGAAACGCGTATAGAAATCAAGAGAGGGAAAGAATGGGCAACAGTCAGAGAAAAAGCAACAATGTTGTTCAACTGAATAAATAATCCATGTTTGCAGGTAGCCTGGGGTATTTGAAGTCAGGCCTGGGAATGCCAGACCCAGGACGCTAGACTCACTGGCACAGAAAAGGCAAACGGCAAAGTCTTAACAACAAGCAACAGAAAGAAATCAGTGCAGGCAAACCAAAAACGCCAGAGTGAGCATAGGGTCACACGTGTCCAGAAGGCAACCAGGGGATTCCCTGATGCAGGAAGTGAACTTACCTGCTCATCTTCAGCTTCTAGAAGGAACTGAGCAAGGGAAATCCAAGTGTCCTAGTCCCAGAGGAAATAGCGCGTCCAGCAAGGAATCCAGGAAGGGATGAGGTACGGGAGCCGGAAAACTCAGCAAAGGCTCACTCAGCGCTGCTACCCACGTCAAATCTGCCGTAAAGTTACGTCGTACTGAGCCAATGAAAGGCCTGTATTCCTTCCTACCTGCGTGGGGCAGAACCAGAACGTATGAGTTAAGCGGCACTAGCTGTGAAAATTGGCAAACAGTATGCGCGGGAGGCACGCTGCTAGAGCCGGGAGTCTCCAAGTGAGGTCCCAGATCAGAAGTAGCAGCATCACCCGGGAACCTGTTAGGCTATGTAACTTCTCAGCCTCGCTCAAACCTACCAATCAGAAACTGTGGGGGTGGGGCCTGCAGCCTGTGGTTCTGTAAGCCCTCCAGGTGATTGTGATGCAGGCTCACTGCGGCAGAGTCTATTGAAAGCATGGTGGACGACAAGGCCAGGTGTGGCAAAGGACGGTCATTATAAGTAGGCTTCATAATGGGCTTTTAAAGAGCTAGTGAAGACTAAAGCCTGTTTACAGGGAGAAGAAAACCCAGTAGAGGTAATGTAAAATAATAAAGAATAAAACATGCTCGGTGATCAACAAAGTTGGGCAGTGAAATTCCATGGTAGTTTCATCAATGTTGAGGAATCATCTAGCCATGTGTAGGACAATGATGTTTTAATGCTGATGATGAGAGACATCATGAGAGCCAAGAGGGGTCAACTCACAATATGTGTTTGAATATTCTCTCCTGGCGTATTTTTAAGAGACTCACCAAAAAGAAGTGCTATTCGATGCCCATGCTTGTGAAGAGATCTTCTCAGAGGGGGAGAACAAACTTGAGAAACACAAACATGGTGGTCTAATGGGATCTGTTTGACAACAACTTTGTTACAAAGCAGAAACTAACACACCATTGTAAAGCATTTACACTCCAATAAAGATGTTAGAAACAAACAACATTGAGAAAGAATTTTGTTTTCAATATGAACACACATATAAGACACACCCCCCCAAATATGTAGGGACTTTACAGGCACACTTTGTTTTATTGTGCTTTGCTTTATGGTGCTTCACAGATACTGCATTTTTTACAAATTGAATTTGTGGCAACTCTGCATCAACAAGTCTTTTGGCACCATTTTCCAACAGCATTTGCTAACTGGTGTCTCTGTGTCACATTTTGGTAATTCTTACAATATTTCAAGCATTCCCATTATGATGGTATTTGCTATGGTGATCGTGTTCTTTGCTGTTACTATTGCAAAAAGATTGCAATTAGCTGAAGGCCAGTTGTTGGTAAGCATTTTTTAGCCATAAAGTAATTTTTAATTAAAGAAAAAAACATGTAGCTATATTCTATAATGGCGAGTAACCTTTAAGATATTCTAACTAGATTAAATTCTTAAATTGCTTGAGTATTTCAGGAATCTTTTCAGATTCACTGTGTAAATCCAATTCATTCCCTTGGTTCTAACTGTGAGCAATCACTTATTGGTGAAAAACTATTAAAATTCCTCCTTTTCAAAAAAAAATCTTTGGAAGAGGATAATGAGTCAATCGTATCACAAGAGAAAAAGCTGGCTTAGATAATACTCAGGCAACTTTCTGCCTAATAAGTGTATGATTTAACACTCAGAAAAATCCAGTAATTAAATTAATTTCCCCAAGTAAACAGACTTTGAAACATACCCAATATCTTCTTTTATTGCCAACACTCCCTCCATTATCTAGACACAGATGCTTGTTTTTTTAACTAGTGATATTTGCTTCATTTTATTTGCTTGTTTGTTTTCCCTGCAATGAAGTTGGAAATGAGAGAGATGCAATGCATCCTAACTTCACGTGGGTGTCAGGAAGCTCACCTCTATTTGAGAGTCAAACCCACAGCAAGAAAACAAGAACTGAGAAAAGAGACCAAAACATGATCATACTGTCTGCTCTATACATATCCAACGTGTATTAAGTCAGTCTCTCTCTCTCCATCTCTCTCTAAATACAAACCTTACTAGGATATAAAGTCAGCTTTTCCAAACTTGTCGAAATGCAACAATACATTTGAGAGATCCTTTTGAGTTAATTCTAAAACACATAATTCACTGCTCACCCATCACTCCCCCAGGAACACAGTGCAATAGTAACATGGATGATCAGCAGAATGGCTGCTGAAAACTGTCAAAATGATCTCCTCTTGCTTTTAGTCCCTGTCAGATTTGACAGGTACAATTTCTTGGAGCTTCTTTCATTATTTCAGAACAGAGATGGGCTGGAATGAAATCCCCAACCTGTCTGGCTGCCTGGGGCATGTTCCAAAAATATCTAACCTACCTCTAGGTTCACAGGGAATTGAAAAGAAGAGTGAAAGTTCCTTTGGACTTTGAAACAGATGTCTTCTTACAGATGCTGCCTTACAAACTGTACCCGTCAACTGGCATGACCCCTTGGCGGGAATCAAGATGGCAGTAAGCCTCTTTTTTTTTTTGTAAGACTTCTTTCTATGAAATAGACCTGTTCGTTCTTCTCAGACCTTACTAGAGTAAATAAGAAAGCCTTATCTTGCCACTTAGCTCGTTATTTTTTTCATTACATAATACCTCTGAGTAATAAAGCAACAGAGATGACAGGACTTATATATTTACCCACAAGCCATCCTCTAATCTGTGACATGACACCTTCAATCATTTCTCACTTCCAAATTCATCCCCAGGGTCCCCCATAACACACTGTGCCTCTAACTGCATTTGCCAACATCTGACCAGTATTATAGTTCTTCTATTGTCTTATAAAGTCTATCAGTCTGTCACAATATCAGCTCATCTGTGTATTCCTAATGTTTGGCACATAATAGGTGCTGAAAAAAGTTTTGTTGAGTCACATTCAATAAAGTAAAACATAGGTTCCTAATAAGTTGTCTAAAGGATGTTAATAATTCTCCACACATTACTTATCAGTGCTTAACTGCTACATTAATTTAAATAAAATTTTATAAATGTACTATAAATGAAGTTTGATGCATCCTAAGATATTCCTGGGGTTGGAGAAAAATACAAGAACTAGTTATTACTAAAAAATCAATTGTTGTTTCTTTCATTTCTTCTTGTTGCTCTTCTCCTGGCTCAAGCCTCTTGATTTAGAACTTATTGAAGGTTTCCACTCCATTATACTTTTCAACTTCCTGGGATTACCAGAGTCAAATGAGGAACCAACAGTTGGATAACCTAAAAGTTAAGAAGGATAAAAAATGGAAAGTAAGGTGAAAGTTTCCTGGTCTAGCTAATTTCAGCACGTGATGACTAGGATACCTAAGACCTACACCGGGTCCCCATGACTTTGAGCTGAGGCACCCAAGTCATATAACACCCGTCCACTGAGCTGAATGGAATATAAGAAATAAGCCCTTTTATTACAAGAATAAATATCAAGTGTTTCTTTGTCATCTCAGAGAGTTTCATTCAGATGTAATCAATACACTTGGGCTCAAGTGTGCTGGACAGGAGTAACTAAAATCGGACTCTATTCCTCATTCTTGGGTAGTCTTATTGGCAATATCTGAGGATAAACATGATAATATCTAATACCTAGAGGTATCAGAATATTAGTTTACCTTTCTCAGTCATTTCTTTACCGATCAAGTACAAGTGAAATCTCAGCTTTTCCCTTTAGAAAAAATAAAAAGACCCTTTATTTCAATATTTAATTGTATTTTATTCATGTACGTGCACACACACACACACACACACACACACACCAATCACAGTATATTTGCTGTGGTCTGAATACATCATGGATTTCCTCAGTTCTGCAATCATGCTAATTCTGTTACATCATTGGATTGTTCTTACATCTTCCAATTTTTCTCCCTTCTCTCCCTTCAATTTTCAAATCACATACTGATTCCTCTGTGACTGCCTCTCCAAATACCCTCAGTAGCTTAGAGTATTCCCCTAGTCTCCACCCCCAAAACACTTTGTGTGATTATTATATAAATTACAGCATTTTGGCCTTAAATCCTATATTATATTTTAGTAAAGCTATTTTGCCAACTCCAAGTTCCAGTGAAGTGAGAATCCACGTGGTCACTTTTGCATTCCAATGACAATTAGCACCTTGTACTACAAATGCTGGCTGTTCGATACACATGGTTTGAATAATATTAAGTAACCATAGTTTTAACAATACGAAGTTCACGTTTCCCAATTGTATCAACTCTGATAAACAAGTTTCTTTTTCTTCACATCTTCATGTCCTTCCATATATCCTTACTACCCAAGGAGAGCTAGCCACGTCAGAAAATGCAGAGACTTGGCCATATGACTATTATCTTTACTCCCAACAGCTGTAATCCAACCAAGCCTCATATGAATGAAGCAGACCAGTTCCAACAGGGTCATCTACCAGAGTTAGGCCTCATATTTATACTGTGTAGATGGTACTTTTATACAAGGCCTATGTAAATTTTAAGGGTTAAAATGATGTGATTGCCATAGAGAAAATGGGCATAAAATACATAGAAAGGGAAATAAGTGGGTATTAAAAATGAAGGAAAACACTGCCTCTGTAATATTCTTTCATAAAGCCAATGGCAGCAGAAACTCAGTAGAGTCTATGAGCTATTGATAATCAGGGGATAGAAATTTTATGCCATAGATTCTGTGTTATAATATTGTCATCAGTGACATCCATGGACTAACTCCCTGGTGGCTTCCAGGAGTAAATTTGTAAGTCATAGTGACTGAGGTGAGAAAATGTTTTTAAAAGCAAAACACTGAGGAACAATTGATTAGCATTCTCAAGCTCGGGTGGTAAAATGGCTCTTACTCAGCCCAGAGATTGTCAACTTATTTCCAAATTATTCAAGAATCAAAAACAGATAATAAAATTGAAAAAATTCCAACACTTATCGACAGTTTGTGCTAATATATTGTAATAGGAATACTGAACTGGGCTGATATTTTGTAAAGATTGATGGTTAATTACTTACACTAAATTATTAATTTTTTCATATATTCAATTAATTGTATTATTATTAAATTAATATACATACATAATTTTAAAGTCAAATTATTTTAACGATTTTAACCAAAACAGCAATCCCAGTCCCCAACCATATTCTTGCCCACTCCTGACTCCCACTCTCAAAAGCTAACTTCTTTTACCTATTGACTTTTAAAAATTTCTTCCAGTATATTCCTCCATATTTAAAGTAATATTCATATATTTATTTTGAGTTTTTATAGATATAAATAAATATATTGTCTTGACACCCTACTATGCACAGAAAGTTTATCAGTGTTCTATCACCACACTTACCCATCACCCACCCAACATTCTTTTAATCACCATCATTTGGATAAAGTTATACAACAATTTTTGCTTAAATAGATAATTTGGTTTTCAATTTATTATGACTAATATAAATATTTTATAAATATTTTTATATATTTTTATTTTTTAAAAGTCAGGTGAAAGTAAGGTTTTTTTTAAAGTATTTTTTTAAAAAAATTTTTTATATATTTTAATATATAAATATTTTTGCACGTGTGTCACTTTGATTATATTTTCTTTCCCATACAAGATTTCTTTGTTCGTTGGTGATTTCTTACCTATATTTCTTGTTTGTTTCTTTGCTTAGTCATCAAATTACCAGGAACGCCCCTAACACTCCTAGAGCAATGTATATCCTTCTCCATACAAACACAGTAGATAATCAATCAGTTAAATTTCTTTTCTTGAAGTCATTTCTCAGGTGGTCTTCTGTCTTCTGGCTCCAATGGACTGGTTAATCTCTGGGACTGTCACACAGCTGTCATGCTAAAATTCCTTTTTATAATCATCCCAGAAATTTACTTCACCTCTTTCCTATGTTGGATCCTATTTCTTGATTATTATATTTTTCACTTTCTTAGTTTTTGTCTTCATATTTTTTGTTAAAAACATCTTCTAGCAACTGGTTAAGGAAGGATGAATTTGAAATAAGTTTTTGAGAGCTTGTATGTCTGAAATTACCCATATGTTACTCTCGTACCTGACTGAAACTTTGGATGGTATGGGATTCTTGGTTGGAAATATATAATTTCACGTATAAAAAATTATAGGAAATGTAAACTAATATATAATGACAGAAAGCAGATCAGTTTTTCAGGAAGTAGGTGGGAGGATGTATGGAAGAACTACAAGAAAGAATGATGTCTTCTCTATCTTGACTGTGATGATCAGTTCATAGGTGTATCTATATATCTATATCTATATCTATATCTATATCTATATCTATATACACAAATATATATGTCAGAAGTTATCAACTTGTACCCTTAAAAGATATGCAGTTTACTGTATGTCAATCATGCCTTAACAATGCTGTTAACAATGTAGAATAGAGTTCTATGGCCTCTGACCAAGGCTTATACTGCACATATCCAAGGCTCTATCAGTTATCAAACTTTTCTTGGCAATCACTACAGGGAACTAGAGGGGAGGTAATCAAGTTAGGAACATGGGATATTACAGATTTAAAAAATCAGGGTTTTGATAGACAATTTTTGTGA
Organism: Tursiops truncatus; assembly: GCF_011762595.2. NCBI lineage: Eukaryota > Metazoa > Chordata > Mammalia > Artiodactyla > Delphinidae > Tursiops > Tursiops truncatus. The sequence continues at coordinate 9,915,245 of NC_047055.1, forward strand.
CTTAATTGGAAATGGTACTTTTAAACTCTGATGCAGGTTGAACTCTTCAGATGTTCAGGTTTTTAAGATATCTTCTGGTTTGAAAAACTTGCTGGAGAGTGGTGTATTTACCCAGAAAAGGGTGACAGGAGAAGTAGGTCTTGGTGAAAAAATGACGTGTTTTCATTTTGTGTTTAAAGGAGAGATTTATAGATTATCAAGTAGGCAATTGGATGTGAAAAAGCATGACATTTTGCGTGAGATTCCTGGGGATTCATTGTGGGATCTTCCACATTTTAACTACATGTCTGTGGATTTATTTATGTATTATTAGCAAGTTTTAGGTTTTTTTATATTTAAATCAGGTTAAAAGTAATACTTATCTCACAGGGTTGAATGTGAGAATTGAATGAAATAATGGCTATAAATGTGATTCATAAACTGAATTTCCATGTATATTGTATGATAGAGAGCAGTGATGACAGTATAGAATGGAAGATATATCCTCTGATAGGCTTTGGAGTCAAAAGCTTAGACTTGAATCCCAGCTTAGTTGTGCAAACATAGGCAAGCCATTGTGTTCAAGGCAAAGTCCTAATCCCTTAACAGATCGGGCTGGGCCCTTCATGGTTTGGCACCAGCCTACTGTTCGAGTCTCTTCTACTTCAACTTGCCTAACCACTTCCCAACCCAGAAGTCAGCCTCACCACAGCCACATTCTCTTCATTCCTATTCGCCTTTCAGACATACTGTTTTACACATGTATCTCAAATCAAGAATTGTCTTTGCTTCAAGGATTGAGTGTGAATATAGTCGCTGCTACTTTCTGGCTATTTTGTTACTGGCAGGCGTTTGAACCTCTCTGAGCCTCGTTTTCCTCACCTATAAAATAGGAATAATAACACCTAACTCATAGTAGCCTACAGGAATTATCAAATGTGGACAGACAGATGCAGGGCTAGTTAAGTGTGATGTTTTATATGTAATCCACAGACCCTCAGAAATACTTACATTATATTTAGATTGGAGAGAGAAAAAGCATCTTGAAAACATAAGCATATTTTCACAATTAGCTTTTTGAAATTGCAGAGCTAAGTCAATCTTGGTTCTAATTATTATCGTACCACTTAACAGTTCGGTGACTTTTAGCCACCGAATATCTCTGAAAGTTTAAACTTTCTCCTCTATAATACCAGACTGTCAATTGAAGCTACCTCATTGGGTTCTTGTGAAGAAGTAAGAAGTTATGCATGTAAAGTGCTTAGCAGTGTTCTTGGAAACTACTGCATGTTTAATTCATGTTAATAATTATTATAATCATTATTATGATTATTAGTTAAAAGTCAGGAGAATACGTGGGTCAGGAGTGGAACTGCTTATGTCAAAGGATTGAGTGAAGACAGCTAAAGTAAAGTGCAAAACACACACTGTTAACATTTAACCGCTGACAGTTACTCAAGGTAGAAGGAACTCCATTTTCTGATTTAATCAAAACATCTTTGCCGACAAGAAAGAAAATTTAGATCAGAATTTTTCGCTATTCCATATATCAGTCTGTTTTGGAATAAGGAGTTCATTATAGGAAACAGACCATGTGAAGGAGCTGGGGAAGTAAACATTTGGAAAGGGGAGTTGGATCAGACAGAAGTCACTCACCTGCCCTGGCACAGAACAATTAGAGCTTACAGAGAAATCTGGATTGATCCCATGAAAGGAGGCAGTGTTGAAGTCTACGAAATGTTTTTTACTATTTATGTCTACCAGCTCTGTACAGTACATTCTTAGGGATGCTCTGGTGGTGGGCCTAGGTCACTTCTGGTCAGCAGGACTGGTAATCTGAAAAGAAAGCTGGTAATAGCGTGGGGAGGACAGAAAGCAAACTGGGAACTGCCAGCAGCTCTGTGTCTGTCTCTTACTGTAGCTACACAATGGCTGTTGCTTCACTTCTGCATCTCAAATCTCTCACAACTTCACTTTTGGCTAACTCTAACCTTGAGCCATACAAGGAAGGGGGTTCTGAGAAATACAGCTCCTAGGGTAACAAAATTGAAAACAAACAATCCAGCAAAACTTCTAAGTTAGCATTTTCATCTGTTGTTGTTGTTAGGATAATGGAATATAACTTGTAATGCTGATTGTATATATTACATTGTCTGCCTCAATACAACCACACATACACTTTGGTGATCTTCCTTAATAAAAAGTGTTTTTAATTCTATTATATACATTATACAGATAATATTATATATATATGTATATATAATTTAATTTAATTCTATTATATGTGTAACATCTGCCTGCTGTTACCAATACCAATACTAATTAACAAGTAGTGTGATCAACTGTCCTGGGTGTAACAGGAGGTGGGACTTCCAGTGCTAAATCCAGGAAAGTTTCAGGCAAACTGGGATGGCTGGTTACTCTGTGACAAGGCTCAGTCAGAATTTATGCTCAATACCCAGCCTCCTTCTATGATTCCCATGTGTTCTCTCCCTTTATGTTGTTTCTGTATTATTCCACATATGGGAACTACTGTAATGCTTTCTAAACTCCATAGTGAATGGATACAGTGTCTAGAATCAGGTAAATTGTGAACTTCCATAAATTCCCCCTTAGACTATGAGCTCCAGGAAGTCAGCGACCATGTCTCATTTGTTCACTGCCACATTCTAAGTATTCTGCACAGTGCATGACACATGATATACTGTTGAATGAATTTCAGAATCTTATTCTCCATCAAAGCTTCAATGGAAGAAGGAGATAATAATAGGCACCAGTTTCCCCTGCCCTATGAACATTAATTCTAAGTACACATACATATATACATATACTTTAGTATATGCCCTAGGTGTCCTTGGATATGTTTATTGTCTGTACCACAACTTGAAAATCCATGAGTACATAAACTCTATCTTACTTAGCTTTTTACCCTCAGCATCTAGCTCTAATCCTAGTACATAGTAGATGCTCAATAAATATCTATGGAAGAAGAAAAGTGTAAGTAAGGAAAGCATCTATTTTTTTTTTTTTTTTTTTTTTTGCGGTACGCGGGCCTCTCACTGCTGTGGCCTCTCCCGTTGCGGAGCACAGGCTCCGGACGCGCAGGCCCAGCGGCCATGGCTCACGGGCCCAGCCGCTCCGCGGCATGTGGGATCTTCCCAGACCGGGGCACGAACCCGCGTCCCCTGCATCGGCAGGCGGACTCTCAACCACTGTGCCACCAGGGAAGCCCGGAAAGCATCTTTTAAATATACTATATGATGCAAATTTTATTGAGTTCACAGAGGTAAGTCAAGGGAAGATTTGTTATATTAAGAAGGATAAAATTGGATACTACCCAAAACAATCTATAGATTTAATGCAATCCCTATCAAATTAATCATGACAATTTTCACAGAACTAGAACGAATAATCCTAAAATTTATATGGAAACACAGAAGACTCCAAATAGCCAGAGAAATCTTGAGAAAGAAGAACAGAGCTGGAGGTATCATGATCCCAGACTTCAGACTATACGACAGATCTATAGTAATCAAAACAACATGGTATTGGCATAAAGCAGACACATAGATCAATGGAACAGAATAGACAGCCTAGTAATAAACTCACACACGTATGGTCAATTAATCTATGACAAAGGAAGCAAAAATATGCAATGGAGAAAAGATAGTCTTTTCAAAAGTGGTGCTAGGAAAACTGGACAGGTTCATGTAAAAGAATGAAATTAGAACATTCTCTAACACCATATACAAAAATAAACTCAAAATGGATTAAAGACATAAATATAAGACCAGGCGCTATAAAACTCCTAGAGGAATACACAGGCAGAACACTCTTTGACATAAATCACAGCAATATATTTTTTGGATCCATCTCCCAAAGTAAAGGGAATAAAAGTAAAAATTAAAGAATGGGACCTAATTAAACTTAAAAGCTTTTGCACAGCAAAGGAAATCATCTATAAAATGAAAAGACAACCTATGAAATGGGAGAAAATATTTGCAAGTAATAGGACATACAAGGGGTTATTATGCAAAATATGTAAACAGCTCATATAATTCAATATCAACAAACAAACAACCCAGTAAAAAATGGGTAGAAGACCTGAATAGATATTATTCCAAAGAAGATATACAGATGGCCAAGAGGCACATGAAAAGATACTGTACATTGCTAATTATTAGATAAATGCTATCAAAACAACAATGAGATATCACCTCACACCGTCAGATGGCTATCATCAAAAAGTCTACAAATAGAGGAGACCTTCAAGATGGCGGAAGAGTAAGACGTGGAGATCACCTTCCACCCCACAAATACAACAGAAACACATCTACATGTGGAACAACTCCTACAGAAAACCTACTGAAGGCTGGCAGAAGAACTCAGACTTCCCAAAAGGCAAGAAACTCCCCATGTAACCAGGTAGGGCAAAAGAAAAAAGAGAGACAAAAGAATAGGGATGGGACCTGCACCACTGGGAGGGAGTTGTGAAGGAGGAAAGGTTTCCACACACTAGGAAGACCCTTGACTTGTGGAGACGGCGGGTGGCAGGGGCAAAGCTTTGGAGCCACGGAGGAGAGCGCAGCAACAGGGGTGTGGAGGGCAAAGCAGAGAGATTCCCGCACAGAGGATCGGTGCCAAACAGCACTCACCAGCCTGAGAGGCTTGTCTGCTCACCCACTGGGGTGGGTGGGGGCTGGGAGCTGAGGCTCGGGCTTCGGAGGTCAGATTCCAGGGAGAGGACTGGGGTTGGCTATGTGAACACAGCCTGAAGGATGCTAGTGCGCCACAGCTACCTGGGAGGGAGTCCGGGAAAAAGTCTGGACCTGCCTGAAAGGCAAGAGACAATGGTTTCGGGGTGCGCAAGGAGAGGGGATTCAGAGCACTGCCTAAACAAGCTGACGAGACAGGTGTGAGCCATGGCTATCAGCGCAGAAACGAGAGAGGGGCATGAAATGCTAAGGCTGCTGCTATAGCCACCAAGAAGCCTGTGTGCAAGCACAGGTCACTATCCACACCTCCCCTCCTGGGATTCTGTGCACCTCGCCACTGTCAGGGTCCCATGATCCAGGGACAACTTCCCCAGGAGAACACGGGGAATGCCGCAGGCTGCTGCAACATCACCCTGGCCTCCACTGTCGTAGGCTCACTCCGCATTCCATACCCCTCCCACACCCGGCCTGAGTGAGCCAGAGCCCCCTAATCAGCTGCTACTTTAATCCCGTCCTGTCTGGGCGGAAACAGACACCCTCAGGTGACCTACAGGCAGAGGCAGGGCCAAATCCAAAGCTGAACCCCAGGAGCTGTGCAAACAAAGAAGAAAAGGGGAAATTTCTCCCAGCACCCTCAGGAGCAGCATATTAAATCCCCACAATCAACTTGATGTACCTGCATCTGTGGAATACCTGAATAGGCAACGAATCATCCAAAAATTGAGGCGGTGGACTTTGGGAGCAACTGTAGACTTGGGGTTTGCTCTCTGCGGCTAATTTGTTTCTGGTTTTATGCTTATCATAGTTAAGTATTTGGAGTTTATTATCATTGGTAGATTTGTTTCCTGATCTGGTTGCTCTCTTACTTTTATTTTATATATATATATATATATATATATATACACACATTTTTCCCTTTTTCGCTTTTTGTGAGTGTGTATGTGAATGCTTCTTTGGGTGATTTTGTCTGTATCGCTTTGCTTTTACCATTTGTCCTAGGATTCTGTCTGTCCGTTTTTTGTTTTTTTGTTTTTCTTAGTATAGTTTTTAGCACTTCTTATAATTGGTGGATTTGTTTTTTGGTTTGGTTGCTCTCTTTTTTCTTTCTTTCTTTCTTTTTTCTATTACTTCTAATTTTTTTTAATTTGTAATATTTTTTATTTTGATAATTTTTATTTTTTCTTTCTTTTTTTCTCCCTTTTCTTCTGAGCCGCGTGGCTGACAGGGTCTTGGTGCTCCAGCCAGGTGTCAGGCCTGTGCCTCTGAGGTGGGAGAGCCGAGTTCAGGACATTGATCCACCAGAGACCTCCCGGCTCCATGAAATATCAAACGGCGAAAGCTCTCCCACAGATCTCCATCTCAACGCTAAGACCCAGCTCCACTCAACAACCAGCAAGCCACAGTGCTGGACACCCTATGCCAAACAACTCGCAAGACAGGAACCCAACCCCATCTATTAGCAGAGAGGCTGCCTAAAATCATAATAAGGTCACAGACACACCAAAACACACCACCAGATGCAGTCCTGCCAAACAGAAAGACAAGATCCAGCCTCATCCACCAGAACACAGGCACTAGTACCCTCCACCAGGAAGCCTACACAACCCACTGAACCAACCTTAGCCACTTGGGGCAGACATCAAAAACAATAGGAACTATGAAACTGCAGCTTGTGAAAAGGAGACCCCAAACACAGTAAGTTAAGCAAAATGAGAAGACAGAGAAAAACAGTACATGAAGGAGCAAGGAAAAAACCCACCAGAACAAACAAATGTAGAAGAAATGGGCAGTGTACCTGTAAAAGAATTCAGAGTAATGATAGTAAAGATGATCAAAAATCTTGGAAATAGAATGGAAAAATAAGAGAAACGTTTAACAAGGACCCAGAAGAACTAAAGAGCAAACAATGATGAAAAACAATAAATAAATTAAACATTCTCTAGAAGGAATCAATAGCAGAAAAACTGAAGCAGAAGAATGAATAAGTGACCTGGAAGAGAAAATAGTGGAAATAACTACTGCAAGGCAGAATAAACAAAAAAGAATGAAAAGAATTGAGGACAGCCTCAGAGACCTCTGGGACAACATTAAACACACAAACATTCGAATTATAGGGGTCCCAGAATAAGAAGAGAAAAAGAAAGACACTGAGGAAATATTTGAAGAGATTATTGTTGAAAACATTCCGAATACGGGAAAGGAAACAGTTAATCAAGTCTAGGAAGTACAAAGAGTCCCATACAGGATAAATAAAAGGAGAAACACACCAAGACACATATTAATCAAACTATCAAAATTAAATACAAGGAAAAAATATTAAAAGCAGCAAGGGAAAAACAACAAACATACAAGGGAATCCCCATAAGGTTAACAGTTGATCTTCCAGCAGAAACCCTGAAAGCCAGAGGGGAGTGGCAGGACATATGTAAAGTGATGAAAGGGGAAAACTTACAACCAAGATTACTCTACCCAGCACGGTTCTGATTCAGATTCGACAGAGAAATTAAAACTTTACAGACAAGCAAAAGCTAAGAGAATTCAGCACCACCAAACCAGATTTACAACAGATGCTAAAGGAACTTCTCTAGGTAGGAAAAACAAGAGGAGGAAAAGACCTACAATAACAAACCAAAACAATTTAAAAACTGGTAATAGGAACATACATATTGATAATTATCTTAAATTTAAATGGATTAAATGCTCCAACCAAAAGACACAGACTGGCTGAATGGATACAAAACAAGACCTGTATATATGCTGTCTACAAGAGACCCACTTCAGACCGAGGGACACATACAGACTGAAATTGAGTGGACGGAAAAAGATATTCCATGCAAATGGAAATCAAAAGAAAGCTGGAGTAGCGATTATCATATCAGACAAAATAGACTTTAAAATAAAGACTACTAAGAGAGACAAAGAAGGACACTACATAACGATCAAGGGATCAATCCGAGAAGAAGATATAACAACTGTAAATATTTATGCACCCAACATAGGAGCACCTCAATACATAAGGCAAATGCTAACAGCCATAAAAGGGGAAATCAACAGTAACACAATCATAGTAGGGGACTTTAACACCCCACTTTCACCAATGGACAGATCATCCAAAATGAAAATAAATAAGGAAACACAATCTTTAAGTGACATATTAAACAACGTGGATTTAATTGATATTTACAGGACATTCCATCCAAAAACAACAGAATACACTTTCTTCTCAAGTGTTCATGGGACACTCTCCAGGATAGATCATATCTTGGGTCACAAATCAAGCCTCGGTAAATTTTAGAAAATTGAAATCATATCAAGTATCTTTTCCGACCACAATGCTATGAAACTAGACATCAATTACAGAAAAAAAAACTGTAAAAAGTACAAACACATGGAGGCTAAACAATACGCTATTATATAACCAAGAGATTACTGAAAAAATCAAAGAAATCAAAAATACCTAGAAACAAATGGCAATGAAAACACGACGACCCAAAACCTATGGGATGTAGCAAAAGCAGTTCTAACAGGGAAGTTTATAGCAAATACCATCCTACCTCAAGAAACAGGAAACATCTCAAATAAACAACCTAACCTTACATCTAAAGCAATTAGAGAAAGAAGAACAAAAGGAACGCAAAGTTAGCAGAAGGAAAGAAATAGAGATCAGATCAGAAACAAATGAAATGAAGGAAACAATAGCAAATATCAATAAAACTAAAAGGTGGTTCTTTGAGAAGATAAACAAAATTGATAAACCAGTAGCCAGACTCATCAAGAAAAAAAGGGAGAAGACTCAGATCAACAGAATTAGAAATGAAAAAGGAGAAGTAACAGCTGACACTGCAGAAATACAAAGGATCATGAGAGATTACTACAAGCAACTCTATGCCAATAAAATGGACAACCTGGAAGAAATGGACAAATTCTTAGAGAAACACAACCTTCTGAGACTGAACCAGGAAGAAATAGAAAATATAAACAGACCAGTCACAAGCACTGAAATTGAAACTGTGATTAAAACTCTTCCAACAAACAAAAGCCCAGGACCAGATGGCTTCACAGGTGAATTTTATCAAACATTTAGAGAAGAGCTAATACCTATCCTTCTCAAACTCTTCCAAAATATAGCAGAGGGAGGAACACTCCCAAACTCATTCTGTGAGGCCACCATTACCTTGATACCAAAACCATACAGAGATGTCACAAAAAAAGAAAACTGCAGACTAATATCACTCATTAACATACATGAGGGCTTCCCTGGTGGCGCAGTGGTTGAGAGTCCGCCTGCCAATGCAGGGGACGCGGGTTCGTGCCCTGGTCCGAGAGGATCCCAAATGCTGCGGAGCGGCTGGGCCCGTGAGCCATGGCCACTGGGCCTGTGCGTCTGGAGCCTGTGCACCACAGCGGGAGAGGCCACAGCAGTGAGAGGCCCGCATACCGAAAAAAAAAAAAAAAAAAAAAAAAACATGAAACAATCCTCAACAAAATACTAGCAAACACAATCCACCAGCACATTAAAAAGATCATAAACCACAATCAAGTGGGGTTTATCAAATCGAAGGATAAAAATCATATGATCATCTCAATATATGCAGAAAAAGCATTTGACAAAATTCAACACCCATTTATGATAAAAAATCTCCAGAAAGTAGGCATAGAGGGAACCTACCTCAACATAATAAAGGCCATATATGACAAACCCACAGCCAACATCATTCTCAGTGGTGAAAAACCGAAACCATTTCCTCTAAGAACAGGAATAAGACAAAGTTGCCCTCTCTCACTGCTATTATTCAACATAGTTTTGGAAGTTTTATCCACAGGAATCAGGGAAGAAAAAGAAATAAAATGAATCCAAATCAGAAAAGAAGTAAAACTGCCAGTGTTTGCAGATGACATGATACTGTACATAGAGAATTCGAAAGATGATGCCAGAAAACTACTAAAACTAATCAATGAATCTGGGAAAGTAGCAGGAAAAATATTAATGCACAGAAATCTCTTGCATTCCTCTAAACTAACGATAAAAAATCTGAAAGAGAAATTAAGGAAACACTCCCATTTACCATTGCAACAAAAAGAATAAAATACCTAGGAATAAACCTACCTACGGAGACAAAAACCTGTATGCAGGAAACTATGATACTGATGAAAGAAATTAAAGATGATACAAACAGATGGAGAGATATACCATGTTCTTGGATTGGAAGAATCAACATTGTGAAAATGACTCTACTACCCAAAGCAATCTATAGATTCAATGCAATCCCTATCAAACTACCACTGGCATTTTTCACAGAACTAGAACAAAAAATTTCGCAATTTGTATGGAAACACAAAAGAACCCGAATAGCCCAAGCAAACTTGAGAAAGAAAAACAGAGCTGGAGGAATCAGGCTCCCTGACTTCTGATTATAGTAAGCTACAGTATTCAAGACAGTATGGTACTGGCACAAAAACAGAAATATAGATCAATGGAACAGGATAGAAAGCCCAGAGATAAACCCATGCACATATGGTCACCTTATCTTTGAAAAATGAGGCAAGGATATACAATGGAGAAAAGACAGCCTCTTCAATAAGTGGTGCTGGGAAAACTGGACAGCTACATGTAAAAGAATGAAATCAGAACACTCCCTAACACCACACACAAAACTAAACTCAAAATGGCTAAAGAGCTAAATGTAAGGCCAGAAACTATCAAACTCTTAGAGGCAAACATAGGCAGAGCACTCTATGACATAAATCACAGCAAGATCCTTTTTGACCCACCTCCTAGAGAAACGGAAATAAAAAGAAAAAATTGGGACCTAATGAAACTTAAAAGCTTTTGCACAGCAAAGGAAACCATAAAGAAGATGAAAAGACAACCCTCAGAATGGGAGAAAATATTTGCAAATGAAGCAACAGACAAAGGATTAACCTCCAAAATTTATAAGGGGCTCATGCAGCTCAATATCAAAGAAACAAACAACCCAATCGAAAAATGGGCAGAAGACCTAAATAGACATTTCTCCAAAGCAGATATAGACTGCCAACAAACACATGAAAGAATGCTCAACATCATTAATCATTGAAGAAATGCAAATCAAAACTACAATGAGGTATCACCTCACACAGTCAGAATGGCCATCATGAAAAAATCTAGAAACAATAAATGCTGGAGAGGGTGTGGAGAAAAGGGAACCCTCTTGCACTGTTGGTGGGAATGTAAATTGATACAGCCACTATGGAGAACAGTATGGAGGTTCCTTAAAAAAACTAAAAATAGAATTACCATACAACCCAGCAGCAATCCCACTACTGGGCATATACCCTGAGAAAACCATAATTCAAAAAGAGTCATGTACCAAAATGTTCATTGCAGCTGTATTTACAATAGCCAGGACATGGAAGCAACCTAAGTGTCCATCAACAGCTGAATGGATAAAGAAGATGTGGCACTTATATACAATTGAATATTACTCAGCCAAAAAAGAAATGAAATTGAGTTATTTGTAGTGAGGTGGATTGACCTAGAGTGTGTCATACAGAGTGAAGTCAGTCAGAAAGAGAAAAACAAATACCATATACTAACACATATATATGGAATCTAAAAAACATGGTACTGACAAACCTACGGGCAGGACGGGAATAAAGATGCAGATGTGGAGAATTGACTGGAGGGCACGGGGAGGGGGAAGGGTAAGCTGGGACGAAGTGAGAGAGTGGCATGGACTTATATATACTGCCAAATGGATAGCTAGTGGGAAGCAGCCACATAGCAAAGGGTAATCACCTCAGTGCTTTGTGACCACCTAGAGGGGTGGGATAGGGAGGATGGGAGGGAGACACAAGAGGGAGAAGATATGGGGATATATATATATGTATAGCTGATTCACTTTGTTATAAAGCAGAAATTAATGCACCATTGTAACGCAATTATACACCAATAAAGATGTTAAAAAAATGTCTACAAATAAGAAATGGTGGAGAGAATGTAGAGAAAAGGTAAGCCTTGTATACTGTTGGTGGGAATGTAAATTGGTACAGCCACTATGGTAAACAGTATGGAGGTTCCTCAAAAAGCTAAAAATAGAACTACCAAATGATCCAGCAATTCCACTCTTGGGAAAATATTAATTCAAAAAGATAAATGCACACCTATGTTCATAGTAGCACTATTTGCAATAGCCAAGATATGGAAGCAACCTAAAGGCCCACGAACAGAAGAATGGTTAAAGAAGGTGTGGTATATATATATATATATATATATATATATATATATATATATATATACATTGGAATATTACTCAGTCATAGAAAAGAATAAAATCCTGCCATTTCCAGGAATGTGGATGCACCTAGATAATATTAAACTTAGTGAAATAAGTCAGTGAAAAACAAATACTGTATGATATCAGTTATATGTGGAATCTAAAAAGTAATACAGATAAGTGTATATACAGAAATAGAATAGAAATAGAAACAGACTCACAGATACAGAAAACAACCTAGTGTTTACCAGTGGGGAGAGGGAAGGGGGAAGGGGTAAGATAGGGGTATAGCATTAAGAGATACAAACTACTATGTGTAAAAAAAATAAGCCACAAGGATATATTGTACAGCACAGGGAAGTATAGCCATTATCTTGTAATAACTTTTAATGGCATATATTCTGTAAAAATACTGAATCACAATGCTGTACACCTGAAATTAATGTAATATTGTAAATCAACTATACAGCAATATAAATAGATTAATTAATTAATTAATTAAAAAATCTTTAAAAACCTTCTTTTCATCCGTTTCCAGGTGGAAAAAGAAAGACAGATGAAGTTTGTAGTTTATAAATGGACCTGGAGAATCTGAGAGCTGTTGTATGTTTAGTTGTGTATAAGAAACTATTTCCAAAGGAATAAGAGTAGTGAACTGTGAAAATCCAGTCCTCCATGAAAACAGTAAGAACTTGGGCAACAATTGTCAAAATTAACTATTTCAGAACTCTGGAAATTAACCAAGTTCTTGCAACAATCTAAGGAGCTTTTATTCAACAAAAATGCCTGAATTTTTATAAGAAGAGAGGTTTGTGACAATATACTTGCACTCTTCATTCCCCTCTCCTCAGCTCTGTGGTAACCTGAAATTCTGGTATTTGATAGCAGTGATGATGATTGCACAGTCCTAGGAATGTACTAACAAACAATGAGTTGTACACTTTAAATGTGTCAGTTGTATAGTACGTGAATTATATCTGAATAAAAGTGATATTTTAAAGAAGGAAGCAGATCATTGTTTCCCAGCATCTCTATGAAGGGGGGATGGAGAGTGACAGCTAATGATGTATAGGATTTCTGTTTAGGAAGATGACAACGTTCTGGAGTTAGATTGTGGTGATGGCTGCAAAACTCTGTGCATATACTAAACACCACTGGATTGCACACTTTAAAAGGGTGAACTTAATTTTATGTGAATTACATTCTCAATAAAATTGTTATAAAAATAGAGAGAAAAGCTGTTTCCTACGCATAAAAAGGAAAATGATGAATACCAAGGTATACCTTTGAAAGGCTACATTGACTGTATTCTTTTGGTGAGCTTAAGGTGACCTCAAATGCTTAGAAAGAGAACACTAATACTCTAAGAACTAAATGAAATAATGTCAATATAACACTTTTCATAGTACCTGGCACTTAGTAGGTACCCGATAATTGGAAAGCTTTATTCTCTGTCCTCTGTACCTTCAAGGCTGGCTCTAATTTATATGATATTGTATGATAATTTATTCAATTTTATGTCTATTTTTCTACCTAGACTCTGTCCCTTCATGGTAGAGTGATCTATCCCGATCCATCACAGAAAGTGGTGAGCATAATGATAAATTTTTATGGTTTCAAATTTTGACTCCAACACTTCTTAGCTATGTGACCATCCACAAATTAGTCTCCATGCCTCATTTTCCTCAACTGCAAATGGAGATAGTGATAGTCCGTAATTCCCAAGGTGGTGGTTAAGATTTACGAGTTAATCCACATAAAGTAGTTGGACTGGTGCCTGGCACGTGTAAACAGTCCACACATGTTAGTTTTTATTCCCAATACCTAGCATGGCGTTTGGCGCATGGCAGGCACACAGTGGAATTTGATGTGAGTATGATACATTACATGTTTGTTTTAGAGGCTGCATGGGAGAAGCTGAATATATTGCATGATTTTGGGGAATCTGGATACTGAGAGGCATAGTTCTGAACTTGCCTGGGCTACCCATCCAGGGCCAGCTCAAGCAATCTCAGTGGGGCAGGGCTCAAGAGGTTGAGTCTTCTGCTTCCATTACATTTGATTCCTTTTACTCCTTAATGGTCCTGCTTTGGCTGATGAAAACACAATGTCCAATTTACAAAGTTGTCTCAGTTCTCACTTCTTCTCCCCTAAGTGGTGCACCATGGGCATCGGTTGTGACGCTAAGTTTCTTCTGGGCACAAGTCAAGGATAGTTGTCATTATTGAAGTGTGAGGAGCTTAAGATGAAGCTGACTGATCATTTTCTTGAGTAATTAAACCCAAACAAACAGAAACAACTCCTGTTAGGCAGAAAGCTTGTTTGTGCTAAGAGATATGTACAGCTGTATTATGTGTCACCTCTAATTCATCTTAAAACGTCATGGTACATTTCCTTTACTTACAGTAGATTGCGGAAAGAACTTGGTAAAGAGTCCTAATATTTGCTTCCAGAGACTGTGTATGAGAAAGCTGTTCAAATGAGGAAGTTTCAATTCTTTTTTCAGTAAAGGAATCTAGGCCGCTCTTTGTACAGAGAATATTCTAAGCCTAGAATTGAGTGCCTTCCAAAAAAGAGCTCTGCACCATGTGCACTGACATTGACTCCCTCAGCCACCATAATTTATGGACATCAATTAGATAATGGGCTGCTTTGCCTGTTTTTATGAAAATGCCAATTTGAAACCTTGGCATTGATGGCAAAAGCCTCTACTGCTGTGCATGGAAGGTGGCCAGCCAAATAGTCTGCATGGAATTCCTTCATCAATCTGGTATGGCAGGCCGTAGACGATTCCCTTTGAAAACTGTAATCACCTCATAGAGGCCTCCGTGAGGAGGTGTGCAGCTATTTATTCACACCTTTGTAACCAGGGAGAAAACTCAAGGCTGTGTCATTATGGCCAGACATGAGGCCCAGAGGATCAGGATCACCATTCAGACCCCAGAGGTCATCCTACATGCTGACCTTCAAATCACATTCCCCCCCACACACACCAACTAAGACCTGGTTAAGTATATCAAACTCATTATGCCTAGATTCTTCCTCTCTTACAATAAATTCTATCTCAGGAAGCTCCTCAGTCAGACCCCCACCACCAAAATAGTTTTATTGAGCTCAAGCCTCCAGTCTCTAGGCTTTCCCAGACATGCATGGGTCCTAGAATTAGACACAACTTGGGTTCAGCCTCAACCAGCTACCCAATGAACTCCTTAGCCAAGCAGACACCTCCTGCCTCTCCCCAAACACATTGCCTTCAGCTCTACTGAATTACCTGCAATTCACAGACAGCAGCACATTTTTGCATGAAGTGACCCCTGTTTGAGATGCTCTTTCTCCGCCTCAAGTTGTCTGCCTGAAAAACTACTTATTTTTCAAGATTTCTCAAGAATCACTTATACTCCCAAACCTTCTCTGACTACTCCCACCCAATCTTATCTCTATTCCTTAGTACACATACATGTGCACACATATAGGCGCACAAATACACCCAGTTAGTGTTTCCTTCCTGTGTGCTACCAAAGGGATTATCAAGTGTTGCATACTGTTCTAAGCACTTTATGTCTATTATCTCACTTAATCCTCATGGCCACTCTATGAATAAGGTATTACTATCACCTCTGTTTTACAGATGAGGAAACTGAGGCTCAGAATTTAATAAACTTGCATATGGTCACTCACAATTAACATGTTGTGGAGTCAGGATTGGAACCTCAGCAAGCTAATCACTACACTACATGGAGAAGCTCTATCAGACATGTACGTACATTTGGAATGTACATCGTCAACTGGTATAGCTCTTGTGGGAAAACTGGGGTCACTCTTTTTATTAAGCTAACAAAAATGATATAATAAATTGTCCCTGAGGTGGCCCAAGAGAACAGAATATGCCCTGTGAGTTCCAAGCCATTACCCAGGCTTGTTCTATCCCATGGTCCTGGCTGTGGCTAAAACAGCTTGCTTTTGTAGTGACCTGTCATGAAACAATAAATGTCAACCACCATAAAATTTACAATACACAATTCTAATCAGAACCACTGTTTGCTGTGTACATTTTCTTACTGAAATATGAGAAGCTCAAACTCTGTTTAATGACTTGAATTTAGAAGAAAACAAAATCAAACAGAAAAAAACAAGAAACAAAAAATAGAACTTCAGTACAAAACAATATTGACATTCTTTTCCTACTGATCAATTAATCATTCTTATTACAGCACCTGTGTGTCAAAAGGGGTAGAATGGCAAAACTCTAACTGATTTAACCCGTTGGATGCTCTCTGCTAAATACTACTGGATAGAACAAAAACCACATTTCAATTGGTTCTTTGAAGACTTAAGTTTTGGAAAAATGTTTTGTTCTTTTTTGCAAAGCCTTGGTATAGAATACAACTTTCAAGTACCTAAGGGGATCTAAGTACGGGGACCTAAAGAACTATGCTAAAAAAGGAGTAAGAAGGTAAAGGTTTTCATTTCATTCCTGTCATGTGCTTGCACAATGTTAGGGTATTTGTGTGCATGATTTAATACAAAATATAATATATTAGTCCTGAAAGTGATCTTTTAAAATTTGGCCCTGTTGCCTAAGATGAAGAAATGAAGAAATCTTCTAGAAGCGGACGTACATACTTCTTCCCTCCCTTCTTCCTTCTTTCCCTCTTTCTTTCCTGAATATTTCACTCAAAAAGCCTTTAGGCAGGCCATAGGAAAGAAGGCAGTAAGTGGGGCAGCAGACCAAGAGGTTCTGGGGATTAGTCACATTCAAGGGGATTAAGTAAAGAAGTAAATATATTAAGCTAATGGGATCCAGGTTTTTTATTAAAAGGATTTAACATTATGGACAGGGAGAAAAATTAGAATGAACTCTGGTATAGTATTAGACTAGAATCAGAGGTATGAAATTATGGTTTTCAATATATAGAAAGAATTAGAAATACATATAACTCTAGGGTTGTAAATGTATACAATCCATGAGTACACGTAGCTTCCAAATCTTGGTTTCTAAATACCCTTCAGCATGAAAGGAGACAGCCTTCTTGAAGAAATAGCTGATTCCAGGGTTGAGCAGAAGAAGGTAAATGAGCCTGGACTATTTCATTGTGCCGAGAAGAAAGCAGGTGCTCTAAGAATAATAGAAACATATCAACAGAACATGTTCTTAGGATCTCAGAGGGACTCCTACTGGCCAAACTTAGAAAATTTGAAGATAAAACGAAATAATGTTAGTGACAGATTGCAGAGGTTTATCCTATTGCATAAAGTATAAATCCATGAGTCCCCACTGTTATAAATAAATGAATAAATAAATAGGAGACATGGGAAAGTTTCTCCTTATAGTAGAAAACCAACAAATACCGAAGCAATGATGGAATTAGAAAATCACCACTTGGTAGCCATCATAGTAATAAGTAATTCAGTCAGGAATCAATACATACTAAAATCAGTGGGTGAAAGTAGGAAGAGAAAAAGAATATTTAAACAGTCTCAAAGTATCTCCCCACAAATTGCACATTAATGACAGGCCAAGAGAAACTTTATATGAAGAATCCTGCAGACCCTTATTCAGTGATCCAAATTATCATCAATGATGGGATAAATGTACACTGTGTGCTTCCTGATAGGACCCTATGAGGACACAGCATCGCTTTTGTGATGTTCCTGCCAAACACATAAATTGAAGCTAATAGCGAGAAAACATCAGGCAAATGGCAACTGAGAGACATTTTACGAAATAATTGGCAGATAATCTACAAGTCTTATGGTCCTAAGGTCAAGGAATAACTCGAGAACTGTTCTGGACTGAGAGAGACTGAAGAGATATGACACCTGGGTGCAATGCCTGACCTTTGATTGGATTGTCTCACTACAGAGGGCATTACTGGTATGGTTGGTGAAATTTGAATAGGGACTGGAATTTTTTGTACTGTTCCTTTAACATTTTTGTGTTTGAAATTATTTCAAAATAAAAAGAAAAATATACAATCTGTAATATTTCATAATTTAGAAATAAAAATAGAACAATCAATTGCTTTACACTAAAATATGTATAAAATATCTAGTATGTGCCAGACACTGAGCTTGACCCTGAGGATAGCAACACAGTGAAGACAGAAAACTCATTTGAAGGACAGAGGTGGGTTTGAGGAGGAGATAAAGTTTGGCAGATATGAGAGAAACAGTATGGTAGAGTGATGGAAAGCTTGGCTCCAAGGCCAGTAGTCAAAGCTTTTAAACTCCACTCCCATGGCCATGATCACTCCCAGGTTATCTTAGACAAATTACTTAATCTCACTATCTCTCAGATTACTTATCATATAATCAAGATGATAATAATAATTTATCAAGCTGGTTGCAAAGATCAGAGATGATGACTATGTAAAGTTTCCAGCAGAGTTCCTAGATCTTAGAAGGTGTTCAATAAATGAAAGCTACTGATAGTAGTATAAAAATAATGATAATAATACAAATAATATTATCTAAGTGGTTTTAGAAAACATGAAATTTGAGTATAATATAATATAAAACATACTAAAAGACACATATCAAGACATATACATTGGATGTTAACTAAACTTATTGTGGTAATCATTTCACAATATATACACATATCACATCATTATGGCATATACCTTACACTTATACAGTGTTATATGTCAATTATAGCTCAATAAAACTGGAAGAAAAAGACAAATATCTTTACTTTATCCATGCCTTAACCCATGTAGAAGCCTAGATGTGTCCATGTTCAAACCTAGCACCACATACACATGTGTCTGGACACAACAACCCAGACAAGCACATTAAACATGTCCAACTCACTTATACCTGAACAGTCCCACTAGCTGGACATATTCACAACCAGGCAGATCTCCATGGAGGACACCTTGACATGCCCATGTAGGACTAGGCTTATGCCCATTTCTGTGCCTAGGCAGGCCTTAACAATCCAGGTGTCAGTGAAGCTGCATTCCTTTCTGGAGCTCAAGGCCTCCTCCAAGCTCATATGGTTGTGGCAGAATTCCGTTTTTTGAGGTTTAGAAATTCCGTTCTTTGAGGTTTAGAAATGAGGTCCCATTTTCTTACTGACTGTTGGCTGGGGGTTCACTGTCAACTCATAGAAACTGCACTCAGGTCCTAGTCATGTGGACATCATGCAACATGGCAGCTTACTTCTACAAAGCCAACAGGAAAATCTCTTGTTCAGTCTGCTAAGACAGATTCATATATAACACAATGAGATAACAGGAATGTCTATCCCATCTCTTTTGACATATTCTATTGGTTAGAAGCAAGTCACAAATTCTAACTGTATTCAAGGTGAAGAGATTACACAAGGACCTCTAACTCAATCAGGCATTTGCTGCAAATTCCACCTACCACAGTATGTGCTAGCATTATACCAGAAAAGGGAATGAATTTCTGTGTGGTCCTATATTTTGACCATAAATTAGTCTATAAGATATAGGCATATGAATGAGTGATGCTCGGGGAATAGATATGGATCTTGGGATTGGATATGGCCATGGCTATTTGTTGTACACAATCCTCAGCATATTTTAAGGCATGGCAATCAGTAAAAAGACAGGTTTCTTATTCCCTGTATGAAGGTGCATATGTCTGGATAAATATATACACATGTATGGGTTCAACCATACACTAATGAGCATGGCTATGTCTAGAGGTAGGATCATTCTTGGTCAGCATAGAATATAAATGGGTGCTTGGAGTTGTGCCTGAATGCATGGGTATCGTTTTAAGTTTGGCTTTGAAAAAAAGAAAAGCTATATATTGGCTTTTTAAATCATGTACCTCATTGGAATATCCAGGCATACCCGCAAACTAAGCAGGCAATAAAAATAATAATCTGGAAAAGAATGATATGTGGGGAAAGAAAGTGATGAATCTAGACACTTCTTGTTCCATAGAGTACATGGTTCTAAATGATGTAAAGTCTGACTCTGCTGAGGGCAGAGGAGATTGTAAGAAAGTTGTTCACACTTTCATTTCTACATTTCGTCTCTATTGCAGACCCTAACCTTAACTATAAGGTTTTAACTATAAACCAGTATATATTTATACTAAACTTATATGCTATGGCCCAGTAATATGGTAGCATGATGTGATTTTATAAGGTGGCATCTGCTGCAAAATGTGATCCCTCAAAAAATAAAGGTGGGAGGGTGATCATGCTGTCTGTGTCATTTTGAGAGGACTGACAATTAATTTTAAATTACTTTCTGTCAAACTTTCAAGTATTACAGGACATTTTTTACATATACACACAAATTTTCAAGCATTAATATTTTAATATAGCTTATTTTTAGGTCCAATGTAAGAAATAACCATTTTCAACAACTCTACTGTCTTTCACTGTCTAGTTAGACATGGTGAACCAATAAAAAAACAGTTTCCTTCACAACTGAATAAGTCTCGAACATTGACTTTCCCTAAATTTGAAAACCACATTACTGTAATATAAATATATTATTTATGTGCATATTTATTGAATTATTCATCAAAAGACTCCATTGAAAATGTGGATGCCTTGATGGTAAATTTTTATCACCATGGAAAATTAATTAATATGGAAATAGCATCAAGAGAAATTTATTAAAATGCAAACAGCATTTAATAAAATGCTGAAACACTCACAGAGATGAATTTATAAAGAATAGCCTGTCCCACTAATGGCTTTTCATAAGATTTCTCAAAATCTGGGAGGTGGGATCAAGATGGGAGAGTAGGAAGATCCTGAGCTCACCTCTCCTCCCACAGGCACACCAAAATTACAACTACTTTCTCTGACTCCCTGAACACTAGCATAAAAGTCTTCTACAATTAAGGAAATAAGGGGGAAAAAACCCATAAATACAGGGAGCAGGAGAAGATACACCCCAGTGTGGTGACCCACAAGTGGGAGGGGATATCACAAACTCTGAGGTCCTCCCTAAGGAGTGAGTGGTTCAAGCCCACCTTGGGCACCCCAGCCCTGAGCATGGGCAAAATAGGTGAAGATAATTAAGTACAAACTTCCACTTATAAAATAATTAAGTCACAGGGATATGACGTACAGCATAGGGAATATAGTCAATAATATTGTAAAAACTTTGTATGGAGACAGATAGTAACTAAACGCAATGTGGCGATCATTCTACAATGTATAAAAATGTTTTTATTGTAAATGGGTATTGAATTTTGTCAAAAGTTTTCTCTGCATCTATTGAGATGATCATATGGTTTTTATCCTTAAATTTGTTAATATGGTGTATCACGTTGATTGATTTGCATACACTGAAGAATCCTTGCATTCCTGGAATAAACCCCACTTGATCATGGTGTATGATCCTTTTAATGTGCTACTGGATTCTGTTTGCTAGTATTTTGTTGAGGATTTTTGCATCTATGTTCATCAGTAATATTGGCCTGTAGTTTTCTTTCTTTGTGACATCTCTGTGTGGTTTTGGTATCAGGGTGATGGTGGCCTTGTAGAATGAGTTTGGGAGTGCTATATTTTGGAAGAGTTTGAGAAGGATAGGTGTTAGCTCTTCTCTAGATGTTTGATAGAAGTCGCCTGTGAAGCCATCTGGTCCTGGGCTCTTGATTATTGGAAGATTTTTAATCACAGTTTCAATTTCAGTGCTTGTGATTGGTCTGTTCATATTTTCTATTTCTTCCTAGTTCAGTCTCGGCAGGTTGTGCATTTCTAAGAATTTGTCCATTTCTTCCAGGTTGCCCATTTTATTGGCATAGAGCTGCTTATAGTAATCTCTCATGATCCTTTGTATTTCTGCAGTGTCAGCTGTTACTTCTTTTTCATTTCTAATTCTATTGCTTTGAGTCTTCCCCCTTTCTTTCTTGATGATACTGGCTAATGGTTCCTCAATTTTGTTTATTTTGCCAAAGAACCAGCTTTTAGTTTTATTGATCTTTACTATCGTTTCCTTCATTTCTTTTTCATTTATTTCTGATCTGATCATTATGATTTCTTTCCTTCT
The DNA here is from genome assembly GCF_011762595.2 of Tursiops truncatus. Classification (NCBI taxonomy): domain Eukaryota; kingdom Metazoa; phylum Chordata; class Mammalia; order Artiodactyla; family Delphinidae; genus Tursiops; species Tursiops truncatus. The sequence continues at coordinate 9,937,184 of NC_047055.1, forward strand.
GCTAACTTAGGGGTTTTTTTGTTCTTCTTTCTCTAATTGCTTTAGGTGCAAGGTTACGTTGTTTATTTGAGATATTTCCTGTTTCTTGAGGTAGGATTGTATTGCTATGAACTTCCCTCTTAGAACTGCTTTTGCTGCATCCCATAGGTTTTGGGTCGTCGTTTCTCCACTGTCATCTGTTTCTAGGTATTTTTTGATTTCCTCTTTGATTTCTTCAGTGATCACTTGGTTATTAAGTAGTGTATTGTTTAGCCTCCATGTGTTTGTATTTTTTACAGATCTTTTCCTGTAATTGACATCTAGTCTCATAACGTTGTGGTCAGAAAAGATACTTGATATGATTTCAATTTTCTTAAATTTACCAAGGCTTGATTTGTGACAAAAGATATGATCTTTCCTGGAGAATGTTCCATAAGCACTTGAGAAAACCCTACAGAAAGTAAGTATAGAGGGAACTTTCCTCAACATAATAAAGGCCATATATGACAAACCCACAGCCAACATCGTCCTCAATGGTGAAAAATTGAAACCATTTCCACTAAGATCAGGAACAAGACAAGGTTGCTCACTCTCACCACTATTGTTCAACATAGTTTTGGAAGTTTTAGCCACAGCAATCAGAGAAGAAAAAGAAATAAAGGGAATCCAAATCAGAAAAGAATAAGTAAAACTGTCACTGTTTGCAGATGACATGATAATCTACATAGAGAATCCTAAAGATGCTACCAGAAAACTACTAGAGCTAATCAATGAATTTGGTAAAGTAGCAGTATACAAAATTAATGCACAGAAATCTCTGGCATTCCTATAAACTAATGATGAAAAATTTGAAAGTGAAATTAAGAAAACACTCCCATTTACCACTGCAACAAAAAGAATAAAGTATCTAGGAATAAACCTACCTAAGGAGACAAAAGACCTGTATGCAGAAAGTTATAAGACACTGATGAAAGAAATTAAAGATGATACAAACAGATCGAGAGATATGCCATGTTCTTGGATTGGAAGAACCTACATTGTGAAAATGACTCTACTGCCCAAAGCAATCTACAGATTCAATGTAATCCCTATCAAACTACCACTGGCATAGTTCACAGAACTAGAACAAAAAATTTCACAATTTGTATGGAAACACAAAAGACTCCGAATAGCCAAAGGAATCCTGAGAACGAAAAACGGAGCTGGAGGAATCAGGCTCCCTGACTTCAGACTATACTACAAAGCTACAGTAATCAAGACAGTATGGTACTGGCACAAAAACAGAATGATAGATCAATGGAACAGGATAGAAAGACCAGAGCTAAACCCATGCACATATGGTCACCTTATCTTTGATAAAGGAAGCAAGAATATACAGTGGAGAAAAGACAGGCTCCTCAATAAGTGGTGCTGGGAGAACTGGACAGGTACATGTAAAAGTATGAAATTAGAACACTACCTAACACCATACACAAAAATAAACTCAAAATGGTTTAAAGACCTAAATGTAAGGCCAAACACTATCAAACTCTTAGAGGAAAACATAGGCAGAACACTCTATGACATAAATCACAGCAATGTCCTTTTTGACCCACCTCCTAGAGAAATGGAAATAAAAACAAAAATAAACAAATGGGACCTAATGAAATGTAAAAGCTTTTGCACAGCAAAGGAAACCATAAACAAGACCAAAAAACAACCCTCAGAAGGGGAGAAAATATTTGCAAATGAAGCAACTGACAAAAGGATTAATCTCCAAGATTTACAAGCAGCTCATGCAGCTCAATAACAAAAAAACAAACAACCCAATCCAAAAATGGGCAGAAAACCTAAATAGACGTTTCTCCAGAGAAGATACACAGATTGCCAACAAACACATGATAGAATGCTCAGCATCATTAATCATTTGAGAAATGCAAATCAAAACTACAATGACATATCATCTCACACCAGTCAGAATGGCCATCATCAAAAAATCTAGAAACAATAGATGTTGGACAGGGTGTGGAGAAAGGGGAACCCTCTTGCTGTTGGTGGGAATGTAAATTGATACAGTCGCTATGGAGAACAGTATGGAGGTTCCTTAAAAAACTACAAATAGAACTACCATAGGACCCAGCAATCCGACTACTGGGCATATACCCTGAGAAAACTATAATTCAAAAAGAGTCATGTACCAATATGTTCATTGAGGCTCTATTTACAATAGCCAGGATATGGAAGCAACCTAAGTGTCTGTCGTCAGATGAATGGATAAAGAAGATATGGCACATATATACAATGGAATATTACTCAGCCATAAAAAGAAACGAAATTGATATTTGTAGTGAGGTGGATGGACCCAGAGTCTGTCATACAGAGTGAAGTAAGTCAGAAAGAGAAAAACAAATACCGTATGCTAACACATATATATGGAGTCTAAGAAAAAAAAAGTGTCATGAAGGTAAGTCGGGAATAAAGACACAGACCTACTAGAGAATGGACTTGAGGATATGGGGAGGGGGAAGGGTAAGCTGTGACAAAGTGAGAGAGTGGCATGAGAGAGTGGCATGGACACATATACACTACCAAATGTCAAATAGATAGCTAGTGGGAAGCAGCCACATAGCACAGGGAGATCAGCTCGGTGCTTTGTGACCACCTAGAGGGGTGGGATAGGGAGGGTGGGAGGGAGGTAGATGCAAGAGGGAAGAGATATGGGAACATATGTATATGTATAATTGATTCACTTTTTTGTAAAGCAGAAACTAACACAGTATTGTAAAGCAATTATACTCCAATAAAGATGTTAGAAAAAATAAGTATAAAAATGTTGAATCACTGTGTTGTACACCTGAAACTAATATAATATTGTAAGTCAACTATAGTTCAATGAAAACAAAACATAAAACAAATCCAGAAAAAATTTAAAAATATTTCTCAGAATGTAAAGGCATAGATTTAGAAACTGCCAAGAATTCTTGTTCAGGTAAGCAAAATTATTGAGTCTTATAATTCAGGCCACTGGGTTCTCTTTTTTTTATTAGCTAATAAAGTATTTGGAAATAGTTCACCACAATGAGAAAGGGTAAAATCAAAGAATCAAATGCTACTTTTCCTCCTAGTTGGCTGATAAAGTAGTAAAGGACATAAATATGGTAAATAGTCTCTTTTTATCCTCTTGATTACATTTAACTTGAAAAACCATGTTGTTGATTTGCTTTTGTTTGTAAGTTTGTTTGTTGTTGTAATTGTGTTGACAATTCTCTTCTTATGGTAGCCTGTATTGCAAAAAATAAAAATAAAGACAGGCAACTGTGGTCCTAACATTGGAACAAGAGTGGTAACTCTGTCAAATATGGAAATATATTGTAAAGGCATTATAAAAATGTGATGGTGGTATGAAAATAGACTTAAAGTTAGCTTAGAAGCAGACCCTACTTTATATAGAATTTTAATATCAAATTTAGGAAATAAGGCAAGGTATATAGACTCTTCAATAAATTAAGTAAATTGACTGAAAAAATATTTCTTCAAGCTGTATATTAAAATAAGTTTTAGATGGTTTATAATTAAAATATGAAATTGCAAAACACATGGGCCATTTGGTTTTATATTTATAATATTTATATAAATGTAGAAATGGAAAGAATTCTATAAGCACATATGAAGCTATGGAAGCCATGAAAAATTAAAAATAAAATGTAATTCAACAACCTTCAAAATTTTTTTGTTAATCAAAGCAGAAATTAGAAAGACAAATAATAAAAAGGGGAAATTGTGACAAATATGACAAAGGTTTAAAAAATTATTTAACTACTAAATATCATCTGTTGGAGTAGTCCAAGATAGATATATATCAAGCAATTTACTTTATTACCAATTGTGTATGAAAATAATTGTTGCAGAAGGAGAAAAGGGAAAAAAACTAGAAGCTAGAGAGTTTTAAACTCAGTAGCAGTTATTTTTCTGTAGAGATATTTTAATTAAGGTATTAGCAGAGCTGTGCATGTGTACAATTATATAACCTAAACATCACTAAGCAAATCCCATTTTATTATTTTATTATATCTAGCTTTTGTTTAAGCTTTTCTTTTCCTAGCATCACTACCACCACCATTAGTTCATCTTCCTACACATTTTTATCACTTTCATCACTCATGATTTTTATGGACCAAAAAAAATTACTGAAAATGACCCTATTACAAAGCAGATTTTTGTTTTTAGATGTATTTTCCCTCCTGTATACCTGGTGCCAGTTTTGGATAACCAGAATGTTAAAACCAATTGTGAATTATGTTGCCTAGTTAATAGATCACATTATACACAAAGCATTTTATGAAAACCTTGAGCCATAAGAGAAATGCCTAGATGGTACATTATACAGCTCAATAATAAAAGCACAAAGACTACAATAAAACCTTTCCAAAGATATGAAAAGTTAATTTCAGTGATGGACATACAAATGCTCGAAGTCTGTATTGAGCAAAGAAATAAATGTAAATGTAAACAAGATACGTTTTGTTCATCAAATTGGCAAGTGTTATTTTTAATGACAACATACAGTGCTGACTGAGGGTGTGTTGATGGGAAGGTAAATGGTCAAACCCATTCTGAAAAGGATTTGCTAGAGAAAGAGAGCTAGGGAGAGTGAGAGCAAGAGAGGATGATAATCTTAAGAATCTTAAGGAAAAACAATGTACAGGAGCAAAGATTTATTTCCTTTTTAATTAATTTCCCTTTTAAGTATGGCTTGCTGCAAGTTAGTTTTTGTTTTGTTTTGTTCTGTTTTTAATAGACTATTTTTAAAAGCAGTTGAGGTTCACAGAAAAACTGAGGGAAAGGTAGAGAGATTTCATGTATATTCCCTGCCCCAACACAGCATAGCCTCCCCCTTTATCAATATCCCCCACAAGAGTGGTACATCTGTTACAATTGGTGAACCTACAATGACACATCATTATCACCCAAAGTCCACAGAAAGATATTTTTATCAAAAATAGTCATCATGGGGCTTTCCTTGTGGTGCAGTGGTTAAGAATCCGAATGCCAATGTGGGGGACACAGATTTGAGCCCTGGTCCGGAAAGATTCCACATGACACGGAGCAACTAAGCCCATGCACCACAACTACTGAGCTTGCGCTCTAGAGCCTGTGAGCCACAACTACTGAATCCTGCGGACCTAAAGGCCATGCTCTGCAACAAGAGAAGCCACCGCAGTGAGAAGCCCGCACACCGCGACAAAGAGTAGACCCTGCTCGCCGCAACTAGAGAAAGCCCGTGTGCAGCAATGAAGATCCAACACAGCCCAAAGCAAACAAACAAAAACAACACAAACAAAAAAACAAAGAAAACAAAAATAGTCATAATTATCATGTTAAGTTTGAGTCAAAATATGCAAACCAACTAATGTCTAATAATTAAATTAACACTGGTATACATCAATATTTTCAATATTTTATATTTTCAGAGTTTTCAGCACATTATCCACAATATAATGTTGAGTAAAATATGACAAAGTAGTGACATATATACAGCAGGATAAGAGGTGGATACAAGTTTTGAGAAGCCTGAAGCTTTCACAATTATTAGAAAAGGGATACAAAATTATGAACACAAAATTAAGTAAGCATGTGAATTTGTATTTAGAATAAGAAATCAGGAAAATTCCAAAATTTACAAAGATGATGAATAACACAAAAATCACTAAATCTAGAAACATAACAGTTTTAAAACTAATTAACTTACTGACCCACCTCGCTAATTCTCTTCTGTTTTTAGCTGAATACTATTTCATTGCTTCTTCATATGACAATGATTTTGTAATATCCTTTTATGTCGGTATTATAGAAAGATAATTTAGTCTTTCCTTTAGCATAGTTGGTCAAAATTTTAAAAAATTAGTAGTACTTTAGAAATGCTTTTCCAAGCATCACAATTTATTATTGGTAATGTCACGTAAAGGTTTAGAATCATTGCCCGATTTGAGACAACCTCTATTCCATTTCTTTTCTATAAGCACTATTACAAGCATTTTCACTGTTTGTAGTACTGCCACAGATTTGTGTCCTATAAACGAAGAAGTTCTTGTAAATTCTATTTTATATGATACTATTTTTTAAAAAGTCATGTTTATATATTTTGGATATTAGGCACACTGTAGTGTATACAGAAGTCAAAATACAATGTTGTACTCATGAAACATATATAATGTTATAAACCAATGTTACTTCCAAAAAACAGCATATTTTCTTAGGATGATTATATTATTTTTAACACTTTTTAACTTTTCCCATGTGTTCTACAATTAGCATTTATGTGTTTTATAAAGTATAAGTTATATGATTAAAATATTAAAGTAAAATCAAAGACAGTATATACAATATCTTTCTATCCAGAAAAATAGGCTAGTTAAATGACTTTCAGAGTTTCTTCACTCTCTGTAATCATTGTCTCCAAGAGGAAGGGAACCAAAGTGATGGAAGATGTGGTCATGTGCAAGGATGTTCCCCCTCTTGTTGATTACAAGCATGCATTTTGTATATGCAAAGGCAAAAGACTGCATTGTATCATTCTAATAGTTTGAATGGGTATTTGAAGAATGTGATGTATCCATGTGGCATGTCTGAATGATAAAGAGCCACATCTCAGTTGGGATCACAGTTTATTTTATAAAAATTAAATGAACCTTTTCTCCTGGTGCTTTAGGGAGCATTAAGGATGAGCATTAGAAAAGCTAATTATGTATGCATGTTCACTGCTCCCCTTTGTACTCTCTGTCTCCACAAGGATCAGTGCATCATTGACACATACTGCAGCTTGCCAAATACTTGGCAAGGAGGATGGCAATTTTAAGATCATTGGAAGCACTGTGACTGAACACAGAGTATTGGTTCCAGCTTCCAAAATTTCTCTCTGCAATGAGACACGGTCACATCCATATAAAACGTGGATGAAGTGTATGAAATAAATTTTAACTTGTCCACCAATGTGACCAACCAGGTTCTCAGGTAAAGCAAACCTGAAAATTTTTGCTGGGCCTTATCATCCACTTGTACATTGACTGACAATCTCTTCTTTGCCTGATTTGGTTCAGAAATTCCCTACAGTATTATCCTAACAGCTGACCTGCTTCTAAAACTATTTTTCCTTCTCAAGCTATTTTGTTATCCTACCCATACTCTCTTAGCATCCACTCTTTCTCTGCTCTTGAATTTTATATCTTAGGCTTAGGCTTTCTGTGTCCTAGGCTTCACAAATTAAAACAACTTCATACTTTGAAACAGACTGAGAAAGGATACATCCTCACTGAACTGACATGTAATTTCCTTGTTATAGAAACATGCTTTACTTTTCTAGACAAAGTAACTGATTACATGAATAAGCAATTGTCACGTCAAATAAGAAGTCATTGCCGTATTTTCAAAGGTTTTAATTTTTTTGAGAATCTTAATATTCTGATACCACCTTAAAAAGTATACTTTTTCAAAAAAGTGTTTCTAAGTCATCTGAAGATGCCTAAAAGATTTTTTCAGGATTATATAGTCAGATATCTTAATACTGTGTGTGTGTGTGTGTGTGTGTGTGTGTGTGTGTGTGCTGTTCAATTAATACAGCTTTAGCAGAGACATAGCATATTATCGTTTAATTTACAAGGAGTCTCTTTATTGCAAGGAGATTTCTTTTACCATGTAGGTGATTATCTTAAAATATAAAATATTGAAGTATAATAAGAAAAATAGCTAACATTTACTGAGGGCTTATTAGATTCCAAGAAACTGTTCTATGCCCTTTATATGTATTAACTGAATCTTCACAACCCTATAAGCTGTTATTATCCTTATTTTACAGATAAGGAAACCGAGGCACTCAGTAGTTAAGCAGCTTGCTCAAAGTCACACAGCTAACAAGGGGCAGAACTAGGATTCAAATCCAAAACCTATACTATTAACACTGACTATGCTATTCTCATTAATGTTTATAAAGATTAATTTTGAAAGTTCTTATGGAAATGTGCCATGTTAAGAGTTATATAGGAGAAGTGTTATTCCTTAGTTGACTCCAGTGCAAGTCGACATCATTGTGGCATTTAATTTCTCCCCATGTCTACAACTTTCTAAGCACTTCAATTGTTAAGAATGGTTAGAAATCAGAAATAAGGAGCCTACTGGGCTTTATAATTGTCTTAAGTTCCTGTGAGAAATCTGCTTCAAGGTGGTGGTGTTTTATTCCCTTTAAACATCATGAAAATTGCCAGATGCTGTTGGAAACTAGCCTGCTTTCCTGGTTTAGTTCATAGGTGGAACAATATCATTTATTTCTTTGTCATATGCAAAGCCAAGACCCTCATGAAAAAAACTCTGTTTCTTTTTTTATAAATCCACTTATTTCTGAATTTCCAATTTTTCTTTTGGGGTTTTCAGATAGATTGATTAGGTAATTATTGATGGACAATGACATTGCTTTTGGAATATATCAGCAGAATGCTTCAGTCCTGGCCTTCTTCAGATTTGAACACACTTATTGAAATTAAAGCTATTCATCACATTAATGCTCTACTGTCATTTATAGTTAAGAAATAAAACTTTTTCCATCCTCTTGGAAAAGGCAACAGGGTAAAATAGACACTGGTACAGAGATAAGGCATCAGCCAGTGTCACTAAAAAAGGATAATTCCTTCAATAGTGAGAATGATATACAGAAAACTATCTTATTAAAAATTTGCACTAAAATATGTAGCATTTCAGAAGCAACATTGCTCCTTACCACCCCAAGTGGACAGTCCAATGTAAATACTATTATCATTTTATCATCATTGTGAGATAGAGAGGTAAGGTAGAAAGAGTGTTGCTATAGAGGAAATGTTTGTGTTGAAACCTAATCCCAAGTGTACGTAATGGTATTTGGAGATGAAGGCCTTTGGGAGGTGATTAGGTCATGAGGGTGGAGCCCTCTTGAATGAGATTAGTGCCCTTACAAAAGAGACCCTCAAGAGCTCCTTCCCTCTTTCTGCCATGTGAAGACACAGCAAGAAAACAACTGTGTATGAACCAGGAAGCAGGTCCTCACCAGACACAGAATCTGCCACCACCTTTATCTTGGACTTACCAGTCTCCACAACTGTGAGAAATAAATGTCTGTTGTTTACAAGGCACTCAGTATTTTTTTATATAGCAGCCCAAACAGACTAAGACAAATGTTAAACTAGGAATTATATTTTTCTATTTTAAATACTATTTTGGTATCATCTCATGCCACCTCACCACTTTTCCAATCACAATGATCCTTTAACAATTTCTGGAACATTCAGGTCTCTCTCTTGCCTCAATATGGTTTTGCTACACCTGGAATTATCTTCCTCCCTCTTTTAACCAAGGTTGGTCCTTCTCTTTTTTAGATCTCACTTTGAATGTCACCCCTCAGATAGACCTTCTCTGACCATCCTATTGAAAGTGCCCCAATTTTATTTTATTATCTGTCATATAAGACTATTTTTTTCCTTCAAAGCACTTATTACAAGCTTTATTGTATCTGTACTAAATGTTTTGGCTCTTCTACCACAGTGTGAGTCCTTGAGAATCTGGTTCACAGCTATATTCCCAGTGCCTGCCATCTAGAAGATACTCAGTAAATAATTGCATAATAAATAAACTCATTTCCAACATCACCCACTGTCCAAATGACTGAGCATTTTACTTAATCTCTAGGTACTGAAAATGTTCAGGTCAGGCTGAATGTCTGAGACAGTCAGCACTTCGTCATGGTCTTCAGAAAGAATGAACTTATAATAAAAGTATTGAGGAAAGATGTAGATTTTACTGAAGAATTCATAGGAGAGAAAAAGAAGGCTTCGCTATTTGGCTTCTTTTCTCCACAGTCTCTGTACTTATCCTGCCTAACCGGGGAGCAATGCCTCCACCCTTTCGTTATGTAGCACTCAGTCTCTGCATCCCTCCACTGTCTTCCCCTCCACTATCTTTCCGAGGATTTCAGCTCTGTGCCCAAATCTTTATACAAACAAACAAGGGTCTTGAATATAACAAGGCCCAACCTCTGAAGGAAATTTGATGACTAGCATTTATTTAATCAAGTACTCTCCCAGGGAGCCCAACAAGGAGTATTCCACCTGAGAGGTGCTCTGAAAAATGGAATTTTCTCCATTTTGTTACATCTCTAAGTGTTGGGGTTTTTTTTTTTTTTTTTTGCTTGTCATTTTTGTGTGTTTGTTTGTATTTGGATCTGGAAACTATCAGCCCTGGCAGCCAGGGCTGTGATTAGAATCAAATAATATATATAAATAAATTATTTAATCTATCTAAAGATTTACTAGATATTTAGCATGAAACAGTGGTTCCTACCCAAGAGCAGCCTACAATCAATGCCCATTATAAACAACAGAGCACGATGACAGTTTAACTACTTGTGTCGAATAACTGGATATTTGCACTATTGCAATGGTCATGATTGTTTATGTTATTAGTAATTCTGAGTTTTGGAAACAGCACTGAAATAGTAAATTCTTAATATAATTGATGTGGTATTTCAGAAATGTTATGGCTAGGGGACAAGATGACATTTTTGTTAAATAAAACCAGCCCCTTTTTCCATTAGTTGGTTTTATTCCAATTGAGAATGAACATTTTAAAGAAGGAATCGTATGAGTTCTTGTCTAGTTGTTACTCATCCACTGTTACTCAGGAGTCAAAATTTCAAATACTACAGATGTAAGTCAAGCATGTTCTGGCTTAGACTAGAGGTCAGGTCCATAGCATTGCTTATCCTTAGACAGCACAGATGCAAATGTCTTCCCAACAACTCTCATAGCTGTGCTCCAGCCGTATACCTTCCAGTTTCCCAAGGAGCTTTAAAGAACCATGTCACCTGGTCCTGCTGATCTGAATACAATTACAGCCTAATAAGAAATATAATATGATACTCACACTGCAGTGATAAATGCTACAAGAATGAGCATGAGAGGCTATTGCACCATAGATAAAGGGCCCCTGTGGTGAACTTGGAGCATCTGGGAAGTCCTTTAGGAAGAGATAGTATGTGCTTAGAGGCATAAAGAACAAATAGATGCAAACCAGATGGAAAGAAGCCTGTAGAAGGTGAAAAAAAAATAGGATTTCTATAAAGTCAGGTAGAACATCACACAAAATGGTCTAGAAATAAGAACGCCACTGCATTTAGTTTCATCCTGGGGATGCAGTGGTAGCAAATTATAAAGGAGTAGAATGGAACTAAGTGAGGTTGGCAGGGCTTTCAAACAGGTGAGTAATTTTAGTCTGATTTAAGTTTTTACAAATAATAGATTAGAGAGGAAGACCAGAAGCAGAAAGACCAGTAGTTGGAAGCTACTTTATGAATCTATGATCATCTGGACTGGCAGTGGGTTAACCAAGGAAACAGCTGGCAGAGCTGTTTAGAAAGAACAGGAGGGACAGAGAGAGATGAGAGTGACTTCCATCATTCTAGCTTGGATCACTAGGTTAATGGACTGCCCCAAAGGCAACGTGGACAGGGAGTCAAGACCCAGATACTAGTCTCCACTGCACTAATACTAGCCCTATAACCTTGCCCAAGTTCCTTAACCTCCACAAGCCTCAATTTCTGCACCTGTCCAATGGAAATGCACGGTCCTATACAACTCACAGAACAGTGGAAGGGCAAGATACTTATAAAACCTCCAGAAGCCAATGCAAGGGATTATTAATTGGCTCTCTGAACCATGGCATTCGTTGACTAGCCTTATGTCTGATCATCCTTTGCTGTCAAATCTTATATCACTCGTTTTCCTTCATTCTGATGGGAGCACCCAAACTTAAAAGCTTTATTTAAAAAATTAGACATTCATTGATGATTTGGTTCAGAATATTAATGTATTCAATGGAGAAGAAAGCTTAGAGAAAAATAATTGCAAAAAGAAGGCACTTTCTAACTATCGTTCAATGCTTTCACATCATCAACAGTGTCAGGCCTCATGGTCAGCACTATGAAGAATACAGAGATGAGTAAGATCTACTGTTTATCTTTAAGGAGGTGAAAGTCAATGGAAAAACAATACACAAATATGTATCATTGTAACACAAAGTGGAAATAAAAGGAACCTAATAAAAGGGATAAGCCAAGTGTGAGTGAATGACAAACCGAGAGACATCACGGGAAACTATAAGACATTAAGGAAAGAAACATTAGAAAGTCCTGGTTTGAAATTCCAGATATGTCACTTGTTGGCTGTGTGATCTTGGGCAAATGACTTAACTCTTCTGACCTTCAGGTTTCTTATTAGTAAACTGGGGATAATACTAGCATCTCTCCCTCTTAGAATTTTGTGAGAATTAATTAAATGAGATAATATGACAAATTAGGGCTGAATAAATTTTTGGTAGGCAGAAACTTCAGTGATATGGGTCTTCTAAGACAGAAACATTAGCAAGAAACTAAATGGGTACCCTCTCCATCTGTTGAGAGCGGATAGTGAAGAGTTATAAACCCCTGTGTCATTAAAGAAAGGCTTCTAGGCTGAGTGAGAAGTGACTGCAAGTGTCTTCCACAATCACTCCCAAATTATAAGCTTTCTTCATTACAAAGCTTTGTCCTGAGCCTGCAACCAGTCTGGCTAGCTGAGCTGGGAGTGTCCCTATCATAGCTTAATACACACGATATCAGGGCAACATAGCACAGTACTGGGTACTCAGTGGGTTCTCAAGAAACGGTTTTCAAAGTAACATAGAATTGCAAAAGCCTAACCTGGGTAAAGAATACTAAAGGGATAGTTTGGGCCAGCAATGCCTCAAGTGTCAGAGCAGGAGATGGACCAGCAGTGAGTAAGAAGGAAAAAAAAGAAAAGGAAAAGAAAATCTCAGAAAACTAATAGAACACTTCTTTTCCATAGCACAATACCTGTGCTATTAAAATAAAAATTACTTTCCAACTGGCAAAAAAAAAAAGACATGATTTTTCCCCCTTCTCCAGTAATGTATTAGTTATGAAAAAGTGTGATCAGGCTTTAGTAACTGCTGCTGGAGAGTAACAGAAAATTAAATATTCCTGCAACTTTTCATTTCTGTCAGCAACTGTAAGTGTAATCAATTTTTTTTTCAAAATAGGCCAACTGGCTGCTTATTTAGAAATTCGTTTTTAAAGTGACAAATGTGGTTGTACAAACCCAGGCAGCTAAGTTTAGTAATAGCACTAATCAAAGCTGCAAAATGGTAAGCATCTTTTCTATCTTCTAAGGAGAAGCACCCAGATTACCTATGAGAGAAAAGAACAAAATGTGAAATTAAAAAAAAAAAAAGGAAAAAGGTGCATCCCTGCTACTGTGGTGATGTCAGAGAGTGGTTAAACTTCGTAGTTTTGGGCTCAAGGACCAGACTCTGACTTGATAGATTTATGTCTTCAGACAAATGAATCTCTTCAAATTCTTGCCTTTAAAATGTGAGTACTAAATGGGTCATTTTATGTAAAGCAGCTATCATAATGGCTGCATATATGTATCAATACAAGTTAGTTGCTGCTGCGTTTAAAAGTCATAGTGTTATTATTAGCATTCGCATTATTATCAGTACCATTAATTGTGACCTAATTATTGCCCTGGAAATTTGACAGCAGTTATTTCATTAAATGTGCCTAACTATACTGAGAGTTAGACATTCTTAACCCAGGGTAGAGAAAGCAACTTTTATTAGTGGTTGATGTGTATTCCACCTGGGGTTGGACTATAAAGCTTATATTGATCCCAATCCCGGGTCTCCTCTTGAGGAAGGAAAGGGAAAGGTCCCACATTATTCAGCTGTGCTGTCAGCCATGAGGCCTTGGAAGAGTGTCAAGGTTAGAAAAACTCTGACTTGGTACCCAGATCAAGGCTATTTATGAGACCTGACAGATAATTCAGGGTTTTTCCCTGATGAAGGAAGCAAAGGACGCAAGGAACTGTAGTAAGTGTGTTCATTGTGCTGCTTTCTGAATCGGGTCCTTTTGGCATGTAGAATAAATATGCATAAAGTAATCATTCATCCCCTGGGTTTTCTGCTCTTCGCTCTTTCCCATCTTCCATGCCTGTCCCCAAGTAGCTGCCATCAAGGTCCCACAGGGGCCAATTATATCCAGCTCTGAGTGATGGAAACTCCACCTACCTGAGGCTGGCTCCCAGCACAGAGCACACCTGCAGGTCCACAGCCCAGTAAGCACTCCCAGGATTGGGGTTCCCAGGGGCTACTGAGCTCCATAGGAATATGGGTGTCGAAGGATGAAGTCAGAGGCAGATGACAAGGAAACATGTAGCCAGTTCTGCAATTTCCTCCTCTCCTGGAGCCATGCCAACTTCCATATTCCTGCCAGAGTTACCATTTCCAAATCCTGATCTGGTTATCTGAGTTCCTGCTTGTGAATATTGTGTGGCTTCCTATTCCTTGCAAGGTAAAGTAAAATCTCACCCGGTTGTACCTTCCCATCTGCATTTCCCATGATGTTCTTTATCCACCATGTAGTACACCATCTAGTCCCAGCAAATTAAAAATCATCCCCATGACATGATTTGAGGTTTCTGTGCCTTGCACATGCTACTCCCAATGCATGGAGTGTGTCTGATCATTTCCTCCATTTTCTTTTAGGTAAGCTGACCTGTCATCTCTCCTGAAGAGTCCTTCCCAGCCTTTTTGTTGCTCATCCCTTGTGAACAACAGAGTGGCACTTAGTATTTAATTTTTAAATGATTGTACTTTACTTGTCCTTCTTTTCAATTACACTATAAGCTTCTTATTTATTTAAAATATACTTTCTGTACTTTGCTCTGACTTGAAAAGTAATACAGGATCATTATTGAAATGAAAAATATAGAAAAGAACACAGCATGAAATATTTTACCAGCAACTCCACTCCTCAGAGACAATCAGTGTTAATATTTGGATATGTTTATGCTTACACATGCATGCAAATCAAACAGCTCATGTGCAAAGAGCCTGGTGGAAAGAGAATGGGTGGCACATTTAAGGGACTGAAAGAAGTTCAAAAGGCTACAGCGTGCAGAGCAAGAAGAGCAGGATGTGATGATACTGTAGAGCAAGAGCTTTCAAAAGATTCTCACCGTGACCTACAGCAGCTATGGAAAACAGTATGGAGGTTCCTCAAAAAAATTAAAAATAGAACCACCATACAATCCAGCAATCCCCATCTGAATATATATCCAAAATAATGGAAATCAGAATCTCAAAGAGAGGTCTTCACTCCTGTGTTCACTGCATGGACAATTTACAATAGCCAAGATATGGGGGTGGGGTGGGGAATCTAAGTGTTCACTGACAGATTAATGGATAAAGAAAAAGTGTTATATACATACAATAGAATATTAGTCAGCCTTAAAAAAAAAGGAAATCTTGCCATATGCAACAACATGGATGAACCTGGAGGACATTATGCTAAGTGAAATAAACCAGTCAAAGAAAGACAAATGCTGCATTATACCGCTTACATGAGCTATCTAAAATCGTCAAACTCATAGAAGCAGAGAACTGAAATGGGGAGTTCTTCAACAGGTATAAAGTTTCAATTATGCAAGATGAATAAGTTCTAGAGACCTGCTATACAACACAGTGCCTACAGTTAAGAATACTGTACTGCACAGTGAAAAATTTAGGAGGGTAGATCTCAAGATCCTGTTCTTACCACAGGAAAATGGGAGGCAGGAGGAAACTTGTGGAGGTCATGGATAAGTTTATTACCTTAATTGTGGTGATAGCTTCAGAGGTGTGTATATATGTTGAAAACCATTGAACCGTGTACATTAAATATATGCAGTTTTTTGTATATCGGTTATAACTCAATAAGGCTGTTAAAAAAGAAAAGAAATGCATTTTCTACTGTGACTCAGGGGTACACATATATAACTGAAGCAAAGGGTTCATGAAATATCCTTACCATGTGAGATGAACTCTAATATTTTCTATTGTGTTCTATCCCTCTCATTCATTTAAAAGAAGATGCTGGGACGAGGGGAAGATGGCGGAAGAGTAAGACACGGAGATCACCTTCCTCCCCACAGATACACCAGAAATACATCTACACGTGGAACAACTCCTACAGAACACCTACTGAACGCTGGCAGAAGACCTCAGACCTCCCAAAAGGCAAGGAACTCCCCACGTACCTGGGTAGGGCAAAAGAAAAAAGAATAAACAGAGACAAAAGGATAGGGACGGGACCTGCACCAGTGGGAGGGAGCTGTGAAGGAGGAAAGGTTTCCACACACTAGGAAGCCCCTTTGCAGGCGGAGACTGCGGGTGGCAGAGTGGGGGAGCTTCAAGGCCGCGGAGGAGAGCACAGCAATAGGGGTGCGGAGAGCACAGCGGGGAGATTCCCACACAGAGGATCGGTGCCGACCGGCACTCACCAGCCCGAGAGGCTTGTCTGCTCACCCAACCGGGGCCTCCCTATCCCACCCCTCTAGGTGGTCACAAAGCACTGAGCTGATCTCCCTGTGAGAGGCAGCTGCTTCCCACTAGCTATCGGTTTTATATTTGGTAGTGTATATATGTCAATGCTACTCTCTCACTTCATCCCAGTTTACTCTTCCCCCTCCCTGTGTCCTCAAGTCCATGCTCTACATCTGTGTCTTTATTGCTGTCTTGCCCCTACGTTCATCAGAACAATTTTTTTTTTAGCTTCCATATATATGTACTAGCATACGGTATTTACTTTTCTCTTTCTGACTTACTTCACTCTGTATGACAGACTCTAGGTTCATCCACCTCACTACAAATAACTCAATTTCGTTTCTTTTTATGCCTGAGTAATATTCCATTGTATATATGTGCCACATCTTCGTTATCCATTCTTCTGTGGATGGACACTTAGGTTGCTTCCATGTCCTGGCTATTGTAAATAGAGCTGCAATGAACATTGTGGTACATGACTCTTTTTGAATTATGGTTTTCTCCGGGTATATGCCCAGTAGTGGGACTGCTGGGTCATATGGTAGTTCTATTTGTAGTTTTTTCAGGAACCTCCATACTGTTCTCCATAGTGGCTGTATCAGTTTACATTCCCACCAACAGTGCAAGAAGGTTCCCTTTTCTCCACACCCTCTCCAGCATTTACTGTTTATAGATTTTTTTGATGATGGCCATTCTGACCGGTGTGACCACCTGTCTTCTTGAATGGCCCTGCAATAATCCTTTCTCTACCCCAAACTCCAACATTTCGGTTTGTTTGGCCTCACTGTCCATTGGGCACACAAACTTGTGTTTGATAACAGGCATAAGACTCAATGATACAACTCAATACTCTACTTTCTGATTTCTAAGGCAGTTCTCTATTTACTATATTAGTTAACCATAATTCAAAGTGAGATACCACTGTAAAGCAATTATACTCCAATAAAGATGTTAAAAAAAACTGGATTGTAAGCTCTGTGAGAGCAGGAACAATGTCATGTTAAGCCCTGTATACTTAGCATCTAGTAGATTACTTACAAGATAGCAAGTGCTCAATAAATATTTATTAATGAAAAAAAAAGTGAGAACATTTAAACCAGGTGGAAGACAGAGCAAATCTCTGACTTTTGTAGGAGTTTAGCACAGGTAACTGCATTTGAATTTTGGAAGGGTCAGAGGCCTGGGGTTTGATCCAAATTTTTAATCTCATGTTGCTTTCCTCTAAAGTATGGGATTTCAGGATGACTTTGACACATACAAAAAATATTGTCTATTCATATATTCTGCAAATAGCAGAAAAGCATGCTGGAGCTAGAAAGATTTACAGTAAAATGTATTAAAGATCTGGCAAATAGTAGCTTTCATCAAAGATTAAAGGAATGGGATTCTTAAGCAAAGTAGGTAACAGAAGGGAAGATTTCATAACAGTCCTCCCATATATTCTGAATTATTTTTCTCCCCTATTACATCAAAGATAAAATGAGAAGAGGTAAGAGAGACCTAAAAGAATGATGAACTTTCTGAATGAAACAGACTTGTCATGAGAGATTCCTTCACTACTTTTAACAATAAATTGAAAATTATTTTAAAATTTTCTACCTATCTTCTAGGGAATTCCATTATGAAATTCCTCAAGGTAATTAATCTGATTAAATCCAGTCATGCATAGTCAGAATCCAAGAAAAATTGCTGACTGGGAATACGAGCATTATAGAAATAGTCAAGATGCTCTCTGATGGAATTTCTCTAAATTCAGCCAACTCCACATGGTTGACTTGATTAAGCCCCGATAAGTTGATCACCAAGTAATCAGTCAAAGTGGTAAACAAGATTCAGAATAAGAGGGTAAAATAAAGAAATCAGTTATGGTCTGGTCATTGTAGTCATGCCATAAGACCTGGATACTGTGGCAGTAAGACATAATGAGTATCTGAATAAAAATAGAATTAGTGTTGCAGAGAAGCATGTGTACTTTTAAACATTTAGTTTTAAAAATTTTCAAACCCATGAAAATGTTATAAGACTTATACAATGAGTATTCATATTCCCATCATTTAAATTCAATGATTGTTGTCAGTTTGCTGTATCTACATTATATGTGTGTATACTACATGTATACAAATATACACTATGTATTTTACCGATGCATCAAAATTAACAGATTTATTTATGATGCTTAAGCCCTAATTATTTCAGCACACAAATTCTAAAAGTAAGGACAGTCTCCTACATCACAAAATATCATGACATTTCTTAAAAAAAAATTAACACTACTTCCTTAATATCATTTAATTCCTATTCTATATTCTGATCTGTTCAATTGTTCTCCAAACGTCTTCTCTTTTCCTTTTAACTTTTAACTTTTGAAATAACTTTAAACACAGAATAGTTGCAAAATCGCACAGAGTTCCCATATACCCTTCACCCAGTTTCTCCTAATGCAAACACTTTGTACACTTATGGAAACCAGAAAATTGACATTGGGATGGTACTCTACTGACCAGATTAGAATTTAACCAGCAATGAAGAAACTTAAGATAATCATGTCAACAACATTGTGATATAGGCATTGTCATCATTTCACAGATAAAAGAACTAAAAAATTTGGGCTTCCCTGGTGGCGCAGTGGTTGAGAGTCTGCCTGCCGATGCAGGGGACGTGGGTTCGTGCCCTGGTCCGGGAGGATCCCACATGCCGCGGAGCGGCTGGGCCCGTGAGCCATGGCCGCGGAGCCTGCACGTCCGGAGCGTGTGCTCCGCAACAGGAGAGGCCACAGCGGTGAGAGGCCCGCGTACCGCAAAAAAAAAAAAAAAAAAAGCTTACATTTCTATCCCAAGGTCATAGAGGCAGTGAATGGCGACCCCTATAAAACTGTTTGGCTCTAAAGTTCACATACTTTTCACTACATGATGCTGCTTTTCCACTAATGTCTGCTATATACGTAATGGGGTCAAATAGTTGAAAGAGAAAAAAATTATAAATTAAATCGTTTATCATTTATAGCTCATGAATTAGAACTAGAAGTTCCAGATGTTTTCAAATATCACTGATAAAATTCTTTACGACTTAAGCATGTAAAGAGCTTATATTATAAAACCTACATTTTATAAAAATTAGTAAAACTTGGTCTGCTCCTTCTGTCTTTTCTGTTCAAGCAAAATTCCTTTTGGTTTGTATAGTTATATAAGTGACAGTAATTAACTCTGCTTAAAACACTCTCACTTTTGTAAAACTACATATTTTTTTAAATCAGGCACAGTGATCACAACACCTAAAGCTTTTGAAGTGAGGAAACTGGGACCCAGAAGAATTACATAATTGTATAATGGTCGCATAGTAAGCAAGTAGTAAATATAGGACTACAACACATATTTTCTGATTCCAGTAAAATATGCTAACTATATCAAGGTACTTGGCAAATAGCAAACAGCCAATAAATGTTTTTTAATGAATTAAACCTCAGTTGTTTGAAGATAAAAAATATATTGCAATAAACCCTTGGCATTCATAAGGGATATATATTTTTGAATCACAAAACTTATAAATTCCAATATAACATGATATTCATCACAAAATACAGTAGTATATAAATGAAAACAATAAGTGATCACTTCAGACCACAAAAGATTTAATATTTACAAGACTACAGTCAGTTTTTGCACTGAACTGAACATGTGATGTAATGGTTTCACAAACATTTTTCTTTATTCTGTATAGAGTGTATGATGAACACAATGTGACAGATTCCAATGACTTAAAAAAATTGACATTTTACTCCTTAATTTAAAAACTTCTATGTTCAGGTTAAGAACCACAATTATGTGAAATCTCTTTGCCTAACTTCCCCTTTATTCTCTAGCACTGACATTTCGCTTTCTCTTCAGAACTCTTTTATTCCTCCTCCACATAAACATAAAGGAGAAAAATTCACTATTTAAAATCACAGCTACTTTTTAAAGAGATTAGATCTTGTTAAAGTAAAGTCTCTAAACTAAGGATGGTCCTTTTGTTCAGCTAAGAACATTGATAGGTTTTTATGTATGAACGTAGGCCAAGAACCGAGTTTGGTTTTAGAATTAAAACAATTGCCCAGCCTTGTGAGGAAGAGAATTAAGAGATGAGAGATACAGAGTGGGATCAATAAATTGGTGAGAGGTCAGAGTGCCACATGAGGTAGTGTGGTCTGTGAGGAATACTCAATGGCTGAATGTCCAATAATAGTAACTTCTAATGTGAACAATCAGGTTATTTTTTGTTTGATCAAACAATGTAACATTGTATTGATTACATGCCAACAATCATTAATCGTATACAACAGTCTATACAAACAAATCTATACAAAACAGTCCTGTGTTAGAGGTTGCTTTGAAAGGGGTGCGAAAAGAGAATAGCTTAAAACTTATGTTTGAGACAATTCCAGTTTGGAGATAAAGGCTGAAAGATTCAGAGAAGAGAATAAGAAATAAGGTAGAAGCAGGGAATCACAGTCAAAGTACTATGAAATTAGAACCAGCTACAGGAATTTGTGGAAAAACTTGATGGGGCATTGATCTTACCAAAAGTATGGCAGCCATTTGGTTTATACAAATAAATGGTATGTTTTACTTTAGATTACTTGATGAGAATGATTAAACACATGGATAATGAGAAGAGAATAGTAACACTACTTGGGAATATATATGTTGATTGGCCACTAAGATTGCTCATTAAGAGATTGGCTCTTGTGTACATTTCCCACAGTAAATATGAAACCGAAGATTAAAACAGTTCTAATGCATAGTCAAAATCATAAATATGGAATCCACAGATACCAAGGGTCTGTGATATACATTTTTCATTTTTCTTTATTAATAGACTATTTATAGAGCAGTTTTAGGTTCACAGCAATTGAGCAGAAGGTACAGATATTTCCCATATACCTCCTGTCCCACCACGTGCATAGCCTTCAGCATTATCAGCAACCCCCACCAGAGTGGTACATTTCTTAGAATTAATGAACATATATTGATACTTTATTATCAACTCAATGGTCACAGTTTACATAAGGTTCAATTTTGGTGTTTTACATTCTATAGGTTTGAACAAATGTATAATGGCATGTATCCTCCTTTATAGTATCATATAAAGTAGTTTTGCAATAATTAGTATAATTTCTTCCTTAAATGTTTGGTAGAATTCATCAATAATCCCATCTGGGCCTGATGCTTTCTATTTAATTATTTATTTAATTTACTTACTAGATATATGTCCACATAGATTGTCTATTTCTCCTGTTGTGAGTTTTAGCAAAGGTATCTTTCAAGAAATTTGCCCATTTCATCTAGGTTATCAAATTTGCTGGTAGTGCTGTTCATAATATTCCTGTATTATTCTTTTAATGTCCATGGGATCTTTAGTGTTGTCCTGTCTTTCTTTCTCATATTAGTAATTTGTGTCCTCTCTTTTTTTTCTTAGTGTAGCTAGAGGCTTACTGATTTTATTGATGTTTTAAAAGAATCATTCTTTGGTTTTGCTGTCAATTTCTATTGATTTCCCATTTTTTATTTTCATTCATTTCTGCTCTAATTTTTATTATTTCTTTTCGCCTACTTAATTTGGATTTTTTTCTTCCAGTTTTATTGAGATATAATTTACATACAGCACTGTGTATAAATTTAAGGTGTAGAGTGTAATGATTTGACTTACATACATCATGAAATGATTACCACAATAGGTTTAGTGAACATCTGTCATCTCAAATAGATACAAGAAATAGAAAATAACATTTTTCCTTGCGATGAGAACTCTTAGGAGCAAAGAAAGGTTTATTGCCATTGCCATGCAAGGAGAACAGGCAGCTGGCTTACGTTCAAAGACCTGACCTCCCCGATGGCTTTTGGAGGGAGAGGTTTTATAGGCAAAATTTGGGGGAAGGTCTGCAGGGTGTGTGACCTTCCTCTGATTGGTTGGTGAGGAGATAACAAAGTGGAGTTCTAGGAATCTCATTCATCAGCCTTCTGGTTCTAACCGGTCTAGAGTCCACATGCTTGTGTTCAGCCTGAAGGTACCATCCTCCACCTGGGTGCGGGGTCTTAGTTCCTGTAGAAGAACTCAGATATACATTGTTATATATATATCCCTTGAGGAGGAACCAGGACCCTGCTTTATCACTGCACTATTATTTCTTAACTGTTCCTCCTTTGTTTCTGCATTCCCTCCCTTCTCTGATTAGCAAATGTTTGAATCTGCCCTTTGGAACTCAGGGAAGTTCTAGGAGGCTGAAGCCTTTTTCCTACAAAGAGGAAACAGGGAAACGAAAAGGCTTTTGTTACCTGGGAGGGCCCCACAGGGTCCTGCGTGGTTTCTGAGGAGAAATGGGATGTAATTCTTATCTTTGCTTCTCTGTAGACAAGGTTTCCCACCTCACCCTCTCTAACTATATTCAGGACTTTTTTTCCTTAATTTTCTGTAATTTGGAAATGATATGCTTAGGTCTTGGGGTTTTTTTTAGAATTTATCTTGCTTGGTATTCTCTGAGCTTCCTCAGTCTGTGGTTTAGTAGCAGACATCAATTTGGGGGAAATTCTCAGTCATCATTGTTTCAAATATTTCTTCTGTTCCAGTCTTTCTTTTTCTGGTATTTCCATTACATATATGTTACATCTTTTGTAGTTATCCTATGTTTCTTGGATATTTTGTTTTGTTTTGTCTTTGTTCTCTTTGCTTTTCAGTTTTTGAAGTTTCTATTGAGATATCCACAAGCTCAAAGATTTTTTTTTCCCTCAATCATGTTCAGTCTACTAATAAGCCAATCACATGCATCCTTCATTTCTATTACAGTGTTTATGATATCTAGCATTTCTCTTTGGTCTTTCTCAGAATTTCCATCTCTCTGCTTCACTGCCCATCTGTTTTTGTATGCTGTCAACTTTATCCATTAGAGCCCTTAGATAATAATCATAGTTTCAAATTCCTTGTCTGACAATTCTAACATCTCTGTCATATCTGAGTGGGGTTCTAACGCTTGCTGTCTCTCTTCAAACTGTTTTTTGCCTTTTAATGCTTCTTGTAATTTTTCTTGGTAGCTGGATATGACATACCCAGCACTCATTTCCTCAGAGTTTTCTGCTGTGGTAAATTGTGATTCTCTGTTTTTACTTGTCAGTCTCTCCAATTTGGGGGGAAGCAGGTGGTTCTATGATCTCATTTCTCTTATGGACGTAATAAGAATTGTTGACTTTTCAGTTTCTTCAGCTTTTTACTTTATAGGACAGAGTGGCAAATTCCAAATTTCTTACATGCTGGACCAGAACCTGATTGCCCTATATAATTTTCATTTTGATGTCTCATGACCAATAATATCTGATTAATTTTGTAAGATATTAAATCAATCAGTATTTATTGCATACCTATATATTTATAACTGTGCTATAACTTCTTTAAAACAAGCTTGGACATCTTTTCTCTTATAAATTTACTATCTAGTTGATATTAGACATGCTACATACAGAAAATATTAACTTTACACTCTCAATAGGTTAGGCCATTTGTTGGATGGATCTACAGAACCTCATAGTACTTTCAGCCATTGCATTTGTATATTTTTTGTGTCCTATTTGAGTACTGCCTATTTACTCCACTCACCTGTAAGGGTCTGTGTCTCTCTGTCCAAGATTATATAGGGGTTGTATCTGTCTTGTTCTTGTCTGTATCCCCAGTGCCAGCACAGTAGTCGGCACTTAATAAGAGCTGGATAAAGTCTTGGTGAATGAGTAAATAAATTAGAAAGTTTTATGAACAATAGTGCTACATGCTGATATAAAAAAGTGTTAAATTATCAGTGGCAGGTAGAAAAATAGAACAAAATATAATGTGTTAATTTGCAGTTTAGCTAGTAGGTACTAAAGGAATTTGAAAAGGAAATAATAAAGAGGATTGTGTAAAAGTTTCTCTTTCTTGTTTTTTGTTTGTTTGTTTGTTTTCTTAAGATAGGAAACACCAAATAAATTTGAGGACAAAAGGGAAGAGGCCAAGGGGTGTGGAAATTGATTTTGCATAAGAAAGTGTATTTTTCTATTTTTAATTCCAAACAGATAATAGCTGGTTAGCATTATCAAGCATCAACTAACAATCTATGCTAGAAATAAAAATATAGGTGTTGCCTAAGTTTAAACATTGATCACATAAAATAGTTCAGAGAACACAGAAATTGAGTAATCACTATCCTTATAATAAAATATTTTTTCATACATTCAAAAAACATTAAATCCTCCCTTAACAAACTTTTCTTAAAAATCATACATCTTTTACCACTAGTCATCAGACCTATTTTATATATTTTTAAGTCAATCTCATCATTGTTCTCTGGACCCACTCTAACATCCTATCTCCTGTGCAAAGGTCAGGACTCAAACTAATCTAATATTCTCATACTCTTCAAACTAAGACAGGACATTCTTTCTCATTTACTGTATTTGCCTCTTGCTATACTCGGTGTCACACTGACTTTTGATTCAGAGTAGAAATGTTGCTTGCAGGCATTCAGTTCAACCTTGAAATCTCTTTCTACCTCAGTTGTAGGCCATTTTGTACATACCTTAACCAAATTTTATCTTGTTTGGATGAATTTTTTCCAATTTATCATGATTACTTAAAATTGCATTTATATCTTATAGAATGATGGAAACTCCAAATAACTTAATTTCCTCTGAAATTCTGCTGGGTATAATTTCAAATACTTTATAGTAAGGGTCAATAAGTGTTGAATGCTACCAAGGCCATTCTTCAGGGGTTATTATATGGCATAATCACCAAAATTGACCCCAACACCTGCAATAACATATTCCCTGTTTTTATTCAAAGTAAAATAATCATTATCATAATTTTATTTTTTATTAGAAAGTTATGTGAAATGTAATTGAGAGCCCTACCAAAATCAATGTGGACCACATCTTTCCAGGTGATAATATGAACCTGATCAGTTTGTTATTACATGGGACTAATTTTTTCCTTTGGCATATATAGGCTCTAAATTTGCCTCTTACTAATGCTCTGGGAAGCCATGGTCTCCTAAAAATAACAGCTTGTGGTTTGCCTGGGATATCTGCCAGTTCCTTAAGTAGCCAAGAATGACAGTCACCAATGTTTTCTGATACAGATTATCCAACTTCTTACATAACTTTTTTGATGAAGCGTGAGACACATGCATAGCTCTCTTCTATATTTATTTGAGTAATATTTGATCTTTGCTGACCTAATTAATATCATTAAGAACAGTTGTTCTCATTTTATAAAATATATTGCAGACTACAAGTGAAATTCAAATAAATGGCATCTTTCTGCTGCATCTTTCAATTAAATAATCAGCTTTAACCTGAAGCCTTTCTAGGTCAACGTTATTGGGAAAATTTAATTAGCTGATTTTGGCTAAAACTGCCCCAAATTGTATTTAGGAAAAGCAGGCCTATGGACTCCAAGCTGCAGATATAAAGAAGTGCCTGAAGATCTCATTTTTAAAAACGGTAGTTAAGGGGCTTCCCTGGTGGCGCAGTGGTTGAGAGTCCGCCTGCCGATGCAGGGGACACGGGTTCGTGCCCCGGTCCGGGAAGATCCCACATGCCGCGGAGCGGCTGGGCCCGTGGGCCATGGCCGCTGAGCCTGCACGTCCGGAGCCTGTGCTCCGCAACGGGAGAGGCCACAGCGGTGAGAGGCCCGCGTACCGCAAAAAAAAAAAAAAAAACGGTAGTTAAAGATGCCAAACTGGGCAAAAAACACAAAGAAACAAACAGAAAGCACGTGTCTGCCTCACCTCAATATAGAGGTTTGTTTTCTTTTTGTTTCAAAAGGATACCTCAATGATTTTTCTACCTCTGAATATACTCATCCACTGTCACCATGAGTAAGATTCCCACAAGGTCTCATAAAAGTTATTTTCACTGTTATATCCTTACTTCAAAGGGCAAAAAATGTCCCTTCACAATAACCTTCTTGCCATGAAATACTTCCAGCGAGAGCATTCTAAAGGGATAATCCATAATCCATAAAGAACACAGAGGCATTTTCTATTCTATTCATGAAGTTGGAAAAAGCAAAATAAAGTGCTATATGTTTATCTGTAGATTGAGATAGACATTTTTTCTGGGGAAATAAAGGGAAATTGGACTGTAATGTTAGCAACAACTTTTGCAAGGTTTCCTTTCATAGTCTATTCTATGTTTGTCTCTGATATGGATAAGTAGGAATGTGACCTAACACATCCCTTTAAATTGTAGTTTAAATTATGCGTGTGACACTCTGGAGCATTTTTATATCAGAAGAGATTTGTGATTATATGTAATATTACTTGGTCCTATAATCATAATAATTTATGTGTTATGAAAAGAATGTGTACTTTTTCTTTCTCCGGCAAAGGAAATGTCAATGCATAAAAAAAATAGATGTCAGGCCCTGTTGCCTTTTCGGCTTCTGAATCCTTTTTCTCCCCACAAAGGAGGCAGACCACATTGTCACGCTGGTCTTCAATGGTTGCAAGTTCACATCACTGTACTCTCAAAGCCCCTCAAATCTGCTCAAATACCTAAGTTCCCAACTGGAATTATTCTTTTCTTCTAGCCCTTTGGGATGAGCCTTATCTGGACTTTCAGGACAAAGACCCTGACAGCTGCCCCGGACCAGACATGGCTCTAAAACCAGAACCCTGCAGAGGAGGCAACAGACTCCAAACCCAGGAGGCATAAAAAAGCCACCCAAAGGGGCTTCCCTGGTGGCGCAGTGGTTGAGAGCCCGCCTGCCGATGCAGGGGACACGGGTTCGTGCCCCGGTCTGGGAAGATCCCACATGCCGCGGAGCGGCTGGGCCCGTGAGCCAAGGCCGCTGGACCTGCGTGTCCGGAGTCTGTGCTCCGCAATGGGTGAGGCCACAACACTGACAGGCCCGTGTAATGCAAAAAAAAAAAAAAAAAAAAAAAAAACCACCCAAGTCCTAAGGACTAAAATTGGCATCTCTGTCCTTTGAGAAGCCTGAGTGTACGGTGGCTGCTTAAAACATTTGTTCTCAATTCTGGGTACTCATTGAAGTCTTCCTGAGGCATGGAACCTACCCTTTTGTAACTAAATTGGAATCTCTGGAGGGTGTTCCCAAGGCATCTGTGCTTTTAAAGTGGTCTCTCATTTTAACGTGCAGCTAGAGCTGAGAACCCCTGACCTAGAAGAACAAACACTGCCTGGTCCTTGGTCTTGTTTCAGATTCCCACGGATACGAATGCATGCACTAAATATTTACTAAGAGTTTATTGGGCTGCAGGTACTGTTTTAGATAAGGGGATACAACTATGAGCAACATAACAAACTTTACCATCCTCATGGAGCTTGAATTCTAGTAGGGGTCTTTTGTTCTGTTTCAGGTCTGACGGAGAGCAGTAAAACCAGAGTCAGTTATCCCAGAGCTCCCTGAGCTATCCAGGAGAAAATGAGAGTTCTCTCCATGCTCCCTCAATCATCAGCTACTTCTTCTGAACCCTGACATGAGCTAGAGCCCCCAAGGATGAAACTCCTTCCCACTCACTCTTCTCCAAGAGCTCTAGAGTTGGAGTCAACTGGTGTAATGATTGATCCTCTCTTGGTGATGCCAGTCATAACTTGAATGGGGCCTGTGATTAAAATAATCTGTGTGTGGTTATATCTGTCAAGAACTATCATATAGGGCTTGAAATGTGTTCTATCAGCCATAAGTTCGACCTGAGGTCACATTCTTACTTTTAACACTCTGAATACCTCTGAACTTGTCAACAAGAATATATTGCTTGGCCCTTAACCTGTGCTACAGAATTAGTGAGGATACTTTAGGACATCTTGGATCCTCAAATGGCTTATCATAAAAATGATAATAATATCTACCTTGAATGGCTCTTATATTAAATGAGGTCTTTCCTAAACTCCTCAACCTAACATTCAAGATGGTCTATCATTTCCTCAGAACTACATCATACCTTATGATCTAATTACCCTGAACACTTTGTTTTTTCCTCTTTTATGCAATAAGCCTTTATCCATGTCATCATTAGCACTTTTTTATCATTACATTGTATTCTATTAAATCGGTCCACCAGAATTTACTGTTGTTGGACATCATGATTGCTTCTAATTTTTCATGACAATAAATAATAAAGCAATAAACAATACTGTAATTAAGTCTATATTATACCCTGATTAGTTCAAACACCCTTGTGAATGTTCTAGGATTCCTGCTCATTTTCCTCAGCTGTTCTTCCTTATTTTGCTAATTTGTTAACCAAGAGGCATAGTCCTCAAAATGTTTTATCTCCCTTGATGAAAAAACATTGGATCATATGGATTTAAGTATCATTTCTACACTGATAACTCCCAGATTCATATACTCAGCTCAGAACTTCCAGTGTCCTCCAGAATTATATACTTTACTGCCTCCTTCTACACCTCATAACTTGGAAGTCTAACAAGCAATTGAAAATCAACATTCCCAAAACTAAAATCTTGCTTTTCCAACAAAACACATGACTACCTCAGACTTCTCTGTATCAGTAATCACCAACTTCATGCTTCTAGTTGCTCCAGCCCAAACTTAGATTAATTCTTGCCTCTTCTTTATCACAAGGTAGTACATGATATTGGCTCCATCTTCAAATGATATCCTTAATCCACCTGAACTATTACCACTCTAATACAAGCCACCACCATCTCCCTCCTGGGTTACTCCAATAGTCTCCTAACAGATCTTCCTGTTTTTCCCCTGCACTCCCCCCACAAAGTTTGTTCTCAATACAGCAACCAGAATGATCATAAAACAGTTCATATCCCTGTGCTGAAAACGATGCAATGATCCAATGGCTTCCCATCTCATTCAGAGTAAAATTAACTTATTGCAGTAGAGACTACAAAATCTGCCCCGTCTTTGTTTGCTCTCTGACCTCAAAATTCTATTATAACCTTCCATCATGCTCTCTGGTCCAGCTACACTGGCCTTCTTGATATTTTCCTAATTGATCAGGCATACTCCTTTCTTAGGGCCTTTGCACTAGCCCTTTCTTCTACTTGGAATGCTGCCACTAGATATCTTCATGGCTAGCTGCCTCACCTTCCTCAGATTTTTTGCACCTCAGAAAAGCCCCCTCCAAGCCTCCTATTTTAAACAAAGACCCGTATTTCTTTTTTTTGGTAATTAAAAAAAATAAATTTATTTTATTTATTTATTTTTGGCTGTGTTGGGTCTTCATTTCTGTGCACAGGCTTTCTCTGGTTGTGGCGAGCGGGAGCTACTCTTCATTGCGGTGCGTGGGCTTCTCATTGCTGAGCACAGGCTCTAGGCGCACGGGCTTCAGTAGTTGTGGCACACAGGCTCAGTAGTTGTGGCATGTGGGCTCAGTAGTTGTGGCTCGCAGGCTCAGTAGTTGTGGTGCATGGGCTTAGTTGCTCCGTGCATGTGGGATCCTTCCAGACCAGGGATCGAACCCGTGTCCCCTGGATTGGCAGGCGGATTCTTAACCATTGTGCCACCACGGAAGTCCCAAGACCCGTATTTCTTATACCCCACTTTGTTCTTCAAAATAGAAGTTTACAAATCACATATATAATTTACTAATTTACTTTTTGCATTCTTTTTTTCTCCACTAGGTTGTAATTTCATGATGGCAGAGATTGCTTGCCTCTTTTGATCACTGTTATAACCCCAACACCTATATTAAATGATCATGTTCTAATAATACCATGCTTATTTTATAAAAATAAATAAGTAAATATCACATGTACAATTTTCAATCTTTTTACATATATGGCTAAGGTCTAGCTTTCTGACTAAAATATGGGCTCTATGTAGACCTTCAACATATATTTGTTGATTGAATAGTATTTCTATATTACAAAATACATTAAACTGTATGCAGGCTTTAAGCTTCATTCAAACTGACACCTTTAGCCTAGCAGCTTTTTTCTTCCTTCCTGCCTTTGGAAAGTTTTATTTTGTTAATTTTGTATCATTTCTTTTTATAACATATTTACATACAATTGATATACAATAAAAGTCTACCATTTAAATTTTATAGTTTAATAGTTTTAATGCACTTACAGAGTTGTGCAACCATCGCCAGAATCAATTTTAGAAAATTTCCATTATCCCCCAAATAAAGCACATACCCTTTAATAGTCTCCCTCCCCACAATTTCTCTCAACACCGTCCACCAGTCAAGTACTAGGCAGCCACTATTTAGCCACTATACGTTTGCCTAAAGTGGACATTTAATATGGAATATAAATGGGATCATACAATATGTGGTCTTTTGTGACTGACTTCTTTCTTAAGCATAATGTTTTCAAGGATCATCCTTGTTGTGTATGTTTCATTACTTCATTTGCTTTTATTGGTATATTTTATTATAAAGTCATTAAGAAGCTAAAATAGCACTAACCTTTTAAGTTAAAGACTGAGAGTTTTGACCTTGTCTCAATGATACGCCACAACTAGACACATATTCCACTGTAGGGATACACCATTTCTTATTTATCCATTTATCAACTGATGGACATTTAAGTTGCTTCCACTTTTTGGCTATTATGATTAATATAGTTATGAACATTCATGTAACAAGATTTTGAATGGGCATGATTTTTTTCATTTCTCTTAGGTACATACTTAGGACTGGACTTGCCTGGTCATATGCTAAGCTTTAATGTTTAACCTTTTGAGGAACTGCCATACTGCTTTTCAAAGTAACTGTACATTTTACATTCCCACTAGCAGTATGTGAGGTTTTAGTCTAGTACCTTTTGATATACAATACCTAATTTTCCCCAGTAGAAGAGTTGTATTGATATGAATCTCCCACCATCAGTATGAGTGAGTTCTTGTTTTCCTGGACACCCATAAATGCTAGATAATATAATCTATCTTAACTTGATAATTTTATAGCAAAAATATTTAATTTGTATTCACTTGATTACACATGATTTTCATTCACATGATTTACACATGATTTCATGTTCAAGTCATTTATTTAAACTCATTGTGAAATTATTTCCATCATCTGTCATTTTTTCCTGTTATTGCTAATTATTGTTTTTAAGAGTTTTTCTATAATAAAGAAATCAACTCTTTTCCAATCATATATGTTGTAACTATTTTTCTTCTTTTGATGGAAAACACATTCTTACTTTTTAAATGATTTGAAATTTATACTGTCACGATGTTCTGTGCATAATGAAGTAGCATACTTAGAAAGTCATCTATTCCTCTAATTATTCTTTTCTGAACTTTAACTTTTTATTTTATACCACACCCATGTTGATTTACAGTCTGAGGTTGGGATCTAAATTTTCTTCTATCATATAACATTTTCAAAAAGTTGTAAAGGAGGTGAGACAAAAGTAATTTTCCATTTAACTCTTAGTACATAGAAAATTTAATTAGCCAGGGCATGTTATGCTCAACGTAGTAATCTCAGTTAAACCAAATAGGTACACAATGCTTTAGGAAGTTTGATTTCATTTTCACTGAAGCAAATGGGAAATGCCAAGTATTGGTTAGAGTGGCATTTGACCAGTTTGAATAATGTTGCTACAGTCATGTATACGCTAAAATATCAGAGGGAAGTTCCCTGGTGGTCTAGTGGTTAGGATTAGGCACTGTCACTGCTGTGGCCCAGCTTCAAGGGGTTCAATCCCTTGTGGGGGAACTGAAATTCCGCAAGCTGCATTGTGTGGCCAATAAATAAATAAATAGAATATCACAGATGAATCTTAGCAATATCAAAAAGGAGTTTGTCCTAAATGAAAAAATATATAATCTATTCTATAGATTCCTAGCAACTGTGTATCAGGAACCTCAGATATTTCTATACATATTTGGTCTAATAATTTCATTTAAATTGAATCATCTATTCACTTGGCAAAGATTTAATGACTACCTACCATGTGTTAGACTTTCTGACAATGCCTGGGAATATGGTGACCCCTGCCTTTATGGAAATTACATCCTAACTAGGAAAGTGGTGGAGGGAAGACACTAAACGATAACACAAATGATTTTATAATTACGGTTGTAGTATTATAAAAGATAATTATAGTGTTAGGATAGCCTATTAAAGGAGTGTCTGACCTATACTTGTGGGCCAGGGAAGGCTTATCAGAGGAAATGACATTGAATTCAGGACCTGAGAAATGACTAAGAGTTAGGCATGCAGAATAGAGAGGAAGGGTGGTGTTAATGCAGTCCCAGAGGACGGAGGCAAGTTATGAGGCAGAAAGGAACACATAATTGGGGATGCCCCTAATGTGTGATAGCAGAGTACATCAGCCCTATGCATGAGTAAATATTGCATCTGAAGTAAATTACTAAGGGGCACTTTCTTTTTCATCACATTGAAAGAGTTTTATCATAAATTAATGTGATAATGTCTGTGGATTATAATTATCAATAATTTCGGGATGCTGAAACACATGCCATCTGGAATGTTTAAAATATCTGTTTTAGAAACAACCTGGGAAAAGTGCCTCATCATAGTGTGGCAGAATAGTAAGCATGTTTCCTAAGGATTCATATAAATGCCGGCTCATCAGTTTCTTTGGAGATGCATTGCTCCACTCTCCTCTTTCCTATGATGACTCCTCATGCTGCACACCTTTTCCCTTCCCTTCTTGTCACTCTTCCATTACTGAACAGCATCACTGTCTTCTTAAAGCATCTTGTTATCTCATACCTTTGGCTACCAAATGACCTCCTTTACTCCGACCTCCCCAAAGCTTATCAAGTTGGAATTCCTTAATTATCTTTCTCTTCTCTCTTCTTTCCAAACTAGTTGAGGTTTAATGAAACAGAGGCTAAGTGTTGCACACTTGCTCTGAAGTCATCACACTCATCACACTTCTCAATTGCTGGTAACCCCTACTATTCTCCTAGAGCTTTAACACTAGGGTTCAAGTATATGAACACTGTTCAATGGGAAGTCAGCAGTGATTAGAGTTAACATATGGGGTGAGAAATATCACAGAAACAGAGCTGGAAAGAAACTCTTAGACTCATTTAGCCTCATGCTCTCAGGAAATGCCATCATGACCCCTGCTGTCTCCTCCCCCATCCTCTCTGACCTTGCCTTAAGGAACCTGCTTGCTTTCTGAGCTTCCATAGCTTAGCATTCACTGCTCTGTACTGTGAATAAGACTGTTTACCCACTTTTCATCTTTGATATCCATGGAACTTGTGGAATGCAGAGACCATGTCTTGTTCATCATTATGCCCAGCTAAGTGCTTGAAATGTAATAGAGACCCAATAAATATTTTTTGAAGTTAAATGGTGTAAGTATGAAATGACTGGCACTGAAAACAAAACTGCACAAAAATTACAACATGGACTACAAAGCTTTTGCAGCTATGCACTGATCTGGTTCCAGGTCTGCCAGCCCACATGTGGTGTGTAGGGGAGCTTCCCAGAAGAGTCAGAGACGAGGCATTAGTTCCCTACAGATAATGACAGTGGGAATTCTTTGCAAGAAAAATTCCTCAGGTCACAGTGTTTATATTCATGGTCCCCATCCAGCAATCCCACTACTGGGCATATACCCTGAGAAAACCATAATTCAAAAAGAGTCATGTACCAAAAAAGTTCATTGCAGCTCTATTTACAATAGCCCGGAGATGGAAACAACCTAAGTGTCCATCATCGGATGAATGGATAAACACAAGGTATCTTTTGCATCTAGTGTCTTTTGGTGTATGTAGCTACAACTGATTGACAAGCAGTTTTTTGTTTTGTTTTGTTTTAATTTAACAAGAAACAGGGGAAAAATCTGAATATATTTTGAGGGTTTGAAGTAGGCAGATGACTCGGTGTGAAGAAGCTTGTTTGAGGAGTTGCAAACACTTGAGTGGTGACACATGTCACCAGACCTGGAGGCCCACGCATGATGGGGGATTTGATATAAGATGCAGGATAGAATTGCAGCCATGATAGTCTCAATAAACAGGAACAGAAGTGTCATCACAGTACTACATAGGGCACATGAGCAAAATTTATATGCACAGTTTGGTACTGACATCATAGTAAGTGATATAAAATGGACTGCTCACAAAAGCAAGTACTGGGGACTAAAATTTGAGACCTACTGAATTTACATAGTGTTTCTTTGTAGAGATCATCTGAGAAACAGAAAAAGAAAAGTAATTGTACAAATATCTGCAAATCAGTCACTAACAATATTAAGCAAAGAACAGTGTGGCCACTCCATATACAGTACTATGTGTCAGCTTCTTATTTCTGAAAAAAAAAATATATATATATATACATATAAAAGAACATGGTGAGATGTTTAGATGCTCCCTGATACATGGCACTAACACCAGGGCATGAATGTTGGACAACAACACAAAGTCTGAGAGTTTCATGAAGCATATATCAGGGACAGTACTTCTCAGTAGTTAGGAAATTCTATAATCCTTATGTTGTGTGTAGGGTTGGGTTGGAAGGAAGAAGAGAATCTAAAGGTCTACTTTTTATTTAGAAAACACACCACATTGGAAATTGCCTACCTGAGGTATCCTGCCTTCTGTTTTATTACACATAAGACATAGAAAGAGAAGGGAATAAACAGAGGAGGAAAATAAAGTTAGATTGACTTATTAAATTATATGTATGTTTTAAATACATTTGCATGATGTTTCTAGGTATAATTATTATAAAGTAAATTAAAAATTAAGAGTAATAATTAGTACTTCAAATGTGCACTTACAAAGGGATAGTGTTAAAATGCTTGAGGAAAAAAATGTAATCCCTTAAGAAACTTTAACATACATGACAAAGTTCTTTATACTAACAATTGACTTAGCATACCCTTCACGGGTAATCCAAAAAGGAAACTTTCATTCAACTCATAAGGAATTATAAATTTGCACTGATGCAAATCCACAATGTATTTAATCCACAACGTATGGAATGATTCTTCTGCAGCAAGTATTATGAAGACATTCTTACAGTTAATGTCAACATTTAGCTCAGGTTATCCATAATAATTATTTAATTTTATTTTTATTTAACCAAAACTTATTTAATACTAGGAGTCAGGCACTGTTCTATGTGCTTTACAAATATGAATGCAATTAATCATTATAACTACTCTCTGGAGTGAATACTATTTTTATCTATGATTTACAGATGAGGTCATTAAAACTCAGAGCAGTTTTACGTAACTCGCTCAGAGTCACAGATTTGGTAAATGGTAGAGCCAGGATCCAAATTCAGGCAATTTGGCTCCAGAGTGCTGACTCTTAGCCACCATTAGACATGTCTCATATTGTATTCAACTATCATCCTATGTTCAGATCAGTATGAAAAAGTGAATCTTCAAATCTCTTCTGCAGCGCTTCCTGCCAGTGAGACCTGGTGTGATATGATTAGCAACGACCTCTGAATGTTTGACTTGATAAAAATATTAATTTCTACCATCTAATCTTAATTTTTGTTTGGGGTGACTGGTTGCCATTTGGGAAAATGTCAAAGCTTTCTATTCTTTTTATCAGAAGATTCATGTAGTTTTGTTTTGTTTTGTTTTGCTTTGTTCTTTAAAGACTAAGTAAACAGGCACTGGTGTTGAAGAGGCCCGGGATTGCAGGCCAATGGGTCCCATCCAGGCCTTTGAGTATGCTGTTTCTTCGGACCCATTCCTTTGTAAAGCTTCTTCCTGCTTGCTTTGGCGTTCAGGTCTCAGCTCACCAGTGACTTCCTCAGAGAGGCCTTCCCTAAGTCCCTATCTCATGCACACACACAAACAAAATCACTGACTCAGCACCCTGATCTTCTTCATAGCACTACTTACTATACGAAATCATATTTATTTCCTTTTCTGTTCCCTCTTCTCCTTGCATAAGCCCCATGATGACAGAGTTCTGTTTTTACTTACTTCTATATATTCATTGTCTATCTAGGCGCATGGGTGGTACTCAGTAAACAGGTTTTTGAATAATGGCATCAAACAACTTGAGAGTGGCATATCACAAAGGCGATGCTAGTGTAGGGAACAAAATTTGCCACCCCAAAATGAATCTTTGGCAAGTGGATTATTTCGAGCCAAAAAGAATCAAGATCCAAAAGATTCAGAAAAAAGCTTTGACTTTCCCCCTAACTTCCTGAAGAATTTAGATAGAGGACCTATTCCAGGAACAGAGCTATCACCAGAGACATCTGCAAAGAACATGGGCTAGGTGCGGTGGAGTTAGGTCTTAGAGATCAGAGTCCACTCTGTATCCCGTTATCTCTCCTGGCCCAGGAAACATTTCTTTAGCAAACCTTTGCTTTTCCATCCCTATGTGAATTGCCTTTCTCCCCTTTGAAGTCCCAAACTGTTACGGAACTCAGGTTGGGCTGCTTGCCACTCAAAAGCCAATTTCTCGAGAGACAAGTGTTGGTTGGAAAGGAAAGGTTGCTTTATTCAGGAGGCTGGCAACTTGGGGAAAAGGTGGACTCATATCCAAGAACCAACTCTGAAGATTCTGCTGACCATGACAGTTTTTAAAGGGAGAAAGAGATCACAGTTAATCATTCGGGGAAGGGGTCAGAGTCTCCGTTATCTTCCACTGTGTACACACTTTCTTCTGATTGGTTGGTGGTGAGGTAAAAGGATGGTGTTCCAGGAATCTTGCGCTCAGCCTGAAGTAACCATCCTCCATCTGAGAGGGGGGCCTTAGTTCCTGCAGAAGAACTCAAAGATATTGTTTTGTATATCCCTTGAGGAGGAACCAGGACCCTGGCCCATCACTGCACCATTGTTTCTTGATTGCTCCTCCTTTGCCTCTGCAGTTCCTCACTTTTCTGATTAGCAATTATTTGAATCTGTCCTTTGAAACTCAGGGAAGGTCAAGGAGGCTGAATGAAGCCTTTTTTCTACAAACAAGAAATGAGGGAGACAAGGAAAGGATTTGTACCTGGGCGGGCCCCACAGGGTCCTTCTTGATTTCAAAATTAATACCCCCAATGTCCTCTTTTGTATTTAGCTGAAGATGGTATTCAAG
Organism: Tursiops truncatus; assembly: GCF_011762595.2. Lineage (NCBI taxonomy): Eukaryota > Metazoa > Chordata > Mammalia > Artiodactyla > Delphinidae > Tursiops > Tursiops truncatus. The sequence goes on from NC_047055.1 coordinate 9,974,582, forward strand.
GTGAGGGTTTTGACCATTTTGTAGAGTTACTCAGTTCTCCTGGGTCTCTCCCATGTATACATGTTATTAAACTTTTGTGTGATCTCCTGTTAATCTGTCTCATGTCAATTTAATTCTTAGGCCAGCCAGAAGAACCTAGAAGGGGCGAGGGAAATTTCTTCCTCCCCAACAGCAGCACTTACTAGAAGCAGTGAAAGAAACCAAGCAGGGAGCGATGGGAGTGCTGTGTAACACAAATGCCTCGGTTATATCAAGAGTACCTATGCATTCATTCTCTTCATGGTTTCACATTCAATTCCAGGGACATGGAGGAAACTGTTCAAGTTACTTCCCAGGGAAAGACCCAGAAGTTGCTAAATCAGAAAACCTGAGGATTTACTAACCTCTAAAAGAAAGAAGATCCTCCTTCTTAACATTTCTACTTTATCCTTCAGCTTAATTCTGTCTCTCTTCAGTGGAGAACAGTAAGTCACCATCTTTCTTTTAATTGTCCATGAAATAGTTCCTATGCACTGCAGAAATCTGACCATTCTTCCCTCCAGCCTGAATGATTTCCACTAACTCTTCTTTCTTACATTTCATTTTGAGTAATTCTGTAATCACTGTGGTGGCTTCTCTCTTGATTTTTATGTTAGGGCTTTGGAAAGAGGAAGCAAGGACAGTGTAGTCACTATCCGCGTGTGTGGGCACAGGCCCTGCTCCATTTAGCCTTTAGCCTTACCTTTGAGCTTTCTTGGATTTGTAGCATTTACACTTCCAAGGCTCCATTCAAATGAACAGTTCACAGCCAGCATTCATTTTCAGTGTTTGCTCTGAACGTTATTTCAGTAGGTTCTTAACAATATGGTTCTCCTGAATCTCTCACTCTGTGGGATTGGTATCTCTGGGATTAGCAGACTGTGACTCTCCTCGTGCACTCTCTTGGGGCTGGGAACCCTGAATGAACGTTTGTTTTTCAGATTTTCTCTGCTCCTTAGAGATGGTTGGAATTGATCCTTTTTTCCTTTTCCTTATGACAGTCATTTACTACCTTTCTTCAAATATAATCAGTCTTCTCTACAAGACAGTGAAAACAAAGTGGGAGTTTGCATGCCATTAACTCTACAGTTGCAAGTCTCCTCTCCTTCACAGTTCTCTGACTTAGGTCAGCCATCTTAAATGATAGCAAGATATTATAAGAAAGGACTGCCTTGAGCAAGAAGAGAGAAGTGTATTTATGGGATAAAAGAGTCATGACTAAGTATATCTGACTAGTGGAAGGGGAGAAAACAATTTTCATTTTTTGTTTACAAGGATATTGGAGACTCTATTAGAATCTAAGTTTTAACCATTCCTATCATCAAAAAAGACATCTAAAATAGAAAAATACATAATATTTGTGACAACTGGTAATGATGGAAGAATGATTTGCAATACATGAGAAAGTGTTTCCACCTCCAGGATAAACAAAAAGACTGGCAAGGCTTTTCATCTGACCACATTCAATTATTATTTCATACCAAAAGGACAACAGTAATATTGGCTATTAATTTGAAATAGAGCATAACTCAGGTTGAACACATATATTAGGAATAGTTTTATATCATGGAAGAGTATTTAATTATATTGTATGCCATTTTATTATCTATTGATAAAAATCATTTTATTTAACATAGAGCTAATTTAACACACAATTATTGATTACCTACGGTGTGCTGAGCATGATTTCAGGTGCCAAGATATAACAATAGAAAGATGTCAAAATCTCACTTTTTAACTGGAGAAAGACAGTGAACATAATAAATAAATTATATGGGTTGCTTGAATATGATAACTGCTGTGTAACAGCAAGTAGAACATGGTAAGGAAGATGAGTGTAAGCAGATAGGATGGGGAGTGGTCCCTGGAAAAAGAGAGCCAGGCATGGATTTCTTGACATAAGAGAAGCCATGTTACGCCTAAGCCATTTTGTGATCTAAGCCTGGCTACAATGCTTGCCCTTGCAGAAGAATAGGTCTCAGTAGTTAATGAGTTTAAAGGGACAAAAGAAGGTAAAAATAGCTATTACCAGGCCAGTGAGACAACTTAACCATATGGGAAACAATATATCAGTTGTAAAGACTCCCAGTTCCATTTCAAAGGTAAAGATTAGCTTGAAGCACATTCTTGAGCTGTTTTGAAAAATTCAAACCCCCTGGATCACTCAACCACCAGATAAACTGGAACCTAAGGAATGATGATGCTGACCTTCTCTGACCCTCGTGACTTTAATCAACTACAGCCTCGACTCTGTCAACCTCTGCACCAATTCTATGCTGAATTCTCCTTTGCTCAAGCCCCTTCATGAATATGCAGGTACTGCATTTTGCTGTTCGAGGAGACACTGCTTTGGGAAAGATCCCTGGTGTTCTCCTTATTGGCTGCAAGTAATACACCCTTCCTTCTCAGCTCTTTGGCTTGGTTGTGGTTTTTGGCACAACACCCACCAATGGGCAAACCCCGTTTTCGGGTAACATTAGGAGAGTAGGGGTAGGAGCAGAGAGATGCAGGTTGCAATTTTAATTAGGGTATTCAGGGTAGTTCTAACCAAGAAAAACACATTTGAACAAAGACATAAAGGAGATGATGGAATAGTTAAGTGGCTATCAGAGGACGGAACAAACCAGGCAAAGGACACCACTAAGAAAAGGCCCTAAGGCAGGAGAATGCCTGGCATACTCAGGGAAGCAGAGTGAAGTGAATGAGTGGGACAGCATTAAAAATTGAAGTCAAAAATAAACTCGAAATGGATTAGAGACCTCAATGTAAGGCCAGACACTATCAAACTCTTAGAGGAAAACATAGGCAGAACACTCTATGACATAAATCACAGCAAGATCCTTTCTGACCCACCTCCTAGAGAAATGGAAATAAAAACAAAAATAAACAAATGGGACCTAATGAAACTTCAAAGCTTTTGCACAGCAAAGGAAACCATAAACAAGACCAAAAGACAACCCTCAGAATGGGAGAAAATATTTGCAAATGAAGCAACTGACAAAGGATTAATCTCCAAAATTTACAAGCAGCTCATGCAGCTCAATATCAAAAAAACAAGCAACCCAAACCCAAAATGGGCAGAAGACCTAAGAAGATATACAGATTGTCAACAAACACATGAAAGGATGCTCAACATCACTAATAATTAGAGAAATGCAAATCAAAACTACAATGAGGTATCACCTCACACCACTCAAAATGGCCATCATCAAAAAATCTAGAAACAATAAATGCTGGACAGGGTGTGGAGAAAAGGGACCACTCTTCCACTGTTGGTGGGAATGTAAATTGATACAGCACTATGGACAACAGTATGGAGGTTCCTTAAAAAACTACAAATAGAACTACCATACGACCCAGCAATCCCACTACTGGGCATATACCCTGAGAAAACCATAATTCAAAAAGAGTCATGTGCCACAATGTTCATTGCAGCTCTATTTACAATAGCCCAGAGATGGAAACAACCTAAATGTCCATCATCGGATGAATGGATAAAGAAGACGTGGCAATATATACAATGGAATATTACTCAGCCATAAAAAGAAACAAAATTGAGTTATTTGTAGTGAGGTAGATGGACCTAGAGTCTGTCATACAGAGTGAAGTAAGTCAGAAAGAGAAAAACAAATACCGTATGCTAACACATATATATGGAATCTAAAATAAATGGTTATAAAGAACCTAGGGGCAGGACAGGAACAAAGATGCAGATCTACGAGAGAATGGACTTGAGGACATGGGGAGGGGGGAAGGGTAAGCTGGGACGAAGTGAGAGAGTGGCATGGACTTATATATACTACCAAATGTAAAATAGATAGTTAGTGGGAAGCAGCCGCATAGCACAGGCAGATCAGCTCAGTGCTTTGTGACTACCTAGAGGGGTGGGATAGGGACAGTGGGAGGGAGATGAAAGAGGGAGGAGATATGGGGATATATGTATATGTACAGCGATTCACTTTGTTATAAAGCAGAAAGTAACACCATTGTAAAGCAATTATACTCCAATAAAGCTGTTAAAAAAAAAAAAGAGTGATAACAGGAAGCCGTGGGAAAGTGGGAATGCAGGACTCGCCAGGGCACAGACTTCTGGTAAACCACCAAACTCAAATACAGAAGCCTGCTGGTGAGTCTGCCCTCTGCACATCCTGGCCTGACCTAGTAGGAGGGCTTCTGCCGGGACACAAGTTCATAGAATTGATTTAATATAAACACTGTAATTTTTCAGAATGGGTCTTCATGAGCATGGTGTCTTCCAGTAGTGTGTGAAGCACCAAAAATGGTCAGACCAGCTAAAGATCTAACAGACCACACTACTATTCATTAAGTAACATAAAACATCTTCTTATCCTGTCCTTGGAAGCGGGGAGGGGTAAGCAACAAACAAAATAACAACTACAATCACCATAAAATTGTGTCTCAGAAGGCTCACGTATTAAGCCCTGCCAGTCATTTTATATACATGTGACTGACTTTATCAGCACATTTTCTGCAGATCTGTTTTGGGATGCTTTGAGTCACTGAGGGTTAGTTTTGATAGAATTGATGTAACAGCAGGAGTAAATGGACTTGTTGGGTATTGCTGAAATAATATGAAGACAATGCCTGAGAGGTCAAAGGCACTAAACAAATTTGTCAGTTTTGAATCCTGGCTGAAGGCTGAACATCTGACCCCCAGATGGTCTCAGTTAATAACTTGCTCTTCACAGCATGAAAATTTGTTAAGCTTTACTGATTGTTTAATTGTCTTACCAAATGGTTTCCCAATCTTCCCTTAATATTAGGCCTCTAAGGTGAAAATTATGTGAAAACTACTCATGGAACTTGAGTTGGATCCAGGCATCGATCTTGATTATTACAGTGGTAGAAAGGTGAAATGGGAGGATAAGTAAGACCTCTTGATTTTGGTGAAACAGGAAGCCCCAAAGCAGTGACCTCTGAGGTCAAGTTACTTGACTCAAGGGGAAATTATGAGAGTAGTAGTAGGATCAGAAGGCTTGATACAGAATGTGTGTACATAATGTACAAGGGGTATTCAAAGTGGCTGATTAGCCAACACACTGCTTGGTTTGTTATCTTTTCATTTATATCTGACAATGTTGAACTTTACTTGAGCCCAGTACAGTTTACTTTTCTCCTGGAAAACATCCAGATTAAGAAATCCTCTTTTGTGTTCCCAAAAGTTACTGAAAAGAACCACCCTTCCTCACATGACTTAGATAAGACCCACAGATGACCCATTTGTTTCACCTAGGCCCAGGCCATTCACAGATCTACCAAATTCCCATATTTTGTCTTATTAATGATTAGCTGAATTGTTTGTAACCACTGACAAATCTGGACAAAATACCTGCTAACATGACTTGATCAGACTTTAGTTAATTTTCACTTCTCCCAGGCCCATGAATTTTTATTTACCCAGAGCCAGCAGTGGAATGCAAAACAACCCCTCCTTAAGTGTCCCACCCAAGAATAAGCTAACCTTGACCCAAAGGAAAAACATTTCCTGCTCAACTGTATTATCATGTTACCCACTCTTCCCACTCCACCATACTATGTTTGGTTCCTTCTAACCTTGTTTACCCCTCTCTATAAAAGAAAATTCCTTCTGCCTGATCTCTGAGACATTTGCAAATCTCATGTTTGGAGTGTCCTCATTATTGCAACAGCCCCCCTTCCCTTATTTCAACAGTAAACCTTCCCTTATTACAATGATTCTTTTAAATAAGCATCTCCTTATCTAACTCAACATATGATGTTTATTTGATGTATCCAAATAAAACGCAACAGAACTCTGGGAACATAAAATCAGAGAACGTATTCTTTTTGATTAAAATCTAATGCCCTGACAATCCCTCACTAACTCATAGACTGATTTTATCAGTTAGCCTCTTGAGGGCAAATGGGTTTGGGAAGTGTGTGTGTGTGTGTGGGTGTGTGTGTGTGTTTGAGTGCTCCCATGACTGCGTCTTAGGGTAGGGCTTTGCAGTAAAAGCTGGGATGAGAATAATAAAAACCTCATAGATATTGCTATGGTCTGAATGTTTGTGTCCCCCCAAATTTCATATGTTGAAACCCTAACCCCCAAAGATGTTGTATTAGGAGATGGGACCTTTTGAGGGTGATTAGATCATGGGGAGGTGCCTTCATAAACAGAATTAATGGCCTTATAAAAGAGATCTCACAGAGCTCCCCAGCCTCTTTCACCATGTGAGAGTATAGTAAGAAGGCACCAGCTATGAACCAGGAAGTTGGCCCTCGCCAGACACCACACCAAATTTGCAGGATTCTATTTTTGGACTGCCCAAACTCTACAACTGTGAGAAATAAGTTTATTTTGTTTATAAGTTACCCAGTCTCTAGTATTTTTTTATAGTAGCCCAATTGGATTAAGACAAACATGCTCTTGGCTTATAGGTGCTAATGACCTTCCTCTTGTCACATGTCAGACCTGTCACATGTCAGGTCTTGAGAAAACGGGGTTTAGACTTTCCTCATTTTTATAGTAATTTAATGCAGAGTTCTTTTGTTTGGAATTTAACATATATTTATTTTGTTTAGCAATTAAGCACTTACCTAGCAGAGCATTGTTTTCAACGGAATGTGGAGACATAGCTGCAATTAAAAAAAAAAAACAACGTCTCAAATTTACCCAATTAAGGTTTACACCACAAAATATTTTAGAGAGTTGTCCAAATGACCTGTAGCAAATTACTTATCAGGGAGAAAACATGGCAGTGCTATGATTTTAGAAGGAAAACTGGCATGTGTATTTCATGAATGTTATTTTTTTCATGAGCTCATCTATGAACTTCAATTCATTTCAAGGGGTTAAAAAAGAAAATCAGCTGTGTCTCAGAGCCTTGCAATTTAAGCACCATGTCATTTTCTTACGTTGTGCTTACAGTATCAAATTCTCTAAATCCACAAATCCTCTTTCATTTTTTGTGACGTTTGTTATAATCTTTAGTTAATCTTCCACTTAGGAGTTTTAATGTTCTCCTCCAGACTCGTGACATTAATGCAGCTGAGTTTAAGGGTCCATTTCAGCTGCTGTCAAAGAGATTTCAAATCTATTCTTACACATGGCAGTGGAGTGGCACCAAATTCGCTTTAATTTGGGGAATTATTATTTAATTTTGTAAAAGTTATCCCAGACATTAGCACAAGAAAACAACTAAATCGATACCCACAAATGTCACAACCTAGAATTATGGGCCAATTAAGAAGAAATGTGATTTCAAAAAGACACTTAAAGTAATTGTTGGCCACCAAATGGAAATGTATCAAAATAAGTCAAAATAGATAAAATCAGTGCTAGCCCTAGGTTCATCTCAAAAGTATTGACAAGGGCAAAAGCAAAGCAAAAAGTAATTAAACTACACCAAGATAGTATGTGAAGACTGAAAAGGAAGGAGCATCCGAATCAATCAATTCTCTTCCATGAGACCGGAACTCTTTATTCTACTGTATATCTATGACACAGAAAACAAATCACTCATTGTTATTACTCTCAATGTTATTATTCTTCATTGATAACTATTTCTCTATAGTGTTGGTAGTAGAGGGTAGTAGTCCAGAGCACACGCTCTGGAGCCAGTGTTTTTGAATTAAAATCTTGGTGCCATATCTTTACTAGAAGCAAGTCACTCAACATCACTGCACTTTAGTTTTATAATCTGTAAAATTTACATAAAATAGCCACCTCCCAGGATTGTTGTGTATATTGACTGGGTGAAGACACATAACTCACTCAGAACAATGCCTGACCTGTAAGCCCTCAATAAAAGTTGGCTAATAACCTCATTAGTGTATCCCCATTCCTTTTACCAGAGACTGAAACACACAATAGAAGGTAATCAGTAAATATTTGGAATTTGAAGCAATTTCAGATCATAGCTGTCTATGTTGTTTTCCAACGTACAAATACTTGAAAGTAATAAAAGTGATGTCTGAAGGAAGGAAGCCTAAAATGCCAAACGTTCACAAGAGCAATAGAGGAGCTGACAAAAACTGTCAGATTCAACTTTTTTGGAACTCAGGAATCTAAACTTACAACAACGAAGGAACTGCTTAATGAAAAAGAAAAAAAGACGGCTGCATTTTGGTGGAAGAGCTCTGTGACATTTTAATTTACCCTGTTACCATCTACCACACACCAGTGAGGCAGTGGCTTTAAATGGCCGGGCAACTTCCCAGTGCAGGTTGCTGATACCAGAGGAAGCAATATGGATTTTCTTCTCAAAGAATTGTCATTGTATGTTTTGACCTTGCTTATGGCTCCCTGAAGAATTGGCTTAAGTGTTCCCTTTTGTTTTGCCTGTCTCATAGCATCCCTAGAACTGCGATGGCTCCCAGGGAAGTGTCTGTCAAAAAATTTTAAAGGCAAATATATTAGATGCTGCCTGGCACAAAAGATACCCATTGAGTTAAGAAATATAACAAAAAGCCTAGGAAAGAAGAGACTTGGGAAGGAAATACTTGGAGAATAAAGACTTTGAAAAACTCCCACAAATTCTGAAGACTCTAGAAGTCTGCATGAATGCCTAGGGAAGAATATATCCTCAAAAATGACCTGAGGAGACACTAAGTTCTCACCACTGGCTGACCTTTAGGCTCTGTGCAACCAAGAAGTAAAGGCTAAGGCAGAGTTTTTTGAATAATGGAAGGAAATTTGGAAAATTCACAAATATGTGGATAAGTACACAACACACTCTTAAACAACCAATGAATTAAAGAAGAAATCACAAGGGAATTTAGAAAATAATTTGAGACAAATGAAAATGAAAATACAACATAACAAAACTATGGGATGCAGGAAAAAAGAGAGAGAAATTTATAGCCATAAACACCTACATTAAAAAGAAGAAAGATCCTAAATTACTAACCCAACTTTACACTTTAAGGAACTAGAAAAATAAGAGCAAACTAAACCCAAAGCTAGTAGAAGTAGGAAATAATAAAGATTGGAGAGAAGATAAAAGAAATACAGAATAGAACCAGAAATTGGTTCTTTTAATTGTCATCAAAATTGACTAACATTCACCTAGACTGACAAGGAGAAAAGAAGATTCAAATTATTAAAATCAGAAATGAAAATGAGGACATTATTATCAACCTAACAGAAATAATAGGTATTATAAGAGAGTACTACAAACAATTGTATATGAATTAGATAACTTAAATAAAATAGAAAAAAATTCCTAGAATCACACAAACTATCAAAACTGAATTATGAAGAAACAGAAAATCTGAACAGATCAACAATGAGTAAGAAGATTGAGTCAGCAATCAAAAAACTCCCAACCAAAAAATCCCAGGGCCAGATGGCCTTACTGGTGAATTCTACTAAATATTTAAAGAAGAATTAACACAAATCCTTCTCAAAATCTTCCAAAAATTAGAAGTGAACTCATTCCTAACTCAGTCTATGAGGTCAGCATTACTTTGATACCAAAACCAAAGACATCACAAGAAGAGGAAATTATAAAATAATATCCCTTATGAATATTGTTGTGCAAATCCTCAACAAAAGTACTAGCAAACAGAATCCTGCAGAATATTAAAAAGATTACCCACCATAAACAATTGTAATTTATTCCAGGAATGTGAGGGTAGTTCCACATACAAAAATTAATCTATGTAACACATCATATTAATGGAATTACAGGAAAAATGATAATTTCAATTGATGCATAAAAAACACTTAACAAAATTCAACCTTTTAATCATAAAAATATTCAACAAAATAGGAATAGTGGGCTTCCCTGGTGGCGCAGTGGTTGAGAGTCCACCTGCTGATGCAGGGGACACGGGTTCGTGCCCTGGTCCGGGAAGATCCCACATGCCGCGGAATGGCTGGGCCCGTGAGCCAGGGCCACTGAGCCTGCGCGTCCGGAGCCTGTGCTCCACAACAGGAGAGCCCACAGCAGTAAGAGGCCCGCGTACCGCCAAAAAAAACCAAAAAACAAACAAAAATAGGAATAGTGTGTCAACATGACTAAAAGCATTCATAAAAACTCCTAAGGTTAGGAACAAGACCAGGATGCCTGCTTTGACCACGAATGTTTAATATTGGGCTGAGAATATTGGCAAGAAAAATAAATAAAAGTCATCCAAATCGGAAAAGAAGTAAAACTATCTCTATTTGCAGATTACCCTAAAGAATCCACATATACACATGGATTAAAAAAAAACTATTATAGCTAATAAATTCAGCAAAGTTGCAGGATATAAATCAGTATTCAAAGTTTAGTTTTATTTCTATACATTGAAAATGAACAATCTAAAGGGAAATTAAGAAATAAATTCCATTTACAGTATCATCAGAAACAATAATATACTTAGAAATATATTTAACCTAAGAGATGCAAAACTTATACAATGAAGACTGCAAATTATTGCTGAACTAAATAAAATAACTAAATATAGGGAAAGACATTGATATTTATGTGGATTGGAAGACTTAATATTGTTAAAATGGTAATACTCCCTAAAGTCATCTGCAGATTCAATGCCATCCTTATCAAAATCTCAATGATCTTTTCTTCAGAAATTGAAAAGTTGATCTTAATATTTTTATGGAGTTGCAAGGGACCAGAAAGCAAACATCTTGAAAAGGAACAGAGCTGGAAGACTCACACTAGTTGATTTCATTTATATGAAATACCTAGAATAAGAAAATCCATAGATCCCACAAGCCACGTGGTGTGGCCAAAATAAATAAATAAAAAATATAAAAAAATAAGAAAATCCATAGAGACAGAAAGCAGATTGGTGGTTTCCAGGGGCTAAAAAGATGAGAGAATGGGGATTCATGAGTAAACAGTAGAGTTCCATTTTGGGGTGATGAAATTATTTTGGAACTAGATAGTGGTGATGGTTGTGCAACATGTAAATGTACAGAATGTAATGACTTCAGGTTTCCATATTCCAAGGTATTTAATTCAAGTTTCTTGGGTACCATGACATACCAAAGGGTTGCTCTCTATGAGATTCCTGGACACAGATTGACAAAAGAAAAAAAAATCAAAATAAAACAAAAAGCTTGGTTTTTTTCTTAATTTTAGAATTTTATTTATTTTTTTATACAGCAGGTTCTTATTAGTTATCCATTTTATACATATTTGTGTATATATGTCAATCCCAATCTCCCTCCAAGATTTTTATCTTGGATGCCACGAAGGCTCCGACAGCACCATATTTTGCTTAGTGGAAGGAGAAAACTATATCCCTTCTCTGCAGCCTGTCCAACTACTGAGAATAATGTCATACTGTATATCCAAGAAAAAAATGCTAGGACAAGGAAAAACATAATAGCATGCATGGTCACCCACCCCAGAGAGCCAAACTTAACCCATTCCATGACTTTTAGCAAATATTTATTGAGAACTTGCTATGTGTTTGGGGTGGAATGCAGAGATGAATTAAAGTATCATCCCCCACAAATCTAAGAGAAAGAGAAGGAAACTTAAAGCAATTTACAGTCAGTGTCAACCTCACGGGCACGGAGCCCAGGCTTCAAAGGGTCTTTCACTTAGTTTAATGTTCTGCTGCTGCTGTCTTCAAATTCTTAATGGTTGTGCAAATTACGTAGCTTGTCCTGTTTACAATAAAGTGTGCTTCAAGGAATGGTGCATGGGCTGTGGGACAACAGAGACAGGGACACTGTTTTTCTCTGGGGGACTCCCTTGCTGTTTAGGCTGAGCCTGAGAAAAGAAATTTCACAGGCAAAGCTCGGGGAGGCAACACAGGCAGGTTGCTAGAATGTACAAAATCTTAGATATGTGAAAATATATAATGTCTACGTAATCATGTGGATTTGGGAATGTCACTTTAGAGACTAGGAGTATGATGGTAAATGTGACTGGAGAGACTGTCAGGGCCCACATCACGATGAGCCTTAGAAATCACGTAGGACCCTAAAGTAAAATAATAAATCTTTGCTTGATTTGTGCTCAGACCGTAATTGTTCCAATCTACTTAGTCGTCTTCTTTTGGTTTTGTGTATGGAGCAAGAATAGGTCATTTTAAGCAAATTTTGCTGATGTCTGAGGAAAAGTATGAAATATGACACTCCCAGTTTTCATAACCACTCTAGGCCTCACATTCCAATAGATGAGATAGAAGAGTTCTTACAGCTACAAAAACATCCATTTTCTCCATCACCGTGGCAACGCACCTAGAGGTGAGCTACAGGGGCTTAAGCCATACTATCAGTGCTGGTACTATGTGACCACACGGAATTTTACGGCTTGACTTCTCTCAAAAACAGATGACTCTGAGGCATAATAATTAAGAAAATGAAACTTTGCAGTCAGAAAGACTAATATTCACAACCTGGTTTTATGGCTTACTAGCATTATCTTGATGGACTTAGCCTTCCTGCCCCTCAGTTTCCTCATGTGAAAAATAGAAGTAATAATTGCACCTTCTCCTTATGGTTGTTGGGAGGATTCAATATGTTAATTCACGTATCACTTCATTATATCTCCTGGTGCATTGGAGGTCAACACTCTAGCTACTTCTCCCTTAGGCTGTGACTCCTTGGGCTCTAAGACCACATCATTCATCTCTATAACACTGGCCTGTAGCTCAGCATCTGGAACATAGTAGGCTCATAATAAGTATTTCTGAATAAATAAGTTGTAAAAGTCCACACTGCAAAATGCTATATCATCACCTACTTCACTGCTACATACAAGAGATGAAAATAATTCTTAGCGACCTCTTCTCTTTATTATCTGTATTCCCTGTACTCTTTCTCTCTCTCTCTCTCTCTCTCTCTCTCTCTCTCTCTCTCACACACACACACACACACACACACACACACACACAAACTCACACCAAGACACACACACACAGAAACCCTTCATAGTTACATGTTTTAAGTTATAAATAGTCAAATTGGGCAGTGGAACAAAACATAGCAATCCGTTGTTTATAACAGATATCCCTAAAACATAATGGTACAGAAAAATTGATAGTAAAAGATATATCAGGGAAATACTAACCAAGAAACAATTGAGGTAATTACATTATCACAGAGAGATAGAAATTTAGGCCAAATATTAAGCATAAAGCATCATTATAAGAAGCATAGAGAATATGATCTATTATGAATATGGACTATTTATATCATACTGTTCAGGCCCATACCAGCTCTGTGACCTTGGACAAGTTGCTTGTTCTGCTTATTTCTTCATCCGTAAAATTTCAGTGCAATTAGTACTTGCTTGATGGAGTTGTGTTAAAGATTAAATGTGTATACATATTTTAGAATAAAGTCTAGAATATGGTAAGTTCTCAAGAAGTGTTAACTACATAGAGATAAAAGGTATAATTCAAAGGCAAGATTCAATGTAAATGCAAGTAAAATGTAGATTCAAAATACATAAAAAAATGACAGAACTCCAAGGAGAAACTGAAAAACACATCATGATTTTGGGACATCTCCCTCAATATTTCAAATGTTAAGCAGAAAACAAACAAAAGAACAAACTAGCTAGAATACTGAGAATTTTGTGAACAGCACAATTTCCAAACAGGAATTTCTGAATGTATACAGAACCCTACACTTAGCAATGAAAGAAAACACATTTTTCTCAAAAACACATAGAAGTTTTACAAAATTTGGCTGTACACTAATCCATAAAGTGAATCTAATAAATTTTTAAAAAATCAGTATTATACAGATAAAATTATCTGACTAAAATTCAACTATAAAGTAATGACAAAAATATATCTAAAAAAGCCAATATATTTCGAAATTAATGAACAATTTTTGAAGGCTGTGTATTAAAGAATACATCATAATGAATATTTATTAAGAGTAGAACTTAATGTAATGAATATTCTACATTTTCAAATATAATTTGATGAAAAGTACAAGGCAAAGAGAAATCTATATCTTGATATTAGAAAAGATGGAACCCCAAATTCAATGAGCTAAATGTATTTCTTAAGGCATTATAAAAAGAACAACAAAATAAATGCAGAGAAAAAAGTAAATAATAAGGATCACAGTAGAAAACAATGCAGGAGAAAACAAAGGACAATGGAAAAAATCAATAACCCCAATAATTTTAATATATAATAGAAAATGTCTCTGGCAATATTTAGTAAGGATAAAAATGAGAGATACCATATATTACTAATGACAAGTTTGACATAACTACACATGCAGCAGAATAAAAATAAGAAATAATACATTTAAAAAATTATATACAATGGATTACTTTCTAGAAAAATATTTTAACAAAATAAAGAAATTAAAAGAGTTTATAAATATCCCTGCAAATAAAAGACTAGGACTAAATGGTTTTACCTGAAAACCACTTCTATAACAAAACAAAACAAAAAATAACTAGATGGTTCTACAAAATTTTCAAGAAATTTATCATCTCAATATTACACAATTTTTTTTTCAAAAAACAGATAAAGAACAGATACAAATTCATTTTAGGAACCAGTATAACCTTGATACCCAAAGTAGACAAGGTTTCTATAAAAGAAACAGGCCAATATCATTCATGACCATGAATATAACATGCTAAAGAAAATATTTGTAAATGAAATTCTATCTATGCTATCTAAATATTTATGTACCTATGTATCTATCTAAGTATTATGATTGATTTATATTTATTCAAGGAATGCATCAGGAAATCTATTAATATAGTTCATCCCAACTTATTAACAGAGAAACACATATTATCATTTCAGTAGATTAAAAAGAGCATTTGCTAAAATACAACACCCATTAATGATTAAACAAAACAGAACAAAGCAAAACAAGACTTCTAGCAAACTAAAAATGGAAAGACATCTCCTTAAAATGATAAAGGATATGCATCAAAAATCTATAGCAAAAATCACACTTAATGGTGAAAGTTTGGAGCAATGCTCTCAAAAGCAAAAGGATGACAAGGACATTCTTCGTCAATTTTCATTCAATACTGTGTTCTAAATCCAGTGCAAAGTAGTAAAAGAGAACAAAATAAAAAGCATAAGGACAAGAAAGGAAGAAACAAAACTCATATTATCTTTAGGCTATATGATTGTCTATGTAGAAAACCCAAAAGGAAAATTATTAGAAGAAATTACTAGAATTGATAAGAGAATGTGGCAACTTGATGTGACTACAATCAATATAAAATATATTACATTTCCATATACCACCATCAATGGAAATTTTCACTTTAAAAAAGTTACCATTTAAGATACTAACAACAAATATAAAGTTCTTAGAAATAAATTTAACCAAAGATTTGTAAAATCCGTTGGAAAAAAATTAGCTTTATTAAGATGCTAAATAAGACTTAGATAAACAGAGCTATATAGTCTGTCCACTGATATACTATCACTACTGGAGTTTACTTTATTCAGGACATCAGTTCTCAAATTGATCAAAATCCCAACAAAATTTTTCATGGAGCTGGACAAGCTGGATTACAGGTTCATATGGATGAACAAATGAGCAAAATACCAAAGACAATCCTAAAGAAAAAGAACAAGATAGAGGGGTTTGCCCAACCTGACATCAAGAATTATTATAGTAGTATAATAATTATATAGTAATATAATTATATAGTATAGTAATGAAGACACTGCAATTTGGTACATAGATAGCAGATTAAAATAACTAAGTAAAGAGCCCAGAAACCAGCCCACACTTACAAAGGCAATGATTTATGATAGAACTGGCATTGCTGATCAATGGGAAATCATTGACTATTTGGTAAATAATCCTCAGACCATTGGCTACCGTTTACAAAAAATAGCTGAAATTGAATCCCTCCTAACACCACACTCAAAAATCAATTCCATACATATTACAGAGATACATATTAAAAACAGAATTTTAATAGTTCTAGAATAAAATATAGAAGAATGCCTTTATAATACCAAACATAATATCAAGGATTTCTTAAGCAGGGCACCCAAAGGACAAACCATGAAAGAGAGTGATAAATTACAATTCATTGACATTAAAATGTAAATACCCATAACACACTGAGTTCCTTACAATTTAATAAGAAAAAAAGATATATACAATGGAAAATGGTAAAAAAAAAAAAAGGGATCGGCTTTGCACAAGTAAAACTCCAAATGTCCAATAAGCATGTAAAATTATATCAATGTCAATTGTAATTAGGGAAATGTAAATTTAAATTATACAGATATACCACTTTATACCTGCCATATACATAAAGTTTTATAACTATAAGCAAAATTGTCCTAGAAAAATGAACCCTTATACATTGTGCATATTGGGATAACTGATTTGGGATACAATTTGGCATTATCTTATAAAGCTTAATATGAATATATCATAAAACCCACAATTTCCACTCATTGGTATATAACCTAGAGCAGGGTTTCTCAACCTGTGCATTGCTGATGTTTTTGAGCAGAAAAGCCTATGTTGTATGGGCTCTCTTGTGCATTATAGAATGTACCAGACATCTGCCAAATAGATACCAGAAGCATAGTAGTACCCCACCCCCAGTCATGTTAACCAAAATGGTCTCCAAACATAATGAAATGTCCCCTCAAGGTAAAAATCACCCCCATTTAAGAACAACAGCATTAAAAATACTATTGCACATGGAGAGTAATGTTCATAGTAGCATCATTTGTGATAGCAATTTTTTTTTTACAAACCAAATAACTATCTTCATCACTGGATTTCTGTATAAAAGTAAAATTGAAAGCACTGAAGTTATAGGCATATATAGATTAATGCATCCATCCATTAGTAGATCAATAGATAGACAGATATTGATATATAGATAGTAATTGATATATGCATGTTGATATATGCATGCATATACCTGCATGTATATATTTCACAAGCATAATGAGTAGATAAAAGTAAGTAACAACAGAATGTATGCAGTATGATATTATTTATATATAGTTTTAAAGTACATTAGATATGCATATGTATATAGTCAAAATATAATAAGCAAGTTGAGGTTAAGGACAAAATGGCTAACCTTAACAGAGGGGTGAGGGCAGAGGGTGGTGATTGTGGAGGGGCACACAGTTGGGTTTCAATACTAATAATTTGAAAATAAGAAAACATCATTATTTTTTAGAGAAATTGATGGCTATGGCAGCATCTTCTGTATTATTATTTAAACCTTAAAGTATCTTTTGTATTTTCAACTTGCTTTATATGAAATATTTTATAATTAAAAAAATATTTTAAGCCAAAAAAGGAAGCACTGATTTGCAAATCAAAGTGACAATGTGATATATCTCATACCTGTTAGAAAGACTATTATCAAAAAGACAAGGAATAACAAGTGTTTGTGATTGGGTTGTTCATATTTTCCATTTCTTCCTGGTTCAGGCTCGGCAAGTTGCGCATTTCTAAGAATTTGTCCATTTCTTCCAGGTTGTCCATTTTATTGGCATAGAGTTGCTTGTAGTAATCTTTCATGCTCTTTGGTATTTCTGCAGTGTCAGTTGTTACTTCTCTTTTTTCACTTCTAATTCTATTGATTTGAGTTTTCTCCCTTCTTTTCTTGATGAGTCTGGCTAATGGTTTCTCAATTTTGTTTACCTTCTCAAAGAACCAGCTTTTAGTTTTATTGATCTTTGCTATCGTTTCCTTCATTTCTTTTTCATTTACTTCTGATCTGATCTTTATTATTACTTTCCTTCTGCTAACTTTGGGGTTTTTTGTTCTTCTTTCTCTAATTGCTTTAGGTGCAAGGTTAGGTTGTTTATTTGAGATGTTTCCTGTTTCTTAAGGTAGCATTCTATTGCTATAAACTTCCCTCTTAGAACTGCTTTTTCTGCATCCCATAGGTTTTGGGTCGTCGTGTCTCCATTGTCATTTGTTTCTAGGTATTTTTTGATTTCCTCTTTGATTTCTTCAGTGATCACTTGGTTATTAGGTAGTGTATTGTTTACCCTCCATGTGTTTGTATTTTTTACAGATTTTTTTCCTGCAATTGATATCTAGTCTCATAGCGTTGTGGTCAGAAAAGATAGTTCATATGATTTCAATTTTCTTAAATTTACCAAGGCTTGATTTGTGACCCAAGATATGATCTATCCTGGAGAATGTTCCATGAGCACTTGAGAAAACCCTGCAGAAAGTAGGCATAGAGGGAACTTTCCTCAACATAATAAAGGCCATATATGACAAACCCACAGCCAACATCATCCTCAATGGTGAAAAACTGAAACCGTTTCCACTAAGATCAGGAAAAAGAAAAGGTTGCCCACTCTCACCACTCTTATTCAACATAGTTTTGGAAGTTCTAGCCACAGCAATCAGAGAAGAAAAAGAAATAATAGGAATCCAAATTGGAAAAGAAGAAGTAAAGCTGTCACTGTTTGCAGATAACATGATACTACACATAGAGAATCCTAAAGATGCTACCAGAAAACTACTAGAGCTAATCAATGAATTTGGTAAAGTAGCAGGATACAAAATTAAGGCACAGAAATCTCTGGCATTCTTATACACTAGTGATGAAAAATCTGAAAGTGAAATTAAGAAAACACTGACATTTACCATTACAACAGAAAGAATAAATATCTAGGAATAAACCTACCTAAGGAGAAAAAAGACCTGTATGCAGAAAATTATAAGACACTGATGAAAGAAATTAAAGATGATACAAGTAGATGGAGAGATATACCATGTTCTTAGATTGGAAGAATCAACACTGTGAAAATGACTCTACTACCCAAAGCAATCTACAGATTCAATGTAATCCCTATCAAACTACCACTGGCGTTTTTCACAGAACTAGAACAAAGAATTTCACAATTTGTATGGCAACACAAAAGACCCCAAAAAGCCAAAGCAATCTTGAGAAAGAAAAATGGAGCTGGAGGAATCAGGCTCCCTGACTTCAGACTATACTACAAAGCTACAGTAATGAAGACAGTATGGTACTGGCACAAAAACAGAAATATAGATCAATGGAACAGGATAGAAAGCCCAGAGATAAACCCACACTCATATGGTTACCTTATCTTTGATAAAGGAGGCAAGAATACATAGTGGAGAAAAGACAGCCTCTTCAATAAGTGGTGCTGGGAAAACTGGACAGGTACATGTAAAAGTATGAAATTAGAACACTCCCTAACACCATACACAAAAATAAACTCAAAATGGATTAAAGACCTAAATGTAAGGCCAGAAACTATCAAACTCTTACAGGAAAACATAGGCAGAACACTCTATGACATAAATCACGGCAAGATCCTTTTTGACCCACCTCCTAGAGAAATGGAAATAAAAACAAAAATAAACAAATGGGACCTAATGAAATGTAAAAGCTTTTGCACAGCAAAGGAAACCATAAACAAGACCAAAAGACAACCCTCAGAATGGGAGAAAATATTTGCAAATGAAGCAACTGACAAAGGATTAATCTCCAAGATTTACAAGCAGCTCATGAAGCTCAATAACAAAAAATCAAACAACCCAATCCAAAAATGGGCAGAAGACCTAAATAGACGTTTCTCCAAAGAAGATATACAGATTGCCAACAAACACATGAAAGAATGCTCAACATCATTAATCACTAGAGAAATGCAACTCAAAACTACAATGAGATATCATCTCACACCGGTCAGAATGGCCATCATCAAAAAGTCTAGAAACAATAAATGATGGAGAGGGTGGGTGTGGAGAAAAGGGAACACTCTTGCACTGTTGGTGGGAATGTAAATTGATACAGCCACTATGGAGAACAGTATGGAGGTTCCTTAAAAAACTACAAATAGAACTACCATACGACCCAGCAATCCCACTACTGGGCATATACCCTGAGAAAACCAAAATTCAAAAAGAGTCATGTACCAAAATGTTCTTTGCAGCTCTATTTACAATAGCCAGGACATGGAAGCAACCTAAGTGTCCATCAACAGCTGAATGGATAAAGAAGATGTGGCACATATATACAATGGAATATTACTCAGCCATAAAAAGAAACGAAATTGAGTTATTTGTCATCAGGTGGATGGACCTAGAGTCTGTCATAGAGAGGGTAGTAAGTCAGAAAGGGAAAAACAAATACCGTATGCTTACACATATATATGGAATCTAAGAAAAAAAAGGTCATGAAGAACCTAGGGGTAAGACGGGAATAAAGACACAGACCTACTAGAGCATGGACTTGAGCATATGGGGAGGGCAAAGGGTAAGTTATGACAAAGTGAGAGAGTGGCATGGACATATATACACTACCAAGAGTAAAATGGATGGTTGGTGGGAGGTAGCCGCATAGCAGAGGGAGATCAGCTAGGTGATTTGTGACCACCTAGAGGGGTGGGATAGGGAGGGTGGGAGGGAGGGAGACACAAGAGGGAAGTGATATGGGAGTATATATACGTGTATAGCTGATTCACTTTGTCATAAAGCAGAAGCTAACACACCATTGTAAAGCAATTATACTCCAATAAAGATGTTAAAAAAAAGAAATAACAAGTGTTGGCAAAGATATGGAAAAAAGGGAACACTTGTGCACTCTTGATGGGAATGTAAATTGGTGTAGCCCCTATGGAAAAAATTCAAAAACTTAAAAATAGAACTACCATATGATCCAGCAATTCTACTTTTGCTGTTTATTCAAAGGAAATGAAAATACCAAATTGAAAAGATGTATTCACCCAGTGTCTATTGCAGCATTATTTACAATAGGTAAGACATGGGCTCAAATTAAGTGACCATCACTGGATGAATGGATAAAGAATATATGTTGTATACACTCAATGGAATATTACTCAGTCTTAAAAAAGAAAGAAATCCCACCATTTGGGACAACATGGATGGACCTTGAAGGAATTATGTTGAATGAAATACGCCAGCCAAAGACAAACACCTTATGATCTCACTTATATGTGGAATCTAAAAGCCTGAACTCACAGAAACAGAGCTTAGATTGGTAGTTGCCAGATGTAGGGGTAGGAGGTAGGCAACATAGGTGAAGGGGATGAAAAGGTACAAACTTAGAGTTACAAAATGAATAAGCCAGGGGATATAATGTACAGCATGGTGACTACAGTTAATAATACTGTATTGTGTATTTGAAAGTTGTTAAAAATTTTAAAGGGTTGAGGAAGGAGACAAAGTGGTATACGGATGGGTACATCGGTAAATGCCAATTCTGTGCCAATGGCCCCTTCGAGTTTTATGTTGATACTGCATAGTATGATAAATCTATATAGAAACATTAACAGAGTTTTTAAAGGGGAGGAACCCTAAATGACATACTATATCTTGATTTTAAGAAATCAGGTAGGTGTATAAGAATATCATCACAAGATGGTAAGCTATAATGTTTTATTCTGTTCAACAAATATTTTTTGAGCACTTATTATGTGACAGGCAGTGTTTTAGATATTTAGGATACGTAGTTGAAAAACAGACTTAGACCCCTGTCCTAATGAACATTCATGAAAAAGAGATAAGCAATCAACCACATTTATCAAAAAATAAGCAAGTTCCATAGTTGATTATTATACATTGCAATTTGGAGAGCTTTATGGATATGGTAATTCATAATAATAATGACATATATATATAATACTTTAAGATTTACAAAACACTGGTATACATATTATTTTTAAGTCTCATGACTGGTGACATATACAGGCCCGCTATTAATTATTATCCCCAATTTCTTTTTATAGGCAAGGTGGCCTTGAATTTTCAACTTGTGCAAAACCCAGTTAGAAGTTCAGAGCCTAGCCTAGAATCATTTTTTCATATAAAAACGGTTACAGTCCTTTTCCAATACAAACAAACAAGCTAGAGTTCCTCTTCTTCTGACTTCAAGTTTATGATGTATAAATACGTCCTTGGATCCTCTAAAGCCATTGTGATACCCATGATTTATCAGGAGAGAACCTTTCCATTTAAAAGTT
Source organism: Tursiops truncatus (assembly GCF_011762595.2). Lineage (NCBI taxonomy): Eukaryota > Metazoa > Chordata > Mammalia > Artiodactyla > Delphinidae > Tursiops > Tursiops truncatus. The sequence goes on from NC_047055.1 coordinate 9,996,500, forward strand.
GCCAGATTTCAAGTTTCATTCTTCAGATTATCATCTTTAGATGTCTTGACATAAAATTCATCAGCAGCTTGAGGGAGATGGTTTTGCAACAGCAGTTTCCACTGACATTTGGGGGATCAATACAAATTAACTCAAAGAGCAGATAACACATCCTGTCACTGTGTGTTTGTCAATTAATGGTACTCCTGAGAGTTAAATTATTTCAGCTTGCAGGGGAAGAATTAACGGTGGAATGGCCTTGTTACCCTTTTGAGATACGAAGTTAGTTTTCCCCGTCTTACTCTAATACATCTATGTGTGTATTTTCGATGGCCATTCTTATGAATTTCAAGTAGGAGGACTTTCAAGTGATGGAAAATGTTCTGAAGCCACCAGTAGTAAGGACACATAGAAAGATATAGCATAGTGGTTAGTACAGAGAATATATGCTATATCTAAAAGTATTTAAACACACTATAAAAGGCATAGGACCTTTTGATATCAATGCTTTCTATTATCTAAAGTGATTTCTAGAGGTAGCTTTTGTTTAGAAAAAGATGTGATATTCACTGTGTAATGATAAATAAGGCACAAGAATCAGATCTGTCATTGATCACTTATAACTGAAAAACCTTATATCTAGTTTACAACGTCTGGCATTCAAAGACTCATACAATCTATCCCTAATTTACTTTTCCAGTTTCATTTTTAACAGTTCCCGTTTGAAACTTTCACTCTAGTAAAAGTAATCAAATTACTGTCTCCTGGCATGATTTATACCTTTCCAATGCTACACCTCTTTTCTGCACACTTCCTTCTGGCATGTCCTTGTCACACCCACACCCCAAATCTTGCCCCTACTCCCATTCTGGCCCTCCTATTTCTGCCAGATAAAAGCCGAAACCTTCTCAAAGGAGGTGCCACTGTCATATCCTCCCTGTAAAGGCGACATGCATCTTTCATTTCACATAAGACAAAACAGTCTAGTGTTAGTTTCATTTCAATCTAAACTGGAAGTCTGGATACTTCACTAAGCATCATAGCTGTGAAGTCATTTGTTCTTGGATAAGGCAATACCATAGTCTATCCTGCACTTCCTTAAACAATAAAATGAACCTTTCCCCGATAACCTACCTTCCTTCTGCTTACAACGATTTTTACCGTCTTCTTAGTTGATATGTAGTATATCTGTGATCTTGTAATCATTCTGTACATGGAAGAGAGATGCAAGTGTCAAGATGTCTAGAAAGGTGCAGAAAGCTGTAATGCTGATTCATAGAGGACAGCCAGAGGTCAGGTGCCAGAAGCCGACAACACACATTTCTCAAGGGCTTTTGATGTCGTAGTGGTACGTAAATTCACCCCATCTTTCTTGGTAATGGGAGGGATTACGGTGGTGTGTGATGTAGAAGATGAAAGTGGGAAAGGATTGTCAAATGTAGGAAAAATGATTTCTTGGAACTTCATAAATCTTGGTCAAAGATCTAAATCATTGAGCAGTCCTGAGTTTTTGCCTGCTTTGTCTTCCTTGTTGACAGATTCATGAATGACAGCTTCATTTCAAATACACCTTCATGAGAATAATAAAATCTCCCAAGTTAAAGAAAACCACATTGGTATTTGACTGTCCCGAAGTTTCTCAAGGGCCTCAAGGAACTGTAGCTGCTCGAAAGGGTACCCTGACGCTGGCAACAGCTGGCTTTTTAGTTATTTGGTTACATGTCTCATTTATTTTCCTAAACTGTCAACTCTGGATGAGCTTTGATAGAGAATATAATTTCTTACTTCACCTACCTGATTCCTGAGGCTTATTTCCAAAATTATGGGCTTAGAGTGTACAGAGACTAGATAGAAAGCATAAATTATGGGTTTTGTTGATACAACTTTAGTAATAGACTTCTCTCACAGAGAAAGATATATGAAAATTCTCTATCAATTCCTTTTTTGTTTTGTTTTGTTTTAACCATGCCACATGACCTGTGGGATCTTAGTTCCCTGACCATGTGTCAAACCCATGCCCCCTGCAATGGAAGCGCAGAGTTCCAACCACGGGACCACCAGGGAAGTCTCTAAATTCTCCATCAATTCTATTCACAGTTGTTTTCAGTGCCAGCAAGGACTCTTGGGAGCATAGCAGTAGCCTGCCCCCATGCTCTGCTCCCTGAGTTGATTTCTCATTTCTGTGACTCAGCTATTGTCTCAATTAAAGACGATTTTTGAATTGGAAGACCTCGTTTTTGAAGTTTGAAAATTTGAAACTGAATAATATCACAAGAAATTGCAAAGTTTTCACAGTGTGTTTTCTTCCAATACCTTATCTTCCAGACTTTTTGAACTTGACCAAGGGAGAGTCCTTGACCTCCCTGAGATTTGGATAAGAACATTCCTCCCAAGGCCCCTCCTGCCTCCGTAGCAGAAGTCCAGAAGATGCCCTAAATCTAGTTAAGACTGTGGAGTCTCAGACCCCCTCAGATCCCCTCTCTTCCTCCTTCACAGCCTCACATCTATCATTTCCCTTGAGATCTCAAGACCAATGGTATTACGTCCATTTTCTTGATTTACAATAATTACCACGAGGGCTAGGACTGCTCAGGACTCTAGTCTATGTATGGCTCTGGAGCACCGAGGAAATGCCCACCTTGAACTCTCCTCCACTCCTCACCACTTTATTTCCCCCCCTTTTTCACCAAGTGATACACTACGTATTTTACTCATTTATTTGCTTAGCTCCATCCACTAGATGAGGGCAAAGTCTTTTGGTCTTTGTCCTCCATGAGATATACTAGTTTAATTTGCAGTCAAGTGTGGATGCAAAAATAGTACCAACAACAGTAAAAAAAAAAGTGTACAATAAAAATTTTAAGGTCTCACCTCTTAAACTTGATTATTTCTTTCAGTTTTAGAATGCAGGGGCCACAGAGGAAGGGAGCTCATCTTGTTGGGGCTTTATTCACCAAGATTTGAGTTCCGAATGCCTGTTTTCTTTCTGTTCACGAGGAGTTAGCTCCTGCATTCAATAGCCAATCTCATCACACTGAAGTATTTAAGGGAGTGATTTGTATTTCTGTGTACATATGGGGTCTTTACTGGAAAGAACATCTATTACGGGAGTCCTGCCACAACTGCGTCAGAAATATTTGCATTGTGTGAAGTAATAAGCCTGGAGCTGTGCTCCAATTGCCAGATGATCATTTCTTGTTACTACCTTAGTAATAAGAAGCAATTATATTTACTATTTTCCCAAACCATTATCCCTTCAATTTTATATGCTCTTTTCTCTTGACATGTGAAGAGCCAAGTACAAAAAGAAAAAAATAGGCCTATTATAATCTATCTTCTTTGCTTATCATACTACATTTTTAAATTTTTCTCAAAAGCCCACATTTTGCCTTAGGATACTCTAATATGACCTTTATATCTTTTCTGTGAGAATTTTGCTTACACAGACAGGCCCAGAATTTTTTTCTTCTTTCTCTGCTTAGACATCCTTTTATGCCAAATCTTTAGATTCAATCAATACCTGCTCAGTGTTTTCATTAATTCATTCAGTAAAAGTCTACTGAGCACCAACTATGTTGTAGGTATAGTGCTAGGAACAATTTTTTAAAGACAGCTAAGGAAAAAAACCCTCCTTTTATGGAGCTATTAGTTGAATAGAGAGGGTCAAACATTTTATCAATAAATGTAGGCAGAGGGTAGGGTTACAAAGGAGTAAGATTATTTTGGGGGCTGCTTCAGTTAACCATCAAACTAAGTACAGGCAGACCTTGCAAACAAGGCAGACCTTGTTTTATTGCACTGGACTTTATTGCAGTTCTAAGATATCACATTTTTTACAAATTGAGTATTTGTAGCAACCCTGCATTGTCAGATGTTCGTTAGCAATTTTTAGTGATAAAGTATTTTTTAAAATAAGGTACGTACATTGATTTTTAGACATAATGCTATGACACACTTAATAGAAAACAGTATAGTCTATTAAACATGACTTTGATATGCACTTTGAAAGCACAAAATTCACGCAACTCGCTTTATTGCTACATTTGCTTTATTGCAGTGGTCTGGAAACAAACTCACACTATCTCTGAGGTCTGCTTGTAATGCAAGATAGGTAAGTGGTCCCAGGAGGATAGAATGAGGTAGAGCCTGTGGTGCAAGGAAAGAGATGGTGAGAGTTATGGCTAGAGAGGTTGGCATAAAGAATTTTCTGTGCCATAATAAAGAATTTGGACTTTTTTGCCCAGAAAAATGGATTAAGGTGTCTGAAAATTTTACTAGTCTGATAAACAGATTTGAAGTAAGAAAACTCATCATCAGATGAGATGGAGGAGGTAGAGCAAGACTAGAGGAAGTGAGGTTGTTGCACTTGCAATAATCAGCCATAGGTGTTGCTGACATTAACGATCCTTCCTCTGTTATCCATTTCTAATCCATCTTCACGACCATTTCACTCTTTAGAAACGACACATGAGGCCTGCAAGAAGGCCAGGGATAGTCAGTAATGGGGGCCATGTTGAGTTTTGATTTGTTGAGATGATCTCCAATTGTGATGATTCAGTCCTCAATAACATTGGTTCTCAGGCCCCAGAATGGAAATATCAAGGCTAAAGTTTTTCCCAAGGAGTTTCTTGGAGAGTCTGGAGACTGGCTTAAAAGTTTCAGTGTTTCATCACTAGGGCAAACCCATTTGCAAGACTGCTTTCTGACTTACACTGACATGGATCTTTTGCTTTTTACTTTCTGACTCCAAGGAAAAATGCTTCAGTAATTTCAAGATAGAAGGAAACATTTTGGACTACAGAATTGTGATATTATGATACTTCTAGTGGCAGCCTTGGCCTATGAAAAGGAGAATGTGGACCAGATTTAACTAATAATGCATAAAAATGGTGTGGAAATACATCAGGCCATAATATTTGACGTACTAGCTCACTGAAACATTTTCAAGAGGACAGTTCCTCACTCCACCACATTCTGCTTGCCATAGATGAAACAATTTTTCAACTCTTCTCCTATCGCCTCAATTAGTTAAGGCTTCACTACACCTTTCACAAAAATTATTCTGTTAATCATTTTGTGAGTACCCTGCTAGACCATGAGCCATTTGGGATCAAGAACTATGTTTCATTTGCTGTTGTATCTGCAGTATGTAGGACACAATCTGGCACCCAGTAACTGGAACTGAATAAAAGAATGAATGCCATTTCTTTGATCACTTTTCAACTTTCCATAATGTATTTTTTACTACATGATCAATTTGCATGGAATAACCCTTTCCATCACCAGACAGTGTGCTTCACAGAAGCAAGGAGCGTGTCATTATTTCTCCCTTAACTGGCATAGAGGATATGCTTCACAAACATAAACTGAATTAAATTTATGAATTAAATGTTATGATGATCTCTTTGGTAACTGAATGATCAAGAAAGAGACAGTGGGTTCACTATTAACATTATTATGGAATTATTTCAGTCTTGTTATGGCAAAGACAAATTTGAAACTGAGTGAAGAGTTGACTATGCTCTAATTAACTGTATTCTCTTTGGACAGACCTTTATGAGTCATGGGATGGAACTGTTCTGTGTAGGAAGTGAGCTATTTCAATTATTAAAATAAACTTAGTGGAACACATTAGGTACTAAATGGTAAAGTCAGCTAACTACTTTCCATTCCTTTCCATTTCCAGTACTTGCAGCAGACACAAAAGCATGTATGTGCACACACACACACACACACACACACACACACACTTTTCTCTTGTCCTAGAACTATCTTTGATTTTAATTGAGTTCCTAAATATGACTCTAGTGACTTAGCAATTAAGATAAAGTCAATTTGAAAATATAACTTGAAATATTACACGAACAAATATACTTATTGAAGTAAACGTATGTGCAAAAGTAGGCCATTAAAATCCCCTGCAACACTACCACTTGACTATATATCTATATCTATGATTACAAGAAAAATAGGATCTTACTTATGCACTATTTGGCCTCCTGCTCTTTTCACTTCTTTCCAAGTTACCAAATATTACAATATGGCATAATGCTGAGAGACTGAGCCTTGGCATTTGATAGACCTAGTTTTGAGTTTTGGGACAAGTCACTTATTCTGATGATCAATTTTATCATGTGCAATATGGGGAAATAATTAGCCCCTAGTGTTGTGGTGAGGAGGAAATGAAATGCAAATAAGTAGCATATAATGAGTAACCAACAAATTAGGTAGCATTTCCTGGTATATAACGTATCTCAATTTACTTAACCAACTCAAAGCCAACCCAACCAACATTAAATGACTTTGTTTTCTCAATATTAGAAGAAAATTATATGATGAATATCCTTGTGCATTTATAGGTGCCTATTTGTTCAACTATTTTTTGTAGAATATATTACTAGAAGTAAACTCCCTGAGTCAAAGGGTATGAACATTTTCAAGACATTCTGTTCTGCCAAATTGCTCTGCAGACGGGGTGTACCAATTTACACTACCACCAGCAGGGTGTGAGAGTACTTATTTCCCATGATGTTGTCAGCACTGAATACTTATTAAAAACCCTGCCAATTCCACTGGGGGGAAATGTATCTCTTATTTTAATTTGCATTTTTATTGCTAGTGAGATTTATTGACCAGTTGCGTTTTTTCTTCTGTATCTACCTGTTACACTTTTTGTCCATTTTCTCTTTATATGTGCTTTTTTCCCCCTACACACATCTTCTATATATTAAGGTTGTATGCGTTTGACATTAAAATACACTGCAAAATTTCTCTAAGCTTGCCGTTTTACTTGTTATGATGGTATTTTCATGGACAGATATGTTAATACATTTGTGTGAATTTTAAAAATCTCTTCAGGTAATTGTACTGATATCAGAAAGAAACAGTCTAAGGATTTCCATTTACTATAATTTTCAATATCGCCTACAAAATGTCCCCCTATATACTGCGAATATTATAAGTCAAAACAGCACCTATGTGATATACTTGTATTGCCTTCCATTTATTACATTTTTGTAATGATAAAATGAACAATTTAATTGTAACATGGCTGCTAGCTCATCATTCTTGGCAGTAACACATCATCAGGTTAAGTTAAATACCAAGGAATAGTCTTCAAAAGAAAAAGGTATTTATCGCAAAACTCATCAAAATTGAATCTGGCCCTGCCAACACTGACACTTTACTCTTTACTATAGCAGAAATAATTTCAGTCCACCATCTACAATAGCATTGCCTATACTACATCTAAAATCATAAATTTTCAACCATGATCCATCCAGTCATTCTTTCATAAAACATATACTGAGTTCCTACTGTACCAAACATTATGCTAGGCACTGAAACAAATAAGACCAGCAAAGTCTTACAGAGCTTACAGTGTTTTACAAGAGTATAAACTAGATAGAATGGACTTGTTTCAACATTAAAAATAAAAACAAAAGAAAATGTAAAACAACTCTTGTGTTAATAAAAGGACTCATTTAAATTGCATTTACTATAGACCAAATGATATTCTACTTCTTTTTTATGCATATACATTAACTCATTTCATCCTACCAACAACCCTAAGAGGAAGGTAGTATTAAATTATTTCCATTTTACAGATGTGGATACTAAAGCATAGAGATATGAAGTGAATTCTTCAGTGTCATACAGTTACAAAGCAGAGAGACTGAGTTTCAAACCCAGTGAATCTGGCTCTTGAACTCGTACTCTTAACCACTGTTCTAGACTACCTCTGGAATAGGGTGAAATGTTTTCCTATTTTCATACAATATATTTTATGTACTTACTTTATGCCTTTTAAACATTTTAAAATTTACAGTTTTAAAACATGACTTTCTAATTCTTCGGAGTTGATTTAATATGGAACACACATAAATAAAATATGAATTCTCTTCATTTTCTGTGCTTTGATTGAAAAGATTCTCTGCTTTAGCTCTTCTTAAAAGCACCTTTAATGATTCTACTTTTGAATACTTATATCCCTCCCTCCTTATCCAGCTCTCATGTCCATAGCTTCCTTAAGTATTCACAAAACATATAAAAAACAGAATATAAAAAAACACACAAACAAATGCCTTTAGCAACCAAAACAGATGTCATAAGTTTATGCATGAGGGAACATTCCAGGCTCTCACTCAGAGGTAGTTTAACTTTACACAGAATTATAATAAGCTTTAATAAGCTGCTGCAGATCGAAAGTAGAAGGGGGTTATAAAGAGAGGATTCTGACAGCCTGACTAGAATTAATAATACAGGAAAGCCATAAATATGTCACGCAAAAGAAGTCAAAAATATTTTCTGAGGATACTTAGTGTAGGGATAAACCATCAATGTATAATAACCAAGAAAAGTCATTGAAGTTTAAAACAATACCCCACAATCATTAATAAAATGTTTGAGTTCAATCAATTTTGTCTAAATATTTAGTGAACTTCCACCAACAATGACATCTGATTAGAACCTGGTGTTGATGATGATGTGACAAAAGGAGTATTCTCATATAAAATACAACATTTATATAAGGCAATTTGGCAATATTTATGAAAAGCGTTAGCATCCTTAGCCAGTTTTCTCTATTACAAAAGGTAAAATTCAGTTTTTTCTTAATAATTTTAGTGTTTTCTAGGTTTCTCTGATTTTTACCTGATCCTACTTTTTAACTTCACTTCATGACTCAAAAAGTTACCTTTTATGAAAAAGAAATAGCTATAAGCTTCATCTGTTGTGTTGAAGTTATTTGGTACGACAAGATCTGAAGTGTAGACTCATATATAAGACAATGGTTGACAGAGGCTAGTTAAGTATACTTTGCCAATAATCTTAGGCTCATGATTGAAAATATCTTGCTGCTAACTAATTTCCTGGAAGTGTCACCACAGACTTGTATGATGCATCATCTCCTGAGGATGCCTTTTTTTCCTGTGGTGCTCTCAGTCTGGAATGTTCTCTCTGAACTTCCATCTCTATGTCTCTATCTATCGAAATCCTGCTCATTATTATTCAAAACCCAGCTCAGATGCCATCTTCTCCATGTAGTCTTTCGCAGCCCATCTGCTGAGAGGCAGAATTGGGTAATGAGTGTGGGCTTTGCACTCAGACACACCTAATTTTGAATTCTGGCTCTGCCACTTACCCGTCACGTGACATTAAATAAATGACTTCACTACTCGAATCCTCAATTTCTTTATTGGTAACATGTGACTAATTGAGGATCCTGCCTTATAGGACTGTTGTGAGAATTAAATGATATTACTTCAGAAAGGTATAAAAAATTGATAAAAGTATTCTAAATATATACTACATTCAGCACAGTAAGTTCCCTACATATGAACTTTCAATTTGCGAACTTTCAAAGATGTGAACATGTGTTCGCATGTCCAATCACATGTTAGTTCATGTGTCTGGCGTACATTGTCACGTGCGTGCAGCCTCTACAAGTGGTTGTGCTTTTGTGTACTTTACTGTATAGTACTGTGCTGTGCAATACAAGGAGCCTACTAATGAAGACCTGATGGAATTGGAGGCCCATAGGAAGGACGAAGTGAGACAAGAAGAAGAAAAAGTAACTGAAGAACCGAAGAGATTCATGACACAGGAAATGGCAAGGGGATTTTCTTTATTTGAGGAGGCACTGTTAGTTTTTGAGGCACAGGACCCACAGGACCCGAATGTATAATGGTACACGAAGGTTGCAGCAGCTGTTCAGAATACAATCCAGGGCTACCATGTCATCTATGATGAGAAAAAAAGAGCTACTACCCAGACATCACTGGATCGTTTTTTCAAGAGGGTACATAGAACTGAATCCAGCAAGGAACCAGAACCTGGGCCATCAACATCAGGCATGACTGAAACTGCAGTTTGCCCTCCGTCTCCTATTGCTGACGATCCTTCAGCTCTACCATTTCCAACCTCCTCTCCCTCCTCCAGTCAGTAACTCTACTCCCCTGTTCATTCGATGTCAGCTCCTGTATGCCAGCTGTTGTAATGAACTACTGTACTTTTCAAGGTACTGTACTGTAAGATTAAAAATATTCTCTTTATTTTTGTTTTTTTGCTTCTTATGTATTATTTGTGTGAAAAGTATTATAAAACAATTACAGTATAGTACTATATAGCAGATTGTGTTAGTGGGGTACGCAGGCTAACTTTGTTGGACTTAGGAACAAAGGGGACTTAAGAATGTGCTCCTGCAAAATGACTTTAAAATAAAGACTATTACAAGAGACAAAGAAGGACACTACATAATGATCAAGGGATCGATCCAAGAAGAAGATATAACAAGTGTAAATATTTATGCACCCAACATAGGAGCACCTCAATACATAACGCAAATACTAACAGCCATAAAAGGGGAAATTGACAGTAACACAATCATAGTAGGGGAATTTAACACCCCACTTTCACCAATGGATAGATCATCCAAAATGAAAATAGATAAGGAAATACAAGCTTTAAATGATACATTAAACAAGATGGACTTAATTGATATTTATAGGACATTCCATCCAAAAACAACAGAATACACATTTTTCTCAACTGCTCACGGAACATCCTCCAGGATAGATCATATCTTGGGTCACAAACCAAGCCACGGTAAATTTAAGAAAATTGAAATCGTATCAAGTATCTTTTCCAAACACAATGCTATGAGACTAGATATCAATTACAGGAAAAGATCGGTAAAAAATACAAACACATGGAGGCTAAACAATACACTACTTAATAATGAAGTGATCACTGAAGAAATCAAAGAGGAAATCAAAAAATACCTAGAAACAAATGACAATGGAGACACGACGACCCAAAACCTATGGGATGCAGCAAAAGCAGTTCTAAGGGGGAAGTTTATAGCAATACAATCCTACCTTCAGAAACAGGAAACATCTCAAATAAACAACGTAACCTTGCACCTAAAGCAATTAGAGAAAGAAGAACAAAAAAACCCCAAAGTTAGCAGAAGGAAAGAAATCATAAAGATCAGATCAGAAATGAATGAAAAAGAAATGAAGGTAACAACAGCAAAGATCAATAAAATGAAAAGCTGGTTCTTTGAGAAGATAAACAAAATTGATAAACCATCAGCCAGACTCATCAAGAAAAAAAAGGGAGAAGACTCAAATCAATAGAATTAGAAGTGAAAAAGGAGAAGTAACAACTGACACTGCAGAAATACAAAGGATCATGAGAGATTACTACAAGCAACTCTATGCCAATAAAATGGACAACCTGGAAGAAATGGACAAATTTTTATAAATGCACAACCTGCCGAGACTGAATCAGGAAGAAACAGAAAATACGAACAGACCAATCACAAGCACTGAAATTGAAACTGTGATTAAAAATATTCCAACAAACAAAAGCCCAGGAACAGATGCCTTCACAGGTGAATTCTATCAAACATTTAGAGAAGAGCTAACATCTCTCCTTCTCAAACTCTTGCAAAATATAGCAGAGGGAGGAACACTCCCAAACTCATTCTACGAGGCCACCATCACCCTGATACCAAAACCAGACAAAGATGTCAAAAAGAAGGAAAACTACAGGCCAATATCAATAATGAACATAGATGCAAAAATCCTCAACAAAATACTAGCAAACAGAATCCAACAACACATTAAAAGGATCATACACCATGATCAAGTGGGGTTTATTCCAGGAATGCAGGGATTATTCAATATACGCAAATCAATCAACGTGATACACCATATTAACAAACTGAAGGAGAAAAACCATATGATCATCTCAATAGATGCAGAGAAAGCTTTTGACAAAATTCAACACCCATTTATGATAAAAACCCTGTAGAAAGTAGGCATAGAGGGAACTTTCCTCAACATAATACAGGCCATATATGACAAACCCACAGCCAACATCATCCTCAATGGTGAAAAACTGAAACCATTTCCACTAAGATCAGGAACAAGACAAGGTTGCCCATTCTCACCACTATTATTCAACATAGCTTTGGAAGTTTTAGCCACAGCAATCAGAGAAGAAAAAGAAATAAAAGGAATCCAAATTGGAAAAGAATAAGTAAAACTGTCACTGTTTGCAGATGACATGATACGATACATAGAGAAACCTAAAGATGCTATCAGAAAACTACCAGAGCTAATGAATTTGGTAAAGTAGCAGGATACAAAATTAATGCACAGAAACCTCTGGCATTCTTATACACTAGTGATGAAAAATCTTAAAGTGAAATTAAGAAAACATTCCCATTTACCATTGCAACAAAAAGAATAAAATATCTAGGAATAAACCTACCTAAGGAGACAAGAGACCTGTAGGCAGAAAATTATGACACTGATGAAAGAAATTAAAGATGATACAAATAGATGGAGAGATATACCATGTTCTTGGATTGGAAGAATCAACATTGTGAAAATGACTGTACTACCTAAAGCAATCTACAGATTCAATGCAATCCCTATCCAACTACCACTGGCATTTTTCACCGAACTGGAACAAAAATTTCACAATTTGTATGGAAACACAAAAGACCCCAAATAGCCAAAGTAATCTTGACAAAGAAATACAGGGCTGGAGGAGTCAGGCTCCCTGACTTCAGACTATACTACAAAGCTACAGTATTCAAGACAGTATGGTACTGGTACAAAAACAGAAATATAGATCAATGGAACAGGATAGAAAGCCCAGAGATAAACTCACGCACATATGGTCACCTTATCTTTGATAAAGGAGGCAAGAATATACATTGGAGAAAAGACAGCCTCTTCCATAAGTGGTGCTGGGAAAACTGGACAGCTACATGTAAAAGAATGAAATTAGAACACTCCCTAACACCATACACAAAAATAAACTCAAAATGGATTAAAGACCTAAATGTAAGGCCAGACACTATCAAACTCTTAAAGGAAAACATAGGCAGAACACTCTATGACATAAATCACAGCAAGATCCTTTTTGACCCATCTTCTAGAGAAATGGAAATAAAAATAAACAAATGGGACCTAATGAAACTTCAAAGCTTTTGCACAGCAAAGGAAACCATAAACAAGACCAAAAGACAACCCTCAGAATGGGAGAAAATATTTGCAAATGAAGCAACTGACAAAGGATTAATCTCGAAAATTTACAAGCAGCTCATGAAGCTCAATAACAAAAAAACAAACAACCCAATCCAAAAATGGGCAGAAGACCTAAATAGACATTTCTCCAAAGAAGATATACAGATTGCCAACAAACACATGAAAAGATGCTCAACATCATTAATCACTAGAGAAATGCAAATCAAAACTACAATGAGATATCATCTCACACCGGTCAGAATGGCCATCATCAAAAAGTCTAGAAACAATAAATGTTGGAGAGGGTGTGGAGAAAAGGGAACACTCTTGCACTGTTGGTGGGAATGTAAATTGATACAGCCACTATGGAGAACAGTATGGAGGTTCCTTAAAAAACTACAAATAGAACTACCATACGACCCAGCAATCCCACTACTGGGCATATACCCTGAGAAAACCAAAATTCAAAAAGAGTTATGTACCAAAATGTTCTTTGCAGCTCTATTTACAATAGCCAGGACATGGAAGCAACCTAAGTGTCCATCAACAGCTGAATGGATAACGAAGATGTGGCACATATATACAATGGAGTATTACTCAGCCATAAAAAGAAACGAAATTGAGATATTTGGAGTGAGGTGGATGGACCTAGAGTCTATCCTACAGAGTGAAGTAAGTCAGAAAGAGAAAAACAAATACCATATGCTTACACATATATATGGAATCTAAGGGGAAAAAAAGGTCATGAAGAACCTAGGGGTAAGACGGGAATAAAGACACAGGCCTACTAGAGAATGGACTTGATGATATGGGGAGGCGGAAGGGTAAGCTGTGACAAAGTGAGAGAGTGGCATGGGCATATGTACACTACCAAACGTAAAATAGATAGCTAGTGGGAAGCAGTTGCATAGCACAAGGAGATTAGGTCGGTGGTTTGTGACCACCTAGAGGTGTGGGATAGGGAGGGTGGGAGGGAGGGAGACAAGAGGGAAGAGGTATGGGAACATATGTATATGTGTAACTGATTCACTTTGTTATAAAGCAGAAAGTAACACACCATTGTAAAGCAATTATACTCCAATAAAGATGTTAAAAAAAAAAAGAATGTGCTCTTGGAACAGAACTCATTCGTATGCAGGAGACTTACTGTATTCAAATTGACTAAAGAGGGAAATTTTGAGATCTAACTTCTGACACTCATGACAAAGTAATACAGACAAAGTAATACAGGTAGGTTGGGACCTGGGCAACACCATTTTGCACATTTGGTGAATTTTCCAGGATGGAGTTTTATTAGAAAACACTAGGGCAAAATTACACAAGAATTTGCCACCTGTATTAGAGTAAATAGGTAGGAGGCCTTTTCAGTGCTCCTCCATCTACATGTTTACTGAGCTAAGGATGAGGCAAAAGTGGAACTAAATTGCTCTGCCTAACACAGGAATGAAGGAGACTTTGGAAATGGGAAACCATGTAGGGGAGGGAAGGAAAATTTTGAGGATAAGACAGAGGAGAAGCTTGTAATATGATCAGCGGCTGTATTCTAAAAATAAATACAAAGAGCCTTTGGAAATTCTCCACTGAAGAAAATTATCAGAGGACTTTTATGAGTAGAGGATGTTAATTTTAAATAGTTTATATTTTTATCATTTTCCTCTGGCACATACCTTCTTTCTACTGTCCCAGGTTTTAATAAATTCTGTCATGTGCATAGCCTTTACTTAGTGATACTTAAAGAAGTAAAAGGATCTGAATAATGTCTATTACAGTAATATTATAGGAGGATAAACCAGAAAGACCAACAACCCTGGGCACCTAGGCTCAGGGAGATCAGTTCATCTACTCAGATTTTGAAGTAATAGAACCCTAACTTAATCCCAGATCTCTAGACTTAAAATTCTTCATTCTTTTTTACTACCACACATCATCTTGTTAGGCAATTGTCCTTCCTGTGACCTCTACAATGCTTCTCATCTGAACTGCCCATTTTTCCCTCAGAATTTATAACTAAACTAATAGTTAACTTTGCCTGGGTAGGAAGTAGATCTCTCCAATTAGATTATAATCTTCATAAAGCCTTACTTTCTTGCAATCCCACAATGCATCCTCCAACAGAAAAGTCGAATTAAATATTAGTTGGATAAAAAACAACTTCTTATGCTTTTATCTACTTTTGTGTCTGAAGGTCACTATTATAATGAAAAGGTGTATATAGTTAGAAGATGCATTCTGCTTTAGAAAATCTCACTTCGAATTCAAAGGCATTTTAATGACTATTGTTAGCTTTACAGTGAAACAATTTTTCTTGCATGTGCAAACTAAAAGAGCTCTGGGTTTTCCATATCATTGACAGCATGGTTCTTGGTTCATCACAGCATAAAAAGTACATGATACACTGGGGTGTCACTATAAAGATAATGTTATTCTTCCAATTTGATCCTGGCACCACTCGGGAATCCTATCAATGAATACAGATGCACACAGCTAAAGTAAGATAATGCCCATAAACCAATTCCTGAACAGATTTTGCAACAAACCCTTCAGACCTGTTTGGCTATATTATTTAGGGAAAGCTGGGATGGCTTTGAAATGTAAAGTTCCTTATGAGCTCAGTCCCACATTTTAATTCAAGCTTAATGATGATTGCTGTGCCCCATGCAGCAGATATTGACAGGTAGAAAGAAAAAAATAGATAAAATTGAAAAGCCGAAATCACAATGAAGATGTCAAGATAAACCAGCTACTGAATAATCAAATGAAATAGTTTATTTTTAGGTCCTGCCTCTTTGATTCACTTACAGTGTGCCCTTGAATCATGAAACTAACTTATATACAAGGTCTTCTTTCTATAAAAATGATTGCCATTGACTTCACAAAAAGACCATTTTCTAATGTACATTCCCCTGCATAAACCCATGCCAATATAGAAAATGCTATATTTTACACTGAGGGTATAACACCTGGATTGGAATAGGATTCATGGTGTAGAGAAAGGGAAAATTTTCATCCTTGTCTTACCTTCTACAGTAGCATTGTCCAACAAAATTATTATGCATGCCACAAATGTGAGCCATATCTGCAATTTTCAATTCTCTAAGAGGCAGGATCAAGATGGCAGAGCAGGAGGACTCTGAGATCACCTCCCCTCATGAAAACAGCACAGCTACAACTACAAATAGAACAACTCTTGCTGAAATCAACCTGAAGACTACCAGGACAGCTCTTCTACAAGCAAGGCTATAAAGAAAGATTCACTCAGAGTCTGGCAGGAAGGGAGGTGAAGTGATCTAGTCAGGACCTGCACACCTAGTGGGGGACCCAGAAGAGGAGGGGATATTGCAGTCTTCAGGATCCTCCCTTGGGAGTGAGGGGTTTGAGCCAAATATTAGACACTGAAGCCCTGAGATCTGACACTGGGAAGATGAGCCCCCTTAGCTACTTTGAAAACCAGTGGGGTTTACCAGAAGGCTAGGAAACTGAGCCTCCATCTTAAAGGGCACCCACACAGATTTGCTTACTCCCAGTCACAGTGTGGAGGCAGCAGATTGAAAACAGCCTGGTGCTCTGGGAAGCTTGCCAGGACCACTTGGGCCCTGGTCCTGCCTCTGACCAGAGTGGAGGCAGCCATTGCCAGGGCATGCATCCATACACACATTCCAGAGGGAGCGAAATCAGCTCCAGCGTGGAGACAGCCATTGCAGACACACACTTGGAAGGAGTAAAATCAGCTCATTACTTTCACTGCAGCCCCTCTGGCTTAACCCAGTCTCTAAACAAGGTACACAGATCAGGGAAAAAGTGAAACCAGCTTAGAAGTGCAGCCTAAGCCTCAGGCCCTGGCCAAGTCCCAAACAATGGGAAATATGCCATCACACCTGAGAGAAACCCAACTCTCTCAGGGCTCCTGCTCCAGCTCCTAAGGCCCCAACCCTGACCCTGATAGGGTGGTGAATACCACAGAGTATAAAAGAAGCTCCGGCTCACACCTGATTCTAGCTCTAGCCCCTCCAACTCCAGCCTTACCTCCTACCAAGGCGGTGGCTGCCAGTACACCCTGAGGGAAGATGCTGCCCTTGCTCACTTTGGATTCAGCTCTCCCACCAAAGCTACTAAACACATTCAAACTGAATAAGGATGCTTGCACACGAAGACATGCTTTCAAGATGGGGATAGGTAACTGTTTCACCTTATTGCACAGAGGCAGAGAAAGTTAAACAAAATGAGAAGACAGAGGAATATGTTTCAAATGAAAGAACAAGAAAAATAAACCTGAAAAATAACCCCTAATGAAACAGAGAAAAATAATTTATCTTATAAAGTGTTCAAAGCAATATAATAAAAATGCTAATTGAACTGAGGAAAAGAAAAGATGGACACCATGAGAATTTTAACAAATAATTAGAAAATATAAAAAAGAAGCAGTCAGAGCTGAAGAATACAATAACTGAAATGAAAAACACACAAGAAGGAATTAATAGCAGATTAGGTGATACAGAAGAATGCCTAAGTGATCTGGATGACAGAATAATCGAAATCACCCAATCAGAACAACAAAAGGAAAAGACAATTTAAAAATGAGGATAGTTTAAGGGACCTCTGTGACAACATCAAGCGTACTAACATTTGCATTATAGGGGTCCCAGAAGGAGGAGAGAGAGAGAGAGAAAAGGAATAAAACTGTGTTTTATAAAATTATGGCTGAAAACTTCCTGAACCTGAAGAAGGAAACAGATATCCAGGTACAAGAAGCATAGAGAGTCTCAAACAGGATGAATCCAAAAGATCAATGCCAACATATCATAACTGAAGTAGCAAAAGTTAAAGACAGAATTTTAAAGGCAGCAAGAGAAAAACAGAGTCACATAAAAGGGACCCTCCCCCATAGCTATCAGTTAATTTTTCAGCAGAAACACTGCAGGCCAGAAGAGAGTGGCATGATGTATCTAAAATGCTGAAAGGGAAAAATCCTACAACTCAGGATACTTTACCTCCCAAAGTTATCATTCAGAATTGAAGGAGACATAAAGAGCTTCTTACACAAACAAAAACTGAAAGATTTCATCAATACTAAATCAACCTTACAAGAAGTGTTAAATGGGCTCCTTTAAGTGAAAAAGAAAAGGTACAACAAGAAATAAGAAATTATAGGAAATGGAAAAGTTCACTGGTGAAAGCAAATATCTAGTAAAGGCTGTGGATCAACCACTCAACAAAGCTAGTATGAATGTTAAAAGGCAAAAAATTGTAAAATCAACTGTAACTATAATAAACAGTGAAAGGATAAACATGAAGATGTAAAATGTGATATCAAAACCACAAAACGTGGCAGGGGAGTAAAAAATGTAGGTCTTTTAGAATGTGCTTGAACTTAAATGACTATCAGTTTAAAATAAATACATATAGTTATAGGTAACATATATAAACTCCATGGCAACCACACATGAAAAACCTAAGATAGATAAACATAAACTAGAGAGAAAGAAACACAAGCATACCACTAAAGAAAATCATCAAACCACAAGGGAAGACAGTAAAAGAAGAAGAAAAGAACAGAGACAACTACAAAAACAACCAGGAAACAAACAACAAAATGGCAGTAAGTACATACCTATCAATAATCACTTTAAATGTCAATGGGCTGAATGCTCCTATCAAAATACATAGGGTGGCTGATTGGATTAAAAAAAAGACTCTTTAATATGCTGTCTACAAGACACTTCAGAGCTAAAAACATACACAGACTGAAAGCGAAGGGATGGAAAATGATATTCCATGCAAATGTAAACAAAAAGAAAGCTGGGGTAGCAATATTCATGTCAGACAAAGTAGACTTTAAAACAAAAGGTATAATAAAAGACAAAAAATTACATAATGATAAAGGGATGAATACAAGAACAAGATACAACCATTCATAAATATATATGCACCTAATATAGGAACACCTAAATTTATAAAGCAAGTATTAACAGACATAAAGGGAGAAATTGACAATAATACAATAAAACTAGGGGACTTAAATACTCCACTTACATCAATGGACAGATTGTCATGACAGAAAAGCAGTAAAGAAACTGTGACCTTAAATGACACATTAGTAAAGTTAGATTAATAACTACAGGACATTCCATCCAAAAACAGCAGAATACACATTCTTTTCAAGTGCACATGAAACATGCTATTGTGTTTTTTGAAAAGATAAACAAATTGATAAGTCTTTAGCCAAGCTCATTAGAAAAAAGAGAGGACACAAATAAAATAAGAAAAAAAACAGGTCAGAAATCACAACCAATATCACAGAAATACAATCATAAGAGAATACAACCAACAGTTCGTTATTCTTACAAACAGTTCTGTTCAATGTACCAATTAAAAAATATTTCTACAGGTATAAATGGGAACGCTTCACATATTTAAATGTTCTTTAGTCTCTCTCTTCCCTCAGTACAAAATTCTATATCATTTTCACTTTGTCCAATGCTTTATTTCAATGTTTCCTCTTCACAATGTATAAATTTATTCATTCTCTTTCCTCCTAGTTGAGTTTCTCCACCAGCTCTGACTGTATGTTTTAAAATATTTACAGAGTTCCAAAACCCTTTTGCCTCTCCAGCCAAATCTGACTTTCCTCTCCCTATGGTAGCTCCTTTCCTCCCTCAATTCTGTCTTGAGTCTTGTCTTCTTGTATCCGTTCCTCTGGCAAACCACCCAGCAGGGGATTGTTGGTTTGTCACACTTGCAATCTCTTCCCAGCTTCCTGTCTTCTTTTCTGCCTTCACCACGCCAATGAAGTAGTACTAGCTTTTGGAATTTCCACAAATGTTCCAAATTCCAGAAAGTGGCCTTATTAGCAATATGCATTTGTGCTCAGTGACTGAATTCCGTGTCATACCCAGCTTAAATTGCATTACATAACAAGGATAATTTTAAAACAATAACATTATCTTCCCCAAAGTAGTATCAATCCAACTTCGCAGGGATGTAGACACTTTGTCCACCACACGTTTTGTCCTATGATTCTGTTTGGTTTCTCACAGATGGGAAGCACCGCCCTTACAGCCTACCTCCCAAGCTGTGGCTGGCAAGAGCCATCTTGAGTCTGCTTTCTGTTTAAAGACAGAAAATAAAGATGGAGTTGGTTGCTGGCATTACAGCTGGTGTTCGTGAAAGCATTTTGTGAAACTCTATTTAAATTCTAAACTTGACAGCACAGTCGTTGGTTTGTCAAAGCATTGAAAAATGAAAAGAGTGAAGAGAATTTAAAAACCAGAGTCATAGCAGTATTTTTTGTTTGTTTTGTTTTAAAGTAGCTATGGATCTAAAAGTATATATTTGATTTATTCACTTTGCTGAGGGGAAGAAACACATTAACAAAATGACAATACCAAAATGACCTTGAGAAAAATATTTTTTGAGTCTTCTAAGCAGCAGAAAATTATAACTTGCCTTTTCCCAAAAAGTCATATTGTAATTTCAGCAATCTACATTTGTGAAAAGTCATTTCTTCTATTACTTATTCAATAGCTGAATTAGGTAGGGTGATATTTTCATATTTGCTATATATACAATGTTGCTTTAGTGTAACTTCTAATCGCTAGGAAGCCTTATCTGAATCTCCCAGTTGGTCTAGTGACAGTATAACAGAGAAAAGTTATGCAGTTGTTTTCTGTTTCTGTTTTGTTTTTTTCTGGAGCAAAGGTCTATAAACATATAACCTTCTTAATCCTGTTAATCAAGAAAAGCATCATGTCTTCTTGAGGTATTAGGTGTATTTCATACCTGATGAATTCTCTTAGGGTTTGTCAGAGAAGTTGAGAAATTTGTTTCCAAGGTAGTGAAGCTATCCCACAGTTAGAGGAGGTCACATAAAAGAAACGAATAAAGCGTTTTGATGGCATGTTGACTTTGGGTCCATGAATATTTAATGAGTAGAATAAAAATTCATAAAACACATTACACCTGCTTTACTTAGTCATTCTTCAGGTTTTTTCAGATCACAACACTTCAGGAAACTACTCCAGCTGACCAGCTGTTCTGTTGTGGCTGCTAAATCAAAAGGCCACTCAATTATGGCTGTAGCTTTAAAATAAAAATGCAATTAAGTATAGATACATTTAGATCTTTGTATTTTTGTTTAGTTTTTAACAATAGTTCAAAATTTATTTAATTATGGTCACATATATTAGTTTAATACATCTTATTACATATATTCATTTATTCTTATTTTCATTTGTGTTATTTTATGAAAGTCGAAGATTTTGAGAAAAAATTAACAACTGGAACTTAATCCATTTCCACTCTCAGCCAGTGAATTTTTACGGAGGGTTACTGTATGCCATGTCTAATCTCTCTTTCATGTTCATGGACGTCCCCTGGGACTCAGTTCACAGGATCCCAGGAGCCTAAGCTGGAGAAAAATTATAACGGTTTCTTGCTACTATTGTGGGGCATGGAGCTCAGGAAAAATTTCATCCCACTGAGTTTCCAGATCAACTCAGAGTAAACAGCATAGCAGAAGACTACCAAATCTCTATATGGAAATAGGAGGATGGAGGCTTAAAGTTAAAAACCAAGCAGGTCAAGAATCTAAGGCTGGGGAGATAGGAATAAAAGAGGTTAAAGCTTGGTTTTAAGGGAAGTGGTAGAAAGGTAAAACTTGAAGGAAGGCCTTGAGTCTTGATTGAGGACGACAGATTGTTTAAGTGGTACCTATGGTCATAGACATGTATGGAGCAGTTCACAACATATAGCCAGCTGACAGTTTAGTTAAAATAGCTTTAAATGAAACTTAGAGAACACAGAGCAGACAATGAATAACTGCATGGTAACATCAGGGAAATCTTTGGAGAGCAGGTAGTATCTGAGTTGGGCTCCGAAGGATGAAAAGCTTCTCAAATTACAAAAAAAAACGAGAAAGGGAACACCAGGGAGACTGAGCTGTATGATCTTGGGAATCAAAATGTACAATCAGCTAGAGGAATTGAGTATAGCTTGGTGAGGCCTGAGTTACGGGGGTGTGGGGTTTCATCTCTGGCTCTCAGCATGCATTCAAGGTCCACCTGACCTACCCTACACCTTGCATCTTACCACTTACTTAGTCTCAAGTCCTTAGATTCTAGCTGTGTTAGCCTTTTCATTTTTAGAACTCATCTCATACTTTGATTTGGATCCTTTTTTGCCTTTTCTTACCTCTGGGAAAGCCTTATTCTGGAGACCTTCTTTTCAGGAGCCCTATGTCCTGAGCAGTGTTCTCAGCAAGCCTAATTCCAACCAGACTGAATACAACCTGCTCAGCTGGGAGCAGAAGGGATGAGGTTAAAAACACAGATTGAGGAAAGGCCCTGAATTGTTTACAATACCACGTTGCTGGACACTAAACTGATACCACATCCCTTTTAGCATCCATAAAATGCTCTCATCTGGGACTTCCCTGGTATCACAGTGGTTAAAAATCTGCCTGCCAATGCAGGGGACATGGGTTCCATCCATGGTCTGGGAAGATCCCACGTGTTGCAGAGTAACTAAATCCATATGCTACAACTACTGAGCCTGTACTCTAGAGCCCGTGAGCCACCAGTACTGAGCCCTTGCACCACAACTACTGAAGCCCATGCACCTAGAGCCCGTGCTCTGCAGCAAGAGAAACCACTGCAATGAGAAGCCTGCACACCTCAACAAAGAGTAGCCCCCACTCGCCACAACTTGAGAAAGCCTGTGCACAGCAATGATGACAACACAGCCAAAAAAAAAAAAAAAAAAACCTCTTGAGAGGAGACCTTCAAGATGGCAGAGGAGTAAGAGGAGGAGATCACCTTCTTCCCCACAAATACATCAGAAATACATCTACATGTAGAACAACTCCCACAGAACACCTACTGAATGCTGGCAGAAGACCTCAGACCTCCCAAAAGGGAGGAAACTCCCCACGTACCTGGGTAGGGCAAAAGAAAAAACAGAGACAAAAGAATAGGGACGGAACCTGCACCAGTGGGAGGGAGCTGTGAAGGAGGAAAGGTTTCCACACACTAGGAAGCCCCTTCACGGGTGGAGACTGTGGGTAGCGGAGGGGGGAAGCTTCGGAGCCACAGTGGAGAGTGCAGCAACAGGGGTGCGGAGGGCAAAGCGGAGAGATTCCTGCACAGAGGATCGGTGCCGACCAGCACTCACCAGCCCGAGAGGCTTGTCTGCTCATCCACCAGGGCTGGTGGGGGCTGGGAGCTGAGGCTTGGGCTTTGCAGGTCAGACCCGAGAGAGGACTGGAGTTGGCTGCATGAAGACAGCTTGAGGGGGCTAGTGTGCCACAGCTAGCCAGGAGGGAGTCCGGGAAAAAGTATGGACCTGCCTAAGAGGTAAGAGACCACTGTTTCAGGGTGTGCAAGGAGAGGGGATTCCTTCCCTGTCTGCCCACAGAAGGCAGAGCACTGCCTAAATGAGCTCCAGAGATGGGGGCGAGCTACGGCTATCAGCTCGGACTGCAGAGACAGGCATTAAACACTAATGCTGCTGCTGCAGTCATCAAGAATCCTGTGTGCAAGCACAGGTCACTATCCACACCCCCTTGGGAGCCTGTGCAGCCCGCCACTGCCAGGGTCCCATGATCCAGGGACAACTTCCCTGGGAGAACACACAGCGTGCCTCATGCTGTTGCAATGTCACGCTGCCTCTGCCACCACAGGCTCACCTCACATTCCAATTATAACTACAATACATCTCCCTCCCCTTGGCCTGAGTGAGCCAGAGGCCCCTAATCAGCCGCTGTTCTAACCCCATCTAGTCTAGACAGGGAACAGATGCCTGAGGGGGGACTTACACACAGAGGTGGAGCTAAAACCAAATATGAACCCCAGGAGCTGTGCAAACAAAGAAGAGAAACAGAAATTTCTCCATGCAGCCCAGGAGCAGCAAATTAAATACACACAATCCACTTGATGTACCCTGCACCTGTAGAATATGTGAGAGACAAGGCATGTTCGCAAAACCGAGGCAGTGGATTTTGGGAGCAACTGTAGACTTGGGGTTTGCTGTCTGTGACTGATTTATCTCTGATTTTTATATTTATCTTAGTAGAGTTTTCAGTGCTTGTTATCATTGGTGGATTTGTTTATTGATTTGGTTGCCCTCTTCTTTTTTAAAATTTTAATAATTATTTCAATTTTAATAATTTTTTAACTTATTACTTTTTAAATCTAATTTTATTTCTTTTTTCTCCCTTTTCCTCTGAGCCATGTGGCTGACAGGATCTTGGTGCTCTGGCCTGGTGTTAGCCTGAGCCTCTGAGGTGACAGCGCTGACTTCAGGACATTGGACCACCAGAGACCTCCCAGCCTCATGTAATATCAATTGGTGAGAGATCTCCATCTCAAAGCTAAGACCCAGCTCCACCCAACAGCCAGCAAGCTCCAGTGCTGGAAGCCCCATGCCAAACAACTAGTAAGACAGGAACATTACCCCACCAGTAAGCAGAGAGGATGCCAAAATCATACTAAGTTCACAGACACGGCAAAACACAACACCAGACATTGCCTTACCCATGAGAAAGACAAGATCCAGCCACACCCACCAGAAAACAGGCCCAGTCCCCTCCACCAGGAAGTCTACACAAGCTACTGAACCAACCTTACACACTAGGGTCAGACACCAAAAACAACGGGAGCTATGAACTTGCAGCCTATGAAAAGGAGACCCCAAACACAGTAAGTTAAGCAAAATAAGAAGACAGAGAAATACGCAGCAGATGAAGGAGCAAGGTAAGAACCACCACACCAAACAAATGAAGAGGAAATAGGCAGTCTACCTCAAAAAGAATTCAGAATAATGATAGTAAAAATGATCAAAAATCTTGGATATAAAATGGAGAAAATGCAAGAAATGTTTAACAAGGACCTAGAGGCACTAAAGAGCAAACAAACAACAATGAACAACACAATAAATGAAATTAAAAATTCTTAGAAGGAAGCAATAACAGAATAACTGAGGCAGAAGAACAGATAAGTGACCTGGAAGATAAAATAGTGGAAATAACTACTGCAGAGCAGAATAAAGAAAAAACAATGAAAAGAATTGACGACAGTCTCAGAGACTTCTGGGACAACATTAAATGCACCAACATTCAAAATATAGGGGTCCCAAAAAAAGAGAAAAAGAGTTTGAGAAAATATTTGAAGAGATTATAGTTGAAAACGTCCCTAATATGTGAAAGGATATAGTTAATCAAGTCCAGGAAGTGCAGACAGTCCCAGAAAGGATAAATCCAAGGAGAAACACGGCAAGACACATATTAATCAAATTATCAAAAATTAAATACAAAGAAAAAATATTAAAAGCAGCAAGGGACAAGCAACAAATAACATACAAGGGAATCCCCATAAGGTTAACAGCTGATCTTTCAGCAGAAACTCTGCAAACCAGAAGGGACTGGCAGGACATATTTAAAGTGATGAAAGGGAGAAACCTACAACAAACATTACACTACCCAGAAAGGATCTCATTCAGATTCAACAGAGAAATTAAAAGCTTTACAGACAAGCAAAAGCTAAGAGAATTCAGCACCACCAAACCAGCTTTACAACAAATGCTAAAGGAACTTCGCTAGACAGGAAACACAAGAGAAGGAAAAGATCTACAACAATAAACCCAAAACAATTAAGAAAATGGTAATAGGAACATACATATCGATAATTACCTTAAATTTAAATGGATTAAATGCTCCAACCAAAAGCCACAGACTGGCTGAATGGATACAAAAACAAGATCCATATATGTGTTGTGTACAAGAGACCCACCTCAGACTTAGGGACACATACAGACTGAAAGTGAGGGATGGAAAAAGATATTCCATGCAAATGGAAATCAAAAGAAAGCTGTAGTAGCAATTCTCATACCAGGCAAAATAGACTTTGAAATAAAGACTATTACAAGAGACAAAGAAGGACACTATATAATGATCAAGGGATCAATCTGAGAAGAAGATATAACAAGTGTAAATATTTATGCACCCAACATAGGAGCACCTCAATATATAAGGCAAATGCTAACAGCCCTAAAAGGGAAATCGACAGTAACACAATCATAGTAGGGGACTTTAACACCCCACCTTCACCAATGCACAGATCACCCAAAATGAAAATAAATAAGGAAACACAAGCTTTAAATGACACATTAAACAAGATGGACTTAATTGATATTTATAGGACATTTCATCCAAAAACAACAGAATACACTTTCTTCTCAAGTTCTCATGGAACATTCTCCAGGATAGATCATATCTTGGGTCACAAACCAAGCCACGGTAAATTTAAGAAAATTGAAATCAAATCTAGTATCTTTTCTGACTGAAACGCTTTGATACTAGATAACAATTACAAGAAAAAATCTGAAAAAGTACAAACACACGGAGGCTAAACAATATGCTACTTAATAACCAAGAGATCACTGAAGAAATCAAAGAAGAAATCAAAAAATACCTAGAAACAAATGACAATGAAAACATGATGAGCCAAAACCTATGGGATGCAGCAAAAGCAGTTCTAAGAGGAAAGTTTATAGCAATGCAACCCAACCTCAAGAAACAAGAAACATCTCAAATAAACAACCTAACCTTACACCTAAAGCAATTAGAGAAAGAAGAACAAAAAAACCCATAGTTAGTAGAAGGAAAGAAATCATAAAGATCAGATCAGAAATAAATGAAAAAGAAATGAAGGAAACAATAGCAAACCTCAATAAAACTGAAAGATTGTTCTTTGAGAAGATAAACAAAATTGATAAACCATTAGTCAGACTGATCAAGAAAAAAAGGGAGAAGGCTCAAATCAACAGAATTAGAAATGAAAAAGGAGAGGTAACAGCTGACACTGCAGAAATAGAAAGGATCATGTAAGATTACTACAAGCAACTATATGCCAATAAAAGGGACAACCTGGAAGAAATGGACAAATTCTTAGAACAGCACAACCTTCTGAGACTGAACCATGAAGAAATAGGAAATATAAAAAGACCAATCACAAGCACTGAAATTGAAACTGTGATTAAAAATCTTGCAACAAACAAAAGCCCAGGACCAGATGGTTTCATAGGCGAATTCTAGCAAACATTTAGAGAAGAGCTAACACCTATCCTTCTCAAACTCTTCCATAATATAGCAGAGGGAGGAACACTACTAACCTCATTCTACGAGGCCACCATCACCCTGATACCAAAACCAAAGATGTCAAAAAAAAGAAAACTACAGGCCAATATCCCTGACAAACATAGATGTAAAAATTCTCAACAAAATACTACCAAACAGAATCCAGCAGCACATTAAAAGGATCATACACCATGATCAAGTGGGGTTTATCCCAGGAATTCAAGGATTCTTCAATATACGAAAATCAATCAATGTGATACACCATATTAACAAATCAAAGGATAAAAACCATATGATAATCTCGATAGTTGCAGAAAAAGCTTTCGACAAAATTCAAGACCCATTTATGGTAAAAACTCTCTAGAAAGTAGACATAGAGGCAACCTACCTCAACATAACAAAGGACATATATGACAAACCCACAGGAAACATCATTCTCCATGGTGAAAACTGAAACCGTTTCCTCTAAGATTAGGAACAAGGCCAGGTTGCCCACTCTCACTGCTATTATTCAACATAGTTTTGGAAGTTTTAGCCACAGCAATCAGGGAAGAAAAAGAAATAAAAGGAATCCAAATCAGAAAAGAAGTAAAACCGTCACTGTTTGCTGATGACATGATACTGTACATAGAGAATCCTAAAGATGCTACCAGAAAACTACTAGAGCTAATCAATGAATTTGGTAAAGTAGCAGGAACAAATTAATGCACAGAAATCTCTTGCATTCCTATACACTAACGGTGAAAAATCTGAAAGAGAAATTAAGGAAACACTCCCATTTACCATTGCAACAAAAAGAATAAATAGCTAGGAATAAACCTACATAAGGAGACAAAATACCTGTATGCAGAAAATTATAAGACACTGATGAAAGAAATTAAAGACGATACAATCCATTGGAGAGATATACCGTGTTATTGGATTGGAAGAATCAACATTGTGTAAATGACTATACTACACAAAACCATGTAAAGATTCAATGCAATCCCTATCAAACTCTCAATGGCATTTTTCACAGAACTAGAACAAAAAAAATCACAATATGTATGGAAACAGAAAAGACCCCAAATAGCCAAATCAGTCTTGAGAAATCAAAACGGAGCTGGAGGAATCAGGCTCCCTGACTTCAGACTATACTAAGGTACAGTAATCAAGACAGTATGGTACTGGCACAAAAACAGAAATACAGATCAATGGAACAGTCTAGAAAGCCCAGAGATAAACCCACGCACATATGGTCAATTTACCTTTGATAAAGGAGGCAAGAATATACAAAGGAGAAAAGACAGCATCTTCAATAATTGGTGTTTGGAAAACTAGACAGCTACATGTAAAGGAATGAAATTAGAACACTCCCTAACACCATATAGAAAAATAAACTCAAAATGGATTCAAGACCTAAATGTAAGGCCAAACACTACCAAACTCTTAGAGGGAAACATAGGCAGAAGACTCTATGACATAAATCTCAGCAAGATCCTTTTTGACCCACCTCCTAGAGAAATGGAAATATAAACAAAAATAAACAAATGGGACCTAATGAAATTTAAAACCTTTTGCACAGCAAAGGAAACCATAAACAAGACCAAAAGACAACCCTCAGAATGGGAGAAAATATTTGCAAACGAAGCAAATGACAAAGGATCATTCTCCAAATATACAAGTAGCTCATGCAGCTCGATATCAGAAAAACAAACAACCCAATCCAATAATGGGCAGAAGACCTAAATAGACATTTCTCCAAAGAAGATATACAGATTGCCAACAAACACATGAAAGGATGCTCAACATCACTAATCATTAGAGAAATGCAAATCAAAACTACAATGAGGTATCACCTCACACCAGTCAGAATGGCCATCATCAAAAAATCTACAAACAATAAATGTTGAGGAGGGTGTGGAGAAAAGGGAATCCTCTTGCACTGTTGGTGGGAATGTAAATTGATACAGCCACTATGGAGAACAGTATGGAGGTTCCTTAAAAAACTACAAATAGAACAACCATATGACACAGCAATCCCACTACTGGGCATATACCCTGAGAAAACCATAATTCAAAAAGAGTCATGTACCATAATGTTCATTGCAGCACTATTTACAATACCCAGGACACTGAAGCAACCTATGTGTCCATTGACAGATGAATAAAGAAGATGTGGCACATATATACAATATAATATTACTCAGCCATAAAAATAAATGAAATTGAGTTATGTACTGAGGTGGATGGACCTAGAGTCTGTCATACAGAGTGAAATACGTCAGAAAGAGAAAAACAAATACCATATGCTAACCCATATATATGGAATTTAAAAAAATAATAATGGTTCTGAAGAACCTAGGGGCAGGACAGGAATAAGGATACAGACATAGAGAATGGACTTGAGGATACGGGGAGGGGGAAGGGTAAGGTGGGACAAAGTGAGAGATTGGCATAGACATATATACACTACCAAATATAAAACAGATAGCTAGTGGGAAGCAGCCGCATAGCAGAGGGAGATCAGCTCAGTTCTTGGTGACCACTTAGAGGTGTGGGTTAGGGAGAGTGGGAGGGAGACGCAAGAAGGAGGGGATATGTGGATATATGTATACATAGAATGATTCACTTTGTTATACAGCAGAAAGTAACACAACACTGTAAAGCAATTATACTCCAATAAAGGTATTAAGAAAATAAAAGCTCTCATTTGGGGTCAATTGAAGTGGAGGAAATAGATTTGAGTGATGTTACATGTTTCGGTTGAGATCTATCAATTATTCTAGAAAATCCAGAGTCATAAATGCTGAAGTGAAACTTTCAAGATCAGAATATGTAGCATTGTTGATGGTTAGGGGCACCCATACAAAGTGATCTGTTTATCTAGGTAAAACTTAAGAAATATTTTGTTGGTGGCTATCTTGTGATCAGGTGAAAAACAGCTCACCAGCTCAATCACTGGTGCAATAACACTAATAAGTGGTATCTAGGGCCACAGGTATAGCTGGGTAGAAATAAAAATAAAATAAAGTAAAAGAAATAAAATTAGATGAGCAAGAAGGTAGTATTTTGGTTATTCCAACTGCAAAGTAATAAGTTCATGGTGTCCTCAGGCTTCCCCCATGTTTTATCATAGGATTCTAATAAAACAAATGTTGTTTTTGGACAAGTAATGATAGACACAGTCAATCAAGACAACAGTTGTGCATCTGGTAGTTTCCTCTGGAGTTTCCTAATACCTTTGAACATGACTTTCCCATGCTTTGTGCATCATGCAATTTGCAATATTTTAGACCTATCAGATTGAGGCCCACAATCAAAAAGCCATTTGAATGCAGTACACAGATACATATAAATGTAGGTTTGCACAGGTACGTACATACATACTGACACACACATTGTCCCCATATTCAATCTCAGGAGACTATTTCTCACTTTAATTTAGAGTTTTTTCTTATTTTGCTTCAATCCTCCTATAACAGGAAAATACCTAATCTTTTATAAAAGCCACCTAACTGGACTGCTGTGAAGGGTAATTGTGTATAAGTGCCTATCACAGAGGAGGTGGTTTTATCAGTGTTGGTTCCTTTCTTGTTCTTACTCTTCAGATACAGAAAATAAATTGCCAATAACAAACTAAGGTGAGACCAGTCAATAAAACTCATTCATTAAGCACCTCTTATAGTGGGGGGAGTGATAAAATGATAACAATGAAGATAAGTAAAAAGCAAAACTTGTTAAGACCTGCTTTTCCAAAGGCTATAGTCTCATGGAAGATACAGTGAATAGAGGATATATTCACGATTGCCACGCATCTGAATTTAATCTGTGGGTTTCATTTGGCATTTAGAACAAACTCTATTTTTCAAAAATTATTTAGACATTTACATTGTTTCAATATAAATGTAGATACATACATTTTCAAGAAACCTATATACTATTTATAAATAACTGCTAATCAACGGCGGTGATGCTAATCAGTCTAAGTGTTTCTCTGTTAGGTTATCCCTGTATATCAGAAAATGTGTGTGAGAAGCTTCCCTTCATAACTCACCTCTGTTCTCACCCAAGATGCTGATAATTCAGTGATGATATGGACTCTGCATCTAATCCATCCTCATCATGCAAATACTCTAATTAGATAACACATATAGAATCCTATGAGCACTAGCATCCACTCCCTAAAGCCCACAGCTCATGGGAATATTCATGATACACACAAAGCATCTGGAAATCCCTACTTTACTATCCAGATAAAGATAACTCAACCTCCCATCCCAACCTCCCTGTACCATACACACACACACACACAAGCACACATACACTCAGGCACATGCCAAACCAAATGGTGGCTGCATGTTTTAGTCTAACCCTCTTATTAGCCTGTGATTCTACTTTGACTATGGAAGCAACAATATTAACCACATATATGGAAACTGAAAATCAAATGAGAGCTGGATTCACTGGACACAAAACAGGATTGCTCCAACAATATTTTTGTTGCATCATGACCTCTCTAATCTTAGAGGTCATGTGCACTCATTGCATTTAACCTAACACTCATTTTTTGGGGACTGGGTTCACAAAAATTTTCCAGTACGCTTGATGAGATCATTGTAACACTGGTAGATCTGTAAAAGAATCCTTTTAACAGTATCACAAGAAAAATCCTTTAAAAAAAATCCCTAAAGCTACCCTTATAGGGAATATCAATTATATAAGCAGGGCCAATTGTGTACTTTGGAGGAATAATGGCAGGACAAGAATCAAGGCTGACTCTTTCTTTCCAATGGGGACAATTCATTCCACACAGATGTTCAGGTTACTCTAAAAGTTACACAGAAGATCTCCCTTTGGAAAACAAAAAACCCAAAAAAACCCAAAAAGTCCATAAGGTGTCCCTGAAAAGCATTTATGTTATAAAGCTAGTGCAATTTAAATGTAGTTCTCTGATTTAGATGTGGTTCTCAAGCTTAAATATGCCTCAGAATGACCTGGGGGGTTAGTCTGGGGAAGGACCAAGGAATCTGCATTTTTATTAACTCCCCTCAGGCAATGACAGTGCAGATTGTCATAGGATCACACTTCTAGAAGCACTGCTTGACCACAGGATCTATTTAAAGGACCCCTACAATAAATTCTTGATATAGTCCAATCGCACAGCCCACTCCTCTCCACAAAATACATCTTCTTTGGTAGGTATGTTCTGTGCAATTTGATTTCCACCTGTATTACTCTTGAGCCAATTCTTTGCACACCAGTTCAGCTACTGAGACGATCATGCAGAAGCTTGAAGCAGGCAGTCAATCTAACTCATCTAGATACAGGACTGTGAGAATTAGGCCCAGCAATCTGAAGTGATTGATTGTTCCTGAAAAGATCTAGCATTCTCTCTCCTTCTCTTTCTAACTCATATTCATTTTTCTTTTCTTTTTTTAAAAATGTAGACTGATAAAAGCCTTGTTATCATAAGTTTGTTAAAACACTATTTCTCAAATACATTAATTAACAAACAAGTAGACCTTGAAACATAAGGTTTTGAGGTGAGTCATTTATGCATTGATCTCTTAGACCTCAAAATAAGTCAAAGAAATTTCATGAATTCTTCTATCTTTTCAGGGAACATACAATATGGTTGGAAATCCAAAATTAAAAAAAAAAAATTATAGGATATGCTCCAAATGCTTTTGGTTAGAACCACTGCTGAGGAAAGAGATGTACTGGGTAATATTTGTTATGTTTATATGCATCTGCCAATGATATTTAATCCATATTTTAGATTCTATCAGGTTTGCCTATACAACGCAATAAACTGCTTCATCTCCATCAAAATGAAGAGGTCATACTTCTTGAAAGTAGTGTTCTTGAGAGGTTGTGAACCTATCCCATATGCTGAACTACCCACAGTGGATTTGTAATTCTGCTTTTTAGTGACAAATGACATGCTTTGAGGAAATGTGGTTGGCCCCAGGAGGCAAAGATTAAACACTAGCGTTTTTTAAAAGTGGGGACAAAGGCCTCCAGACTAACAATGTTGAAATTCCAGCAGCTGGGCAGCTCACCATCTGCTGGGATTTTACAAATGCAGTAATATGTGTTCAATAACTTTAAAGGCTGTAAACTGTAGTGGATAAACAGTTCTACCACTGACCACAGATGACTAGAGTTGCCTCAAAGAATCTGTAAAATAGGGGAATAGTATCCAACAGGATTATTGTGTGGATTAAAGATGACAGTGTATGTAAGACTCTTATTAAAGGGCCTGGAACCTAGTGTCTTCTTGATATCAGCTGTCATTATCAACATCATGTGAACAAGGTTTGCCTTTCTGAGCCTGATATTCCTTTGAAAAGTGCTATTTTATCTAGTAAATGGATTATTTTATTTTAACTTATCAATGAAAACCCTTGGCAATATCTTGTGTGTTTTAGGGATGACCACATTGCATTCCTTGAGAAACTGATGTCACTTGTAATATAAAGGTCATTGAAGACATTTCTGAGATGGGAGAGGAAAAAAAGATGAGAGACTTGTCTCACTATATATATAAACTTATCATGCAACAATTAGGCCAGTGTCAAACCAAAACAAAGATAGACAAAACAGATAAATAGAACACAGCAGAAAGCCCAGAATCAGATCCAGACATATGTGTGAACTTGGTGGAAAAATGACTAATTTTCCACATTGAAAAAAAAATAGCACTCCTTATGCAAAGAATACATTCTAGAGAGATTAAAGACTATATAAGAAAACAGTAAGATTTTTTTTAAAAAATGAAAATATGTAACATATATTTATGTCCTTGAAATAATAAACAAGTTCTTAAAACAAGACCATCCCCTTCAAAATATACCATAAACAAAGTGACCATAGACTCAGAGAAGATATTTGTAGTATATATAACCAAATTATTAGCATTTGAAGTATATAAAGAAGGCATATGAATCACAAAAAGGACAAACAACATGAGCTGATAATATATATAAACAGAAAACAATAAAAAGCATTTAATACAAAAAGACTACCAATCTTCTAATAATTAAGTAAATGTGAAGTAAAAAATAAAAATGAGAAACTCACACATTAGATTAGCTAACTTTAAAACTGGACTGCAATAATTTTTTAAAAGGTGTTAGAAAATGATAACTGTCAAATGATAATCTTGGGAATATAAATTGGTACAGACCATTTGGAAAATAATTTTCAGTAGTTACTATCATTTAAAATGCACACACCCTGTGACTCAGGAACTTCACTTTTAATTATGTACCCCAGAGAACCAAAACTCTTGCATTCATACAAAAGGAGATGAAGGAGATGGTACACAGCTATTTACTGCATTCTTGTTTATGTTAGTGAAGAACTGGAAACCACCGATAAGAGAATGCATAATTAAATCGTCATATCTTCGTACAATTAAAATGAATGAACTAGGTATGTATTAATGAAAATAAATGGCAAAACAATGATGTGCAAAAAGGACAATTTCTGAAAGATAAATTGTTTGATACCTTTTTGGTAAATTGAAAAACTAAAAAATAAAACACACACACATGATAAAAGAACACTCTATATGAACAAAATATGATCTTAGCTGTTTATGGGAAAGAAAGGAAGAAAAAGAATGAGACTAGGGCAGGAAATAAATAAGACTTTTATCTTTATTCTTTTACAAATGAATTACTCTTCTTCTATAATCCTTTAAATGTTGGAGTTGTTTTAGGGCTCAGTCCTAGACCCTCTTCTGTTTACTCTCATTCTGCATACTCCCTAAATGATACCACAACTTCTAATAGCTTTGCTTACCAAATTTATGATGATTCCTCTCAAACGTTTGGTTGCAGTTCAGTTCCCTGTCCCAACCTCAAGACGCCTGAATACATATGGCACATTTCCATCTGAATGTCTCATGCACACCTTAAACTCAAAGTGACTGAAACCAAGCTCATCATCTCTTTATCATAAAACTCGTTCTATTCCTGTGTTCCCATAGTTGATGAATGGCAAGACTATATACCCAGTAACCCATGTAAAGAACCTGGAAGTCATGGTAGATACTCTTTCCTTCTCACTTCCAGCATCATATATTTATATGGTATATGAAAGAGTATATATTCTTTTAACTGAATGCACCTTGAATATATTTCATATTCTCCACTAATAATTTTTTTTCTATTCAGCCCTCATAATTTCGATTCAGCCCTTAAAACAACTGATGCCATTCATGTACCACTACAACCCAGCCACGAAAAAGCTTCTGACATGATCTATCAAAAATATGATTCTCAACAAGATACTTCCTTTCTGAAAATCACAGAATGCTCCCCATTACCTATACAAAAAACCCAAACTCCTTCATGTGGTATAAAGAACCAGCCATGATTTGGACCTTGACATTTTTCAGCTTCATGGCCCAGCATATTTCAATCACAATATACATGCCTCTTCTACAGAGTGATATTTGCATTTCCCCAAGCCTCTTTGATGTTCTACACTTCCAGGACAATGAACATGCTCTTCACTATGCTGGAAACATTTTCACTTCCTGTTTCTAAAATTCTTTGACTTCTAACACCTTCTCATTGTTCAGATCTCAGATCAGCTGTCATCTTCCATAGGAAATCTTCCCTGATCCCCTAAATTTGTGATGGTTTTTCTCTTCTCTGTACTTCACTGGTTTCCATTGCTTCCCACATTAAACCACTTATCAGGTTGAATTGTCCTTTATTACTTATCCATCTGACTCTCCATCTTAGACTCTGTGCTAAGTCCTGTGAAAGCAGGGATGGACTGTGATTTATATAACAACATGTCCCCAGTATTTAGCACAGTACTAGTAAAAACTCAGATAAAATATGTTGAATGAAAGAATAATATAGGCAGAGGACCTTCAAGATGGCAGAGGAGTAAAATGTAGGGATCACCTTCCTCTTCACAAATACATCAAAAATACATCTACATGTGGAACAACTCCAACAGAACACCTACTGAATGCTGGCAGAAGACCTCAGGCTTCCCAAAAGGCAAGAAATTGCCCACGTACCTGGTTGTGTGGCTTACAGGGTCTTGGTGCTCCAGCGGGGTGTCAGGCCTGAGACTCTGAGGTGAGAGAGCCAAATTCAGGACACTGGACCACCAGAGACCTCCTGGCCTCACGTAATATCAATTGGCAAGAGCTCTCCCAGAGATCTCCGTCTCAACGCTAAGAACCAGCTCCACCCAATAGCCAGAAAGCTCCAGTGCTGGATGCCCCATGGCAAACAACTAGCAAGATAGGAACACTACCCATCCCTTGAGCAGAGAGGCTGCCTAAAATCATACTAACTTCACAGACACCCCAAAACACACTGCCAGATGCGGCCCTATGCACCAGAAACACAAGATCCAGCCCCACCCACCAGAACACAGGAACCAGTCCCCTCCACCAGGAAGCCTACATGACCCACTGAACCAAACTTAGCCACTGGGGGCAGACACCAAAAACAACAGGAACTACAAACCTGCAGCCTGCAAAAAGGAGACCCCAAACACAGTAAGCTAAGCAAAGTGAAAAGACAGAGAACTACACAGCAGATGAAGGAGCAAGGTAAAAACCCACTAGACCAAAGAAATGAAGAAGAAATAGGCATTCTACCTGAAAAAGAATTCAGAATAATGATAGTAAAGATGATCAAAAATCTTGGAAATAGGGCTTCCCTGGTGGCGCAGTGGTTGGGAGTCCGCCTGCCGATGCAGGGGACACGGGTTTGTGCCCTGGTCCAGGAAGATCCCACATGCCGCGGAGCGGCTGGGCCTGTGAGCCATGGCCGCTGAGCCTGCGCGTCCGGAGCCTGTGCTCCACAACGGGAGAGGTCACAACAGTGAGAGGCCTGCATACCACAAAAAAAAAAAAAAATCTTGGAAATAGAATGGAGAAAATACAAGAAACATTTAACAAGGACCTAGAAGAACTAAAGAGCAAACAAACATTGATGAACAATACAATAAATGAAATTAAAAATTCTCTACAAGGAATCAATAGCAGAATAACTGAAGCAGAAATAGATAAGTGACCTAGAAGATAAAACAGTGGAAATAACTACTGCAGAGCAGAATAAAGAAAAAAGAATGAAAAGAATTGAGGACAGTCTCAGAGACGTCTGGGACAACATTTAATGCACCAATATTCAAATCTAAGGGGTCCCAGAGGAAGAGAAAAAGAAAGGACTGAGAAAATATTTGAAGAGATTATAGTTGAAAACGTCCCAAATATGGGAAAGGAAATAGTCAATCAAGTCCAGGAAGCACAGAGAGTTCCACACAAGATAAACCAAAGGAGAAAGACGCCAAGACACATACTGATTAAACTATTAAAAATTAACTACAAAGAAAAATATTAAAAGGAGCAAGGGAAAAGCAACAGATAACTACAAGGGAATCCCCATAAGGTTAACAGCTGATCTTTCAGCAGAAACTCTGCAAGCCTGAAGGGACTGGCAGGACATATTTTAAGTGTTGAAAGGGAAACATCTACAACCAAGATCAATCCGAGAAGATATAACAATTATAAATATATATGCACCCAACATAGGAGCACCTCAATACATAAGGCAAATGCTAACAGCCATAAAAGGAGAAATTGACAGTAACACAATAATAGTAGGGGACTTTAACACCCCATTTTCACCAATGGACAGATCATCCAAAATGAAAATTAATAACGAAACACAGCTTTAAATGACACATTAAACAAGATGGACTTAATTGATATTTATAGGACATTCCATCCAAAACCAACAGAACACACTTTCTTCTCAAGTGCTCACGGAACATTCTTCTGGATAGATCATATCTTGGGTCACAAATCAAGCCTCAGTAAATTTAAGAAAATTGAAATCGTATAAAGTATCATTTCCAACCACAGTGCTATGAGACTAGATATCAATTCGAAGGAAAAAGCTGTAAAAAATACAAACACATGAAGGCTAAACGATATGCTACTAAATAACCAAGAGATCACAGAAGAAATCAAAGAAGAAATCAAAAAATACCTAGAAAAAAATGACAACGAAAACACGATGACCCAAAACCTATGGGATGCAGCAAAAGCAGTTCTAAGAGAGAAGTTTATAGCAATGTAATCCTACCTGAAGAAACAAGAAACATCTCAAATAAACGACCTAACCTTACACCTAAGGCAATTAGGGAAAGAAGAACAAAAAGAAAAACCAAGTTAGCAGAAGGAAAGAAATCATAAAGATCAGATCAGAAATAAATGAAAAAGAAATGAAGGAAACAATAGCAAAGATCAATAAAACTAAAAGCTTGTTCTTTGAGAAGAAAACAAACCTGATAAACCATTAGCCAGACTGATCAAGAGAAAAAGGGAGAAGACTCAAATCAACAGAATTAGAAATGAAAAAGGAAAAGTAACAACTGGCAGTAAAGAAATACAAAGGATCATGAGAGATCACTACAAGCAACTATATGCTAATAAAATGGACAACCTGGAAGAAATA
This sequence comes from Tursiops truncatus, assembly GCF_011762595.2. Taxonomy (NCBI): domain Eukaryota; kingdom Metazoa; phylum Chordata; class Mammalia; order Artiodactyla; family Delphinidae; genus Tursiops; species Tursiops truncatus. Next base: position 10,035,130 of record NC_047055.1, read on the forward strand.
GACAAATTCTTAGAAAAGCACAACCTTCCGAGACTGAACCAGGAAGAAATAGAAAATATAAACAGACCAATCACTAGCACTGAAATTGAGACTGTGATTAAAAATCTTCCAACAAGCAAAAGCCCAGGACCTGATGGCTTCAAAGGCAAATTCTATCAAACATTTAGAGAAAAGCTAACACCTATCCTTCTCAAACTCTTCTAAAATATAGCAGAGGGAGGAACACTCCCAAACTCATTCTACGCAAATCAATCAATGTGATACACCATATTAACAAATAGAAGGATAAAAACCACATGATAATCTCAATATATGCAGAAAAAGCTCTGGACAAAATTCAACACCCACTTATGATAAAAACTCTCCAGAAAGTCGGCATAGAGGGAACGCAGCTCAACATAATAAAGGCCATATATGACAAACTCACAGCCAACATCATTCTCAACAGTGAAAAACTGAAACCATTTCCTCTAAGATCAGGAACAAGACAAGGTTGCCCATTCTCACTGCTATTATTCAACATAATTTTGAAAGTTTTAGCCACAGCAAACAGGGAAGAAAAGAAATAAAAGGAATCCAAATCAGAAAAGGAGTAAAACTATCACTGTTTGCAGATGACATGATACTATAGAGAATCCTAAAGATGTTACTAGAAAATTTCTACAGCTAATCTATGAATTTGCTAAAGTAGCAAGATACAAAACTAATCCACAGAAATCTCTTGCATTCCTATACACTTACGATGAAAAATATGAAAGCGATATTAAGGGAACACTCCCATTTACCACTGCAACAAAAAGAGTAAAATACCTAGGAATAAACCTACATAAGGAAACAGAAGACCTGTATGCAGAAAAGTATAAGACACTGATGAAAGAAATTAAAGATGATACAAATAGATGGAAAGATATACCATGTTCTTGGATTGTAAGGATCAATATTGTGAAAATGACTATACTACCCAAAGCAATGTACAGATTCAGCACAATCCCTATCAAACTACCAGTGTCATTTTTCACAGAACTAGAACAAAAAATTTCACAATTTGTATGGAAACAGAAAAGACCTTGAATAGCCAAAAAAATCCTGAGAAAGAAAAACAGGGCTGGAGGAGTCAGGCTCTCTGACTTCAGACTATATTAAGCTACAGTAATCAAGACAGTATGGTACTCGCACAAAAATAGAAATATAGATCAATGGAACAGGATAGAAAGCCCAGAGATCAGCCCAGGCACATATGGTCACCTTGTCTTTGATAAAGGAGACAAGAATATACAATGGAGAAAAGACAGCCTCTTCAATAAGTGGTGCTGGGAAAACTGGACAGGTACATGTAAAAGTATGAGATTAGATCACTCCCTAACATCATACACAAAAATAAGCTCAAAATGGATTAAAGACCTAAATGTAAGGCCAGAAACTATCTAACTCTTAGAGGAAAACATAGGCAGGACACTCTATGACATAAATCACAGCAAGATCCTTTTTGACCCACCTCCTAGAGAAATGGAAATAAAAACAAAAATAAACAAATGGGACCTAGTGAAACTTCAAAGCTTTTGCACAGCAAAGGAAACTATAAACAAGACCAAAAGACAACCCTCAGAATGGGAGAAAATATTTGCAAATGAAGCAACTGACAAAGGATGAATCTCCAAAATTTATAAGCAGCTCATGCAGCTTAATAACAAAAAAACAAACAACCCAGTCCAAAAATGGGCAGAAGACCTAAATAGATATTTCTCTAAAGAAGATATACGGACTGCCAACAAACACATGAAAGAATGCACAACATCACTAATCATTAGAGAAATGCATATCAAAACTACAATGAGATATCATCTCACAGCAGTCAGAATGGCCATCATCAAAAAATCTAGAAACAATAAATGCTGGAGAGGGTATGGAGAAAAGGGAACCCACTTGCACTGTTGGTGGGAATGTAAATTGACACAGCCACTGTGGAGAACAGTATGGAGGTTCCTTAAAAAACTACAAATAGAACCATATGACCCAGCAATCCCACTACTGGGCATATACCCTGAGAAAACCATAATTCAAAAAGAGTCATGTACCAAAATGTTCATTGCAGCTCTATTTACAATAGCCTGGAGATGGAAACAACCTAAATGTCCATCATCGGATGAATGGATAAAGAAGATGTGGCACATATATACAATGGAATATTACTCAGCCATAAAAAGAAACGAAATTGAACTATTTGTAATGAGGTGGATAGACCTAGAGTCTGTCATACAGAGTGAAGTAAGTCAGAAAGAGAGAGACAAATACCGTATGCTAACACATATATATGGAATTTAAGAAAAAAAAATGTCATGAAGAGCCTAGGGGTAAGACAGGAATAAAGACCCAGACCTACTAGAGAATGGACTTGAGGATATGGAGAGGGGGAAGTGTAAGCTGTGACAAAGCGAGAGAGAGGCATGGACATATATACACTACCAAACGTAAGGTAGATAGCTAGTGGGAAGCAGCTGCATAGCAAAGCGAGATCAGCTCGGTGCTTTGTGACCACCTGGAGGGGTGGGATAGGGAGGGTGGCAGGGAGGGAGATGCAAGAGGGAAGAGATATGGGAACATATGTATATATATAACTGATTCATTTTGTTGTAAAGCAGAAACTAACAGCATTGTAAAGCAATTATACTCCAATACAGATGTTAAAATAAAAAGAAAAAAAATGGATTAAAGACCTAAATGTAAGGCCAGAAACAATCAAACTCTTAGAGGAAAACATAGGCAGAACACTCTATGACATAAATCACAGCAAGACCCTTTTTGACCCACCTCCTGGAGAAATGGAAATAAAAACAAAAATAAACAAATGGGACCTAATGAAACTTAAAACCTTTTGCACAGCCAAGGAAACCATAAACAAGGTGAAAAGACAACCCTCAGAATGGGAGAAAAAAATTGCAAATGAAGCAACTGACAAAGGATTAATCTCCAAAATATACAAGTAGCTCCTGCAGCTCAATATCAAGAAAACAAACAACCCAATCTAAAAATGGGCAGAAGATCTAAATAGACATTTCTCCAAAGAAAATATACAGATTGCCAACAAACACATGAAAGAAAGCTCAACATCACTAATCATTAGAGAAATGCAAATCAAAACTACAATGAGGTATCACCTTACACCAGTCAGAATGACCATCATCAAAAAATCTACAAACAATAAATGCTGGAGAGGGTGTGGAGAAAAGGGAACCCTCTTCCACTGTTGGTGGGAATGTATATTCTTACATTCACTATGGAGAACATTATGGAGGTTCCTTAAGAAACTAAAAATAGAACAACCACATGACCCAGCAATCCCACTACTGGGCATATACCCTGAGAAAACCATAATTCAAAAAGAGTCATGTACCACAATATTCATTGTAGCACTATTTACAATAGCCAGGACATGGAAGCAACGTAAGTGTCCATTGACAGATGAATCAATAAAGAAGATGTGGCACATATATACAATGGAATATTACTCAGCCATAAAAGGAAATGAAATTGGGTCATTTGTAGTGAAGTGGATGGACCTAGAGTCTGTCATACAGAGTGAAGTAAGTCAGAAAGGGAAATACAAATACCATATGTTACACATATATATGTAATCTAAAAAAAAAAAAAAGGTTCTGTAGAACCTACAGGCAGGACAGGAATAAAGACACAGACATAGAGAATGGACTTGAGGACACAGGGAGGGGGAAGGGTAAGCTGGGACCAAGTGAGAGAGTAGCATGGACATATATACACTACGAAATGTAAAATAGATAGCTAGTGGGAAGGAGCTACATAGCACAGGAAGATCAGCTTGGTGCTTTGTGACCACTTAGAAGGGTGGGATAGGGAGGGTGGGAGGGAGACTCAAGAAAGAGGGGATATGGGGTTATATGTATACATATAACTGATACACTTTGTTATACAGCAGAAACTGCACAACACTGTAAAGCAATTATACTCTAATAAAGCTGTTAAAAAACAACAGAGGGGGCTTCCCTGGTGGCGCAGTGGTTGAGAGTCCGCCTGCCGATGATGCAGGGGACGCACGCGGGTTCGTGCCCCGGTCTGGGAAGATCCCACGTGCCGCGGAGCGGCTGGGCCCGTGAGCCATGGCCGCTGAGCCTGCGCGTCTGGAGCCTGGGCTCCACAACGGGAGAGGCCACAACAGTGAGAGGCCCGTGTACCGCAAAAAAAAAAAAAAAAAAAAACAACAGAGGAGCAAATAATTTACTTCAAAATGAAATAATAGGACACATCCATTATGTGGGATATTGTATGACTGGCCAAGACTTTTTGGGTCACTGTCCCACATAAAAAGATACACATCAACTGTGTTCAGTACATGATCTTTATTTGTAACCTGGATTAAAAAAATAACAAAAGACAAAGAAATCATTCTATTTTTTAGCATATTGCATGTGTTATATATATTATATTACATGTATATGTAAAATATTACTTGTGTTCTTAGGTGCAAGAATGGTACTGTGGATGCTCTTATCTATATGATCTCATATATATATGAGTATGAATATTTGGGGAAGCATTTACAGTGAAATGTCATATTGTCTCAAGCTTAATTTCCAGTGTGGAAAAATTTTAACAATTGGTGAATCTAGGTGAGGAGTATATGCTGTTCATTGTATCAGCCTTTTATCTTTTCCAAAGTTTTCATGTTTCTCAAAATAAAAATTTGAGTGAGAGAAATAAAAAAAGAATAATATAGGCTGTTTTCTGTTAAGTACATGATTGGCTTTTAAGACAAAGCTCAAAAATAGATAAATAAATAAATACAACTTGCCTTTACAATTAGCGCCTACTTTGAAGGGAAACAGTCATTTATATGTATAATTTCTAGTAGGCTCTTTCAATAACCAGTCTCATTTCTTTTCAGACAAGTTTTGTATTTCTGAGAAGAGCAAAATTGCTGTGAGGATGCTGTAAAAAGTGTGAATGCCAGAGACTGTCTTCTGAAAAAGTAATCACCACAGCAAATGCATGTTTTCTCATAATACAGATTTTTGATGTGTGTGTGCATATGTTTCAACTTCCATAAACGATGAGAAAAATGCATTCTGGCAAAAGTTACTATTGCATTTTAATTAGGTTTTTCATGTTATAACCTCAAGAAGGTTTGTAGTTGTTTCTTAAAATGTGGCAAAAGTAGCAAAAACCGAGGCAAAAGTTTAGACTTGGCAATCGAAATGTATAGTCAGATGTTCATCAAAATAAAAAGATTTTGAATGATTAAATGTAATGTTTTAAAATAATCAAATTTTTATACGTCTCCAAGATGTTTCAAAAATTCAGTGTTTTTACTTTTTTCAAGCTGAACATTCTGTGATATGAATATATTAATTGTATATTAGAAATGTATCAACTGGAAAAGCAAAGGGTCAAAATCCCTCATGCTTTTTAAGGTATCACTAAATTTTCTGATGCATTTCTAATATTTATAATTATATATATGTATATATACATATATATTGCCTACTTTATCTCAGATATTATATCATGACTCAATATTGTTAAGATGTCAATTCTCCCCAAATTGTTAAGATGCCTATAGATTTCAGGCAATCTCAATAAAAATTCTAGCAGATATTTTGTAGAAACTAACTAGCTGTTTATAAAAATCATATGGGAATGGAAAGTATGTAAAAATACAAAGAAAACTTTGAAAAAATACACACTATATGATATACTTTTTTCTTATATAATGTATATAGTTTGTCCCACCCTCAGTCCAAGAATTTAAGCCATAAGAAGATAAAGACTTTTGCCTATTTTGTTTGCTATATCCCAAACAAGAATTTTGCTAACATATAGTTTTTTGATATTTGGTGAATAAATGGATGAATGAATGAAATAATAAAATACAGAGTTATAGGAATATGTGTATTAACACTTGATCTATGAGAAGGATCACATTAAACATCAGCAGGGAAAAAATGGGCACCAAAAAATGGTGCTGAGAACATTGGTTATTCAAATGAGAAAAATACAAAATTGGATTCACACCATGCATTAAAAATCAATTCCACATGAGTTAAGGAAGTAAAGGGAAAAGAAAAAACTTTGAAACTCTTAGAAGAGACTGTATCAGAATATCCCTAGCACATCAAGATAGATAATGATTTCTTAGATAAGATAAAAAAATACAAACTATAGGGCTTCCCTGGTGGCGCAGTGGTTATGAGTCCGCCTACCGAGGCAGGGGATACGGGTTCGTGCCCCGGTCCGGGAAGATCCCACATGCCGCGGAGCGGCTGGGCCCATGAGCCATGGCCATTGAGCCTGCGAGTCTGGAGCCTGTGCTCCGCAAAGGGAGAGGCCACAACAGTGAGAGGCCCGCGTACCACAAAAAAAAAAAAAAAAAAAAAAAATACAAACTATAAATCAGAATGATCATTTTGACAAAATTCAAGTAAAAATTGCACATCAAAGAGAGAGTAAAGCCAAAGTGGTATGCACTAACTGCTGTCCACAGCAGTTTCTGTCCCAAATACAGGCTCTAGGCATTAGGTGCCAAGGATAGGATTCTAATGCCTATGTATAAACAAGAGAATTGGCAAATATGATTTGCAATTAAAAAAATTATCCCCAATTTTCCTGAGGATTAATACAAATAACAACTTTCTTAGAGTGCCAGTGTAATTATAAATTGGTGTAATCACCTTGGAAAATAATTTGCAATTTCTAGCACAGAGTATGACTCAGCAATTTCACTTGTAGAAAAACATAGAGAAATGCTTGCATGCATGGCCAAGGAGACATGAAGTTGGTTTTCTGTTGCAATTTCATTTCAAATGGGGAAAGTCAAAAGCAACGTGGGTACAGCTAGGAGAGCTGATGAATAATAAATCGTAGTATATTCCTGAATCGAACTACCTACCCTCTTTTAAAGGGAATAAATTAGATCTACATCTATTCACTTGGATAAATCTAGAAAACAGTATTGAATGAGGGAGGTGAGGGAGTTACAGAAGGATATTACAGTGAGAAAGAATGTGTATAAATTTTGAAAATACAAAAACATTTTATATTGTTATGAGCACAAAAATATCTGGTAAAATTATTTATGATGAGAGATACACATCAACTTCTTTTTTTTTATTTGTATTTTTCTTTACTTAGAACGACACCAAATAAATGAAAAGCACCGTAAGTGAAGATAGACACCATGGAAGAAAGAAGAAACTTCCTATGTACCTTTCTTTAACAGCACTTTTTTCCCATGCATTGACCAAGGAGCTCTGAGCTTTCATTTTTCACTGGCCCTGCCCCAGATTCTGTTTGTTGAATGAAAGACTAAGTAAATAAATATTTTTAATTTAAGTTTTATTGGAGTATAGTTGCTTTACAATGTTGTGTTAGTTTCTACTATACAGCAAAGTGAATCAGCTATATGTATACATATATCCCCTCTTTTTTGGATTTCTTTCCCATTGAGGTCACCACAGAGCATTGAGTAGTGTTCCCTGCGCTATACAGTAGGTTCTCATTAATTACCTATTTTACACATAGTATCAATAGTGTATATATGTCATTCCCAATCTCCCAATTCATCCCACCTCCCCCCTTTCCCCCTTGGTATCCATACATTTGATCTTTACATCTGTATCTCTATTTCTGCTTTGCAAATAAGATTATCTATACCATTTTTCTAGATTCCACATACATGTGTTAATACTACTACGCATATACCCAGAAAAAAACATAATTCAAAAAGACATATGCACTCCAATGTTCATGGGAGCAGTATTTACAATAGCCAAGACATGGAGCAATCTAACTGTCCATCAACAGAGGAATGGATAAAGAAGATGTGGTATATATATATACAATGGAATATTACCTCAGCCATAAAAAGGAACGAAATTGGGTCATTTGTAGAGACGTGGATAGACCTAGAGACTGTCATACAGAGTGAAGTAAGTCAGAAAGAGAAAAACAAATATTGTACACATCAACTTCTGAATAGTATTTACCTCTAACAAGAGAAGAAAGATAATTGGATAGGAAAGGCATACAGAGGACACATCAAATGCTTTGGTAATATTTTATTATTTTAAAAAAGAAGATTTGGAGCAGATACGGTTTGATGTTATACTGTCATAAATCTAGTCTCTTATATTTGTGCTTATTAAACAAGCAATATAGCACAGAGGTTAAAATCATGGGCTTTGGGACTAGACTGTCAAGAGATCGAGTCTCAGTGGCAACATTTATTATCTGTGTGGTCTTGGGCATTTTATTTACTCTCTGATCCCTACTTTCCTCATCTGAGCACAGACCTCTTAAGTTTGTTCTGAGAGTAATGATATAAAGAACTTAGAACCTTGCCCAACACAGAGTATTATATGTATTTTATATATATATATATATATAAAATATGTATTATATGTGTTGTCTATTATTACTGTTTGAAATAGTTCATAATACACAAAAGGGGAAAGCATGAAAAACAGCTTTGCAGTCAAACCAACAGTCTATTAGTCACAATTTCAAAGAATTAAGCAAAAACTAGTTAGAATACTAAGTGCTAATTGTCATGATAGAGGCTGGTCTCAGTTTAAAAAGGGGTAGAGAAGCATGAAAGCATGAAAAAGGTATAGATACAAAGAGGTTAAAAGTTCAGGGAAGTCTTTGTAAAGGAGATGATCACATTTTTGAGTTTTGAAAACCATAAGTGCAACCACTACCCTGCTGAGGTTTCTCTCACTGCCTTAGTGGAGAAATTCTTTCATACTTTTCATTTACTTTAAGCTCATTGATACAACACCAAAATGCAGTTACTATTTTCTAAACAACTTTATTTGTCCACCTCGAAGTCTAAAGTGACATCTGCCACACCCCTGTCTCAACATAAGAGAGACGTCAACATAAGAACTGACAGCTTGTCAGGGCAGAGGTAAAATATTGGGAGGACATTCAGTAAGGCCTCCACCCCTTCAGTGAAAGGGCCTCAGCTGGAAACATACTAAAAACCTTTAAGAAATGATCAAAGCAACCATGTGAATAGAATGACATTCATTTAAAAGGAGAATTACAAACACATAATCTTGAGCTGTTTGCTACAGAGGAGGATCTTGATCAAAATGCTTGAAGCAATGAGCATTACACTGACTTCACTGGCATGGAGAATAGGGAACAGTTTTGCAGAAAGAAAAAAAAAATAGACCAGCTGCTAACCTTATTCTTTTTTTAAAAATTTATTTTCTAATTAATTTATTTTTGGCTGCGTTGGGTCTCCGTTGCTGCACGCGGGCTTTCTCTAGTTGCAGTGAGTGGGGGCCACTCTTCATTGCGGTGTGTGGACTTCTCATTGCGGTGGCTTCTCTTGTTGCACAGCATGGGCTCTAGGTGCGCAGGCTTCAGTAGTTGTGGCACATGGGCTCTAGAGTGCAGGCTCAGTAGTTGTGGTGCACGGGCTTAGTTGCTCCGTGGCATGTGGGATCTTCCCGGACCAGGGCTCGAACCCATGTCCCCTGCATTGGCAGGCGGATTCTCAACCACTGTGCCACCAGGGAAGCCCTAATCTTATTCTTTATTCCTCTTAATTTCATAATCTTTATTTCTCAAATTTAATTTATGCTTTGAAAATATATTGAACTAAAAAAAAACAATCCATTTTTTGAGACCAATGACCACCAACTACAAAGCTAGAGGGTCAAACCCTTTGGATGTATATGTGCCCAAGTGTGTATACATATGTATGTATGAGAAAGATGCTGCTTCATCATACAGGCAGCATTCCATTGTTTTCTCAAAGCTGGTTTATGAATAGGTTTGGGGGGATGCAAAATATAAATTACTATGGAAAGAATGTTCCAGATGAAGGATCGTTTCCCAAGCAAGCCAACAAAAACCAAATACTCCTTTTCTTTTTAATGAATGAAAGAAACCATAATCTATAAACTTCTTGAAGGTGAGATGTCAGGGTGGAAATGACATTGCACTTGGAATCAGAAAACTAGTATTCAGATCCTGAATCTTTACAACACTGGTGAATACCAATTCCTTTATTTGAAAAAGAGTCCAGGAAATTGAACAATCCCAGGCTTCTCTTCCCATTGTTTGTAAATGTGTTGTAAATTGTGTGTAAATGTGGTATGGATGAAAAATGTTGCCTGCCATATCAGCAAAAGAAGGATGGTGTGGCAATCAAGCCATCAGCCACTATCCCCACCCCGATGGTGAGCCCTGAGGGAACTCAGGATGGAGACAAACGGGCTGCCCACTGCCAAGCCCTCAGCCACTGCAGCCACCCCCAACGGTGTACCCTAAAGGGGCTCAGGATGGGAAAGAACAGGATACTGGCCCTAGATAGCTAAGGTGCGTATCAAAGGAAAGGTTTCAATGAGCCCAAGTGCTAAATTCATTAACTGGATATGTCTGGTTTTCTTTAATTAACAGTAATCTTCTGATGTTCTGACTACCTGGATTTTGTTGCTCTTTGGAGCAGTTCTCAACTTCTAGTTTGTGCTTTTTTCTTCAGTTGACAGTGGTCAAGACTGGAAATGAACTTAGCAAGCATTAGTAAGGATGGTAACTGGCTGGAAGGAGGAGGTAAGGGAGTAGAAAAAAGGAGGTTGGCAGCTATGCATGAGCAATACCAAGGCAGTAGCAGGATTTAAATCATGACTCCACCACTAACCAGCTCAGTGACTTTGGACTAATCACTGAATGTTCCAAAGCTTCAATTTCTTCATGTAAAATGGGCGTTATAATAGTTTCTACCCCAAAGAGTTGGATTAAATGAGAAAATTCATGTAAATTACTTAGCAATATTACCTGGAAAATAGTAATTACAGTACATATTATCAAACAGTTTATGTTATACTCTATTAATATTATTGGGAATACTTTAGTAAGAATTTTACTATATTCAAAGGGAAATAACTATACTAAAGCTTCCCACTTTGGCACAGGTTGTCTGAAGAAATTCTTGTCTTCTTTCAACTAGTCCCTAGGAAATCAATCTTTTGATACTTACTCCCTGACACGTAGATTTAGCATGATTATCTAAATAAGATATTCCAAAACATTTGATACGTTTTACCCTTCAATATCTCTGGACCTTGGAACTCTCCAGTGCTCCCAGAATTCATAGCCTTGGAGTTAAAGGGTCAAAATGATACAGGTCTTATCATAAAATTGTCAGGGTTAGCAAGAAATCTTAGATCAGTGCTATTACCTGATCGATCAGTTTATCTAGTGCAACCCTGCCCTTGGAGAGAGGTTGATATTTTCATGATTTAAAAAGAAATAATCAGGGCTTCAGGTTTAAAATGATGATTGTTCAGCAGCCCCTGATACAGCTTTTCTAACACCTTACCAAAAAAAGACATAGACAAAAGATGAAATCTCACAGTATCATTAAGTACTAGGAATTACAGTAACATATAGAGAAAATTCAGTAAATGTTTCTAGTAACTCCTAAACTAAATTGAAGAAAGTAATTGTGAAGCTTAAGAAGTAACCCCACAATCTCCCAATAAACTGATACTCTCGTCATCTCCTTTTTACTAAAAAGGACACAGAGGCTCAGAGAGGTGAAATAACTTGCTCAAAGTCACACAGCCACTAGATGGCAGAACCCACCTTTTTCAGCCTTGAGACACTGCTGAGTTCTAAACTATTATAGTGAGTGTTCTTACTTGGATATCTAAAGGCATCTTAAACTTCATATGCCCAAATTAAAGTCCTGATCCTGTGACCACCTAGAGGGTGGGATAGGGAGGGTGGGAGGGAGACACAAGAGGGAGGGGATATCGGGATATATGTATATGTATAGCTGATTCACTTTGTTATACAGCAGAAACTAACACACCATTGTAAATCAATTATACTCCAATAAAGATGTTAAAAAAAAAAAGTCCTGATCCTGCCACTCCTCTCCTTATTGCTAAAACCTGCTTCAGACCCAGTCGTAAGTATCTCTGTAAATGATACCATCATCCACCCAGTGGATCAAACCAAACAAAATACATCAAAAAATCTAGAACTCAGTCTTGACTCATGTCTCTCTCTCACCTGGCACATCCAACTTGTCATCTGTTCATGTCTGTCACTTCTTCCTCCACAATATATCTTAAAGCCTACCACTTTTCCTCCATCTCCAGTTCTACCACACTTGAGCTAGCACCATCATCTCCCTACTGAATTACTGCAAACGCTTCTCAAATGATCTCCTGATTCCACTCTTGTCTCTACATACAACTTGAATAATGCTTTCATAATATTCTCATCCATATAACCATTGAATGGTTTTCCATGCTTCTTACAATAAAACACAAAGTCATTAAGGGACCAACAAGGCCCTCCATGGCCTGGTTCCTATATACCTTTCTGACCTTATCTCCAACTGCTCTCCTCATGAACCAGGTTATAGCAACATTGACCCTCTTTTGCTTTCTTAAACCTGCCAACATGTTCCTGTCTTTGAACATGCTGTTAGCAATATCTGGACGACTCTGAACCAGATCTTTACAAAGTTCTTTCATGATTGTCATTCAGATCAGCTCAAACTCCACCTTAATGAACCCTTCCCTGACCATTTACTTTAAGTTATCTCCTGTCTCCATTCCATTACCTTCTGCGATATCATCTAAATGTGTTTTCTTCAAAGCAGTTATCATTATTGGAAATCATCTTGCTCACTTATTTGTTTTGCGGAAAGAGATGAAGACCACCCAAATGAGAAAAGCAAAGGCTACTTATTCAGAGCTTAGTATAAGCAAGGGAGTCAGCCACCATCATTCGTGTTTTGTCAGAGACTGAAAGTCAGAGAGAGGAGTGGGAAAGCTTTGTAGTGGCAAAAATGGCAGACTTCTGGTATGACCTGATTGGAAGCTGTTGGCATGGGGAAGCTGCTGGATGGCAACCTGAAGCCGGGCATGTTATGTGATTGATGATGGGTATATATTTGGTTTTCTCTGGTTGGTCCTAAGTTGGAAGTAGATGCAAAATAAGGGAACTTGTCAGTTAATTAGTCAAGTCTTGGACATTTGGGGTCAATTACTAGAGACAGCAGCCTGACTTCCTACCAGTCACACTTACAGCAGGCTGGCTTCCTGGGCTGTTTATTGTAGATAAGGAGCTGGTTCCTATGCAAGTCACTCCATATTAAGGGTCAAAATTCTACTTTTATATACGGTTTGGCAATTGTCCATCTGTAAAGTCAGTTTATCAGTTTCCTGATCATATATATCTCCCAAATGGAATTTAAACTTCAGGAGAGCAAGTCCCTTGTCTATCTTCTTCAATAAGGGCTCCTTAGTGACTAAAACACTGCCTGGCACAGAGTAGGGGTTCAACACATATTTGATAAATGAATGAAAGGTTAACTGAATGCACAAATGCTTTATTACTATACAGGCAGACCTTGGCGATATCTCGGGTTCAGTTCCAGACCACCACAATAAAGCTAATACTGCAATAAAGTCAGTCACCTGAATTTTTTGCTTTCCCAGTGCATATAAAAGTTATGTTTGTACTATACTGTAGTCTATTAAGTGTACAATAGCATTATGTCTAAAATAGTAATGTGCATATCTTAACTAAAAAATACAAAACAAAAAACAATTACAATGGTAACATCAAAGATCACTGATCACAGATTACATAACAAATATAATAATAATGAAAAGGTTTGGAATATTGCAAGAATTAACAAAATGTGACACAGAAATGAAGTAAGCAAATGCTGTTGGAAAAATGTCAATGATAGACTGTTCTACACAGAGTCGCCATAAATCTTCAATTTGTAAGGAACACAAATTCTGCCAAGTGCAATAAAGTGAAGCACAATAAAACGAGGCTTTCCTGTATTTTTATTGCTTCTGAAAGCTAAAAGCAAAATGAAAAGGTATAAGTACAGAACTTTCTTTTTGGCCAGCATGACTGGCTGATTTTGTTGATGTATTGATCTGATATAACTCAAGTACACCGATTAGGTCCCAGTGGAATAACCTCCTTACCTTTAAAATGAACACCAAATTCTATCATGAATTTTTCATCAGGGTAGAAGATGTACAATATTAATGGCAACTCTTAACAATAAATCGGTATTTTGGCACAGACTAGGGTAGTGGCCTTCTTGTCAATGGCTGTGAGAGAAGACAAACTTGTCATGATGAGTTCATTCATGATTTGATAGACTTGAAAAAGGAAGATAAGAAGCCAGGCTAAAAATTCCAGATAAACTGCAGCTTCTTCAATCTGAGGTGTGGTGCAGTGTCTGCTTTATAGCACCACATTCTCTTATTGAAAGATTTGCATTATATGACTAAGCCCGATTGGCCCAAACTTCATTACCTACCGTTCCAAACCGAACTTCAGTTCACACAAAGAAGAATAATTTAACTACACACACAGAACACAAGAGGCAGAAGGGAAGGAAAGAAAGAGACAGACAGAGAGAAAGCATTAGAATGGCAACAGCAGTTTGATATGGGAAAAGCCACCTAGCACCTAGAAGAAGAGAGAGAGATATGAATGGGTCACAGTTGCCAAACATAGTTATCTTTAAAGAACTCATGCTCCAGTGAAGAGCACAGCCATGCAAACAGGTCATAGAAAGTAGCTAAGAGAAACTGTACTTAAATGCTCTGAGGGTTCCAGGGGTGGAATTGAGGAGATTCATTCTTGGCATTCAATTCCCATATTGTTCTTCTTTTTTTTAATATAAATTTATTTATTTTTGGCTGCGCTGGGTCTTCATTGCTGTGCATGAGCTGTCTCTAGTTGTGGCGAACGGGGACTCTTTGTTGTGGTAAGAAGGCTTCTCACTGCGGTGGCTTCTCTTGTTGCAGAGAACGGGCTCTAGGCACGCGGGTTCTACAGAGCAGGCTCAGTAGTTGTGGCGCACGGGCTTAGTTGCTCCACGGCTTGTGGGATCTTCCCGGACCAGGGCTTGAACCCGTGTCTCCTGCACTGGCAGGCAGATTCTTAACCACCAGGAAAGTCCCTCCCATATTGTTCTTTTGTGTCAACAGTAAGGAGGGGATTTTCCCAGAGCCATTCAAATTCTTCTGCCCAATTGCCCATGGGATCTATAGCAAATCTGGGAGTAGAATAATAATAATAATATAAGTAACAACAGCTAGCATTCATCGAATGCTTATAAAAGGCCAATCACGTTGTAAAAGTTAGTTCATTTAATCCTCACAACATCCTTGTGAGTCAGGTATTACCCCTGAGTTATAGACAGGGAAAGTGAGGCTCAGATGGGGTTATGTGAAGGTTCCAAGATCAAACAGCTTAGGAGCAGAGCCCTGATTTTAACCCATATTTGACAGACTAAAGAGAATGACTCTATTAAACTGCCTCTCACCTCATCTACTGATCAGGCTGAGGCCAGCACAGCTCTATTAGGCTCCCTACTGAGGTGCATTAGGCTAAGGTGGTAGAATAAGAGAAAGATACCAGAGAACATCTTCCTCTCCTATCAGGGAATATCTTAAGATAGCATTTGCTGTGATTGTTCAGATGTGCCAAACATGGTTTCACAGGTTCAATAGCAGGTCTGGGCCTGAAAACCAGGGCTAAGATGACTACAATGGTATCTCTTTGGAATGTTTTTAGAATAAATGAAACTGTGTAATACCTTAGTCTTGTCCAAGAGACTGGTTTTATTCCAAAGCTACTGACTTTTTAAAACACAATTTTGGTTGATGGGACTAAACAAGCACTCACAATTCCAAGGACTTTTGGTTTAGATGTAAACTAATGAAACTTTTCTCAGAGACAATTCGTCAAAGTATATTCAAGGCTCTAAGAACTCTGACATATAGTTTTTAGGAGATGGTGCCAAGAAAATGGAAAAAGAACATATGGAATATATATGATGGAATACTAGACAGCTCTTCAAATTCTTGCTTTGAGGGGACTATTTAAGAATATGAACATATGTTCATGCTGTGGTGCTAAGTTTTAAAAAGCTAAAAGATGGTATGTAAACAAGAATCCAATTTTCAAAGATATTAATAATATTGATAGTTGATAGTTTACAAGGCAGCCAAAGGTAGAGGAAAGAAAAAAAATGTAAAGGGAATGAAAGAAAAAAGGTAAAACATTGCCATGTCAGAACTGGACAGCTAGGAGTCAGCTGGAAATTTTATAATTTTTTTCTCTCCTGAACTCAAAATTCCAGCCCACACCCAGGTGGAGGATGCAGTCAAGGCATGTGACTGGAGGTCTAGGTTAACATTGTACTGCATTGAGAGCAGCCATATCTCAGCCCGCCATGTTCCTTGAGTAGAGCATCATGCTGGCATTATAATTTGGAATCCAAATATCTATTACATTATTTTAAAGTGCTCATTTAGTTCATAGTGCGGCAATTTATAAAATGTGTTATCACACAATAGCTGTCCATTCATTTCCAAAAAGCCTACACATTAATGGGCATTAATTAATTGCAGGATGCTAAGTGATATGGAATATGGTTAAATATGGGCCTTCTCCTGTAGTCTTACATCCATCTAGTCACAAAATACACTTTAATGTCATTGCTGGAACTAAGCTGATAGAATATGGTAATAGGTTGGCATAATTAATGGAAATACTAGTTTAACAGTTATATCAAATAGATTCCTTATGAAATGGCATAATTATTGCACCAAAGGCCAATGCTCTCTCACTAAAACAAATTACTTTTGGGGGGAATAATTCATTCACCATTAAATAGCAATAATGCAGAAATATGTAACAATATCTATAAAAGACATTTTACTGGCACTATGCATATTGCAAAGTCTATTGGCTCAGGGCAGATGCTCTGTAATAACTGGAATTTTTTATCTTCTACAGTAAATATTTTCTAGGTTATCTATGAAATCAGATCTGAATTTTAAATACATATAATGAATTTATAGTTAATTCAGCTTGACTACTGAAAATAAGTCCCTGATTTTTAAAAAAGACATGTTCTTACTAGCCAATGTCCATTATACTCCAAAACATAGCATATGAGTTTGCAAGTAGTAGATAAGACAGGGTTTTCAGATTATGATGATAAAAAGCCACACTTCTGTAGAAGAGTTAAAGTACTGGAAGACCGAGGGGGTGAGGGCAAAAGTCCGTAAAAGAACTATGTATAAACCTTGCAAGGAAAAATAAAATCAAGGGAATGATAGTTCTTCTGGTAGGTTGACCTCCTAGGCCAGACAGTAAAAGTGTTCTGCAGGAATCTATAAGTCATACACCTTGAGAAAATAATGGATGCAATAGAAGAATCTAGTGAGTTCAGAAATAATATGGAAGTTCTTCCTGACAATTGACTGCATTGATGGTTGTGCATTTCGAGGAAAAGGATAATAATTTATCATCTCTAATACTGAATGGAAAAAGTACTCATTGGAGGGTGAACAGACAACAAAGAAAGACAAAAATACTTATGCAGAAGAGATTTTACCATTGCATCTCCTTACCAAGAGATTCATGTGTCTTGCATCTCACCTTGGCAGCATCTGAACCTGCACTCTGTACCTCTTGGTTTCTGTAGTGGGGCTGCTCTGACGCTGTAGTGCAAGACATCTGCACTCATTCATGCACAATTGGAAGTGTGCGAGTATTCACATTTCATGGGTGGAGTTGCTAGATTTCCAAATAAAAATACATGAGACCCAGTTAAATTTGAATTTCAGATAAACCGTGAATAACTGTTTAGTATAAGTATGCCCCATGCAATATATGGGATACACTTATACTAAAAAAATGTTTTTTATCTGAAATTCAAATTTAACTAGGTGTCCTGCATTTTATACGCCATTTTTTTTAAAAAAAATTATTGAACTATAGTTAATTTACAGTGCTGTGTTAGTTTCAAGTGTACAGCAAAGTGATTCAGTTATACATATATATATATATACTGAATATATATATATTCTTTCTCAGATTATTTTTCCATTTAGTTCATTACAAGATATTGAATATAGTTCCCTGTGCTATACAGTAGGTCCTTGTTGTTTACCTATTTTATATATAGTAGTGTGCTATATGCCAATCTTGCCTGTGTATTAACACTTGCCCAGTTCAGGAAACTGGCTTTGAATCAATACTCCTTTTTCTGTCTTATGGGTGAAAAATTCTGAGATGTATTCTACACAGCAACTTGGAAGATCCTGGTGGGATGAAGCTACAGTTGCCCCCAACCATAACTAGCTCAATGTCATACGTCTGTACTATTTTCCTTCCTTCCCAATTCACACTCACTGAATTCCCATTCTTTTTCCCTGGGATCACATCCTTAAAAAAACAGCCTGCGCAAAAGCTTCTCTCTCATGCTCTTTTTTTCTGGGAAAACTCAGGCTAAAAATGTACTGGTGAATCTATGAAGTTGTAGTAATCTTAGAGCTAGAATGAACCACTTTACTAATGTGAAAATTAATTTATATCGAGTTCAGTTGCATTGCCTAAGGTCTCACTGCTCAGTAGAGGAAGATCTGAAACTTGAACTGGGTCTTGACTTCCATTCAATGCTCTTCAACTAGAAGACTCTGCCTATCTTTATTTCACACTACTGTTTTTAAGAAAAATCAGTTTAATGTTTCTGTAAAAATGATATAGTAGCAGCATCAAGAATGAAAAGCACAGATTCTTTCATTTTCTAGCAAAAAAAAAAAAAAATCCTCCAAATCTCACCGCACAAAACAACTAACATTGGCAATTAGAAACACATTATTTGGGCTTCCCTGGTGGCGCAGTGGTTAAGAATCCACCTGCCAATGCAGGGTACACGGGTTCAAGACCTGGTCCAGGAAGATCCCACATGCCGCAGAGCAACTAAGCCCGTGTGCCACAACTACTGAGCCTGCACTCTAGAGCCCACGAGCCACAACTACTGAAGCCCATGTGCCCAGAGCCCGTGCTCTGCAACAAGAGAAGCCACCACAATGAGAAGCCCACACACCACAACAAAGAGTAGCCCCTGCTTGCCGCAACTAGAGAAAGCCCACGCACAGCAACAAAGACCCAACGCAGCCAAAAATTAAATAAATAAAATAAATGAATAAATGTAAAAAAAAAGAAAAGAAAAAGAAAACTGGATACTCTTTAAAAAAAAAATAAAATGTCATCTAGATGTTCTTGCCTTCTCATCAAGAGATGATCCAGGGCTTCCCTGGTGGCACAGTGGTTGAGAGTCCACCTGCCGATGCAGGTTATACAGATTCGTGTCCCGGTCCGGGAAGATCCCACATGCCGCGGAGCGGCTAGGCCCGTGAGCCATGGCCACTGGGCCTGCGCGTCCGGAGCCTGTGCTCTGCAGCAGGAGAGGCCACAACAGTGAGAGGCCTGTGTACCGCAAAAAAAAATAATAATAATGAGAGATGATCCAGTATAGTATTTCTCCCTGCCAGGAGAGTAAACATGAAGGATCATATTTTCACATAGCTTAGCTAATTTAAAGACACATCAATTTTCATGTGTGAAATGAGTGCAGTAATTGAATGTATAACGAAATATGCATGAAAATGTAGATACACATTTGTGGTGTAGATTTAAGGCCGATGTTAGAAAATTTAGCAAAATCTTATACATTTTCATTAAGTATTTGAAAAATGTGTGGACTTTTCTGCCTCAAAGAAACACCAGCAGTATTAAAAGATAAAGCTGAGATTTTATGTATTAACTTGTAAACGTGTGCAGGATTTTCACTTTGTTTCAGAATTCCTTCCAAAACTGGTGAAAAATATTAAAGCATAGCCACATTTATGGATATGTAGGTATAGATAGAAAGCTGTATACAGGAGAGTGAGAAGTCCAGAAATGCTCTGACATGAGTAGCAGTAGGGATAACGTGGGATATACAGACCAGAGGAGGAAAGACTTGGCAGGTACAAACAGTTGGCTTCTAATATCTGAAAAGGTGCTTAAGACAACCATCAGTATACTAATTCTATTAGATCCCAAGAGCAGAACATGTCAAAAAGGTGTTTTTCCAGAGATCAGAGCATAATTCAGTAAGAGGAAGGGTCAAAGAACTTTCTACCAATTAGAGTTGTCTGAAAATGGAATAGGCTGCCTTGTAAGGCAATCCCTCCTCTATCAGAAGTGGTCAAGCAAAAAGACAGGTTGGTTAATCATCAGGAATGCTGTTTAATGGGTTGGTATTGTTTGATGTTTTGTGCTTTTTAAAATTATTAATCAATGTTAAATGTCAATTATATTTCAATAGAGCTGGAAAAAATAAAATAAAAAAATAAAGTTGATGAACCAAAAAGAAAATATTAATATATTTTGTAGTTTCTACTATGCTCGCTATAACTTTTTGTTGTTGTTGAAATAAATTTCATTGCCAGAGCCATTGAATATTAACTATAAATTTTAGGTTGCAAATAACAGGCAAATTCCAAAGCAATTAAATAAAAAAAAGAAAATGTGAAGGGAACACTCTAATATAAATGGAACATCAGTCACTTCTCATTTTTCAAGATTAGGACCCTCTGGTGTGCGCAGTTCAAATTTTCACCCTCAACTACAAGTCTATGTACAGTTTATGATCCTCTTTTTCATCCTCCCAAAGAGAAAGAAAATGAGGAACAGCTATATTCTGGTGCATAAGGAATCAGAACAATTTCATGGAAACTAATAGCAAAATGCAGTAAAGACTCAGGAAGAACTGGGACTTGGTCTGCTTGGGAGAGATGGCCATTGGATGAGTCACAAGTTGTTTTCAACCATTTCACTTAACCAGACCAAATTAGAATTTCCCTATCCAAATTTGAAAATCAGAGGATAATGTGACTGGTCCAGCCTGGTCAGATGGCTCTTCCTGGTCTTAACAGCAATGGCTGGAGGCTAGGCTCTTCTGCTACAGACCTGGTGGATGGGGGCCCATTCCACTGAATCAAGTGGCATTTCTAAAGATGATGGCATTTCTAAAGAAGATAATTTCTAAATAATTATACAAATACAAGTAAAGCATGAAAATTTTTATTTTAAATACCTTTAAACATGTTAAAAATATGTTTATTTTTAAACATGTTTAAAAATAAACATATTAAAGACATGTTTATTTCATGTCTGTTGTCAAAAATTGAAAGTTATTTTAAAAAGATCAACAATGCTTAAGCATGCTAATTGCTTATCTTGGAGATGTTTTGAAATTTAAGGATTGGACGAACTTTGAAAGTGTGTAAAGCAAAGCAACAAGCTTGATTTCCTATCAACAGGGAAAGAACTGGGCTGGCACTCATCTTTCTACATACTGCATTTCCTCCTAATCGGGAAGGAAACACGACTTTAATGTACTATTAGGCTAATATCATTTTATAACCATTTAGAAAATACTTTTAGAACTGGCAAGTTAATAACCATGAAACAACAGAGACATGAAATGTTAGCAAGTAACAGGACTTGGTTTTCAACATATATCAGAATTCTGGCATATAAGTAAATAAGCTACACTTCCCAGTTTAAAATCCATTCCCCAAATCAGACATAGCCAACATATTTTCCTATTAACACTAAAGCAAGAGCAACACTCAATTTTCTTACACATTGTATTCTTCATAGTTGGCTCTAAATACTTTGGTATTATCCAAAGTAAAACTAGCCCACAAAACATAATCTAAAAATTTAGTAATGATTGCAAAGAGCACTTGCAAATGTCAGAAATGTTTGGAATAAAAGCTGTGTCTGAGTCTCTGCTGCATACAACTCTCTGAGAACAAGAAAGCAGGGTGCCTTGCCATTTCCCAGACCTGAGCTGCTGCTGACTATGTTCCACACCTGAGCCTGAGCTGCAGTTGATACTCATCCCTGGGACCACTCTGCCACCGGGGGCCCAGGACACTGCTGCAACCTGGCAGCCTTAGTTCTGTGCCGCTGCTGTGTCTAACCTCCCTCGGGGCCTGAGTCACTCAGACCCTGGCTCCATGGGTGATGTGCACATGCCCACACTTCAGACATTGGTGCCACCACCAGAGCAGGTGCACCAGTGCCCCAGGCCCCAGGTGCTGAGCTAGTTCCATGTAGTGCTGAGGCCAGGACCTCAGCTCTCCTGTCACTATGAACGCCTACACCCCAAACACCAGCGCCACTGCCACCACAAGAATGCCAGCAAATCATCTATCTGATAAAGAGTTACTATCCAAAATATGTAAGGAACACATACAACTCAACAGCAAAAAACGAATAAAATTATAAAATGGGCAAAGGAAGAGTACAGACATTTCCCTAAGGGAGATCGACAAATGGCCAACAGGCACATGAAAAGGTGCTCAATATCCCTAATCATCAGGGAAATGCAAATCAAAACCACGATGAGATATCACCTCACACCTGTCAAAATGGCTACCATCAAAATGACAAGAGATAACAAATGTTGAGAGGATGTGGAGAAAAGGGAACATTTTTGCAACACCTGTGCATTGGTGGTGGGAATGTAAATTGGTGCAGCCACTATGGAAAACAGTATAGAGCTTCTCAAAAATTTAAAAATAGAACTAGCATATGATCTAGAAATCCCACTTATTGGTATATATCCAAAGGAAGTGAAATCAGTATCTCAAGGAGATATTTACACTCCCATGTTCATCGCGATAGCCAAAATATGGAAACAATCTGTCACTGAAGTTCTAATATTTATAGCTAAATAGAGGGGACTTCCCTGGTGGCACAGTGGTTAAGAATCCGCCTGCCAATGTAGGGGACACAGGTTCGAGCCCTGGTCTGGGAAGATCCCACATGCTGCGGAGCAACTAAACCCATGTGCCACAGCTACTGAGCCTGCGCTCTAGAGCCCAGGAGCCACAACTACTGAGCCCATGTGCCACAACTACTGAATCCTAGAGCCAGTGCTCTGCAACTAAAGAAGTGACCACAATGAGAAGCCCGCGCACCGCAACGAAGAGTAGCTCCCGCTCGCCGCAACTAGAGAAAGCCTGTGTACAGCAACGAAGACCCAACACAGCCAAAAATAAATAAATAAATAAATCTAAATAGATAGAGAGATATTTACAATTTCTTTATCTACATATGTATGCCAGACACACAGAAAGAGAAATACTTCATGGTATTATTTGTATGTGAAATCTAAGAAAGACAAACTTAGAAAAACAGAGAGTAGAATGGTGGTTGCCAGCAGCTGGGGGGTGGAGGAAATGGGGATACGGTGGTCATAGGGTACAAAATTTTAGTTAGAAGATGAATAAATACTAGAGATCTAATATACAACATGGTAACTGTAGTAAATAATTATGTATTGTATACTTGAAATTTGCTAAAAGAGTGGATCTTAAGTGTTCTCAACATACACACACACTAAATGGTAACTATGTGAGGTGATGGATACATTAACTACCTTGATTGTAGTAATTATTACTTACGGTACATTTATATTAAAACACCATGTTGTACACCTTAAACATATACAATTTTTGTCAATATATCTTTAAAAATTTAAATGACACAGTCAAAAAAAATTTTTAAGCTTTGTATGTAGTCAAGTTCCCAAGAAGCAGAGTCTGAGGTGGGTATTCTTGTTCAAGTGATTTCTTGTGGGGTGAGGTGCTCTCAGAAGAAGCGATGTGAGGGAAGCAGGATAATAAAGGGGAAGGGAAGTTCAGCAAGAATGTAGTTTCAGCTACAGACTGGCCCCATCTGACACTATGGAGAAGTTCCAGAGTCCAAATTCCATCACAGATTTGGTCCCGTGAGGCAGAAATCTTAGATAGTTTATGAATAGAAAATCACCCAGTTTCAATTTTTTTGGGGGGGGGCGGTACGCGGGCCTCTCACTGTTGTGGCCCCTCCCACTGCAGAGCACAGGCTCCGGACGCGCAGGCTCAGCGGCCATGGCCCACGGGCCCAGCCGCTCTGCGGCATGGGGGATCTTCCTGGACCGGGGCACGAACCTGTGTCCCCTGCATCGGCAGGCGGACTCCCAACCACTGCGCCACCACGGAAGCCCCAGTTTCAATTTTTTAAAGTATTGTAAGTGAGTCTAAAAATCTTTCACCAAGATGACACAGAGCTTCTCCTGACTCTACATTCACTCTACCCATTCAATCTATAAACAGCTTAAGGATAATGTGGTTGATGTAAACCCGCTTTGTCATTACTTAGACAACATCTGGAAGAGCTCTCTAGAGATATTTTTAGAGTTAACCTCTTACCTATCAAGACCTATTTACATATATCTGCAATCTACTTTCAGACATTAAATGTGAACAAACACTGCTTAATGAATTAAACTCCAATACAATTGCTTTCACTCTACCCTC
Organism: Tursiops truncatus; assembly: GCF_011762595.2. Classification (NCBI taxonomy): domain Eukaryota; kingdom Metazoa; phylum Chordata; class Mammalia; order Artiodactyla; family Delphinidae; genus Tursiops; species Tursiops truncatus. Next base: position 10,059,387 of record NC_047055.1, read on the forward strand.
AAATCAATTAACCTGCTTATAGAGAAAAACCCACGCAGAGTATTTTTAATAGATAAAAGAAGAAGATAAAAAGAGAAAATCATTGTCTATTAAAATGAAAGGAAAATAAACTAATATTTACTGAGCACCAACTCTGTATATCCCAGGCACTAGGTGAGGGACTTTGTGTATCTCATCTCACTCAAAACTCGCAGGAATCCTTTGAGGTAGATATCATCATCATCTTAATTTTGCAGATGTGTAAACTGAATTTGAGGATAGATAACTTGTAAATCTCAGGATAGATAACTTGTAGATAGATACAAGCAGCAGAGCCCAAATTTGCATCCAGATGTGTCTCATTCCAAAGACTTCACCCTTTCCACTAAGCCACTAGCTCTTAAAGATGGTTCCCGAACCAGCAGCAACAACACCATCAGGAACCTGCAGAATCAGAAACTCTGGATATGGGGTCCAGCAATCATTCATTATTCATAAAATATTTTTTGAGTGCGTACTCTATCCCAAACACTGTTATAGGTGCTAGATGCTAGGGGCTGGGTGTATTCCCTTGAAAAACTCAGGCAAGGTCTCTGTCTTCATGAAGCTTACATCTGCAGCTGCAAACATTAAGTATTGATATATACATATATACGTATAAATATAATACATATATACTCACATGTATAGTGTTTGTGTGTGTGTACATATGTGTGTATATGTACTTATGTGTGTGTATACATACATGCATATATAACACATATATATGTCTAACTCAGGGAGAGCACTGTACAATTTTCAAGATTCAAAAAGCATATCTACATTAATTAACTCATTAACTATTCATAATAACTCTGAAAATTAGATAGAATAGGTATTGTTATCAACACTTTATTCATGAGAAAAGGTACTTAGATCATAATAGTACTTTCCATTGAGCACTTACTAGGTATCAGGCACTTTATATGTATTAGCTAATTTGCTCCTCACAACAACCTCATGGAGTAGCTACAGTTATCAGTTTCCATTTAAAATGCAAAAACTGAGACAGCTGGTAAGGAGACGAGTCAGGCTCAGAAACCAAATATTTCTGATTCATGAGCCTATGCTATTATGATAAACTCTCTCCAGAAGAGTTAATTGTTTGTTTAAGGCTAAAATATGTGTATTTACCTATTTCTCACCTTAAATGGGAAACAATTTAAGCCAGGAAGAAAAAATAAAATATAACAAGAGAGCATAGATTAAAAGCATGGATGAAAGAGGAGAGAATATCTAGAATCAGGATGTAAAATGGGTTAAGGTTCCTAATAAGAAGTGCATGTCATAATGGACTTTATTTTGCCTTATGTGGGTCATCACCTTCGCTCTAAGCTCTCCATAAGTCACTGTAAAAAAGGGAAATTCAGCCAGCTAAAGTTCATAGTACCCAGATCAATTGTTCAGAACTGCAACTGCACTTGACACTGAGATCAGATAAGAATTTCTCTCGGGTCTTCCCACAGATGATACACTGCAAGTTAACAAACATCCTCACAATACATGAAACAAGAGTTTCCAAGGGCTACTTCTTTGGGGCCCCTCCTATAAAATGAAATCCCCAAAGGGAACCTCAGTGAAAACAGATCTGTGGTGAGCTCTGACAAAATGAGCCAGGTAATTAGCTCCTCACTGGTTTAATTTAATTATGGCACCTTCTTTAGTATATCTTGAGCAATAGTGGGAATATATATCCTCAAAACAGTTCTTGTCAAGTACTGCTCCTCTCAACCAATTTTCTAGTGTGTATTGGGCAGCGATGATTTTAAGATCATATTTCTTGACATGTGTTCTGAATGTAGCTCCTTTATTTTGCCAGTTAAACTACCTTATTTGCTGTAACCAATAGCTGAGCATAGAGTTGACAACCTGTAAGGCCTATCAGTTCGTTAACAAATACTTTTCCTAAATACAGTTTTTTCTCCTGACTCAACTCAAGATCTTGGGGAAAAAGACACCTATCAGTACTTTTTTATACAAGTCTCCTGAAAGACATTTCCTGTGTGAAAGCACTCTTCCTCAGCAACTCCAGGTAAGGAAGACACTTCCACCAAATGTGGGGTTCAAGTTCCCTAAAACGGTTAGCTCCTCCATGGGGTATGTGGAATAATGAAGCATTGTGAAAGACTTCAGAACACATCACCCCAAAATATGCCACTCCAGCATATTAACTATTTTGAGTTAAAAGCCCTTGAAAAGCAGCAAATACAAAAAGAACACTCTGACCTTCCTTCTTTTTCTTAAAAGCAGGAGATGAAACTACCCTGTGAAAGATGTCCTCCCTACAAGAGAAGGAATGTGACATTTTTATCACCACGGATTAGAAGCTGAGGTCGAAAAAAATCTGCTCAAACATACCTTGTTGAACTAACCTTTATCTTCCTAGTTACTTCTCCACCAAATTAACTACCCTAGCCTAAACCCTTTGCCTTGTCAGGTCTACACAATTTACTCTCCTTGTCCAGCTCAGTATATAGCATTCAACCCTAACTGCTTCTTTAGGTCTTCGTTTTTCTGCTGAAGACTCTCATAAACATATAAAAAAATAATTAAAACTTGTTATGCTTTTCTCCTGTTTATCTGTCTTATGTCAGCTTAATTCTTAGGTCCAGTCAGAGACCTTAAGAGGGTAGTGGAGAAACTTTTCCTCCCCTACAATGTAAAGACCTTAAAAATGAAAGCATATGTCCAAACTTGTCATGTGTCCATCCCATAGCAGGGAAAATGTAATTCTTAAGAAAAGCATGCCCAACTCGCAAAGGTATAAGATCACAGAGATCAAAAGATATGGAGCCAAGACTTGAATCTTATTTTTTTTTGGCTCAAGAGCTACTGCACTTTCTATTTGGTTGGTACTGATTTACTTTTATAATCAAAGTCCAAGAGGATGAATGTGAATGCATGGCGTATAAAATACTAGTCTTCCTCGGGAATTTGGTGAGAAAAAGTTACATAGACAATTTCTTAAACTCTCACTACATATCAAAACCTATTTCAAGTGATTCATATTATTTGCTTCGTTTTAATCTTACAACTCTGACAAGTAGATACTATTGTTTTTCCCGCTCCACAGATAAAACAATTGAACAGCAGATAGATGAAGTGACTTGCCCAGGTCAAATAGTTAGGGGCAGAAACAAAATTCAAATTCTAGTTCCCAAATCTACGCTTTCAAACAGTACACCACAGAGCCTTTCTCAAGAGTAAAGATTCCACATGAAGCATTTAGCTACACAATTCACAGATTAAACATAATAACTAAAAGTCTAAGGTATAGGAAAACATACACACTGAACAATAAACTGAGAAACCATAAAACATACAGGTTTTTAACTGAAGAGCCATTACTGCACCTTTATACTCTGAACTAATTATTAATTTTAGTTGGGCACTAGAAACACAATTCAAACCTCTCTCACAGACAACGGGTACACAGAACATTCTGAATGAATTTGAATTTCTTGAGGAAGATATTTTATTCTCTTGAGAGGCAACCAATGTAACCTGAAGAGATTATAGCGCTTTCCCTACACCTGTCCCCAAGGTTACTCACCCTTCCTAGTTTGCAGAATACATATTCACACATAAACATTTTATGCTAAAACCAAAATGCTTTCCTTATGAATTATTCATTTAATTTGCATTTTATTGACATAAAATATATCAATCTCCAAATAGAATATAGAGGCTAAGGGTATAAGGTGTGAAGTTCTACTGCTTGGGCTTGAATTCCTTTTCCAACACTTATTAGCTCTAAGTTCTTGGAAAAGCCATCTTTAACATGTCTAAGCTTTAGTTTCCTTATCTGTAAAATGAGTTTATAAATAGCACTTCATGATGTTGCTATGCAGATTAACAAAAAAAGTGTTTGTTTGTAAGACGTTCAGCACAGGTTCTAGTACGTAGTACATGCACATTCACTCATTCAAAACTATTTGCTGATTCTAGGCTACATACTGGACACTGTTTTAGGCATTTGGGGTACACAACTAACCCAAGCATCAAAAATCTTTGCTCTCATAAAGGGTGCATCCTAGTGAGTAAAAATGTTCATTATCAACATAGTCCTTGTTGCTATCATCAAGATTATCATGAACATCATCAATGAGTGTCCAGAAACTGTCTAGAGATTTTAGAGTCTACAAAGATAAGGATGCCCTTCAAGGAAGCATTACAAGGTAGGTCATCAGCCTCAGTGGAACAATTCAGTTCATGGCCAATCAACTCTCATTTGCACATCAAGGTCTTACTGTATCAAAGGCTATTATAGTAAATCTGTCAAGCTCCAAGGACTATATAGTGGACAGATTCACGTGCAATCATAAAGTTTGGGGGAGAAAAGAGTTAAAAGGTAACTGCTTCACAGAACCCTAAGCCACAGCTGCAATCCCTGGGGCAGAGTGTCCCTTTGATCCTGCTTTTCCCCACAAGAAGGAAACCAGGAAATGAAACACGAAAATATTTGTTTCAAATTTCCAAATGGATCCCCTTGAAGCACAACTTCCAGAGAAGATAGGGGTCCCTCTAGAGGGCAAATAAACAACCTCTTCTCTTTCCATTAAAAGGAGAGAGAGCCATCTCTATTTATTGGGAAGAGTCCTGTTGGCAACACGTAGAGTGTGCAGATATAAAGACAAGTGATGAAAGAGATCAGAGACATCAGAGAGAAAGTAATGCCATTCATGGCACTGATATCAGTCATTTCTGTGTTTGGTGAAAGTCCTTCTATTCTCACATCTGGAAAATGATTCTAAGACACAAGAAGAGGAGCCAACACAGGACTCTGTAAGCTAACCAGGTCAGAAGCAAAGAGAACAATGCCCTTGACTAGTCGAGTGGATAGAGGTACAGCCAATGAAAAAGTGACCTTATACTAGGCAGGATAGCTCAGGAAGTCTGGATATTCAAGTGAGCTCTTTATCTGCATGACATGGATGCAAGGAATCTTTCTCTGTATGTGTAACCCAGGTCTCCTAAAAATGTGATATCTCAGCTGAAAGCTGACTAAAATTGAGTCAGTCAGAGGAGGCATGGGGATAAGGAAGCAAGAGTTTTCTGTGAAGAGGGACAGCATATGGTAAAGACACAAGGAGGAGCTCATTGTTCAGTCTGGCCAGGAAGCTAGGCAGAAGCCAGATAGCAGTACACTTCATTACTATGACATCAAAAGCATCCACATAGGGCTTCCCTGGTGGCGCAGTGGTTGAGAGTCCGCCTGCGGATGCAGGGGGCGCGGGTTCGTTCCCCGGTCCGGGAGGATCCCACGTGCCGTGGAGCGGCTGGGCCCGTGAGCCATGGCCGCTGAGTCTGCACGTCCGAAGCCTGTGCTCCACAACAGTGAGAGGCCCGCGTACCACAAAAAAAAAAAAAAAAAAGAAAGCATCCACATAATATTGGGATTCATGGTATTCATAGTATACCATGAATACTCACCCCATTAATTTAAAATTAATTATTAATCAATTATAATTGATTATTATAAGCACAACCCATAAAATGATCAAGTTTATAATCATATATCTATACTATGCAATCAGATAATACATAGTTTCCTATATCAAACACATTTATATTGTATATTATAACATATACTATATACTTACAAAATAATTATTAGTTATAAGTAATTATTTATTAAGCATTTATTGAGTGCCTTCTCCTTATCAAACACTGTTCTTAGTGCTGGGTGTACTCTCTTGAACGGGTCAGGCAAGAACCCTGCCCTCGTTAAGCTTTACAGTTGTGGCGAGGGAAGCAGATAATAAGCAGGTACAGTTTTAAAAAGTTTATGTAGTAAAACAAGACCTGGAAATATAATAGAGATTAACTTCAGACTGAGGAAGTAAGAAGGGAGGCACTTTAGATGGGGTGTTTAGTTTAGGCCTTTCTGTAGAGGCGACATTTGAGATGAGACATGAATGACAAGAGGACAGTCAGAAGAGCATTCCGGGCACATAAACTGAGAGTTTAAGGACACAGGGTATAAACAAGCTTAACATGTTCAAGAAACCTAAAGAAGGACAATGTGAATGGAATGTTACAAGGGACGACGAAGAAGGTTGTATGAGATGAGCTTAGAGAGGTAAGTACTGTACAGGTTAGGTTATGCAGATCCTGGGAAGTCAGGGGAAGGAGTGCAGATTTCTTTTTCAATTAAATAGAAAGCCAACGTCATCTTCGCTCCTTCCCAAATTCCTTAGAGAGAGTTCTAGGAAATGTCAAAGGATGTGTTTCCTGTGTGCTTGTCAGTTAGCCCTCTTGGCTCCCATATGGCATCTCCCGTTTTTTCCTGTCCTTTCCTGCTCCAGCTGCTATAGTTGAACCTATAACAGAAATGACCACAGTAATACCACCATGTCACAAACACAAGGCTAGCAAAACTGATTACCAGGCACTAAAGAGTGATGGCCTGTTGGCACTCCAAATGGTTCTGACTCAACACAGCTGTTATCTGTTCTGTGCTCCAGTATCTGCAATGCTGTGCTCCAAAGTCACCCCAGATGAGGAAGGTGCCCCATCTTGTCCCTCTAGGTACTGCACCCTAGCACTTAGGTGTTATACTCTAGTACATGCATAGACTACAAAACACCAGGGGTTTCTGCTCTTCACATCCTACATAGACTTGAGTGATACATTTTTTATATTTCTATCTTTTATCACATATTACGAGGATTTTCACACCCCAGGACTCAGGTCTTTGAGAGCTGGGCTTGAGGACAATTTGTAGATCTTAGAATCTTTCCCTCATCTTCTCCTTTCCCCTCCCAAACTGACATTGGACAACATTTGAAAAGCACAGCTCTCCTTCTACTAGAAGTGTTCTTTGCCAAGATGCCACACAGTTTCTCAAGCAAATAGACCCTTCGTGGACCTGGCCCTATCGGTCCTCTAGACAGGCTACAGTTGCCAAGCTGAAACTTTGAGATCAAGCTGAATCTTGATGACCTTGATAAGATAAATCTCACTAGAATGGCAGATATTGAAACATTTCTGAGTGGGCTGAGAGGAAGTGAAGGAAGACAGAAAACTCTAGGCAACTCTTTCAAGAAATGTTGCTTCAAAGAACATCAGAGAAATGGGGATAACACTAGAATAGGATAAATGTTAAGAATATCCCATATCATATGTGTAGAACTGAGGCTTGGAGTATCTTGCCAACGTCAGACTGTTAGTAAGCTATAGATATGGGACTCAAATCCAAGTCTTTATGATCTCAAATCTCCTATTCTTTCCAGTACACTATGGTGCAGTATGTGTCTGAACAGTCAGCCTGAAAACCTGGCCTTAAGCATACAAAAGCCATTTTAATCCTATGACAGTATTTCCATTTACATGCTATTCCAGGAAGGAAAATTAAGTTTTCAACCAGTTACATTATTAATCAAGGCATATAGTGCCTTTATTAAACAGAGCTGAGAAAACAGAAGAAACACAGGAAATAACTAGTGAATCTGCTGAATCTGAAAGCTCTGTATTGCATTTGGTTTATCCACATAATCTCAACAAAACCTTTTGATTGACTTAAAAATAGTAGGGGGACAGAACTTACATTTTTATCCCTTGCTTTATTTAATTCATATATCATACTAAGACCTTTAGATATATTTTTACAGTCTCAGTGGAAACCTACACATGATAAATGACCCTTAACAGATTCTTCTTCTGAGTGTCAACCATGACAGCAAAACAACTTGCCACTTTTCAAACCTTCAGATTATTTTTGTAGTTTTTTGATTTTGTGGTAAGGGCAGTCCACAACAGAAAATCAATACCTATGGGTAAGCACAGCATGGTCACTGCCCTTGAAGAGTTTATGTTCCTGGAATAAGTGTCACACAGAAATGGAATGGAAGGATGGATTAGACACATGTGCGTAAAGAATATGATTAATTTCCCTTTAAAAATTGGTTTATAATGAAGAAACTCTGGAAAACAATAATATTGAGGCCTATTTCCAATTATCTCATTTTTGCTTATAAAATGTCTGTAATTTGGTTTCCAAATAAAAGATAATGCCACACACGACAACTTGGATGAATCTCCAGAGAATTATAATGAGTAAAAAAGCCAATTTCAAAAGGTTACATAGTGTATGATTGCATTTATATAGAAATAATGAAATTCCAAAATTATAGAAAGAACAGATTAATGGTTGCTAGAGATTACAGATGGAGATTGGGGGAAGGTGAGTGTGGTTATAAATGGGTAATGCAAAGGGATCCTTGTGGTGATGGAACTGTTCTGTATCTTGACTGGATAAATGTCTGTGTTCTGGTTGGGATACTGTACTATAGCTTTGCAAGACATTGGGGTAAATTATGTGAAAAGTAGACTGGGTTTCTCTGTATTATTTCTTATAATTGCAAGTGAATCTACAATAACCTCACAATAAAAATTTGAACTTAAGTAAAAGGTAAGGCCTTTCTATATGTACAGTAGTACAGATAGGCATATATAAACAACTAGCCATGCCTAGAACTGTGATGATAATTGTCCTTTTCCCAAATCCATACATAAATAGAAAACCATTTAAAATTATGACCCTGCATTTTATTTCCTTTTTTCCTGGAAATAAATGTAACTAAAACTGAATTTCCCTTCTTGGTACCACAAAACATGAAGTGTCAGATTTGAAATAGTGCCCCAAAGAGCACTAAGATGGTCTAAGAGTTAAGTGTACTAATTTTCTGCTGTCATATCTGTGAAGGTATAATTAAATTTCCAATAAAAACAGAGACATTAAGAAAGCTTCCTGAGACACACTGCATGTAGGGAATATAAAAATAATGTGCATTTGGACAGAAACTAAGAACTATCTATTTGGAATTTCCTTAGTTATAACTAGACAAGTCAGTCATTAAAGATTAAATGTCATGCATTTAATTACTTTTCAAGTAGTATCAAAAGTCACCTCCCACATTGTGAATCCAAAAAAAAAAAAAAAAAAAGAAAATCGACACTCTTAACAGCCCTACTAACAAATCAAACTGCCTTCAAGCAAGGAAGCACTTCTTAAATCTTCTTGGCAGCCCATAGAAACCGGCTCCCCCAACCCAGTTTTTGTCCAAAAAATAGCTCACATGTTGGAGAAAAGTAGTTGCTGGGGAAAACCTGCATTCATTTCCCCTGCAGGAGCCCAGCCTCTAGTCCTGGCAACCAAATTGATAACAATCCATTCACATACAATGTAGCTGGTGAGCTTCACTCCAATCACCTAGTCTCCTCTGCATTTATCCGAAAACTGTGATAATGAGTAAATCGATTGTAGGTGTCAATTCGAAGTAACATGGACCCTGAATAGAGAGCCAACTGCAAATGTGTGTCCCTTACTACCTGCCATTCTGCTCAGCTACCACTAAGCTGCTGTCCCTTAGACTGACACTTTAAAAGCTCCCAAAGGATCTTTTATGAAGGTAAATCAAATCATAAATAACTAGGTTAAGTAGAAAATAAGTTGCCTGATTGGTGTCTTCTCTATAAGCCTTCATTTATTCATTCATCCAATATACAGTGGTCACCTATTATAACTGAGTAGGACCCTATGGGGCTTTCCCCTATATCCTCTGCTTTAGCTCCTCTCTGAAGTACCTAGATAACAGTATTTGATGCACATTTCCTGAGTTATTTTATAGATGTGAAGACCCCCCCCACCAAATGGAAGATGTTATCACTTGATGACCATGAGCACATAGCCCCAGGCCTCCTGGAGCCTAAGGACTGATAATGTTAACCCCTGTGACATCGCCCTATTACCTCACCATCAGCCAATCAGAGAATTGTGCACATGCTGATCACATACTCTGCGACTCGGCTCCCTCACCTGGCTTTTAAAAATGCTTTGCTGAAACTCTTCAGGGAGCTCAGTGTTTTTTAGAGCATGAGCCACCCATCTCCTTGCATGGCCTGGCAATAAACCTTTCTTTGTTCCAAACTCCGATGCTTCCATTTGACCTCATTGTGTGTGGCGCACAGGAACTTGCGCTAACACTATCATGTAAAACCAAAAAATGTAGTAAGTAAGGGAATGGACTCTAAATTTAGGGAGAATTGAAATAAGATGCAGGCTTTTCAGACACAAAAGGTCTTATCTTGCATGGTTCCATTTATATGAATATCCAGAATTGACACATCCCTAGAGACAGAGAGCAGATCCCTTGTTGCCAGGGGTAGGGGAGGGGGATGGACATTGACTGCTCAATGGGTGAAGAGTTTCTTTTTGTGGTGATGAAAATGTTTTGAAACTAGATAGATGTGATGGTTGCACAAAACTGTAAATGAACTAAATGTCACTGAAGTGTTGATTTTAAAATGGTTAATTTTATGTTAAGTGAATTTTATTCCAAAAAAATGTTTTTCTAGTTTAAAATCCAGACTTGTCAACCATGTAGTTGAATGATCTTAGAAAAGTTTTTCTCGGAGTATTGTAGGGGAGCAAAACTTGCCACTGCTAAATATCTCTTTGGCATGTGGATTATTTTGAGCTGAAAACAATGAAGGCCCAAAAGAGGAAGAAACTTTGACTTTCCCCTAACTGCCTAAAAAGTTTAGATAAAGGGCCTGTTCCCAGAATAGAGCTATCTCCAGAGATATCTGCAAAGAATATGGGCTACATGTGGTGGGGGAACAGGGCCTAGAGATCAGAGTCCACCCTCTGTCCCACTATCTTGGCCTGGCCCAGCCAACATTTGCTTACCAAACATTTCCTTTTCCATGTCCATGTCAATTGCCTTCTTCCCCTTTGAAGCCCCAAACCATTACCCCTAACATCCTCTTTTGTCTTTAGCTGAAGATGATATTTAAGGTGAGGATTTCAGCCATTTTGGCAAGTTACTCAGTTTTCCTGGGTCTCTCCCATGTATATGTGTTACTGAACTTTGTTTGATTTTCTCCTGTCAGTCTGTTCCATGTGAATTTAATTCTTAGACCAGACAGAAGAACCTAGAAGAGTAGAGGAAAATCTCTTCCTTCTCAACAGTATAAATTGGGATAACACTATTTGCCTCATTAATAACCTCTGTAACGTCCTTAACATGACATCTGACACTTGATCAATGCTATATGGGGGTGAAGAAAGGAGTGATGATGCCTTGGGCAATGTGGGAAACAAAAAGAAGTCAGAAATCAGTCCTGACCTCAAGTTGCTCATGGTCAATATGAGGAAACAGAGAAGTAAACACTGAGTTTTAATAGTGTCCTCCGAAAAAAAATGCACCACCTACAAGTTGAGAATTATGTTTTATTTGGCAGACTTTCCGAGAACTTAAGCCCAGGAGACAGCCTCTTAGATAGCTCTGAGGGACTGTTCCAAAGAGGTAAGGGAGGAGCCAGGATATATAGGAGTTTTTGCAAAAAACAAAACAAAACAAAAAACCTAAAAACAAAAAACAAATAGTAGGAACATGAAAATATTACTGTTAATTAAAGAAAACCCGGACATCTCAAGTTAATGAATTTACCACTTTTCTATGTATGGGAAGATGCAAGAGTCTGGGCTCATTGAAAATATTTCCTTGATGTGCACCTTAACTATCTAGGGCCAGTATCCACTTTTCCCCATCCTGAATCCCCTCAGGAGGCACAGCTGGGGGTGGCTGCAGTGGCTGCTGGCTTGATGGCTGCAACATCCTTTGTTTACTGATATGGCAGGCGACATTCTTTGTCCACAGTAGAATTCAGCAAGCATAGGATAAAAGAATGAATAAAATATTGTGGAAACACAGAGCAGGAAAAGGTAGTTTTGCTTGTAGGAATCAATGAGCTTCACTGAGGCTCTAACATGGGTCATGAGGATAATTTAGACATTACTAGATGAAAAGGAAAGACATTCCTGGCAGAAATAACAGGTACAAAAAGGATAGGATTATAAGAGTTTTGTTTTTCATTTGTCCATAAGCTTTAGGAAAATAATACCTCAGAGGGGGCAATCAGCATTGGGAGTTCTTAGGCTCAAATAAGCTGTCTTCAGGCAGAAGACCCTAAACTATCCAGGCCAAGGGACTTACTAAAAAACTCTTTTGCAAGCCTATGTAAAATGAGAACTACCAAAAAATAAGTAAATGTGTAATAAATAATATAATAAAATGTAATAAAGTTGGATTGTTGGAAAGTTTTTGTTTCTCAACAATTAAAGGGAATATATAAGGTACTGTCTACTGGAATCTTAGAGAGGCCTTTCAAACCAAGGGCCAGTAGGAAACATAACTAATCAAAGTGGAATTCCATGTTGCCTTCTACCGTGTAATTTGGTGGTTTCAACTCTCCTTCAAATGCCAAATAAACATGTCGCATACTTGCTGAAACTCAAGACTGTTGAATGATGATGCTTGAATAATGTTATTTTCAAATAAAAAAGAAGGGTGCTCCATTAGGTTGTCAAATCTAATTTTGTCTGTGCTTTATCTTCATTCTGTTGTTTTAACGTGGTAGAGTTATATCATACAGTTGCCAAGGAATGGTGATTTTCAGGAGAAGAGAATTTTCCTTTTGAACTTGGCGTTTAATAGGCAGGGATATATGGAATCAAATGGTAGCCTAGTTTACTGGAAAGGTCATGAAGTCCTTGAATGATCTTGAGCAACTCACTTGTATATCTTGCTGGGCTCTTATAAAAATCAAATGAGATAAAGCAGGTGAAAGTGTCTGCTGTACTTCAAGTGTTAAGTCATTTAGTGTGAGTCTGCATTTTCAATGGTGGATGATGACTATATGCTTCTGAATTAATGAGATTTCGGTGAGCAAACATCTTCAACATCTAGCTCATATCATGTCCAGAAACACATTCTTTGGCGATTAAAGGTGTCCATACGACTCCCAGCAGCAAAGCTGAAAATTCAAATGCTTCTTATCCACTGAAACTGTTGGATGAATCCGTAATGTAGAAGCTACTGGATTGCAATGGATACAGAAGAAATTGGCAACGTCAGCTGCTGACTCAGTCATTCTCCCTAGAAGTCACAAGTTCTGTGCCACACTCCAGTTTTTTTGCCAACTGTTTTACTTCCGTGAATTCATCGGACATCAATGTGGTTAAACCTACTGGTAAGTGCTGAGGGAAGCAAATTGAGAATGGCAGGGTTTTTACTTCTCAAATATGGAGAATAATGTTGACAAACTGAGACCATTCCCTGCATTTGTTCAACAATGAGTTTTAAGTGCCTGCTCTGTTCATGTCACTGTGGTTGAATGACAGCATGCACATGTGAACCATTCATTCTCCTTGTATAAAGGAGTGTTAAACTGAATATAACTAAGTAGCAAAATGGCTGATACAGTCTCAAAGAATGCTGTACTATCATGAAGTGGACAAAAGAGTTCTGTGTCTAGCTACTGAAGAAGACTTCACTGGGGAAGAGGGATTTGAGCTGGGTCTTGACAGATGGTACAATTTAGATAGATAGAAGGGATGAGGAAAACAGAACTACATAGGTATTCGTTCCAGGAATAGTCATTCAAAATCACAGATCTGCATCTACTTTGGCCAGGGAATTTTCTGGCTGCTATAGTTATTAATTATCTATATTAAATGATAGTCAAATGAATGGTGAGTAAGTGAACATATGAGATCAGCAAGCAACTAGCCCAGATGAGGATGCAGATGGTAAAAAAGATCTAGGTTGCCTTCTGGGGATGGTTTCTATTTCCTAAGATTCCTCTACCCCTTCCTTCCAAGAAAATAGTAAGGAAAATGTCCCTCATGACATATGGTGAAGATACAAGAGGAAAACTCCTAGGTGGGAAATGTCATAGATGGGATACAAAAACAAAATTTAAGTCTTTGGGCTACAATTATTTTGTTTCTCTCCTGGTATTCCTGTAGGAAAGTGGTTAACTCCTTTGGGAATCTGATAAAAGCACTGGACCTTCTAAAGCAAAAAAAAAAAAACAAAGGAAATTTGTACCCAGGCATTTTTGCATGCAGTTTCGTGGGGTCAGGATCCCTAGGGCTCATATATACAGTCCCTAGGGGTCCATGGACCCTAGTTACAAACGTCTAAAAGACAGCCAAAAAGAATCCTGGCTAAAATCATTAACTTGCTTAAGTATTAGTCATTGGCTTCCCCATGTTTGGAATTAGTTCCACTTCTGCCAAATGAACTGGCAGAAATTCCAGCCCATAGAACGCTTTTTCCCACTTACAAAGACTGTTAATTATCTCCTCAGGCCTCAAGCACCATTGTAATTAATAATAGCTCAGATGAAAAGTAAATTAGAAAAGACTCCAAGATGTTCTATTACTGTACTGAATTATATTAAAAATAATATTTAGCATTTCAGAAGTTACTTACATGTGCCCAAAGTTATTAGAAGTTGACAATTAACAGAAACTGGTCAATATAACTACCTCTGGAAAACATCTACAAATGTATTGAAGCTTCCTCAACCCCACCACTTCTTAAACCATAGCTCATTCCTGGCCCATCCTAGAAGTGGACACTTCCTCCTGCATGAAGTCACAGGGCCGCCTTGAGGACAGGCATTGGGTCTTATACACCTTAATATCCTCATAGCACCGTGTACTACAGATTAGGTGCTCACCAACTCTCTTTCAAACAAAAGAAAAATGCTTTCAAGGAAAGGCTAGTCCCATGTACTGTCATGTTCTTTGTACATTGTAGGAAGCTCAGATTACACAATGCCCTCTTGGATCAAGTTTGGTTTTAAGAGAAGAGAAAAAATGAATCCATAATAATTCTAGTTCAGCTTCTCTCAAAAGATGAAGCATCAGCTTCACCTGGGAATTTGTGAGAAATATAGAATCTTGAGCCCACCTAACCTACTACATCAGAAACTCTGGGAGTGGGGTTCTATATTCTGTGTTTTAACAAGCTTTCTAGAAGATTCTGAATGCGAGCTAATATGGAAAAACCACCAATCTAGATAAATGATCCTCCCAAAAGAAGATTTTTTTCTCCAAAATACTGACAAGTGATAATAGTCTACAATTTCCAATCAATTTCCAATCCACTGACTTCATCATATTAAAAGAAAAAGAGTATTGGGTAACAAAAAGAGCACTGGCATGGGAACTGGACCAATCTGAGTTTCAATGCTACCTCTGCTACTTTCTAGCTCTGTGACATTGGGCAACGCTTGTAACATCTCTAAGCCTCAGTTTCCTCATTTGTAAAGTGAAGTTATTGTAAAAATTGATTTTAAAGTTTCCTACAAGCACTATAATTTTGTGCGTTTCATTGTAGACAAATCTTCAGTATATATTTATTGAGCATCTATCACAATTTCAACAAATCTGAAGGATATGAAAGAAAAAGACAGCCCTTACTCTCAAGAAACTCAAACTCCAGCTAGAAAAACATGTAACTTATACATCAAAGGAATATATTAGATAGAGACAGAAAAATATGCACCTAATCATGGCAAGGTCAACTCAGAATGAAGGAAACCTGCTCTTTCTATGGGGATGATTTGAGGGATGTCCAGGGGATAGATAAGTCTAAGGATAACCTTCCCACTAGGTATGTCACCGTTTCCAGATAAATCTCTCCAGTCTTATTTAGGTAGTAGGATTAGGCAGGAATTTAACAGTTTTGAGCACGTTCTACATTCCAGGTATTGTACTTGAGGCTTTACATACATGATTTTATCTAAAAAGCTCTTGACTATCAAAGAGCCAGATACTAATATCATCTTCATTTCACAAATGAGAAAGCTGAAGCTCAGGGTTTAAATAACTTACCTAAAATGTACACATCCCAGAGAAGAATCTGGGATTCATTATTTTTATTTTGTACTTATGATGTTTTCACAAAAAATTATGATGTTTTCATAAAAAAGAATCCATTGTGTGAACTTAAATTAATAGGATTAGGCATTCATGCTCTGAGATATTTCAAACCTTCTGTGAAATAGATAAACATCAAATATCACCCACTTAGATCAAAAGATCCCAGAAAGGGGATGTACAAGGTTAGAACAATTTAAGATGCTTTGGGGATTATAAAGTAGTTCTCATAGGAATTAAAACTTTTACATCTAAAAGGAATGTAAAGCTTTTTGCTTCCCAAAGATTCAAGACTTTCAGTTATTTGGTTGCCTGAACAGTCTGACCAGCAACTATTCTTCAACTAAGTTAATTACTAATGAAGTAAGCTCTGGGAAACCTGAAAAACAGGTTGGCTTTTACTCAAATAAGCTCTTTGGACTGAAAACCATGAACCGTTTGTGGTTTATTCATTTTTGTTTTCGTTTTTTTTTTTTAGTAAAAGGAGAGGGAATCTTATTAAATCAGTACGTAATCACTTATAATTCAGGAATTTCCTGATACGTGGGTCATTTTGGGCCTTCCATAATTATTTAAAAACATTTATCTTTAACCTACCCTGGTACATGTAGGTACTTCCTCAAATCCCTGTTCTGCTTTAGGAATAGATAATTGTCATTGCATCAGTGCATGTCTTCTACTTAACTTGGCTAGAGACATCTGTTCTTGGGGCATGAAATTCCTTTCAGCACAACTATTTCCCTGCAGTTTAGAAGACATTCAGTTCTGTTCTAGTTGAAGCCTGAAGCAGGGGTTCTCATCCTAACTGCATATTGAAGTAATCTAGGTAATTTTTAAAATATACTGATTCCCAGATTCGATTCCTAGAGATTCTGATTCAATTGGTCTGCAGTGTGTCCTAGGCACTGGTACTTTTAAAAAGCTGCCCAGGTGATTCAAATATATATGGTCATAGTTGAGAATTATTGTCTGAGATTATGTTGTCATATAAGAAGGCAACTCAGCTCACAAATTCTACAAACTCTGCAAATTTAATTGGGAAGATGCTGGGGACAGAAATTTACCTACAAACCTTCAGGTAACTTTAACCTCTCTTTGTGAAAGAATATTGTTTATAACAGCAAAGTGTTGGGATCAGCTGAAAGGCCCAACAAAAAGTGAGCAATTAAATAATTAAATATACATACAAATGAATAATAGAAAGGTAATAAAGCGTTAAGATAAAACAAGAGTTACTTTACCTCATAATAAAGTTACTACATATTCTTTTGAAAATCATTTGGAGGATACATATAAAAACACATAGAAGAAAATGAAAGTCACACGTAATCCCACCTAGCAACAGTTTGTGTTAATCTGGTGACTATCCATCCTAATTTCCTCATTTCTTCCATTCTTGATGATAATGGTAATGATGATGATGATACCTAAATATTATTATATAACATTAAATATATGTATATTGTTTCTAGTATATATGCTTTTCTAGCCATTTAAAATAAGCTAAAATATTATTTTATAACAACATTTGATCCTCATTATTAAAAAAAGCTAAAATTTTTCTAATTCTACATGCTAGCAGTGTTCTTCAATTACTTCCATAAGGGGTACTGCTAGTCACTTATTAGTTTGCTCTGGTATCCATTTCTCACCCTCCCCCTGACCAGTTCTGTACGGTACATGGCACAGGGTGGGGAGGTGGGGGTATGAGGAGGAGGCTAATCCCGGAAAACTGCATTTTCAAGGCTCCCTTGCCAACTAGCTTCCAGTTGGGTTTAGCTAATGGGTGATACTAGAGGAACGTGGAACGTAGAAAGAGGGGAGAAGTCAGGGCATTTCTTGCTCTCTCTCCCTGCTTCAGGTGGTCTCTCTGGCAGTGGTTCATCTCGATTTTTCCAGCTCCACCTGCACTATCTCTACCTTTATGACTGCAGTTCCCATCAGTAGCCTGAGCTGTACCAACACCACCTCTGCTCTGTGTCCCTCCAGCCCTAGAGCTGGTAGCAGCTTCTTGCTGTTGCAAATCCTTAGATTTTCTCACTTTCCCATTTGTCTTTTCAGCTTTTCAGCTATCCAATACCTTTGTAATGAATCCCCTGGCTCTGTTTTCTTCAATGTACCCTGACTGGTACACTGATATTACCAGAAGAGTATTCCTTGGGCCAAAGGAGATGCATGTTTTAAATAAAGTTTATATTATGCAATGAGAATTTGTTCTGCAGCCAGCATGTAAAGATGCATGACAGAACATGTTTTCCTGGACCCTCTGTTTCTGGGATTTATTATTTTCTGTAATCTCTGTCAGCTTCAAAGTGTTTCTTCAGTTTGCATTTCTTCTCTTGGGTTAATATTTTCCTGAATTGTAAGACTGAATACACCATGAGGGCAGGTACCCTGCCCTTTTTGTTCCCAACTGCATGCTCAGCACTTGTCTCTGTGCCTGACAAAGGAAACATTCATTATTATTAACTGAATAAAGGAGGAAATGTAAATGAATTTTCTATTGCTTCATTAGCCATTAGAACAAGCCTACTCTATAACATCTTTTATTGTGTAGGAGGGAAAATTCCCCTCTCATTACTGTTGATTTTTTGTTCCCTCAGTATTTTGTGGAATATTCCCATTTCTTAGTAGTAAACTTTGGAAACATTTTTGTTAAGTTCTTCCCTCCCCCACCTCCTAATTTCTTTTCCCCGTTGGGACTTGGATTATGATAGTGTTAAATATCTAAATTAAATTGGTAGAGAATTGACATCTTTAAAATAATTGATTATTAAATCCCTCTTGTTTCACCCTTGTTTGTGCTACCTCCCACCCCATGCTCTACCCATTTCTACACTGCTTTCTGCCAGGAGACTTATGAATCTGGCAGCCTTACCCTCTGGCTTCTGATTGGGTTTAGCCAAGGGGAAGAACTGACAAAAAGTGTAGGATGGCAAGGTATTTTCCCTTCCAGCTCCCACTTGATTCAGTGTCAAGTCTTTAGTGGTTGGGTATAGCCAGGAAAGTAGAAGTTCCAACTTAACAATTTTCCACATACAGGTCATTATGTGCCCTGCATATTTTTCTACAATTTGGGTTGCAGCTGTTTTCAGTGGTCAATTTTTAAATAATAGATATTTCTATTTAAAAACCATCCCAAATCTAATTATTAAAACCTACTTTTAAAAATGTTGGTGAGTTTTTCCTTGGGATGGTATTTTATATTATATATGTTTATATAGCTTGTAATTCTCTTTTATTCTGGCTTTGCATCACATTGTGAGCACTTCTCAATGTCACTACATCTATTCAGGACTATATATCAATATAACCAGTTAGAAAATAAAAAGAAAATATTCCATTAATTAAAACATCATTATAAAATACACAAAATTTAATCTAATGCAATCTTTTATGTAAAAAACATAGAACTTTGCTATGGGATATAAAAGAAGCTTAAATAAATGGACCAGAACACCATTAGTCAGGGTATCAGTAAGAAACATAAAGGCAGACTCAGCTGTGATTCAAAGATAATTTACTTAAGGACTATTCAGAGTTGAGCGCAGGGTTAAGGGAAGCAACAACGAATGTGGAAGTAACTCAGGGACTAGCAAAAGTGAGAAGCCCTTCCCACCCATAGACATGAAAGGAAAAGGGAAAAGAACTGCTTTGTCAGAGCCTGGTAAGCGATGGAGCAGAGGAAGAGAGGATGCGGTCACAGAAGAGGAGAGATCCAGCCACTTCCAGAAACATGAGATGAATAGGGTTGGTAAAATTATCCAGGATGGTGGCTGACATTTTGGAGTCTGAGATCCCAACCCACAGCGGGGTATTGCTCACGTTGCCCACGGTCAGAATTGTGACTCAAACTATTCACTATGGTATGGCTATTTGGGGAATGCAATGACATGTTTCATTAATCAACGCCACGGAAGAGTCAGTAATAGTGTAGCTAAAGTGTTAGGCAGTTTTAAACAATTACTTTCCATGTCAATACATGTGTAATTTGTCAAAAATTAAGGATTCTAAATTTTTATAATCTTGGGTTTTCAATCACAATTTATGATACTGATTCTTTTGTATATGAATTCACAGAAATAGTATGGGGTGGAAAAATAATGCAGGACTCCGTATACGTCCTTTTACAATGGGTATGCTAATATCCACCACTCATTCCTCAGAGAGGTACAGTGAGAGGACAATAAGGTGACAAGTGTGCCACTGCTTTCTAAAGTGCTCAGCAAATGCATTTTCTAAAGTGCTGTTCAAAGGTTAGCTGTGATGATCACAAATGAATATTCGAAACACAAGCCATTTGTATTTCGTCAATTGCTTATGGTACGAATGCATTCCAGGAGATGATGTTTGGATGTCTGCACTTGAATCCCAAATTCTTTTGATGATATAAAGAAATGATGTACATGCCCGTATTATTAATAGAAGTGCATATTGTACTTCTATTTTGTAACAAGTTGCTAATTATTTTTCTAACCATTGATAAATCTATATGTAGAAAATACAGTTATATATCCTCACATGTGATGACTGTGTTATTAACTTGTTTAAAAATATCTAAATAGTAAGATGAATAACAAGGGTACTGTCTTCTTGTCCGCATTAGCAAAATAAAGGCAGCACTCAAGCACAATGGGCATAGATACTGCACAGGCCCTGGATCTAGGTAAACACAGACATAAACTACATCTGAAATTGCCTAAATCAGCCACCATTCAATGTAATGGCAACTGGCAAGGGGAACTGATGACAATGTTGTTTCCTTCTTAATGCCTATGTTTTCTAGACTTACATAAAGTTAAAAAAAATCACAGGAGACAGGCTCACTTTAGCTACCTATTTTCCCCCATTTCCCATTTAGGATTTCCACTTTAGATTACACATGGCTCGACAAATTGCACTACTTGTGCTCCTCTCAAATGGACAATCAATAGTTGTCAACGATTCACCAAGCCTAAGCTCGTACCATCTATTTTGGTGAGGCTCAGATCAAAGTGGCCAGTCTGAGAGCCTTCACTTCAACCTCAAAACTACTTGCCATGCTTAAGCTTTTCAAAATGCACAGCATCTATCACGTGACATGTTGACTGAGGTGGGTAATAAAAGCATTTCAGAGAATAGGGAAGCTTCTCTCTGTTTTGAACACAGTCATGAGTTCAGGAAAAGCTTTGAAGTCTCACCATGTCAGTTTTATGACTTACCATTTGAGGTTTTTCCAGTCTAACACAGTCAAGCATATGTCTGCATACGGTGCACATCTAAGTCTGGCCAAAAGTGTCTTTTGATTTGTCATAGCATTGCAATCATTCTTTTGTGCAGCTCACAAACTCTTCTCAAATAGAAACTTAGCATCTTTTAATTGAGTTGGCAGTGGAAACCCTCAACTTTCTTTTGTCAGCTAAATCACTCTGTTTAGCTAGAACCTTTATTGCCACTTCAGAATATCTGGTCCATTTAAAGGATAGCTGTATCTCCCCTCATTTGAATAGCAGAGGAAGGTTAATTGTAACAGGCCCCATAGGCAAAAATATGTTCTTTGCTGGATTTGACATAGCTTCATATTCTAAAGATGGCCTCAATAATTGATGGAAAATTATCTGGATTAGGACCCTTTCTCACAGCTTATATATGCACGTGACTGTAAGTGGAATTACATATAACACCAAGATAAGTGGTCAAAATTAAGCAAATTCATGATTGGTTATTAAACGAGTTGGGTTTTGAGTAAGTAGAGGCTATGTGGAGTTGGAATATTCATTGGGAACATACACTGCCAAGGAAGGCCAGAAGTACCTATCAGACCATTTAATGAAAAGTAGTAGAATGATGGGGAAGACAGTAATATGCAGTGGTAAGAAGAATGGAAACAGTGACTCTCTTTTTGTCTCCCATGTGAGACTGAGATGTGAACAGCACTTATGATATGCCAGAGTACCAAGCACCGAGTTGAAGATAGACCCTGAGAGCAGACCCAAAGACATCCTGGAAGGATGGGGAGTAAATCTGACAACTGAGGAACCTGAAGAAATGACCCAAGACACTGACTTGTATAGCTGCCATTTTGACTGCCATTGACTGGAATATTGGGGTCCTGGGGCAGATATGTCAAATTCCATCTGAATATTAAGGTTTTTTTCACGTTATTTACTGTCACATAAACATCTATTTTGATAAGCTTGTGCAAAGCATGTCAGCAAAAATCTGGCAACAATTCCTGTGTCACATTTTGGGTATTTCAGTAGTTATGACAGAGGAAGGAATAAATGATGGCAAAGACAGTATTCCATGAAAACCCATTGTAGATGTACTTGGGAAAGAGTACAATAAGTTTGGTGTTATATACATACATGTTGACAACTCATAACTAAGTCATAGCAAAGATATCTGCAAGACAATAAATGTACCCAGTACAAATACTGTTCTACCTGTCCTATGTTCAAGGACTAATAACCTCATATAAAAATGCTTCTTAATTCTGAAGCAACTCAAAGCTTTTAAAGTACCTCCTGGTATCATCTCATCCAGTCTTCTCAAAAACCCCTGATTTGTGCTCTGGATACATCATGATTCCCATTTTACAGATAAAGAAACTGAGACTCAAATAATTTAAATAAATTACTTAAGGTCACCCAAATGGTTAATGAAGAAATGAGGTACTGAAACCACTAGTTCCAGTGATCAGCCCCTTCAACAGCAGGGAGCACAGCATTGCAAGCCAACACTCCAATGCCACGAGGGCCTCATTAAATGCCACCATGGGTACCAGCACACCGACTTAAACATCCTTTAAGTCTTACCTTTTGTCCACCTGTTTCCATACTCACAGCATATCAGCTTTATTGTTTTCTCCTAAATTGGTGTGGTTCAGTACCACATCTATGTCTCTCAAAAGGATGCCCTGGATTTTAACTAGTTACCCTGGTTCTGACGGTGGTCTTGATATTTGCTTGTCAGCCATACATAAAACTGTCATGGGTAAGAGGCAACTGTTTCTGTTCCTACAAAACACCTCCCATTAACTGACAGAGGAGGATGATTGGACAGACAGCTTCAGGTTTATTATAAACTATTCAACATTCTATTATTTTTCTTTGGGTTTTATTGATTTGATGGAAACATCTTTTGGAAAAAAATGAGGAGTGTTATTTTTGGTTGTACACTCACAAATTGAAGCAAACTGCGATAGGATCTCTTTGGAATACGGTCTCTTATGTGTAGCATACAATCTTTACTGCCAAAAAACCTGACACAAGCTCTTTAAATTGTGTGTGTGTGGCCAGCCAACAAAATTCCTCTCATATTGAAAATACTAATCTTGGTTATGTGTTTTCACTGATTACTTTGTGATTCCCTTCATACATCTGAAATATAAACCTCTTGACTTTAACTGCAAGGTTTTTCCTTCGTTTCACTCTTTGGAGCCTAGAAGATAGGATTCTGAACAAAGCTGCTTAACAACAAAATAAACTTGGGAGGCAATAAGCTTACTTCTATATAGCTATGTTTTTTGGGTGGCGTATAAGAAATATTGGAAGTATAAACATGATTGCATCATCTACTAAGTATAATAAGGAAGTTATTTTTCAAATCAATGGGTGAAGTGGAAAGTAACTCATCAAAAACCTCTTGAAGACGTTCTATGAGCAAAGGTGTTCTAAGCAAACACTGAGGGAGTAACAGGGGAATGACACTGAGGGTGGCCTACTTCAGTCTTTGACACAAAACTGATTTCACCCTTACACAACTTACAGCCTAAGAGTTCATATGATCACACAAGAAAGATCTATGTTTTCAAAATAATCTGCAGCTTTAATTGATGTAAAGCTATTTTAAGCAGGAGGTCAGTAACTTCTTCAATCCAAAGGGATATAGGCACTGCCTAAGATGACGCCTAGTAGCCAGTGTAAGGCCTGAAAGAAAAATGGAAAACCAAAGAAGAGAGAGAAATGGAAAGGAAACTACCAAGGCTGACAGAAGAGAGAAAAGGACACTTAAGGTAAAGAATAGCAGAAAGATAGCACCTACTGGGAACATATCTGTTTTAAACTATCTGCATGAGTCACTCCCTCAGCCTCCTTCAAACCTTTGCATGAATGTCACCTTCTCAGTGAAGCCAGCCAGGACCCGCTTATTTAAGATTGCAGTGTTTGCACTCTGCCCAAGCTTGGCATTCCTTGTCACTCTCATCCTGCTTATTTCTTTTTTCCCATAGCACTAATCACTTTCTAACATATTATATATATATTACTCATTCTTTACATTTACTCTCTATGATAGGTGTCTCCTTACTAGAACAAGGGCAAGGATTTCTGTTGGTTTTAATTGTATATCCCAGTGTGTAGGGCAATGTCTGGCATGAAGTGGCTACTCAAGAAATACTGGTTGAATGTATAAATGAGTTCATAAACATTAACATATTACTCTAACTGTAAGATAAAAGAAAAATATTTTTAAACACATATGTATACTTTCATATGTGTGCTCATACACAACTATAGTAGAGAAAATCATGAAGATGAAGTAGTTATAAGCTTGCACCTACATCTAGAATCGCTGACAAAATGATAGCTTAAAATGCAGACTAATGCAGTTGTACTGGACTGTGTAATTCAATACCACGAGCAGTACTATTATCAGGAACATCATTTTCTTAAATAGTACACAAAACTCTTAGCAATGTATTATCTTCCCTTGCTTTACACAGTAGTTGCATCCCTAGAAATTTCAGCACAGGAATAGTAAATCCATGCAAAAATACTTAATGTTTATCAGTAAAATTGAGTTAGCTTCTAGACTGAGGTAATTAGGAGGAAATTATAAGCTGCAGTAGGATATTTGAAGTCAACATTTTCTTGTGGTTACTGTCCTCTAAAAGGCTAGTAGCACACCCCAACATCACTGAAGAAAACCAAAAAATAAGTTCTCAAGTATTTGTCAAAGTACTCCCTCCTTCATTGAGAACCTCCGACCTAAACCGTCCCCAGTAGAGTTCGCTCACAGATCCCATAAACAATCCTTGACACTTCAGCAGAGGATACCAAGTTGAGAACTTTGATAGTCTGACCAACCTTCAAAACAGCATGGTGGTACCCAGGATTCCAAAACCAGTCCCTGCTTAAAAACAAGTATGTAATAAGTTATGCAACTTAAAAACAAGTATGTAATAAGTTATGCAACAATCATAATAAGTTATGATTTTAATCAATGGAGACAAGCCCTCATAGGAATTTTGATCTGTCTTACTGTTTTTTTTTTGCTTTCAAACACTATTTTTAACTGATATGAATTAACCAGAAAATTATCTCAAGCAACTATCTCACTTTATAAAAATTTGATTATTCAAAACCAGAGCCAGCGTTATAAATGCCCAGAAAGAATAATTTTCCTTAGGTACAGATTCTATAGCAAACCTGATGGATTACACTCCCTATTTTATTTTAAAAAGCAAAGCAAAGCAAAAAGTGTATACACACAGACACATAATCATGGATAGAAATTCACTAAAGACTTCCTTTTGCACACAGTTAAAAAGTTATGAGCTCTGAACATTAGCATTGCAAATACATATACACTGTTTTCAATTTAGCTCTAAGGAGAACTACTTTGGCGCCTTTGGCAAGCAAGCAATAATACATCATTGGAAACACAGGCACACGCTGTTTTGGAATTAGCACACACTCATCTCCACCCTCTCCTCCTGTCCCTGAAGAAAATTGCCAAGTAGATCTGCATTATCATTACCTAATGATGATTAGCTTCCTTCCTATTCTTGAGTTTGAAACTGCAGATTTCAGTGACATACAACATTGAGACATGAGCAATAAATCTGCAGTTATGAACAGCTTGCTTTTATGGAAATATGTCAAACTGAATATATTAAAATAACTTTCACATCAGCTTGTCACAGTTTACTTTTTATCATTTTCAGTGCCGACAAATATGCATTTAAATAAAATAACTCATGTGATATTTAATGTATTTTTATAAATATTATAACTTCTATAGACAAGCTAAACTAAGCACCCCCGTGACCTTAGGGTCGATTGTTATACATTTCTATTAGTGTTGGGCCATGTGCACTGAACAAAGGATCAGATGACTGGGTCCCAGCTTCTCCAATGTGCCTCAGTTTCCTCATCTATAAAATAAAGATATCATTAGATGATCGCCAAGATGTTCTATCTGACTTTGAATATTTGTTAGAGCAGGGGTCCCCAACCCCTGGGCTGCGGACCAGTGATGGTCCGCAGCCTGTTAGGAAGCGGGCCGCACAGCAGGAGGTGAGCGGCAGGCAAGCAAGGGAAGCTTCACCTGCAGCTCCCCATCGCTCGCATTACCGCCTGAACCATTCTCTCTCCCCCGGCATCTGTGGAAAAATTGTCTTCCACCAAACCAGTCCCTGGTGCCAAAAAGGTTGGAGACTGCTGTGTTAGAGAACAATTCTAAAAGTTAGCGCATTTCAGGAAGTCAGTCTTCATCTCAGAGTACTATTATTTGCAAGGAGAATAATAAAGAATACAAATATTCATGAATATTCCTAAGGACTGAAAGAAATATATAGAATTGCAATGTGTTTGATTCTTAGATCAGAATACATTTGGATTCTTTGTGCCCATCTCCTTTATTCATCCACCTCCTTGGTGTTTGCAGATTTCTAATCTTCTGATTTAGTACTTAGCCAGAGCCTAAATCACACTTTAGGAAAGACTTACTTAGGGATTAGTTGATAGCAACATTTAAATGTTTTCTCAAAATGGATAAGTAATGATCACAAGTTACAAAGACCACTTAAAAGATGAAAGACAGTGAATTTGGGTTTATAGATGCCTTTATTCTCCTTTTCCTGTAATCTATTCTCCTAGCAAGCAGGGGACAAGGGTCTATCTAAAAATTTCCCAAAGTCTCATCTTTGTTGTTGTTGTTGTTGTTGTTTAATTTATTTATTTTTGGCTGCGTTGGGTCTTTGTTGCTGCAGGCAGGCTTTCTCTAGTTGCGGTGAGCCGGGGCTACTCTTCATTGTGGTACACGGGCTTCTCATTGCGGTGGCTTCTCTTGTTGCGGAGCACAGGCTCTAGGTGTGTGGGCTTCAGTAGTTGTGGCATGTGGGCTCAGTAGTTGTGGCACACGGACTTAGTTGCTCCGCAGCATGTGGGATCTTCCCGGACAGGGATCGAATCCGTGTCCCCTGCAATTGGGAGACCCTGAGCAGAAGAGCTAGCTATGCCAGACCTGATCTCCTGATCCTCACAAATTGTGATATAATAAATGTATGTATTTAAGCTACTGACTTGGGGGCAATTTGTTATACAACCATAGAAAACGAATGCACTGTCTATAAAAACAGCATTTGTTGAAAATTCAGAAATGTTTAAATAAGAAAATAAATCATTTATAATTCTGATATGCAGAAACTATTTATTATTTTAAACATTTTAGTACAATTTTAGAGTTTCTCCTATACATAGTCTATATCTATCTTAGTCTATCTTAGAAAGTGCATTTGCAAATTTGCATTCTGTATTCTCACAGATAGTCATAGCATAAGCTTTCTACCCCCAGGAAGTGAGTCCATGAATGCAGAGACTTTGTTTTAATCATCAGTACATCCCCAGCATCTATAATAGTGCCAGACACATAATAGCATCTAAATACATATTTGCTGAATGAATGGTTGAATGAATTGATGTTTTACATCTATAATAATTCTTCATAAACTTTCTAGTGGTTGCATAAAATTCCACAAATGGAGTGATTACAATTTACCTAACCATTCCTCTGTTTTAGATTTGTACTTGATATTGACATATGTATTTTTAAATTATTCCATTATATATACTTTCTTCTAAGCCAAATATATCTTTCTCCCCTCTCTCTCCTTTCCACCCAATATTGCAAAACAGGAGTATACCATGCCTGGTCAGAAAGAGGCAAACACAAAGTTGAACTCACATCCCCCACTGCTAATATAAGAAAATATATACCATCTGAGTTAGGAAGGACCAGAAAGCAAAGGTCGCACAGCCAGTGAGCAGAGGAATTGAGATTCTCATTTTTTCCATCTAGACTATTTCAAAGGCTCATAACATCCATCTTGCTTCTCTAATTCAGCTTTGGCCTTATTGTTAGATTAATCTTCCTACTATACAAATGAAATTATGCCTATCCCCTTCCTGTAAAACCCAATAATAGATTCTCATTGCCTATAAAATAATGTCCAAACTTCTAAAAAGTCACACAGGGCCCTCCTTAGTATCACCTCATCTATACTTTCAGCATTGTTTTCCCTAAGTTCTTCCATATTTATTTATGACTCTCCAGTCCACCAACCCTGAATGAATGATGTGTTAATGAATTCTTGTACTCTCTTCCCCTATTGTTTTTTCTTTGACCTGGGATGATTTTGCCATCATTCTCTAGCTATCAAAATGATTAGTATTTGGATGTATGACAGAGACTGTCATACAGAGTGAAGTAAGTCAGAAAGAGAAAAACAAATATCGTATAATATTGCTTATATGTGGAATCTAGAAAAATGGTACAGATGAAGTTATTTGCAAAGCAGAAATAGAGACACAGATGTAGAGAACAAATGTATGGATACCAAGGGGGGAAGGTGGGGTGGGATGAATTGGGAGATTGGGATTGACATATACACACTACTATGTATAAAATAGATAACTAATGAGAATGTACTGTATAGCACAGGGAACTCTACTCAATGCTCTGTGGTGACCTAAATGGGAAGGAAATTACCTAAATGGGAAGGAAATCTATAGAAGAGTGGGTATATGTATACGTATAACTGATTCAATTTGCTGTACTGCAGAAACTAACACAACCTTGTAAAGCAACTATACTCCAATAAAAATTAATTTTAAAAAAAGAAAAAAAAATGATTAGTATCCTTCAAAGTCAAGGTGGCTCCTAGTAAGTGAGTGACAGTTTTCCTTGGGTCTCTTTGTGAGAATAAAGAATTCCTGCTTCTATAATTCCATTCTGCTTTGTGTTACAAAATATATGACTAGCTCTGCCACTAGATGGATTTCTCCTTGGGGGTAGACACTTGATTAAACAAAACAGAAAACGTCCCTGCTTTCATGAAGTTTACATTCCAGGAAGGGAAGAAAAACATTAACAACTGAACAAACTGCTCTGTGATATGTTCTCAGAAGATAAACTAAATCAAGTTAAAGGGACAATGAGTAACTGGTGTCTGTGTGTGCATGTGTGTATATATATCCATGTGCTACTTTTACAGTGTGATCTAGGCAGACAGCTCCAATTAGATGGCATTTGAGCAGAAACAAAAGGAAGTGAGGGGGTGAGCCAAGTGAATATGTGGAGGCAGAATATTCTTGATTTTGAGCATAGAAATGAAATCATCTGACTCGTGTTTTTATAGGATCACTCTGACTGCTCTGTTGAGAATAGATGGTAGAAGGTCAAGGGCAGAAGCAGGGAGACCAGTTAGAGAGTCGTTACAGTAAGAGGTGATGGTTCACACTAGGGACATGGTGGTGGAAGTGGTGAGAATATATATAGTCAGTTTCTGAATATATTTTGAAGGTAGAGACACTCAAATATAAGCTACCCACTAGAATGTGAGCTCCATGAGAGCTGAGAAATTTGTCCTTTTTGGTACTGCCTTATCCCCAGTAAGTCAAACAGTGCCTGGCACTTAGTAAGCACTCAATAAATATGTTAGTTGAATGAAGAGCCAAACTAACAGGCTAATTGATGAAATATGAATTTTATGTGAACGTGAAGAGTCAAATATAACTGTAGTTATTGATTAGAGCAAGTAAAAGAATAAAACTGCCATTTATGAAGATGAGGGTCACTAAGGATATTGCATACCTTGGGGGGATTGGAAATTAAGATATCTGCCTTATACATGTTAGCTTTGAAGTGTCTATTAGAAATTTAAATGGAGTATCAAGTAGACAGTTAAATATATGAATTGGGATTTCAGTGAAGAGGTCTGTATTGAAGATATATATTAGGGAGCTGTCAGCAGCATATACATGACACTTAAAGTAATAGAACTGGATTAGGTCATGTAGGTATCAAATGTGAATAAAAAAGAAAAAGAATCTGATGACTGAGCCTTGGCCCCCCAATATTAAGAGGTTGGGGAGAAGACGAGAATCCAGCAAAGGAGACAGAAGTCACCGCCAGTGTGGTAGGAAGAGGACCGCGAGAATGGGTCCTGAGAGCTAAATAAAGTGTAACAAGGAGGAGAAAGTGAGTTGAAGACTAAGAATTGAACATTGGATTGGATGACAGAGAGGTTGTTGGTGGCATGATAACAGCATATTTTGCAGAGCAGTGTTGGTGAAATCCTGATTGAAATGATATAAAGAAAAAAAGTGAAGTGTAAATCAGTGGGTGTAGATAACTGAAGGAGGTTTTTGTTGTTGTTATTGTTTGTTTTTTGGAAAAGGCAGCAGAAAAATAGAGATCAAAATATACTAAGATTTATTTTATAGGCTTACCATGAGGCTCCAATTTGAAAATGCTTTGTTAAATGTCAAGTATTAATTAACAATATCTCCTTTAATTTTTTTAATTCTATGACGCAATTCTTCTCAAAATCAGTCTATGTGGATATTAAATGTTCTACTAATAATTAGACACCATACGATTATTTCCAAATTAGCTCAAAGTAAGGTTCATTTGGTCTTCTATTTCTCAAACTATGACTGTTTTCTGTATAGATACCTGCCTCCTCAACTAGACTGTGTGATCCTTAAGGGTAGGAACCGCACTTGATTCATGTACATTCCCACAGCCTACTACAAGACTAAGTACAGCACAAATCAGCAGTAACTATTTATTAGAGAAATAATTGAATGATAAAATGAATATTAATATGGATATCAATGTGTAAAAGAATGAAGACTAGGTAGGCACTTTAACATCTTGCTAAAGTTATAAAGTAAGCTTGTTTTCTGTGTTGCTTGGAGATTCCTGTTGGCATGTTAGACAGCCTGCCAATACAACCAAGAAATGCTTGCAAGGTTGCTATTTGTAATAATCTCAGATCCACATGAAATCGATAGTGCTACCCCAAATCAATGAATCCTGCCACAACAAAAATTACTCTGCCTTTTCCTTGTATCACACAAGGCAAGTTCAAATAACCTTTAAGGAAATATGCTATTACATCAAGAAATAATGTCAAACTTCTCAATAAACCATTACACAGTCGCTACCACCATTACCACCTGCCTCTCTGCAAGCAAATTGGAGCCATCAGAATACTGCATGTGATTAGGATAATATTGCTACTGGGACTTCCGCTGTGTCCCACCCTTCTTACATACAACTAATGGAATCTATTTACTGGCGCTAAAAGAAATGGAGCCTAATAAACAACAGCAACATGAATTTCATGAGAAAGAGGGAACGTGGTAGGTAATAATCATCAGGACTAATTTGAGATGTTTTTATTGCTTTTATATTAAATGACTGGTACCAACTAGAACATCCTTAACCTTTCTCTCAGCTCACAGCTGTATGGTGAATAGCTACTTCATCTGCTATAAATACCTGTAAATTAATTTAGCTCTTTGACTGCTGGGTAAATTCCATATTCTCTATGTGCACGTACAAGGAAAGCAGCTAGTTCCTTTCAATCCAAGAGAGAAAAACTGATCACTGTACTGTATGTGTCATTTTCAGAAAGACTCGAAACTCTAACCAGCTGTCCCTTGTTTCCTGATTGAGCCTCGGATATCTACCCTAAGGGACAAAAACAGCAACAGAAAATCCATATTTTCTCTTAAGCTTTGGAAACGCTTTCCATGATCATGGCAGTAGATATCACTTCACTATTTTGTTTTGTTTATATGCCTTTTTCAAATGTCTTTGTATCTCCTGAGCATGCCAGCAGAGGAAGGGCAGTGGAGCCCATGGCAGAGAGGATTAAAAATGAACTCAATTTGCTTCAGGAAAGATGGGAAGGGGAGGAGTACAGGTGAAACAAAACTTACTGTGAGTCGAGAATTGGTGAAGCTGCGTGATGGGTACATGGAAGGTCACTATACTATTCTCTTTACAGTTTTATATGTTTGAAATTCTCCATAATATAAAGTCATTTCAAAACCTAAATGAACCACAGTCTACAGCACATGAGCACATGACATTTATTGAGCATTTAAAATGTCTCAGACCCTGTTCTGGGCACTGAGGAAAAGCTAAATAAGCCACTACACTAGTGTGAAAAGAGTTAATAACTTAGTGGATTTAATTAAAACACTAGTAAGTTATAAAATACTTATAGATCACTTAGTATGTGCCAGGACTATGTGATCTCATTTAAACCTCATTATGACCCTGTTATCTCCATAACAGAGGCTCAGAGAACTTCACTGACTTGAATAATGCCACAGAACTTGAAAGTGACTGAGCATAGATTCAAGCCCAGGTCTAATAAACTCCCAATCACACGTTACTAAACACTAAGATATATACCCAGTCCACAGTTACTGCAGCACTAGAAGAAATCTTTGTCAAGGAAACATGTCTTTGTGTAACAAAAAGGCCCTACTGATTTTTCCCATACAAAGTCACAAAGAGTAACGTTGCCGACCAATTCCAATTCTCAAACAGCATTCCTTAGAGACATTAGGCTCAAACATGCATTGTCTGTAGGCTGTAACAGAAGCAAATGATCTCTAATTCAGCAAACAATTTATACGTCATCTGCTTCAATGAGTAAATTAAGCCTGTCCATCTGAAATAAAAAATATGAAATTCATTAATAATACCATTATCAATCTTAATATTTTTCCAACGCTTTTTATTTTTATTAAGGCTGAAAACACATCTTGGCCCATTTCAATCTATAGTTACTTTCTGAAAGCATCTCATTTGTGGACCATAGGTCTCCTTGTTTCAGTCTGTCTGATTTTGAACTTGAAGTGAACAGTAAGAGCAATCACTTGCAGAGAATGCTCTGTTCAAACTAATTTTAAGCATAATTTTAGCAAAGCAGTAAAATCAATACGAGCTTTTTCCAGGCTCAAGTGCAATTAGAGGCACTATTTTAAAAAGGCTTTAATTCTTCTTTGGAAAATACTGGATCCAATTAAAAAAAAATCAACAAACAAAGCTATGCTTGTTACTTGCTCAAAGTGTGGTAATATAAATAGCAACACTACTTTGGTTAAATGTTTCCTAATCATCCTGCTTTGTGCAATTAAGAACACACACACACACACACACACACACACACACACACACACACATTCACCCCTTACAAGGATTTAATATGTTGCAAAGAGAGTGTTTACTGTATAGGATTCGAGACGAAACACCTATTTATTTTAAATATATGAAGCAAGAGAATAAAGATAAATGAAGGAGAAAGGAGATGGGAGCTTAGTCAACACCCTGATCAACAAGAGAGAGTCAGAAACTCCAGTACACATGCAGCTATGTATATGGAGGAGAAAAAATAACTTAAAAATATGATCTCACACTTCTTTTCCTTGAACAAAGCACAATCCTGGTTTGAGTACAAACTTGATGTTTAGCCCAAGATGAACTATGTAAGAACTGGGGGGCAGAGATATCATTTGTCCGTCTAAGGTGGAAAGAATTTAGAATGTATTGAACTGTTTGAGTTGGTAAATAGTCACTATGTGTTCAATATCATAAATCTTAAGCGAACAGTTTGATAAACAGCTTACAACTTTATAGAATCCAGTGATGTGCTGAAAAACACAGCTCTCTGAATAACAAAGCCATGATATGTAACATTTGCTGATTTCCATGGTGAAAACACTCCCACCAATGGCCTACTTCAAGCTACTGATGTGATAACTTTGAAAGGAGAGTTGGAAAAAGATGCACACAATTGGCTTTCTCAAGCTGGTAAGAGCCAGTGCCAGCACACCCTTATATACATCCACATAACCTAGTATGAATTAACTTAAGAAATAGTTTCATCAACTAGAAAGTTACCCAATGCCTCATTCTAGCCAATTCCTACCCCCATAAGTAATCTCTGTTCTGATTTCCGTAACTATACATTAGTTTCCGCTGTTCTTGAAGTCCATAAAAACGTATTCACACTATATATCTATATCTATCTATATCGATATCTGTATCTATATACACATACATCTCTATTGTCAGCTTCTCTACCTAACAAGATATTTTCAAGGTTTATTCATGCCTTTGTATATATCAGTAGTTAACTCTTTCTATATTGCTGAGTATTATTTTCATTACACGAATATATAACAAGTTGTTAATCCTGTTGATGGACTTTTTTTCAGTTTTCAAGCATGATGAATAAATCATATTTGTAAGAGTCTCTTTGTGGGCAGATACTTTCATTTCTCTAGGAGAGATACTATTATGAGGATTTCCAGGATCAGGTATAAAGTACATGTTTAACTTTCTAAGAAAATGCCAAATAGTTTCCCCCAATGAGGATAACATTCTGCATTCCCATCAGCAAAGTATTAAAGATGTGGATACTTCACATCGTTGCCAACATTCAGAGTTGTCAGTCTTTTTAATTTTAACCATTCCAGTGGGTGTGAAGTGGTATCTCATTATATTGTGAATTTGCATTCCCTGATGACTAATGATATTGAGCAACTTTTCATGAACTTATGGCCAACTTATATGGCTTTTTTGGTAAAGTGCATCTTTATGTATTCTGTCAAAAAGCCAGAGTTGTCTGGCTTTTCTAATTTAATGGAGGAATACTTTACGTACTATAGTTATGAATACTTTATTAGTTATATATTGAAAAATATCTTGTCCCACTCCATGGATTATCTTTTCATTTTCTTAATTATGACTTTTGATAAATAGAAGTTCTTTATTTAATGGAGTTCATTTTATTATTACTTTTTTTTTTATACGAAGTGTTTGTGTACCCTAAGAAATCTTTGCTTAACTTGTGAAGATGCTTTACTACATATTTTTTACAAACTATAGTTTTAGTTTTTATAATTAGGTCCATGATTAATCTCAAATTAATTTTTGCCTAGGGTGATATGTAAAATTTAAAGTATTTTTTCTTCCATACATAAAGCTAGCACAAATGGTGCTAGCTTTTCTAGCACCATTTGTTGAACATACTTTATGGTTCTAGCCAAATTGCCTAGAAAATTTTTAACAAAATCACTTCACCATGTCCATGAGTATATTTCTGTACTCTATACTGTTCCTTTAATCTTGTTTCATATCTATATCCTTAGGACAATGCAATCTTAATTACTATAGCTTTATGGTAAGTATTAAAATCAGAGAGTGCGAATTTTCAAACCATCTTTTTAAAATTGTTCTCATTACTCAAGATCCATTGCATTCCCATATACATTTAGAATCAGTTTTCCAATTTGTACCAAAAAACAAGCTGGGATTTTGATTAAGATGGTGAGAGGTATATAGATCAATTTGAAAATAACAGGCATCTTACCCACACTGAATCTTCCAAATCTTGTACAGGATTTGTCTCTCCATTTACTTGATTCTTCTTTTTTGCAGCAATGTTATGCAGTTTTCAAGACAGAGGTCTTGGGTGCCTTCTTCTAGATTTAGTTCTAAGTGCTTTACTGTTTATTATTTGATGCTATTATAAGTGCTAGTTATTGTAGTTTTTTCAACTGTC
The DNA here is from genome assembly GCF_011762595.2 of Tursiops truncatus. Classification (NCBI taxonomy): domain Eukaryota; kingdom Metazoa; phylum Chordata; class Mammalia; order Artiodactyla; family Delphinidae; genus Tursiops; species Tursiops truncatus. The sequence goes on from NC_047055.1 coordinate 10,094,780, forward strand.
CTCTGCTAGAATAAAAATACATGAATATTTTTATACTGACCTCATATCCTGCAAATGTAATATATTTACTTGTTAGCTTTAAGTTTTTGTAGATTTCTTAGGATTTTCCATACAATCAATAAATTTGAAAATAAAGATAATTTTACTTCTCTCTTTTCAATCTGTCCTCTTTAACATTTTGTTTCTGGCTATACTGCATTGGCTAGAATATCCAGTACAATATTGAACGAAAGTGGTGAGAGTATGCATTTTTGTCTTGTCCCTGATCTCAAAGCGAAAGTGTTAGCTATTAGTCATTAAGTATGAAGTTAGTGCTACAAATTCCTTGAGTGCCTTTGATCAGGGTAAAGAAGTCCCCTTATATTCAGAGATTGCTAAGTATTTTTTTTTCTTTTTTTTTTTTGCGGTACACGGGCCTCTCACTGTTGTGGCCTCTCCCGTTGCGGAGCACAGGCTCTGGACGCGCAGGCTCAGCGGCCATGGCTCACGGGCCCAGCCGCTCCGCGGCATGTGGGATCTTCCCGGACCGGGGCACGAACCCGTGTCCCCTGCATCGGCAGGCGGACTCTCAACCACTGTGCCACCAGGGAAGCCTGCTAAGTATTTTTTATCACAGATTGTTGTTTAATTTTTCCAATGTTTTTTCCTCCATCTTTTGAGATAACAATATGGTTTTTCTCCTTTCTTTTTTTAATGTTTGGAGTTACAATGATTGCTCTTCTTATATTAAATTGAAATTGTATTCCTGGGACAAATTCCACTCAGACATGAAGAATTATCATTTCTAATTTGATAGTATTTTATTAAGGATTTTTGCATCTATGTTCAGGACAGATATTAATCTATAGTTTTTTTTTCATGACAAGTCTATCAGATTTGGGTATCAAGATTATGTTGTCCTCAGAAAACAAATTGAGATGTTTTAATTATTCTATCTTCACAAACATTTTGTGTAAGACTGATGTTGTTTCTACATTCTGTGTTTCATAGTATTCACCATTAAACCTATCTGGACCTGGAGTTTTGCTTTGTTTTTCTGAGAAGATTTTTAATAATGAATTCAATCTCTGTATTAGATACAGTGTTACTTGGATTTTCTTTTCATATTGAGTCAGTTCTGGTAAGTTGTGTTTCCCAAGGACTGTGTCCATTTTATCTAAATTGCTACATTTATTAGTGTGAAGTTGTGCATAAAATCTCCTTATCATTTTAATCAGTGTAGGATTTTTAATCAGTGTAGGATTTTAATCATTTAATCATTTTAATCAGTGTAGGATTTCAATAAAAGAAAATAACTATACATGTTAGTTTATCATTTTAATCATTTTAATGATTTTAATCAGTGTAGGATTATTTTAGTGTAGGATTCATGGTAATGTTTCTTCCTTCATTCCTGGTATTTGTAATTTATGTTTGCTCTTACTGTTGTTGGTCGATATTGCTAGGAGATTAACTATTTTGTTAATTTTTTTCAAAGAATCAAGTATGGATTACTTTTACTGATTTTGGTTTTCTATTTCATTTATTTATGCTGGATAATTTACTTCCTTTTATATATTTTGGTTTTAAATTGCTTTTCTCTTCCTAGCTTCTTAAGGTAAAAGATTAGATGAACAATTTTAAACCTTTTCCTATTCTAGCATAAACATTTAATAAAATGGTTTTCAGTTAGGTGGTGACTTTGTCCCTGAGGGGACGTTTGACAATCTCTAGAGACATTTTTGGTTGCTACAACTGGAGGCTTCTCTATCAACTTGTTTTAGGGTCTCCATTATTTCTAATGTGAAATCTGCTGATATTCATACCATTTTGGGTATTCATACCATTCATTCAGTCATTCATTTGGTATTCATACCATTTTTGGTATGAATATGAACAATTCATACCATTGCTCCCCTGTATGCAATTTGCCATTTTCCTCTGGCTGCTTTGAAAATGTTCTACTCATAATTCATGCTACACAGTTTAACAATGTAGTTTGATGTTTTTCAACCAATATGGGAAATTTTTAGCCATTATTTTCTTTGCAAACATTTCTTTTTCTCACCTATTCTCTCTCTCTTGTCCATTGGGAGAGGTATATGTATGTACATATATGTATATATGTATGTTCGATGACATTATCTCACAAATCACTGAGGGTCTCTTTGTTTTATTTTTCAATTCTTCCTCTCTTCTTCAGATTTTTAAAAAAATTTATTGATTTATCTTCCCTTCCATTTATCCTTTCTTCTGCCATCTCCATTCTTCTGTTAATCCTATGCAGTGCTTTATTTTTATTTCAAATATTCTATCTTTCAGTTCTTAAATTTCCATTTATTCTGTTTTTAATAGTTCTCACTTCCCTGCTGAGATTCCACATGCATTTTTCTCATTATGCCCATCTTTTCCTTTAAGCACTTGAACATACTTATAATAGGTGTTTTAAAGTCTCTATCTTCTAATTCAATTCTTTAAGCTACCTCAGGGAATGTTTCCGTTGACTGCTGTCCCCACCACCACCATAATAAGTCACATTTTCTTGCTTTGTTACATGTATAGTTATTTTCTTTCATGTTTTTATTGAAATAAAATACATACAAGATAAAATTCACCATTTTAACTATTTTAAAGAGTACAATTCAGTGGCATTAAGTACATTCACAATGTTGGCCTCTTCCAGCTTCAAGTCAGCAATGGTGCATTAAACCCCCCCGCTTGGTTTTTGAATCTTTCTGACCTCCCTTTCTACCACCAGTTAGAGAAGACGCTCTGCTTTTAAGGGCCCATGTGAATAGATAAGGCCCATTGAGGTAATATCCCTATTTGAAGGTCAGTTGTGCCATATAACATCATACAATCATGGCAAGTAATACCTCATCATATTCACAGGTTACAGAATAAGGGTAGAGTATCTTTAGGATTTTAGAAATCCTGTGTACCATACCATTTATTGATCATCTGTTGTGTACTTGGCACCTTAAGTGTTAAAACTTTAATTTGTGACAAGCCTAAAGATATGTATTGTTTCTACTTAATATGTGGGGAAAATGAGGTAGTACAGACATTACAAGTATTTGTCTTTATTTACCATGTACTTGAGCTGTGTTTCAACTCTGGCTTGACTGACTCCAAAACACATGCCATTAATTGCCATAGTGTATTATTTCCCCAATATTTAGGTGCTGATGTGTCAGGAGCCAATTTTAGGTAATTGTATGATAGCATTTTATAGAGGATGATATCTGCAAAGATCATCATATTTAAGATTTTATTAAGCAAAAAATGACTGAAAATCTAAGCCACTTGATTAATGCTTCATTTTGCTAGTTTTTAAATGCTCCTGGTTGTTATTAACCTAAGTAATATTTCAATTAATTTAGCATGGTAATAAAGTCTTAGGATTAATATCACTTTAATCAAAAGTAATTCTTTTTTTTCCAAGTCCAAAGGTAATTCTTAATGAAACTATACTAGAAAGTAGACAAAGAAGAGATGAAAGTTTTTGGAAGGGAGAATTCTTGGCTTGCGATTGTGGGAAGTGAGAATGACCTAGGATACAAATGCTCTGCAAAACTGACCACGTTCCATTTAGTTGAATGTATAGAAGAATGTGATGATCTTCTTACCTCAGGTTGTATAGAGTTTATATTCATATATGCAAATGAATTCACCTTTGAAAATGTGGGTTAGTTAGCATATAAAGCAAGCTGTTTTGTAATTGGCCAGTTCAATTCATATTAATAGTAACCAAGAATACTAAAGGAAAATAAAGGAAACATAAATGGCTTATTCAGGGGATAAAATCAAATCACCCATGAAGATTTTAACTGAGCAATTCAGAAAGAACAGTGCTTTAAAAAGTAGGCATTGCTTGGAAAAATCCTAGAGGCAGCAAAAGTCAATGTACCAGGACTTCCAGTTTCTGTTCTGACATGTAAAGTGCTTGAAATTCATCACTCCTGTCTTTACAGTGTGAAAAAGCTGGACAAGCTTAAAATCAATGACTTTCAGAGAACTGAGCTCTCAAGATGAGATGTCACTGCAAAACCCAGAAAGACAAGAACATCCAGAGAGAGACAGGACCCAAGGTTTACTTACCTGGAGAAAAAACCACTGAAATCCATATGCTGTAGGAACATTTAAATGGCAGTTTGGATAAATTGCTATAAACTGAGTATGGACTAGAATAGGAGTGAGAAATTCCTGGGGGGATCACAAACTTAGGGGGAACTCTCATGTTTACATGGACTTTCACCATAGGAATTCTACCACATTCTCAAGATGAGGATCTGAGAAAGATCCTCTCTTGGCTCTGGCTTGGGAAGAAGAAGAATCATTGTGAAATATGTCCATCATCTTTTCCATAACAAAAACCAAATTTCCAGGAAAAATCACTTTGCCAGAGCTTTAGCCTAGAGGCAGAAGATAATTCCTCCCCACTCCAGCCTCTTCCAATCTTCCTACCTCACCTAAGGGAGGAAAAAAAATAGTCAAGAGGGCTCAGGGTTTCAAGGAAATAAACTGGAAATGCTGTAGCCAGGGAATGGAGAAGAAGACAGGGAGAGAAAAAAATCGGTACGCCTGGAAAAATTCTTTTGAAGGTCACAGCCCAGGGACAGGCCAGCCAATGGGCTGAGATATAATCAGAAGATTATGGAACGCCCCTCTCCCCAACACCTTACTACCTCATCATTGGGGCTCCAGTGCAATAGGTGAAAGAGCTGCGAGATACAGACTCCTTGCGGAAGAGTAGGCAGACAAATCCTAAGTCAGGACGGGAGATAAAAGCAAGTATGCTAGGGGAAATTGATGTCTCTGTCCCTTATATCTACAGCAAATATAAAACACAAGCTGAATTCCTAGCCAGATAAACATAAAACCTCACACAAAAAGCCTATTTACTTCAGTGCCTATAACCCAGTATATCATGTGAGACATTTAACTAAAAATTGCAATGCATGCTGAAAGGAAAAAAAATTAATAAAAACAGTCTGAAGAAACAAAACTGTCAGAGTCAGATATGGCACAGATTTTGTTATTATCAGATGGGGAATTTTAAATAACTATGATTAATACTTAAAGGGCTGTAATGGAAAAACAGGACAACATGAAAGAACAGATGGGTAATGGAGGCAGAGAAACAGAAACTCTTAAGATAGAACCAAAAAGAAATGCTAGAAATCAAAACACTGTAACAAAAATAAGAAATGCCTCTGATGGACTCATCAATAGACTTGACATGGCTGAGGAAAGAATCTCTGAGTTTAAAGATAGGTCAATAGAAACTTCTAAAATGGGAATTAAAAGGGGAAAAAAGGAATGAAAGAATAGAACATCGAAGAATTGTGAGAAAATTCCAAAAAGTGTACAATATGAATAAATGGAAAACCAGAAAGAGAATCAAAGGAGAATAGTACAGAAAAAATATTTGAATTAAAACTGGATGAAAACTTTGCAAAAATAATTTCAGACAACAAACCACAGATCCAGGAAGCCTGGAGAACATCAATCAAGAAAAACACAAAACAAAAAAAGCAAATAAATTTTAAAAAATACTAGTCTTATCATATTCAAATTGCAGAAAATCAAAGACATAATGTACCATTTGCAATAGCAGCAAGAGGACAAAATAACCAGAAATTAACTTTACAAGAAATGTGCAGAACTTATTTAGAGAAAACTTTGACACTCTAAGGGACGCAAATCATACTTAAATAAATGGAAAGACAAATCTTGTCCTTGGTTAGGAAGACTCCATATTGTAAAGCTGTCAATGTCCTTAAATTAATCTATAAATTTAATTTCATCCTAATCAAAATGATAATGTGACTCTAAAAATATTTGCAAACTGATTTTGGAAAAATTAAAATGTGAACATACAACTGAGGTGGAGATGGGGAACAAAACTGAAAATAAAGGGCTAGCCATGGTAGATATTAAAATTATTAATAGGTTATTAAAGTGGATAAAGCAGTGTAATAATCATGTCAAAATGATCAAATATAGAATAACAGAGAGCCAAGATAGAACCCCAAATATGAATTTATAATAAAGGTAGAGTGTACACATGCACACACACCTGTACACACACATACACACATACACACCATGCATTCAGAGTCTAATTGGACTTGCCATGATATAGATGTTGGTCAGAATTATATTTATCACCTGACCCTTATAAACTTCAATTACTAGTGGGCTATAATTATGTTCTGGCTTCCCAGAAACTAGAATCAGTTTCATGTCAATGTTCAGTCTTGCCTGAAATTTCTGATTCTCACCTTTCCCCAGAGTACTGTTATCCCAATAAATACCTATAAGCCTTCTTTGGGGAAGACTATGAGGAGAAAGCTCGCAATGTACTTGTGTCTTTCCTTAGCAATGCCAGATTATTTCTTCATTCATGGGGCTCTGGATCTACAAAATAGCTTAGATTTGAGAACTGAGCCATGGTTCACATCTGTCTGTTGTGGTGGCTCAAGTTCAGCTTCTGTTGACAAGATCCAGTTATACAAATCAGTTAGCTTCTTAATGAGGCATGTGTTGATTTCATTTTCTGGAACCCCAGGACTAATGAACCACAGCCAGAGACCTTGGTATGTAAAGCCGCATCTGGGGATCTTGTTACCACGGGGGGGACCTGCTGCTTGTTATCATACCCATCCCTGCTTGGTTTCTGGTAGTTTACTTTGGAAGGACACTGGAAAGTGGTCTACAGCAGAAAGACATGGATGTAACATGGATGTTGACCCTCCCCCACTTCTCCCTCTGTGCAATATTATGTACTAGTCCCCCCTTATCCACAGGGGATACGTTCCAAGGCCCCCTACTGGCTGCCTGAAACTGCAGATAGCACCAAAGCCTACATATACTGTTTTTTCCTATACATACATACCTATGATAAACTTCAATGTATAAATTAAGCACTGTAATAGATTAACAGCAATAACTAATAATAAATAGAACAACTTTAACAGTATACTGAAAAAAAATACATGTTATGTGAATGTGTTCTGTCTCTCTCAAAATATCTTATTGTACAAATTTTACGTCTTTTCCATCTTAACTAAGCACTTAGCACTTACTGTGGCTGTAACTTTGCAGTTTGAGGTGCAACAGCAAAAACTAGCACACATTTCTTTTTCCTTCTTCACAAATTTACAAATAGAAGATTCATTCTTACTGTCTATCTTAGCATATGCAGCATACAATTTTTTTCTTTGCTTATTAAGTCAAGAACTTTCACATTTTCACTTAAAAGAAACACTTTATGGCTTCTCTTTGGCATATCTGAATTGCCAGCTTCACTACTCTTGCGCTTCAGGGCCAGTATTAAGTAAAATAAGAGTTACTTGGACACAAGCACTGTGATACTTCGGCAGTTGATCTGATACTGAGTGTCTAACGGGCAGGATCTGCTGGACAAAGGGGTGATTCAACTCACATTCCAGGTGGGACAGTGCGGGATGGCGTGAGATTTCATCACCCTACTCAGAACACTGTGCAATTTAAAACTCTGAATTATTTATTTCTGGAATTTCTTATTTAATATTTTTGGACCATGGTTGGCCACAGTAACTGAAACCGAAGAAAGCAAAACCACAGATAAGCCGGGGGAGTGGAGGAGGGGACACTACTGTACTTTGTGTCAGCAGAAAGAGACAAGGGAAACAATTCCAGTAGCAGTTGCCACAACAGCTTGAAACCTAAGCCAACTCACAAAAGCGACCAAAATAATGAGTTCTATTCTCTCCTAGTCCAAAATTCCTCCCATTCAGTAATGACAACAAACAGGACAGGTAGGGCAACTTGAATTCAGGCATACTTGATTTATTTATACTTCTTGTGACCATGGAGGTAGGAAAAAAATGGCAGGTAGATATCATGCTTAAAGTGCTCTAGATAAATGCTTCTCAAATACTAGGGTCATATGAATGACCTGGGGTTGTTTTAACATGCAGCTTCTGAGTCAGTATGTCTGGAGTGGGGCCCAAGATTCTGTATTTCTAACAAGCTTTCAGGTGATGTTGGTCCAGGGACCACACTTAAAGTGACGAGGATCTAGAGCACCCTGGCTCAGTGTATCACTTTTATCTACCACCCAAGACTCCCCATATATGATTTCAAGTTCTATGTTTTCTTCTAATCCTCTCACAATCCATCTTAATTTTCTCTGAAAGCTAGTGCTGACAAAATCACATATACTTCTGTCCAGGATTACTAATTATCTCATTTCCATGTTTTTTTCCCCTAATTACAATAGCATTATCATGAAGAGGGGTTTCCAAAACAGGGGAGTATGGGGGAAAGTTTATTATTACCTGCGTCTTCTTCTCTACTCAGTAAAATTTTAGTTCTTGGCTTGCCTTTGGATCACAAAAATGTAAACATTCCTTATCCTCCCTCTTCCATTCTTCATCTTACATGTATTTTCATTTGTCTAACTGGCCAAGGCCAATTCTCCTAAATCCACCAATTTAACACATTCTGTTTCAGCTAATGGAACACACAAAATATTTCTGAGCATGTATAATTACATAATTATAACTTGCCATTACCATTAACCAAATACATTCTATGTACTTATTATGTAAACTAATACAATTCAGTCCTCCAATATAATATCTTTCGCTTTCATAGGAAGGGGAAAATAGTTCCTGAAAGAGTATATGATACACTTGAATCATTCCTAAACCAGTACCTTAGTGGTAATTATGTGTCTTGGAAAGAAGAGCTTGTTTCCATTTATCTATTATTGCATAACGAACTACCTTATAAATCTGTGGCATAAAACAAAATTAATCCTTATCTCTGATAGTTCTATTATTTAATGGGATCAGCTGAGCGGTTCTCACTGGGGTGTCTCATAAAAGTGGCTTCTTCATTCTTATGTTTGGTGCCTGCGCTGGGACAGTTGGAACAGCTGGAGCTGGTTGGGAACCTCTTTCTCCATATGGCTCTCATGGGCTTCCTCACAGCATGGTTGTCTCAGAGAAATCAGACTTCTTACACGGCTGTTGGCTTTTTCTAGATGGAGTGTTCCAAAAACCCAGGAAGAAGTTGCATGGCTACTTATGATTTAGCCTCAGAAGTTACACAGCATCACTTCTGCCATATTCTATTGGCCCAAGTAGTCTGGGCTAATCAGAATTCAAGAAACTGGAGGGAAGAGCTCCATTTCTTGTTAGAGGCAAGACTTATACATATAGGGTGGGAAGGAACTGAGAGCAGCCATCTTTAAGATAAACGACCATGACTGCTAGAACAGAACACAGGCAGAACACACCTTGACATAAATAGTAGCAATATTTTTTTGCATGTCTCCTAAGGCAAAAGAAATAAAAGCAAAAATAAACGAATGGGACCTAATTAAACTTAAAAACTTTTTGCACAGGTACCAAAGGGGGAAGGGGGGGGTGGGATGAATTGGGAAATTGGGATTGACATATATACTCTACTATGTATAAAACAGGTAACTAATGAGAACCTACTGTATAGCACAGGGAACTCTACTCAACGCTCTGTGGTGACCTAAATGGGAAGGAAATCCAAGAAAGAGGGGATATATGTATACATATAGCTGATTCACTTTGCTGTACAGCAGAAACTAACACAACATTGAAAAGCAACTATGTTCCAATAAAAATTAATTTAAAAACCAAAAAAACTAGAGCAGGTGTTCTCAGAAATGGAGATTATACCAAGAAGGGCACTTCACCTCTGTGGTATTCTTTCCAAAACTTAGACATAACATGGATCCCTTCATGAAATAAACATCAGAAAAACCCAGATCTGGAGACATTTTCCAGGATACCTGGCTGGGACTATCATGGAAAACAAGGAAAATCTGAGACACTGTCAGAGACCAGAGCAGACTGATGAAAAAGACAACCAAATGCAAAATGGTACCAGAGATTGGCTTCTGGAACAGAACGAGGATATCAATGGAAAAATTGGTAAAATTCAAATGAAGTCTGGAGTTAATAAAAACAAAACAAAACAAAATAAAACTTCTGTGCAGCAAAGGAAACCATCGACAAAACAAAAAGACAACCTACTGTCTGGGAGAAAATATGTGCAAATGATGCAATGGACAAGGAGTTACTATCCAAAATGTGCAAACAGCTCACGCAACTCAATATCAAAAAAACAAACAGCCCAATTAAAAAATGGGGAGAATACCTGAATAGACATTTTTCTGAAGAATACATACATGTGGCTAACAGGCACATGAAAAGATGCTCTACATCGCTAATTATTAGAGAAATGCAAACCAAAGCCACAATGAGGTATCATGTTATGCCTGTCATAATGGCTATTATCAAAAAGTCTACAAATAACAAATATTGGAGAGGGTGTGGAGAAAAGGGAACCTTTATACACTGTTGGTGGGAATGCATATCAGTGCAGCTACTATGGAAAACAGTATGGAGGTTCCTCAAAAAACTAAAAATAGAACTACCATATGATCCAGCAATTCCACTCCTGGGTATATATCTGGAAAAATCAAAAACAATAATTCAAAAAGATACATGCACCCCAATGTTCATAGCAGCACTATTTATAATAGCCAAGACATGGAAGAAATCCAAGTGCCCAATAACAAATGATTGGATTAAGATATAGTGTAGAAACTGTCTATAGATGGTATAGATAGATAGATAGATAGGTAGATATACAGTAGGATATTACTTAGCCATAAAAAATGAAATACTGCCATTTGCAGCAATGTGGATGGACCCAGAGAATATTATGCTTAGTGATATTAGACAGAGAAAAACAAATATCACTTATAAGTGTAATCTAAAAAACAACAGAAGTGAATGTGTATGCAAAACAGGAACAGACTCACAGATATAGAAAACAAACTTGTGATTACCAAAGGAAAGAAGGAAGGCGGGAGAAACAAATTAGGGTTATGGGATTAACAGATACAAACTACTATGTATAAAACAGATAAGCAGCAAGGATATACCATATAGTACAGGGAATCAAAGCCATAGCAAAGTGACAAGAGTGAATGAACACGTCATGATTGTCTGAATAAACTTCTCTAGGGGCCATTTTACAAATAATGAAACAAAAGTGCAACAAGATTAAGTAAAACTTTAAACGGTGCACAGCTTCTGTGTGCTGCAACTGAGATCTGATTCCCAGTCTATCGTTTTTTTCTGTTTCTCCAAGCAGCCTCACTTAATGAAATCTAAAAAAGGAAATTATAGATATTGTAATTGGATGGGATTTGCTGGAGGACGTACAAGAATATAATAGTAGAAGGAAGTCATAAATGTTCTAAAGCTGAAACCAAGAGAAAGAGAGAAGCTCAGATAGAAACGTTTGGGCCCTAGAGAGATCACCAGCAATCCAGTCTTGTTCAGGGACGTGCATCACACGTCAGCTAGAGTAAGGGTCCCAACCCCATTATGCCTGCCTCCATAGTTTGTGTTCTTTCTGCTACACCAGGCTAGTGAGAAGTCATCACACCTCAGTCAAATAGGACTGGATCCAGGGTAGAGTACCAAGACCCAGTGCTAATCCACAGGCAGACCAATAAATATAAATGATCATTTCTATTGACCATTTATTGAGTGTTATATTAGATTGGCATTTGGCATCTCAATACTATCTTCACTCCTTTCCATGCTCTTCCCTGTATCTTTGGGGCAGGAAGGCTGGAAACATTTCCCAGATCCTCTTGCCAGAAGGGTTCTAATTTAGAATCTACTAATGGGAGGATTTTGTGTAAGATTTAGAAGGATGAAGAGAAAGAAAAGCCATTCTTTTTGCTTGTGGTTTTCCTGACTAAATTCTTGCTGATACAAAGACTCTTCTGGGCATCTCCTAAGAGTTTTGGACACTTTAATCATCCTGTTAAGCCCATGACATTGGTGTTATTATTTCCATTTGAGAAATGAAGAAATTGAGCTCAGAAAGCTTAACTGATTTGCCCAGGGTCATTCAACAAATAGATTCCTCAACATAGATTCAAATATGGAGATCATACTCTTTCCTACCATTCAAAACTGCCTATGAGAGTAATGGTATGGGTGTGAGCAACACAGGCAAGATTATGGGAGCCCTGTAAGAATCCTCACACTGTGCTAATTGTTCTCGAGGAGCAGAGGGGCAAAGAAAGCATGCCTTAATCACCTGAGGAGCATTTAAAAGTTTACGTTTTAAAATTTCACTTCCCTCTTCAACAAGGGTGTATTAGAATCTCCCCTTGGGAGGGGATGGCGGGGAATGGTTAAAGATTAGAGATTTTTCAATAAGCTTTGATTTAAATGTTCTCTAGACAATTCTGATACAAAACTCTGCTTGAAAACCAGGGTTGTAGATCTACCATGTTGTTAGATTATACTAGACAGAATGATTCACCACCACTCCCATCCCGGGTATGGTGGCAATTCAATAAGCGCCGTTCAAACCTAATTCAGGCACTGTGCAAAGGTTAAGTTTTCAGGTAGAGAGAATCAATGGCCTGATCTGAATGAGGCTGATGGTGAAGGATTCTCACACAGAAGATTTTCAATAAATGTTGTTGACATCTTGCTCACTCTTGGAATAGTGTCTAAGAAGATATGCCTTTGTCTTCTTTCCAGTAAGCCCCGATATAGTCTGTCTGAGGAGTAACTGTCATTACAGCATTACAGTGCAGCAAAATGGGTGTGGAAATTTAAGGTACATTTTATTCAATTGAAAATGAAGCCTAGAACTTTAATCAAATACTTCTCAGACACTTTCCAGAGAAGCAAGCTTAATGTGTCAAGTAACTCTTAAACAGAGTCACTGCCTGCATTACCAGAGTCTGTGCTAGACAAAAACATTTACCTTTGCAGCCTATCTTCATTTTGATTTCTGCCAGATTTGTGATTCCCTATTAGCAACCTGCTCTGTATCCACAAACTCTATCTCCCTTTCAGATAGTCTGTTAGGGAACATTACGGAGTTAGTAAAGGATCACTCTTTGGATTCCTAATTCTGCTTTTATATATTGTCAAAGACAATGGTATTTGCCTCTTACCTTTAAATTACTTCTGCTGATTCCTTTATTCAACAAATATCTTATGAAATATTTATTTAATTTGTAGTATTTGTCAGGCACTGTGTTAAGAAATAAGGATAGGTTAACCTCAACCAATCCTGGCCAAATAGATGTGGCCCTGAGAAAGCTTTATGCACTGTACACATGTGGTGGGGGTTAGGTATAGGGGATACCTGAAATTCACATGACTGAATGGGCAAAGTGTTAGTTCCAATTTAATAAAGGAGCCTGTATTTAGTCTGCCTAAACATATAATTCTATTTCAAAAGGGTTGTCATTAAAAGTATTTATAGAATGTTTACTATGTGTATAGCCTTGCTCTAGAGGCTAACATTAAAAAAAAAATTTAGTAAGAATCAGTCCCTGCCCTCAAAGAATTCAGTTTGGGGTGAGCAACTGTTGGATAAAATAAGATAAAAGGCCATACACACTCATATATAATATATCCACTCTACTAGAAAGGTCAGGGACAATATTTGATTTTGGTCTTGGAGGATAAGGGGGTTTTGACAGACTGAAGAAGAGTAGAGTGCATTCAAGAGAGCCTGTGCAAAATCACTGATGCAGGCTCCAGAATGATACTTTCTGCTTGAGACTGTGGATCTCAATCTGCCACATAGTAGAATCACCTGAGGCCCCCTAAACTAAATGAGAAAAAGTAAAACTTTCCAACATAGGTGAATGGGTTATATCAGTCCTTCAATATCATTGAGGTAACCACCCAATTCTTTGAAAAAGAAAACAAAACTGTCCTTGTTTTACAAATGTAGTCTTTACAGGACCAGAGGTGTGGCTCCAAAAATAATCCAAAGCCCATCCATCCTTTTACCACTCCCCAAACCTTCCCTATTTCTCTTAAGAGGCTTGTAAATATTAAACAAATGGGAAACAATGTCATCCTAGGAGGAACTTGCCTGTACCTTTCAGATCAATATGTCCTATCTGGTCTTCTCAGGAACCCTTATCTCTGCCATCTTTTTAAATGCAAATTTTAAAAAAGAGGGTAGGGACTTCCCAGGTGGCGCAGTGGTTAGGAATCCGGGTTCAAGCCCTGGTCTGGGAAGATCCCACATGCTGCGGAGCAACTAAGCCTGTACACCACAACTACCGAGCCTGAGCTCTAGAGCCCACAAGCCACAACTACTGAGCCCTCATGCCACAACTACTGAAGCCCGCACACCTAGAATCTGTGCTCTGCAACAAGAGAAGCCACTGCAATGAGAAGCCCGTGCACCACAATGAAGAGTAGCCCCCACTCACCACAACTAGAGGAAGACCATGCACAGCAGCAAAGACCCAATACAGCCAAAACTAAATAAAAATAAGTTAAGAAAAAAAAGTGTAAAGTAATTTAGAACTTAACTTGTCAAGATAAATAGAAATCCTAAGTGTCTTTTCTGTAAACACTAGTAAAATGGGTTTAGCCATCTAGATAGGTGACCTTGATTTGTTCCATCTGCCAGAAGCCCAATTTGAATCCAACCCCTTGTAACTGATGGGTTTTATGTTGTACCTGACTCAGGACTGAAATTTTGGAATGGGAACTATGAAGACTTTGTGTTTGTTTGTGTGTTTATATGTATCTATATGTGTGTTGTAGGTGTATGGTATTGCCAAAAATTAATTTGTAAAAGAGCTCTACTTAATTGGCTTTTAAAAAAATTAAGTGCTTATATAAATACTCAGAAAATAATCTGGCCAGAATGAATTTCAGGTTCATGTCATCTGGAAAATATTCAGTACTAAACTGATATCGGGTATTGAAGGTGGCTTAAACTTGTTGGTTTGATTAATATATACATGTCTTTAGAGTCATCAATGTTGAGTATAACACTTCTGTTGTACCTAGGTTTACTAGAGATGAAATAAAATCTTATTCTATGTTATAAATTTGTATGTTTTCAGTAAAAGAAGGTAGGAGGAATGAGAGAAAACATACTGAAAAGAGTTGTCAGCATGATCAGGATTTTTTAAGACTGGATTAAATTTAGTTGGGAAAATGGATTTTGTTGGGAGTAGGCTGGGACAAGACTGGATTTGGTTTCTCCCTCCAAAGTTTTCTTGAAATGATGCTTTTTTTTTTTTAGATTTATTTTATTTATTTATTTATTTTTTGGCTGCGTTGGGTCTTCCACTGCTGTGTGTGGGCTTTCTCCAGTTGTGGTGAGCGGGGGCTACTCTTCGTTGTGGTGTGAGGGCTTCTCGTTGCGGTGGCTTCTCTTGTTGCAGAGCACAGGTTCTAGGCACGCAGGCTTCAGTAGTTGCAGTACACGGGCTTCAGTAGTTGTGGCTTGCAGGCTCTAGAGCACGGGCTCAGTAGTTGTGGCCCATGGGCTTAGCTGCTCCACGGCATGTGGGATCTTCCCGGACCAGGGCTTGAACCCGTGTCCCCTGCATTGGCAGGCAGATTCTTAACCACTGCGCCACTAGGGAAGCCCTGAAATGCTGCTTTTGATAACAGATAGTATGAGTTTCTTTGACTTTAAGTGATCTGTATTTGCTTTTGAGATCTTTTGTAACTTTGGTTAAAGAATAAGTATTGTCTCACAGTGACCTATGATCTTATTTGACCAAGTGTTTTAAAACTTTTTAACAAACTTCCCAAATATCAAATTTTAATTAAGTTTCTTTTGATTTCCAGTGAACCCTGGGGTACTTTAGAGGTCCCCTGAGGTATCTTAAAAGAGAAATATTTAACTAGGATTATTTGGTATGTTAAGTTAAATGTAATCATTTATAATTCTGGTTATTGTAACCAAGTTTCTTTATCGATTACACGGTAATCAGATTTTTACCATGCCTTTTAAGTCTTTTGTCATTTATCGATTTTTTTTTTTACTCTGAGGCTGTTACAAAAAGTGCTTCATCATCAAGGAGATTCATAGAAAGTCTATGAAAGCAGTTACAACAGTTCCACACCAAGATGATGGCTATGCGAGGATTTCAGACTATGCTGACTTAAAACAAGGAGCTGTTCTGCCCCTGGGGCCCCTAGATCTGGCATCCAGGGATTTTTACTCCCTGACAGGCAGGGTGATGCCCTTACTCAGCCTTGAAACAGTTACAGAAGACGGACCATTGCCCTTCTGCTTCCTGTAAGAATATGGGAGTAAAATCTCTGACGTGGGAATGAAACAGGAGGGAAGGGGGCAGGGCACAACCTTTGAAAGAATGACATAGCCCAAGGACATGACATAAACTGATTAGAATCAAATGGGTCCATGATGGCCAACAAGTCAACTTCCACTGGACCTTGAGCCTCAGTATACAAGCTCACTGTAACACATCAGCAAGCTAAATGACACACCCACAGGCGCCATGCCAGTTCCAAGGCCAACCATAAGGATCAAAAAGTGGGTGGTGGCCCAATGCTTGGAAATCTCCGCCCCTTCCTGAAATAGCTGGACTATTCCTCCCACTCATTAGCCTATGAAATTACCTACTCCTATAAAAACTGACAACCCCATGCCCTGGTGCCTTTCTCACCTTCTGAGATGGCCCACACTCTGTGGAGTGTGTTTCTCTCTAAATAAATCCACTTCTTACCTAAAAAAAAAAAAAAAAAAAATCACCTGAGGCTCCACCCCAGCCCCAAATAGCCCTGGAATTTGGAGAGCTAACATAGTGGAACTTGACTGAACCAATAACAAGCAACATGAATGACAAAGAAGCCACCCCTTTTTTTTTCTCTTTTTTTTGCCGCGCCTCATGGCTTGTGGGATCTTACTTCCTCTACCAGGGATCGAACCGGGGCCCTTGGCACTGAGAGTGTGGAATCCTAACCACTGGACCACCAGGGAATTCCCAAGAAGCCATTCCTGCAGCAGTGTCCCCCGATCTCCTGATCTTGAGTGTGAGAGGTCTATACTAAGGTGACTTTCCAAAAAATCTTTCCTTTGATCCCTAATCCCTTTCCTGCACCAACCCTGGGATCAAGACTCTTCATGACCCCTTCCTTCACAGGTTTCCTAATGAATTCATGATCACAGTTCCTACCATGTTTTTCCTATGGCAACATTTACAGATTTCATGCATAAATCAGATACTTACCATGCTTCTTCTTTAAGAACAACTCTGCTCTTTGCTCTCTTCCCAACAGGGACTTTACACAGTCTTTCTTTTCTACTTGTTCTTGCTGAGTACTGAGAAAACAGGAAATCCTTCCAGATAAAGAAATCAGGAAATTTGGCTTCATATTCCCCCTGCTGCTCATCACCTATACCTATATTCCTAGTTAGATTTCCAAATGTGGTGTAAATAGCACTAGACTTGATGTAAGACAGGTCTGGGTTCAAATATCAGCCTTATTCACTGCCTAACTGCAACTCTGGGCAAATGAGTACCTTCAGATCTTTGAGCTTCAGTTTCCAACTTTGTATAAAATAGTTAGTCACACCCACTATATAGGGTTATTGTGAGGGTTGAAATGAGAGAACGACAGGTTACAGTGCCCTAAAATGTTAATTGGATTTGATTTCTAAACCATTTATTTTTCCATTTCAGTAACCAATGATTACTTTAGCTATCTTTCCAGAAAAATATCTTCTTGGTAGCTAAACTCATATATTTGCTCTTAGAACAGGAAGTTGGCAATTTTTTTGGTTGGATAATACAGTGAATATTGTCAGCTTTGTGGGTCCTGTGGTCTCTGATGCAACTTATCCACTGTGCTATTGTAGCAAGAAAGCAGCTATAGGCAACACATAAGTGAGTGGGCCTGGCTATGTTCCAATAAAACTTTATTTACAAATAAAATGTCCACAGGGCCAGATCTGGCCTGCAGTCATAGTTTGTTGACCTCTGTCTTAGAACACAAGGCAAAGCATTGCACGGAGAAAAGAAAATAGACTTGGCCTTTTTCTAGTCACAGATTTAAATCCTAGATCTATTACTAGCTAGCTCCACTATCTTCAGCAGTTTGTTTAATCCCCTCGTGGGCCTCTGTTTCATCATCTGTGGAATACAGACAATAATAGCACTTTTAACAAAATTAAAACAGTGTTCACTTGAAAGTGTGGTTTAAAGAGTTACTGATAAATGATAACTTTTATTATTTGTTTATTTTGGATGGGGATGTTTTTACTACTTTTGTTGGTTTCTCTTCTCCATTTCTTCCTCTTGCTTCCCTTCCTCATTCATTTATCCCGCTGCCTATGATCCCATGAAATTTCTCTATCCATGACATCCAATGTTAATGTCCTTCCTACTCCCCACATACCAGCTTGATCTTATTTTTCCTAGAAATTATAATACCAGAAACGGGCAATGTGTAAATTTTTGTGATATATCTATATATGGGAGAATACTAGAACATATCACTTACATTCACACACTATGAAGTGTTTTATTTGAAAATACTCAGTTGAACTTGGAACAACATAATCTACTTGATTCCAGAAAAACAGAGACTAACAATGCTTAGAATAAATCCCTCTAATTAGAATAATGTTACCCAAATCAACTATTAATCTAGATTTCTTTGGATGAATTGGCCACACAAATATTATTTTAAGACCAGATTATAAACTGAGCATAACAGTAATGAGTATACTGGCCAAAAGTTAATATGAAACTCTTTAATCCATTTATGTTTGTGTCCATAAACACCCAGTGGGCTGAGGAAAGAATGGGGAGGCTGATTTTTATTGAGCATCTGTATGTGCCAGGTACTCTAGTAGGAT
This sequence comes from Tursiops truncatus, assembly GCF_011762595.2. Taxonomy (NCBI): domain Eukaryota; kingdom Metazoa; phylum Chordata; class Mammalia; order Artiodactyla; family Delphinidae; genus Tursiops; species Tursiops truncatus. The sequence goes on from NC_047055.1 coordinate 10,113,491, forward strand.
CTTTGTATACATCATCTAATTTAACCCTTACAGTCAGATTATATTATTAGGATTATAAAGGTGAGGAAACTGAGACTCGGAGTTTAAAGTCAATTACTCAATATCACCTGGCAAGTAAGTGGTGGAACTTGAATAATAAACCCAGGTATGTACCACTACGTACCGTACCATACCATGTGCCTTATTTTCACTGACTTGACCATTTAGTGAAAAAGATCAAAATGAATGAATGCCCTGGTCAGTCAAAACAATCAAAACAGCCTGAGTATGATGCACGCTCTTCTCTGAAAACCAGTTAACAATTGTTGCTTTCACACAGACTGGATATTGATTGCACTGTATGAAATGTCTATTGAAACATTTTTCCTTTCCCTTAAACTGTTAGGCTAGATTAGATTTGGAAGTTATGCTCCAGGATCTAGCTCCTTGAAGGACTATTGTCACTTTCTCTATGGAGTAAATATTGAGACTTGAAAGAAACTTACTCTTGTGGTTTTGTTGCTCAGTAAAGGACCCACACCCACACCTTACTCAGAGCTCTTGAAACTCTAGTGGTAACTTCCTGCCTGCTCTACCTTCTTGCCCCCGTCTTCCCCGAGAGACGACTGGTTGTGAATAACTGTTTGACTTGCATGAATAACGTAAAAAGTGAAACGATGATGAGACATTATATTAAACCTACTTCAATATGGAAACCACAGGGAGAGGAAAGAAACAAAAGAAGATCCAGAATTATCTTAATTTTGAATAATTTAAAAAAGCATTCCTCCTGCAAGTGTCAGAAAGATTATCATGTCCCTCTTTCCCATGGAGGTGCCCCTGGCATCCAAATAAGCTGTCTTTGGAGAGAGCACAGGGACAGGTATAATCCCACTTAAATATTGGACCTACAGTTGCATATATTTAGACATACCTGTACTCACCATTATGTGTTGAAAACCTTTTTTCCTGCTGCCTGATTAATCGATATCAATCTGGACTATTTATATAGAAGCTTTTCTTCTGTTTTTGTTTCCCCTTTGTAGCTAAACAAGTGGTCTACTCTTTGTGCTTATGCCTGCTTATCTGCTGCAACTAATTAGCAGTCACCTAAGTGTGACTGAGTGATTGATTAGCACTATTGAGCATTACAAGCCTCAATCTGCTAAATGTTCTCATAGGATTGCAGATACATAATAAGCATTTCTGAAAAGATACCTTTTGGGCTGCACCTGCAGGCCTACAAGCCCTGTACTTGCCCAGCTGTATATTTTCTAATTTTTTAACATCTTTATTGGAGTATAATTGCTTTACAATGGTGTGTTAGTTTCTGCTTTATAACAAAGTGAATCAGCTATACATATACATATATCCCCATAGCTCCTCCCTCTTGCGTCTCCCTCCCACCCTCCCTATCCCACCCTAGGTGGCCACAAAGCACCGAGCTGATCTCCCTGTGCTATGCAGCTGCTTCCCACTAGCTATCTATTTAACATTTGGTAGTGTATATATGTCCACGCCACTCTCTCACTTCATCCCAGCTTACCCTTCCCACTCCCCATGTCCTCAAGTTCATTCTCTACGTCTGTGTCATTATTCCTGTCCTGCCCCCTAGGTTCTTCAAAACCATTTTATTATTTTTTTTTGTAGATTCCATATATATGTGTTAGCATACAGTATTTGTTTTTCTCTTTCTGACTTACTTCACTCTGTATGACAGACTCTAGGTCCATCCACCTCACTACAAATAACTCAATTTCGTTTCTTTTTATGGCTGAGTAATATTCCATTGTATATATGTGCCATATCTTCTTTATCCATTCATCTGTCGATGGACCCTTAGGTTGCTTCCATGTCCTGGCTGTTGTAAATAGAGCTGCAATGAACATCGTGATACATGACTCTTTTTGAATTATGGTTTTCTCAGGGTATATGCCCAGTAGTGGGATTGCTACCATACTATCGTATGGTAGTTCTTAAATTACAGACCTCAGTATAGTTCCCTGTTCTATGCAGTAGGTCCTTATTGTCCTATGTTCAATATTTGTAATAACCAATAATGGAAAAAAATCTCAAAAAAATATACATATATATATTTATGTATAACTGAATCACTTTGCTGTACACTTGAAACTAACACAACATTGTAAATTAACTATACTTCAATTAAAAATAAAATAAATTAAAAAATTGCAAACCTTAGAACCAGTTTTGGATGCACATGTGTTTAGTACCTTCTGATGATGCCTCGTTTTGTTTTGTTGTTATTGTTTACCAAAAGCCATATTGCCATCTACCGTATTTTCCAGAACTGATTTTCAAAAAAATTCTACCCTTAACCAAGAAATATAACCATTAAGGGTTATTCAAAATAACATGCCATAGGTGCTGAGAGCCAGCGGTGTTAGACTGGAAAGCATAAGGGCATTAGAATAAAACAAGCTTGGGTTTGAATTCCAGCCCTGCTATGATCTTACACCATTTTCTGCATCTTGGTCTCTCCACCTGTATAATCGTTACAATAATACTACCTGGGGTTTTTGAGAACACTAAATGAGTCAATATGAGTCAATGCATGTGAAGTGTCTGGCAAAAAAAAAAAAATGATGTTTTATCCAATATTTGCTGCACTTCTGGAAGGTCTACAGTAGGACTACAATGTTTCTTCTGCTTGTATGTCTAAGGACCTCCCACTTCAGCTTGCCATATTTGAGCAGTTGGATCTACTTTTCTCTTTCCCGCAACATGTTCTCTAAACCACATCCTGTAACACTGCTCTCAGTCAAGGCTCTGCACAAGCTCTCCAGTAACCTATTCTACATACGATAGAGCCTCTAGTCAAAATCCTTCACCACTGCTCTCTTCTAACAGAATCTAGGAAATCCAAATTCAAGAAAGCCTTTTTACATTCAGCTAAAATCTCCTAATATTACCTGTTTCCTTCACTTTACGTTTCTAGTCCTGTTGATGTAACCATACCTTTCATATCTAATTATCCACTGTCTATTAGATGGTAAAACACATGGTGTCTAGGAATGCTTTTTGTTTTTAAACATATTGCAACTCAGATGAAGAGGGGAAGTCCTCTACAATGTGTATGGACAGACCGCCAGTAGAGTTCCCTACACCGACAACAAGTTGCACTTGGGTCAGAAAAATGTTTAGGCATTTTTTAAAATGTTGTGAGATATGACATGTAGATTTTACTACATTTGATACAAACATGTGGATCTCATTTACAATATATGAAGAGGTTAAAAAAATGTTGCTGTCATTTTGAGTTACATATTCATATATAAATCTGGCTCCAGATATTACGTTGGAGGAAAAAGGTAATTCTCGTTTCAAGTTGGGACACATTATCCTTGAACCTAATTTTTCAGCCAAGTAATGATCCCTATGTCTCCTTTTTATCATATTACTTATCAAGTTATTTATGATCTGGGAAAGATGCTAAAATGGTTTTGGCATATCAGAGGAACATCAGTTGTGAATTGCTGGTCCTAGTTAGAGTGACATGCTGTCTTTGACCTTCTTCATTTTGGGAGATAACTTTAGATGGTTAACTTATTTTTTTAAATCTTTGACAAATTGGTTTAGAGAACTCAATGCATGTCTTGGTATGGTAATCCCATGGAGAAACTATCTCAAAACTTTCATCTGCTGGACCAGACTTAGAAGTGAGAATTATACACTATCATCCCCAAAGGGCACGGGGAGGGAGAAGGATAATACAAACAACGTAAGTCCCAGCTGTCTTTCATAAGTTACAGATTAAAATTATAGATATCAATATATCTCAATAAGACTAGATACTAAGCATCTGGATAACAGGAGTTACACATAATCATTTCTATCTCCCCTCTCCATTAGTTCCTATTAAGGAGGTCTGGAAAGTAGTAGATGTTCAAACATTCTTTCTAGCATCTTACACTTATAGTTGGAAATGTCCTACTGAGAGGTGCAGGCTTCCAGAGGGATGGCCTGATGTCCTTTCCTTCATCCTTTGATATGTAGTCTCCAGAAGATAACAGTAAACTCAGAAAGGAACACACAATTTTGAGCATGGAAATAAACTGTCACTTCAGCTGTGGATGATGGAAAAGGATGATGATGATGATGATGATGATGATGTATGTGTCTGTGATAGGAGGATGAGTTTGACAGTGAAAGGGCACACAGCACATAACTTCATGAATATCAAAATTTTCTCTCTCCTGTAGAATTATAGATCTGGTTTACTAAAGCCTTAACAAAAGTTAGTTTATACATGATGGCTACTTATCTGGAACTTGAATCTAGGATAGATAATTACACATTGCACTATTCCATTCTTTTAGCAGCTTTAAAGATTATACCTGTGCATGTGTGGGAGAGATTAGACAATTTCTCTTGTTCTGTCCAGTAAGCAAATGGATAGAACCTCCGAATAGAAAGTGGTACTTTTCAGGCAAAAACAAAATGGTCCTTTAAAAAGATTAAGATAGGCTCAAGGATGTACTGTACAACAAGGGGAATATAGCCAATATTTTGTAATAACTGTAAATGGAAAGTAACCTTTAAAAATTGCATAAAAATTTTTTTAATTTTTTAAAAAAGAAAAAAATCATTCTTTTATTCTCAAAGCCTCAGAGTTATTACAAATTATTTTACATTGAAAGTAATACAACTTAGCCTTGCTAAAATAAAATGATCAGTAATAGAGGGCACTGAGATTTGAAATAAATCATACCAATTCAGCCTTTTATTTATTTACTTGTATTCATTTGCTTAGAGAATAAGTATTTACTCACTTATTTTTGACACAAATTGTACTGTGCATAGCACATCTAGGAGGTTGATAGAGGACACCAGTGATTGCCTTCAAGGAACTGACAGTCCAGTGAGAGAGCTAAGAATGGATTTTTTTTTTTTTTTAGTGGTACACGGGCCTCTCCCTGTTGTGGCCTCTCCCATTGCGGAGCACAGGCTCCGGATGCGCAGGCTCAGCGGCCATGGCTCACGGGCCCAGCCGCTCCGCGGCATGTGGGATCCTCCCGGACTGGGGCATGAACCCGTGTCCCCCGCATCGGCAGGCAGACTCCCAACCACTGCGCCACCAGGGAAGCCCTAAGAATGGATTTTAAATCTAGAATATACTACTTAAGAAAATATTTGCAAACGATGCAACCGACAAGGGATTAGTCTCCAAAATTTACAAACAGCTCATGTGGCTCAATATCAAAAAAATAAACAAACAACCCAATCAAAAAATGGGCAGAAGAACTAAATACACATTTCTCTAAAGAAGACATACAGATGGCCAAGAGGCACATGAAAAGATGCTCAACATCACTAATTATTAGAGAAATGCAAATTAAAACTACAATGAGATATCACCTCACACCAGTCAGAATGGCCATCATCAAAAAATCTACAAACAAAAAAAAAAAAAAAAAAAAATCTACAAACAATAATTACTGGAGAGGATGTGGAGAAAAGGGAACCCTCCTACACTGTTGGAGGGAATGTAAAGTGGTACAACCACTATGGAGAACAGTATGGAGGTTCTTTAAGAAACTGCAAACAGAGCTACCATATGATCCAGCAATCCCACTCCTGGGCATATATCTGGAGAAAACCATAATTCGAAAAGATACATGTACCCAATGTTCACTGCAGTACTATTTACAGTAGCCAAGACATGGAAGCAACCTAAATGTCCATCAACAGAGGAATGGATAAAGAAGATATGGCACATATATACAATGAAATATTACTTGGCCATAAATAGAATGAAATATGCCATTTGCAGCAACATGGATGGACCTAGAGATTATCAGACTAAGAGAAGTAAGTCAGACAAAGAAAGACAAATATCATATGACATTGCTTATATGTGGAATCTAAAAAAAGGTTACAAATGAACTTATTTACAAAATAGAAACAGACTCACAGCCTTAGAGAATGAATTTATGGTTACCAGGGGAGAAGTGTGAGAGGAGGGATAGATTGGGAGTTTGGGATTGACATGTATAACACATTGCTATATTTAAAATAGATAACCAACAAGGACTTACTGTATAGCACAGGGAACTCTGCTCAGTACTCTGTAATAACCTAAATGGGAAAAGAATTTGAAAAAGAATAGATACATGTATATGAAAAAATAAATAAATGAATAAAAAAGAAAGAAAGAAAAAGGAAAAAAGAAAAGAGGTGAAACCTGTTTTCTGAGAACTCAAAGCAAGCTATCACTTGTAGTTGAGAGGCACCGGAATGGGCTCATGGCAAAGGTGGCTCTGAGCACAGCTCCAATTCATGGGTCAGACAGACACACATCAAGCTTGGGGACAGGTGTTCCAGAGAGAGGTTTTATTGAATGGGCTGAAGGTAACTTAAGTTGGAAGCACATTGCATAAGTTCTTCAAGGTCAGGCTAAGGAAAGCAGAATGACAAGTATGTAATATATTTAACATCTTAATACATATAATTCAGATGCCACAGATATACTGCAAGTCACTCTCCCAGAAGCTAGAGGGATCTTTTGGAAACAAAGACCTGATACTGTCACTCTACTTATTTTTTCTCTCTGATTTTTGGCAAAAAGTCCCCAAATCTTAACACACCTACAAGACCTTGCACGACCTGAGTCTTCACTTCATTCTACGAAATTTCCAATCTGCTTTCTCTACTTCCCCTAGACTGGGGTTCTTGCGGGTACCAGAAATATACCTTATTTCCCACATCTAGGTCTTTATGTACCCTTTTTTTATGCTCAGAATATTCTTCCCACTAAACTTTGACTGGCTTATTTTTATTCATGCTTCAAAAGCTTAGCTAAAATATCACTTTCTTGGTACTCCTGACTAGGTCAGATATAAACCCCGTCATCTACTCTCTTAGCAAATGGCCTTCATAATACTTAAAAATGATCCCATGGTAAGGACTAATATACTGAGCAATCATCATGTACCAGGTACTATACTACCTGCTAAATGAATGTTTGTTGAATGGACGGATGAAGGAAGGAATAAATTAATCAATATTGTTAGCCCAGAAAGAATGAATAACTCAGATATCATCAAGTTTTAAGTTCACACTTCCTTTTAACTCCCAAATTAAAATAGTATCTGTCCATATGACTGCTGGAAGTTCTGGCTTGTCCCTCAAATATATGGGATCATCAGGAAATTGTCATGTGTTCCAGAAACCATTCCTGGGTGTTACCCAGGAGAAAGCTCATATCACAAGATATTTGGATAACAATGGTTAAAATTTATTGAACGACTGCCATATTCCAGGGACTGTTTACATATATTTTACATATGTAACTATATGAAATGTCTATGTATCCTTATATTCACGTGTGCATGTGTCTGTATGTGTGTATACTTATTTAATACTCAGAATGTCCCAATGATTTAGTGTCACAATATATTAAAAAGAGGATACTAAGTCCTGGTAAAGTAAGTACTGTCTTCAAGGTCTCCATGTGGTGGAACTTAAAACTGGAGGCTGGAGAGGGTGGTACTCACCACCCTCCTCCCTGCCCCACCGTCTGCTACAATATTTTGGGGACTGCTTTATCTCCTCCCAACAGTAGTGCTCTTAGGTAACATTTCTCCTGTTAATAGGGTTGCCAGATTAAAAAAAAAAAATACAAGGCAACTAGTTAAACTTGAATTTCAGATAAACAGCAAATGATTGCTGAATATAAATATTTCTCAAATATTGCAGGGAAGATGCACTAAAAATGTATTTAGTTTTTTTACAAAATTCCAATTTAACTGAACATCCTGTAATTTTATTTGCTAAATCTGGCAACTAAACAAAATCTAGTTTCCCAAATTCCCAAACTTCAGAGTACGGAGACAGTTTCCCCTTTCCTCTGTCACAGGCCTGACAGTCAACTCCTCATTTCCTATCCTAGTAAGCTGTGGGTAACTATTTTTGTCTCCTATTTCTGCTTTGCTAGTCCCTTCTAAGTGGGTCTTCTACCTCCTTTTACATAGTACAGCACAATTTTTTCTCTTAATCTCAGCTCATTTTGGTACCACACATGTATGCCTCCTCATCTCTCCTATGCCTATGCCCTCCTCTCTCTTTCCTCAGCCCTTTCCACTCTCATCTCTCAACAAGTTACAATTTACGAGGATTAAAAGAAAACTGCAACTTCTCAGTTTAACTGGGTTCCCCATCTAGAGAACAAGCTTCTTAATTTCTACTCTTTTCCCTGCTTCAATTCTGAGCACACGGCTCTTTAGGTAGTTAATACTCAGTAAAGATTTGATTGCCAAATTTTATAGGTGTGCTCATAATGTTCTTTCTGGGGATATGTTTAGGCAATACATTTTTCTCATAACAGGAGTTTAGCAGGTCACTCAGGGTGGCAATCATCAGGAACTTTCTGGAAGAGAAAGAAAAAGCAAGCCACATCTTATGTTCTAGGGCCTGATGAATCTCAAGAGGCCAAGAGTGTGTACTTTGCAAAGATCTGCAGACCATCAGAGCTAAAAACAGTCCTCAGAGATGTCCTAATGCCACCCCTTAGTGAATTCAGAGAAAACATGACTGAGGCTTATAAAGGAAAAGTGACTAGACTGAGTTCAGAGAGGATCCTTGGTTAATAAATACACAACCATCAAGTTGCGTTGTCAGAAAAACTGCAGTGGGGGGAATCGTTTGAATCCAGGCTCCAACACTAGATAGCTTCGTGATACTTTAGACATCATTTATTCTTTTGGCACCTTATTTGTCTCTCAAATAAAGATGATAATATTGAGCCATGTACCTCAAGGAAATGTTCCAAGGATCAACTGAAATAATGTAGGTGACAGCATTCTGAAAACTGTGAAGTGTTATATCAATGCAAGAAAGTGTCATTGTAGCCACTGTAGCAAGGATTGGAGTTAGTGAATTTGAGGCGGCCATTGTCCTCTGGGTTAGGCAGAGTCTGTGACCTGGCCCTTTGTTGGAGCCCTCTCCTCCAGATATGGGTTCTCTTAAACAAATATTTAACACTGTATGTTCTGATCATCTGTAGTCATTAAAAAGATTAAGGGTTGTTTTTTTTTTCTTTCCTAATAATAATGTATTAGCCTCAGTAGTCTGACCAAATTCCAGACTCAGTAATTGTCTTCCTCCTTACTATTCCTTAATGAGGTTCAAAAGGCTAATTAGTTGTCTGCAAAATACCAAAGTACTTAATGGAGGTAATCTAGCAGGACGATATCTAAATGTAGTGTTTTGGTGAACAACTAGACAGACAGTGGTATAAAGAGCTAAGAAACTGACAGTTTCTATTAATATTCTGTTAACTGAATACAAGGAGATTTAAAAATAAAAAAAAACAAAGACACCTTCGTTATAAATAGTGATTTAAAGATAGAGAAGCAATTTTTGATGTTGGCCTAAGACTGTCAACACAAAAATAAATATTTTAAAAGAAATAACAAAATATAATATCACATTGTCCTTGGAATTACAATAAATTGATAGCTGGGTAAAGCAGTAATTTGTATTGACTTGAACTGCAAACCATCGTAAGGCCCTGATATATCCCTAAAGAGGAGAATGTGCTCTGTCTACCCAGCTATACACTGTCATATTCTACTGGAACCTCTTTTTTTGCAGATATTGGCTTGACTTATTTAGGGGAAATCAATTTACATTATACATGCACATAATTATATTCTCGTATGTATACCCAATGAGAAGTAGTATGTTTCTTCTTTTTTGTTTGTTTCTTTGTTTGGTTTTTGTTTGGTTATTTTTTCAGAGATATTTGTAAAACCCACAAGCTGGAGAAGGGACTAGCAGAAATTATATGAGATCACATGACTTGGTAAGTGACTGTTTCAGCAAATTGCAGGTGGTTAGCTTCAAGGACAGTAATATCTATTTGGAAAATAACTGGAAAATGAGAAATTATCTTTCCATCATACACACACATGCATATACATATACATTTATGTGTGTGTGTATATATGTGTAATTCACTTTTAAATTCCTAATAATGAATATCATCTGTAACAGTTACATTGCTTTCTTGCCTATCATTCAGTTTTTCCTGGCAATGATGACCCTGTAATTTTATTTGAGGTGAGGGAGAGAGATAGCTAATTGAATAAGACAGAAGAGACCTTCAAGATGATGGAGGAGTAAGACGCGGAGATCACATTCTTCCCTACAATTACATCAGAAATACATCTACATGTGGAACAACTCCTACAGAACACCCACTGAACGCCAGCAGAAGACCTCAGACTTCCCAAAAGGCAAGAAACACCCCAAGTACCTGGGTAGGGCAAAAGAAAAAAGAAAAAACAGAGACAAAAGAATAGGGATGGGACCCACACCAGTGGGAGGGAGCTATGAAGGAGGAAAGGTTTCCACACACTAGGAAGCCCCTTCACTGGTGGAGATGGGGGGGTTGCAAGGGGGGAAGCTTCGGAGCCATGGAGGAGAGCGCAGCAACAGGGGTGCGGAGGGCAAAGCGGAGAGATTCCCGCACAGAGGATCAGTGCCGACAGCACTCACCAGCCTGAGAGGGTTGTCTGCTCACCTGCCGGGGTGGGTGGGGGCTGGGAGCTGAGGCTCGGGCTTCAGAGGTCAGACCCCAGGGAGAGGACTGGGGTTGGCTGTGTGAACACAGCCTGAAGGGGGCTGGTGCACCACAGCTAGCCGGGAGGGAGTCCAGTAAAAGGTCTGGACCTGCCTAAGAGGCAAGAGACCTTTGTTTCGGGGTGTGAGAGGAGAGGGAATTCCTTCCCTGTGTGCCCAAAGAAGGCAGAGCACTGCTTAAGCGAGCTCCAGAGACAGAGGCGAGCTGTGACTATCAGCTCAGATACCAGAGATGGGCATGAAACGCTAACACTGCTGTTGCTGCCACCAACAATCCTGTGTGCAAACACAGGTCACTACCCACACTGTCCTGGGAGCCTGTGCAGCCCGCCATTGCCAGGGTCCTGAGATCCAGGGACAACTGCCCCGGGAGAACACACGGCACACCTCAGATTGTTGCAATGTCATGCTGGCCTCTGCCGCTGCAGGCTCACCCCACATTCCAATTATGACTACTGTAGCCCTCCCTCTCCCTGGCCTGAGTGAGCAAGGGAGGCCGAATCAGCCGCTGCTTTAATCCCTTCCCATCTGTGTGGGGAACAGATGCCTGAGGGCGACCTACACGCAGAGGCAGGGCCAAAACCAAAGCTGAACCCCAGGAGCTGCACAAACAAAGAAGAGAAAGGGAAATTTCTCCATGCAGCCTCAGGAAAAGCAGACTAAACCCCCACAATCAACTTGATGAACCCTGCATCTGTGGAACACCTGAACAGAAAACAAATGTTCCCAAAACTGAGGTGGTGGACGTTGGGAGCAACTGTAGACTTGGGGTTTGCTGTCTGTGACTGACTTGGTTCTGATTTTTGTGTTTATCTTAGTCTAGTTTTAATGCTTATTATCATTGGTGGAATTGTTTATTGGTTTGGTTGCTCTCTTCTTTATTTTTATTTTTTTTATTATTTAATTTTTTTTCCCTTTTTTTTTCCTTCCTTTTCTTCTGAGCCATGTGGCTGGCAGGATCTTGGTGCTCTGGCCAGGTGTCAGGCCTGAGCCTCTGAGGTGGGAGAGCCGAGTCCAGGACACTAGACCACCAGAGACATCCCGGCCCCACGTAATATCAATTGGCGAGAGCTCTCCGAGAGATCTCCGTCTCAACACTAAGACCCAGCTCCACTCAACAGCCCTCAAGCTCCAGTGCTGGAAGCCCCATGCCAAACAACTACCAAGACAGGAACACAACCCCACCCGTTAGCAGAGAGGCTGCCTAAAGTCATACTAAGTTCACAGACAGCCCAAAACACACCACCGGATGCAGCCCTGCCCACCAGAAAGATAAGATACAGTCCCCCACCCATCAGAACACAGGGACGAGTCCCCTCCACCAGGAAGCCTATACAAGCCACTGAACCAACCTCACCCACTGGGGACTGACACCAAAAACAATGGGAACTACGAACCTGCAGCCTGCAAAAAGGAGACCCCAAACACAGTAAGATAAGCAAAATGAGAAAACAGAGAAATACGCAGCAGATGAAGGAGCAAAGTAAAAACCCACCAGATCAAACAAATGAAGAGGAAATAGGCCGTCTCCCTGAAAGAGAATTCACAGTAATGATAGTAAAGATGATCCAAAATCTTGGAAATAGAATGAAGAAAATACGAGAAACATTTAACAAGGACGGAGAAAAACTAAAGAGCAAAGAAACAATGATAAACAATGCAATACATGAAATTAAAGATTCTCTAGAAGGAATCAATAGCAGAATAACTGAGGCAGAAGAACGAATAAGTGACCTGGAAGATAAAACAGTGGAAATAACTTCCACAGAGCAGAATAAAGAAAAAAGAATGAAAAGAATTGAGGACAGTATCAGAGACCTCTGGGACAACATTAAACACACCAGCATTCAAATTATAGGGGTCCCAGAAGTAGAAGAGAAAAAGAAAGTGTCTGAGAAAATATTTGAAGAGATTTTAGTTGAAAACTTCCCTAACATGGGAAAGGAAATAGTCAATCAAGTCCAGGAAGCACAGAGATTCCCATACAAGATAAATCCAAGGAGAAACATGCCAAGACACACGTTAATCAAAATGTCAAAAATTAAATACCAAGGAAAAATATTAAAAGCAGCAAGGGAAAAGCAACAAATAACATACAAGGGAATCCCCATAACGTTAACAGCTGATCTATCAGCAGAAACTCTGCAAGCCAGAAGAGAGTGGCAGGACATATTTAAAGTGATGAAAGGGAAAAACCTACAACCAAGATTACTCTCCCCAGCAAGGATCTCATTCAGGTTCAATGGTTCAATCACAGGGAGGGGGAAGGGTAAGATGGGACGAAGTGAGAGAGTAGCATTGACATATATACACTACCAAATATAAAATAGATAGCTAGTGGGAAGCAGCGGCATAGCACAGGGAGATCAGCTTGATGCTTTGTGGCCACCTAGGGTGGGATAGGGAGGGTGGGAGGGAGACGCAAGAGGGAGGGGATATGGGGATATAGGTATACATATAGCTGATTCACTTTGTTATACAGCAGCAACTAACACAACATTGTAAAGCAATTATACTCCAATAAAGATGTTAAAAAAATAAAATAAAGACAATATGATGTACACACACACACACATATACACACAATGGAATACTACTCAGCCATAAAAAAGAATGAAATAATGCCATTTGCAGCAACATGGACGGACCTAGAGATTATAATACTAAGTGAAGTAAGTCAGACAGAGAAAGACAAATACCATATAATATCACTTAAATGTGGAATCTAAAATATGACACAAATGAACCTATCTATGAAGCAGAAACAGAATCACAGACCTAGAGAACAGACTTGTGGTTGCCAAGGGTGAGAGGGCATGGGCGAAGGATGGAGTGGGAGTCTGAGATTAGTTGATGCAAACTATTATATATAGGTATAACTGAGATCACTTTGCTCTATACCAGAAGCTGACACAACATTGTAAATCAACAATACTTCAATAAAATAAATTTTAAAAAAAAGACAAAAACAGAAGTCCAACTCATGTGTTTCTACAGAGGATTTAGGCAAATTTCACAAAAATAAAATCTCTAATAAAACAGGAATAGAAAAACAAACAAAAAAACGGAAGCTAAAATTGTGCTGACCACAAGTTCAGTTGTGTTTCCTGACAGACATGGAAGAAAGGAGACACAGCTGGATCTAAAAGATCCTGTTAGAGGAAAGAAGAAATACTAACATTCCTCTAGAGGTACAGTTTTTCCAGCACTAAATTCAAAGAGAAATAGATTATGAAGTGTTTGATATAGGAGACACTGACTAATATGAAATAAATTATCCTCAACAGTGATGTTATCAGAGAAAAAGGGAGTTAAAATCCACACAGCTATTACTCCAAACTGCCATTAGTGAGCACAGAGGGAATAAAATCCCTTGTTGTCTGACAAAGGACTAGCCAAATCATGCAACTTTCTGGCGATTTCACTTGCTTTCAGTATAGGATGTGAGGTATCAGGTGGAATAGACATAAAATACATGGCCCTTAAAATACTTTCCCTAAACATGTTTTTTGATACAGTAGAAATCCTTTATTATATCTTAAATTAAAATATTATATTCTTAAGGGACCTATGCAAACTCTAGGCAAAATATATAATATATATGGAACCACCTTATAGCCATATAAAAGCTCATAAATGAGGCATGTCTGCCCTTATCTAGTGAAGTGTCTCAAAAAAAAAAAAACTGACATTTTCCAGGACCCAAAGGGACAATCAACCCACTTAGAACAGGTATCCATTAAGCCAATGGCTCACAGCCAAACTTCCTGAAAGAGTTACCAATTTTTACTGTCTTCCCTAACTCACCTCCCATTCACTTCTCTTCTCAATGCAAATTGACTCAGTTCCCCACTGCTTCATCTAAACTGTTTATGAGAAGAGCACTGATGATCTCTGTTTGGCTAAATTCAGTGGATATTTTTGTTTCATCATTCTTCTTTCATTTGTTCAATAAATATTTGTTGATTGAAAACCATATGCCAGGGACTCCCTTCCAGAATAGAAAGACAGATATCAATTAAATCATACAATTGCAGTGATAATAAGTGCAATGAATAAAATGAACAGGGCACTGTGGAAGCATACAATGAAGAACTTGACTTAATCGTGGGGAATCAGTTGACCTTGCAGCAGCATTTGGCTTCTGAGACACTATACTTCCTTGGCTTTCCTCCCTTCTTACTGACTGCTCTTTCTGTTACTTTCTGTTTGACCTTTAAATATTTGCCAAGGACAATCATGGTTGACACAGGACAATTCTGGTTTATGCTTGCCATCCTGGCATAATTCTTAATTGTGTCCCCTTTAACTCTCAAAAGAGTCTGGGTTTGGACCATAAATGCTATGATCACCCTTTTTATAGGTGACCTCATTCAGTGTTGAAGCATTAAATAGCACATATATATGTTGATGACTCCCCAATCTTTCTCTAACTTGGCACTTTTTTTTCTGAGCTACTGACACGTATGTTGAACTGTGGGCTCAGTAACTCCAACCTGATCTCTCCCAAGCTCAGTATGGCCCAAACTGAATTTAATTTGCTGTTCCTCCTATCTATCTAGTTGTGGAAGCCATAAACCTGTCACTCAACCTTGAATCCTTCTTCTCTGACATATCCTTATTGTCAAACGACCACCAAAAGCTCTAAACCACATTCTAAATGTACCTTGAGTCATACTGCCCAAGTCTAGCCAACCAACCTGTCTCACCAGAATGATTGCATCTGTCTCCTAACTGTGCTCCCAAACTTCATTCTCCCCCTACACACATCAGTTTCTTCTTCCAAACAGCAGTCAGAATGATCTCTGTAAATCTCACTAAATCACCATCTTGTTGAAAACTCTTTAGTGATTTTAATTGAATTCAGGGTAAAGAACAAAATCTCTATTACCTCCCTACCTTTATTTTTAATGTCATTTTGTAGCTGATTCTACCTTTTGTTAACTACCTTCCAGACACCCACATGCTGCACATCTGCATTTTTCCTGTCTGGGACACTGCCTGCCATTCCAATGCAAATATCACTTCTCCAAAGAAGGCCATATGTCTTTTCTTACACATTCACATGTATTTATTTTTCATATCAATCATCACCAGTAATTAAATAATGATGTCTTTTAAGTAATTTGGAAATTATTTCTTTTAATGTCAGTCATTTTCCAACTATAAAACTCAATGAAGACAGTGACTTATTGTCTGTTTAAAGCTTTTATCCTCAGCACCTAGCCCAGTACCTGGCACACTGCAGACCCTCAATAAATATTTCTTACAGGAAATAAAGGAAGGAAAGGACATTGATTAAATGGGACACAGTGTCTTTAGACATGTCCTCATGACCTGAGAAGAACTTCAGAATCCTGATACTTTGCACTGTAATCAGAATATACTCTAGATTGAAGGATTGAAGACTGAAGACGTCAGGAGCTCTGAATGACTGCTTGTAAGGAGAACTCCCTGCCCATCAGGAACACTTGTTTTGCCCTTGACATGGGTAAGAAATTCCTGCTGTGTTAGTCCACTGTGATTTTTTTCTTCCTGTTCAGTAGCTCGTGTTACTTTAAATACCCCTTGCTTAATAACTCAAGCAAATTTGTTTCAATTTGACAAATGAGATTATCAATGATTATAGAGTAGTACCAATTAGTCTCAGAGATGTGAATTAATGTTGAATCGATGCTGATGATGAGACTGTTGAGGACAACAACAACAACCAAAAATGCGCCTTCATAGCCATGAAGGATACATCTTGACACTTTTGTAAATATCATTATATCTTGTGATTTTCCAGACAAAGGACATTTTAATTTTTTTCTCACTGAGCTGGGGCCTTGTTAACTAGACACTATACTTCTACACTCCATTACTTAGTATCTCAACAAATTGGGACCATTTGACTGTTATGGGTAGAGGAGGAAGGGTTGAATGGGGAAGAATGTCAGAAGAAAAATAAGGAAGAAATACAGGTTAGTAAGGCATCCAGTTATGGTCCAGATCTATGGGCTGCTTTGAGCTCCTCGTGTTAGGAGGACCAGATATTTATGGTACATATTTTCATGAGAAAACTGCTCGTGATGTGGGCAAGGGTTGAGAAAAAGAGTAGATACAAATTTGAAAGGAAACTGAGAAGCTAGGCACAAGCAGAGCAGCGTCAGGTTCCAGTAACAAATTATAACAACGTTTCCCCACAGAATCGAGACATGTTCTGCCACCCTGAGGACTGTAAACACCTACATTCAGCATCCTTAGTATAATCATTGATTTTTCTCACAACTGGTCAAGGTCTGTGTAAGATTTCTCCAAGTGGACCCATATGCAGCAGGTGTGGACAAATGGGTGTCAGAGCAAGGGACAAATAACCAGGTATATTGCACAGCCACACGTTGGTGACAGGTAACAGACTGGTTTGTGCATGCTTATGAGGCAGTCCTTTGGAGATTCCAAGAGAGGGGCTAAAATATAGCCATTTAAACAATAGGATTCATATTTGGTTTGTGGAAAAGAAGTATGTGCTTGCTTAATTAATAATGACTAGTGGTAAAATTTAAGATAATTGGATTATAGCACATCACCACCATCATGAAATTAAGTCAAGTATAATTGAAAAAAATTAAGTAGCTCACGCAATTCCTTAATCAGAACTACAGCATATGTGAAGGTGAATGAAGAACAGTGCACTGCATTTAGAGAAATATGTTGGGGGGATTGGATGCTTAAGTATTTCTATGACAATTTTATAAATGAGTTAAGTAATACACCAGAGCATTCAGTGGCTTTCATGAGGCCTCTCCACTAGGATTAAAAACAAGTTTCTGTTTTTTTTATGCCACACTCCACACTGGAGCTCCCTCATCACATAGTTAGAAGGGAATTCATCTTCCTCTAAACTCTCATACTGAAATTTGAATTTTACTTGCACATTTTCTCTCCTCTGAACTTTACACTTATTATTTTATTAATATTATTGATGTAAAGCGTTTATCTTTCCTGCTAAAATGTGAATTCCTTGAGGACAGAGATAGTATCAGATTAATTTCTGTGTCTTCAATGATAAAATACCACCCAGCCCCTAGCGTAAGTTCATTAGTTGTTTACTGAGTGAATGTTTGATTTTTTATCAAAGAAATTACATAAGTTGAAATAGTAGCCTCCTTCCAAACTCTCTGTTTCATCTTGATAAAACTTGAATGGGTTTAGCATCAAAGCATCCTGCCAAGGATTGCTCAAGAGATTGCCCCAAATTCTCCATCTAAGTCAAGTCGCCCCTCCTGTGTGGAGGCCATGGAAAGCAATTCACTTAACATTTTATTCAACACATATTTACTGTGACCCTATCATATGTCAGGTACTGTCCTAGACACTAACAATACCTCAGTGAAATTGGCAGATAATGTCCCTGCTCTTATGGACTCTACTTGCAGTGGAGGGAGATAGACAACAAACAAATGATGTCACGTAGTATAAGTGCTGTAAGGGAAAGTAAAGCAGTGCAAGAACATAAGTGTATACCAGAGTGAAGGATGGGGAATTGTTATTTTATACAGAATGGAAATGAAGACTTCTCTGATATGCTCTCATGTGAGTAGAGATCAGAATTAAGTGAGGGAGAAAGCAATGAGATCTCTGGGGAAGATCATCCCAGTCATAGGGAACAGTGAGAGAAAAAAACCATGAGACAGGACCATGCCTAGTGTGTTTAAGGAACAGCAAGGGAGATAGTATGACTGAAACACTGTGAGAAAAGGATAGGAGGGCAGGTGATGAGATCAGAGGTAGAGGGGGTCAGATCATAGAGGGCCTTGTAGGTCAGAGAGCCTCGTGGCTTTTACTCTGAGTGAGATGGGAAATGCCTGGAGGGATAGGAGCAGAAGAGTGGCATAATCGGACATTCAAACTTTCAGAAATTACACTTCCTGAAAAAAATAACTTGAATACCTTGCCGAAAGAATGAAAAAAGAATCATTCAAGAACTATAAACGGAGAAAATTGTCTCTAGAAGGATCTGTGTATTAAGCATAGGATCCAATTAAATATATGGGACTGAGTATAAATATTTTTTTCTAAATATGGTTATAAATCTGATATTTTAATCTTTGAAAGAGATGCTCTCTGTAAAAAAAAAAGTGATAATCACAGAATAAATAAAAGACTGGGGAAATGGAGAAAGGGGGTTAATAAAAATGATTAACTGCTTTTCTAAAATGGGCAATAAAAACATTGTTTTATTTTTTTGCTTTCTTGCAAGTTCAATATAAATTTGAGAATGCTTTGAAAAGCTTTTTGATAACTACTTCTGGAATTAAAAGCAGAATGTCTGTCCTTTAAATCACTGCAGAAAATAATAATAAATAGAAATAGTCTATAAAAGACTAAGTGGGAATAAAACAACAAGAAATGATAAAAAACAGAGAGCTTTATAAGAAGATGGAAGAAGTAAAATCAAACATAGTATTAGTGATAATAAATGAAAATTAATTAAATTTCTTATTAAAAGAAAAATATTCTCAGGCTCTCAGTTGTTTTATCCATTAATGAGCTACTTACAAGAGAAACAGTGACAATAAGATGTAGAAAGGCCACACACACACACACACACACACACATACAACAATGGGCAGCAATATTTCAGGCAATCAACACAAGGAAAAAAAATTAGGCACAGTGCTAACTGGAATTAAAACATTAATTTATATCAATAAAGTATATTATCTCTAATGAAAAATGAACAATTATGGGGCTCTATGTGCTATCATAACATGAAAGTATACAAAGCCAGAAGTTCTTCTCAACTGAATTAAAAAAAGAAACAGAGGAAGGAAGAAAGAAAGGAATGAATGAACAAAAGAAAGAAAGAAAGAAAAAATACCAAGTGAAGTGCAGTGGAGATTGTGCATATCACTATCAGAATATGACAGATCACAGGAAATCATAAATAAATAAGTATAGGTCATCAAGGTGGTGACATAGATTGTTCTCAACTTTGGCCCCCCTCACAAGATCAACTAGCAACTATCCATAGACAAGACGCCTTTGTGAAAATCGCAGAACCCAGGGGTGAGGTCAAAGTATCCCCCAGCCCTGGACCACAGAGACGGAGAAGAACCATATTAGAAGGGAGAGAGGTGCAGCTACACTCTGATCATAGTACCCTCCCATCCCAGGCAGGCACAATGTAGCCTACTAAATGATAGAAAACATATGCAGACCATATATCTGATAAGTGGTTAATATCCAAAATATATAAGGAATAATAATAAACCAATTAAAAATGGGCAAATGATCCAAATAGATATTCTTCCAAAGGAGACATAAAAATGGCCAACAGGTACATGAAAAAGGCTCAATATCACTAATCATCAGGGAAGTGCAAATTAAACCACAGTGAGATGTCACCTCATAGTTGTTATGAAATCTGTTGTCCAAAAGACAAGCGATGAGAAATGCTGGTAAGAATATGGAGAAAAGGGAACTCTTGTAGCTGTTAGTGGGAATGCAAATTGATGCAGCCACTATGGAAAACAGATTGGAGTGTCCTTAAGAAATTAAAAGTAGAACTACCACATGATCCAGCAATCCCACTTCTGGGTATATATTCAAAAGAAATGAAATCACTATCTTAAAGAGATATCTGTATATCCATGTTCATTGCAGCATTATTCACAATAGCCAAGGTTTGTAAAAATTTGTTTCTACTGACAGATAAATACAGAAAATGTGATACATATCTATATAACTATCTGTTGATCGATAGATCGATCTATGAATGACTATTATTCAGCCTTAAAAAAGAAGTAAGTACTGCCATTTGCAACAACATGGAATGAAGCTGCAGGGCATTATGCTCAGTGAAACAAGCCAGAAAGAGAAAGACAGATAATGCACAGTATCACTTACATGTGGAGTCTGGAAAAAAAGGGAAAAAATGTCAAACTCATAGAAAAGGAAAATAGAATGATGGTTGCAGTTGCCAGGGGCTGGAGTGGTGGAGGCTGGCAAAAGGGTACAAATTTTTAGTTATAAGTTGAATGAGGTCTGAGGATCTAATATATGACATGGTTACTATAGTCTATAATACTGTATTGTATAATTGAAATTTGCAAAGAGAGTAGATGTCAACTTTTTTTTTTAACCAATAAAAGGGTACGTGAAGTAATTAATGTGTTAACTCATTAATTAACTCAATGGTCAGAATTCTTTTACAATATATACATATATCAAATCATGTTGTACACTTAAAATATATTACAATTTTGTCAATTATACCTCAATAAACCTGAAAAAAGTTGCAGGTGATCTTAAAAAAACCCAGAATACTTTGCAAAAATACAAAATAATAGACAAATGAAAGAAGACAATAAGAAATACTCCCCAAATCTTCATTCTTATAAGAATTATGTATATAATAAAAATGACTTAAAATCACAAGGATGGGGTTTTTTAAGGTGTTATGGATTGATTGATTTTTAAGAATCATTATATATAATATATATATGTATGTTTATGTAGTAGTATATAAACATGATAAATGTACCACATACCAAAATAAATTCTAGATTCATTAAAAATATATAGATAATTAAACCATAAATCAAAAGAACTAAATAGAAAAAATAAGTTACTGTTTATATGATCTCAAGTTGGAAAAAACATTTCCAAGCATACAAGCGAAAACAGAAACCACAAAGAAAAAGATCTCTAAGTTGAGCTACATAAACCCCAAATATCAACGTGTATATTTTATCTACTTATTCTTAGAAGTAGTAGCTGTTATTAATGCTATTAGTTGAAAACATTGTATAGAACTAATTAAAGGCAAATAATAAACTTGGAAAATGTTTAAAACATATATGACAAAATCTTACTGATCTAATATATAAAGAACTGTTGTAACTCAATAAGAAAATAGAATTAGTCCAATAGAAAAAATGAGCAGAAATCATGAGCAGACAATTCAAAGGAGAAGGAAAATAGAGCTCTCGTCCACTGCAGAGCACAAGTATGAAGGGGAAGCATTCACTTAGCTGTCCATACATAGAATCTATACTACAGATTCTAATATATCTATTCTTGTTTACATGCGTGCTCTCTCTCTCTCTCTCTCTCTCTCTCTCTCTTTCTCTTTCTCTTTGAATCTTTCCAAATATGTGATCTCCTAATGGCTCTCTTGTCTTCCAGCATTGTTGTATGGAGTCATTAGTTGTTTCTTTGTATTATGTCTTCTTACATTTCATTATATGAAATTTAGCATAGAGAAGTGAGTTCAGTCTGTAACTTGATATATAATCCATTATCCCTAAATATTTTATGACCCTTTCAATCATATCTACTAGAGCTTTCAAGTTTACCACTGGTCTACTCTCAACTCCTTCTAAAAGAAACTACCCAGTACATAGGTCCTCAAGGCAAAACCATTGATGGATATGATTTTTACCCACTTACTCATTACCTTCTGGCTAATTAGACCACAGAGAGACCCTTGACACAACAGCTGCCAATCCATAGACTAGGTGATGAATTAAGGTACAACCTGATATGAAAAGATGAGATAGCTCAGGGGAATGTCTTGCTTGGGAATCGAAACTTACAATTGAAATTTAAAAGAACAAAAGGAAAAGTTAATTGAGACAGTTACTGGTGAAAGCCACAGCTTAAAGCATGTGAGTAAATCTGAGATTTGACCAGAATTGACCTATTGCAAGCTCAAGTTGTCATGGAAGCTATTCAGTAGATCACAGAACAGAGGATAAACCCAGAGAGAAGCAGAGGACCCATGAGTAAGCGTTACGAGTTCCCACATAAATTTCAGTCCTTGCCAACTTTTGAATTCCTGCCCTGGTCCACAAAGAACCACCATATTGTTGCAGTAAGTTAAATGAAATCAGTAGTTTTCTATTACTGAACAACATATTGCCACAAACATAGCAGCCTCAAAACACACACATAATTTTACAGTTCTGTAGGTCAGGAGTCTGAATCTAACTTAAATACAACTTTTCCTCAGCATCTCAAAAGTAACAGTCAAGGAGTTGGCCAGGCTGCATTCCATTCTGTAGCTAGGAGCTCTCTTCCCATTGATGTTGCTGAAACAACTCAGTTCCTTGTAGCTGTAGAGCTGACATTCCTATTTTTTGCTAGTTGTGGGTCAGGGGACATTCTGAGTTCCTAGAGCCCTCACGTTTCTCTGCCACATGGTCTACTCCATGGGCAATTCACAACATGGATATTTGATTCTTCAAGATCAAGAAGAGAATTTCTTGCTCCTGGCTACTAAGATGTAGGCTGATATAATGGGAGGTATCCCATCATCTTTGCCATACTATATTGGTTAATAGCAAGTTACAGGTCCTGCTGCACTCAAGGGGAGGGTATTATTTAAGGGTGCGATTCATTAGGGGTCAATTTAGGGTACGTCCATCACAGTGAGTTCCTGCTACATGCAGTCAAATGTGGCTATGGAACATGTTACCTCAAATTCTTTGTGAATGACAGAACTTTAATGAACAGATACAAGGACACATACATTCTCTCTTTTTTATTTACTTTCTATCAACATCTACCCCCCTTTGACAGAATAAGAAACCATTTTATTCATTAATATAATTTCTCTTCTAGTCGAATGTTACTTGGCAATAACTCTAGGTCTGAACCTCAGAAAGTTGGTTAAACTAGCTGAAGAGGTATGCACTGTGTTTAATTTACCGTTATTCATTGATTTTGTTCTTTTTTAATCAGGTCGCGGATACTGCATTGCTATTTAATAAGTTGAATTTTAGCTCTGAGAATCGCCAATGTACAACCTCACCTTTATCCCTGAACTGATTTTATCAAACATATAAAATAGAGGAAGCATGCTTGAGGAAATACGAAGCTACCATGAAAAATTAAATAGTTACATAATTTAAAATACAAACAAGCAGGTGTTTTGTAGAAACATACTGGTTTTTCTAAATGAAGCATTTCTTTTCACTAATTTAGACTAAATAAAAGATGCAGTAACTAATTGCAAGAACCTAGATTTTACTTTCAGGAAAGCAAGAACCATTCAATAGAGAATGCATATGAGGCCTAAACCATGTAAAATGGCTATTTTAGCATACTTCTTCAAAGGACAGGGTTTCATTATATTTGAAAGTTCAGCTCAACAGCAACCTCTAAGTCTGAAGCAATTAATAAAATGTACATCTTATATAGAATTGCAGTACTATTAGGAAAAGGAGGAAGATGAGCTGTAAATATCAATTAATGGAACCTACTTATTTGTATATCTGTTCATAGAGTGGAAACTCATAAAGCAAAAAGTATACCTATTTACTTTAAAAGATAAATTTCCCCTATCTAAATAAGTTCAGATAATATTTTAAAGTGTTTCTCTTTCTGCAAGAAAATATTTTGTGCGACCTTAAATGTAAGTACTTCCACACAGCCACCATCCTAAAAAGTTAGTGGCTACCTCTTTGAAAATATTAAATCAAAATTAGGCTGACACTGAATTTCCATGTAATATGCACCTGCTTGTTGATACATCCTGAAGAAAGGGCACAAACAAGGAAGGATAGAGTCCTGGTTCTTAAGCAGTTTGCAATAAAAGAGTTATCATCAACAAAGAAAAGGGAATTATCGATGTGAAGATGAAACAATGACTTAAAAATACAACTATAAGAGAGGTGACAAGGCAGTTCATGACTGCCTTGTCAAATGAGTTGCAGAAAGTGACTCCAGGATTTCAAATGAGAGAAAAGTCATTGGGAGGAATGGGTGGTATATTGAATAGAGCACCAGTCAAGTAGGCAGAAGGAGTTTTCCATTTCTAGTTTTGTTACTGATTAGTTGTATGACCTACAAAAATCCATTTTCTTTTCTTGTAATCACTTCATTTATTAAATGAAAGCTATGGCTATCATGGATGGTATATATAGTTCATTCCAACTCTGAAAGTCTATGCTCTTATCATGGCTATGAAAAGCTTAATAAAGGAAGATGATAAGGTAGCTGAGCTGGATCTTTTTGAATGTGATTTGACCAGACAAGAGGCAGCATGAGGATATTTCCTGAAAGGGAAAGTACCTAAGCCAAGATGTAGATGTAGGTACCACAAGGTTTAATTAAATAGAATTCATCAATGTGGAATCGGTATTTTTTCCTAATTTTCCTGATTGTGAAAACACATTTTAGGTTATCTTTTTCTTTGACTATAATAAAAACTCTTTGTGAGATACCCAGACTTCATTTCCCCAACAATAATCAACAATAGGACACTGGAAGGTGACTCTGAATAGACTTCCAGTATATCACTTTAAATGAACCATGGATTCCTTAAAGTAAGACACACAAAATTTCAGAACCTCTGTCTTCACAGTGGATCTCAGGTCAAATCTATTAATTTTCAGTTTTCCTATTTGAAATTTAAAGTGAGGAAAGAAAAATGCAAAACCTAGACTGATCAGAATCTTTCTCTATTCAGGAGAGGTGCCAGGTCCTAGTCTTTATTAAATTTCTTGTCATTTGATGAATTAAATATAATTACAATGAATTCACCTGGGATTTGATTATAATCTATGGAGTTTTCCTTTCCAATTATATAGTTTCATATTAACTCTTAAATGGAAATGTGTAATCTTTCTCTCAAAGACTAGAGAGCCACATTCCTTTGAGCATTTTGCAGAAGTGTTACTTGAAAGGATCTTGAAGACTATACAAGATTCTCATTAAATCTGACAACAGCACTCAAAAGCCGGTAAGTGGCCCCAATTATTATTCTTTTTTCATAGGTTGGCAGTTCCAGAACCAGACTCATCATAAAGGACTCAAGGGATTGCTAAATTGTCTGTTGGCTTTTGCCTTTTGCTTGTGCTCCTATTGGTCAAGTGAAAACTTCCCATTCACTAGAAGTTCATTCTTAGCCATTAAGTGGGACAAGTGGCTAATGAAGGCTGTGGGAAGAGTCTGCATCTGTCATTTTATCAAATGATTTGTTAACCTTAGGCTTCAGATAACGTGAAAAAAAACCCGAATGTTTCTGAATGGCTGAATGGATACGTGAAAAGAGGTGATACTAGTTTCTCAATGTTACAGGATACTTAAGGGAGACTTGTTTTATATGTTTGTGCATTCATTAGTTCATCCATTCATCTTAATTTTGGCTTACCCCTTCAAGTGTTTGTATAGTGTATATATATCAGATAATTTGTGAATACATTCTGTAATTTTATTTTCAGAAAGCTTATAAAATGCATTTTACTTTTCTGAAACTTCTTTTTATGAATCGAAGTCCACTTGAGGCTGAGCCTCCTTCACTGTCTGAATTTGAAGTTAAAGATTCATTCTGTACGTTTATTCATGCCATAACAATATGCCAAGCCTTGTGCTAAGCAGTATAACAAATACAGAGTGTTCCACATATATATGTGGAATATTACTCAGCCATTAAAAAGAATGAAATAATGTCATTTGCAGCAACATGGATTGACCTAGAGATTATCATACTAAGCAAAGTAAGTCAGAAAGAGATAGACAAATACTGTATGATATCACTCATATGTGGAATCTAAAATACGACACAAATGAACATAGCTATGAAACAGAAACAGAGTCACAGACATAGAGAAGAGACTTGTGGTTGCCAAGGGGAAAGAGGGTGGGGGAGGGATGGATTGGGAGTTTGGGATTAGCAGATGCAAACTAGTATGTAGAGAATGGATAAACAACAAGGTCCTACTGTAAAGCATAGGGAACTATATTCAATATCCTGTGATAAACCATAATGGAAAAGAATATGAAAAGGAATATATATGTGTATAACTTAATCACTTTGCTGTACAGTGGAAATTAACACAACATTGTAAATCAACTATAGTTCAATAAAATTAAAAAAAAAAATGTGTTACGTCTCAGTGCCTACCTGAAAAAGCTCAACGTGGGCTTCCCTGGTGGTGCAGTGGTTGAGAGTCTGCCTGCCGATGCAGGGGACACGGGTTCGTGCCCTGGTCCAGGAAGATCCCACGTGCCGTGGAGCGGCTGGGCCCGTAAGCCATGGCCGCTGAGCCTGCGTGTCCGGAGCCTGTGCTCCGCAACGGGAGAGGCCCACAACAGTGAGAGGCCCGCGTACTGCAAAAAAAAAAAAAAAAAGCTCAATGTACAGAGGAAAGCAGACCAATTTTTAAACAAGTAATCACATAGTAGGACAAAAAATAAACAAAGTTAAGTATGTCCAAATTGCTATGGGAACCCAGAGGATGGTGTATTCTTATGTCAGTAGAGAAGGTCAGCAAGGCTACGTCTCTCTGTATTAGTTCCGGAGACACAATTTACATTGTAGTCTATGTGTTATGGTGTACTACAGAGTGGCAATATTTGAAGGAAATATCTAGAAAGACTTTCATGATGAGGTAGCATATAAGTTGATTCTTGAAGGAATAGTAGAAATTTGTCACCCAGAGAATGAGAAGGGGCACTGCTGGCAAAGAATATACCGAGTTCAAAGACTTGCATGTGTGAAAGAACATGTGACATCTGTTGAATGGAGACTGAGGTGTTTGGGGATGTCCCTAGAAATGAGAATGGTGAAGGTGCAGGAAAAGGGAATAGCAAAGAAGCAGCATGTTGAGAAAGAACATGGCATACCAGAAAGTGGCAAGAAGTTTGTACAGCTGTAGCAATATCTGTGTGAGGTGTGACATACCAGTCTCTCATCTCAATCTTCAAAGGTTTAATCAGAAGAGGAAAGGTAAGAACTTGGCTTTAAAATTCATCTGTTGGCAAAAGGAAACCATTTAAGAACTTTTTGGGGGGGGTCACACTGTGCAGGCTTGCAGGATCTTAGTTCCCCAACCAAGGATCGAACCTGTGCCCTCAGCAGTGAAAGTGCCAAGTCCGAACCACTGGACCGCCAGGGAACTCCCTCAAGGACTTTTTAAGAATGAAAATGATTTGGTCAAATTAGTGTGTTAAAACAACCTATTATTTGTGTGGAGAATGAACAGATGGGGCAAAT
This sequence comes from Tursiops truncatus, assembly GCF_011762595.2. Lineage (NCBI taxonomy): Eukaryota > Metazoa > Chordata > Mammalia > Artiodactyla > Delphinidae > Tursiops > Tursiops truncatus. The sequence continues at coordinate 10,141,062 of NC_047055.1, forward strand.
AAGAGAAATGATTGTAGGACTGTATGGAGATCAGAGGTACAGATGAGTATTAGAGTCAAATAAATCTACAAAATCTCAGCCTTTCCCCACTCTGTGACCTTGTGCAAACCTTTTATTCCGAAACCTCAGTTTCCTCATGTATAAGGCGGAGCATATATTAATATTTATCTTGTATGTGATAATTCAGTGAAATAAAATTTATTAGCACCAAGAACCTAGGAAAATAGATGGATTGGATGGGTAGCTGTCAATAAGGAAAGATACATATAATGAATTCAATAATGTTTCATAGCAACAGTGAGAAATGTCTATGTGAAGTAATCATGGAACAGTATGGAAAAAATATATTAATCCCATGTAAGTACAGATATTGTCCCTCAAAATACTGTGGAGACTGATAACTATATCAACTTTTTGGTCTATTTAAGTTAATTCTTAATAGCATCTTAGTTATTGCTCTTCTAACAATGCTAAGATAGAAGTCCATAAAATGTTACTATCCTATAGAGAAATCAATGCAACACCAATCATTTCTCTGGCCCTTTGGTTGCCTTTGGCCCAGATTCTACCTGTGAGGTTTCAGAAATTTTACAAGCCCTTGATGGAATCCATGGTCTTCAAAGCATGCAGAGGATCAGTAAGCAGCTCCTGCACCATTTGAGAATTGATCAGAGAGAATGTTACGGAACAATCCCTTGCAGTCCGCAGATAACCCTGGTTATGCATACTGCTGACCTCATTCCTAACTTGCCACATCTCCAGGCTAGGAAATACAGATTTAAAGTAAAGATCCAAAATCACAGAGCTAATTTCTCCGTCACTTAGCCCAAATTTAAATTTAGATTTGACAGAATATAACATTAGTGTTTACTTTATTCACTGAAGATATAACTTCTCTTCAAATTTGTTTGAATTACCCATGGGCAGTGGAAAGGAAACATATTTATGCTATGGTTCCCTCAATATTTCCTGTAAGGAAGAAACTTTATATATTTCATGGTAAAATTTATCATAGAACACTTTATAAAATATATTGAAAATAACTCTATTGAAAAGAATCAGATATATGTGTATCTGTATTCTGCTGCCTAATTTTCTGTTTTTCTTCTCCTTGTCTTATCTCCTTACTCTCTCAGTTGACAGGCCATAGGCTGTGAAGCTAAATTATTTAGAACATCTTTTATAGGGAGTGTTAGGTATCTATACCACTCTATACCAATGACTCTTCTGTCTACTCCATTACAAAACCACCTTCTCATCTGTAAAAGAAACAATATCTCAACCTTGACATTCAGCCTAATCTTCACAGCAGAGCCTGTGTTGCTTGGTTCCTATATCCTTTATGACCAATGCATGAAAATCTATGGTAACATCAACTGTTTCACGCTTACTAAATGGCTTTTGAGGATCATAATACATCTACTAACTCCTGCCAAGGATTTGCATGAGCCTGTTATTTGAGATTATAAAGCCATGGTGAATGTATCCTGGCTAAACCATGGCCCAGTGGGTTAATGAAGTGACTCTCAAGCTAAATAAGGAAGAAATGGGAAAATGTTAGAAAAATAGAAAGTGCTAAACTGAGAAAAGACTGATGAACAATCTGGGTATGCAATGTTCAACACTGGAGCATCTCTACACTTTATAGCCAGACATTTTATTCTTGTCAGTCTAATCCCACACCATGCCTTTTTATACCTTTCATGCACTCAACCACTCAGTATTCATTTCTCTGTGCTTCACTTCTCACAGTGCTCAGCACAGTATGTATTAGGTACCCAATAAATACCTATTGAATAGAAGAAAGTATATGCCTTCTTCTTTAGGTGTATCTTTCACAAATACTCTAAAATTTTACCCCTATTACTTTACATACTACTTCCTGGGTCAGTCACATGAACCAGCCGATCTTTGACTGTCTCTGACAGAGGCAATAAGAGACGTATTGTAGAAACGCCCATGGCTTCCATTAACTTGTTTGAAACTCTTCATATATTAAGATAATGTCTCCTCCTGGGTCAAATTTCTCAAAGCTGTGCTTCCTGCTGTGTAAAAGAGACCTTCAGTATGAGTTTATTTTACTGTTGCTAACACTGCTTGCTTTAATGTTCTGGCCACTGCCAGTTCCAAAGCTTGATCAGCACACATCATTTTCTTCTTGATTTTCTTAAGCAACCAGTGCCTTTAATGTGGCTATGGAAAAAAAAAAACCTACTTAAATATGCAAAACTTTACTCTTCAGTGAGTAACCACCATATTCACTGGTACAAAGGGGATCTTGGATTTTGCAAAGCACTGAGTAACAGCTAGAATCAAATCGAAATAGAAGACATAAAGAAATTGCTTTCAACCCTCATTACTCTCGTATAGGCTAATAAAAATAGCTGCTATTAATATTTGCTCTAATTTAAAAGAGAAACACATGACACCAAACATAAAAAGAGACCTTTGTTCAAAATCTTGTAATAAACTCTAATGGAAAAGAATCTGAAAAAGAATATATAACTGGATCACTTTGCTGTACACCAGAAACTAACACAACATTGTAAACCAACTATACTTCAATAATTTTTTTTTAAAGAAGAGACCTTTGTCTACAAGATGGGAAGTGCTTATATAAGTGGAAATGCCCAGCTGTTTGGTATCATTTGACAAAACTTCTGTTTACTGGATATCCAAAATTCCTTTGTATAGATGTTTGGTGGCATACTGTAGAAATAGACAAAATACATCTATTCCTAATGGAGAAGCTAAACTGTAAAACGTTAGAATAGTAATGAACCTTATATAAGTTGACCCAAAGCATATTTGAACATCATTGTCACTTGAAGAAACACTTGAGTGACTCTAAATAGTAGCAGCCCATCAGCGCCAGGCTGATTAGCATTCTCTAGCTGCAATGTTTACTGAAAGTTAGCCCAGGTGTGAGAAAATAAAACACAATCAAGCTTTGGACACTTTGCCTAGACATTATAAAATAATTATACTGTCTAAATAGCTAAGAAGTGATTTCTTGTATATAAGATGACAAAGACAGTGATTACCAGTAGAAATCCTATGTAAAAAACAGATTGGAAGGTCGGCTTTCAAAACATCTCGGAAATTATCTGAAGAGATGTCAATACTGGCAGAAACCAGTGCATATCTCTTTTATGGCTCTCAATAAGAGTCTTTTGGAGTGGTTTTAAAAAAATGATATTTGGGTTTTTTGTTTCCTTTGATAAAGGAAACAGATTCACAGTTAAAGACTTGAAAATGGGTATAAATTAAAATTTGTCTTTTGAATTTCTGTTTCTGAAGACTCGTTCATGGTAAAGTCACATTTTGATCTTCAAGAATATTTTAAAATCATAAACTCAACAATCAAAATTTCATCTCTTACACAATACATAAGTACCTTTAAGACAGGTTAAATGATGCTCGTGCACTTAGGACATGACCATGAAGACCATTTTAAAAGAAATTAATCTGTGCAAAAAATCCCCCACCTTTACTGCCTGACCTTTCTAGATCCTTACTGTAAAGATGCCTTACTAGACAATGACTGTATATTGATTCTTCTGATCTGGTGGAGTTCTTCATACAACAGATCACCTACACTCTAAATGATAAGTGTGACAAAACTTAAATTTCATGCCAAAGGCTGTTGCCTCATGCCATCAGGAATTTGTGGGAGTCATTTGCCTAGGCTCTGAAGTCTTACTAATGCCACCAGCACAGTGTGTATGTCATGGAAGTGCTCTTGTACTGGGCATTGGTAGTGCAGAGACCACTCTGAAAAGTTTAGCCATATTGTTCTTTCTCATCCAATAAATATAATCAAAGAGAACTACACAATAAAAACCAAAAAGAAAGTTTTGTTCAGTTGCGAGAACACTTTTCATTTTTTTCTTAGCATTATTACTCGGTATGAACAGTGCTCAAGGAAGAGAAGCCAATTCCCCCAGACCTCAAAACATTCTTTACTTTTTAACTCTTTCTCTTCTTTCCTTTCGGTGTGTCTCTTTGATGTTTCAGAGCCTAAATACCTGATGGAGGTGGAGATGGAGGTGTTGTTTTGACTCACAGGAATATAAAATATTACAAATGGAAATTCTATAAATAATTGCACATGTTTATGTTGGTTTGGGGGGCTGGAGTGGAATGCTTCATGTATCAAAAAATATCCTACTTAAGAACTGAAAATTCTAAAACACCATTATCCCATTGAACAGTTTAAACGATAGAGAACTTAAAAGCCCAAAGGCATCTCACTCCATCTGAAGACGGTGCTGTGTATCAGAAAGTACTCCTTATGTTGAGAAGCCATTTTTCTATATAGAAATGAACATAACATGCTTGGTAAGTTATGAACTGTAAAAAGTAGAAGAGGATACTTACTGCCTTCTTTTAAATAACTTATCTTTAGAGGAGGTGGCCAAGAAGGTGGAGTAGGAAGACCCTGAATCCACCTTCTCCCATGGACACACCAAATTACAACTATTTACAGAGCAACTATCTATGAGAACCACCTGAAGACTAACAGAAAGATTTTCTACAACTAATGACTAACGATGAAATTATGACAAGACAGGTAGGAGGGGCAGAGATGTGGTATTGTCAAGACCTAAACCCCTGGGTCAATGACACACAAATGGGAGGAATATCACAATCATAGGAGGCCACCCCAAAGAGTGAGGGGTCTGAGCCCCATGTCAGGCTCCCCAGCCCAGGGACCTGCATTGGGAAGATGAGTCCCCAAAATGTCTGTATTTCAAAACCAGCAGGGCTTATTTTCAGGAGAGCCAGAGGGCTGTAGGAAACAGAGATCCCACTCTTAAAAGGTACGCACAAAATCTCACACACTCCAAGTTCTGGCACAGAGGCAGTAGTTTGAAAGGAGCCTGTGTCAGACAACTTGGAGAGCCTGCCAGTGAGGCAAGAGGCAGCTGAGCCTCCCCATGGGGAGAGAGACACTAGCGGCAGCTATTTTGGAGAGCTTGACCACTGACATTTTGGAATCCTCCTTCTACTCTCCTAGCACCAGGGGATTACCTACCCACCAGTGGGCTGGCACCAGCCCTGAGACCCCCAGACCACATAGGCAGCCATGTAGGGACCTGCCACCACCCACCAGTGGCACAGAAAATATTAGCAAACATAAAGGGATAAATTGACAGTACCAAAATAATAGTAGTGGAATTTAACACCCCATTTACATCTGTGTACAGATAATCCAAATATTGCATTCAAAAGCAGCAGAATACACATTCTTTTCAAGTGCACATGGAACATTCTCCAAGATAACTCACTCACATTCTAGGCCATAAAACAAATCTCCATAAATTTAAGAAGACTGAAAGCATATCATGCCTCTTTTCTGACCACAATGGTATCAGAAAGCAAAATTAAGAAAATAATCCCATTGACAATTTCATCAAAAAGAATAAAATATCTAGGAATATGGGCTTCCCCGGTGGCGCAGTGGTTGTGAGTCTGCCTGCCGATGCAGGGGACGCGGGTTCGTGCCCCGGTCCGGGAAGATCCCACATGCTGTGGAGCGGCTGGGCCCGTGAGCCATGGCCACTGAGCCTGCACATCTGGAGCCTGTGCTCCGCAACGGGAGAGGGCACAACGGTGAGAGGCCCGCGTACCGCAAAAAAAAAAAAAAAAAAAAAAAATCTAGGAATAAATCTACACAAAGAGGTAAAAGACTTTAGACTTGTACTCTGAAAACTTTAAGATATTGATGAAAGAAATTTAACACAACACACACAAATGGAAAGACATCTTGTGCTCATGGATTGAAAGAATATTGTTAAAATGACCATACTACCCACGGCAATCTACAGATTCAAAGTAATCCCTATCAAAGTACCAAAGGCATTTTTCACAGAACTAGAACAAATAGCTCTAAAATGTATATGGAAACATAAAACACCCTGAATAGCCAAAGCAATCTTGAGAAAGAAGAACAAAGCTGGAGGTATCACACTCCCAGATTTGAAACTATATTACAGAGTTACAGTCAACAAAACAGTTTGTTACTGGCACAAAAAAGACAAATAGATCAATGGGACAGAATAGAGAGTCCAGAAACACACCCATGTTTATGAGGTCAACTAACATATGACAAAGGAGGTAAGAATATACAATGGGGAAAAGACAGCCTCTTCATTAAATGGTATTGGGAAAACTGGAAAGCTACATGCAAAAGAATCAAACTGATTTACTTTCTCACACCATATATAAAAATAAACTCAAAATGAATTAAAGGCTTAAAGGCTTAAGTGTAAGACCTGAAACCATAAAACTCGTAGAAGAAAACATAGACAGTAGACTCTTTGATATTGGTCTTAGCAATATATTCTTAATCTGTCTCTTCAGGCAAGGGAAACAAAAGCAAAAACAAACAAATGGGACTACATCAGACTAAAAAGTTTTTGTACTATGAAGGAAACTATCAACAAAATGAAAAGGCAAATAATTGAATTGGAGAAAATATTTACAAATTATATATCTGATAAGGAGTTAATATCCAGAATATGCAAATAACTCATAAAACTCAGCATCAAAAAACCAAACCGGGCTTCCCTGGTGGTGCAGTGGTTGAGAGTCCGCCTGCCGATGCAGGGGACACGGGTTCGTGCCCTGGTCCAGGAAGATCCCACGTGCCGTGGAGCAGCTGGGCCCATGAGCCATGGCCGCTGAGCCTGCGCCTCCGGAGCCTGTGCTCCGCAACGGGAGAGGCCACAACAGTGAGAGGCCCGTGTACCGCAAAAACAAAAACAAAAACAAAAAAACCAAACCCCTGATTTAAAAATGGGCTGAGGGGGACTTCCCTGGTGGCGCAGTGGTTAAGAATCTGCCTGTCAATGCAGGAGACATGGGTTCGAGCCCTGGTCTGGGAAGATCCCACATGCCGCAGAACAACTAAGCCCGTGTACCACAACTATTGAGCCTGTGCTCTAGAGCCCATGAGCCACAAGTACTGAGCCTGCATGCCACAACTACTGAAGCCCGCATGCCTAGAGCCCATGCTCCACAACAAGAGAAGCCACCACAATGAGAAGCCCACGCACCACAACGAAGGGTAGCCCCCACTCACTGCAACTAGAGAAAGCCCACAAACAGCAAAAAAGACCCAATGCAGCCAATAATAAATAAATAAATAAATGAATAAATAAATTTATTTTAAAAATAGATTACAAGTAAAGATTAAAAAATTTTTTTAAAAAATGGACTGAGGACCTGAATAGACATTTTTCCAAACAAGACATACAGATGGCCAACAGGTATATGAAAAGATGCTCAATATTCCTGATCATCAGGGAAATGCAAATCAAAGCCACAATGAGATACCACCTTACACCTGTCAGAATGGCTATTATCAAAAAGACAACAAATAACAAGTGTTGGTGAGGACGTGGAGAATAGGAAACCCTTGTGTACTGTGGTGGCACTGTAAATTTGTGCAGCCACTATACAAAACATTATGAAGTTTCCTCAAAAAATTAAAAATAGCCCTATTATATGATCCAGTAATTTCTTTTCTGGGTATTTATCTGAAGAAAACAAAAACACTAATTTGAAAGATATATGCATACCAGTGTTCATTGCTGCATTGTTTACAATAGCTTAGATATAGAAGCAATTCATGTGCCCATCAGTAGAATGAATAAAGAATATGTGGTGTGTATATATATACACACACAATGGAATACTGCTCAGCCATAAAAAATGAAATCTTGCCATTTGTGAAAAACATTAATGGATCTAGAAGGTATTATTATGCTAAGTGAAATAAGTCAGACAGAAAGATAGATACCATATGATGTCACTTATATGTAGAATCTAAAAGTAAAACAAACAAAACAAAGGAAAACAGACTCATAGATACAGGAAACAAACTGATGGTTGCCAGAGGGAAGTGGGTTGGGAGGGGTGAAATAGATGAAGAGGATTAACAGGTACAAACCTCCAGTTATAAAATAAATAAGGCATGGGATGTAATATACTACATAAAGAATAAGATCAATCATATTCTAATAACTTTCTATGGGCATAGATAGTTACTAGATTTATTGTGGTGATCATTTCATAGTACACGCAAATGTCAAACCACTATATAATACACCTGAAACTAACATAATATTGGATGTCCACTATATTTGAATTTTAAAAATAACAAATAAATAACATCTGTAAATAAATTTTAAGAGTCTAACATCATGTTGTTGAATCACACTGCAATAACTATCAACTAATTCACCTTGTAGATCACATACACTTCTGAACAAGTAGAGATGATGCTTTGAATACATTCAGAACCACATAATACTAGCGTAAGGATACAAAGGAAATAACATTTGGCAAAAGCTATCACACAGTCTGGTGAAGCTGAAGCATGGTATGGACAGCTTGAACTCATCTGAAGGCATTTATTTTTCTGTAAATATATTTGGAAACAGCCAAAACACAAGTTTGTATTCATTGACTTATTTCACTGTTGGAAATAATGCAACTATCTTAACACATATAATTCCTCCACTACTTCTTTTCATTACCCAATCTTCTAGCTAAACTGATTTACTCACTATCACGCTTGCATAATTCACCATGTTCCTCCACGCAGTATGCCCTTCTCTTCATTCTTCATACAACCCAACAAATATGTTTTAATTACTTATTGGGTGCCAGGCACTTTTCAAGGTGTTGGGGATTCAGTACAAAACAAAAAGGCAAAAATTGCTGCCCTCCTTCCCTGGTGGTGCAGTGGTTGAGAGTCCGCCTGCCGATGCAGGGGACGCGGGCTTGTGCTCCAGTCCGGGAGGATCTCACGTGCGGAGCGGCTGGGACCGTGAGCCATGGCCGCTGGGCCTGCGCGTCCGGAGCCTGTGCTCCGCGACGGGAGAGGCCACAGTAGTGAGAGGCGCGCGTAACGAAAAAAAAATTGCTGCCCTCACCTAACTCATTGTAGTTAGGGAGAAATAGATAATAAAAACAATAATTCTGACAAGACTTTTCCTCAATTCCTCATCATGAAAGCTGAGAACAGACTAAGAGTTTGTAAATGGAATTATAATACAGAACTCTAAACCTGAACATCATATAGCTCTCTGCAGACTCCATACAGCCACTGGACACCTCTCTGAGTCCTTGTCTGCTACAGCGTTGCAGACACCTCTTTACTGCCTCTCAACGATAGTAAAAATAACTTATTAATATCATTATATAATATATAAGCAATGTCTAGAATACATAAAGCTCAAAGTGCTTTCTATTGATTAATCTAATATCCACTGCAATCTTAGGTGGTAAATAGAAAAATCATTTCCATTTTCAGATGAGGAAACCAAAGCACAGACATATTTAGTAATTCCAAAGATCACTCAGCAAGGAAGTAGCAGAGCCCATAATATTAACCACATATGATATCTTGCCTCCCATGGTTTGCTGGTAAATGTTCAAAAGCTGGCTCTCTTGGGCGGGGTAGGGAGGTGGCTAATTTGTAGCATTTGCTGACTTCCATGGTGTTTTTCCAAGCTACCAACATGATGCTAACCAGCTCACAAAATTCCTGAAAATGTAGCAACCAGTATGAGCAGACCCAAATACAATCATGGCTGCCTCCCAAAAGTAAACTTCTTGAGAGACATGTCTTTTCTAGCCAAAATCAAGTCCTTTATTCTTCCCAACAGAAACTTAATCTACACAGGTTTAATTTTGTCCACATCGATGACAATCCTTTACTTTAGGTAATCCAGTTTAATCACATTACAAATAGAATTTTTTTTGTGTTGTGTTTTCAAATCCGAATGCCAACTGATGTATTTCTCAAAAAGTAACAAAAACAAATAGGATCTGCCTTCTAGGAAAGTATAGTCTCTTCGATAAATGGTGCTGGGAAAACTGGACAGCTACATGGAAAATAATGAAATTGGACCTCTATCTTAACAGCATACACAAAAATCAACTCAAAATACATTAAAGACTTCAATGTAAGATCTGAAACCATAAACCTCCCAGAGAAAAACAAAGGGGGTAAGCTCCCTGAAACTGGTCCTGAAAATGATTGCTTGGATTTGACACCAACAGCAAAGGCAACAAAAGCAAAAATAAACAATGGAACTACATCAAACCAAAAAACTTCTGCACAGCAAAGGAAACCATCAACAAAATGAAAAGGCAACCCATGGAATGGGAGAAAATATTTGCAATTCATACATCCGATAAGAGCTAAATATCCAAAATATGTAAAAAAGACCTCATATAGCTCAATGACAAAAAAAAGCAACCAATTAAAACGTGGGTAGAGACTGAATGGATATTTATTCCAAAGAAGACATACAAATGACCAGCAGGTGCATAAAAAGGTGCTCAACATCACTAATCATCAAATCAACATATACACCTTACACTTACACAATGCTTTACGGCAATTATATCTCAATAAACCTGGAAAAAATAGTTTCTAACTTCCAGTAAAAATGCAACCTTCTTTCACAATGATAAAGTAAAACCATCTGGGTATTTAAAATGATAGCCCCAAACTCGTCCACCCCCTCTAGCCATCAAGGTTCCAGGATTACTTATCACTTAATCTCAGTCTGGACACAAAGACTGTTGGGAAATCCATATAAAGTCCAAGAGCAGGATGATACACGTTTACAAAGGATTGTATGTTCACTGGATTCCACTGCCTAACTCAATATCTGGGACATTGTTAGCACTCAGCAATATATATTTGAGAAAACCACATAGGTTGATCCATTCCATCATTCCAATAATCCCACAAAAATTAGATTAAAACTCATCCTAAGAACTAGGAAATAGCATCTCTTGTCATGAAGCTGGAACTCAATTATAATATATAATTAAATGGACCACAGTTCATAAAGTAATATATCAATATTTATGTATGAGTATATGTATATGTGTATACACATATATTTGCAAAATATATGTATCTATACGTGTGTGTGTGTGTGTGTGTGTGTGTGTGTGTGTGTATCTTCAAGGGAAAATCTGATAAATTATTATTTTATCAGAAGGAGACACTTAATGAAGTTAATTAGTTGCTATACTGTTTCATTAAAATTCATTGACAGGACGTTTAATCAAATGTTCTCAGCATCCTGTTTTGGCAGCTCTAAGCAGCGATTCTGCCTCCAGGATATAGCTGTAGCCACATTTGATCTTCACCAACCATAAGGCTCTCTCTCACAGTATCAGATGCTTGCTGCCTAGACTCATTCTGTCATGGCAAGACAGTTAATATTCCACACCACAATGCTAACTGTACTTCAAGGACAACTCATCTGAGCAAAGGGTATGGCAAATCTTCATAGAATTTGACAGATGGGAAATTGTCCAGTATTATTTATGTGAATGACCACTGCAGAATTAAGATGCTCTTCTTAGCCATTTCCTCATGATTCACGTACCATTTCACTAACCCCCTAATTCCTGGTCCTTTAGATGTCATTTAAGTATGTAACTTTATAGCCAAATCTTGTACTTGTGTGAAAGAACCTACATATACACATTTTTCAGGATTTTTTTTTGATTAATGTTGTGCTCTTCTCCTACCATAAGTGCTTCACATTACAAGGGAAATGAACCATTTGGACATATGTGTAGAAAAAGTAAGTTTCCAAAAATACCAGTAAAACTTGATATAGCTTTCCCCTTTTCAATAATTTTTACTTAAAATTGTGTTTGATTCAAGAAAAGAAAATATAGACTATGAATCAGACTAGGGAGTGAAGATGTGAATTCCCTCTCCTATTTCTGCAACAGATCTACTCTATAACACTTGATCCCCATTTTCCTTTCCACCATGTCCCCTTTATCTCTTCCCTGGAGTTTAGGCAGTAGCTTCCTTTCCAGTTTTCCAAAATCCAATCTCAACACCCCAACTGATATTACACACCACCACCAAAGTTACCTCTACAAAATGTTATTATCTTATAGGTTTTCAAAAGTTAATGGTTCCCAACTAACTACTGAATGGTATTAAAGCCTCTTAATTTGGTAGTCAAAGCCATAACCAGCATAGTTTCAACCTATACTTTTACCTTACACTCTGCTTTGGCCAATCATCCAACTTACACTAAAAGACACAATCTCAGTAAATATGTTGAATGTGCTGTAATCTTTACCTGCTTTGCTCAGGTATTTTTACTTACCTAGGTGAAAGTATAGCACAGTGAAACAAGTAAATAGGTTAAACTGTCTGAGTCTCAATTTCCTCAGCTCTGAAATCAAGATATCAACTCAATCCTTGTACGACTGTTGTGAAATCAACCACAACACATATAAATCATCACATGCAGTCAATCTTCAATTAAATTTATTACCTATACTTCTCCTTCCAGAGTATAAGCTCTGTAGGCACATGCACCTAGGTTAAGACACTGACTCTGTCACCTTTCTGCTGTGTGCCTTTGGGAGAGTCATCTCTCTGAGTCTCAATTTTGTCTGTAAAACAGAAAAGCAGCTGTGCTTCTCATTGAGGTACTTCAGTGAATTATTCCTTTGAAACATTCCACACTACTTAAAAGATGTAATTTACTTAATACTCATGATTATCCCTATTATCTTCTTCCAATTCTTGGTCAAATGAGCTTCTCCAGGATGCCATTCCTCATTTGCCCATCCAAGAGTAACTTCTTCTTGCCTTGCAACCCTGTAAAACTTTTCTTATTTCTTTACACAACAGATAGTCTGTAGATTGGTCCCACCAAGTCCAACACAGCTGTTTCCCCCACAATATGCTACATATCCACCAGAACAGCCAAAAAAGAAAAGGAAAGAAAATGAAAAAAGAGAAAACTGACAATAAAAAGTGCTGGTAAGGATGTAGAGCAATAGTAATATAATTCCCATATATTTCCAGTGGGAGTGTAAACTTTGAAAAACATTTTGACCTTGCCTGCAGAAGTTGAACATTTGCATATTCTATTATCTAGCGAAGTCACACTCAACAGACCTGTGAACAGATGTTCAACACAAGGTGTGTAAGATAATATTTATAACAGCATCATTCATAAGAGTCCCAAACTAGAAATACCCTAATGCCCATCAGTCATAGAATCAATCAGTAAATTGTGGTACATTCATATATTAGAGGACTACGTAGGAATTAAAAGGATGAATTTCACAAACATAATATTAAGTAACCGAATTCAGACACAAAATGCATATTGTATGACTTCATCTATGTAAAGTTCAAAAACAGGGAAAAATAAATCTGTAGTTTTCATGCATACTTGGGTGGGGAAAACATTTTGAAAATTGTGATTTGTGATAAAACATAGAATACTGGTTTACTTTAGTGGAGTGGGAGGGGAGCTGTGATTGCGAAGGAGCATATGGGGTGCTTCTGTGTTGCTTTCAGTGTATTTCTTAACCTGAGTAGTGGTTAAGTGAGCGTTTTCTTTTTAACAATGTATTAAGCTGTACATTTATGTTTTATGGATTTTCAGTCTAACTTAAAATTATAATTCACAGAATAGAGAAAGACACAGCGTTTAAGCCCTAACACCTATTTAACTAGAGCTAAATGAAGAGTAGTAATTTTAAAAACAGGATCCAACACCTTAAAACATTCTAAAAACCTTCAAATTGCTAAACATAAAAAAAGCAGCCAAAATTAAATTTTTAAAAATACCCATAGGTTACTTTGAACATCAGACTGACCTCAGACTTCCCAGCTGTGGCACTGAATACTTGAAGGTAATGAAATAATGGCTTTCAAATTCAGAAGGTAAATTATTTTAAACTTTGGCTTCTAAAATGAGGGCAAAGATTTCATTAAATGTTTGAGGAAAAATAAATGTACTTTTAATGTATGTGTCATTTATATACTCTGTGCATATATCAGCATATGTATTTGTTAATTTGGGAGTTAGCCCAAAATAATGTCAAAGACATACAAGAAGACAGATTTGGAATATGGCCAGTATGATGTCGGTACTTGGTTCTGCAGTAAATATACTTACAGAATCAGAATAATGTTAATGCATAATAATGTTATTTTAATTTTTAAAGAATTAACCTAGAAACAAGGCACAGAGTACTTCATTACAGTCACTGAATAAAGTGTAGATAATACAAAACCTCAGGAGAAATAAAATAATAATATAACAATGTTGAGAGGAAGACAGGAGGTAGGAAGTAACAATGAAGTAAACCCTTCCTCTTTTTAACATTAGAAAGTCAACATGCATTTTTTTTACCTTTTTAGCATTATGTAATCAACATGTGCCTAAATCAAGAAATAACAATATAAGAATATTATTCAAAAATATAATGATAACCACCTAAAGAATTAAAAGATAGAAACTGGCAAAATGCTTACATTTGTTGAATGGGACTACAGAATGAAGGTGGAGAAAAAATTATTCCTTTTAATTTTAGACTCTTCTATAAAGTTTCAATTTTAAAAAAAATGTGTGGGTATCTAGTTTTAACAAGTTGGGGTTTTAAAAAAATAAATGGCACCCTCTTCTGCCTCTCCAGCTTCATCTCATGTCACTGGAACACTTTCTCTCTGCTCACAACCCCATAATCTTTACTTCAGTTCCTCAAGTGTGTCAAGTTCTCTCTTGCCTCAGAGTCTTGGCTCATGCTGGTATCCTCCTATACCTACTTTTCACCAGGTTAATTCCTATTCATCCTTCAGATCATAAATTCTATGATCAATAAACTGTACTAGGTTCCAGGAGTGACAAACTACAATCCATAGGCCAAATCCTGCTCACACTCTTTCATACACAACCTGTGAACATAGCCACCATCATTTGTTTATCTGTCATATATGGCTGCTTTTATACAATAGCAGAATATATGGTTTTTTGAGCTGTGAAGCCTAAAATATTTACTGCCTGGCTCTTTTCAGAAAAATTTTGGCAATCCCTGGTGTATTCTCACAATGAAATGCTAGCGGGCTTCCCTGGTGGTGCAGTGGTTAAGAATCCGCCTGCCAATGCCCGGGACATGGGTTCAAGCCCTGGTCCCTGGTCTAGGAAGACCCCACATGTCACGGAGCAACTAAGCCCACGTGCCACAGCTACTGAGCCTGCGCTCCAGAGCCCGCGAGCTACAAACTACTGAGCCAGCTTGCTACAGCTACTGAAGCCAGTGCGCCTAGAACCCATGCTCCACAAGAGAAGCCCCCACAATGAGAAGCCTGCGCACCACAATAAAGAGTAGCCCCCGCTTACCACAACTAGAGAAAGCCTGCATGCAACAACGAAGACCCAACGCAGCCAAAAATAAAAATAAATAAATTTATATATAAAAGAAGTTTTATAAAAAAAAAAAAAGAAATGCTACGCAGCCATTGGCAGGATAAAGTAGGTCAATATGGACATTGGCATGGAAACATGTCCAAAATGTAATGTTGAATGCAAGTTTCAGAGGATTATCATGAATATAATCATAGTTAATATTAGTATTGTTCTTATCTGTAGTCATTCTTGCATATTTATTAAAAGAGCCTGGGACAACACACCAAACTTAATATTGCAGCATGGACTCAACAGAACTCTTTCACTATTTGTTTTCCTACATTTCTGCATTGTTTAATTTTTTTTAATGAGCATATACTTCTTTAGTGACTTTTAAAAGCAAATATGATTATGTTTTCTCCATGCTTTGTGCCCTATAGTGGTTTCTCACTGTATGTAGGGTAAAATTCAACCTCTTTACTATGACCTAGAAGGGCTTCTTTTGACTGGGCTGAAGCTTGACTCTCCAGCTTCCTCTCATGTCACTGGAACACTTTCTCTCTGCTCACAACCACACAATCCTTACTTCCGTTCCTCAAGTGTGTCCAGCTGTGTCTTGCCTCAGAGTCTTGGCTCATGCTGGCATCCTCCTAAATCTACTTTTCACCAGGTTATTTCCTACTCATCCTTCAGATCATAAATTCTATCTCACTTCTTCAGGGAAACCTCCCTGACACATCAATTCAAATTAAGAAACCTGTTTTATTCTGTCATAGCAATTAAAAGTTTTCTTTAGTGCATTTATAACTTTTCATATTATCTAATTTATGCAATTGTTTAACATCTGTCTCCCTCTCTGGATCTTACCCATTAGATACTATTATGGTCGACTGGACCAGATTTTTGGTTTTGAGTTTCTTCTTTGAGCAGTCTTAATAATTTGTAAGAGTTGATACTTCATGTCTTCTATTCATTCTTAGAGGTCTTCTGAAGATTAAACAGAAACTTTACTTTTTTAAAAAATAAAACTCATTCTATCTTGAAATTACCTTGTGGATCCATTGGACACTTTAATAAATCTAACACAACATTATGGGATCTTAGTTAACTTATTTTTTCAATATCTTGAAAGAGTTTATATTTCATCATCCCAGAAATGATTTAATCATTACGCATGATTACACAACAATAATTATGAACTATGTCCAAAAGAGACCAAGAAAATATGAAAATAGAAAAAAGACTAAGAAAATATAAAAATAGAATAAAATATGAAAATACAATCACCAAGAAAATGATACAACAGTGAAATAAATTGTCAACTTTCAGTTTTCTTAATGTATTTCCAAAGTACTGAATTGTCTTTCAGTAAAGTATAGAAGAAGATCAGGTGCAATACCCTTATAGTTTGTTTTTACCATACATTGATCATAACCATGAATTTGGATTTTTTTCCATCAATAAAGGCAAAGAGAAGAAAACTGACAGAAGATGGCATCTCACAGTCATTAGACAAATCAGAAGACGAATGCAAAGAAACGGATAGCAGCACTTTAGACTCTAAAGGTGATGGTGAAATTAATCATATAAAAAGAGAAATTTCAGACTACAGTAATCTTCATGTGACATTATTCAAGCTGAATTTTCTCAAATTCAAGAATTCATAAGTAAATAATATATTTTTAAAGACAAAAAGGAAATATGATTGTCTTCCAGTCCTTCAACAGGAAGAACTTCATCACTCAATATTTTTATACAAGTACCTGACCCATAAAATTTTGCTGAAAAGATATAGGACAAAATTCTTTCATATTTCAAGACATTTGTACTTGGTACAAAGAAGTTTACTATGTTTAAATTCTTATGAAAGTTTCTAATGAACTTGGTTTTCACTGTCCCTTTATTCTTACTTCTGTAAATTATTTTTAAAGTGCCTGTAAAATGTAAAAAAAAAATCAAATAAAAAGGGTCCATTGGGGCTTCCCTGGTGGCACAGTGGTTGAGAGTCTGCCTGCCGATGCTGGGGACACAGGTTCGTGCCCCGGTCTGGGAAGATCCCACATGCCGTGGAGCGACTAGGCCCGTGAGCCATGGCCGCTGAGCCTGCGCGTCCTGAGCCTGTGCTCCGCAACGGGAGAGGCCACAACAGTGAGAGGCCCGCGTACGGCAAAAAAAAAAAAAGGGGGTCCATTGGACACAGTTAGTAAATGTCAAGGACTAGTTTCCCTGTTATACTGAGGGCCAAATTAAGCCCTACAAGGACGTAGACCCTGTTTGTTTTATTGCTGACTCCTCAGCATCTAATACCTAACATCTATTAAATGCCTACTATATACTGAAGAGTATTCTAAATTCTGTACATGCATTAAACCACTTAAGCCTCAAAATAACCCTATGAACATGTCCTATAATTACCCCATTTTACAGAAACAGAAACTGAGGCATGACAAGGGTAAGTAACTTTGCCCAAGCTTACACAGTAAGCAGAAAGGCAGGATTCCAACTGAGATCAGACTCAGAGCTCACAGCCTTAATCAACACAATGTCTTTCTAACACAGTGCCTGGAAGACGGTACAAGTCCAACAAATATTTGTTTAATGAAAATGAGCATTGCACAGTTGCCAAAGCAATATGCAGTAGCTCTGAAATGAGATGAGCATTATTGAAGAATAAACAAACAGTCAAAATGGATTTAGTTGAAACATTCATGGACAGGATTGAGTTTTGGATAGTTCCAATAAAATCAAAATTCTGGAATAACATTTGCATTTAAGTCTGTACTATCATTGGACATTTTCTGACCACTGATTTAATGGTTTGCTCCATTTAAATAGTGCTTCTGATATTCATTTAATTTTGTTTTATCATTCATCCATTGAATGAATATTTATCAAGTGCCTACTCTGTCTACTCTGCCTGGTAAGCATTGTGTTAAATGTTGAGGGTTTTGCAGTGAGAAATAAAGACATTTTTAAAGGCACTGTCAGTCTGGAGGATTTCCTTTTGAAAGTATAGATATAAATTTAGGAATACTGTATCCAATCTTTCATATTAAATATTAATTGAATATCATTTCATCTGACTAGGGTAAAACACACATCTTAATTGCCATGACCTATTTTTGATGAATGGGGAAGGTTTCTTGTCCTCTGCAAAACAAGATTTTCTTATTTGAAAATTAGAAAGTAGCATTGATCAATGCCATTAGCCACATGTGTTACTTAAATTTATATTCAAATTACTTCATGTTAAATAGCATAAAAAATTTAATCCCTTAGTCACATTTCAAGTCCTTAGTAGCCATTTGTGCCTAGTGGTTAATGTATGGGAAGGTACAGAGACAGAAAATTTCCATGATTGAAAACATTCTACAGGACAGTGCTGATTTAGAGAAAATTAATTGGCATCATCCCCACTATCACAAATTTTGAAATGTTCATCTTGTCCTTCAGATGATAAAAAATGAAGCAAGCATTGCTTCTATTTTTAGAAGCAAAGAAACCATCTACAAATTCTATTACTATACGGCTCCGTATAAAGGATTCCTGTAACATATAACATATAATTTAAAGAAATAGAATTTCAGAAATGGGAACCAGTGTCAGGAAACCACTCAATTCACAGGCCACATGCACATTGAAAGTAGTTGATTCAAGATCCAAAGGTTCAGTAATCTCAGGAACTCCATCACAGAACATAACACACAATAGTGAAGTTCATCAGGTTATTAACAAATTAGTTTCCTAGTGTTACAACTTTACTCTGCTTAGATGTGTTTGAAACATTGCTAATATTTCCACAGATGGATATACAGCACCATGCAAATAAATGATAAAATTCAGACAGATTCAGAGTTCCTTCCTCATAAATACCCTACCACAGATAAATCCAAACAGAATATGCATGACAATGTGTTTATAATGCTTTTGATTTTTCCTCTTTAAATTTTGTTACAATTTGATTACATTTTCCACTCACATTAACTATGTTATCATAGGCCTGGATGTACATTTTATTCAAATCAATTCTGATTTTCTAAGGCTCAGTTTTTATAACCTTGGATAAATATGTCCCAGTTGTCTCTTCAACACTGATGAAACTCAAGACACGCTCTTCAATTAAGACAGCCCTTGACATTATTTGTACAAATTGACAGCTATTTTTCCACCTTAATATCACTTTTCTTACCATGCATTATTGAATAAGGCAAGAAAATGTTGACTTCACTCCAAATGCCCTACAAAATTTCAGTTTTTATTATTCCAATGATTGAATTTTGTTTTGTACACATCTCCAGGACTCAACTTCTGAGCCCCTAAGGGGATTTTTTACTCATTATATCTTACATGTAGATTTCTAAAAATGCCAAATGCTTCCTTTATACACAAATAAAATGATCATTCTTAAAAATAAGCACTAATCCCAACAAATGAACACAATAAATCTGAATATGAAGAAAAAACATTCAAAGCATCATACATATCAAGACATTGATACTATTTTGCTGTTGAGATATTCAGTGGCTGCTCTCTGGAGTAAGATTACCTAGGTTCAAATATAGGGCCAGACACATAATTATTTAGGGCATATTTAGGGCAACGACTTAACCTCTCTAAGCCTCAGTTTCTTCATCTGAAAATGGAAATAACCATAGTATCTTTCTATTATGGTTGAAGTGATTATCAAAAGACCTAAGGCATGAATTGATGTTGGTCTTTGTTTTATTTAGGTTTCCCATCATTTGAAACTTCCCTCTGAGGTAGAAAATCAATCACTGTGAGAAGTGAAGGTCAGATACTGTCTCTTATCCCTGGTACAGCACATGATCCAAGCTTAGCCAAGAGAATGCTGAAATCTGGAACTTTGAATCTTAAGTGAATGACACAAGAAGCAAAAATAACATAGAATTCACTGCAGTAGTAGTTGTGATTCTGGTAATGACATTTGGTATATATTTTCCTATTATAGCAATGAAAGTTATAAAGCCAATTCTTTTTCATTGATGCACATTGCATTTTAAGTGTGTGCTAAAGGAAAAAAAAATCTACAATTTTTCCAAGTGTAGAAGAAAGTGTTAACAAGTTGGCTGATCCTTAGATATTTAGTACCTTATAGTACTATATTTAAGTGTCTTTAATAAGCATTTTTCAGAATTTAGGGAAGTTTTGGTATATGGTAAATCCTGCAGTCACCATTACACATCAACTGCTACATTTATCTGCTGAACAAATGACATTTCTCCAATGCAGATTGCCATTTGTTATCAGTGAAATGGACACAATTATAAAGGATAAGGAGATTGGTCTTTATCATGTAGAAAAATGGACATATTTGAAAGGTTTTAAACAGGGAAATAACATGGTCAGATCTGTACTTTAGAAAGATCACACTGGAATAAATGGAGCAAGAGTGAAGAAAGAGTTAGGTTAGAAATTTACTACAATAATGCAGGTAAGAAAAGATAAAGTCTTGGCCTAGGTTAGTAATAATTGGAAAAGAAGGGAGAGGATCAACTTGAGAAGTAGTAAGGAAATGTAATTGACAAAACTTGTTGGTCAGTTGGATGTTGGAAAATGAGATATAGAGAACAGAATAACTTTCAGGGTTTTGATATAAGTTGTTCATTTGTAATTGCTCTGTAGTTTCAGGTTTGATATCTTCTTTAAAACAAACATTATTAAGAAAAATACTTTTGGGATTTCCCTGGTGGTGCAGTGGTTAAGAATCTGCCTTCCAGTGCAAGGGACATGGGTTCGAACCCTGGTCCAGGAGGATCCCACATGTCGTGGAGCAACTAAGCCCGTGTTCCACAACTGCTGAGCCTGTGCTCTAGAGCCTGCGAGCCACAACTACTGAGCCCACGTGCCATAACTACTGAAGCCCGCATGCCTAGTGCCCGTGCTTCTCAACGAGGAGTAGCCCCTGCTCACCGCAACTAGAGGAAGCCCACGTGCAGCAACGAAGACCCAATGCAGCCAAAAATAAATAAATAAATAAATATTTTTTTAAAAAAGAAAAGTAGTTTTTAGGTTTTTACTGAAAATTTCAAACATAACCAAAGTAAAACAAACAGTATAATATAAACTTCCATTTTCTGTTTATTCCCCAATCAATAATACAATTATTTTAGAAGTTCTTATTTGGTGATACTTACAAACATAAAAATGCACAAATCTTAGCTGCACAATTTGAAAAATATATACACCAAAAAAACCTATATCCCTATCATGATACATAAACTCTCTCTAGAATGCTCCTGCATATACCTTCCCAGTCAATCCCCACCCCGACTAGAGGCCACCACAGGTCTAATTTTTTTAATGTTAGATCAATTTTGCCTGTTTTAGGACTTCTTATAAATAGAACCACACTTTATGAGATTCATACATGGTGTTTCATGTATCAATTTTTTTTCCTTTTTATTGCTTCGTAGAGTATGTAGAATATGCATTGTATGAATATACTACAGTTTAGTCATTATTCTGTCGATGGACACCTGGGCTCTTTACAATAGGGTTTTTTTGTTTTTTTTAATTTTATTTATTTATATTTATTTTTGGCTGCATTGGGTCTTTGTTGCTGCACGCAGGCTTTTCTCTACTTGCGGCGAGCGGGGGTTACTCTTCCTTGCGGTGTGCAGGCTTCTCATTGGGTGGCTTCTCTTGTTGCAGAGCACGGGCTCTAGGCACGTGGGCTTCAGTAGTTGTGGCACTTGGGCTCAGTAGTTGTGGTTCGTGGGCTCTAGAGCGCAGGCTCAGTAGTTGTGGCACATGGGCTTAGTTGCTCTGCGGCATGTGGGATCTTCCCGGGCCAGGGCTAGAACCCGTGTCCCCTGCATTGGCAGGCGGATTTTTAACCACTGTGCCACCAGTGAAGCCCTACAATAGGTTTTTGACTGTTGTAAACAAATTTGTTATAAACATTTTTATAAATGTCCTTCTGTGGACAGATGTTTTTATATACCTTCAATAAATACTAAGATTGCAATTACTCAGTCAAGGGTAGAGGTATGTTTAATTTTCTAAGAAATTACTGAAACATTTCTTAGTGTGGTTGTACCATTTTACATTCTTTCCAGAAATGAGTAAGAGTTTCAGTTACTCCACATCCTTGTGAGCATGCTGTGTTGTCAATCTTTTAAAATTTCTTTGGTCTAGTGAATGTTTAGCAGTATCAGAAAAATATTTTTTAATTTAAAACAATGTATAATTTTGTGGAATGCCCTTTGATTATTAACTTCTATTTTTTTTGCATTGTAGCAACAGATTGTGACACATATGATGTAAAATTTTAGAATAATTGAGATTTTTCTGACTTACATTATATTTTTAGGTGTGTGAATATTTCATTGGTTTCTGAAAATAGTATTGTTCTATTATTTGGTACAAATTTCCACATGCATATATATAGTCGATTCTCATTATTCACAGTAATTATGTTCTATTAAAGTCACCTTGAACACTGCATTAGCAAATACTGAGTCATTGCTCCTAGGAGAATTACCGGATTGGGTTCCTACAAGCCTCTGGTCACAGTGTTTTCATTAAGTATTCAAAACATAACCTTCTTTAATATGTTTCTGTTTAAAGACACCTTACTTAAAATATAGTGTTGATTTATTAACACTGGCCTCACAACCAACAGCTCTAAAATGCATGCCTGGATAAAGCTTATCTAACACAGGCGTATTCTCCATAAGACGCATCACAGCCTTTTTAGCTTCAGCAGTATGCTTGTGGTGCATTTTAAACAGTGAAACCACCAAAAAAAAAGACCAAAAATGCAAAAAATGTGGCATTAATTATACTACAAAAAGGACATTTGTTTATAGTTTGAGAATTAAAACAAGAAAAACTTGTTTGACCTCAGCTGGAAAAGTGCATATCAGACAACTCAAATTTTCTGCCAGTCTATTCATGTCTGTGAATAACTGTAAAGGTACTACAAGTATCAATCTTGGTTACCAATAAATTTATGTAAGTGAATTTGCAAATACGGAATCTGTGAATAATGAGGATGAACGGTATTCTTTGGAGAAAGTTTTATAAACTTTACTTACTTTTTGCCCACACAATTAATTGATTTCTAGTGTGGCATGTGATTACATACCCTTGTATTTGTAATGGACTTTAATCCAATCATATTTGTTTTGATTTGTTATGTTGAAACTATTTTTCATTTGAAGTCCAATGCTCTTTCTTTTTTTTTATTGTGGTAAAAGACACATTACATGAGATCTACCTTACAAATTTTTATCTGTTCAGTACAGTATTGTCAACTATAAGCACAATGTTGTCAACAGATTTCTAGAACGTTTCATCTTACATAATTGAACTTTCATACAGCGTGAACAACAACTCCCCATTTTCCCCTCCGCCCCAGCATCTGGCATTCTACTTTCTTGGTTTTTTTTTTTAATCTCTTCTTTTCTATTTTTTGTTAAATTTATTTTGTTTTTTATTCTATTACTACTATCTTCCTGACTTGTTTTTTAAACTATATATCTAATTTCTAATATTATATTAGTGGCTTTTTTTACCCTCATAATTAAACATATTATTCTATCAACACCTAAGTGACTCTCCACCTAAAACTCCCATTCAAAAATTTTAAGAATTTTTCTCATCTCTCCTCCAACTCCCACAACCTCCCATATTGAAATAATCTAGAATATTAGTGTCAAATAAGGTTAGCTGTTGGCGTGATGGAAGATTCAGGTCTGAATCATCATAGTATGCCTCTGATAACTGTGGGAGAAGTTCAGGACTAATGGCAGGTCATGGGTGTTCAGGTATCTTTTCCTATCAGACATGGGGGACTACCATCTTATGCATCTCTGCAGTCATACAGGTACAAATACACACACATGGACACAAACACACAGAAAACACCAACATATTAACATAACTGGGATTATATACATGCTGTTTGCCATGAACACCTTTTTATTTTTTTTCCTTAGTCTTCCTTTGCCCTTCACTCCTCACCCAGTAGCCCCCCCAGCACACACAGAAGTAAACAATAATCATTAATTGATGTATTCCCTTCAGCATTTTCTCCCTACTTATATAGGCACCTTGATTTCAATTAAAATGGCTTTATTCTAACACCATTTAGAGCCATTTGCTTCTGTCTTCCAAGATATAAGGACCCTTTCTCATTTACACGTCTGGGGTAGTCATGCCATTATGAATGTATGGATACTTTCAATAATTTCTATGGAGCATTGAGTTTGGAGGTATGTGTCCCCAGTTCTTCACATTTAGACTTCCAGTAAAAGTACTCCCTTTATAATTGGTTTTGTCATAGTCATATTCCAAATTATTTAAAAGAATATGAACATAAACTTTTGTCTCTGGATATAAAACAAATTTTAACAGTAATTATCAGATATTTAAGATATAAGAAGTAATACATACATGAAAGTGAAAAGTAGGCCTGTGTAAACAAAAATCAATTCAAAAGAACTGGGCAATGTAAAGTACCATTTAATGGATGTTTTCTATTTTCAAAACACTATATTATCAATGTTAATGTAAAGTTTTCCATTGCACTGTTACTCCAACTGGATTTTTCATACTTTAAGGGAGAAACTGTAAAGCCTTGGATTTGAAACGAAATCAGTCTCTCTGTGTCTGTCTTTCTCTGTCTTTGACTCTGGGTCTCTCCACACACACACAACACAAACAACTGCAAAGTGATAAATTCTCCCCTTACTTGTCTAACACATGGTTTCCCTTCTCCTAATTTATTTGGTATATCCGTTGAAAAGAAAACTCTATACATTTTCCCTGAAGACAAAACAGTCTTTTACCACTCATATGGTTAATTTTTCACTACTTGTATTTTGGTGTACATCAAAAAAGGGAGAATAATACAAACATAAAAAAGTAAATATAAATAAAGGCATGAAATATAAAATAAGAAAGAGGCCCAAAATGGAAAATACATAATTGCTCATGAATAAATAAATAGCCCTAAAGATTGGTTGGCTTCGGACAGGTTCAATTTATCAAAACATACCAATGTTCACATTAAGTAATGGTACATGCCTCAAATATATTAAAATAAATATCTGTTAAAAACTGTACATTGATATTTTTAAAGAACCTTGACTTTTATATGCATATTTGCAACATTATATCAATTCTCAAGTTCTATGAATAAATTTTTAAATTGTTCAAAATCCTAGAAACCACTGTCAGCCTCGTCTTCCCAAATTACTGGTTTCATCAAGGCATTACCTTATTCAATAACTTACAGTGCTCACGAACTAAGGTCAAATTCTTCGGCTTAACTTTAAAGGCCATCAATCTTAGTACCTTGCTGAATCTTTGTTGCCTCATTTGTTTTCTAAATTTGAGTCAAAATGTAGCATCTTATTTTGGCAATCCATTTTCTTTCTTATCTCCCTGACATAGAAGACTGTCTCCTTTCTTGTGTCCGGACACACACACTATAGTATTAACAACTACTTTCTTAGGTTTTGCCTATGCAATCATTTCCCCCCAATTTGAATAATGACAGCAGCTATACCAGCAAACACGCCATGAACTTGGAGACATCTCTCACCCTTCAATTATTTCTTTGCGAAATAGGGTTAATTATATCTATGCATCAGAATGGTGTAAGGATTAATTGAAGTAATATTTATAAAATACTTAGCAAAATATCTTATAAGTATTAATTGCTCGATAAATGCCCATTTAAATACAAACTCCAAAGATAACTACTTTGAAGGGGTAACTTACATTTAGATGCTGAAGTTCCAGTGTATTTGTAACAATACTATAGTTATAATTTGAATATGGATAAAACTGATGGTAAAGTAATGGTTATTTCATTTTTGTTTTTAACCATAGGGGTTTTTTTAGAATTAACTGATGGAATTGTAATGAATACATTAATTACTGTATGTAATAATAATCTGTACAGCACCTTATCACTTACAATTATCTTTCCCATACATTCTCTTATTTGAATCCAGACAGAAAATAATGATGTATTATTACTACCATTTTATAGACATGAATACTGAGGCTTAAAGGTACTAAGTGACTAACCTAGATAAGGAAGCTATGGTTCAAACCAGTCCACCTCACAACAAATCAATTGCCTTAAGAATCCTGTGCGAGAATTATATTTAAAGGATATATCACAGAGGTTTTGTGTTTAGGGTGTGTGTGTATGTGTGTGTGTTTAGAGCATGATATGATCTTTGTTGCAAATGCTGCACAGTGGTTATGTAATGAGTATATAGGCAGCTTAATTGGAGTTCAATTATTAGAGCGATGATTATGTCATTTTGTGCAATGTCTAATATCTGATGGTTTTATTTGTCCTGAAAGATAGTTTGGAGATTTGACATCTCATCACCTGTTACCTTGGGATGATGTGTTGTGAATAGTAATGGAAAAAATATCTCTAAGTTAACCTGTGCTTTTCTCTGGTCTATTATTTCATGAAATCTTGGTCCAGAGTTTGATTATTATTCATCCTGCTTTGCTGGTCACTGAAAGTGGATTAAGTCACAGTATGTCATCCTTGTCAGAAAGGATCCAAGTTGTCAATAAGGAATAATGGTACCTGGATTATTGTGTGTTACCTCTTTGCCCACTTGTCTCTACTCTACATAACTGCCTTTTACATTTACATCTATCAAGCTTTGCTTCTCAAGAGGATTATCTGGGAAAATTCCATAACAAAAGGAAAGGAGTGAAAAATACTATTGCAAACAAAAATTGAGAGAAAAAATAATGGAATAAAATCTGAAAGGATTTGTGTAAATGTTGAGATGGCAACACTTTACTCATCACACAATAAATGAGCAATATAAAATGTAGATATTATGAAAATCTTGAAAATGTGTCATTTTAATTTTCATCAATGTGTGTAAACTCAAGCAGAAGCTCATTTTATGTCTTTCCTAATTAATGCTTATTAAAGCATATGAAAGCATATGAACATTCTTCCTACCCTGGAAATTTGCAACTTTTTATTAAATAAGAAAATAAAACTCTTGGTTCACGTTCAGAGCTAAGATATTTATGAAGACCCATGAGGCAGAAGGTAAACTGGGAATGCATGAGGTTAAACTGTGGCCCAGCACTGGGGCAAGGAGGAGGCAGGTATCGCTGTCGGTGCTGTGCTCCTCACCCTGGATTTTTTTTACTGTTCTAAAATTGGCAACTTGATCCATCATTTTTAAAATGTTTTTCATCTTGCTCTTGTAGCTAGATCCCAATCCCTTGGAATGTAATTGATCTTATCTATCAATTGAATCTAACCTCCAATGTTTCTAACCCTGCTTCCTGTTGCCAGTGACTGGTCCTTCACTGCCAAGTTGATCTTGATTATTTATTGCTCCTTTGTCTTGATAGTGTTCATTCAATGTTCTATACCCTGGTCTCTACCCAAGTCTGCTTAACCTTATCACACTGGCTCTGCTGAAAAAGTACCCAAATACCTTCACCTGACAAAAATGAATTATCAGGAAAATGTTATTATGTGTAAGAGAGACCTATGCTCCAAATGGAATTTGAAAATTCTAGTGTGAATGCCAATGAAAAATTGAAGGTTTTCTAGCATGGAAAATGCTGTGTTTAGTTTGTTGCAGAGCTAACTCACTCTTCAGTCTTTTAGATATTCATATTATCTAGGTGAAGTTCTGATTTACTATCCACGTTGTGTTTAGATTCTGATTCAATCAACATTTATCAAGCATTGTCAGTGAGCTAGGCATTGTTTGAGATAGTTTTTCATGTGTTATCTGTTTTTAAAAGCCCATAAATGTGCAGGATGGACAAGGCTACTTTTAAAATAT
Organism: Tursiops truncatus; assembly: GCF_011762595.2. Lineage (NCBI taxonomy): Eukaryota > Metazoa > Chordata > Mammalia > Artiodactyla > Delphinidae > Tursiops > Tursiops truncatus. Next base: position 10,169,101 of record NC_047055.1, read on the forward strand.
AATGGCTAGGGAAATGGGCATTCAGAGGTTAGTTAAGATGTTCAAGGTCACATAGTATGTAACAGAACCACTATGAAAGCTCTCTTTTCCAGATCCCAAGGCCAATGCTATTTCTACTTTACCACAACAGTCTATATACATATGCAGTGAGAAGTAAGTAACAATAAAATGTGTACTTTCTGCATATGTAATTGTCCTTATTTTTAATTGACAAAGTTATGAGGTTAGCCACATTTAGCCTCAAAAACCTGAGAGGATTTCTTCTTTTAACAGTAATATATTGCTACAGCCTACAGGAAAATAAAAACAAAAATAGCATAATGGAAATATAATGATATATTAGAATTTAGGTGCCAGGTTGGAAGTAATGAGAATTGTTATCTCTACAAGGGAAGTACAGAGCTCTCTTTCAAGCACAATATATCTACCTGAAAATCACTCTGAAGTGACACTTTTATCCTAAGTCAGCTTAGCTTTAGAGCCATAAGAAAATATAGTTGAGTTATGCCAGAATCAAATGAATTTAGAGAAGTTACTGGGATTAAAAAAAAAAAAAAACAGGTCCAAGATAAATAAATAAGTCCTCACTCCATACATTTGCTTTTGTTCATATTGAAGTAACATTTGAGATTCTACTATATGCTAGACATTATACTAGATACCTAAAATGGGTGCTTACATCTATTTTTCATGACTTTGAAAGATAGCTATTTCCACTACCACAACCACCATCATCATCATCCCTGTGATTGTTAGTTTTATGCGTCAATTTAACAAGGTTATAGTACCCAGTTATTCAAACACTAATCTGGATGTTCCTAGGAAAGTATTTTTAGTTGTTGTTATCATGTATGATCATTTGACTTTAAGTGAAGGAGATTACTTCGATAATGTGGGTAGGCCTCATTCAATCAGTTGAAACATCTTAAGAGCAAAAACAGGTCTCCCTGGAGAAGAAGAAATTTTGCCTCAAGATTGCAGCCCAAGAGTTTCCAGACTGATGACCTGCTCTATGGATTTCACACCAGTCTCCACAATTGTATACACCAATTCCTCAAAATAAATCTCTTAGGATGTGTGTGTGTGGTGTGTGTGTGTGTGTGTGTGTGTGTGTCTTACTGTTTTTGTTTCTCTGGAGTACTCTAACACAACCTCCATCCTAAAAGTGAGAAAACAGCTTGAGATGTTAGGTGATGTGCCCAAGACTGCGTGGCACATTAATGTGAAGGGCCAGAAAGGAACCCACATCTTCTTACTCTTAAGTTCTGTCCTCTTTTTGCATATCTTTCTTAATTTTGTCCTTTATTTCTCTTTCTACTTTCTCTAGCTTTAAATCTTCTTGGTAGCTCTAAAACCGTCCTCACACACATGTTTATACATGTGAGGTCTAATGAGGGAAGTTGAAGGTCTCATTTACCTAAGCACAGAGCCTGATTTGGGACACATGGTATGCATCCAAGCAAATGACTCCCAGATCCAGTTTGCTTACAGGGAAGCCCTTGGCTAAAGAGGAACCCAGTGAGTGGCTTCAGACAGTCCAATAGATAACAGAGCAAATGGCAGGATTTCCAAAGTACTTACCAATGTTTATTAACATTTGTGATAGATATTGTGCTAAGAGCTAACAAGAGCAGAATTTAGAAAGAGAGTATGATTAGCCTGCTGCCTTCTGGAAGCAAATTAACTCCATCTTTCAGGGGTGACTTTAAAGACAGAAGACAGGGAATTAGATCATACTTCTGTCCTTGCTAGCTGAGTTTCATTACAGAAATCACTCCATCTCAGTTTCCTTAATTTATTCATCTGTGATTTGGGGGTTATCACAGTACCTACCTCATGAGACTGTTGTAAAGATAAAATAGATATAAAAGTTTCTGTTGGCTAAAGCATTATACAAACTAGAATCATAATTATCAATAGTTAAGCATCTCTCCCCTACTGCTGTGTTCACAGCACTGGTCTATAAGTTGTGGGTAATGCAAAGAAGGCACGGTATTCATCCCCTGCCTCTGGATAGCATTCCCGTTTTATGAATGAGGGATTCGTGCATGAAACTCTGAGACTATAAGCCAGATGTATATTTGTGTCTATGAATTGTTTCCTTCCAAACATTCACAACATGTAAGATGGCATCTTATTTGAAACATAACCATGAAAGTGGTGTGGCAGCTGAATATACAAAGAGCGCATGACATTTTGGCCGTTTGCTCCTACTGGGACCTGATTAGGTCCTATGCCAATGTAATGATAGGCCCTACCCTGTCACTGACCACTGTGCTGCGTTGCACAGTCCCATATTGTATTCTTCCCCCAGCCCATCATTTTACAAGCGTATAGAGATGTGAATATGATTTATTATATTTTACATACAAAACACCACATATTGTATTATTACAATGTATCACACACTGTGCTAGTCATTTCCAAATATATTGTCTAATTTTATCCTTAGACTAGTGTTAAAAGTTGTAACATAGAGAAGATGATAATTCACATTTTACAGATAAGTTATCTACAGAGGGTACAGAAAACTGAACAGCCTTGTTCAATTGTGTTGAATCCCAGCTTTGAATTCACATCTCTCTGATTCTAAAACTTGTGCTCTTTCCACTATGTGGATTATGGGAATGTTGCTGTGGTAGCTTAGACCCAAACTTCCACAGAGAAAAGTGTTCTTAGAGAATATCTAATTAAAGCATTCTTAGAGAATATCTAATAGCTTTCATTTTGTAGATGAGCAAACTGAAGTCTCAAAATGAAAATGATTTTCTCTAGGTCACGTGAACAGTAAGTAACAGCTCCATACTAGAACAATACAGTGTAGAATTAGAATATATACTTAGTCAACGCTTTGACAATTACTGGTGCTCATTAGAATTTGATGATGTGATGAGTAACTGCTAAAAGTAGCAGTCTGGCAATAAGAGCTATAGAAGTAGCTCTGGAGCTGGATCCTAAGATGGGTGAACTCAGACCAGCAGAGCAGTGTTTAAGCAAAATGCAATATAGTTAGTGCTAGAGAAAATGAATTTTGAGTCTCTAAGCCACAGTGACTAGTTTTCAATGCCAGTTTCACTATTTCATTCACTTATTTATTCACCCATCCATTCATTCAAGAACTATGGAATGCCAAGTATGCATCAGGAAATAGTCTAGACACTCCAGAAATACTAGTGAATAAAACATATAAAAATCCCTGCCTGTGTGGAGCTTCAATTCCACTGGAAAAGACAGGTGAATAAACAATAAACACAGCACATAAGTAAATCATACAGCTCTCTAGAAGATAATAAACGCTATGCAGAAAAACATAGAGCAGATTAAGCATGATCACGAGTATAAGGAATAAAGTATAATTTTACACAGGATGATCAGGTAGGCTTCATGGAAAAGTTGACATTTGAACAAAAACTTGAAAGCAGTAAGGGAGTAACCTAAGCATATACTAGCAGGAGGTACATTTCAGACAAAGCAAATACCAACTGGAAAGGCTATGAAATCAGACAATGGTTGGCATATTTGAGAAACAGTGAGAAGAACAATCTTCCCGGAGCAAAGTGGAGGAAGGGGAGAGTATAAGGTGATGAGCTCAAAGAAGTGATGGGGTGCAGATGGAAGATAATTGTAGGGCATTGCAAGGGTATTGGATTTCACTCTGAAAAAAATGGCAAGTCATTGGAGGATTTTGAACAAAGGAATGGTAGGAATTGCCTTACATTTTAACAAAATCACTCTGGTTGTTCTGTTGGGTAAACTAAAGGGGGATACAGGGTGGAAACAAGGATTATCAATTAGGAGACTACAGCAGTCATCCGAGAAAACACAGTGGTGGTTTGGACCAGAGAGGTAGCTATGGAAGTGACAATAAGTGGTATAATTCTAGATAAATTTTGAAGATAGAACTAAAAAGATTTTTCCAACAGATTAAATGTAGGACATATGAGAAGAGGGATAAATGATGAACTTTGAGGATTCAGGTCCAAGCAAATAGAATGAAGTTGTCATTAATTAAATTGGGGAAGGCTGTGGGTGGAGCAGGTTTTGAAAAGAAAACCAAGAACTCTATTTTGAAAGATCATGTCTGAGATATTTATTGGTCATCCAAGTGGAGATACAAGCAGGCAGCTGGATATACTTACATGGAGTTGAATGGAAAGGTATGGCCTGAAGATATACATTTGGGAATCAGGGATTTATGATGGTATTTAAAACTGTGTAATTGTATGAGATTATCGAAGGAGTGAGCGCTGATGAGAAGGGGGTCTAAGAACTGGGTCCTGGGGTATTCCACCATTAAAAGCTTAGGTGATGAACAGGAATCTGGTAAAGGAGACTAAGATGCATGGGTGGTCAAGTAGGAGTAAAACCAGGAGATTGTGATGTTCTGGAAGTTGAGTGAAAAAAGTATTTCCACGAGTATGTAGTGGTAAACTGTGTCAGATGCCAATGTTGTTAGATAAGGACTGAGAATGGACCATTGGATTTAGCAATGCAGAGCTCATTGGTGACCTTGACAATAACAATGTCAGTGAAGTTGTGGGTTTTACCTAACTACTTTGGAGTTAGGAGTGAATGAGGACAAAAGAATTTGAGGCAGTCAGTGATTAGTGACAGCTCTTCTGAAGAAGTTTTGCTCTAAACAGTATCAGGGAACTGAGGCACTAGCTAAATGAAAAAGAAGTTTTCAAAAGTTTTTGTTTATTTGTTTGACTGCTTTGAGAATGAGAGAAATGATAGTATGTTTTCTGCAGTTGAGAGTGACCCAGTAGAGAGGGGAAATATAATATAGGAAAGGGGTGAGAATTGTTGAAGTTGGTATACTTGCGGAGGTGATGGGGATGGGATCTCTCTAAAGTGGAGAGGCTGACCTCAGGAGCACAGTCAGTTATCCATAGAAATGATATGTAATGGGTACATAGTAACAGGATGGGAATGAGTAGATGTGGAGGAGGAAATATGCACTTGCAGTTTGAACTTGAGTCATGTAACTTCTCTGCGGTGTTTAATTTTATGTGTCAAACTGGCTGGGCTAAGGGATGCCCAGATAGCTGGTAAAACACACTCTCTGTGTCTGTGAGAGTGTTTCCTGAAGCGATTAGCATTTGAATAAGCAGACTGGATAAAGAAGATCCCCTCATCCATGTGGGTGGGCATCATCCATTGAAGGCCTGAATAGAGCAAAAAGCTGGAGGAAGGAAGAATTCACTCTCTTTGCTTGAGTTGACACAGCCAGGTTCTCCTGCCCTCAGACATCAGTGCTTCTGGTTCTCAGGCTTTTGACTCAGATCTGGACTTAGATCATCAGTCCTCTGATGCTCAGGCTTTCAGACCCAGACTGAATTAGACCACCAGCTTTTCTGATCCTCCAGCTTGCAGACAGCAGATTGTGGGATGGGACTTCTCAGCCTCCATGACTGCATAAGCCAATTCCTATAAGAAATCTCTCTCTCTCTCTCTCTCTCTCTCTCTCCCTCTCTCTCTCTCTCTCTCTCTCTCTCTCTCTCCCCCCCTTCCTCTCTATTCTATTTCTCTAAAGATCACTAATATGCTCTCTAAATCAAATTTTCTTCCTCTGTAAAATGAAAGCAATTGTGGTATGTGCCTATTAAAATTTGTGTTATGACTATATAAATAGACTACTGCATGTAAAATACTTAGTATGCTGCCTGGTACATAGAAAGCACTCCCTAAATGTTAATTATTAATTCTTAATAGCACAATTTCTGGAATCAGATAGCCTTGGATCAAATACCATTGGGTGTATTACTTGACTTCTCTTGGCCTTATTTTATTCATCTATAAAATAGAAATAATAACAATTCTCACTTAATGGGGATAATGAGATAACACATACACAGAGCATAGCACAGTACCTATGTCAGCATTACTGAAAATCTCCCTCTGTGATTAAAACAATGAAATGCATGCCCTAGCAATGATGGTCTAGAAAGAGGAAAGGAAAAACATGGAGTAGGAAGCACAAAACTTGACTCCTTCTAATTGACTCCCTAAGCTTGGGCAAATCAATTAACTTTTGCAAGAGGAGGACAATATCATTCATATTGCTTGCTCTTTATTATAATTTTTAGAATCCCTCTGGATAATATAGTGAAACACAGGACCTAACCAAATGCTGTGTAACAATATGAATATTATCTGAATAATAACAATGTCTATGAGTGGACAGGGCCAAAGTTAAAACTCGTGTACAATATCCCAGGATAATGAAATATATAAACATAATCAGTTTGTGAAAGGAGGATGGGGAAAGGGACTACTTAAGAAATTCTGCCTGAGGGAGGAACTCTATTGCGCAGTCTCTCCCACACAAAAAAGCATGAAGTATCAATGCTGACAATTCAGTTAGATATAGGCATTCAGTTGGGTAGCTATTCTGTGCCAGGTCCCATTTTAGGCTCTAGCATACAGACTACCAGGTAAAAGAGATTGAAAAAAATCAAACTGTGAACAAAGAAAGGGGATGGATAACACAAGCAGCGACCTCAAGTAGATTCCTTTTTTTCTACAGTTCTCTTTCTGGGAACAATGCTGTTTCTTGAGTGAATTCTTTTGAACCCAGCATTTGAGCTCCTTTTGGGCAAAGAGTGTTACGTTTTATTCTTTGTCTCTCTAGTCCCTGGCACAGAGTGGATTCCCAGGGTCTACTTTAAGAAAGGAGGAAGGGAGGGAAGGAAGCAGGGACAAGGGAGGGAAGGTTGACTGCAGATAAAAGGTGTGGGACTGTTCAGAGATAAATCAAAGAGTCTGCATATTTTATGCAGTCTTCTCAGCAAGAAGCCCCAAATGGGCTATTTTCAGAACTGCTTTGTGAATCTTGGGCTGCATTTTTGCTAAATGGCTTAGTTTAGCTGAACAACTGTGGCTCCTGTACATATGCAAATAGGAACAAATATGAACAGGAACTTTATATTGTAATAACAATTCAAAGTGACACACCAGCATCTGGATGGAAATTTCTCCAGCTGCACAGCTCACTCTTTATTGTAAGCAAAATAATCATTTCAGCCACAGAATGGGGCCTGAGAAGTCGGTAGAGACTATTTGCTGGAATACCATAAAATCAGCAGATGACCATCCCTCAGTCTATGAGCAGACAAGAGGAAATTCTCATGTGGACGTGTACTAGTGGAAAAGGCATGCGTCTGACATCAAACAGCCCTGGTATTGAGGCCTGGTTTTACCACTTACTATCTGGGTCACCTTGTGTAAATTATATAATCTTTTTGAGTCCCAGATTCCTCATCTGCAAGCTGATAAGAATAATGACAATGACGACAAAGGATTGTTGAGTATTGAATACAATAGGGCATGGAGTGGATTAGCAACAGGCCCAGTCCAAATGCAGCCAGGGCACTGTAAGTGGCATCTGCTATTCCTAGCAGGCTTAAAAAAAAGATATTGAAACAGATTGGACTACAAGTTGTATGAAGGGAAAGCTGTGTTTGGCTCACTACCATACCACAACACAGCACAGGAAATTGACAAATACAAGTTGAATGTCTGAGATTGTTAAAAATTGCTGTCTTAACTCCATGCCCCCATGTTTTCAATAACTATTTCCAATATAACACATAATTTAATTCTCTTTGAAAGATAACATTGTACAGTGACTTAGGTCCCAGGCTTCAGAGTTGGACTGCCAGTGTCTGAACTAGTAGAGAATTTTATCTCGGCTCTGGCATTTACTAGCTGAGTGACCTTGGGTAATGTACTTAATCTCTCTATCTGTCAGTCTCCTCATCTCTTGAGTTTAAATATATGAACTTGCCTTTTTTGTAGGTGCAAAACAGTCAGTCTGCAATTTCATGTAATTCAATTAATACAAAATGGGAATAATAATAGTATTTTCCTCATAGAGTTTTGAAGATTAAAGGAGTTAATATATATGAAGTGCTGAGAAACATATCTGGTACATAGAAAAAATAAATACACATTTTATATTTTTGCTATCATTATTATTGCTTGACAAAAACTGAGTAACTATTTTAAGTACTAAATCCAAAAAGAAGATATGGGTAGACAGCACGATGTGCCATCAAGGCATTCCTATGTGGTAGTTGCGATGTAGAGGCCCTTCCAAGTGCAATGAGATATTGATCTCCTCAGCCTTCAAGGCTGCCAGGCCAGGACCGGGGAGGCCTGGGCCTGCGAGTTGGCCATCGCTGGCCAAAACCAGTCTCCTCAATTTACCACAGAGTTAGCATTCCTTATAAACATCATTTTCTCTGTGTGGCCATAAGGTGAAAGGGTTGGGAACCTCTAGTTTGGAGCATGAGCCATGGAGTCTGGCAGACCTGGTTGTGAATCAGTTGTCTGCCCTGGGAAGGATACATAATTTGTGGGACCCAATGCAAAATGAAATGAAGGGTATCCAGGAAAAAAGTGTCTTTAAAGCGCTTAAAATATAAAGCTTTTTCCCTTTCCTCTGTAATCTCTTCTTGACTTATGGTATTTTTTATGTGCTACTTAAAATCAATACAAGTTAAAAAAAATTAAAATTTTAAATGGTTAGCATGAATTTTACTGTTCATCTTTATATGGTGCAATGCCCATTTTAAATAAAAGCATAAGCATTTAACTTGTATGTGGAGTCATCAAAAACACACAATTCATATTTCATAGCTCATATATGCGTATGTAATTTGTTCTTGCCAGAACAGTGGAAACAGTTCACAAAGCCAACTCATCAATTTTTCTTTAAATTCTTAATACACACACACTAGCTTTGGCTGACTGATAAGGAAACAACGAATGAAAGGAAAAGGAACTATGGATTGCCTTATCTTTCCCTCTCCTTCCAGGTTATCATCTTCAGTGTAAAGGATTGGCTAATACTGGGGAGTAAGAGTAGGAAAGAATATGATAGGATTAATTATTTGTTTCTATTTCTTATAATACCATGACCTTCTTTCTGCATTGCAAACAGGAAAGGAAAGTGCAGCCTCTCAACAACGTTAGCACGTGGCTTACTCATAGACATAACACGCTTATCATTGTACTCAACTGAGTCTTATTCAACTCCCACGCATCATGGGTCAACCAGAATTCTGAACTCATGTGGCATCACAACCACTATATGCAAGTTGGGAGGCAAGGAGTAGCTATGGATCAACATATTGTGTGTATCTCCTCTGGTCACATACATGCTCCATTATCCCTTTGGACTCCACATACAAAACACAAGTTCACAGATAAAATTATTAAGATTTTCAAGATGGCAACAGCAGAGCATTAAACCAAGCATGGGTCCTGAGTACTAGGTTAGCTGTTAGGGAAGATGCATGGTGGACATCACAAATGCTAAGTATAAAGGCAAAAGCAAGGACCAGCAGCAGACCCACATTGTTCATATCTCCTCTGCTCACATTCATGTTCCATTGTCCAGTTATGATTTACTTACAAAACACAAGGTCAAAGAAAACTGTAGTAAGAATTTCAGTATGTCGAGAGCTGGGCGTTAAATCAAGTGTCAGGTGCTTCTTAGTGTTGGGGCTCTGCGAATGCACTGATCATATTCCCAGGAAGCCAGCCTGGGCTCTGCCCTGAGATAACCATACGATCCTGGGAAGACAGCTTTGCGAGACTTGGCCTCAGTTTCTAATTTTGAAAACAAGGATAATTTCTACTACCTCATAGTCTTCTTGTGAAGACTAAAAGAGTTAGTATACTTGACACAGGGTCTGCTGCATAATAACAATGATGATGATGATGATAATATTTACTGAATGCTTATTAAATTTTCTTAATTACAGACATTACTGGAAAGCCTTTATGAGGAGGTCAAACTCAGATTACATTGGGAACAATGTTACCAACTGTAAAGGAACCATCAAGTTCAACGTCAGCATCCCCTTAGCCTTTTTACCCCATCTTCAATGCCAAATGGTAAAAGTATGTCAAAACCAGACACAAAGTTGGGAAGGAATGAATAGGTGGAACACAGGGAATTTTTAGGGCAGTGAAACTATTCTGTTTGACGCTGTAATGGTGGATACATGACATTTTGCCAAAATCCAGAGTACTCTACAACACAAAGAGTGAACCCTAATTAATATGAACTATGGATATTAGTTAAAATAATGTATCAATAGAGATTTATCAAGTTTAACAAATGTACCACATTAAAGAAAGATGTTATTAATAGGGGAAACTGCAGACAGGAGAAGACTGGGTATATGGGAACCCTGTACTTTCTGCTCAATTTTTCTATAAACCTAAAACTGCTCTAAAAATAAAAATCTATTAATAAGACCCCAGACATACTATAAATAAATTCTGACTGTAAGCTATTTCTGGGGAGGCAGCAAGGTGCCTCCCTAAAATGCTGAAAAGAAGCTTGCCCTCTGAGAATTATTCAAAGGCCAGAACAGGTCTTGACTAACATAATTAACAATCTGGTCTGAAGGCTGGGCTAGATCTGGTCCTTAAGTGGTATTTTGAAAAATTATCTCCACAAGTGTTTTTAAAAATAAAGGATTAGAATCTAGGATTATTCTTCCTGTTTTATTTGTTTAGCTTTGTTTTTATTCCATGCTCTAATTAATGTAGCATGAATATAATTATTCTCTAAGATTACAAACCCCTGAAGAGGCATAGATTATGTCTACTCTTGGCTTTGAAAAATTCACATGAAGCCTGGTAGTAATGAGAGCTTTCATGCATATAGCTTTCTACGGTTTATGCAGCACTTATATATATTTATCTGCTTAGCCACTTGTTCTACACTTGGGAACTAAAGCCCCAAGCCAAGTTTTTTTGTTTTTTGTTTTTTTAACAAAAACACCATCTTATAAGACAGGATGCCAGAAACTGCTAGTTACCTAGCCAATATCTTTTTTTTTTTTTTTACTTCTTTCTTAGTAATAGAATTCCAATTTTATTCAGGGTACCAAATACCATATTTTCAGCTTCTCTTACAGCTCCGGTGACCATGTGACCAAGATATTTCTAATGAGATATAAGCACCAGTTGTTGGGGGAGACATCCAGGAAGAATCCTTAAAAGGGGAACTGTTGACCAAGACCAATCCTTTTGCCTGAATTCTGCTCCCTGCTTGGAACACAGAGGTGATGACTCTTGCTTCAGCAGCTATATAATATATTTCCAAAATATTAAAGAATCTTTTAATTTATTCTTGGAGATGCAGTGAGGTTATACTTAATGGTAATCAGTTTATCTTTCTCATTCTTTTAGGAAAATTATATTCCTTAGTGTGAGATTGTCCAATTATTTTATAATTCTTTAGAGAAGTTATAAATGTAATGCTGACTAGGATGCTTCAAGAAATACTTCAGGAAAAACAAGTGGTATTCATTATTTTTCAAATATTTTTGGTGTAATAGATTTCTGAAGACAAATGCATTTCCTATCCAAGCGTTTCCATTCACAGCCATTGCTTATTCTTTGTTCAGCTTATTTCACTTGGTGATAATCTCTTATGTACTCTTTTAAAGACCTATCCATAATATACACACACGTACACACACACAGTGGAAACAATAATTCATACTCTATTTTACAAAGTCCGTGACTTTGCTGCTCCCAAGCTTTCACAAGTCTTGGTGTCTCAATATCCAGGGGTTTAAACAGTCTCTTTGGGGAAATCGTCAATTTAAAATTCAACCCCTTAAAAAGACTTTTTCTTTCTCCTCCTGCCCAAATGGTATTTAGGTAAAAGGGAAAGAAATTGTGCACTCCTTGAGGCACGTGGAAGCAGTTCCCCTGTACACCACAAGCACGTCTTGGTGACACAGGAGTGCCGACACATGCTCATCTATCCAATCACCTCTCTCTACTGAAGCTACATTATTATTCCTTGTCCACCATTTTGGACATGGCTCAGAAACAAACCTGGATTTAAGCTTCCTCCAGCAGCCTGCTAACTTGGGTATTATCAAGTTCTATTATTCCTATCTGGGTATTTCTACAGTGATGCCCAATCCACCCCACCTTGAGTTTCCATATTGACAAGAGGACACAAGGATGCATGCTTTTAACATCTTTACACTGCCTGAGCTTTTATTCTATTTCATAATACTCTACAAGGGCCAGAAGGAAAGGGATGCCTTGAGTTTTCACTATGCTTGGCTTATAATAGCAACCTTGATGTTTAAGGTTCATCAGGCAGGCTTGGCCTTTGTTAAGGGGGTTGGAGTAGTGGGAAACCAAAACCAGAAATTACCAAGGATGAAAATATGTTGGTTTCATATGCCAATATATTATCTTCCTTAAATTTATGTGTTCTAAAACCTATAGAAATTTTATATACCTACACAGTCTCATGAAACCTATAAAAGTTTTAAAAGCTTCACATAGTGACAATCATAGGCATGACATTTTGTCAAGTCATTTTAAGGAGGGCATAGAGCAGAAAGAACTGAGTCATACAGGTAATAGATGACAGCTACTGAAAGTTGGTATATAAAAGAGGGGCAAGACAAGAGAGATGGAGCTGGAGCCTGCTAAAGAAGCAGAAAAGAAATGGAATAAAAATAAAAGAAGTAAGTAATACATGCAGTTTTCAGAGTATATAAAATATCACATTTGGATTCAAATGTCCTGATATGAACAGTACTGAATGAAAATGTTTAGAGATATGGTGTATAATTCCCAAACTGCATAATTTAAAATGTTTAAGGACATATGCTTCTAATGAGGAAATATAGTATAACATGGAGTGCATTTCAGAAATCAAAATGAATTTAATTTGACAGTACCTAATTACTCATTTAAATCACTGATACGGCATTCACTTTGAGAGAAAATTAACATTGTTACTTCAGTTTCACAGAATTGCTAATATATTGGTACGACATGAATGATGTATTGGTTGGTTGGCCTGCTTCCAAAATAAGTAAGTTTAAGTTTTCAAATAAATGATATTGCAGACCACAAAAATATTTCCACCCTTGAGCTAATTCCACACTTGAGCTAATTCAACTGAACATTAGCATAGGAAGTCTTTCTTTAAAACTGATGTTCCTAGTTCTTAATAGCTCATTAATACATCTTTTTCATTCTCTCATGGAAAAATGCATCCCTATTATATACGATTCATGACACTACATGGTTAGGCCATTATAGCTGTAAATGTCATAGCTGTCAGCGTCATCAGGCACTTTTACCGTGGAATCCATTTGAACTATCTACAGTAATACCTCCCTTAACTAGGGGTCAGCTTCCCAGAGACTACTGAGAAAACAAACAATGCCTCTTCAAAAATCAAGCTGTCCTAACAATAATTTGGTAAGGAAAGGTTAATGTTATTAGTGACAGCTTATTGAGTGTTAGGAGATATGACAGGTGACAGCATGTGACAGTAGAATGAAAGACAAAATATAAAGGAAAAATAAAGCATTTCATTATATATAATTTAGGAAATATCCCTCTACATCCATCTTTCTGCAAATCTTTGTTTCCTAAGAATGGAATTGTTTAAAAAAATAAATGTATGGATAATTTTAAAGAATTGGATACGTGTTCTCAGACTGTACCAATCCGCCACAACTGTGTGGGCCTCAGTGGCAGAGCTTCGGGGAGGTGACAGTTGCTGCAAGTGCCTCTGGGTCCAGTGTCGAACGTACCGGCGGATCACACGCACCACGGCTGGTGGTGGTGGGGCCAGTAGCTCATGGTTGAGGGGGCTTGTGGTGGGGCTGGGGCTGGCTGTCCCCCGAGTGCATGCGATAGAGGGGAACAGGGCCATCAGCGTGGGTGGAGGCTCGTGGCATGCACTCAGCCGCGGTGGCAGTCTTCAGGTTGTCCTCAGCGGTGGGAGCAGAAGCCGGCAGTGGGGTCTGGGGTGAGCAGCAGGCTGGTGCCCTAGTGACGGTGGAGGTGGGCCGTGACCAAGTTGGCTCCTGAGACCAAGGTACCCACAGCAGCGCTGGCTGGAACAGGTCCAAAGCGTGGTGGAGTGACCGGGTGGGTGGCGGCTCAGGCAGCTGGAGTCCATGAAGGGGAAAACTGCAGTGCCCTCGGCAGTGAAAACTCTGGGGCATCTGCAGTGGTTGCAATGGCTGTTGGGTTCCTCAGCAGTGAAAGCTTCTGGGATCTGCAGAGCAGGCCTCTGGCGTCTGCGATGGTCAACACTGCAGGATCCTCAGAGGTGATGTTTGCAGGAAGGAGGGTGTGGTGGCTGTGAGGGCTGTTGAGGTCTTCAGTGGTGGAGGTTGCTGGGGTACTTTGCAAAGAAGGCCACTGGGGACCATGGCGGTACCTGCTGCGTGGTTGGTACCGAATGCCCTGCCCTTCTTTTTTTTTTTTTTTTTTTTTTGCGATACGCAGGCCTCTCACATTGCGGAGCACAGGCTCTGGACGCGCAGGCTCAGCAGCCATGGCTCACGGGCCCAGCCACTCCGCGGCATGTGGGATCTTCCCGGACCGGGGCACGAACCCGTGTCCCCTGCATCGGCAGGCGGACTCTCAACCACTGCGCCACCAGGGAAGACCTCTGCCCTTCTTTTCTACTCACAGGTATTGACAGATGTCTCCGCTATGCCAGTCCCTTTAGCTATCCCTGGGGGATGAATTTCAAGTAGGTCCTTCTGCAGTGCCCTGAAAGGCTGAAGAAGCTGGACACTCACCCTGATCTCCTTTTCCCCAGTGAGAAGAACTTGCTGACCAAGGAGATCCCTCCTGGCCCTGAGCCATGCTGGCCTAAAGCGTGGGATGATGTAGACAAAAGGAAACTGTTCTTCCTACCCTTTGTGTGTGCTTATTCTTGGGTTTCTTTTCTCCACTGTGTTGCTGCAGCTTCTTAACTGGACACCAGAGCTCTCCCAGAGTTATTTTGGTGCCATCTTGCTGACATCACTCCTGCACCCCAATTTTTTTTTATATTCTTTTTTCCTTCTGCACTTAAGGGATACCCACTTGTAACCCTTGCATTGAATTTCATTTCTTTGTCCTCCAGACCTATGATACATCTCTTTTGATTTCCATTTCTTTGTACTTTTTCCATAACATTTAGGAGAGGTTACTCAAGTTTTATTTTGCTGCCATAGATTTTATTCTCTAGCTTTATTTCTTCCTTTCTTACACTTCTGAAGGTCATTTGGGTGTCACTGGAAAGTACTAAGCTTTGCTAGTACCTAAGACTTCTAATAAGCCCATCCTTTAGAAAGTTTTGCCATTTGTTAGAGTGAAAGAGGACAGGCTCCAAGCAAATAGATCCAATAATTTTTGTGACACTATTATAGTTACCTTTCCTTGAAAATTTATCCACTGGCAATTGAATTAATGTTTCCATTCACACTCTGAGTGAAATACTTTTTGCTTATGGAGGAGAGTATTCTATAGTTAAGATAATTCTTAAACATGTCTATTCTGTAATGACCAAACCTTCCTTTCAAATGCTCGAAAACTTTGCCTTTGGATATTGCATAAAAACCACCATTTCTCATAATGTGGGTGCTATAGAATATGTCAGAATATAATTTATGCTCATTAAAAATACATATTCCTGGGTCTTACCCTATGTATATGTCTTCTGATTTTGGGGGAGTGACATCCAAGAATCTACATTTTAAATAAGCTCTGAAGTTGTTTTCAATGCACAATAAAGGACGATAACACCTCTAGACTCCCTAACTCTGCCTAGATTTCTGCTCATACAGTCTCTTTCTACACAGCTGGAGCTATATTTCACTTCATATCTATGCTTGGTCCTATCTCTAACCCTAAACCAATCTTGTTTTTAGTCTTGGGGAATTTAAAGAGCTCTCATTACATATTCAGGTGACAAAATATCAAGACACCTTTCACTGACCTTGAGTAATTACCTAAGCAACTGATGGTCGAGGCTTCATTCCCTGGCTAATGGAAACCTTGCCTGCTTCTGCAGCAGAGCATAAAATCTCAGTGGTGTATTTATTTAAAATCAACCAGCTTTAGGGGGACAAAAGTAAAACAAAATTGGGGGTATTTAATTATGCATTGGTTGTACAAAACAAAATCAGCAAAGCAAGAGGAAGTAAGAGCAAGAAATTGACCTCTCCTCTTCACAGGGAGAAGGTAACGACACACAACCAGGATATTGGAATAAGCTGCTCCTGACAAGCTAGCAGCACTCTGAAAGCCCGGAGAAATAGAGACCTCAATTATGCAACCATCAGCTTTTCCTCAGCCACCAAATCAAAAGTTACCAGTGAAGGAATGGAGGGAGAATACTTATTATAATCCCTGTTCAGTAATGACACTACCACCCAGAAAACTCTAGCCTCACTATTCAAAGCAGGATCCACAGACCATCAGCACGAACATCAATTGGAAGCTTGTTAGAAATGTGGCATCTTAGGTCCTGCTCCAGACCTCCTGAATCAGAATTTAAATTTTAGCAAGATCCCCAGGGGATTTACATATTCATTAACATTGAGGAACTCAGCTCTAAGAAGCCAGGATTTCCAAAATGTACTCCATAGTCTGGCAGAAGGTCTTTAGGGTAGAGGAACACAGAAGTTCAGAGTCATATTTCCATAGAAGAGTAAATGAAAGTTGTTGAATTGAAATTAAGAACAGCATAGCTAATCACATTCAAAAGAGACATGGAGTATGCCATCATAGCGTTCAATAAATGTCTGATATACAATAAACTGAATGTATGGATACATATATGACAGAGTACCACTCTTACAGCTGCTAGACTTCAACAAGGTTGACTCAAAGATGTAAATCATTAAATATGGGATTGGAAGGCCAGACATGTCTTACTATACTTAATAAAACATCTCTTTTATAAGCTTAAATAGCTATAATCCTGGTTAATAGGTTATTCTGAGGATTATTAATGTTGTCTAAACATAAGAATCACCCACAGAACTTTGAAAGCTACAGAAGTATTTATCATTTCAATGAAGAAAAATGAGCACATGAGTGTAGGATCCAAAAAAGAGCAATAAATACAGAGACACACACAAAGAGACAGGAGAGAGAGCAGCTTTCTTGACTAGAGGTGTCAGACTCACTGATATTTAAATGAAGGACATTAACCATTAAAGAGGAAATGCAAGGATGATGTTCTGTAGATGGAAAGAGAATTTTCAACAATCTGCATGCGAGCCAAAGTGAGGAAGAAGTCAAAGTTGACTCAAGTAATTTTCCACTGTAACATAATATATGCGATAGCAAGCAACTTACAAAGCTGTACTTGATCCTCATGGCATCTAGAGGATATACTGAAATTGACAACTATGACAGAGAATTCCAGGCAACAGGGCAAAGTATACAACTAACTAAACAAAACTTGAGAAGTGGTAAGCTATAATATCTGATGTTTTACTCCACAAAGTTCAATTTATTTAAAATATGACTATATAAGTATTTAATTTTTTTTTCCATATAGTCAAGCAATCACTCCCATACTGTAGCATGATTTTAAGTATTGGCACCACAAACTTCCATCAATTTCTTTAACAACAAAAACTGAATTCATACCCAGACCATGAGTTAAGTTCCTGTTTCCCTAAGGACTCTCACTTCTTTTGAAACAGCAGAAGTTCCAAGGACCAGAAGTTTCTTGAAAAGAGACAGATTGACACATTTGGTCAGTTGGTTAAAGAGATTTTTAAAAATTACATTTGGATACCTGTTGTCATGTACTCTCAGGAACAGGGAATTGCAATTGTTTTATGATGAAGGTAAACAATTTCTTACATATTTATGTGACTGGGCTACCAGGAAGAAAAAGGTACTTAAAATGTGAACTCGTATTCTCCACTGAATCCTGATAATCAGTCACTTCAAGTCATCACTGCTCTCAGACTAACATCAGAACTCGTCAAAGGTGGTATCAGCTTACTTAGCTTCTTCCTAGAGCAAACTGGAGAACCTTCAGAATAAATTAAATGACTACAACTCTTGAATAATAATCTATTCCTTAAATATAGGAAGAATCATTCAGATTTTAGTTTCAAAAAGCTGGCAAACTATTGCATTATTTAGTTCCAGGGTGTCACCTCCACCACATAATTTATCTATCACAGCACAAAATGAAATGTGATCTAAATGTTATAACATGGCATAACTTAGTGTAAGAGATTTCAGGATAAATGATAAAGCTAAAAATAAGAAGCACCAACATTATCAGCCAGAGGTCATCTAAATCTTCTCAAATAAGCCCACTCCAGATAAGTAAGTCTCTCCTAGTTAGTTCCAGACCAAATCAGACTCCCTTTGGAATGCCTAGGACTAATTCATGACCATGGCCTCCCCAGATCCTAAGAACAGGACCAAGTTTTGAAATTCATAGGACATAGAAACTCTTTGACCTAATGATGCAAAGACAGAATCTATAGATGTCAACATGATCCTGGATTCAGCAAAGCATCTGACAAGCCTTGTCGTGAGACCCTTGAAGGTAAGATGAAAATATATGAACTGAGAGCTAGGATGACTAAGTTGATGTATGACTAAGTCCCTGTATAAGCAAGTATACTTAAGATGTGCAATTTAACCACAGGTATCAAACTGGAAAAAAGTCTACAGTACCATGATACAAAGCTCTGTTGGAAGACTTTTCTTATTCAATGTTTTTTTCTTAATTAGTTGGATGAAAACCTAGAAGACATATTTAACAAATCTATGGGTGATTTAAAAATAGAAAAATATTGACTGTTAGAATACTTTAAAAAATAACAGAACAAATGGAACAAAAGAATGAATCTAATATGGTGAAATCTATGAATCTAACGTCGTGGGGCCTGGTATATAAGAAATGACAAGGCCTGGAACTTGGAACCAAAGACCTCAACTTCATAGTTGAAGGATGGAGAAATTAAGTAGCAGCAACATTTATTGAAGAAACTCTCAGGAATTATGTAAACAGAGAGCTCAGCAGAACTCAAGAATGTAATACAGCAACCACCCCCCCCCCCACCACACACACACACACACACACACACACACACCCCAAAATAAAACCTAATGTATAATTTTTTTTTTATTTTTTAAAAAATTCATTGATTGGGCTTCCCTGGTGGCACAGTGGTTGAGAGTCCGCCTGCTGATGCAGGGGACGCGGGTTCATGCCCCGGTCTGGGAGGATCCCACGTGCCACGGAGCGGCTGGGCCCGTAAGCCATGGCCGCTGAGCCTGCACGTCCGGAGCCTGTGCTCCACAACGGGAGAGGCCACAACAGTGAGAGGCCCGCATACCGCAAAAACAAACAAACAAACAAACAAATAAATAAAAATGCATTGATTTTTGGCTGCATTGGGTCTTCATTGCTGCGCACAGGCTTTCTCTAGTTGCAGCGAGCAGGGGCTACTCTTCGTTGCGGTGCGTGGGCTTCTCATTGCAGTGGCTTCTGTTGTTGTGGAGCACGTGCTCTAGGCACACGGGCTTTAGCAGTTGTGGCTCACAGGCTCTAGAGCGCAGGCTCAGTAGTTGTGGCGCACGGGCTTAGTTGCTCCACGGCATGTGGGATCTTCCCGGACCAGGCCTCAAACCCGTGTCTCCTGCATTGGCTGGCGGATTCTTAACCACTGTGCCACCAGGGAAGTCCCAAACCTAATGTATAATTGAAATACAGGTTCTGGCTGGTAAAAAAAAGATGACAGTCTTTTTTTTTTTTTTTTTTTTTTTTGCGGTACGCGGGCCTCTCACTGTTGTGGCCTCTCCCGTTGCGGAGCATAGGCTCCGGACGCGCAGGCTCAGCGGCCATGGCTCACGGGCCCAGCCGCTCCGCGGCATGTGGGATCTTCCCGGACCGGGGCACGAACCCGCGTCCCCTGCATCGGCAGGCGGACTCTCAACCACTGCGCCACCAGGGAAGCCCGACAGTCCTCTTACTATATAACATATCAAGCAATTCTATCAATGTAGCAATAACCTACTTGAGAGAGAGAGAGAGAGAGAGACACAGAGAGAAAAACTACTACAGAACATTACAGAAGTCACAGGAATCCTGCCCTTTGCAAGTTTTACTCATAGAAAAACCTTACAGTGAGATCTGACTGGAGGATGTGGGGCATTATCAAGGCCAGGATATGAGCAGGACAAAGTCCAGTGCTGTCCTGCTCCAAATAACTAAAGACCCTTAACCATGGTTCCCTCAGGTACAACTTTAAACAAAAACTCAACCACCGTGCACCTAGCTTCAAAGCCAGCTTCCCAATCCTCTCCCCCCAGTGCCTTAAAGGCTCTTATTTAAGAAGCACACCTTCCTTTTGGTTTATATGGAATCCTTCATTGAGCCTTGGGGATGGGGTGAGATGGGGAGCTGGAGCCCAGGACCCTCTACAGAGCCCATATCTCAGGAGAGAGCCCCAGCTGCTGGGTGACAGCAGAAGGATCGGGCCCCCATAAAGATGCACTCAGCTCAGATGTGGAAGATTGAATTCTACATCTTCTACCTTATTGACCAAAGATATAAATTCTAGGTAAACACATGGAGGTTCTGCAACAGAGATAAAAACATCAGATGAGAGAGAGAGAGGACTGGCATTGTACTAAACAACTTTTGAGGGCCTTTTAAAATGGAAATTCTGTCATTCTTTGCTTTGATTGCCATTACACAGAAGAATAGTATAGAAAGAATCACTGTTTTGGTATCAGACAGATTCATTTTTGAGTCCTATTGCTTGCTAGTTTCACTAGCTGTGTGAATGTGGGCAAGTTACTTAACTTATCTGAGCCTTAGTTTCCTCAACTAAAAAAATGGAAAAGGTGTTAGGAGTAATAAAATAATCTGTCAATACTCTGATAAATAGGAGTAGAGAGAAAGAAACTGTCTCTATATTCGGCTGTAAGACATAATAAACAGATTGTCACAATTTTATGCTTAATACAAACTACACTTGAACATGCATAGAGTTTTACTTAAAAGGAAACAAGGAGTTCACACAAGAAAGCAGATAATTAAACCCCTCTACCTGTATCTTCAACTACACAGCCGGTATTTAAGATCAGATGTCTCACTGTGCTACTGTCTCCCCAAGATCATGCGGTTCCAAGCTTACTTTTCAGAAACAGAATTAAAAGCAGTATCCTGTTAAATTACCTGATGCCTATCAAAAACTTTTTTTTTTTTTTTGGCTGCACTGGGTCTCAGTTGCGGCACACGGGATCTTTTGTTGCAGCGCGTGGGCTCTTCGTTGTGGCACACAGGCCTCTCTCCAGTTGCAGCTCATGGGCTTCTCTCTAGTTGTGATGCACGGGCATCTCTCCAGTTGTGGCATGCGGGCTCCAGAGCACATGGGTTCTGTAGTTGTGGTGCGTGGGCTCTCTAGTTGCTGCGCATGGGCTCAGTTGCCCCACAGCATGTGGAATCCCAGTCCCCCCCCCCCCCCCACAGCAGGGATCAAACCCACGTCTCCCGCATTGGAATGCAGATTTTTAACCACTGGACCACCAGGGAAGTCCCCAAAACTCTACTGCTGATAATCCCTGTGGTGTTCCTTTCCAGTTTTTGTGTGAAAATGCTGTTTTATATTGTTGATATGGATTAATAATGCTTGTATTTATGTGTTTGCATAGCACAACATAACCTCAGGGTGTGTATACACGTGTATATGTGTGTACATACATACATTTTCAGGTAACTCAATAAATCCTTCAGAGTGAATTGAACCCGATAGCCATGCACATTAATACGGCATATTGTATCTCTGAAAATAAGGTCTGAATTCCATTTAGTCTGACAGGAAAGCTTTTTTACTGCAAGTCTTTTGGATAATCTTTCATTTGCTCAGTGAGGTCATGAGGATGGAATGCTCCTATCTCTCTATCTTATCATACCTCCTTCTAACTCAGAGCTCCAAACTTTGTGTTAATGCCTCCCAGTCTCTACCCTAAAGCAAGATGCTTCCTGGAGCAAATTAAATCCAAGTGACATTACAATCCTTGCCAGTTCTTGAAGTAATAATATGTTTTAAAGTTGTTTGGCAACTTAGAAATAACAAGGATTAAAACCTTTGGCGGCCACCTTCTTTCAATGAAGTGCTTTTAGGCATTAGACATTCCTCAAAAACAACCGCAAAATTTCATCTATAGTTGACATTTAAGCAAAGTTTGCTTCTTGATGGTTTTGTAATGGCGTTTTATGCCTCATAGCTGAGGAGCTTGACGTATTTTTTCATCATTATCTATTCATCAAGAAAGCTGGCATTGCCTTGGATGAGCTATTGCACCTCGTATTAGTATACATGTATACCAGCATACCTACATAAGACATCCAGATAGCACTGTTAATACAAATGGAAGTAACAACAGCAATGCAAATTTATGGAATATTTGAAATTATGATGAATTCATACAAAGCAATCCTAAAATGACTCAGATACAGGTAGGTTTCAAATAAAACATTAAGAACAGTGCTTCTACCACACTAATCCAAGACAGACACTGATGTAGATGGCTGTATTTTGTGACACATAATTATTTCATTCTCCTCAGAGGTGGCGACAGTGTTTATTACATCAGCCAAATAGACAGAGATGATGCAAATCGTAGGCGTCAAAGGAAAGGCAATTTGGACTCACCTTCTGAATGTGGGCCTTAGGATCAGGAATACAGTTTCAGTTGACATTATACTGTCACATATCGTAATCACTACTGTTAGCTACCTGTTCTATGAAAGGCACAAGTCTTTAGAAAGTGACCTGGGGAGAGGTATTCAGGGTTCTTGGTTGATAACAAGCCAATAAGGATTATTTGTGGTACAGATATCTCCATGACTTTTTAGTTGGTGGATAATCACAAGTGTCCTCACTAAACTATCCAAGAGGCAGGGATATCCAGATGGTCTCTAGGTTTACATCTACTAGGATGACTCCACTTTCCACCCCTGACGATTAGAAATTTCCCAATGGCAGAAAAAAGGCTTTGTCTAGTACATTATGATACTGGTTAGAAGATGTAGAATGAGTTACAATAACATAAAAATCCGACCAGGGACCAAATTTACCCAAAATCAAAGATTTTGTGCAAGAGGTGGCTTAGATGCTTGCTGATAAATGAAGATGGGTAGGGAGGTGAGGGTAGGTTGGCAGTTCTGAGTCATTCTGCCTGTCTATGGCTTACTGTTGACAATATTCAAAAAATAATGTAAAAAGTGCATTATAAACATTCATAAATTATTACAGACATATTTTGTAGACATTACTTATGATCACCAGTGTTCTTTGTATCTTCCATATTTTTACTGATTTTGTCTACTTCTATTAATTACTGAGAGGTATAAAACTCTCCAGTTATAACTGTGACTACCTGTTGATGTGTGTAATTCTATCAATTTATTATTATTTTTTTTATTTTTATTTTTTTCCAGTATGTGGGCCCCTCACTGTTGTGGCCTCTCCTGCTGCGGAGCACAGGCTCCAGACGCGCAGGCTCCGGAGGCGCAGGCTCAGCGGCCATGGCTCACGGGCCCAGCCGCTCCGAGGCATGTGGGATCCTCCCAGACTGGGGCACGAACCCACGTCTCCTGCATCGGCAGGCGGACTCTCAACCACTGCGCCACCAGGGAAGCCCCTATCAATTTTTCATTTATGAAGTTTGATGTTGTTATTAGGTACATACATATTTAGGACTTTTTTGCCTCTATACTGACCTTCCCATTTTATCATTATGAAATGTTTCTCTTCATCTCTTATAATACTCCCTGCCTTAAAGTTCAATTTGTCTGATATTAATATAGACTCTCCAGCCTTATTACTCTTACTGTATACATAGTATGTGTATTTCCTTTCCTTTTACTTTCAACCTATTTGTATCTTTAAAGTCTCTTGTGTTTCCTGTAAACAATCCCTAGTTAGTTTGTTATCCTTTCATCCAATCTGACAATCCCTATCTTCTAATTAAAGGGTTTGGTCTATTTACCTTTGATGAAATTATTGAAATGGTTCGGTTTAACTTTGATTATATATGAGTTTCCACTTGCTTCTCTCTCTTTCTCTCTCTCTCTCTTTTTTTGTTCCTCATTACTCATTTCTTCTCATCTTTTGGTTGAATTAAATGTTTTTTATATTTTGTCACTGAACTCAGGTTCAGCTGCTCGCCACCCAAAAGCCAATAATTGAGGGGCAAGTGTCAGTAGAAAGGAAAGATGCTTTCATCAGAAAAGCTGGCAATCTGGGGAGAAGGTAGACTCATGTTCTGAGACCAACTCCAAAGATTCTGGTCAGCTATGATAGTTTTTAAAGGGAAAAAAGGGGTAAGAAGCTCAGTGAATCATCAAGGCAGGAGGTTGGATTCTACATCATTCTCCATTGCGTGCAGACCTGCTGACTCTCTCTTCAGATGCTATCTTGCCCACATGATCTGCCTGCAGGATTGCTAATGGGGCTGTTGGGAGTAGAGAACTAGCCATTTTTTAGCTACTTAATTCTTCATTCTTACTTCTTTTTACTCTAGGAAAAAAATCAACAGGTTAGGCAAGGCATGGTGAGCATTCAGTAGAGCATAAGTCAGGAGTTAGGTTAAACTGCCTAGTGATCTCATTCCTATGATTAGGTTTTTTAAGGTTAGAGGGGAAGAGAAATGGGCAAAGAAGAAAGGGGCAAAAGAGCTGCTTTCAATTCCCCACAATCAAATATCATTCCACTTCTATGGGATCATGGGTGAAGATCCATCTTCTATAACTTCTTCATGCCGACCTAGGGTGCCATATTCACAGAGTGGAAGATGTTGACATGGGTCTGTAGCATCTCTTTGCTGGAAATTTTTGTTGCCTGCTTACCTATATGAGCAGAGCAAGCTATAATTATTTTGGTGCCCACAAATATATAGATTATTATGAGCAATAATGTTAATCCCGTTCTCTTGGGGCCAGTTCTTGGAATTGTGCTAGCCATTGCCTCAGTACTGCTCAAGATGGAGCAACTTATGTCATGACTATTGCCTGGTCATCATACAGTTAGCTTTTTTCCTCTGGTGGCAGTGATTGTATCTGTAAAACAATTCACGAATGTGCATCAGACACTGAG
Source organism: Tursiops truncatus (assembly GCF_011762595.2). NCBI lineage: Eukaryota > Metazoa > Chordata > Mammalia > Artiodactyla > Delphinidae > Tursiops > Tursiops truncatus. The sequence continues at coordinate 10,194,045 of NC_047055.1, forward strand.
ACTGTGACTCTATTATCCTAATCATTAACTGCACAAGCCTGCGCTTTTGTGACTCTGGGAGGCCTGGGAGACTTCCGCTTTTCTACAAACAAGGGGCAGGGGACATAGAGGGGCTTTTGTACTTGGGGGAGCCCTGAAGAGTTCTGCTCAGTTCCAATTTTATGTCCAATTTTATGCTTTATATTGGCTTCTTAGATATGCTTCCTTTATTTTTTAGTGATTGTATTAGGGCTAATGATATGTTAACAAAATCTAATCGATACTGTAACATCACACTTTACATTTTACACTTTCCCTTTCACATTTTCTACTTCATACTTCTTACATTTTGGTTAATAACAGATATTTCATACTTGCTCCTTTCAAATTTTCCATTTCACACTGCCAAATGCTCATAGTGCTGTCCCGCACATATTTTCGGGGCCTCCCTTTGCACATCTTCCTCCTCCCTTATTACCTGACATGCAGAATCTAGCATCTTCAGCTGCCCAGAAGTCTGATCTCTGTATCCACAGCTGAGCAGACTCTCATGCTTTCTTATATCCAGCTCAATGCATTGTATTTTAAAAATTGCTCCAGTCGAGGAAATAAGATATTGTGGAGCTCAGTTATGTTTTTCTCTCCTCTAGCAGTTATAGCTCTCTAGCTGCCAGTGCCTGAAAAGCATTTCTTCATATAATTTGTCCAGTTTTTTGGGTTGTTTATTTTGGGAGAGCTAGTCTGGTATGAGTTACACCATCATAGTCAAAAACAGTAGTTTATTTTAGCCAAAGAGTTTTGAAGACCTTTTCTTTTAAAAACATGTTATTTGTCTACTCCCTTTCTGCAAGAAACCTGACAAAAATAAAAGACTCTGAATTTAAGTAGCAGGGGGAAAATAGAATTTTGTTTTCCAGCTCATAGTGTTTACTATTTCTTTGTTTTAAAAGTAAAATATATTTAGGCTACTTCACAGTTAAGAAATCTTAATGTTGCCCTTTTAAGCTTGCTCCTCACCCTGTCTGATGCTCAGATTTTTCTATACATTTTCTGGTAAATAATTATAAAAACTCAGATTTCTTTCAGGAAATCTTTATGATTAAGCAAAATAACCTCTAAAATTGTCCTCAGAGAGATAATATAAAGAATATTTTTTACATTGTTACTAAGCTCTCCTATTCATATTAGAGATATATTAGTTTCTGGGCTTAAAGTCACTCAGAAATGAACTCATTCTCATCTTATATCAAACCATAAAATTCCATAGTGCATGTCTCTACTAGGCAGTTCTGCAACTTATCTATAGGCAGTTATATCTACTAGGCAGTTCTGTACTTATCTACTAGGCAGTTCTGTACTTATCTATAAGTATAGTACTTATCATAGAGAGCAACTAGAAATTCAGATGCTGATCAGTATAGCTTAATGTCTAAACAGCACACAAAGAATGAGAAAGGACTTGTTAACTTCATGTCTTCCTTTGTCAGATACTGAATTTCAAAAAAAACAGTTCAAGTTGATCTCATAATCTATAAAATTAGGGAGAACTGGAGATCCAACTTTGAATGTAGCATTAAGAATCATATTCTGTGTCATAATTGAGTTTTATAAACACTTATTTGATCAGAAAAGTCCCTTCTTCATTATTACATTAGAAAAAGCTTTCCCTGTGCCCCACCATGCCTGACTCAGCATGGTGGTTATCCATGCTGGCATTCTACAACGTTTCCATAGCACACAGCATAGTAGTGTTCACTGTGTTGCAATGCATTAGATTAGAAACACACTGTGAATTCTGAATAGCATTTCAGAGCATGATATGAAAGTAAGTGGAAGTATAGACCTTGGACAATTTTTCCAGACAACTGAAAAATGAATGCATCTTGATGAGTTTCCATGTTGATATGTCTCTGCACTGGCATGATTTGATGCTCTGTTTATGAGTAAAAATAGTAATTGTTAGAATTGTCATTGAGAGCTAATCTAATTACCTTGCATTTTGGTATGTTATTTGCATTCATTTTATCCTTTAATCACAGCTACCATCTTGGAAAGCATGTACCACACAATCCTCATATTACATAGGAGGAAACTGAGGCTCAAAGAGGTTATATGACTTGACAAAATTCACATGAGATTTAAAGAACAGACACAAAACATATACCCAGGACTCTCTGACTCCAAATACTGCACTTCTAACAATTTCATTATACTATCTCACTTATTTTTGTATAGTAGCATTTACTCATTTATGTAAGATTTTCACCTATTTTACCTCATAATTTCCTTTTGATTTTTGTGTCAAATCTCTGAGGCTTGAAGCAGAGCCAGAAAATCAACCCAGGTTTATCAAATTGTAGGCCAAGTGCTCTTTCCAGTAATTCACATTGTCTCTCTAACATGAACCACTCTAGGCCTTTTATTCTTACCCATAAACTTCTACTACAGTTCATTCTAACATGTTTTCCATAGAAGCAATCCAGACAATTGAGCTCCCAGAGTTCAGGGTTAAGGAAGTACACTCTCTCCACAATGTACTCTTCAGACATGATTTTAACTTCAACATAGAATTGTTAATACCCACAATGAAATCTAAAGCCAATGTTAAAGCATTTTGCCCTCATCCATCAAGTGTCTGATTAATTCACATATTCATTCAGATAGACTTCTATTCAGCAGATATGTTCCAATCACCAACTTTTTCCCTAACGTTCTGGTAGGGACTGGAGCAAAGTTGTTCTAGTTGTAAAGACCAAGAAAAAAGCAGACAGTTACAGAATGCAATCTGAGATATAATAAAAGTATATACAAAGTGCATTAAGGGTAAAAAAGAATAAAGTAGTGATTAAATCTTATGATGGATAGGAAAGTAGAGAACCAAAAAAGGTTTCACAAGAGAGGTGATATTTGAATTAAACTTTAAAGAATGAATTGAATTTCAACAAGTAAAGAGGGAAACATGCTTTACAGGTAAAGGACACAGAATTATCAAAGATTTAATGGTGGAAAAATCCATAGTATGTGAAAGCAAGGAGACCAATTAGCAGACTATTTCAGGTATCCAAATGAGAGATAATGAAAGCCTGAATTATCAATGTGCTAGTGGAATATTTGAGAGATGCTAAAACAGCGAAATCAGTAGTAATCATTATAGACTTATTGCGAAAAACGAAAGAGGACTCTAGGGTGACTTGTAGTTTTCTAGTTTTGTAACTGAGCAGATTTAGTTCTATTCAATGAAGTAATAAATGTCAACTAAGAAATTAGGATAGTCCTGCTATATTTTGTGTGAGGAGAGTTAGAGGTGTGCAGTTTTGCAAGTTAGTCTCCTGAGCATGAGGAATCATACCTGAATCTGATGAGGTGAAATTTGTATTGTTGGTGAGGAAGACATTTTCCTCTACCCTTCTAGGTTCTTCTGGTTTGTTTAAGAACTAAATTGCCATAAGGCAGATTAACAGGAGAAAATCAAACAAAAGTTTAATAACATGTATACATGGGAGAGACCCAGGAAAATTAACTCATTAAAATGGCCAAAACAGCACCTTAAACACCATCTTAGCTAAAGACAAAAGAGGATGTTGAGGGTAGTGGCTTGGGATTAAAAGGGGAGGAAGGCAATTGACATGGAGATGGAAAAGCAAAGGTTTGGTAAATAAATGTTTGCTGGGCCAGGCAGAGGCAATGGGACATGGAATGGACTTTTAACCAACAAATTTATCTAGGTCCATCCCTGTCCACACACCTAATTCATGCTATAGTTATCTATGGTGATGGCTCTTTCCTGGAATATGTCCTCTATCTACATTTTAAGGCAGTTAGGGAGAAGTTCAAAGCTTCTTCTTGCATCTTTTGGGCTTTGATTTTTTTCAGCTTGAAATAATCCTCATGTCAAAGATACGTTTTGGTTTGGCAAAATTTTGCTCCCCTGCAGTGTCATCTAAAGATTCTTTAATTGGGATGAACACAATGACTGATGATCTTTTTTGTCTTCCCTAGTTGAAAAGAGATGTGAGTGTTTGTATAAAAGATACTTGCTTCATATTGGGTCAAAGGGTAAAGATGTTGTGCATAGGTAGAAATGTGAGAATGAATGTCAAATGGCAACGGTGCTGTGCCAATCCTGGGTCTGTTTTACTTCATACCCATTCCTTACTTTCCCCTGCTCCATTCTGTATGACAAGGTGGAGGTGGGGTGGTCTCTGCAGTTTGTTTCCCAGTCTCTATGGATACCTAACTTCAACCTGGATTCAGCCAATTCAGGGCACTAACAGAAGATTGGAGGGTGGGAAGAGGGGAGAAACCAGAGTATTTATTCCTCTCACTTTGCCTCAAATAGTATCTTAAGTGGCAATCTCTTCTCCTCTGTGGTTTTAGTTCTCCCTGTCATTCTAGTTTTAGTGAAGTTACCTCCTCTCCTGGGCTTTGGTAACCCTGCCTCTTCCCTTTGTCCTCCAGCCTAAGGCTGTCATCATTTCTGATATTGCTAATTTTGAGTGACCTCACTGTCCGCTCTGACTTCTCAGTTCTTTCATTGCCCGTGTAAGCAATTCCTTGCATTCAAACTTTTGTTTTAAATATTCCTATTCATGTGTGTTTTGTTTTTCTGGGTTAGAATTGTACAGATACAAATGGTCAATAATGTCAAATGCTGCAGAGTGATTAGAGAGGAAAATAATTGGGAATAAACCAATGGGTTTTACAATTAGTTCTTGGGTGACCTTTGGGAAAGCAGTTTGAGGGGAAAGCCAGATTTCTTTGAGATGAATAATTGATGGGTGAGGAACTGAAAGTAGCAAATACAAGTAGCTTTTCCAAGAAGTCTAACAGTAAGAAAGAGGTTATTGTAGTAACCTGAAAGGAAGACTCGTAGGAATGTTTTATATTGTGTTGGGTTATGTTACGTTATGTTTTGTTTCATTTTATTTGGAAAGTCAGTTAGGTATTTGGGACATTAAATTACTCATTCAGGATTGCCCAGTCTCTGAGAATCACAGATACAGTGAGCTCAAAACAGTCTTGTGTGATCATTTGCTCTAGTGCATTACCTTCAGACAGAACCAGACTTAGAGCATCTCCAAAGAAAACCAGGTTCTAAAAATTCATCAAAATGTGTGTTAAAAGTATCAACAGAATGTGCCTGTAAAGAAAGCAATGCAGGGGGCTTCCCTGGTGGTGCAGTGGCTGAGAGTCCGCCTGCCGATGCAGGGGACACGGGTTTGTGCCCCAGTCCGGGAAGATCCCACATGCCGCGGAGCGGCTGGGCCCGTGAGGCCGCTGAGCCTGCGCATCCGGAGCCTGTGCTCCGCAACGGGAGAGGCCACAACAGTGAGAGGCCCCCGTACCACAAAAAAAAAAAAAGAAAGCAAGCAATGCAATTTCAGGATGTACTAATAGAAAGACATTTTCCACTTCATGGGAGGTCATAATAAGGACATTTTTATACTCTGTACAGACGGGATAATATTTATGATCATGTGTTCCATTCTGAACAACCCATTTCTCAAGGAAGATACTCATACTTTTGAGAGTATCTTATTTAACGAGAGCAACCCAGGTGCCTTACCATATGAACAAGAGTTAAGGTAACTAAATGGAGAGGTTTAGACTGAAGCAAAGATTTCAGGTGCTCAGCAGAGAAAAGACATGGAATGATGTCATTCCATAACTGATGGTTCGTTACCTGGAAAAGGTATAGAGAATTAGCTTATGACACGTACCCACTAGGCGCTGAACACTTTGCTAAACATTTTAATTCTCACAGAAACTCCTTGAGGTAATAACTATCTCTGCTTTACAGACAAGGAAATTTAAAGTTCAGGGTGATAAAGAAATGTTAAATATCTCACAGCCGTTAAGGACACCAGATATAAACTCAAAAGGACACATATTTCTTCTACTATAGCATAATAGAGATTAAACAGATGAGTTAAACTTATAGGGAATGAGTCAAGATGAGTATCAAACAGAAAATCAGGACCTTTGCTTTCTCAGCCCAACTGCAGTAATAAAGTATCTAAGAAAACGATTGGGCCAAACCTCATCCCACCCCCCAAGGGGAAGAAATTTATAGTGGGAGAAGTAAAGATCATGATTAGAATTTAAACTGGACTAGGAAAAAATGTTCATTGTATTCCTGTCTTTTTTGTTTGTTTGTTTTACATTCCTCTCACCTATGGGATTGGCTGGTGCAGTACAAGCCTCACCGCCACTGCTCTGCCCTACTCCAAAGAGCAAGGAGGCAAGAACAGTCACATTGCCTTTGCCCTTGAGCAGAATGCTCCTCATGACTCAATTCCATTCAGCAACCTCCCAAAGCCTACCTGCACCCCTTCTTTCAGGCCTACACTTCCACTCTAGACTTTTTTTCCTCTATCATATTACACCAATACCTGCATATCAAAGTTAACTGGTCTTATGTCATGCCACCTTAAGTAGCTGCTTTCTGTTTTCTGAATTTATAACTCACTTGTTATATAATCCAAATTATACTGCTTTTCCTTCTAAGTCAATAGGTGAATTGCAACAATGACCTTCCACAGAAAATAACCTAACCTATAGTACCTTGCACACAGTAAGCTGTCAGGAAATGCAGATGGAATTGATATTAATGGATTATATACTTGGAATTGTAGGTACACTGCTAGGAGGCAGAGTCAGATGAACTTTGGACTGGTAGCCTACCTCAGTGTTTAACAACACTTTTTATCAGAAAAATCCTTCTTAGTATTTTGCCTAAATCCCTCATGGTGCAATTTACACCGCATTCTCCTTGTTTTGTGCAAAGAGAAAACTGAGACCAGCTGGTGAGCATTCTCTGTATAATAGCTCTTTATACACTTAAAGACCATTATTAAATCCCCTCTTGGTCTTCTAGTTTCGAAGCTGAACAATCCCAGTTTCATTAACCTTTCTTCATAGCCCTTATTTTCCAATGATTTAATCATCTTGGTGGCAGTCTTCTGAACCCTCTCCATGTTCCCCAAATCTTTAGGTCTGTGGAGCTCCAAAGTGGACAAATTTTTACAAATGATCAAGAAAATTTTAAATGTCAGGACAGAATTCTTTCAAAATCTTGGGTCATATAGAGAGTTGTCATTCAGGGATTTTCCAATATTTAGCTATTTATCAGCGACCCTGAGCATTTTGATACTTTAAAGAGTTGATAGTTTAAAATCATTGGCCCTGCAAAGCTTCTCGTGCATAGGATCCCAGGCAGTGAATAAATCTACGTGACCCTATAGTATCCACAGGTCAGCCAGGCTAGATTGTTCTTTATTTGTTTCTGTATATGCCGTAACTCTTGTGCAGTGTCAAAAAAGATTAGTAGAAAATTTCCATTAAAAATTTATGCTGTAATAATATTAATAAAATTCATGATTTGAAAATATTGTAACTTTGACTTAGATATCTAGTATTCATTTGATAATATAAGCATATAGCAGATTCATGGCTTATTTTATGATTTACTATTAGTTTTATACCATGATATTATTAATTTATTCAGTCCTTCAATAAATGCATCCAGTGTCTGGTCTCTTTTCATCACCTTCACTGTCATCATTTTGGTCTAAGCCATATCACCTGTCACCTGGATTATTGCAGTTGCCTCCCATTCATCTCCTTGCCTCCACCCTTGCCCTTCTGGAGTATCTTCTTAATGGAGCAGCCAGAATGATCATATCACAATGTAAATCAGATCATGGCATTTATCTGTTCAAACCTCCCCAGCGGTGCCCCATTTTTCTCATGGTCTATCCAACAACAAGGTCAACAATATCCTATTTATGTGTCCTTCTATTATATCTTTCATCCTGTATCTTAATACTTAAATTTACTCTCCCCTTGCTCTACTACAGCTACACTGACCTCCTTGCAGTTGTTCAAACCTTCTAGACACATCTTGGCCTCAGAGCTTTTGTCCTTTCTCCCTCTACCTGGAATACTCTTCTCTCAGTTGTCCACATAATTCACTCCTTCATCTCATTTAAGTCTTTATTCAAGTGACACCTTTCCAGTGATCCATGCCCTGATTACCTTATTTAAGGTTGCCAACTACCACCAGCAATTCCAATCTCTTATTCTGTTCTCTATTTTGTACACATCTCTTATCACCTTGTAACAACATTACATAAGCCACTTTTCATGTTTATTGTTCATTTCCCCTTCACTAGAATTGAAACTCTGCTGTTGTATCTGTATCTGGCACTTATTATATTTTGTTTTGAGTGAATGAATGAGTGAACAAATATTTATTATTTGCCAGCTGTTGACCAATGACTTTAAACACACACACACATACACACACACACACACAATTTCTTGACACTAAGAGGTGATATGAATTGAGACTATACATTTAATTATAATATATGCATTACATGTTTACTACCTTAAACCATGTGCTAGCTGTTTTGCAGGTACAGGGAAGTCTGAGCCCTGTCTTCTGGGAATCTAGGTCTGCAAAATGTCATAAGAAAACAAATCCATAATGGCAGGTGACAGGCTTGAGGATTGCTTGGGGGACACTAATAATTTTTTGAAGTTGATGCCACAAAGGATAAATTTATCTATTAAACATTTGGCCTTTGACATACCTGACAGAAAGAAAATACTCAACTTGACGACCCATCCACAGGATTCTACAAAGTATTGCTGTACTGCTTTCCCTATTAAAGGGAACAATTTCTACCTCTAACAGTGTATCAGTGTCATTTTTTAATGCAACTTCACTGTTCATGGATCTTAGCTTTCTTTTTATTTGTTGTCACTAATTTGATGGGTAAAAATGATACTGTGGTTGTTTTCATCTCCCTTTCTTTTTTTACCTGCAAAGATGGAATTTCTCTGTATGTTTGTTCATTCTTTGTATTTTCTCCTATGTGCAGTTCTAAGAGACTTTAACCATACTACTACACTGTGGAATCTCTGTCTCTTGCCTAATGTAAACAAGGCCCGAGGGCAATTCTTCTAAGTTCCTAAGAAACCTGGTCTAAAAAAAATCAGTCAGAGGTTAGTAGTACAGACAGGCCAACCTCAAAATAAACAAGTCATGCCTATTTTTCTTTTTAATCATTTGGCTCACACTAGTTCTTCTATCACATTTATGATGCACATTACAAATTAAGCTTCCTTCACGTAGGACATGTCCAATAGCTACTCAACCAGCCACTATCCTTTAGGACACTGCAAACATCACTTCTGCAGCACTTCTATCCTCTGCTGGCATGGAAAGCAACACTCCTATCAGGATTCTGGAGCTGTATATGCTTCTGGCCTTGAAGGTCAACAGTCATCAGATAATTATGGCTGAACAGTATATCAAGTCACCACTTCCAAAAGTGTGAACACTAATGAAATCATTCTAGGAGGAATCAGATTGCCGGCAGTTAATGACCAACTATTTTTAAACCTACAAGGAAAACTTTGCCATATAACCATGTTCCTAAAATAATTCAAATAAAGAATAAAATAATTTATTTGAGACCAAATCATTTAAGTGGTTTTCAATGGGGCAAACTTTCAAGTATAATTTCTGCTGAAATACATCTGCATTTTGAAGAAACATTTTTCATTCATCATGATGTAATTAATATTCAAGTCATGACTTTCCAGCAACTTTATCTATGGTTACACTTAAATCAAGATCTAGCTAGAGAGAAGGAATTTGCCTTTCCAGCCACCACAACTGAGAGAGTACTAGAACCTCAATCTGCTGAGGCTGAGGCCATTGTGTTAGCCAGCACCTTTTAATGGCAGGCAGAAGATGGTCAGGGACACGAGTGGTATATCTATCTATCTATCTATCTATCTATCTCCTCAGCATGCCTTAGCTAGCTTGTCTTAGCTCCTCTGCCACTTTTACCTCCTCCCATGCAGCCCTTGTACAGCAAATGTGTATAGGAATGAATAATCACATGCCCAGGAAGCTAAATTCCATCTCAGCAACTTAGAGCCTGCCTCTGTTTTCCCCTTTGAACTAAAGTTGCATTTGCTCTTGTCCCTGCTTCCATCTTTGAAAGTCATCTGGTAATATGCATTTGCCACTAACAAATCAATGTCTGACTCATTTTTCTGTAATTCTGACATAATGCTACATATTATTAGGAAGTTCAAGCTCACTCCCTCATCTCTTTCCTCAGGTGTTTTACCAACTGAGGCCAGGACTCTGGTATTAGCCCATGACATGATTATTACCCAGACTTGCTTATACCATGATTCTCCCTTCCCCTAAAACAACTTCTGATAAAATAGTATTTCCCCTCTGACTCTCTGTGCCTTCCAAGGTACTAATACATACTTAGAGTAACTAACTGTGCTTATAAAAGATACCCTGAAAATGCATATTTTGGCAAAAGGTAACGAGTATGTCAATGTCTCTCATACCCCACCCCCTTCTGTTCACTCAAAGACTGAGTCTAATGCTGGTATTCCTAGGTCATGCAGAGCAGCTAGGACAGCATAAGTGAGGGATGCCATGGGGCGTGAAGTTAGGTAAGAAGGTCTTCGCATTTCCCTGGAAAAAATAATTGGGTGAAGTACAGGTACTGCCTCTGCTGTAGAAAAATTCCCTCATTTTATTTTACCTAGGATCAAACTAAGTACTGAATGCCTTGCTAAGTGTATTTGTTTTCTAATCATGAAATGTGATCGTCTTGCATTCTCCTTTTGGTGCCCTGGCTTAAGCCTGTACTTGAGAGTCAGTATTGTCTGCTGCATTAACTCTCAATCTCCCTTATGGCTTCCTTCCGTGGAACTCAGGATCTCTGTCCAGCCCACCTGGAAACAGGCCCAGGCAGCACTCCAGGTGATCTGCCATTCAAAGCAGGTGCTCGGTGCTTGCCTGTGCTCAAGAGGGAGGATTAGAACACCACAAGAGGCTTTCCCCCAGAACTCACCTTCCAATTCTGCTTGGGTGCAGAAGCCCCATCAGGGACAACATAGCCTGGGGAAAAAGGAGGCTCCACCCGCAGGAACACACAGGATTTTTATCAATACCCCAAACTCCCAAAGCAAAGGAGGCTATTTCAGGCCTGAAGGAAATAGGACTGAACAAGGCAAAGAAATTCATGGCGTGAGGGACTGGGGCTGAGAATGTAATGGGATGTCAATGAAAACCAAAATCTCCATCCCAAATGTTTTTTTTGGGGGGGGGGGAAGAGGTTTAACAAATTATGCTCTTTGCAATATATGCTTTGGTGGGACTTGGGAACAGAGTATGGGTTAGGGAACGGTAACATACTGTGCTCACTCCTATGGCTAACATTTTGCTGTGAGAACAATGCCCCATGACGTGTAGTTATTAGGGTCTGGATTCCAAATATACAACAAAACACCATTTCTAAAAAGTTGTTCTGTGCTGGGCAGGTAATGTTTGTTTTTTGTTTGTTTTTCTGTGCTCTGTGTCTGAGAGAGAGACAGACAGAGACAGATTGAGCTGACCTTTTAAAAAAATTTCTGAACCCTCAGAAAGTTTTTCAAGAGTGGGATTAAGTACCTTTATTCCATATTGAATACTTAATCATTCTAGAGAAGTAGAGAAATTAGATGACATTATCAAACATAGAGAATGTTTACTCAGGACTGAGAAAACGGGGGGACATAAAACCTGGGCCAAACATGCCACCAAGCCTCGATCACATTAAATTATGACTTAAGGCCAGATGGACCAGAGCAAAATTTTAGACCTTTTGAATAGTTGAGGAATCTTGGTGGATGGGGGCAGTTTGGCTTGTACAGACATGTTGAATAGAAAAAACAGGATGTAAACATGTGTAGTTATAACTGGAGATGTCAATACATTACACAATGGCTATGACAAGAGGCTGCAGAAGTAAGGAGACTACAAAAAAATGCTAACAGTGTTTGAGGTAAAATCCTAAGATATATATATTTTTTTTTTCTTTTCTCAAATATCTAAATTCTCTAATACACACTGGAAATATAGAAATACAAAGCATAAAAGGAGAGAAAAAGAGAACTGAGTGAGCAGTGAGGCAGGTGGCATGAGAAAGAGAAAAAGAAAGATCAACAGAGATTAGGTCAGCTGGCAGCTTTCTAGTGTCCATGTCCCCAGAAAACATACCACAGCACAATTCAGGTGCTCAAAAGGTTTTACCCCTCTCCTCAAGTCTTCCTTACTTCCTAGAGAGTCCTCCTTAGTTCCTAGAGACACAACTAGTGCAGCCTGAATCTCATCCCTTAGCTTGAGAGGAAGAAAGGAAGTAGGTAATGGAAGACTGGGTGCTCCAAGCAGTTAAACTTCTTTCCCAACAGCTAGCTTATGTTAAAATAGCTTCTACATCATCTGAGAAAACTGAGTATCTTGGCTTTACAATAAATGGCTGTTAGCTAAGCAATGCATGTCAGTAGTCTAACAACAGGGTTTTCCAGAGTACCAGAATGTATACGGCAAATGGATGTACCTCTGTCTTTGTTTAGAAGAAAGGTTAAGAGCCATGCTTTTAAAAGTGATGTTTACTCCAGGTCAATGATCCTTTTTATGAGTCTCAATATTCTTTTTTTTGTTTTGCCTTTGGACTCTGGTGTGCATTAGGCAAACAGCCCTACATATTTTTTCCCCTAAACTGATGAAGAGAACTTTCTGAGTTATTGAAATTTTCCTAATCCTTAAACCCTACATCCTTCTATCTGAAGGACAAAGATTATTCCAGTTCCTGGAGTCAAGGACGTGATTTGACTCTAAGGAGGGCAATGACTCTGAACTTGTTTTTTCTTTCTCTCATTATGATTAGAGATAACAGAGAAGTAAGTTATATCCCACAGTGCAAGCAAAGACACAGCTGCAGCTGATCCAACAGATTAAAAAGATCTAGCTGGTTTTAAAACATAATAAAATTAGAGCTGCAAATTAAGTTTGAGAACTAAATCAATCTTTTGATGACTGGATTCAAGTTAAAGGGCATGAGGAAAAACTTTATAATCTTCTCGGCATGGTTGGCTGTTTCTAGTCAGGCATGCAGACTGCAGCATAATGCCACACTTCCTTTTATTAAAATGTCAAATTCTATTCAGCTGGAAATTTTCTTCAACACCAGAGAAGGTTTATACTGAACACACCTGACCGACTCTTGGGTTTATATAGCAATTAAATGAAATTTTGGCACCCTCTGAAATAGAAACATGGTTCTCCGTTATATTTTCCTATATTGTATTTGTATGACACAAAAAACAGCATTCATTCTGACTAGAGCACTACTTGATGTTAAGATTTTTGATGAAAATAAGGTGAGTTAGATAAAAGCAGTGAACACTGAGTAAATGAATAGAAACCATAATGTTAAAGTATGAAAGCCTGCCAGAGAAGAGAGCTTAAGGGCTCAGAATCATGTTTGCAAAACATGCAAGTGATGGTGATGGCCAGCACTGTAGAACCAGTAGGCTTGTGTTGCTTGTTTATTTTTATGAGAAAAAACAATCCCAGAGAAGAACCAGCAATGACCTAAGAAACTTAAAGTTTAAGAAGTGGGAGCCATTGCTACTTCCAGATATGCATCTTAATCAGACACCAATATATTACATAAGAAGAAATAATGCGTCCTCTCAACAAGAAGCAGCAAGGACGTGGAGAGCCGGTTCCCACTAGTTTTATCCATGAGCTTTTCAGAAAAGAAGTTAAGAACAAGAAATTAATCTTTTAGAAGTTAATTTAAAGATGGTAGAGTAGAAAGAAACTGAGCTCACCTCCTCTCACAGGCACACCAAAATTACAAGTATTTACAGAACAACTATCAATGAAAATGACCAGAACTTATCATAAAAGACCTTCTATAACTAAAGATATAAAGAAGATACCACAACAACACAGGTAGGAGGGGCGGAGACGTGGTATAGTCAAGACCCATACTGCTAGGTGGGCAATGCACAAATGGGAGGATAATTACAATTTCATACGTCCTTCCCAAGGAGTGAGGGGTCTAATCCCTACAATGGGCTCCCCAGGGGGAAGAGGGTCCTACACTGGGAAGGTGAGCCCCCAGAACATTTGGCTTTGAAGGCCAGCAGGGCTTACTTTCCAGAGAGACAGAGGGCTGGGGGAATAGAGAGTCCACTCTTAAAGAGTGCACACAAAATCTCACAGGCTCTGGGACCCAGGGCAGAAGCAGTCATTTTAAAGAGGCCTGGGTCTGACTTACCTGCTGATCTCAAAAAATCTAGCAGAGAGGCAGGAGGCAACTGGAGCACACCCTGCGGACATAGACATTGGTGGGAGCCATTTGGGGGAGCTCATTCTACCATGGGGACACTACTGCCAGTAGGTGACATTTTGGAATCCTACCTCTAGCTTATTAGCCTCACAACCCAGCCCTGCCCTTGCCCATCAGCCTGTAGGCACTGGAATGCCTCAGACCAAGCAACTAACTGGACAGGGACACAGCTTCCCCCACTAGCAGACAGGCTGCCTTAAAGACACCCTGAGCCCACAGTCACCCCTGGACATGGCCCTGCCCACCAGAGGGCCCAGGACACTGCCCCATACAGTACAGCAGGCACTAGACCTGGGACCCCCAGGGCCCTGAGCCAGAGATCCTGAGACCCAGGTCCACATACCAGTGGAAAGGCACCAGAAAGAGAAATTAAGGAAACAACCCCATTTACAATTGTATCAAAAAGAATAAAATACCTACAGATAAACCCACCTAAGGATGTAAAAGACCTGTAACTGGAAAACTGTAAGACACTGATAAAAGAAATGGAAGATGACACAGATGGAAAGATGTACTGTGTTCATAGATTAGAAGAATTAATATTGTTAAAATGACCATACAACCCAAGGCAGTCTACAAATTCAATGCAATTCCTATCAAAATGCCAATGGCATTTTTCATGAAGCTGGAAAAAAATAATTTTAAAATTTATATGGAAACACAAATGACCCTGAAGAGCCAAAACAGTCTTGAGAAAGAAGAACAGAGCTGGAGGTATGATGCTACCTGACTGTAGACTATACTACAAAGCTACAGTAATCAAACTGTGTGGTATTGGCACAAAAACAGACACACAGATCAACGAAACAGATTAGAGAGCCCAGAAATAAACACATACACTTATGGTCAATTAATCTATGACAAAGGAGGCAAAAATATACAATGGAGAAAAGTCTCTTCAATAAATGGTACTGGGAAAACTGGACAGCTACATGTAAAACAATGAAAGAACATTTTCACACACCATATACAAAAATAAACTCAAAATCGATTAAAGACCCAAATGTAAGACCTGAAACAATAAAACTATTAGAAGAGAACATAGGCAGAACACCCTTTGACGTAAATCCTAGTAATGTTTTTTTGGATGTTTTCTAAGGCAAAGCAAACAAAAGCAAGTATAAAGAAATGGCGTCGAATTAAATAAAAAAACTTTTGCACAGCAAAGGAAACCACTGACAATATGAAAAGGCAACTTACTTGTTGGGAGAACATACTTGCAAATGATATGACCAATAAGGGGTTAATATCCAAAATATATAAACAACTCATATACCTCAAAATAAAACAAACAACCCTATTAAAAATGGGCAGAAGACCTGAATAACTGTTTTCTCAAAGAAGACATACAGATGGCCAACAGGCACCTGAAAAGATGTTCAACATCACTAATCATCAAATAAATGCAAGTCAAAACCACAATAAGATATCACCTCACACCCGTCAGAATGGCTATCAACAAAAAGACCACAAATAACAAATGGTGACAAGGTTGTAGAGAAAAGGAAACCCTCTTCCACTGTTGGTGGGAATGTAAATTGGTGCAGCCACTGTGGAAAACAGTATGGAGGTTCCTCAAAAAACTAAAAGTAGAACTACCATATGATACAGCAATTCCACTTCTGGGTATATGTCTGAAGAAAATGAAAACACTACTTCAAAAAGACATGCATCCCAGCGTTCGTAGCAGCATTATTTACAATAGTTAAGATATGGAAGCAACCTAAGTGTCCATCAACAGATGAATGGATAAAGAAGATATATATATATACATACACACAGTGGAATACTACTCAGCCATAAAAAAAGAATGACGGGCTTCCCTGGTGGCGCAGTGGTTGAGAGTCCGCCTGCCGATGCAGGGAACACGGGTTCGTGCCCCAGTCTGGGAAGATCCCACATGTCGTGGCTAGGCCCGTGAGCCATGGCCGCTGAGCCTGCGCATCCAGAGCCTGTGCTCCGCAACGGGAGAGGCCACAAAAGTGAGAGGCCTGTGTACCACAAAAAAAAAAAAAAAAAAAAGAATGAAATTTTGCCATTTGCAACAACATGGATGGACCTGGAAGTTATTATGCTTAGTGAAATAGATCAGACAGAAAAAGACAAATCTGTGTGTTATTACTTGTATGTGGAATCTAAAAAATAAAACATACTAGCAAATATAACAAAAAAGAAAAGTCTTTCAGATGTAGAGAACAAACTAGTGATTACCAGTTGGGAGAGGGATGGGGGAAGGGGCGCAAGAGGTGTAGGGGATTAAGAGGTACAAACTACTATGTATAAAATACATAAGCTATAAGGATATGTTGTACAACATGGGGAATATAGCCAATATTTTATAATGAATATAAATAGAGTATAATCTATAAAATTTTGAATCACTATGTTGTTCACCTGAAACTAATATAATATTGTAAATCAACTATACCTTAATAAAAAAAATTAAAAATCAGTGGTTCTCAAAGGGGCAATTTTGCTCTCCAGGGGATGTTAAGCACTGTCTAGGGGCATTTTTTATGGTTATGACTGTGAGGGATGGCTACTGGTATTTGGTGGATAGAGGTGGCTACTGGTATTTGGTGGGTAGAGGCCTAGGATGTGGCTAAAGTCCTACAATGAACAGGACAGTCCCCTATGATGAAGAATTATATGGCCCCAAATGTCAATAGTGGCAAGGTTGACAAACACTGTTGTAGATTAACTTTATTATCAATTTATCAAGATCCAAAATCAATCCAATTTTTTTCTAAAAAAAAAAAAAGAAGCTAATCTAAACCAGACTACACCTCAATCTCTAATCATTCTCTCTATGATTATGTACATTTACTGGAATTATCCTGGGATCAGCAACTATACCACCCATACTTACGTTCACTAAAAAATAAACATCATTCTGATGTTTCTTACTCATCTCTTCTTTTGGAGTCTGTAGTAGACTCATGATTGCATTCATAGTCATTTTTATTCACTTTTATTTACTGATAGCTTTATTGAGATATAGTTCACAAATATAAAGTTCACCTTTTTAGGGTGTATAATTCACCGAGTGTTAATATATTCATAGAGTTATACAACCATCACCTCTATGTAATTCCAGTACATGTTCACCAGCCCGAGAAAATCTATACCCATTAGCAGTCACTCTCTATTTCCTCCTCCTCCAGCCCCTGGCAAACACTAATCAACTTTTGATTTAATGGATTTTCCTATTTTCGAAATTTAATATAAATTAAATGATAGGATATGCATACTTTTTTGTCTACTTTTTGTCTAGTTTCTTTTAATTAATCTAGGATTTTTTCTCTTAGTGCATGTTATAATATTTATCAGTACTTCATTCATTTGGGGTGTAAGTAATATTTCATTGAATGGAAATACAAACATATGTTTATTGTTTAATCGACTGATGGACATCTGGGTGGTTTCCACTTCTTGGCTGCTATGAATAATGCTTCTATGAATATTCATGTACAATTTTTCCTGTGGACATGTTTTTAATTAGCTTGCATGTATACTTAGATGTGGAATTGCTGGGTCATACGAAAATTCTATGTTTAACTTTTTTAAGGAATGTCAAAATGTTTTCCACAGTGGTCATACCATTTTACATTCCCACCAGCAATGGTTCCAATTGCCCCAAACACTCACCAACACTTTTTATAGTCTCTCTCTCTTTCTCTCTCTTTTTTTTAAATTTTAGCCATTCTAATGGGTCAAAAGTTGTATCTCATTGTGGTTTTGATTTGAATTTCACAAATGGCTTATGATGTTGAATATTTTTTCATGTGTTTATTGGCCATTTTGGTTATAAAAAGACTGTGACTTCCATGTTGGAAGCTTTCTCTCACTCTGTCCTGCAGTAATTGCCTTGATAAAAGCTACCTGCTATGCCTTGAGGCAATCTTTTGAGGAGGCTCACAAGCAAGGGACCAAGACCTGCTGAAAACTACATAAGTGAGTTGGAAGTAAATTATCTGCCCCCACTCCCAACAGGCCTTCAGATGAGACTGCATCTGGTATAAAACTTGATTGTAATCTCATGAGAGACCTTGAACAAGAGGCACCGAAATAAGCCACTCTCAGATTCCTAATTCACAGAAAGCAGGCAATAATAGCTTAATGTTTTAAGCCACTGTTTTGAAGTAATTTGTTTCACAATAATAGATAATATACAATGACTGTTGCAGATCAGTCTTTCTGGTTTTCCATGACAACAAGAGAATTCTTTTTCAAAGAAGTATTGAATCAAAAGCTCACCAACAAATAATTTATAAAATATTTCTGTTAATTAAAAGAAAGAAAAAGAAGTCATAATTTCTATATTTATTGTCTACCTACTACCACATTTTAATTAGGACACAACTTCAGTTTAATACATGAAAAAATCAAGAAAATTGAGAAGTCTAGTTTGAGTCCCTGGTGAATGAAGAACATTGCATACTACAAAACTGGGCTGGTTCTCCTGGCCAGCAGATAGTTTACTTAGGACTATGGAGTGAATTGTGTCCTCCCAGAATTCATATTTTGAAGCTGTAACCTCCAATGTGATAGTATGTGGATATAACTACTACATATGGGGCATTACCATTATTACTATGGAGCATTTGGGATATAATCAGGTTTAGATGAGGTCATGAGGGTGCTCTCATGATGGAATTAATACCTTATAAGAAGAGGGGAAAATCCAAGAGCCCTCTTTCTCTGCCATGTGAGAATACAGCAAGATGATGTGGCCATCTGTAAGCCAAGAACCTCAAGTACTGTGAGAAATATTAAATGTCTTGTTATTTAAGCCACTCAGTCTATGGTATTTTGTTATAGCAGCCTAAGACAAGAAACTTCAGTAAATGAGAATGGACTAATCAATTTCAGCTAATTTTAGACTACTGCAGCTGTATATGGAGTAATCACTGGTTTCTTTCTGCATAGGAGAACCCAAGGTTTGCTATATGAGAAGATCTAGGGAAAGGTCTCTGACTCAATATCTTTCTTAGGAGATGGGGATATGAAAGCCAAGATGTTACTAAAGTCCATGTGCCCCACGCACAGTTGTAACAAGGAAGAGCCAAATCTGACTACATGCTGGATCTGTTTCTTTTATTTTAAACTTTGCTTTCCGCTGCTTTTGTTCACTAAAGATACTGTCTATACATAATGGCCTGCCTCGGGGAACCCTGCCCCTCCGCCTGAATGTTAAACCAAAGTGCCTTTGTTCAGGAAAACATCCGGACCTCCTCCACCTGTGGATGGCTACAAGAAAGCAGAAATTAACACATCCCCTCCCTGAGGCTGGCCATTCCAGGGGATATTTGCAAAACTTACGGCCTTTTTACTTTACTTCCTCATCTCCTCCCCCTCTCTGTGCTATAGAAGAAACTGGCATCCAGACCCTGATAAGGTGGTTATTTTGAGACTTTAGTCGGCCACCTTCTCCGTCAGCCGGCTCTTCCGTGCCTCAACATCTCGTCTCTGATTCACTGGCCTGTCCTGCGGTGAGCAGAGCAAGCTTGGACTCGGTAACACAGTGAGGCCAAATAGTACCAAAACGTCAGAGTGAGGAGCAGAGAAATGTTTACTGCAGAGCAATGCAAGGAGACGGGTGGCTCAGGCCTTAAAATCCCAAACTCCCCAAAAGGTTTCAGCAAAGCCCTTTTACAGGAAAGGTGAGGGAGGGGCATAGTTAGTTGTTGCAAACTTCTTGGTGTCAGATCATTTCTTCTTGAGGTCAGGTCACGGTCAGGTCATGGTCAGGTCACAATGTTCCTGTAAACCTCCACCAACCAAACGAATATCCTCTGTTCTGACAAGAAAGGGCAAGGTCCCAAGGCTCAACTTTCACCCTCCGAGGTCCAGGCCCTGGCTAAGAGGAGGGGGGGGGGGCCTGCCCGGGAGCATCCGTCCAGCACTGATCTCAGCTGGCGGCGCCCTCAGGGCCAGGTCCCCAGACCTTACCCAGCCATCATCACCGAGGGAACTGGGCTCCCAGGACCCTACCGGCCCTCAGGCTTTTCATGTAAACTGGAGAAAATCATCTATATAGGATCGATAGGAATACATGTTGTAGCAAATACCAGTCACGTTAATTCCCAGCTCACGACAATTGCCCTTCTTTGAGAATA
Organism: Tursiops truncatus; assembly: GCF_011762595.2. NCBI lineage: Eukaryota > Metazoa > Chordata > Mammalia > Artiodactyla > Delphinidae > Tursiops > Tursiops truncatus. The sequence continues at coordinate 10,214,371 of NC_047055.1, forward strand.
GCCCCACCACAGAGGTGGACCTGAAGTAATGATGTTCAATGTCCTGGCCACTTAACCCTGACCTCTAACCACCTCCTAGGAGTAGACAACTGATCTAAGCCGAACCGAGTTTTGAAACTTGAACTGAGAGACTGAAGCTGGTTGAAGCTGTTACCTTAATGGCAGGGTCCCGTATACTGCAGTTGCTGAGGCCTCTATAGTCGGCGACCCATGGAGACGGACGCCATTACGTTGCGGAGGTGGGGATGTGGAGAGGTTCGCGACTGCTTCCAGGCCAGGGCCCGGCCAGTGCGCAGCCGTGGCGAGGGCTCTGGAGCTCTGCGGGACACAGTCCTCAGCCTGTCCCGAGGCCCCTCAGCTCGCCCACCGGCCCAAGGCCCGAGAGCCTAGAGGGCTCCGAGACAGCCGATCCACCTCTTACCACACTCTCTGCTGCAAGGACCCCTGCCAGGCTGTGAGCGGAGCAGCACCTCTCGCCACAGCGCTCAAGCTCTCGCGCGAACAGACTCATGCTCAGCGTCGCGCACTAACGTGCGTCCGCTCCGCCCCTGTTATAAAGACGTGTTGAACAACAACAACAAATAGACAAGTGGGACTACGGGGAACTGAAAAGCTTCTGCCTTGTAAAGGAAACAATCGATAAACAGAATGAAAAGGCAACTTACAGAATGGGAGAAAATATTTGCAAACCATATACATGATAAGGGATTAATACCCCAAATATATAAGGTACCCATGCAACTCAAAAGAAAAAAAGCAACTAACCTGATTAAAAAATGGGCAAAGGAATGGAATAAAGACATACAAATAGCCCACATGTGTATGAAATGGGCTCCACATCACTAATCATCAGGGAAATGAAAATCAAAATCATAATAAGATATCACCTCACACCTGATAACAAGTGTTGGTGAGAATAGGGCAAAAAGGGAACTCTTGTGCACTGTTGGCAGGCATGCAAAATGGCACAGCTGCTATGGAAAACAGTATGGTGATTCCTCAAAAATTAAAAATAGAACTAAAATATGATCTAGAAATCTCACTCCTCAGTATACATACAAAAGAATTTTAAATCAGTATCTTGAGGAGATATCTGCATTTCTATGTTCATTGCAGCATTATTCACATTGGCCAAGATATAGAAACTAACTAAATATCTATCAACAGATGAATGGATACAAAAAATGAATAGACACACACAATGGAATATTATTCAGCCTTCAAAACCAGGCTGCCATATGCAATAACATGGGTGAATCTGAAAGGCGTTAAAGTGAAATAAGCAAGTCACAGGAGGAAAAATACTGCATGATTTCACTTATATGAGAAATCTAAAATAGTCAAACTCATAGAAGCAGAGTAGAGTGGTCATCTTGAGTTGCTGGAGGGAGGGGAAAATGGGGTGTTCCTGCTCAATGGGTATAACGTTTTAGGTATGCAAGATGAATAAGTTCTAGGGACCTGCTGTACAACATGGTGTCAAAAGTTAACAATACTGTATTATGCATTTCAAAATTGTTAAGAGGATGGATCTCATGTTAAGTGTTCTTACCACATTAAAATATATATATATATATATAGGCAATTCAAATTGAGTAAATAGAAATCTGTTCAATAAGCATGATTAAACACTGGAGGAAATGTAGTCATATCAGTACTCCTTCCAATAAACCTAAATAAATGAATTCAATATTTAAATATAAAAACGGTCATAACGAATAATTTTACTTCTATAGCAGGAAGGTTTCAAAAATTGGAAGTCATTAGTTTGCACTGAACAATACATCTGTTATTATTTGGTCTAAAGTAAGATATTAAATTATTTTCTCTATTTAATTTACTGTCCAACATTATTGAATTGATAGTAAAAGCAATATACCATTTTAAAGAAAATTTACTGTACTCTGTAGAGAATATCCATCATACGCTCATAATATCACTACTTGACTAATCATGATTCCCTTTTCCATTTAGTTAAAAAGAAAACAGCAAAAAAAAAGTGTAATAAAACTTCTAAAAAACAAAACGTCGTTTTTTATCCCTACATTTAATCATCCTGACTTTCACTAGAACAAGTGACTCTGGCACTCATGTGTGCCAAAAAGTTCCTCTGGAAGGATTCTCAGGAGAATCTTCCAGGTGTTTCTGACTTCCTTCATCAGCATGCAGCTTTAGAACTGATGGCAGGGAGAGATCCAGGGAGAAAAGCCCACGTGGAGAAGGACATCAGCAGTCATGTGCCCCAGACCCTTCTTCCTGATCCCTTCTCCTCACTCCCATTGGTATGAGTGATTTTTTCCCCCTCTGAGCCCAACTCCCCAGATTTCTATTTAAAGATCTCATGAAATGGAAACTGCAGAAATTCTCAGTAAACTCTAATGTCTATATAAAGGCAAGAAGATGGTACTTCAATATTTCTTTGATTCTAAGTATACCTATATCTTTTTTACACTTTAATGTTTCTGAACTGAGTTATGCTATAAACTTAATGTGTATATGTAGTGTCACTGCTTTTATTTTTGCCCCCAAATCTTTGACTAAGTTAGTTTTACTCCTTACAACTCATAATATTTTGCAATCAAAGAAATAAATATAATCTCTTATACTGCCCTTCAGAGAGGTATCACAAAGGTTGGAAAAATGCTAACAAACCCTAGGATTATAGTTTCCAATATGCAGTGAAAGATTAGTGTTAGATGCCCTTTAAGAGAATGTATTCTCCCAGCAATAGGACTAGTCTTAAATGATGAGAAGGGAAATTTATTAGAATACCTGAGAAATTTATATCTTACTCCCATATTCCAGTGTGTACAGAAGGCATAAATCAGATAGGAATGGATCTCAGAAGTGCACAGATCCAATTTCATTTTATAGATCAGTTTTCTTTTTTCATAGGCAGTGAAAGAAGGGGCAATATGTGCTCTCTCTTAGAGACAAAGAGGTCTTATAATATTTTTACTGGCAGGCAAATTCTTATCTATACCTAAGACATCCCCAAGCTCTGGTGGTTTCAGCTGCTTCAGCAATACCACCAAACCTACTTTCAGCGGGGGTCATGAAGAGATGTGATATAACCTTCAGTTCTCAGCCTTTCTGGAAATAAGAGACAAACCTCTTGCAGCCATGAGCTACATGACATTAATTTGCAAAAGCTATTTGATATCTCAGCACAGGTCGTTGAGTCAAGCTCTGTTCCAGGTCACTGATGAATGCATCAGTTTCCATTGGCTGGATGGTGAAAAGACATCTGAAAAAACAAATATCTAGAGAAATATTTAAAGTACCTACACACACGTATCGGTTTACTGTCCCAGCCCAGGACTATGGCATTATGCCTAGTTGACGCTAGTACCACAGCACTCTTTCCTGTTGAGCCCTCCTGAATTCTTAGGAGCCTTCACAGCTCAGATCTCCAAGCAGCTGCTGAGGTGAAACTTATTTAGAATCCCTGGGTTAGACCCTGTTTTTTTTGTACCCATGTCCAAACCAGATGGATCACTAGAAATCATTGTGTATGGTCAGGCTACCCAAGGTGGCTGTTCTCTTGCTCTCTGTACATCCCCTGCCCGACAAGTGCCTGCTTCATCTACAGCCTATGCACATGACTGACCTACATACTTGCCCCAGGCCCTAGCTAGTGACTATTCTAATCTTTAGATCAGAACTATCTCCACCATGATAGCTTATCAAAGGAGCTGTGAGGGGCATCCCCCTCTGCTGGTTTCCCTGGTAATAGATGAGCCAACCTGATGTCAGTTCCCCGTATAACTGGTAACCTCACCCTGCCCCAGGGAGCGAACACTGCTGCCATGTCCTGCCCACCTTCTGCAGCACACGGGGGAGCAGGGGGAATGTCGCTCCAGGATCTTGCTTCAGACGTGTAATATCCCCCATCCATTAAACCACTGATGTCTCTATCACTGACTCTGGGCTCTTTCTTCAGTCTTGAGGCTGGGCAAGTACAGGGCTTGCAGGCTTGCAGAGTGAAGCCCAACACATTGCTACATGTTCAAACTCAGCTCTAATTATTACTACAGATGCCCGCTGCCATGGCCAGCTCATCTATCAAATGGCACCTAATGGATATATATAATGATAAAATATGTAATGTATTATATGTAAAGTGTATGTGAGAGTATGTAATGTGCATATAAGATATGAAAAGTGCTCCGTGTAAGTAAATATTCTAAAGAAACAATCCTTTCCAATGAAGGACAAGTAGAAACTGTTGACATTGATTCAACTGTCAATTCCAGCTTCTACACAACTGATTCTTGACCCTGGCTGCATATTTCAATACCCTGAGGAGCTTTTAAAAAATTCTGATATCTGAGCCCCACCCCAGGCTAATTGAAATCTAATCTCTGGGGGCTGAGTCTGAGGCATCTGCATTTTTAAGACTGGATATTATTCTGTTGTACCACTTAAAGCAATAAAACCATCAAGGAACAGGTGGAATTATAAAAAATGATCAAGCCATTTTGGCTGACTTATCAAACACTAATTATTCTACTGTCACTTTTTTAATGGTAGAAAAATAAATGGCTAAATATATAGTTGTCCTCAGGGCTGAAAGTAAATATTTTAGATATCTTAATAAGAACAAAGTCACCAATTTGCTTGTGTTCCATCTGGAAGGGGGAAGAGCAGGAATGAGAATTGACCAACTTTTTAAAAGTATGAATCTGGTGGCATAGATAAAGAAAACGAAGTTAAACGAAACACATTTCCTGACCTTGGGTCTGATAGAGAAAGAAATACACGTAAGCTGCACTACCACTTGGTAGTACCAAAGCCCTCTACGTACTGGTGAACATAAAGCAGATTAATTAACTGTCATAGCGGAAGGAACATGTTAGGGAAGTCTTCAATAATATGCAGTCTTGTGGAATGGGTTTTACATGGCCGAGGAGGAGATGGCAGTTCTAGTACACAGGACAGAAAATTAAGAAGAAAGGAAGCAAGAGCCTGGCATGACAGGTGACACTTCGGATAGCTCAGTGAGCTCCAGTGTAGGTTACATATGTAGGGGAGCAGGTGAGGATGCATTTGGAAAGGAAGTCAGATCATGAAAGATCTTGTTTGCCAAGCTAAGGAAAATGCACTTAATCTTGTAAGTGATAGAGCAGCAAGAGAGTGCAAACAGAGATTTGTAAGCTGGAGCATAAACTGATCAGATGCCATTAGGAAGATCACTTCAGTGGAACTCTGTAAGATGTGATGAGAGGGGAAGCGTCAGTCTATATGGGTCTCTACTGCAATAGTTATTTCCTGCTTAGAGCAAAATCAAAGGGTTTTCTGTCTAGATGGGGAAAGAATGTGAATATCAATATTTAAATTGGTAACATTTGTACTTTACGCTTTCATCACAAAAGTAAAAAAATAATGATTGGAAAGGCAGGTGTCCTTAGTTTCTTACGTTTGCAAGACTGCTAACTGGCTTTCAGGGTTATGCAGAGGGTAGATTCTCAGTGTCGCAGGGCTTCTCAGCACTGCTGCATCTCTGCTAAGCATTCTCAGCCCCCCTCCTGCCTTTTTTTCTTTATGGATTGGCCAGAAGCCTATTAAACCAGGGACAATGCATTTTGAGTGGTTAACTCTGCAGTGCCCTATGAAACAGTTCCCTCTGCGCCCCAGTCAAGCATGTGGTCATGGTGCTTTGTTGATCTCTTTGTCAAGGCAAAGCCTTTGCAAAGCTGTTCGACAAATGGATGTGAGGGGCAACCGGGCACGACACCAATAAGCCAAATGATGAATCTCAGAACACGTGCACTTTTCTGCCTTTATGGGAAGTAATTTGGATAATTGTGACAATTATGTAACTAAGTATGCCATCTAAAAAGTACACTAATTTTATAATTGTCAAGCTAACCATTGGAGACTTAAAGACTAAACCACTTGTAATTATCTTTATACAATAATGGCAGGAATGATATTCTGTGAAAGAAAGCTATCTCGTAGTGCCAGTCTCAAAGGCTGTTTCCTTACCTAGCAGCAAGGAGTATATAAATAATTACACCTTGCAATTAGGATCTGTGTGAAGCCCTAAACTCAGTATTCTTTATAACACAAGCTCCTGTTATGGATTCTTCTTCTTTTTTTTTTTTTTTTACATCTTTATTGGAGTATAATTGCTTTACAATGGTGTGGTAGTTTCTGCTTTATAACAAAGTGAATCAGTTATACATATACATATGTTCCCATATCTCTTGCGTCTTCCTCCCTCCCACCCTCCGGCGGGTGAGCAGACAAGCCTCTCGGGCTGGTGAGTGCCGGTCAGCACCGATCCTCTGTGCGGGAATCTCCCCGCTTTGCCCTCCGCACCCCTGTGGCTGTGCTCTCCTCCGCGGCCCCGAAGTTTTCCCCCTCCGCCACCCGCAGTCTCCGCCCGCGAAGGGGCTTCTAGTGTGTGGAAACATTTCCTCTTTCACAGCTCCCTCCCACTGGTGCAGGTCCTGTCCCTATCCTTTTGTCTCTGTTTATTCTTTTTTCTTTTGCCCTACCCAGGTACATGGGGAGTTTCTTGCCTTTTGGGAGGTCTGAGGTCTTCTGCCAGCGTTCAGTAGGTGTTCTGTAGGAATTGTCCCACGTGTAGATCTGGATGCTTTTTATATATGGAACTTTTCTTGAAGGTATGCCCTAGCAGTTATGAATAAAAATTAGTGTCTCAACGCTTTGCAGTGAAAGCATGATCTAGTATATATAGGCAAATATTATAGTATTTCACTCACATATCATCTTCTGCGGAAAAAGACAAAAAAAATACTGCAATGAATTGGTTAAGTGGAAAGAACAGTAGCCTAAACTCTACAAATTAGGGGCAGGGTGTGTGAACTTTGGAAGTCTCTCCCCCTCTCTATTTAGATGTATCTTCCTCTGTACAAAGTACAGGACTTGGAGCAGGTACCTTATAAAGCAGGATCTAACCTCCCCCCCCACACGCACCCATTTTGCAAATGAGAAAGTGTGAAAGGAGCTCATCCTGAGTTACTGTGGCTCCAGGAACCCCTGGATGTAATATACACAATTTTGTGAGCATATGCATTTTCATGAGGGGAAAGCTTTTCTCTGACACTCAAAGAGGTCCTTAACCCCTGAGAGATTAGAAACCACTGACCCAAAGTTCTTTTAGCTCTAAGGTCTAATATCTAGAAAATCCAAAAAAGATCTGCAGTTGGCTCCATGTGGAAGGCTTATTATAATTTGGTTCTATCATTACACATACAATTATTCAAGAATGTAGTGCCATCTCTCTCTCTCTCTCTCTCTCTCTCTCTCTCTCTCACACACACACACACACACATACACCCCTTCTAAATTTATCAGACTTCGTAAATCATTTTCCTGGTTCACATCATGAAAAGCCACTTAATAATGAGTTCCTTCTGAGTAAATTCCCAATGAGCTCTAATACAAGCCTATTTTATACTAAAGTGAAGTAGCTTTAGAAATGATAACCTGAGTTCCAATTTCAATTCTGCTACTACCTAGCCCTGTGACCCTGAGCAATGTACTTGACATCTCTTGGCTTCAGCTTCCTCCTTAGTAAAATGAGAACTACACGATGACGGCAAAAATTTCCACATCTGTCCTTGCCTTGAAGTTGTATGGTGCAATTATATTGTAGCAAAGATTCACTGGTAACTCAGAACTAGAAATGTTATAATATCTGCCAATCTAGTCTCTGTTCTCCTACGTTTCTTTATAAATCTTCATTGTACACCCAGGGGAGATAATAGCTGAAATATCAAATAAATATCACAGTTCAAAATCAAGAAATCTTGACATATTGTGTAAGGAAGTAGATTTAACATATATCTGAGCTCAAATGCTAAAACCTTCTAAAACAGCCAGTTTCCAGGCCAATTGTTTTATTGCTGTCATTGGACATTTGAATACAAGTAGTGCATCAAATTCATTTACAAAAAACATAATAAAAGTGACTTGATTATTAATTAAATGTTGCGTCAATGAAGTTGTTAATGAATTGAGGCACTGTACAGCAATGATTTTTTAAGATGTTCAACATGCCAATAAGATATATCAGGAAGAATGCATATGGGTACCCTATTTTCAACTAAGGGAAAATATACAGTGCTCATGAATAGGTGTTTCCAGTTGCAGGTAGTCATGCTAATTTTGCACAAGTCAGATGCCATGCGAACTTGGACAGGTGGCAATTAATAATGCAAACTCTGTTGACCCTTGAGTTGATAATGAATGTTTTACAGCCAATCTGTGATCATCTGGCTATTTGCAGACAGTTTTGTCGCACTGAAAATGAACAGATTTCTACATGTGCTGTAACATAGATATTCTTTACCCTGAAGGCTTTGGCATTGGTGTGTAATGGCATTTTAGGACAGAACATTTTAGAACTTCCCTCTTCCCTTCACCCATATGGCAATCTGATCTTCTAAAGAAATGATTCCCTGACACTCTTGGCAAACATCTCCTCCTATGGGGGCTGCCACAGTACTTCCTTCTCAAGTACTCAGTATGCATTTTCAGAATCAATCAGTGAATGAAGACGTCACTTTCTATAAACCATTTTAATTACTCACTAGATTGTATACCTCCTATGAGTGGAATAGTGTTTTAGTCATAACTTCAATATTTCACAAAGTGAAATAATTTGATATCAGTATGAAGCTTATAGTCCATTTTCAGAAACATTGTAGAGAAGGAGGGAAAGTCAAGGCTTTCCCTGAAATCCACCCACTAAGGAGGACTGGAATTTGAAGCAATTAGGTCAGCAACGTAGCTCAGCTAGACAGTCCAAGAGTCTGAGCCCTGGATTCAAGCTCAGACCTCTTTCCTGCACCATTATGCCATAGTGTTGGGTACTGTAAGGTAGGTGAAGCTACACTGGGACCTAAGGGCAACAAAGGCATCAGAAGTCTACCTCTGGAGGCACTGATCCCACATTTAAGAAGGACTTATGCTCAGCCTTATTCCAGCAAACTGTAGTGGCAAGGCTGCTGCTATACATCCTGATTTAGTCATATTGACCTAGAGACCGAGTTTATACTAAGTTGACAAGTGGGAGGGTCATTGTTTATCCAACTGTGTAGAGCTAATTAAGGCAGGGATACGGTCCCTGGTAGGTTGCCTTATGATAACCCTTTCTATTTACATATTACCTTACTGTTTATAAGGTGTCTTCATACTCTGACCTGAGTGGTAAGCACAATGTAGATATTAAATCATTATCTGTGGAATTGAACTGCATTGAATGTCTGGGTGAATAAAAAGTTGCAGACTTTCAAAATGTTCCAATGCCATTTGATTCAGAGTCCTATTATTTGACTGGGAGCCATGAGTGGACCACACTGGAGGCAGAGAGATAAACTTCTTGTAAACACCCTTTATTTTACATAAACAACCTTTATTGAGCTCCTAATGTTTGTAAGGAACTGTGATTGAAGATTCAGTGATGAAACAACCTGGTTCCTGCCCTCAGTTACCTTATGGAGCAGTGAAGGAAACAAATAATTTTTTTAAAAGGTAACCATTCTATAACATAGTCAGTAAACTAAAAATTAGTTCATTAATCACTGTTTCCAAAATCAATTAAGCTCACAGAGACATGGCCTGAAAGTAGTTTACCTTGGGATAATGCAGTATCATCGATGAAAAGTTCCATGAAGGTTGATACTTTCCCCTCTACGTTTGTCCATATCCCCATAGCACCCATGCACATGCTAAACACAGTGGACATTTGCAAAAAAAACATGGTGACTACATTGCTTTTCCAAGAAAACTCTTTATTAAATGTAAGGTCATGTTAAATGGTATCTATACTATAATGATGGTATAGCATAATGATTAAGCATACAGACTGTGGAGTCAAATTGCCTGTTTAAATTCTTACTCTGCCTCTTCCTAGTGTTATATGACATTGGGCAGGATACTTAATGGCCTTGTGTAAGGAAGTAGACTTAACATATTTCTGAACTCACGTCACTTGTAAAATGGGATAATATAGTAATTACCTATCTCATAGGGGTGTTGTGAAGATTAAATTAGTCAAAACATGGAAGGTGAACATGGTAAAGACCCAATAAATGTCAGCGATTATTATTAAATGTATAACGTTGGATATACATGCTTATAAGAACTAAAAGGAGATTTGGATCAATGGGAAATTATGGCTTATTGGGGAGGTGGAACCTTGCATGGATTTATTCCTTGTTTGATTTCAAAGCCATCAATAGTGCTATAGTGCTTAAATAGTTTAAATATTGTTTTAAAAAACTCACACAACCTTTAGAACTCTATAGACTATGTATCTCACTTGTTCTATTAGAAATAACAAACAAAACCCCATCAAATCCGTGCGTTTGTACATCCATTAAGTTCCTGTTCTAACACCAAAAGATAACTATTTCAGGGCAACACTCAAGGTCACTCAATCTCTGACCCTCTACTTTCTCAGCTCTCAAATGCTTTTATAAGATTGATGCAGTGCATAGGAAGGTAACTACAGGAATATGTAAATTATGTTGCTGCCTACATAGATGCATTTAATAATGATGTACTTTGGAAATGTTCTGGGAGTGCTGATTAAAACTGATTGAAAATCACCTTAAAAATACACACCTTTGCATCCTGCCTTTGATGCCAACTTATGGGTGTCAGTTATTTTCTTTAGATTACACAAAATACTAATTTGAATTCTGACACTGCAGGCTGGGGAGTCACGTTTCTCCCAGAACAAGTGTGTTTCCTTGGAGTCCAGTTTTCTGTCTATAGAGGATGACACCTGATCAGGACCACAGTCCTTTGTGAATAAGCTTATTCTCTGTATTATGGTGGAGCTTCATTAGCTCAAGTTTTCAATTTGATAGAGTAGTATTTTGTATACTATATAATATTTATGTGACCTCAATATTATTTCAGAAATTTACCCCTTAAGGAAAAAAAGAAACAGCAAAAAAAATGTACCCACATAATAAGAACAAAAATTAGCTGTCTATACGTAATGCAGATACATACATGGGTGAAAACATGATTCATAAAATAACTCCTTCTTTAGGGTTATTAACAATTAATTTACTTACAATTCATTGCCCTATAATCTCCATTTCCCATTCCCTCTTCTACAAGAGACTATGACTTTCTGTCCCAAGCTTGGGAGCTCCTGGCCTAATCCTAAACTCTGATTCTGGGAACTTAAATCCAGTTAGCTGCTACCAATCAGTCAAAACAGAAAAGATGAAATCTCGATGAGCTCCAGTTAATTAAGCTCCCTATTGATAACACCAGTCTTTGTCACCTGATATTTAAAGGGCCCTGTACCAAGCATCTGGTGACAACTCATTTCTATGAGAAGTGTCCATTTACCCCCATTTGTTCCTTTCTCTAGCAGCAGGAGAGCTTTCTAATAAGTGAACCCAGGCAGTCACAGATATTTCTGCTGCCAACAGAAGAAAAGTAATTGAAGATACATCAGCTTCATTTATGGACTGGTACGCAGTGCTGAAGTTTAACCATTCAGGCACTTTGAAAGAGGACATTTTGTGATAAACGCTATTAGGCTTGGGCTTAGGAAGAGAACCGTGCTGTGAAAAACACACACCTGCTGGAGCAAGCAGTCTTATTGAAAGAGCTTTTAACATTAATAAAATATATAATTTGTGTATAAGGAATTCTGTATGTCACAATTTCATCTTCAGATGAAACCAAGTGTAAGTACTGCCTTAGTACACAGACTTAACTGCAAAATCTGTGGTATTTTATGAGCTTTATTCACAAAATGTTCAGATTCCCTATAGCAACATGTGATTTTACTTATGCAAACATAAAATGCAACAAATTTCTAATGTGTGTTTCAGAACAGAGGGAAAGAGAGAGAGAGGTATGGAGACAGAGACAGAGAAGAAAGTACAACACACTTTAACTAGTTCGCGGGAAAGACAGAACTGAAATTCAACAAGGATAATTTCTGAGCTCTTGGCACGGGGGAGTAAACACTACATTTCATCTCTGAATTTTAGGTGTGGATGTGTGATAAGCATTAAATTTCAGCCATATAAGAAAACTACTTTGGAAAATTTTGTAATCCAACTTTATAAGCTACAAACATATTCTCTATAGAAAATATAGAAAAAAACTTAGACTGCATTATATATGCTGTATTTACTGCCAGGACATTTTAATGTTATCTTTAAGAGAAATAACATTAATAATATTTGATAGGTGGTAGATATTGTCCTTAGAAAATCTGACCACCATCAGATTTCATTGCAATTTAAATAATCTACCACCATAGATAAATGTATAACATAAACCTATTATGGTGTGAACTTGGCAAGGGGTATGAAAGAGAAGTTCCAATTTTCATTAGTATCACTCTTCATTTTAATTGTTAGAATGATTTGCTTTTTTAAGAAAATGCCTTCCTGGTGATTCTAATGCAGAATCTTATGCAGATAATAACACATTGTGACACCTTCAAATTTCCTCCTCTTTAAGACCTCAACTACCACCTCCTTGTCCAAAAGAAATATGTTACATTTGCTTCCGGGTGGCTCTTCTGAAATAAAAAGAAAGCATCTTTACTTGGACACGTTTCAAATTTGAAGAGTACTGTAGTATAAAAGTTACAACCTTCTCATCTGGGCCCTGCCTAGAATAAAGTCTCCTAGGCGAATGAGTTAAGTCAAATAATATCCAAGTCATAAAAGCACTGATCCATTGATTCCTTTCATTGTGTAAAAGTCAACTGGAAATGGTGATAACAATGGTTATAATTTACTTAATCTGAGGAAAACTATAGATCTACAGCTAAATCTGCTACTTATATGCTTCTAAATCTTCTGGCTTGAAGCATGACCAGTCCAATTTTCCTTTTACTTAATCTAAATTTACTGTTGTGAAAACAATGGAAGCTTGTTCAAATTTTTGAGTGTCCCAGAGGTATATACAGATCATTTTTCATCTCTACATTTCCAGATTGAGGAGGTCAAATTGCTTAAGGTTCTTCTGAAAACCAATAATGTGCAAATGACACGTACCAAGTTCTTTAAAAATGTGTTTTCTGGGCTTCCCTGGTGGCGCAGTGGTTGAGAGTCTGCCTGCCGGTGCAGGGGACACGGGTTCGTGCCCCAGTCCGGGAAGATCCCACATGCCATGGAGAGGCTGGGCCCGTGAGCCATGGCCGCTGAGCCTGCGCATCCGGAGCCTGTGCTCTGCAAAGGGAGAGGCCACAACAGTGAGAGGCCCGCGTACCGCAAAAAAAAAAAAAAAAAAGTGTTTGCTGCAATTGAAATTAAAAAGATAATTTAATTCATTGAAAACCAAGGTTATTTGTCACAGACTTCTAATTAGAGGTTAGTACATCACTCTAGAATGTGACAACATTGTGCTATTGTAAATGTCCTTAATATGTATATGTGATCAAAAGGTGATGTTGAAGCACATTGTTAAAAGCACTTCATCATGCCTCACGGGCTTCCTTAAAAAATGTCTTTAAAGGGTAGACACATCAATTAGAAATTAATCACTCAAAATTGACCTCATGTAAAGTTAGTTGCGAGTCACAGGAACATGAGTTTTTCTAAAAGTTAATTTCAATGCCGTGTCTATAGACATTAATTCTAGTTGAATTTGGAAATGTTCAAAGTTCCTAAGACTGACCCTTTAGATTTCTTTCAGTTTGTTACATTTTAAGGGAAAGAAATTAAACTCTAGTAATAAGTCCAGTTCATTTATTTTGCATATTTCTTACTTTGCTCCATTCTTAAAACCTGATTTCAACAAACAAAGCAATTACCACTTGTGTGTTACTTTACATTTATTACTTTATTTTCAGCTACACAATAACATGTGAGTCTGGTGGAGAACTAGAATTACAGCCATTTACAGCAGAAGACACTGAGGCTCAAAAAGTTTAAATGATTTATAGATACACTTAATGAATGCTTCTGAGACCTGAACCAAAATTCTTTCCCAAAACCCATTGTTTTTCACTATACTATGACAGCTATTGGAGCAATGATTTAATGCAATGCCAATGAGACCTCAGGTATCCCTGATCCTATTACATGGCATTACCATTTTAATAAAACATTGCAATTAGTACTAGCCAAATGTCATAGTTGAGTTGAATTTAGCCATACCGGTAATGACATAACCATAGATCTAAAAGACTAGCTTGAGTCTTTCATAGCACCTTTCTCCAAACTTCAGTCAAGCATTTCTATCTTCCAAGTCTACCAAGAGTCATCCATTTTTTACTACAATCCTTTCCAAAATTGAAAAGTTCTTTGCAACATTTACCCTAAGTCTCATTCATTGCAACTGAATCCTATTCATCTTTGCCTGGTGCTCAGTCAGACAAGACAGAAAAAAAAATCTCCCTACAGAATTTCAGCTAAATAAGAGAAATTTGAAAAGTATTGATAAGATCAGAAGCTTAAGAGAAGCCACCTGAGGAGTGCTCATTGATGAGGAAAAAGAAAATCCAGTAGAAGACACATTCCTTCAGTTTCCTGGTCACAGAGTTAAATTTTGAAATGTTGATTCACTATTTGAATCACATTTTGCCCAATTTATCACTTTTATTTAACACAAATGCTGCACTTAGACATAGGAAACTAGTAGACAAATGGCAATAGATTCCTGATGCTATTAATACGAAAAAGTAATCAATAATGAAAGTGCTTTCATATTGCTATTATTAAGGTTGTTCTAGCATTTTAATTTTTAACATTTTATTTCCAGAGATTTATAAAATCTGTCTCTGAGCTGCATACCCAAATCTCAAGACAACATTCAAAAACAGAATATTTCACTGGAAAGAAATAAAGACACATTCCATTCTTGTCAGTCTATTCTCTTTCCTTATCAAATTATGATTAGTAGTTAACTGGTTCCCTTCTTGGAAGACCTCGATTTTTTACAACAAATTTTGGAGATTAGTTTCCTGGCAATGTTTTAGTAAGTTTAGTACAAAGCCCATTCAACAGATATTTGAAACAGGTAGCACAGACGTGGTTATTCTCTTGGTTTGTCCATGGTCATAGCATCTGTAAGTGGACATGTGGTTGTATTTGTTTCCTATTGCTGCTGCAATGAATTACCACAAACACTGGTTTTAACAATATGAACTTATTATCTTACAGTTCTGCAGGTCAGAGTCCAAAATGGATCTCCCCAGACTAAAAGCAAAATTTTGGCAGGATATCTAAAGGCTGTCCACATTCTTTAGCTCAGGGAATCCTTTGTCAATCATCAAAGCCAGCAACATTGCACTTGTCTCACCATTATTCTGTAGACACATCTTACTCTGACCACAGAAAGAAAAGGTTCTCTACTTTTAAGGATTCATATAATTTGATTGGATCCACCTGGATAACCCAGGATACTCTATCCCAAATTCCTTAATTTTAACTCCATCTGCAAAGTCTTTTTTTCCCATGTAAAATAATATATGCCCATGTTCTGGGGATTGGGAGGTAGGCAATTTAGGAAACTTTTAGTTTTCCTACCACAGTGGTAAAGATAAAATTAGAAGTTAGGACGTTTTATGCTCACCAGAGTGCTTTTGTCATAGGAGACATTCAATAAATATGAGATAAATAAATGCAATAAGTGAATTAAAGAAAAGTAGTCCTAGGAATCCAACTTGCAAAATAGGGTTAGGGTGAATGTAACACAGTGATTGGCTTCAGGGTGGGGATGATTTTTAGTTATTTTATATTTAATTATCGTTCAGCTTTTTAAGATGTTCACTTGATTTTTCTTTCCTGCAGTCAAACAATGATATTTAATGTCTGACCAAAGAATAAGCAATTAACGGAGAGTTAAGCCCAAATCAGTGTGTATTTGACCTGAAAGAGAAACCACTTTATTGCCATGGAATAATTTCTCCTTTTTAAGAAAATGAAGTCAGAGATGCAAAAACAAAAACGGTAATTTAAAAAATCTGATCAACCAAATTAAGGAGAATTTAGAAGAAGGCATTTAAAAAATTTAGAGAAAATTGCTACATTTTCTTAAATTTTTGTTTATTAATCTTCACCAACATACTGATTAGAGTGATATTTTAAAATGTTTCTGAGAATCATTCTGTGTAAGGGGTGCTAATTACATTCATTGTTGACTTTTTATAACAGCTTTATTGAAGAGTAATTGACATACAATAAAATAAACATATTTAAAATGTGCATTTTGATAAGTTTTGATATATACATGCACCTGTAAAAGCATCATCACAATCAAGATAGTGAATATATCCATCATTACTAAAATTTCCTCATGCCTCCCCACCCATCCTTCCCAAACCCTCTGCTCCAAGGCAACCACTGAGCTGTTTTAGACACCATAGATTAGTTCGCATTTTCTAGAATTTTATATAGATAGAGTCATACAGTATCCACTCTTTATTACCTGACTTCTTTCACTCAACGTAATTATTTTGAGATTTATCCATGTTGTTGATTCTATTAATAGTTTCCTAACAGAAAAATAAGGGAAGCTAAATAGACATTGGGTAAAGGAGGTAATATGAAAAATTTACCAAGTAGTATTCAAGAAGTGAAAGATGCATAAGGGAAATTTGTTGGAAGGAAATGGGATGATTCACATCTCTACTGAGATTAAATATGGCCATCTTAGTTGAAGGAAATCTGAAATACTAGATAATTATGAACAGTGAGAGGCTACAGAATGAACTGCTGAATGGGATAGCCATGGGGAATGGCCTGGAGGAGAACCCTCTCTCTGCCATGTGTGCAAGTAGAAATGAATCTGGGAAAATGAGAAGAGGTGGCAGGTCAGGTGGGAAAATGTCTTTAGGTGGTGCTAAATAAAACCTCCTTTCTCCAACCTGAGTCTCTTGGCCTCACAACACCACTCCATCTCATCATGTTGTCAGAAGTGGTACTTTCCCATGTCTAAGCCACCTCACATGTATCTTAGACTCAGGTAGAACTGTGCTGACCAAACAAAGCTGAAGAGTATGCCACCTCATTGTCCTGAGGAGGGGATGTAAAGGCAGGGCAGGAGGCCTGAAGCTACATTGACTTCAATGTAGCTAAGGTGATCAGGAAACCACCAGAGGCTAGAACAGTTAAAGAACAACAAATGCCAAGCACCACCTGTGAACCCAGGTCCAGAGTTAGTGACAATGTGAAATGATCCCACTCAAAGTCTTCCTCTTCTTTCCCATAAATCCCACCCACAACTCCTACCTGTTCTTGCCTGGAGCAAATCTTCTCTTCAGCTAACATTCCTCATGGAAAACCCCCTTTCCACCCAATCCTCATTCTCTTTCCCTGAACCAGTGCCCTTCTGGGCTCACCCTGTTTCCCTACCCAGTGCAGAAGATAAGATGGGAAAAATACCCCCTCTAGGAACTTTAAGAAAAAAAATATGCTTCAATAATTACCACTCCTTCAGGAAAATGTAAGAGAGCAATAAGCCAAACATGTTTATCTGTTACCATGAGCTGAATAAGACATGGAAATAAAAATTAGCAGACCAGGAAGAGGGGACACTGGAGAATTCTACCATTCCAAGTAACGCCCTGTGCCTGGCAAGGCTCAGAGACCTAGAACTATCTGCTGTGTCTACAGAAGACGCTGTGGAGAAGTGGTCAATGGCACAGGGAACAAATCTCGCACTGATAAGCGTACATTTATGTTGATGATTAAAATAAAATCAATGATGTGAAAAGGAGGGGTGTGTGTGTGGTGTGCGTTTGCATGCATCTGCAAGTTCTCTGATGGTGGGGAGGGAGAGAAGGAAGGGAAAACGGTGTGTGTGAGAAGGGAGGAGTTGGAGTCCTGCAGGGCTGGAGGCCTGACTTGCAGTTTCACAGACAAGCAGACATGAGGGATAAGGGTTGTGTGAGGACTGAGAACTGAAGACAAATTACCATGCTTAAGACTTTAACCCATAGCAAAGGGGGAAAAGGGCTTGGCATTTCTACATGTATGGAGGGGTGGACCCAGGTGCAGAGAGGTGTGATGTGAGTTACGTAGCGGTGCCATCTACAAAAACAGAAAAAGAAATCGTCTCCATGCCACATACTTCATAGTGGTATTTGTTGCACGTCATCCTATGTTGTAAGGAAATGAAGCCCTCAGAAGGACCCAAAATCTCTACCTCCTAAAGGTCACTGACAGCATGCCCACATACTAAACTCATGGTGTCTGGAGGCCACAAATTCAACATTAATTAGGTCAGTTTCTTAGATCTTAATCCTTAATCACTTAATTAGGTCTAAGAAACCTGGAGGTGGAGCAGTGGCTTACCAAAGATGGGACAGAGGCAGTGGTTTACCTCTGGTGTAGGCAATGAAGAGGAGCAATGTTCAGAGAATCTTAATAACAGAATAAACCTGAGTGATAGCTGCTCTTATTTTTACTATCACCTCCATACTATAGCATTTCTTAATAACACCAGTGATAAAATACTCTCCCCCACCCCCAAAATGATCTTTAAATTTTTTCCAGAGTTGTTTTTGTATTGTCTTCAGAAAATATCATTAAAGTAATTTTTTAAATATTGAGTTAAAATTGATATACAATAAACTGCACAAAGTATAATATTTGTTTAGTTTTGACATATGTATACAACAGCCATGAAGCCATCACTACAATCAAAAAGTGAACATAGGGCTTCCCTGGTGGCGCGATGATTGCGAGTCCGCCTGCCGATGCAGCAGACATGGATTCGTGCCCCGGTCTGGGAAGGTCCCACATGCCGCGCGGAGCGGCTGGGCCCGTGAGCCATGGCCGCTGAGCCTGCGCGTCCGGAGCCTGTGCTCCGCAACGGGAGAGGCCGCGGCAGTGAGAGGCTCGCGTACCGGAAAAAAAAAAAAAAAAAAAGTGAACATACTCATCATGGGCAGAAGTTTCCTCCTACCCCTTTGTAACCTTTCCTTGATGCCCCTTCCAGCATCCTCACTGCCAAGCAACTACTGATCTGCTTTCTGCCATTATACATTAGTTTGTATTTTTTAAAGTTTTATATAAATGGAATCATTCAGTATGTACTCTTTTTGTATTTTTTCTCAGCATAATGATCTTTTTCACTTTAATTAAGTTATAATTAACATCCAACATTATATTAGGTTCAGGTATACAACATAGTGATTTGATATTTTTATACATTGTGAAATGAACACCACAATAAGACCAGTTACCATCCAACACAATACAAAGTTGTTACAATATGGTTGACTCTATTCCCTATCTCACCATAATGATTTGATGATTAATCCATGAATGGTGTATATCAAAATTTCATTTATTTTTGTGATAGAGTAGTATTCCACTGTATGGATACAGCTATGTTTATCCACACACCTTCTGATGGGTATTTGAATTGTTTCCAGTTTTTTGGCACTTGTGTCCAATTCTTTTTATTGATGAATGATTTATTTCTGTTTGGAAAAATACCTAGGTTTAGGATGGCAGATTCATAAGAGAGTTGTATGTTTAGCTTTTGAAAAAGAAACTGCCAAATTGTTTTCCAAAATTGTAAGATTTTGTACTCTCACCAACACTATGAAATTTTCAGTGTTCCACATCCTTGACAATACTTGTTATGATCAATAATCAATGTTAGACATTTCAATAGTTATGAAGTGGTATCTCATTGTGGCTTTGATTTCATTTCCCTAATGACTATTTTTGTTGAGTGGCTATTTCTGTGATTTTCCCTCTGAATGAGGAAGTGTTTGCTCAAATCTTTTGCCCATTTTTATTGGTTGTTTATTATATAGAAACATTTTATATATAAAGGTACAAGTGCTTTATCACATATGTGATTTTCAAATATTTTATCTCAGTCTGTGGCTTGTCTTTTCTCTCTCAAGTATATTTCAAAGACAAGCTCTTAATTCAATGAACTCCAATTTATCAATTTTTTCATTAATAGAGTCTACCTTTTTTTTTGTATCTAAGAATTTGTGTTGATCAACCTCAGGTAGCAAAAATTTTCCACTATATTTTTTTCCAGATAATTTACAGTTTCAATTTTCCATTAAGGCTTATAACTTATTTTTTAGTTTTTGTTTTGTTTTGTTTTATGAGCTATGTATTAAAGTTATTTTTTTTGCATGTGGATATCCAATGGTTTTAAAACCAGAATTTGCAAACCACATATATGATAAAAGGGCTAGTATCCAAAATACATAACTAACTCCTACAACTTAATAACAAAAAACCAAATAACCTGATTAAAAATGGGCAAAGGAATTGGATAAACATTTCTCCAGAGAAGGCATGCAAATGGCCAACAGGTACATGAAAAGGTGCTCAACATCACTAATCATTAGGGAAATGCAAATCAAAACCACAATGATCACCAAATAATCAACTCACATCTGTTAAGATGGCTATTACCAACAAAAAGAAAAAGAAATATTGGCAAGAATATGGAGAAAAGTGAACCCTTGTGCACTGCTGGTGGGAGAGCCACTGTGGAAAATAATGTAAAGGTTCCTCAAAAAAACTAAAAATAGAACTGCCATATGATCCACCAATCCCTCTTCCAGGTATACATTTGAAGGGATTAACATCAAGATCTCAAAGAGATATCTGTACTCCCATGTTCATAGCAATATATTCACAATAGTCAAGACATGGAAACAACAAAATGTCCATTGATGAATAATTGAGTAAAGAAAATGTAGTGTTTATGTACAGTAGAATATATTTAACCTTGAAAAAAAAGAGAAAATCCTGCCATTTGCAACGACATGAATGAACTTGGAGGACATTATGCAAAGTGAAATAAGCCAGACACAGAAGGACAAATACTATATGATACCACTTACACAGTGAATCTAAAATTGTCAAACTCACAGAAGCAGAGAGTGGAATGGTGGTTGTCAGGGTTTGGGAGAAGACAGAAACAGGAAGGTATTAATCAAAGGGTACAATGTTTTGGTTTTACAAGATGAATTTATCCTAGAGACCAACTGTACAGAATAGTGTCTATAGTTAATAATACTGTTTTATATTTTAAAATTCTCTAAGGGGCTAAGAGGGTAGATCGTATATTAAGTGTTCTTGTCATTATCATCAGCGTCATCACAATTATTATTATCATAAATAAGAGGAAAGGAGGAAACTTGTCCAGGTCATGGGTAGATTTATGGCATAGATTGTGGTGATTTCACAGGTGTGTACTTTAAACTCATCAAGTTTTATGCATTAATTATGTGTAGCTTTTTGTATATCAAGAAAAGAAGAAAAAAATCTCGATAGTTTATTGAAAATAATAACCTGTCTTCACTGAACTGCCTTTATAACTCTGTTTAAGATCACTTTTTAATTTATGTGTAAGTCTATTTATGGAATCTCTATTCTGTTTTACTGATCTATTTTTTCTACATTTAAGCCAAGTACATGCTGCCTTTAGTATGCTTTATAATCTCATGAAATAATAGTGTTATTTCTCCAGTTCTTAAAAAAGTTGTTTTGACTATTTTAGGTTCTGTGCATTTCTAAGTGCATTTTAGAATAAATTTTCCAATTTCTTCCTTATGGGAATTTTCATTGACATTATGTTGAATCTATAGATCAAGTTGTGAGGATCAATTAATGAGTCAAAATCCATGAACAAAGTATGTCTCTCCATTTATTTAGGTCTTTAAAAATTTTTCTCATTAGTGTTTTTTTTTTTAATTAATCAATTTATTGAATTTTGGCTGCATTGGGTCTTTGTTGCTGCGCGCGGGCTTTCTCTAGTTGCGGCGAGCCGGGACTACTCTTCATTGCGGTACGCAGGCTTCTAATTGCGGTGGCTTCTCTTGTTGCCGAGCACAGGCTCTAGGCACGAGGGCTTCAGTAGTTGTGGCTCACGGGCTCTAGAGTGCAGGCTCAGTAATTGTGGCGCATGGGCTTATTTGCTCCGCGGCATATGGGATCTTCCTGGACCAGGCCGCAAACCCTTGCTTTGGCAAGCAGATTCTCAACCACTCTACCACCAGGGAAGTCCCTTATTAGTGTTTTGCAGTTTTCAGTGCAGAAGCCTTGCTTATCTTTGGTCAGCTGTATCCATATACTCTTACAAATGGCATTGTATTTTATTTCAATTTCTGTTGTCTATTGCATATATACAGATATAGACTTAGATAAAGATATAAAATTGATTTTATATTGATTATATATTCATTTTAATATATTTTGGATTTTATTTAGTAAAAGTTTGTGAAGAGTTTTTGTGTCTATATTAATAAAAGATGTTGATCCATGCTTTTCTTATATTTTCTTTGTGTGGCTTTGGTGTCAGGGTAAATCTTGCCATCAAAATAAATTGGGGGGGGCTTCCCTGGTTGCGCAGTGGTTGAGAGTCCGCCTGCCGATGCAGGGAACACGGGTTCGTGCCCCAGTCCGGGAAGATCCCACATGCCGCGGAGTGGCTGGGCCCGTGAGCCATGGCCGCTGAGCCTGCACGTCCGGAGCCTGTGCTCCACAACGGGAGAGGCCACAACAATGAGAGGCCCACGTACCGCAAAAAATAAATAAATAAATAACAAAAAAAAAATAAATTGGAAAGTATTCTTTTCAACTTAATGGAAGAGTTTAGGTAAAATTGGTATTATTGGTGTTATATCTTCTTTAAATGTTTGACATAATTTGACCTTGAAAGCACCTGGGCTTATAGTTTTCTCTGTTGAAAGATTTTAGCTAAAAATTGTCTCCTTAATAGAAACATGACTATTTAGATTATCTATTTGATCTTGAGTAAACTTTAGTAATTTGTGTTTTAAGCAATGTTTTCATTTTATCTAAGTTGTCAAATTTCTTGGCCCAACAATATTCATAAAATTCCTTTATTTTCTTTTGAAATGTGCAGAATCTGTAATGATGTCACCTCTGTCATTCTTTATATTGATAAACTGTATCTTTTTTTTTTTTCCAGTCATCCTGGCTAGAGGTTTACCAATTTTATTGATCTTATCAAAGAACAAGTGGTTTCACTGATTTTTCTCTATTGATTTTGCTTTCTATTTCATTGATTTGCATTCTGGTTTCGCTTATTTTCATTTGTCTATTTTGGGTTTTGTTTACTCTTATCCTTTTGTTTTCCTAAAGTAGAGGCTGGTGTCATTGATTTGAGACATTATTTCTTTTCTAAAATAGCCATTTGGTAATATAAATTTCCCTATTATCATTATTATAGCTAAATACCATAAGTTTTGATAGATTGTATTTTTATTCAATCAAAATCTTTTCTAATTTCTCTTTGATTTTTTTTGACCCCTGTATTAGAAGTGCATTATTTAGTTTGCAAATATTTAAGGACTTAACAGAGATCTTTCTGCTACTGATTTTGAATTTAATTCCATTTTGGTCTAAATACCAATTTTGTCATCCTTGAATCATTTAACATTTACTAAGATCTACTTTGTTTTTGGTAAATATTCTGTGTACACTTGAAAAGGATGTATATTGTGCTGTTGTTGATGGAAGTATTCTGTAAGTGTCCATTAGGTCAATTAGATACACTTTCTTCATACCTGTGTTGATTCTAATGAGAAATCTGCTGCCTTCCTTAATTAAATTTGTTCTTCTGTATGTAACAAGTGGTTTTCTTTTTTCTACTTGCTTCTAAAATTTTACTTTTATGACCATATTGAGTAATTTCATTGTCATGTGCCATGTCATACTTTTCTTCTTTTTGTGTGCTTAGAGTTCAGTAAGTGTCTTGGATCTTTAGGTTTAATGTTTTCTCCAAATTTTGAAAATTTTCAGCCATTATTTCTTCAGATTTTTTTGCCACCTCCCTCCTGCCCCAATCCTTAGGGACTCCAGTTATACGTATATTAGGGTGCTTCAACATGTTACACTGTTCACTGCTTCTCTGTTCAGTTTTTAAATCTTTGTTATCTCTTGTTTTATTTTGAATAGTTTCTCTTGCTATGAATTCAAGTCCATTAATCCTTTCTTTTGCAACTTCTAATCCTGTGTTAATCCTATGCAGAGTATTTTCATCTCACACACTGCAATTTTATTTATAGAAGTTTGAGTATATTTTTAATCATCTGTGTTTCTACTTAACTTTTGGAACATATGACTACAGTATAACAAGTGTCAAAGTCCTTGTCTGTTAATTCTAACATTTGTATTCATCCTAGGTTGATTTTGATTGATGAACTTTTTTCCTCATAATTGTTTATATTATCCTGCTTCCTTGCATGTCTGATAGCTTTATATTAGATGCCAGATGTTGTGAATTTTATCTTGCTGGGTGCTGATAATTTTATATTCTTATAAATATTAAGCTTTGCTCTGGGATGCAGTAAAGTTACTTGGAAACAGCTTAATCCTTTCATATCTTGCTTGTAGGATTTTCTAGGTGGGACTAACACTGTGTTCAGTCTATGGTTAATTATTCCCCACTACTGAGGCAAAAGCCTTCTGTGTAATCAAAAAGCTCCATAAATTTTGAAGTTTTTCAGTTTGGCTTATTGGAACAGGCATTATTTCTAGCCCCATGTGAGCATCAGGTAATGATTCCTCTTATTCTTTCTCATATTTTTTCCTGAGCCGGGGCTAGTTTCCTCACATGTATGCTTTGATTAGTAATCTTCTGAATACCCGAGGGAGATTGTCTGCAGATCTCTTGAGTGCTTTCTCTGTACAGCTATCTCCTTTCTGGTATTCTGTTCTGTGATCACTAGCTGCCTTGATTTTGCCAGATCCCCAATACAATCTACTCAGCTTTGTGATTAAAATCTGTCTCCACCTGAGTTCTCCCTCCCTGAACTGTTGGCTGGCAATTCTTACTAAGCAGGCAGTAGGGATAGCTGTAGGGCTCACCTTGTTTACTGCTCATCTCTCAGGGATTCCTATCCTTTGTTGCCTGATGTCCAGTATCTTGAAAAACATTGTTTCATATAGTTTTCTAATTTTTTGTTGCTTGAGGAAAGAAGGTAAATCCAGTCTCTGATACTCATTTGTAAACAGAAATCTCAAACCACAATAAGAACCATCTTTTTGTGGTTAGTGCTAATTTTTGTCTACAAATAACATATATCCATTATTATATGTCAGGCATTCCGCATGCATGATCTCACTGAATCCTGATTCCTCATACCAATTCCACACGGTAGGCATTGCTTTTTGTTCCCACTGTTCAGATGAGGTAAATGAAGTTCAGCAAGATCAAGTAGCTTGGTCAAAGCCACACACCCAATAAGTAGAAGTTGACCTAAGACTTAATCCAGACCTATCTGAAACCAAAGGCTTTGATCTTAACAACATTGCTATCATTTTATGACTATCAACCTACCCATCATTTTTGTGTTATCATTAGTGCAGAGAAAATCATAATCAGTTTTAAGGCATTTAGAAGTACGATTAATTTTTCTCTAGTGTAGAGTTTAAAAGAGCGTATTAAGCCAAAAATAATTATCATACCAGAAATATTGTATGCCTTGAGTTTAGATAAATAAGTCTAAATGTCATCTTGTCAAGTCCAAATACCAATAGTTCTCTGTGCAGCTTCCAACGACACACCCTTTGAAAACGTATTTTTCTTTAATTGCAAAAGATACAAGATCTGTAGGAGTAACAGAATGCTTAATGTTGAGTAGTGCCAAATGCAGGTAAAACAGCTTGGGAAACACAAGTACCATTTGAAAGCTGTACCTAGGGTTTAGCAGGAGGTGTGTCATTTTATTCACAAACAAGTTACCCAGAATCACTGTAAAACTTTATTCTCCAAATAAACTGCTTTGGATGGAGTTGACAACTGTTACTAAACTGACTGACCCCAAAGTTCCAGAAACTTGGATAAAATGACGAATGGGGCCAGGGATTTGGAGAAGTAGGCTGTCCAAGGGCTAAGAAGAGGCTGGAGAGTTAGCATTGGAAAACAAAGATCCAGCAGGAAAGTCTGAGGGGTTTGGGCCTAATGCCCTGTTGTACCTATCCTTTGTGTACTAACCATATGAAAGAAAACAAACCTCTTAGGTGCACCTAGTTTCATAATTTTGTGGCTGAAAGTGAGAAGAACAAGGGGAAGGGATTAAGTCTTTCACCTTCCAGGTTATTCTCAACACTGCTTCCAGCATGACCTTTCTAAAATATGAATCTGACCATGTAGTTTCCCTAACTACAAACATTCACTGTTGCTTTAACAGGCCATACAAGGGCTTCTATGGTCCGGCATCTGTTCTTGTCTCATCTCTTATCATGAATCCATGCCTCAACTTTCTGCTGTTCTCTAAATGTGCCATGTTGTTTGCTGCCAACATGCTTTACGTATCTTCTCTATCTTCTGCTTCAAGTGGCCTGCCTCCACTTACCTTCATAGGAAAATCTTTCTTGTCCTTCAAATGACAGTTTAAAAGTCTCCCATTTGGTGAAAATATCTTTGGCTTGCTGAAGTAGATGTTATCACTTCCTCCTTATCCCAACACTGCATCTAGCCCTTAACTCAATGATCGCCTCCATCATACTATATCACATATATGTATGTTCACACCCAACTCATCTATTATACTGTTAGCTCCTGGTGGCAAGGAATATATCCTCCACCATATTGGACAGGACAAATGATAGATAAGTAGGTAACATGAACAGAAGGAAAAAAGCAAAGATGATAGAAAGCATGGACAGACTGGAAAAGGCTATTCTTAAAAAAATTTTTGGGCTTCCCTGGTGGCACAGTAGTTGAGAGTCCGCCTGCCGATGCAGGGGACACGGGTTCGTGCCCCAGTCCGGGAAGATCCCAAATGCCGCAGAGTGGCTGGGCCCGTGAGCCATGGCCGCTGAGGCTGCATGTCCGTAACATGTGCTCCGCAATGGGAGAGGCCACAACAGTGAGAGGCCCGTGTACCGCAAAAAAAAAAAAATTTTTTTTTGATTATTACATATGTTTTAAAACAGAGAGGTACTAAGTTAACTATCAAGGAAGAAAAGGCCTGCAGTTATCCGCAGCATCAAGACACATCTGTACTATTAGCTTGATGAGAAGATGCAAAAAATTATTTTAACTTACTCATCAATGACTCTGATTACTTTTCTTCATTTTATTTTTCTTTGTTGGTGAGCTTTTTAACCTGTACTGGCAGTATGGAGTAAGAAATTGCAGAGAACATTTAATTAAATAATAGCATATACAGAGCCACTCTTAAATAAAGCCCAAATATGTTTGTATTCTAATGTAATACAGTTAATGAGACATTTCTGATCTGATGTATCATTTGGTAGAGTTTTTATGAAGTTGAGATCCCTGTTGTCTTGACTTCCAAGAGGATACAATAAATTGTCATTGTGAGCTTCAGGCAGTGTGTATTTACTAACATGCAGTACTAAGTAAAACGTGACAGTACATGTACTGTGATTCTAGGGTGATTGTAAAGTCAAGAAATAAAAACACATTTATGGAAGGGCCCTTAAAAAGCAACTTGTTACCAGCCAAATCTTTCACTTAATAGATGGGAAAACTACATCCCAGGGATGTTAATTAACCTGCCCAAAATCATACGGTGAATTGACAGGAAAGTGGAAATAAGAACTCAGGCCTCCTGATTCCTAGTCAAGGATACCTTTTACCATACACAGGAGGGTATACTTTTTTACTATATGCAGGATGATATACTTTGTATACACAAAAATATCTTTTACTGATTATTTCAACAGACTATTAAAATATTCTTCATTTTCCTACTCTATACCTATATGATGCCAGATTATCTTCATATACTTCAATAAAAACAACATATTGCGAATGATTGAATTCACTTGCTTCAATGAGAATTTTACTTTTCTCAATAAATATTTAAAAATAAATATTTTTGTTTTGCAAAAGAGTTATTTTTCATAAAATTTTATTTATGTTAACACAATGGATTTATTATTGTTATTTCTAAATGAACTACTAAATAAATATTTTTAAAATCTCAGTTTTAACTTCAAATATGATACATTTTGATAGAGATAACCCACATATACAAAAGTTCTGTGGAGTCTCAATAATTCAAAAAATACATAAAGGGATCCTGAGACCAAAAAGTTTGAGAACCACTGCTATATATTAATTTGTTCAATAAATACTCATTGAAAGTCTAATACTGTAGTGAAAGCTAGGGGATAATGTGGTGAGCAACACAGACATAGTCCACGAAGTCATGGAAATTATGAGCTTAATGGGAAAATGGACAATAAACAAATAACATATTCAATAATAAACTAAGCACAAGTTTTAATAAGTGCTACTTAAGAAAGAAATAAACAGGGTGAGGAGTTAGTAACTGAAAAAGATCTTATCCTACTATGCCCTGCTTTCATCCCTCCATTCTCTCACTTCTTTCTCTACAACAACTTTGTAGTTTTACAGCTATTACTTTTACCTGTCAAGACCTCCTTTACTCTTCTGCTGGCGATATCATTCTAATTGTTTTTTGAAGAGCGGCTTTTCCAGAAGTGGATGAATGACTCAGTCCTAACAAAAGGAGTGTATCATCTTCCCAACCAGAGTACTCAGGGAGGGCTATATGATACAAATTCAACTAGAGAGTTCTGGTGTACTCAGATCAAGAGTGATAATGACCATGTAAGCCTAGAGGCATATAGACCACAAGGTAGAGAGAATGTACCTGAGAACAAAGCCAACACTGTGAAAATCAGAGGCAATAAATGGAGAAAGAAATGAGGAAAGAGATGAAGATATGTACAGGTGAAAAGAAAATGAGAAAAAAGAAAATGAGGGGGAGAGGGATATTATTCTATTATGAAAACCAATATATTACATTTACTGTTTTCTTTCCGTGTTTTTGCAAGCTACCTTATCTCACATTCAATCCATTTTCTTTATGAACCACATTCAACATGAAGAAAGTACCAGAATAATTGTAGCAAACACTTATGTATCCATGATCCAGAATTAACAAGTAAGACAAGTGAATTCTTTCCCATCCCTTTCATTTCCCTAATTCCCCAATAGAATCACTATCTTGAAGTCATTGTTTATACTTATTGTCTATTTTTGTACTTTTACATCACAAGGTATATACCAATGACTAATACATAATATCATTTTTGTGTTTAAAAGTTTATATAAGTGGAACTATACTGCATATCCATTTGTACTTAATATTTTCCACTTAGTATTACATTAATTTTAAATATTTTCATTTGGAACGGTTTTTTTTCTGCTCTTAGAATTTCATTATATGAATTGACCACAACCTGTTTATATAGTCCTCTATTAATTTATATGTAGAGGTGTAAATGATAGGTCATAGGGTAATCTGGGTATGGGTATCTTCAACTTGACAAGATATTGCCAAATCTCTCTCCAACATGATTGTGACAATTTTGTTGCCAATTTACAGTAGATGAGAAATTCTGTTTTATCAGTCCCTTATCAATAATTAGTATAATCAGACATATTGATTTTTGCTAATCTAAAGGAATGAAACTGTTCAATATTACATTTTTATTTTAATGAGCATCCTCTTCATAAGTAATGAGTTCATGCATCTTTGCATATGTTTATTGACTAAGGATTCCTTCTCTGTGAATCAGCTGTTTTTATATTTTGCTCTTTTTATTGTTATATAGGAATCTATTCATTCAACCAATATTTATTGTCTACTGTTTACCAAGCTCTGTTCTGGGTACTAGGGATCTAGCAGTAAACAAAACAGACAAAAATCTCTGCCCTCATGGAGCTTATATTCTAGTATAGGAGCTATTTAAATATTCCTTATACAAGTATCAGCTCTTATATTTCAAACATCTTTTCCAAGTTTCTGGCTTGTATTTATCTTTGTGGGGGGTTTTGATATACAGAGGTTTTAAATGTTAATGTAGTCATAATTATCAATATTGTATATTATGCTTTGTGCTCTTTGGATTTTATTTAAGGAATTCTTCCTTACTCCCCAATTTTGTGGTATTTGCTTATATTTCTTGCAACGTTTAAAAAAAATTTTTCCTTTCACATTTTGTGATATGGTATAAATTAAGGCTTTTATTGTATCTTTTCATATACATAAATGTTTCAATAATATGTTTGAATAATCAGTTCCATCATCACTGGTTTATAATGTTCTGTAATATATCGTTTCTACATATAAATAAATGGGCTTTTTTCCTGGGTCCTCCATTCTGCCTTCTCAGTGCTTAGCATCATGCCAGTAGCACAGAGTTCCTCAATTCATAATTGAAACCTAACAAATAATAAATGATTATTCTTTTAATCCTAAAGAAATATTCAGAGATGCATGTACTAGGATGTTTTTCACAAATCTTGAATAATAGAAAAATAAAGCTTTTACATAATGAACATACCCAACATTGAAAGACTGATTAAAAATGTATACTATGTTTAGACCATGAAATAATGTGTACTTTTTGAAAACTAACCTGATATACATAAACTTACTGACATGGTGATATGTTCATAGCTCACTAATTGGGGGGTGGGTAAAAAACTCAGGTTACAACAATAAGATGGCATTTTATTCAAAGAATCATATTACAACATACACAGAGAAGAACATCTGTAATGATAGACACTAAATTGGTAAAAGATGGCTATTTCAGTGAAGTGGGATATTTCTTTTCTTTTCTTTTTTTTCACTCATTTGTATTTTCTCATTATCCAAAATATTTTCCTAAGCAATTGTTTAAATAATTCCATTAATCTCAGCTTCCTTTTCATAACCCTAACGGGTGAATGTATTATTTAATACTCAATGAACTTCACTGGGGGAGACCATGTAGTAGAAAGAACATTTGTTTTGAAGCCTATGGTGATATAGCATAGGTGAAGTCTCATGTCAGAATGGGTATGAAAAATACTGTCTTAAATCATGTTTCCAACAAAATCATTCCCAAAGACAGTAAAGTAGAATGACTATTCTGACAGAGATTTTCTTCTTGGAGCTATGTCCCCAGAACATGCGTTGTGCAAATAAATATACCTTTGTGTGTGTTTGTGTACATGCACGTGCTTGTATTCAATGTTGTTGTTGTATTGCTCCACCATAAAACAGCAGTGCTCAATACATTTTGATTTGAAGAGAATGGTAACAATTTATGATACTGAATCTCTGTGTGAAGTCAAATAACTTTGGGCTAGGTTTCAGGAAATAGGACACTAAAAAGGTCATGTTTTACAGCTAAAATTTACTCTGTTATAATTTTGAATAATAAATCATTGTGGAACTTACCAAAAGTTCAAAGCCAGCTTTTTCTATGGTTACCATCACAAATAGCGAAGAACGTGAAGATTAATTGTAATCCATTTTAAAATAAAGCTATGTTATAAATTGTATAATTATATCTATACATAGCATTTTGAATTTTTACCAATATCCAAGAAATGTGGTGTGTTAATGCATATACATACGTACATAAATAAAAGATGACAAATTCCCCTTGTGAGGCTTAATATAAAGAGCCTTGCAAAGTTTTATATATATATATATATATATATCAGAAACAGAATTTGCTTTGCATTATATTCAGGACACAATGAGAAAAATGCATGCCTTTTAAAACACTGAAAGCATTTATTTAATGAGAAGTTGTGTTTCACCTCTAAGGAACTAGCATTGCTCTTGTCTACAGAAGACATCAGTAGAATCTTGACCTTGCCTCACATACCTTCATTCTGTGGTTTACAATTACTCTATATCCCCAACCTCTTGTTAAGACATCCTCTCTTTTCTTTACTGATACTGGATATTCATCACTTTCCTTAAAGCCCTCTCAAAATACTCATGTTTTCCATTCTCCAGCTACTTCAAGGTCAAGAAGTAATATCGTCATCCTACTTCCAGATCATTACTCCACCATGCTCATGCAAAATTCTTTGCTTTTGGAGGCTTATGGCATTCAGCTATAACACCTTCTAAATCTTTTTGTTATTCTACCTACTTACTTATTGGTTAATTCCTTAATTCAGGGGTCAGCACACTATAGCTCATACGCCAAATTTATTCTGTGTTATTTTGGAAATAAAGATTTGGAATACAGTCATGCTTGTTCACCTTATGTAGTATCTATAACTGCTTTTACACTACAACAACAGAGTTCAGTAATTGCAAAAGAGGCCATATGACCTTCAAACTCTAAAATATTTACTACATGGCCCCTTATAGTAGAAGTTTGCTAACATTGAATTATTTGGCACATTCTCACAATTGTCTCCTTCTCAAGCCCTGTCATTCTCTTTCATGGCTTAAGGATGATCCAAACAGCATTTCTCAGTGCCTTGATATCTTCTTTTTCAAAGTCAATCATCTCTACTCTCCTCCAGTGACCTTCCTCCATGATCATCCTCCAGATCTTGTCAACACCCGAAACTGTTTCATTTCTTTAATCTTAAACTCAAATATCCCACTCTCAGGCCACAGCTACACTTACTATTCTTTGTTATGGAAAACGCCAGATAGGGGAATGTGAGGGATATCCACAAAAAAGCTATACTTGTCTGCATGTGATAAAGAAGTACATGCCAATAGAGAGTAAGAAGGCGAATACAAAGACAAAACTTTGGGTCATATTCAATTTTGCCAACTAGAGAAGCCATGGATGGATTCTGATTAGGAACTATCAGAGAGGTAGGAGGAGGGCTAGGAGTATGCAGTATTGTGGAATCCATGAGAAGGTAGCTGACAAGGAAAATATTGTCAATAATGTCAAATGCTGCAGAGAAGTCCAAATGTATCAGGATTGAAGTGCAGGGAGGAAGAAATATTCCTTTACCCTTTTAGGTTCTTCTGGCTGGCCTAAGAATTCAATTGACATGAGACAGATTAACAGGAGAAAATCAGACAAAATTTAATAACATGCATACATGAGAGAGACCCAGGAGAACTTGACAAAATGGCTTAAACCCTCCCCTTAAATACCATCTTCAGCTAAAGACAAAACAGGATGTGGATGTAGTTAGTGGTTTGGATTATGAAGGGGAGAAAGGCAATTGACATGGAGATGGAAATGCAAATGTTTGGTAAATAAATGTTTGCTGGGCCAGGCAGAGACAATGGGACACAGACAGGAATTTTAACCAACAGACTTTTCTAGGTTCCTCCCTGTCTGCATATCTAGTTGAAACTATAGTTATCTATGGGGTTGGCTCCCTTCTGGAGCACGGAGCACGTCCTCCATCTACATTCTTTAGGCAGTTAGGGGGAAGGTCAAATGTTCTTCCTGAGTCTTTTGGGCCTTGATTGTCATCAGCTTGAAATAATCCACATGCCAAAGAGACATTTTGAGGTGGCAAATTTTGCTCCCCTACAGAAGCAAAGTAGTGCATGTGTCATATAACACTGGAAGAAAAACTGCCTCAGCTTATGTCTTTCAAAGATCCTTATGGATCATAAGTTTCATTAGATTGTGCAAAACTATTTTTCAGTGGATATATATTCCTAAGAATAATAACATTACAATTTAAAATCTAGCAAAGGTTCTGAAATCACACATTTAAATAAATATATTTTGTGATTTTTCTTTTTGTAATGCGAGTGCCTGACTTAAGCTGTGATTGCAAAGGCACAATAAACACATCTCAATAAACACATTGTCAGCCACAGGACTAGATAAAGGGCCTGGATGCCACCCATGAAACAACTTTGTTTTAGAGATCCTGATTGGTTTAGAAAACTGACCATTTGTGCCATTTGTGGACTTTTTTTGTTTGGTGGGGTTTTGTTTTTTGTTTTTCCCTCTCTCCCATACTTTAAATTCTTGCTTATGGTTTTTTTTTTGTTTTGTTTTCCTGCGGTACGCGGGCCTCTCACTGTTGCGGCCTCTCCCGTAGCAGAGCACAGGCTCCGGACGCGCAGGTTCAGCGGCCATGGCTCACGGGCCCAGCCACTCCGCGGCATGTGGGATCTTCCCGGACCGGGGCACGAACCCGTGTCCCCTGCATCGGCAGGCGGACTCTCAACCACTGCGCCACCAGGGAAGCCCTCACTTATGTTTTAAATTCAGTAATAAAGAGTGAGCTGGTGAAATCCTAGACCCTCACTTTCCACCCAGATAAAAAGCAAAATCCCCAGGTCAGCGCTAGATCTCTCTCTTTCCACAGCCTTGCTGTCTGTTTGCTGATGTGCCTTGTACGCTCCAGGGCTTGTAAATAATAAACTTGTTTTTTCCTTCATAGTTTCCTGGTGGTTATTGCTGAAAGGTGTCTTGCAATTAACCATAGTAAGAACCGCAAAGATCAGCCCAGCTACAGCACTGGCTTCGAAAAGAGAGATGTCAGTGGGAAGCTGACCAGGGCCCAGGTGAGAGCTCCCAGGCATTTCTAGTCAATACCGTTACTATTGATAGGCTGAGACTGGCACCTAACACCCTCCCTTAGCTCCAACTCTCTCCCCAAGTATCTACAACAATAACATTGTAATATTATCAAAATATTGTTTCTCAGACTGTTAAATTATATGGGAAGTATTGCCAAATGAGTAATAAATCTTCTCAGGTTATATTGTATGGTGAATATTATTAATGTAGATATTCTAGAAGTTATACAGAATTCCTAAAAATCTGATAGGTTCTGGTAAAATGTTATCAGTCATAACTCTAGTTATTATCTTAAAGAGTTGTATGTCACAACAGTAGCCAAGTTTCTTTGTCAATTGCATTGTAATCAGATTTTAAACGTGCCTTAAGTCTTTTGTCATTATAGACACTTACAGTTTCACTCTAATACCTTTGCAAAAATGCTTCCTCTTCAAGAAGATTTATAGAAAGGACTTTTGGATAAATATGTTTCTAAATTTCAGACCATAATGCTGAACTGGGTCAGAAATTGAAGAATTCTAATGAAAAACCTGATGGCTTCATAAAGCTGTTAGCAAAAAGGATTACTTACATAGGACTGAGTGAACTGGTGAATATGTTTATAATTTTCATGGTTTTTATCTGAAAAATTACTGGTTTAAATCCGTGATAAGCCCTTGGCGTGACTTTCCTAGCCCTGATAGGTCTTTTAAAAGTTCAGTCTGAGACTTCCTATAAAAGTTTCAGCAAGCAAAAAAGCGTATATGATCAATTATAATTATATAAATCATCAGGCCAAGTTTATTGAGACCAGACTTATTTTGCAAACAAATTAGCCTTACTTTGGTTATATTTGGTAAAAAAAAAAAAAAAAAAAAAAAAAAAAAAGGGTAATTTTAGAGAGAAAAAGATGTTTCAGTGAATATTAAGTTCCAGTTTTGTTAATGGAAGTCTATATTTACTAAGACTCACTTCTCAGATAGTTCCTTGTTGTTATGTTATATTAATGTAAAGTTTAATTGAATTATTAACAGGACACTCTAAGTTTGTTTCTGAAGCTTATCTCACTAATCTATCTTTGGATGAAGATCAGATGCCCTACAACCTGCAACCAGGGGATTATGCATACTGGAAAAGACATAAAGTACTATCTCCAACCTAGACAAAAGGACCCTTATCAGGTACTCTTAACTAGCTCATGCACAGTGAAACTGAAGGGAATTGACTCTTGGATTAATTCCCACTTACAAAAGACCCCTGCACCAGACTGGTCTATAGAGAGGACTGCTGAGCTCAAAATCACCTTAAAACAATGCTCAGAGGAGAAACGGCACTCACACTAGGACGAGAAGAAGATGACATCAGAAGTAGACAGCTAGCCCAGGATCCTGGACCTGACTCGTATGATCATTTTATAATGTTTTCTTGACTTCTTGGACATTTGCACATGAATCAAAAGTTTTTCTGGGGCTTCCCTGGTGGCGCAGTGGTTGAGAGTCCGCCTGCCGATGCAGAGGACACGGGTTCGTGCCCCGGTCCGGGAAGATCCCACATGCTGCGGAGCAGCTATTATAAGCATGATCCTATGCTAGTTTAAAAAATCAGTCCAATTGTTGGGTTTGTGGCCAATTACCTGTTTCTAGCACTTCTAGGTTACCTGGGTGGATTTCTCCATTCCAAGGCTCTAATTGGTTGGCTCTTAGGAAATTTATTTTAAAAGAAAAATTATAGTCATGTTCAGGCTACTATTGATATTACTAGAGGGTATCCCCTCACTTGACCAATTAATAATGCCTGCTCTGACCCTGGCCATAAATGTTAACTTTCCTCTATTACTCAAGTTCAACCAGAGCAACAAGCAAAATTTTAGCCAAAGAATAAAACCTTCCACAATTATGGGATGGATTTATGTAGTTAACACCAGACTATGGTAATTTAAGTGTAAAGGCTCCTCTATGTTGGGAACAATTAAATCGTACTAAGGATAATCAGTCTAGTAACATTAGGAAATTAAGCTGGATGCTTTATGGACAGTGCCAATATATAATTTCCCTTAAAGATAAGGATTGGTACAGAACAGAATAAGTCAGATGACCTGGGATATACTGGGCTGCACCTAATAGAAGTTCTTGGCTTACTTCTTGCTTACGACCTTACTAATGCTGCTAGCTATGTTATATTTATTGCCTGTTTTACAAAATTGTTGTTTATTACATCACCAAATGAGTGATGAGCCTCTTATAAAATGAAGGCATATAGTTCCCTATGAGATCAATGATGGTAATAGTGTAACTCTAGATATAAGAAGAAGCAATAAGAGGGAATATTTTCCTGGACCATAAGGGACTAGTAAGGCAGGTGGTCCAGAGATTTTGGCCACTGTTAACAGAGCCTAGTCCAGTAATAGCACATTGAGTAGCCTATCAGTGAAATCTTCACCAGACCTGGGAATGAGTGTTCCTAGCACCGTGGAATGAAATGGTCATGAAATGTCTTCCCCCCCAAACCATGGTTGAACTTATGACCATGAAGGGGCCCTGTCAACTGGAAACTGGCACTTGCCATCTACCTCTACAAAGATTAAATCATGAGCTGCTGCAGCTTCTGACCCTCGACACGCCCTGAAAGGAGTTCAGGGTGGAGAGCAGGAATGAGGCACTCTGTGCTCTAGGAAAAACTGTCAGAACAGGACTTCAGATAGTTAGACACTTTCAGGAGAATCTTTATGAGTCCCAATTCTTGCATCTTCTCTGACCTAGAGAAACACTAACATCATTGATGGTGACATCTGCTTTGGCTATTAAGGGGAAAATTACAATTAAAAGTTAAAATGTAGTAACTATGGTTCAGACATCCAAGGAAATAACTAGGTGACACTATGGGTGTGATTTCAGACAAGTCCTTGCATTGCCAAGAACTTGAGTTTCTGAGCTGTGTCAGACTTGGGATGCCACCAACCATTCTCAAAACAATGTCTCCTGGCAGCTGGTAACTGCAACCTTACTTTTTAAAGGTCTCCTCTTGTAACGATTACATATTTTAGACAATGAAACTGCTCTGGATCATACATTAACAAAAAGAAGAGACATGTATGATGACCAATAGCACCTGTTATCTATGTGTTAATACTGCATTAAAAGTTAAAACCTACTTAGATAAAACTAGACAGCTGGCTACCTGGCTACAAGTCTCCCCAAAGTGCCAGGTCTAGAATCTAGACTCTAGAGTCAAAAATTTCCATTTTAGGTTACAGAATGAATTAAGGGTAAAAGATAATGAGATGTTTTTAAACTGCACACATTCAATGTGACACAGCTAAGAGAGATGGGAACATTTTTCCTGTACTCGGTGTCTTAATATTACCTCCTATTCATCATCCTTCCCATATGGGAAAGATGACACTTAAGACACTTCTCCAGTGGGTAAACCATTGGAAGTTTTAACTAATTCTGACACACTTAAATTTTAACTATTAACAAAGGGATTTTTAAAGATATCAACAAATTTAAAATGATGAATAATTCAATAACTATTAAAATTAAAGCAAAGGAATTATAGCTACTTTGGTTCTCCTTCCATTTCTGATCCTTCTGAATTTGGAATCTCCTCTTTCTCTCTCTCTGTCTCTTTCTCTCCTTGTCTGTCTCATCCACATAAAAACCAGTTTAGTTTTGTTCTGAAATTAGGCTATTAATTATGTTTTTTTTTCTATGTGATGTATATATTTCCATTGCTTTGCATCAAATATCAACGCTGTTTTGCATTTTTAAAAAAATAACAGCAAGAAGGAACAGCAATTAGCAATTAGATTTTAATTGACTCTCATTTCTAAGAGCCAGATGAAGCATATTTTGTCAATAGCATGTCAACGTCATAGTCATATCTTTCATTCTTTAAATCCATTCTTTAAAATGGCCAATCAATAAAAGAGTAATTTAACAATTATTTACCAAGTTAATACTATATGAGAGACATTGCCATAGGCAAATACAAGCCCTAAAAATTTTTACGATGCAGTAGGGGACACTGAAAAGTAAACAGATAATTTTTCTTTTTTTTTTTTAGCGGTACGCGGGCTTCTCACTGCTGTGGCCTCTCCCGTTGTGGAGCTCTAGACGCGCAGGCTCAGAGGCCATGGCTCCCGGGCCCAGCCGCTCCGCGGCATGTGGGATCCTCCCGGAGCGGGGCACGAACCCGCATTCCCTGAATCGGCAGGCGGCTCTCAACCACTGCGCCACCAGGGAAGCCCCAGATAATTTTTCAATGGTAGTAAGAGGTACAGAATATAACCAGGTACAAGGCAAGCATGGGTTAAGGAAGTGACAGTGAGTAAAGTCTTGGGAGATTAGGAGAGTTTCTCATAGGAAGTAACTACAACTCATTCAAACTCTAGGATCACATCTGCCCCCAACTCTCATATAAACACAAGTATCACTAAAGCAACAGAAGGAAGTAAGAATATTTTGAGTCTGTCAGAAATCGCACAGAACAAAGACCTTCAAATTAAGGAGAAAAAGTTCTTAAAGAACTGTGAAAGGTGGTTAATCTTCTAATTACCATTTCAAAGGAAAGTGATAGAGGGGATAGCACACACAGGATCTGTGAAAGCCAAGGCTTCAAACACTGCTTAGCTGGGTCTTCCTCTATTCTTTTTGTGGCTGCTGAGGTCCAAAAGTTATACTTGCTCTACTCTTTCCTTCTTTCCTCCTCTATCTTACTTTCCTATCCATTTAAAACATTTTTGTCTTTACTGCTGTTCTCTTTACAAAGGCTCTAAGAGATAATTTACATCTAGTTTTAGGTATTGGTTGAATTTCTGACTCTCATTGTTTGCCTAAAGATCAATTGAGATGAAATTTTATTTTTTCCAATGATGAAAACCTTCCCTGAGAGAAAACTCATACCAGAAAAACTCTGAAATGGGGATTGAGACTGAACGCTGTTAAAGAAAAAAAAAATTCATGACGCTTGTTAAAATGGTAAGGTAGACATTATTCAGGACTATCACAGTAGGTGTAGGTATTACTCCACTGGTGTTTTGCAGTAAGGAAGAGAGATTGGACTCAACTCCAAATACAATATAGAAAAGTGGGGATTATAGTCAAGGAGAAGAGGTGGGGTGGAGGGAGATATTTCTGGGTGGAAACTTACTACGAGGAAATATCATGGGTATGGGTGAATTCTAGCTAAGCAGTCTTAACAGGATTCTTGCTGAAGGCAGTCCAGATATCACCTGAGGGATGTCGGAGGATGAGGAATTTGATCAGATGTTGAGAGCCATCAGATATCAAGGGAGGGGGATTGCAGCTAAACTTACTTAGCAGATTGCTTGCTAAAATTGGGCTCTTGTTGACATGTCTAAGGATGGAGCTTAGTTGAAAAAGAGCTCAGAGGAAACTGGAGTTTGGTCAAGGAAAGAATCTGTCAGTCCCTTCTCTGGTTCAAGGAGAGGAGTTATTCTTTTCTTTGAACAATGTAAGTCCATTTCTCATTTGGGTGGCTTTTTGTTCATTAAGGACCAGCTGAATCATCTGTTGGTACATGGTAGTAGAAGATCTTTGTTGCATGGTGCTAGAAGTCAGACATTTAAGGAGTGGAATTTCTATGAAAACAAAAGAATAACAAAGATTCATAGCTGGAAACCCAGTTTCTAAGTCCAGAAGGCAGCCGGTCAAGATTTCGAGATGTTGAGCTCAAAGGAGGCAGTGGTCATCCAATGAATTTCCTGGTTTACAGTTTGAATGTCTTTGTTGATGACATGAGGTGTTCCAGTAACTTTTTCGTGGCTGACACAGCAGCAGACATGCAGGTCACCCATACATGATCTGTCATGGTGATTTATTTGAAGTTTATATTAAGTTCAGCTCTAGCTTGCAGTACTTTGGGAAAAGGATAATATTAGTTCTCAGTGATGACAAGACAGTGGGAGAAATTGGAAATGTTAGTTTGGAGAGCTGTAGCCACATATTGAAGAAAACTAGAAAAATTGAGACTGTATGGGATATGCTACATTTTTCCACGGAAACACAAAATTTCTCTCTACCGTCACCCCCATTTTTATTCTTGTTTACCAAACAAGACTGATCTCATTAGACTTGGCCTTATTATTTACATAAGTGCAGCAAAAATGATGATTGACCACATAAGCCTTTTTGAGTTTGCTTTGCTGGAACTTATCATAAGGAATCTCAGATTACACTTTTAAAAGACTCTTGAGGCTAGGAAGCCAAAACAAGAACTTCCAACCAGACATCACTTGCGGCATCTATAGATTTGGTTCAATTCCTCTCTTATTCAGATCCGCAAAATAAGCTTAAGATTCCTGGGTCTGCCAGGAAGTGACCTTCCTTACTCACCTGCAAGCCTGCGAACACTCTAACCCAGACACTAGGAAGGTTTTTCCAAAAGGGCTTTATAGGTTTTGGCTCAATAAAGTCAGCCTTAATTCCTTAGACCAGATTCTATGTGCATCATTTTCAAATATGACATTCTAGTATAAGCCTTGGTTATATAATCAATGTTTCCAACTATTGGAACTGTTACAAGAGGAATAGATTCGTTTTGAACTTATACAAGTAATTGTATTGCCATAAAAATAAGAATATTCAATAAGATTTTTTTAATTCTGGAGGTATCAGGCGAGAAGAAAAAAAAGTGTTTCATTTCTGTTTACAAAATATAATTTACTAAATAATTGTGAGTTATAGATAGCTAAAGAGAAAAGGGTTCCTTATATCAGGAAAATAAAACATTAAATAACTAGCAATGTTCAAAACAAAAACCATAATCATCCTTTATCAATTCATTCAGTCCCATGTAATTAATATTTGTTCTTATTGATCTTGGATTAGCAGTTTCATGAACCCATAAGCTTCTCCACTAGAATTCCAGGACTGGTTACTCAGTCCAGTGGTATGGTCTGAAAGTTATTAAAACAATGCCATCATGAAGCATTCTGGCCTTTAACTGATTGCAAATGTTTTTTAGAGAAGAAACAAAGTAAAACAATAGCTATCTGTGAATGATAAAAGACTTAAAATGGTCATAGTTAAAGGTCTGATGAGAGTTCATTTGACAAGGAAATTTGGTTAATTGTTGGCATACAACATTTAAAATAGTAAGTAGAATTATGACTGACAATATTTAATCGGGACATACCATGGACAGCAAGAGTACTGACAAATGTCTATGAATTTCATATAATTTCTGAAATATTTATTTTAATAACATTTACTCATACTAATATAATATAGGGAAGAGTAAGCACCTCTTCTTATTTGACAACACTTTTTTATACAATTCAACATATCAAGTAAAACAAATTATTTTCAACATTTTTCTTTATAAGTTGAAAGACCAAAACCTTTGAGATTTTTCAGGACGATTTGAGAAATCTCAAGGTTAGTTCTAAAACAAGATTTCATTTAGGACTTAATTTGGGGGGAAGCAAAGTTGCCAAAAATGTAAAAAAACATTAGTTCATTTAAATGTGAGAAGTCCTGCTTCTCTTAAATAATCAAGGATATGATAAAGTGTGGGACTCGAGGGACATTGTTCCAGCTAATGATTAAGAACTCTCCAGACAATAGGGGCTGCTTAGACAATGGGTGAATTTCCAGGATGTCCGGCCCCCTTCCGAGAAGGAGGGAGATAACAAAATGTAAAAAAGGTGTCTGTCAAAGACCAATCAGGCAGCTGGGGAGAAGGAGGGAGATAAACAAAATAGGTGTCTGTCAAAGACCAATCAGGCAGCTGGGGACAAGTTCCCTCTCTGGTCCGAGCCTAAGCCGGGACCAATCAGCAGGAGAACACAACCAAATCTATAATTTACATACGGGGAAGTGGGAACCTATAAAACTGACATATTCGCGCCCAAAAGGGTTCCTTCTTCGACCTCCTGCGTGAGGACCAAGGAACCCCGGTGCACCGGCCTTCAATAAACCTCTTGCGTTTTGCATCGACTTCCGACTCTTGTTGTTTCCTGGGCGAGTCGAAACTCCTAGGAGACCGCGCAGGTCTAACATTTGGGGGCTCGTCCGGGATTCCACTCGCCCCGGACCACAAGAACATCGGGAGTTGGAGGTACCAGGTAAGCTCGAGCTTGATTGTCTGTTTGTCCCTTGTTCTTTGTGGGCCATTATCGGAGGAAAGCCGTAAGAATCGGCTTATTATGGAATCTGTATCGGACCTCTGGCTAGGCAGACGTGCTAATAGCCGGCGTCCATGAGCCCTAGGGGACGCCCTAGTGGCTCATCTGGAAGGAGAGGCAAACTCTGTCTCCCCTTCACTCGGTTTCGGCAGTTCCCTTGGTGGTAACTGCCATCTGAAGAAGTTTCGGTTTTGAAGCGAGCTCGCGGTGGCCCATACGTATATGTGTTTCGTGGAGTTTTAACTGTTTCTGTATTGTGGTCTATTCTTCTTCTCTGACGGACGACAATGGGACAAACTATGACGACTCCTCTTTCCCTTACCCTAAGCTATTGGACCGAAGTTCGGGCCAGAGCCCATAATTTTTCGGTAGAGGTAAAGAAAGGAAAGTGGCAGACTTTGTGTGCCTCTGAATGGCCAACATTTCAGATAGGATGGCCCCCCGAAGGATCCTTTTTATTAGACAAGATTAAGCTGCTGAAGTCTAAGATATTTAATATAGATCCCCACGGACATCCAGACCAAGTACCATATGTCTTGGTCTGGGAAGATTTAATTCTCTCCCCACCTCCGTGGGTCCGGCCCTTTGTTTCCTCAACAGGTACGTCCGCGCATACATCAGCAGCGTCGGAGATATTAGCCTTAAAGAAAAACCCCAACACGGAGAAGCTACCCGACGCCCCGGATCTACCGAAGGCGATTTATCCTGACCCGCAGTCCGATTTGCTGCTTTTGGATTCCCCACCCCCTTATCCTCCGGCCCCGAATCCCCTACCACCTAGAGGACCCCCAGCTCCACTGCCCTCGGCACCAAGGGAACCATCCATGATGGAAGAAGAAAGGGGTCCCTCAGTGGGCACTAGGAGCCGGAGGGCAATCTCCCCGGACTCCACTGCCCTACCTCTTAGAGAATATGGCCCCCCCGATGGCCAAGGGAATAGACCTCTCCAATATTGGCCCTTTTCCTCTGCAGATCTTTATAATTGAAAAATGCATAACCCAACTTTTTCCGAAAATCCACAGGCCCTTACCGCTTTAATAGAATCTCGTTTTCTCCCACCAGCCCACATGGGATGATTGTCAGCAGCTGCTCCAGACTCTCCTAACGACTGAGGAGAGGCAACGGGTTCTTTTAGAAGCCAGAAAAAAAATTGTATTAGGCGCCAATGGGCAACCTACCCAGCTGCCTAACGAGATTGATGCTGGTTTCCCACTCGTCAGGCCAAACTGGGATTTCAATGCCCCGGAAGGTAGGGAGCGCCTGAAAATGTATCGCCAGGCTCTGGTGGCGGGTCTCCATGGAGCGGCCAGACGGCCCACTAATTTGGCTAAGGTAAGGGAAGTAACTCAGGGGCCCCAGGAATCGCCAACTGTGTTCCTGGAACGTGTAATGGAAGCCTTTAGACGCTTTACCCCTTATGATCCAACTTCGGAGGGACATAGGGCTACTATAGCAATGGCTTTCATAGATCAAGCGGCCCTTGATATTAAGAAGAAATTACAGAGGCTAGATGGCTTGCAGGGATTTTCGCTTCAGGAGTTAGTAAAAGAGGCAGATAAAGTATGTAACAAAAGAGAAACAGAGGAAGAGAAGGAAGAAAGAAAGCAGAAAGAGCAGGAAGCCCGTGAAATAAGACGGGATAAGAGACAGGAGAGGAATTTAAGTAAGATACTGGC
This sequence comes from Tursiops truncatus, assembly GCF_011762595.2. Lineage (NCBI taxonomy): Eukaryota > Metazoa > Chordata > Mammalia > Artiodactyla > Delphinidae > Tursiops > Tursiops truncatus. The sequence goes on from NC_047055.1 coordinate 10,258,413, forward strand.
CACTGTGGTTGGAGGAAGAAATATAGGGGATAGAAATAGGCAGGAAGAGCGAACGGCAGACAGAAGGCAGCCATTAGACAAGGACCAATGTGCCTACTGTAAAGAAAAAGGACATTGGGCGAGAGAATGCCCTAAGAAAAAGAATGGAGGAAGGCCAACCAAAAACAAAATCTTAACATTGAAAGAAGAAGACTAGGAAAGTCAGGGCTCGAACCCTCTCCCCGAGCCCCGGGTAACTCTTAAAGTGGAGGGGGAACCTGTTCAATTTTTGGTAGATACCGGAGCCCAGCACTCCGTCCTTCTCCACTCAAAAGGTCCTATCTCAGCTAAAAGGTCATGGGTACAAGGAGCCACTGGGAATAAACAATATTCATGGACCACACGAAGGACAGTAGATCTTGGGATTGGACGAGTAACCCATTCATTTTTGATTATTCCGGAATGCCCCTATCCTTTGCTGGGAAGAGATTTACTCTTGGGGGCTCAAATTCACTTTCAGCCAGAAGGTCCCACCATAACTGATAATAAGGGAAGGTTACTTCAAATATTGACTATGAAATTAGAAGATGAATATAAATTATACGAGCAGCCTTCATCCTCACGAGTTAATGTTACTGATTGGGTAACTCGGTTCCCTCAAGCCTGGGCAGAAACTGCCGGAATGGGGATGGCCAAAAATCGGCCCCCGGTGCTAGTGGAACTCAAGGCAACTGCCACCCCAATAACAGTCCGTCAATACCCCATGAGTAGAGAAGCCAAAGACGGTATCCGTCCCCATATACAGAGGCTGCTAGACTTGGGCATCTTAATAAGATGTCAATCAGCATGGAACACCCCTCTCCTGCCGGTAAAGAAACCAGGAACAAATGATTATCGGCCGGTGCAGGATCTACGAGAGGTAAACAAACGGGTGGCAGACCTCCACCCCACAGTTCCAAACCCTTACAACCTCCTGAGCACTCTTCCACCTCAACATACGTGGTATACTGTTTTGGACCTTAAAGATGTTTTTTTCTGTTTAAGACTCTCTCCCCTGAGCCAACCCTGCTTTGCCTTCGAATGGAAAGATCCAACATCGGGAATGTCTGGTCAGCTGACATGGACACGGCTACCTCAGGGATTTAAGAACTCCCCGACCATCTTTGATGAAGCCCTCCATCAGGATTTGGCATTATATAGAGAATCAAATCCCCAGGTAACATTACTCCAATACGTTGATGATATTTTATTAGCTGCTGAGACCCAAGAAGATTGTATCAAGGGTACTGAAAAACTGTTAACGGAACTTGGAACCCTGGGATATAGAGCCTCAGCCAAGAAAGCACAAATATGCCAACAACAGGTCAGTTACCTGGGGTATCTATTAAAAGGGGGGCAAAGATGGCTCACGGAGAGCAGAAAGGATACGGTGGCCCAAATTCCGGCTCCCAAAAACGCCAGGCAGGTTAGAGAATTTTGGGGGACGGCCGGATTCTGTAGACTATGGATTCCAGGGTTTGTTGAGCTGGCAGCCCCATTGTACCCCCTAACCAAAAACAGCACTCCTTTCGTTTGGGGCGATAAGGAACAACGGGCTTTTGACCAAATCAAACGAGCTTTACTTTCAGCTCCAGCCCTAGGACTGCCAGATGTAACCAAACCTTTTCATTTATATGTGGCCGAAAATAAGGGCATTGCAAAAGGAGTATTGACTCAGAAATTGGGTCCCTGGAATCGCCCAGTTGCTTATTTGTCAAAAAAATTGGACCCTGTGGCATCAGGATGGCCCACCTGTTTAAAGATAATCGCTGCAGTGGCCGTTCTAGTCAAAGATGCTGACAAACTAACTTTAGGACAAAATCTAACGATAACAGCTCCTCATGCCCTGGAAAATGTAGTCCGTCAACCACCGGATAGGTGGCTAACTAATGCCAGGATGACCCATTACCAAACCCTGTTGCTAAACTCAGATCGCATCAAGTTTGCTCCAGCCACAGGACTCAATCCAGCCACCTTGCTACCTGATCATGACTTGGAAGGCTCCACCATCATACATGATTGTCAGGAAGTACTAGCCGCAGCACACGGCAGTAGGCCAGATCTGATGGACCTGCCCCTCCCTGATGCTGATTTCACCTGGTTCACGGATGGGAGCAGTTTCCTGGAGGAAGGTAAGCGTCGAACTGGGGCAGTCGTGGTAGACGGAAAACAAGTCATATGGGCAGCGGCGCTACCACAAGGGACCTCAGCCCAACGAGCTGAATTAATTGCCCTGACGAGGGCATTAGAGATGGCAGAGAATAAAAAAAGTAAACATCTACACAGACAGTAGATATGCGTTTGCTACCGCTCATATCCACGGTGCCATTTACCAACAGAGAGGGCTACTAACTTCAGGTGGCAAAGAAATTAAAAACAAAGACGAAATCGTGGCTTTGTTGACTGCACTCATGCTTCCTACTAAAGTCAGTATCATCCACTGCCCTGGACATCAAAAAGGAAATGCCCCAATGATTAGGGGAAATAATATGGCTGACCAAGTGGCCCGAGAAATAGCATCGGGAGAAGTCATTTTAGGACTGTCAGATAAAGTTCCTGAAAAACCAGGCCGCGATGAAGAAATCATCCTGGCCACAACAAAAGGAACTTTGTCCCCTCAGCAAGCAGAATCCATGTTACAACAGATGCACAGATGGACACATTTGGGGACTAAAAAGATGGTAGCCTTGTTACAAAAAGCCGGGTACGAAACCCCTGGAATGACAAAATTAGCTGAACAAATTGTGCAGGAATGCGTCCCATGTCAACAGGTAAATGCTCACAAAGGGAAACTTGAAACTGGAAAGAGACTCAGGGGGGACCGCCCAGGAACTTACTGGGAAGTGGACTTTACCGAAGTGCGTCCTGGAAGGTACGGTAATAAATACCTTTTAGTTTTTGTAGACACTTTTTCAGGATGGATAGAGGCTTTCCCAACAAAGAAAGAAACAGCTGCTGTAGTAGCCAAGAAGATTTTAGAAGAAATTTTTCCTCGATTTGGAGCATCAAAGGTAATAGGGTCTGATAATGGTCCAGCCTTCGTCGCCCAGGTAAGTCAGGATGTGGCCAGATACTTGGGGACTGATTGGAAATTACATTGTGCCTATAGACCCCAAAGTTTAGGTCAGGTAGAAAGAATGAATAGGACTCTAAAAGAGACCCTAACTAAATTGTCCTTGGAGACTGGCGGTACCGATTGGACGGTGCTCCTTCCTTTGGCCCTATTCCGGGTTAGAAATACACCTTCCCGATACCATCTTACTCCTTTTGAAATATTATATGGTGCCCCGCCTCCCCTCCTCACTTTAGGAAAAGAAATAAAACCTGATTGTCAAAATAACACTGACTTATATGCTAGGCTACTGGGACTCCAATTGGTCCAGAAAGAAATATGGTCCCAACTCGCCAAGGCCTACCAACCGGGAACACCGGGAGAAACTCATCCTTTCCAAGTCGGAGACTCCGTATACGTCCATCGGCATCGAACCCAGACGTTGGAACCTCGATGGAAAGGACCATACACCGTCCTCCTCACCACCCCAACGGCCATAAAAGTGGACGGCATCGCTGTTGGGACCTCTTATTGTTTTATTGTTGATTTTAACTTTTGGACCATGTGTTCTAAATCGCTTGATAGCATTTATTAGAGAACGTATCAGTACTGTACAAGTTCTAATGTTAAGACAACAGTACCAAAGTTTACGAACAGAAAGTTGAGATTCCATGATTGGAATCAATAGTCACAAGAAAAAGGGGGGAATGTGGGACTCGAGGGACATTGTTCCAGCTAATGATTAAGAACTCTCCAGACAATAGGGGCTGCTTAGACAATGGGTGAATTTCCAGGATGTCCGGCCCCCTTCCGAGAAGGAGGGAGATAACAAAATGTAAAAAAGGTGTCTGTCAAAGACCAATCAGGCAGCTGGGGAGAAGGAGGGAGATAAACAAAATAGGTGTCTGTCAAAGACCAATCAGGCAGCTGGGGACAAGTTCCCTCTCTGGTCCGAGCCTAAGCCGGGACCAATCAGCAGGAGAACACAACCAAATCTATAATTTACATACGGGGAAGTGGGAACCTATAAAACTGACATATTCGCGCCCAAAAGGGTTCCTTCTTCGACCTCCTGCGTGAGGACCAAGGAACCCCGGTGCACCGGCCTTCAATAAACCTCTTGCGTTTTGCATCGACTTCCGACTCTTGTTGTTTCCTGGGCGAGTCGAAACTCCTAGGAGACCGCGCAGGTCTAACAAAAGGTTTACATAAGGCATAGGAAATTATTTGGATAAGACACCAAATTGTTTCCTATGCAAATTACTTTAAAAGTAAAGAAAAACCCTTTTACACTGTCTTATTAGGAGCAGACTAATATTCTAAAAAATTGCAGTTTTAATACATAAATAGCTAAATTCTAGATTTGTACCAGGGCACTTTTGATATTAAGACTCATTTTTTAAAACCTTATAAATCATTCAATCTTTACCAGCTTGACCACACATGAAATTCATTTTCTACAAACCTTCTACAACTTTTATATACATTCAGATTTGTCTTATATTTTACCTCTTTCTCAATCTGAAACAACCATATTCTTACTTTAGGATAAAATGGCTTTCTTTTTCCCTTAACACAAACACATCCTTTGTACCTTGTATACTTTTCCTTATCAAAAACATGTCCTACTTTCCTTGCATACATTCATAAGTTTTTCTTCATCTTATTATTTCTAGTAGTTTTAATTACATATATTTATTATAGATTTTAATCATTAATAGCCTATCTTTTATAGAGAAAATTAGAAAATAAACAGTTGTGAACTGTCACATACAAGCATCCTGTAGCAGACTAGCAAATTTTATGAATATAACATCTAAATTTTTATAGATATATTCTTCCTCATAGTACAAATTCTCAGTGTGGCAAAGAAAACACATTTATTAATAAGCCAAATATACTAACTTCTTTATATCATATAAAAGTAGGATGCCAAAAGTATATAAACTTTAACTTGTGCTTAGTAATTAATGTTTGGATTTTATCTTACTTAAAAATAATCTAGATATATAATGATTACATTAGTCCGCCCTTTTCCTCAGTCTTGCTTTCCAAGGTTTCAGTTACCAGCAGTCAACCTGAGCCTGAAAATAATAAATGGAAAATAAAATAAACAATTCATAAATTTAAAATCTCATGCCATCCACTTCTTCCAGCCTGGGACATGAATCATCCCTTTCTCCAAGCATATCCACCCTGTATACAATACCCTTCCATTAATCCCTTACTAGTCATTTGGTTATCAGATCACTGTCCAGTATCTCAGAGCTTGTGTTCAAGAGATCCATAGTTTACTTAATAATGGCCCCAAAGCACAAGAGTAGTGAATCTGGCAATTCAGATATCTTCTTTCTGTGCCTGATGTATAAAGTAAACTTTGTCATAAGTACGTATGTATGGGAAAAAGAATAGTATATATAGAGCTCAGTACTATCCACGGTTTTAGGCATCCACTCGAAGTCTTGGAACATACGTATTCCCCACAGATAAAGGGAGACTACTGCATCTGCTATTTGACTTAACGTAACTCTTAGGATTCAAGTTACCAAAAAGATTTAGGGACCTGTTTCCAAGCAGACATTCTATAACACCAAACAAGGCTAGCCATCCCCTCAAGTAATTTCTCTGTTGATTACTGTTACAGCACATGCATGTTAGGCAAGTATCACAAAAGCAAAAATTTAAAACAATGTTAAATAAATTTTTTTGGTTTACTATTGCTCTTGATATACATGAAGTTATGGGTATCAAGCAATTCATCTTACTGCATCTTTATTTGTACATTTTTTCCCTGAGGGAAAAATGGAGACAGCTGGTGGCAGAGTTACAGTTATAATTTAAACATCCAGTAAATACAATATTAGTTTATGTGATTAGTAAGCCCAAGTAGAATAAAAATGTATGCTCATGTTATAATTAATATTGATATTTCATAAGACATAGTTTTGTTTTGTTTTTAATTAATTAATTAATTAATTAATTAATTTATTTATTTATTTTTGGCTGCATTGTGTCTTCGTTGCTGGGCTTTCTCTAGTTGCGGTGAGCGGGAGCTACTCTGTGTTGCAGTGCACAAACTTCTCATTGCAGTGGCTTCTCTTGTTGTGGAGCATGGGCTCTGGGCACATGCGGGCTTCAGTAGTTGTGGCTCCTGGGCTCTAGAGCGCAGGCTCAGTAGTTATGGTGCACAGGCTTAGTTGCTCCGCGGCATGTGGGATCTTCCCAGACCAGGGCTCAAACCCATGTCCCCTGCATTGGCAGGTGGATTCTTAACCACTATGCCACCAGGGAAGTCCCCATAAGACATAATTTGTTTTAAATTAAACCAACGCTATTACACTAGTCTTAATTGCCAAAGATTTACCCAAGTCATGTGAACGTGAAGATCATTGGGTTAGTTTCTATATTTTTGGGTACTTAGGAATACAGGCAAACTTCGTTTTATTGTGCTTTCCTTTATTTCGCTTCACAGATGTGTCTTTTACGAATTGAAGGTTTGTGGCAACTCTGAGCCATTCAAGTCTATCAGCACCCTTTTCCCAACAGCATTTGCTCACTTCATGACTCTGTGTCACTTTTTGGTAATTCTCACAATATTTCAAACTTTTTCATGATTATTATGAAATTATTATTATTTGTTATGGTGATCTGTGATTAGTGATCTTTGATGTTACTATTGTCATTTTTTTTGGGTACCATGAACCACACTCATATAAGATGGCAGACTTAATTGATAAATGTGTGTGTTCTGACTGTTCCACCGACTGGCCCTTCCCCCATTTCTCTCCCTCTCCTTGGGTTTCCCTATTCTCTGAGACACAACAATATTGAAATTTTGCCAATTAATAACACTACAATGGCGTCTAAGCATTCAAGTAATACGTCTCTCACTTTACATCAAAAGCTAGAAATAATTAAGTTTAATGACGAAGGCATATTGAAAGCTGAGATAGGTCAAAAGCTAGGCCTCTTGCACCAAACAGTTAGCCAAGTTGTGAATGCAAAAGAAAAGTTCTTGAAGGAAATTAAAAGTGCTATTCCAGTGAATACACAAATGATAAGAAAGCAAAACAGCCTTATTGCTGATATGGAGAAAGTTTTAGTCTTCTGGATAAAAGATCAAACCAGCCACAACATTCCTTTAAGCCAAAGCTTAATCCAGAGCAAGGTCCTAAATCTCTTCAATTCTATGAAGGTTGAAGGAGGTGAAGAAGCTGCAGAAGAAAAGTTTGAAGCTAGCAGAGGTTGGTTCATGAGCTTTAAGAAAAAAAGCTGTAAACATAACATAAAAGTGCAAGGTGAAGCAGCAGGTGCTGATGTAGAATCTGCAGCAAGTTATCCAGAAGATCTAGCTAAAATCATTAATGAAAGTGGCTACACTAAACAACGGATTTTCAATATAGATCAACCAGCCTTCTATTGGAGGAAGATGCCACCTAGGACTTTCATAGCTAGAGAGGAGAAGTCAATGCCTGGTACAAAACTTCAAGGACAGGCTGACTCCATTGTTAGGCACTAATGCAGCTGGTGCCTCTAAGTTGAAGCCAATGCTCATTTACCGTTCCAAAAGTCCTAAGGCCCTTAAGAATTATGCTAAATCTGCTCTGCCTGTGCTCTACAAATGGAACAACAAAGCCTGGGTGACTGCATATCTATTTAAACATGGTTTACTGAATATTTTAAGCTCACTGTTGAGACCTACTGCTAAGAAAATAAAAAAGATACCTTTCAAAATATCACTGCTCATTGACAATGCACGTGGTCACCCAAGCTCTCTGATGAAGATGTACAACAAGATTAATATTGTTTTTATGCCTGCAACATCCATTCTGCAGCCCATGGATCAAGGAGTAATTTTTTTTTTTTTTTTGCGGTACGTGGGCCTCTCACTGTTGTGGTCTCTCCAGTTGCGGCGCACAGGCTCCAGACGCTCAGGCTCAGTGGCCGTGGCTCACGGGCTTAGTTGCTCTGTGGCATGTGGGATCTTCCTGGACCAGGGCACTAACCCGTGTCTCCTGCATCGGCAGGCGGACTGTCAACCACTGCACCACCAGGGAAGCCCCACGAGGAGTAATTTTGACTTTCAAGTCTTATTATTTAAGAAATACATTTCATAAGGCTATAGCTGCTATAGATAGTGATTACTCTGATAAATACGTTTAAAGTAAGTTGAAAACCTTCTGGAAAGGATTCACCATTCTAGATGCCATTAAGAGCATTCATGATTCATGGGAGGAGGTCAAAATATCAACATTCACAGGAGTCTGGAAGAAGTTGATTCCAACCCTCATGGATGAATTTGAGGTGTTTAAGACTTCAGTGGAAGAAGTAACTACTCATGTGGTGGAAATAGCAGGACAACTAGAATTAGAATCCTGAATAAGTGATTGAATTGCTGCAATCTCACGATAAAACTTTAAGGGATGAGGAGTTGCTTCTTATGGATGAGCAAAGAAAGTGGCTTCTTGAGATGGAATCTACTCCTGGGTGAAGATGCTGTTAAGATTGTTGAAATGACAACAGAAGATTTCCAATATGACATCAACTTAGTTGATAAAGCAGCAGCAGGGTTTGAGAGGATTGACTCCAGTTTTGAAAGAATTTCTACCGTGGGCCAAATGTTATCAGACAACACTGCATGCTAGAGAGATCGTTTGTGAAAGGAAAAGTCAATCAATGCAGCAAACTTCATTGTTGTCTTATTTTAAGAAACTGTCACAGTCACCCCAACCTTCAGCAACCACCACCCTGATCAGTCAGCAGCCATCAACACTGAGGCAAGACTCTCTTACAGCAAAAAGATTGTGACTCACTGAGGGCTCAGATGATGATTAGCATTTTTTAACAGTAAGGTGTTTTTAAAATTCAGGTATATACATTGTTATTTTAGATGTAATGCTATTGCACACTTGATAGACTACATTATAGTATAAAAATACCTCTTATATGCATTGGGAAACATGCTTTATTGCAATTTTTGCTTTACTGTGGTGGTCTGGAATTGAACCTGCAATATATCTGAGGTAGGTTATACTTGTACTTAATTTATATAAGTGCTCATTTATTTCTAAATCAGTTGAGCAGATTGGTTTTATAAATTTTTAAGTTATTTAATAAATTAATTTGTTAATACTGTCCAGAGGTAAGAAAATATCACATATGCATAACATACCTTATAGGCATACATAATCTTATGAATAGGCACAAAGAGAGACCATATAGCTTTCCATTCTAAAATTTTAGTACACTTTTGTCTTTGATATTTTTAATTGAAAAGAAGCTTGAATATGGTAAAAGAATGAAAGAAGAACAGAGGTGATGCGAAGGGAGAGGATAGGAGGGTCAGATTGGGAAGATCTCAAGTTTCCCAAAGAGACCACTGAATTTCCATATATTTTTCTTAGTAAAATTATGCCAACAAGAAGGTCAATATAGGTTTAAGAAAGGGGTTTCTGTCAACTGAGAAGTTCTCACGTGAGTAGCAGCAATCAAATAGAGAGAATAGAGTATTCTTACAAAGAACCAGGATTATTTTTCCAGCTCAGAAGTTGGGAAGAGAAACCTCACTTAAGAGAGAGAACCAGGAACAATTTCCAAACCCAGGGAGTTAAAGAGTAATCTCCACTTAAGATAGAGAGTCAAGAAGAATTCCAACCCAGTAGTTACCTTTAAAACAAAGAAGCTTGGGCCTCTAACCCAGCTTCTGCTTGCCCGGGACTCTTTTCAGTTGCCTTAATCATAAAATATTTTTTCAATGAAATTAATCCTCAGAGTACAAATATTTTATTCTATTAGAAATATAACCATGAATGTGATACAAGATTTGAATGGAATCCCAAATAAATTGGGATTTCAAAATAAATTTTGAAATCAAAATTCAAAATAAAATACTAAATCCCATTTTTGTAATACAAGATAGTTTTGTAATGTAAATCTCTCCAGTTAATTTCCCCTTTCAAAGGTATCTGGTGGCTTCCTATCACCATGGGAATATAATGCAAACACCTTCCCTGCTCTACAAGCCCCTGCTAGTTCTGGTTCTTGCTCACCTCCAGAATCCTCTCCTCCCTCTCCCTCCCCATTGCTTGCTCCTCTAGTCATACAGAACTCTTTGCAGCTCCTTGAACTTGTGAAGCCTGTTCCTACTTCAGGGCTGTTATCCTTGCTGTTCTCTCTGCCTGAAGTGCTCTTCCCCCAGACTTCAGATGCTCTTTTCCCCATTCATTCACGTCTCTGCTGTGTCGCCCTACTTAAAAACAGGCCTCACCCTCACTCCATCAGCCTCTACTTACTTACCTTGGTTTTCTTCATTATACTTGCAACTCTCTGAAATTACCTGGCCCATGTCAACAGTATCGCTCTCCATTACGACACATAGTCCAAAAGGTGCAGGATTTTTCACTGCTGTGTCCTGAGCACCTAGAATAGAATCTGGCACATAGTACATTCTTAGCATATATATCGTGAAAAAAATAAAGTATAATTAATAAACAAATACATGCTGAGTGACTACTGTAAGGGGGAATATTGATTTAGAAAATTCATTCTAGTGAGAGTATTAATTATCCATGTTGAGTGACAGTTACACTTCATGCAATCAAATATTTAAGCTTTCCTGGGGAAGTGTATATGCTAGCCTGGATATTTCCTGATAATAGTATGTAATAGGGAAAAAGGAACAACAATAACATTGAAGTCCATTGTCACCAGGAAATATCAAATACATAAAGCTTCATTTTCTATAAGATTAAAGAATCTTTATTCACAGCTTAGATGGATTATTTGCTGTTTCTTAGGCAGAGGAAGACTCAAGCTTGTGTTAGGCTGAAAAACATTGGTTTATGGAATTCCAGTGACCGTTTGCTCAAATTCACACAGGATTATGATTAAAGGTCACAGAAAACTTACTTTGTTTTACTTCTGATTGAAATGAGAGAAATGTCTTATGTAAGTGGCCTTTCTTGTACAGTCAACAATCTCTAAAACCTCATTTTTTACAAGCAATCCATTTATATTTTCTTTTTTTTAACTCGTTTTTAGGATTATTTACATATATAATTTTACATAAATGCATTATCTGAGGTCATACTCACACGTACTGTGTACAGTCATTTTCTTCTTCTTTATAATGTTTAGCTTCTCTTTCCCCCCATTCGAACAGCCCCTCCCTTATAACTCATATTAACAAATGTAGCTGTGTATGCATTTATGTTGCACATACACACACACACACTTATGTAAACCATATTCAAATAGCAAAAAACAAAGACAATTTGAAGAAACTTAGAAGCCTGAAGAAAAAACTTTACCAATGAAAAAATAGGGATTAAAATTTACAGTAAACTTCTTGCCAATAACCATGCAAGCAAGAGAGTAGAATGAAATATTTAAAGTCTTAAAAAGAAAAAAAAGAGCACCATACTAGAATTCTATATCCAGCAAAATTCTCCTTCGAATGTGAAGCATAAATAAAAACTTTCTTCGATAAATGAAATTCCTGGAAGAAACAATCTACAGAAGTCGATGGCTCTCTTATATACCAGCAATAAACATTTGGAATTTGAACTAAAAACAAAACAAAACAAAAACTTTTGAAACAGCATCAAAAAGTGAAACATAGCTACAAGATCAGTGTGTGGGAAACTATAAAACACTGATGAAAGAAGTGAGAGAAACTCTAAATAAATAAATGAAGAGATTTTCCATGTTCATGGATTAGAAGACCTAATATTGTCAGTATGTCATTTCTTCCAAATTTATCTATAGATTCAACACAATCCAAATCAAAATCTCAGCAAGCTATTTCCTAGATATTGCCAAAGTGATTCTGGAATTTATATGGAAAAGCAAACAATTAGAAGAGCCAATACATTATTGAAGAAAAGGAACAAAGTTAGGTCACATTATCTAATTTTAAGACTAACTATATACTACTATAATAAAGATAACTTAGTACTGGTGAAAGAAACTACACAGATCTATGGAACAAAGTAGAGCCCAGAAATGCACCACAAAAATATAATCAACTGATTTTCAACAAAAGAGCAGTGGGGAAAGTATAGTCTTTTCAACAAATGGTAACTGAACAATTAGACATCCATATGTAAAGAGATGAACCTAGACAAAACTTTACACCATTCACAAAAAATAACACAAAATAAATCATAGGACTTAACGTCAAATGCAAGAGTGCAAAATTTCTAGACGAAAACAAGGGAGACACGCAAGAATATTTTAGTCATATAGAACTGTTTTGTATGATAACTCGGTGGGAGACATATGACTGTATGCATTTGTTAAAATACATGTAACTTTATATGATAGTAATTAACCAGGGATTGCATTTTAAATGACTGGCTGACTGTTGAGAGGAGAATGGATTTTACAGGGGTAAGTATAGAAAGTGAGGCACCACCAGTGAGACGGCCTTTTTTGTGGTGGAGGTGAGAGATAATGGTAGCTTCACCCACAGTGGTATTAATGGAAATCAATTAAAGTGAATAGATTTAGAATGGATTTGGGGGTTTTATGGGACTGAAACTGGTGATGGATTGAATGAGGATTAAAGCAAAGAGAGGAATCAACTGTGTCAAGTAAAAATTTGTCATGGGCTTCCCTGGTGGTGCAGTGGTTGGGAGTCCGCCTGCCGATGCAGGGGACGCGGGTTCGTGCCCCGGTCCGGGAAGATCCCACATGCCACAGAGAGGCTGGGCTCATGAGCCATGGCCGCTGAGCCTGCACGTCTGCAGCCTGTGCTCCGCAACGGGAGAGGCCACAACATTGAGAGGCCCGCATACCGCAAAAAAGAAAAAAAAATTTGCTACCTTTAATACTAACAAAGAATAAATTGATCCATGATTAATTTTTCATAAATTATTGCCTCATTTCATGTGTACTTTATAACTTCTCAGACACGCACAAAGTTTCTCCTTCCTTGCAATGTGGAATGCATTCCCTTCTGTGACCAGTGCATCTACATTCATGGTGACTGTGGTAAAGCTACTCTGGCAGAGCAGCCCTACTCACTGAAGGCTGAACCTAAGCTGAGGAAGACGGACTGAAGGAGAGTCATTCAGGGGATGTTTGGAGAATGGCTGTGTTTACAGTTTAAAGAGGTTCCAGACTATCCCACCAATTCACACAGAAACATTAAAGTCACTCTCTCTGGAACAGAAGTCTTACTTCTGATATTAGGGAGGAAAGGGGTAGCTAGTCATTTTTCTTTCATTTTCCATAAGAAGTGTTTCCTTCCTGGAACCTCAGAGGGAAGACTCTGTAAGGATAATCCCCAAGGATGTGGAGGCCAGAGCTGTAACTCTGCCACCAGCTGTCTCAATTTGGGAGCAGAGCTTTCTTGTCTGAGAGTTTTGGTTTTTTTTTAAATTATTGAAGTATAGTTGATTTACAATGTTGTGTTAATTTCTGCTGTACAGCAAAGTGACTCAGTTATACATATATATATATATATTCTCTTTCATATTCTTTTCCATTAGAAAAGGTTTATCACAGGATATTGAATATAGTTCCCTGAGTAGCCACACCACTCTGAACTCCCCGATCTTGTCCTGTCTGAGTTTTACCACCTTTGCTGCTGAGGTCTCATACCCCATTCTTATGTGAGGAGCGATTAACAGCACCTGAGGTACTGAGGTACCGACAGCCAAGCTGAGGAAGAATGTCAACTCCTGCACAGCGGATGGCGTGCTGGGCAGAGTGGATCTGGAGATGACCCAGATCTTCAGTGAAATCAATGACAAAGCCAAAGGAAACCTCTTTGGGAATCTCAGCTTTCCTGAATTTTGCTGAGGGTCCTGTCAAGAGTAAGAGGAGCTGAAAGGAAGTATGTGGAGCAGAGGTGGGGGTGGGGACAGTTCTGGATAATCGAATACACATGGATTGGTGACATGACCAAAATGGCACCCTTTCTCCTGCAGGGTACCTAGGCCTGACTCTTTGTTGTTTTTTTTTTTTTTTGCGGTACGCGGGCCTCTTACTGTTGTGGCCTCTCCGGTTGCGGAGCACAGGCTCCGGGCGCGCAGGCTCAGCGGCCATGGCTCACGGGCCCAGCCGCTCCGCGGCATGTGGGATCTTCCCGGACCAGGGCACAAACCCGTGTCCCCTGCATCGGCAGGCGGACTCTCAACCACTGTGCCACCAGGGAAGCCCGGCCTGACTCTTTTGACCCATTCACAGGCGATGGCCATGCTTATTCAAGAACTGACTGTCAGACTGAAACTTTTTCAAGCATGGGTCCTAAATCCAATTTTGATAGTGGAGAGACTTCATTAAGGCAATTCCAGTAGAGATATGTGGTTGTTCATGTGCTGAAACAGGAGACCCTCTCACTGGTATCACAGGAAGTTCCTCACTTGTCATTGGAGCTCAGGGTTACTCCCACCTTTCTGTCCTCTTTCCACTCACAGCACCCCTGACCTCAGCAAAGAGAGAGGCCTTTCCTTTGCTCCATTAAGTTCCCCAAGCTCCAGGATGAAGGGCTCTATAAACAATGTTACCTGAGCTAATAAGGAGAGAGACCAAGATACCCAAGGTCCTCCCTCCAGCAGAAGCTCTTATCCATGTGCAGAGGGAAGGAGGCATCTGCTCCTGCCACATGTGGACAATGTGGCCTTGGCTTGAAGCCAGTAAAGGCCTCCTGGGCCAGTTCATGGTGCCTGTAGTCAACCTAAAATCACCTGGTCATGATTTTCTGGAATAGTTGTGTCCAGGTTATATTCCTTGGATATAGTGCTCCAGAGGTTAGCAGGGTGGCTGATCACGGTAGGAGATGGAATGGAGAGCTCATTGGCCAGGTAGCTTTCTCCTGAGCCACTGCTAAGTTCCAGAACTCACTCTCTGAAACAAAGGCCCATGAGAGCATCAAGGTCATCTATGGCTGAGACAAGGGGGCAGGAGGAGCTGCCATTTTCTTTCATCCTCCTCCACTCATATCCTCTCCATCCCTTCTGTTACTGACTTCACCTTGTTCCAGCCTCTTTCAGTCCTTACCCCTCCAAACTGACCTTTGCCCCAATGGACCCATACTGACGCCTCTCTAACTGATAAACTTTATGGAGGTTCATTTTTTTCTCTGTATACTCTTACATATGTTTGAAAGTTTTATAATAAAGTTTTTAAAGCAGGTCTTTAATCTCCTGGTTGTTGCTTTTTACGTCTAGTGTGAAGGAGGGTTCCAGTTGCTTTTGGTGTTATATACGGATACTAAGCTATTTCAATCTAATTTATTACAATTAAAAGTCTATTAAAAAGACTGTCCTCCTGTTTTGCAATTGCCACTTTTTAAAATAAAATAGTTAAAACAACCTTGGAAAACAAGAGTAAAGTTGTTGGACTCACTCTATGTGTTATTAAGGCCTACAGTAATCAAGACAATGTAATTTTGATAGAGGGATAGATGCATAGATCAACAGAACAGAATAGAGAACCCATAAATAAACCCACACTAATATTCTTGACTGATTTTAAGGTACAGAAGCGATTCAATGGAGGAAGAAGTGTCTTTCTAAAAAATGTTGCTGGAGAAATTGGATATCCACAGGCTAAAAGATAAACCTTGAGTTACTTTAAACTTTATAGAAAATATAACTCAAAATGGATCATAGATTTAAAGACAAAATGTAAAATTATAAAATATTTAGAAGAAATATAGGAGAAAGTCTTTGCAAATGCAGGCAGAGTTCATAGACTTGGACTCAAGAGCACCATCTTTAAAAGGAAAAATTGATAAAAGGACCTTATAAAAATTAAAAATCAAATTAAAAACCTTTGCTCTCCAAATGACCCTGTTAAAGTGCTGAAGAGACAAAGTACAGACTGGGAGAACATATTTGTAAACCACATATATGACAAAGAAATAGTATCTAGAATGTATAAAGAATTCCCAAAACTCAACAGTCTTACCACAACAAAAACAAACACAACAGTTAAAAAAAAATCCAGTTAGAAAATTGGCAAAAGATATGAACAGACATTTTACATAGGAGGATAGGCAGATGGCAAATAAACACATGAAAGGATGTTCAACATCATTTGCCATCATGGAAATGCAAATTAAATCCACAATGAGATCTCACTACACACGTATCAGAATGGCTATCAAAAAAAAAAAAGTGGCAATACCACAATACCAAGTGTTGGTGAAGATGTGGAGAAATTGGATTAGTCATACATTGCCAGTGATAATGTACAACCACTTTGAAAAAGGTGTGGGAGTTTCACAAATAACTAAACGTGAAACTGCCAAAAGACCCAGAAATTGTACTCCTGTCCATTTTTCCCAGAGAGATGGCGTCTTATGTTCCCACCACACAAAGTACACATGAATGTTCATAACAGCCTTATTTGTAATAGCCAAGACCTCTAAATAACCCAGATTCCCTTCATTGAATGAATAGTTAGACAAACTGTGATATATCCATAACATAGAATACTACTCATTGATAAAAATGAACAAACTATACATATATGCAACAACTTGGATAAATCTCCAGGGAATTACCCTGAGTGAAAAAAGCCAATCCCAAAAGCTTGCATACTGTGTGATTTTATTTATATAACATTCTTGAAATGAAAAAATTTTAGAAATGGACTCCAGGGCTTTAGGAGGGAGTAGAGTTAGGCAGGAATTGGGTGCGGTTATAAAAGTGTAACAGGAGGGATCTTTGCAGTGATGGAACTATTTATCTTTGTATCAGTGTTGATATCCTAGTTGTGATACTGTATAATAGCTTTATACCATATTACCATTCAGGTAAACTGGATATGTTCCATTTGTATAGTTTGTTTATAAATGTCATGGTATTTGCTTTTATTTCACTTTTAAATAGTCACCTGTACCTGTATTTTCATTATTACGGCTGGGTTTTCAGTCTTCTTATTAAGAGTTCATTCTCCCTTAGATCCCTTAGATTGTATACATAGTTTCCTAGAGTTTCTTCTAGGTCAGTAGTGAAATTGGATTTCATTTGGGTGATTGATTTAGTATAAGGATCTGATTTGTTTTTCCAGATGGATATCAAGTCATGCTTTTACCCCTGACTATCCTCTTATGTTCTACTTTACTGGGCTGATCTTGAGCATTTCTTTTTTTTTCAAATGAATCTTTAAACAATTACTTCTAATTTAAAAGTTCATTTGACTAATAATTGAAAATGTGTGACAGCTATATATTAATCATGGGAGAATTTACATTTTTATGATACTTAGATATTTCCTTCCATATCCGTAGTCTTAAAAGCAGGACCTTTGACCCATATACCAGCAAGGAAGAGAAAAACAGAAAAGCAGGAAAGACAGTACAATAGGGTCAAAATTTGTTCAGTTTGCTGATATGAAAGACTTAGTTGGGAATCTATTTTACATATGATACAAAATTAGATTTACGTTTAACAAGCTGAGCAAGTCATTGGGGTAGTGGAAGTTTTGTTTACTCCCTTCACCTGTGATTTGGAGCAGGTTAAGGCAGGAAGCCTCAGCACTGTATAATGGTGCTACAGGTCTTGGGGCTCTGATAGCTGCTGATTGAAGCCTTGCCTCTCCAGAGCATACAACAGGCTTTCTCTTCAACACTGATAAAAATGATGCCTATGTGTCATAGTAAGAGCTCATCAAAAAGTAGAAAAAAATTTGATGTCACCACGTAAGCAAAAACCCTCTAGATGTTTAAATTAAATGTTTAAAAATGGAATTCACTCAAAATAGTTTGCATTTGAAATACAGACTAAGAAAGCAGTAGAAGTATACATTTTTGTTCAAAAATAATTTTTCCTAATTTGCAGTCCAAGTCCCATAGTTTGAGCACAACTGTTTCTGAATTTGAAAACTTGGAGAACTAACACTGGATGTTAGGATGGTTTATTAGAGTTTATATGTTTGAGCTGGAAAGGAAATCTAACACTGTATGTGCCCTCCTTTTATCAAGGGGTGGTATGGATGTCTAAGTTTGCTTAGATGCATGACCTAAAGTAGAACCCAATTTTCCCAATTCCCAGTGCTGTGCACTTTGCAGAGCTTCCTGCTTTTGTGATCCATCAGTGCTTTACAAAATCAGCCTCCCTCTCTCTTCTAACCTCTTTCCTCTACAATTAGAAGCCTTGTTGAGTTCCTCTTCTAGTTTTTATTTTAGTTTTCTTACATTTGTGTACTTTTTATTCTTTGTGGGTTTCTCCCAATGCCACATCCTTTTATCAACCATTTTTGTTTGACAATGGAAGCTTGGAAAATTCCTTCTAGAAATATATTTAAAAACAGGTACAGATTCTCTCTGTGGCTATACTCTGAGGTAATAGAATTGGAGATGAAATCTTCATAGCTGAGAGGAACAAGTGGTGCTTTGATAATTCCTTCAAAAAGCTTTCCAATTTTTTCTTTAAAACATTTTTTCAATGTTTTTGATGACTGTACTTCCTGAATATGAAAAATCATCTCCTGGGCCCATGTTACTCAGAAGTAAATGCACTATAATCAATATTTGAGATTTTTCAGGCTCCTATGAATGACGGCTCCTAGAAAACATGAGCCAGGGTTGAAGAAATTAAATTAAATTGCTCAGCTATTTGGTTTCCTTAAAATACCATCTAAACAACCTAAGCTTTAAAAACTTCTTTCAGGAGGCCTTCTTTTTCCCTAGTCAATTATAATTAGGGTTGACTGACTGCCAGAGACTAAAGGAGCAGTGACGTTTCTGCAATTCTCCAAAGTGTTGTCAGTATTAGAAGGTCAAGCCAACCCCACTTGGCAGCAACCTGCTTGCAGACCATCTAAAAGAGATGAATATGTGGAGTGACTTGAATTAAATGAAAATACCCCAACTTCTGTGTGGTTGCCATCAAGATAAATGTGGTGTTTTTACCCAGTAGTACGAATCGCGGAGGTGTCATAAATGGAAAAGGAGATGGTTGGTAACCTGAGTATATATGTTTCTTAGCATACCATATTTTACATCTACAGATAATTTTTCCACAATAAGAAAAGAATGCTCTGCTGTGGGTGTGTTTTCACATATGAATGTTGATCCTCGCTTCTGAGACTGAAGCTTTCTGACAGCAGCATGTTCATAAATGTCCATTGCAACAATAGGATTTACTGGAAAAAGCTTTAGAATCTACAGGACAGTCCCAGAAAGTCTGTTTTTATCTGCCTTTTATGCCAACTTCTCAATGATATTTTGGTAGATCGGTGGTAGTCATTGTCTTATGAAGAAACGCAGCATTTTGAACACTCAGAACAGTGTGATTTCAATGTACTTTTTTGAGGATTCTTTTGGATTGCATTATGCCATATTATTTTCACCCTCTTTTGTACTTTCTTTTTGTTGAATGGAGTTCTGCAAAATGTATGATATCAGATCAACCATAATACAGAAAAATTCATAAATCAAATTATGTGGATATTAGGCATCTCTTAGGGAAACAAGACTTCTTTCAATTAATCATCTATGAGCTCCATGTGTACTGATTCATCATTATAGCAATCTTGTCAGTCTGTACCTTGCTAAATAATTATTTCCACATCCAGTCTTCTAAGGGACTTGGCAGTGTATCTTGCCAGCTGGTCCACATTAATGAAAAAACAAAACTGCTTGTGATCTATGGTTAGAGTTCATTTTCAGCTGAGTGATATCACACTTATATGCACAGTGATCATACTGTTTGAAGCTGCATTTTCACATGAAAGCATTTTCTGCACACTCTGTAGGAACTATTTTTACTTTGTCAGGAATGACTAGCAGATTGCCAAGTTAACAACTGAAGAAATAACTTACGTCTGTAACTGTATTAATAGAAATAGATGGTTTGTCAGAATCATCATCTCTGGGTCATTTTATGCCTTGTGACTAATATTTATGTGTATGCTAGAATCAGAATATCATGGCCAGACTCCAAGAAAGAAACCATTATATTCCTTTGACTGAGCAAATTGTCCTCTATCCACACATCCTATAAGGTCATGTCAAGACAAAGTCAGGATTATTTTTCTCCACACATCTATATATCCTGTAAGTACAGCTTCTTTTGATATTAATAGAAAGTTCTCTAAAAATGTACAAACATGTCTATATAATGCTGTGATGCTTTTATCTGCACACACACACACTCACACACACACATACATTCACACACTGTTGTTTATTTTCAAAGGAAAAAATGGACTCCTTTCACAAACGTTTGTTTTAAAAAATTTAAATTTAATCTTTTGATTCCCTGCATGGAGATAACATATAAGACCATGGAAACCTCAGAAGCAGCAATGTTGTTACCTTTTGTTACTATGACCTAACCATGAGATTTCTTATTGCCTGGAAAATGTCATTACACCTCACTGAAGTACCAGTTTTATGTAGGCAGGACATACAAGCAAACCAAAATGACTGCCTCTAGTAGGTGCTCTTGGCACTTCATCCATATCATCTTGACTGGCACAGACGTCTCCTACAGACCCTTCCAATACGGGGCAATGACTTCCTACCTCTCTCTTAGAGTGTTCTCTGACTGTCCCCAACAGGGAAAGGCTGTAAGTACTGGGGAATTAACATCCCAGGAGCTACTCTCAACAAATGGCAGACATGAGTTATTGAATAAATATCTCAGCTTCTTCATTCCTTAGTAGAATAATCTGAGATGTGTTCCACACCATCTCTCAGAGGATCAACAACAGGATTGAGTTCCAGTTGCCCACAGTGGTAACCTCCTTATCAATGCACTTTTTTTTTTTTTTTTGAGGTACGCGGGCCTCTCACTGCTGTGGCCGCTCCCGTTGCGGAGCACAGGCTCCGGACGCGCAGGCTCAGCGGCCATGGCTCACGGGCCCAGCCACTCCGCAGCATATGGGATCTTCCAAAACCGGGGGACGAACCCGTGTCCCCCGCATCGGCAGGCGGACTCTCAACCACTGCGCCACCAGGGAAGCCCCAATGCACTTTTTATTGACTTTCTTCTCTTACCTTTCTTCTTTCCCCATTGACTCACAGTGTTTCCTGTGATGACCTCTCAAACAACTTGCGGGCAGATCCTTACCTCAGAGTAGGTTTTGGAGGAAACCAAATGAATACATTGACTTCAGTCACTAAAATAAGGAATGCAAACACTAACAGAAATATTTTTATACTAAATATATCCCCCAAGTCAAATATTTTCATTTTATCACATTTACCAGGGTTAGTTATACTATGCTGCCTTCATTTGAAATATTAAAATAAATACTAAAGCTGATGACACTGTTTGTGCATAACCGTTTGCTAATCTGTGTTTGAGATTTCACCTATTAATTTACTTCAGCTATCACCTCTATGCAGATAACTCCCAAATTTAGAGTTCCATCATACCTTCTTCTTTTCCCACTATTTGTCCTTTGAATATGTCTACCTAAATTATGTTTTTGATGATACAAATGAAACATTTGTAAGGCTTAATTCTTTAATTCCCCTCCACTACTCCAAACTAGCTCTCCTTCCCAACTCACCCGCAGTTTCCTGACCTCTAACATTTAATCATCTGCTGCTAACTCTGCTTTGCCTGTCCTATCCAATTGACAATCAGTTGCAAATCACTTCATAATACCTTGCTCATCTGTGTTTATATTTCTCTATTACTCCTTTAGTTCCAGCTAAAGCTTAGATTATAACGTCTTCATAACCAGTCTCTCTGCCTATTCCCTGCCCCAAATCCTTCATATTTACCAGAACAGATTAATCTTTTTAAAACTCTGCCCACTTCATGCAAAATAAAGTCCAACTTCTTATCAAGGTATTCAAATTCCTCCAAAAACTGCATTCAGCCTGCCTTTTTCCCCCACTGTTTCCCCAACTGAACAGTGTGTTCCAGCCAGGAAGAGCTACTCACACTTGCCTTGATATATCTGGTACTATCCATGTTTACTATGTTTCCTTTCTGTGGTCTGATGATTGTTTATTCAAATGTGAATCCTTCTCTCACTCCAATAAAGACTTCTAGAATGTTATTTCTAGGAAAGTCCAACCACTTCATTTTACAGATGGGGACCATCAGGTCTGGAGAAGCAGTGTGTTTTGCTTAAAGACATAGATAACTAGTAACAGATACAAGAGGGAGTAGAACAAAATTTTCAAAGGAGTATCATCTCAACTATTCCCAGTTATCTCCTTCTTACCTGCCAGGGCAAAGATTTTCCATATAATCTTCATGACAATTAATAGTACTGCCTCAAGTTCATTATTTAGCTATTTGAAATATCACCTGAAAACTATTTCACTTAAACATGTTTTTCTCCCAAGGTAGATTCAAAACTCTCTAAGAACAGGGACCGTATCCTATTCTTCCTTATAGAATCCAAATGATGGTGATGATTATAGAACACCAACAATAATATTTTTGTATACATAGTGTATGTCAGCCACTGTGATAAGCTTATTGCATACATAATCCCATTTAAGTCTCATAACAACGCTGTGATCAGTACTGTTATCATTACCTTTATATGTGACACAATGAAACTCAGAGAAGTTAAATAACTTTCCAAGGTCACAACGCTAGTAATTATCATAGACAACCTTTCAATTTAGGTTTATATAACTAAAATTCCCGAACGAATTCTTTTTTATTTGCAAAATCTATTTAATAAGTTGGAGTTTGGGGGTATGAAGTGATCATAGTCTGCTCACTGTTTCCAATTAAGACAGTGAAATGTGAGATTTAATGTGTGGACCAAATTTGTTGCTTTACTCTGACATTTCTTTAAATTTTGGTTCAGTGTGTAATCACAATTTCCCAACAAAACCAGGTGAAAGCGTTCTTACCACGGATGACTTAACTGAGGTCAAGTCTACCAAAGTCACTGCCTTTGGAGATGGAGAGAACCTGGGTCTGTGAGGAGAACAATGAGGTCTTTTGCATTCATTGTGAAAGTAATGCAGCATGTACGATGATGGCTATGAATCCAGTATGTCTCCATCAAGACGCTGAAATGTAGTATTATTAATTCAATAGCTTGTTACTTGAAAGGTTGAATGACTTTTTCCACAAACAAAGTCACCTCCTAGATTTTCATAAGCCTTGTTATTATACAACATAAATTCTAGATCAAAATCTTCAATATCAATGAATTATTCTTGAGTAATGTTCAAAAGAGTTGTGTACAGCAGAGTTGTATACTTACAATATTCTGAGAGGATAGATCTTAAATTAAATCTTCTATATTTATAGCTCATATTGCTGTATATTTAGCTCATATTCTATATTTCATAACCAATGTATAAGTATAGAAATGGATGTGCTGGTTTTTCATTCTTTTTTTAATTTTTTGGCCACGCCATGTGGGATCTTAGTTCCTCGACCAGGGATCAAACCCGGACTGCCTGCCTTGGAAGCGCAGTCTTAACCCCTGGATTGCCAGGGAAGTCTGGATGTGCTGTTTTGAAAGTGCAGTACCTTAAATAGCTACTAGGGAAATATGTGACTCATGCAGCTTTTATGACTTTGATAAGTGAAAGCCAGGAAAATTTTCAAAGTCTTTTATAAACAGAATATACTGACAACAAATCAATTAGAATATATTCACTACAATAATAATTTTGCCTTGATTATAAAATGCAAAGTTTCTTGCCTGGGAGGAGGATTTGCCTATTCTGATTAGTAAGTCAGAACTAATAAATCCTGATAAATTTAAATGGACTTTATTCTTCTGGAGGTTAGTCTATCTAGCTGTTTTCATATAGGCACACTTACCTCTAAAACGGGAAGCTTTCTTTATAGTGTCATAGCATTTCATATCATATATTAAATTTGAGGGAAAGAATAGAGTCTCATACTATTATAATCACCATAGTACAAGGCATATAGTAGATGTTTAATAAATACATGTTGACAGTTGATTGTTTTTCCTCAAAAAACTATTAAAATAGTTTTTTTCTGTATTGCCAAACAATTCTTTATACCCTATACTTTAATCAGTTTTCAGTTACCTGAATATACCTATGAATAAGTAACTTACTTTATGTGTATTGCATTCTTGCTAGAGAATGCTCACTCTTTTTTTTAAATTAAAAAAATTTGTTAACATCTTTATTAGAGTATAATTGCTTTACAATGTTGGGTTAGTTTCTGCTGCACAACAAAGTGAATCAGCTATATGTATACATATATCCCCATATACCCTCCTTCTTGCATATCCCCACCACACTCCCTATCCTACCCTTCTAGGTGGTCACAAAGCACAGAGCTGATCTCCCTGTGCGTTGCAGCTGCTTCCGACTAGCTATCTACTCTACAGTTGGTAATGTATATATGTCACTGCTACTCTCCCAGCTCGTCCCAGCTCATCCATCCCCCTCCCCATGTCCTCAAATCCATTCTCTATATCTGCATCTTTATTCTTGTCCTGCCCCTAGGTTCTTCATAACCTTTTTTTTTAGGTTCCCTATATATGTATTAGCATATGGTATTTGTTTTTCTCCATCTGACCTACTTCACTGTGTATGACACATTCCAGGTCCACCCACCTCATTACAAATAACTCAATTTCGTTTCTTCTTATGGCTGAGTAATATTCCATTGTATATATGTGCCACATCGTCTTCATCCACTCATCTGTTGATGGACACTTAGGTTGCTTCCCTGTCCTGACTATTGTAAATAGAGCTGCAATGAACATTGTGGTACATGACTTGTTTTGAATTCTGGTTTTCTCAGAGTTTATGCCCAGTAGTGGGATTGCTGGGTCATATAGTAGTTCTATTTGTAGTTTCTTAAGGAACCTCCATACTGTTCTCCATAGTGGCTGTATCAATCTACATTCCCACAAACAGTGCAAGAGGATTCCTTTTTCCCCACACCCTTTCCAGTATTTATTGTTTCTAGATTTTTTGATGATGGCCATTCTGACTGGTGTGAAGTGATATCTCATTGTAGTTTTGATTTGCCTTTCTCTAATGATTAGTGAAGTTGAGGATCCTTTCATGTGATTATTGGCAATCTGTATATTTTCTTTGGAGAAATGTCTATTTAGGTTTTCTGCCCATTTTTGGATTGGGTTGTTTGTTTTCTTGATATTGAGCTGCAGGAGCTGCTTGTATATTTTGGAGATTAATCCTTTGTCAGTTTCTTCACTTGCAAATATTTTCTCCTATTCTAAGGGTTGTCTTTTCATCTTGTTTATGGTTTCACTTGCTGTGCAAAAGATTTTACGTTTCATTAGGTCCCATTTTTTTATTTTTGTTTTTATTTCCATTTCTCTAGGAGGTGGGTCAAAAAGGATCTTGCTGTGATTTATGTCAAAGAGTGTTCTTCCTATGTTTTCCTGTAAGAGTTTTATAGTGTCTAGTCTTACATTTAGGTCTTTAATCCATTTTGAATTTATTTTTGTGTATGGTGTTAGGAAGTGTTCTAAATTCATTCTTTTATATGTAGCTGTCCAGTTTTCCCAGCAACACTTATTGCAGAGGCTGTCTTTTCGCCACTGTATATTCTTGCATCCTTTATCAAAGATAAGGGGACCATAGATGCATGGGTTTATCCCTGGGCTTTCTATCCTGTTCCATTGATCTATATTTCTGGTTTTGTGCCAGTACCATACTGTCTTGATTACTGTAACTTTGTAGCATAATCTGAAGTCAGGGAGCCTGATTCCTCCAGCTCCGTTTTTCTTTCTCAAGATTGCTTTGGCTATTCGGGGTCTTTTGTGTTTCCATACAAATTGTAAAATTTTTCGTTCTAGTTCTGTGAAAAATGCCAGTGGTAGTTTGATAGGGATTGCATTGAATCTATAGATTGCTTTGGGTAGTATAGTTATTTTCACAATATTGATCCTTCCAATCCAAGAACATGGTATATCTCTCCATCTGTTTGTATCATCTTTAACCTCTTTCATCAGTGTCTTACAGTTTTCTGCATACAGGTCTTTTGTCTCCTTAGGTAGGTTTATTCCTGGGTATTTTATAATTTTTGTTGCAAAGGTAAATGGGAGTGTTTCCTTAATTTCTCTTTCAGATTTTTCATCATTAGTGTATAGGCATGCAAGAGATTTCTGTGCATTAATTTTGTATCCTGATACTTTACCAAATTCATTGATTAGCTCTAGTAGTTTTCTGGTAGCATCTTTAGGATTCTCTATGTATAGTATCATGTCATCTGCAAACAGTGACAGCTCTAATTCTTCTTTTCTGATTTGGATTCCTTTTAATTCTTTTTCTTCTCTGATTGCTGTGGCTAAAACTTCCAAAACTATGTTGAATAATAGTGGTGAGAGTGGACAACCTTGTCTTGTTCCTGATCTTAGTGGAAATGGTTTCAGTTTTTCACCATTGAGAACGAGGTTGGTTGTGGGTTTGTCACATATGGCCTTTATTATGTTGAGATAAATGCCCTCTATGCCTACTTTCAAGAGGGTTTTCTCATAAATTGGTGTTGAATTTTGTTGAAAGCTTTTTCTACATCAATGATATGATCATATGGTTTTTATCCTTCAATTTTTTTATATGGTTTATCACATAATTTGATTTGCATATATTGAAGAATCCTTGCATTCTTGGAATAAACCCCACTTGATCATGGTGTATGATCCTTTCAATGTGCTGTTGGATTCTGTCTGCTAGTATTTTGTTGAAGATTTTTGTATCTATGTTCATCAGTGATACTGGCCTGTAGTTTTCTTTCTTTGTGAAATCTTTGTCTAGTTTTGGTGTCAGGGTGATGGTGGCCTTGTAGAATGAATTTGGGAGTGTTCCTTCCTCTGCTATATTTTGGAAGAGTTTGAGAAGGATAAGTGTTAGCTCTTCTCTAAATGTTTGATAGAATTCGCCTGTGAAGCCATCTGGTTCTGGGCTTTTGTTTGTTGGAAGATTTTTAATCACAGTCTGAACTGCAGTGCTGGTGATTGGTCTGTTTATATTTTATATTTCTTCCTGGTTCTGTATCGGAAGGTAGTGCTTTTCTAAGAATTTATCCATTTCTTCCAGGTTGTCTATTTTATTGGCATACAGTTGCGTGTAGTAGGCTCTCATGATCCTTTGTATTTCTGCCTTGTCAGTTGTTACTTCTCCTTTTTCATTTCTAATTCTATTGATTTGAGTCTTCTCCCTTTTCTTCTTGATGAATTTGGCTAATAGTTTATCAATAGTGTTTGACTTCTCAAAGAACCAACTTTTAGTTTTATTGATCTTTGCTATCGTTTCCTTCATTTCTTTTTCATTTATTTCTGATCTTATCTTTATGATTTCTTTCCTTCTGCTAACTTTAGGGTTTTTTTGTTCTTCTTTCTCTAATTGCTTTAGATGTAAGGTTAGGTTTTTTATTTGAGATGTTTCTTGTTTCTTGAGGTAAGATTGTATTTCTATAAACTGCTCTCTTAGAACTGCTTTTGCTGCATCCCATAGGTTTTGGGTTGTCGTGTTTTCATTGTCATTTGTTTCTAGGTACTTTTTGATTTCCTCTTTGATTTCTTCAGTGATCTCTTGATTATTTAGTAGTGTATTGTTTAGCCTCCACGTGTTTGTATTTTTTACAGATTTTTTTGCTGTAATTGATATCTAGTCTAATAGTGTTTTGGTTGGAAAAGATACTTGATATGATTTATGTTTTCTTAAATTTACCAAGGCTTGATTTATGACCCAAAATATGATCTATCCTGGAGAATGTTCCATGAGCACTTGAGAGGAAAGTGTATTCTGTTGTTTTTGGATGGAATGTCTTATAAATATCAATTAAGTCCATCTTGTTTAATGTGTCATTTAAGGCTTGTCTTTCCTTTTTTTTTTTCATTTTGGATGATCTGTCCATTGGTGAAAGTGGGGTATTAAAGTCCCCTCCTATGATTGTATTACTGTTGATTTCCCCTTTCATGGCTGTTAGCATTTGCCTTATGTACTGAGGTGCTCCTATGTTGGGTGCATAAATATTTACAATTATTGTATCTTCTTCTTGGATAGAGCCCTTGATCATTATGTAGTGTCCTTCTTTGTCTCTTGTAATAGTTTTTATTTTAAAGTCTATTTCGTCTGATATAAGAGTTGCTACGCCAGCTTTCTTTTGATTTCCGTTTGCATGGAATATCTTTCTCCATCCCCTCATTTTCAGTCTGTATGTGTCCTTAGGTCTGAAGTGGTTCTCTTGTAGACAGCATATATATGGGTCTTGTTTTTGTATCAATTCAGCAGCCTATGTCTTTTGTTTGGAGCATTTAATCCATTTACATTTAAGGTAATTATCGATCTGTATGTTCCTATTACCATTTTCTTAATTGCTTTGGGTGTGTTATTGTAGGTCTTTTCCTTCTCTTGTGTTTCCTGCCTAGAGAAGTTCCTTTAGCATTTGTTGTAAAGCTAGTTTGGTGGTGCTGAATTCTCTTAGCTTTTGCTTGTCTGTAAAGGGTTTAATTTCTCCATCAAATCTGAATGAGACCCTTGCTGTGTAGAGTAATCTTTTTTGTAGGTTTTTCCCTTTCCTCACTTTAAATATGTCCTGTCACTCCCCTCTGGCTTGCAGAGTTTCTGCTGAAAGATCAGCTGTTAACCTTATGGGGATTCCCTTGTATGTTATTTGTTGCTTGTCCCTTGATTCTTTTAATATTTTTTCTTTTATTTAATTTTTGATAGTTTGATTAATATGTGTCTTGGCATGTTTCTCCTTGGATTTATCCTGTATGGGACTCTCTGCACTTCCTGGACTTGATTAACTATTTACTTTCCCATATTAAGGAAGTTTTCAACTATAATCTCTTCAAATATTTTCTCTGTCCCTTTCTATTTCTCTTCTTCTTCTGGGACCCCTATAATTCAAATGTTAGGTGCATTTAATGTTATCCCAGAGACTGTCCTCAATTCTTTTCAGTCTTTTGTCTTTATTCTGCTGTGTGGTAGTTATTTCCACTATTTTATCTTCCAGTCATTTATCCGTTCTTCTGCCTCAGTTATTCTGCTCTTGATTCCTTCTGGAGAATTTTTAATTTCATTTATTGTGTTGTTCACGATTGTTTGTTTGTTCTTTAGTTCTTCTAAGTCCTTGTTAAACGTTTTTTCTATTGTCTCCATTCTATTTCCTAGATTTTGGATCATCTTTACTATCATTACTCTGAATTCTTTTTCAGGTAGACTACCTGTTTCCTCTTCATTTGTTTGGTCTTGTGGGTTTCTATCTTGCTCCTTCATCTGCTGCATATTTCTCTGTCTTCTTATTTTGCTTAACTTACTGTGTTTGGGGTCTCTTTTTAGCAGGCTACAGGTTCATAGTTCCTGTTGTTTTTGGTGTCTGCCCCCAGTGTGTAGGGTTGGTTCAGTGGGTTGTGTAGGCTTTCTTGTGGAGGGGACTGGTCCCTGTGTTATGGTGGGTGGATCTGGATCTTGTCTTTCTGGTGGGCAGGGCTGTGTCCGGTGTTGCGTTTGGGGTGTCTGTGAACCTAATATGATTTTAGGCAGCCTCTGTGCTAACGGGTGTGGTTGTGTTCCTGTATTGCTAGTTGTTTGGCATGGGGTTTCCAGCACTGGAGCTTGCTGGTTGTTGAGTGGAGCACTGAGATGCAGATGTCTGGGAGAGCTCTCACAGATTGATATTACATGGGGCCAGGAGGTCTCTTGTGGTTCAATGTCCTGAAGTCAGCTCTCCCACCTCAGAGGCTCAGGCCTGACACTAGGCCGGAGCACCAAAACACTGTCAGCCACACGGCAGACCTCCAATTCGTCAGGGCCTGAGTACATAAGACACCAAAGACCAGGCGGAGTGCAGGAGGGGGTGAGGTGATGGAAGTGGAGACTTGTGGGATTGGTGGCCCTGAGGTGCATCCCCCATGGACCCTGGTGGTGCACCCCGGGGGCTGACCTGGTGGGGAGGCGTGGAGGCTGGGAGGCGGGAAGTGCAAGGCAGCGGCGCAGAGTTGATCACTCTTAATATAATAAAGCTCATATAAATTTCAAGACAGTGCAAGATTAGGTATAGAATAAGTTCCTGTGTCAAATTTACAGATTGAATGAAAGAAACCAATTGGATGTAATGAATATAAGCCTGTACATTGTTAAATTTTTGGAGTTTATTTAGATAACGTTTACACAATATCAATAAGATCATCATCAAGAACACAAGTTTTCAGAAACTGCAGTGAAGACAATTCTCTTCAGAATGAAGTCATTTATTCTACAAAGCTCATTTAGTGGCTCCTTTGTTTCTGTGTGCTGCACGTCTTTAAAAGTACTAGGTAATTGGTGTTATTTTCCTGCACAACATTATACCTGCTCATTAAGCATGGATGTGCAGAGGAATCCAGGACAGTGGCTAAGTTTTATAGTGTGATTTGTCAAAGGTTGCATATTCACCCAGCTTATGAGCCAGAGGCAATCTAAATTAAAATCAATGAAGAAACAAACAAAAAAAAAGGAGAAGTATTTAGGGACAGTATTCATAGATATTAATAAAATGTCAAGACAATAATTAGTGGGTCTGGGAAGTATTTCATTGTCATTTTAATTTTTGAACCTTGCTTTGCTCTGTGTCTTGACTCTTTCTCAGAATCTGAAATGAGGAGATTCAGGAAAGGGGATTTGAATTAGTTTGTGTTTACTTCAGTTCTTTGATTCACTTGACCTAAAGAAAAACAGGGGATGAAAATGGTTGGTCCTAGTTTTGTCTGCTCTGCACGTCATTTCTGCCCTTGTAGGGTCCCTAGGAGAGAGTCACACTTGGGGTCTGGAATCGACTTCTATTGTTGCCTTCTGCATACTAAGAAGGCATTGTTCATTCCTGCTGAAGTATGTATTCCTGTTATCTTTTTCTAGTTGTGGAGCAGACCTATTCTTATTGTTTTCTCAGCCCTTGGTGGACTAGGGCACGCAATGTAAGATGATTGGCTGAAAACTTGCTAGAGGGGGCTTAAGAGCGTGGTCTCTGGCATCAGGCTGTCTGGCGTCAAAACCTGGGTAACTTTGGTCCTCTCTGTGCATCCATTTCCTCATCTATAAAATGGCTACAGATACCTGTCCCTATCTCATAGGGTGACAGTAAGGATTAAATGACTGAATAAATAAAAAGTACTTAGAACTGCCTGCAACCTGGTAAGTAGTATACGAGCACATTGTTTTTATGATAATAATGCAGGAATGTGTCATGTCACCTTCTCTTCCTCATCTCTGTCTTCCAACCGTTACCAAACCCTAAAAAAAGTGTTTTTCAAACTCTAGGTGGAAACTCATAAGTGATTTGAGAAACAAATGTTGTGGGGTATGACCTGTATTGTTTTTCAGTTGAAATAGAATAGAAAAAGCTAGAATGCATCACACAGAGGGCTAGTATTGCTCCACGAAATGTTTGGTTCAAATATGTGTGTGCATATGTGTTTGTATGCGTGAGTGTTAGCCCACAATTTGAAATAGATTTTATTCAGTGCATACATTTTATCTCTCCCACTAAACCAGGGGGAAGAGGAAAGACTTCATGGAGTGGACAACCATTTGTCCAGTCCCAACATAACCAAGATGTGTGTCACTCTAGTAGATAACTGTGACTTATTACAGAAGTGATTGTATGCTTTTTTTTTTTTTTTTTTTTTTTTGGCCACACCTCATGGCTTGCGGGATCTTAGTTCCCCACCCATGACTCTGGCAATAAGGGCGCAGAGTCTTAACAACTGGACCACCAGGAAATTCTCCAGAAGTGATTCTAAACCTGTTATCTTTGCAGAGGGGTACAGTTGAACCCCTCCTCCCATATCTGTGACATATATCCCTGGTGGGGTTCAAGGCTAAAGAGGTAGAGGGGGCTGGCATAAATTCCCTGCACTTTTGAGAATCACTGCAGTAGACTGTGAGTTCCTGAAGATGCAGCATCCTTTTTGTGTTTTTTTCTACTACTCTGCGCATAGGAGATGTGTAATACATATTCGTCTAATGAATTGGCAAGATTCGCATAGACTTAAAGTAGTGCTTAAAGACTGCTGATAACACAGATAACATTCATTAAGTAAATCTTACAGAACAACCACTTTTGGGGCAAAATATGTTTTACAAACCACCTGATCTGAAAGAAGGGACTTGTCAGATCTAGACACCAGTGAATTTTGCAGGGGGAAACCTGTTTCTTTCTACGGATGCTGTTCTTTATGATGGATGTTAGCAGTTCTCCTTTGCCAGACAGTCTCCAGATATGACATTGCTAAAGTCAGCAATTTGTCTGCCAGCTATCTTGGTTGAACGCAAATACAAGTGTATCTTGCTTTATACAGGAGATAAATGCACAGGGAATACTTATTATTTATAGGAGGATTTACCAAAGGGAAAAAAAAAACACTTTAAAGTAAAATCACTTTGTGAGTTGTAAATAACTTTTGATAAAATTCTCAGAAATTTCCCCTCTACTCACCATAAAAGTTCCCCCAGGTCTCATCACTGTTTGACTATAAAGAAATTCATATTTACAACCATCACATATTATTAACTGACTCATCTTTGCCTGAATAATGCTGGGCCTCAAAGCCCCTCCAAAGTATGTCCTGGACTTCCCCCTAAAGATACCTTATGTGTCCTTACAGATGATCCTCTCAGGATCTTGATAACCTGATAACAGTGACTTGATAGTTGCTCTGATTGATATTTGATATTC
This sequence comes from Tursiops truncatus, assembly GCF_011762595.2. Lineage (NCBI taxonomy): Eukaryota > Metazoa > Chordata > Mammalia > Artiodactyla > Delphinidae > Tursiops > Tursiops truncatus. The sequence goes on from NC_047055.1 coordinate 10,291,050, forward strand.
TAGAAGCCACACGAGAGCAGCATCTCAATCTTACTTCTGCTACCACCATGAGAATGTGGTTATTTGTGTGTAGAACAGATGTGTAGAATAGATCCCTGGGTGCTTCCAGAGTTGCTAACCCTGAATTACCAAGCACTGCTGGGTTCCTGCAGTTTCTACTCCACTGGACTTATGCTGTCTTCTGTGAGAAATGGAAAGATTGTCCCTCTCCCAAAACTGGGCCACACTCTCAGATGTGAGGTTTCATACAGAGCCGTTTGGTGCTCGTGTACCTGAATCTTTTGCCAAAACACCTCCCTGAGCTTGTGTCTGAGGCTCCTCTCTCCTCAGGCATCAGGCAGGATTATATGGGGCTGGTAAGACCACTGTTTTTTGAAAGGTACCACAGGCATGACAGCTAGGCCTCAAGAGCTTTGCAAGGGCCTACAAAAATGTTTGGTATCTGAAGTTTTACAAAAATCCCTGAAATATGAAAAAGCCTAATTAAAAGTCAAAATTAACATCTACAAAATGTAACCTCATAAGACTATGGATTCTGGAATCAGACTGCCTCTGCTATGACACAAAGAGCTGATTTTCGCACAGCGAAGAAGCCATCAGTAAAATGAAAAAACAGCCTGCTGAATGGAAGAAAATATTTACAGGTAATATACCTGATAAGGGGTTGATATCCAAAATATATGAATAACTTAGAAACTCAATATCAAAAAAAAAACCTGATTAAGAAAGGTCCTAGGGCTTCCCTGGTGGCGCAGTTGTTGAGAGTCCACCTGCCGATGCAGGGGACACGGGTTCGTGCCCTGGTCCGGGAAGATCCCACATGCCGCGGAACGGCTAGGCCCATGAGCCATGGCCGCTGAGCCTGCGCGTCCGGAGCCTGTGCTCCGCAACGGGAGAGGCCACAACAGTGACAGGCCCGCATACTGCAAAAAAAAAAAAAAAAAAAAGAAAAGAAAAGTCCTAAATAGACATTTTTCCAAAGAAAACATACAAATAGCCAAGAGGTACATGAAAAGGTGCTGAACATCACTAATCATCAGGAAAATGCAAATCAAAGTGACAGTGGGATACCACCTCACACCTGTCAGAATGGCTATCATCAAAAAGACAAGAAACAACAAGTGTTGGTGAGGATGTGGAGGACCCACAGGCATTATTGGTGGGAACGTAAATTGGTGCAGCTACTATGGAAAACTGTATGGAGTTCCTCAAAAAACTAAAAATAGAACTACCATATGATCCAGCAATCCCACTTCTGGGTAATTATCCAAAGAAAACAAAAACACTGTTTTGAAAAGATATATGCACCCCTATGTTCATTGCAGCATTATTTACAATAGCCAAGATGTGGAAGCAACCTCAGTACCTATTGATAGAGGAATGGATAAAGATGTGGAATATTACTCACTCATAAAAAATGAAATTTTGCCATTTGTGAAAACGTGGATGGATCTAGAGGGTGTTATGCTAAGTGAAATAAGTCAGGGAGAGAAAGACAAATACTGTATGTTTTCACTTATAAGTGGAATCTGAAAAACAGACTCATAGATACAGAGAACAAACTAGTAGTTGCCAGAGGAGATGGGGTAGGGATAGGGGCAGGCAAAATAGGTGATAGGGATTAAGAATATTCATTTATAAAATATTTAAGTTATGGGGTTGTAATGCACAGCATAGGGAGTACAGTCAATAATATTGTAATAACTTTGTACAGTGACATGGTAACTAGACTTATCTTGGTGATCATTTTGTAATGTATAAAAATATCAAAACACTATGTTGTACACATATGGATAATATAATATTGTATGTCAATTATAATTCAATTTTTAAAAAGCTGATTTTCTTCATCTGTAAAATGGGGATAATAACAGTAGCTAGCTCATAAAATTGTTGTGAAAATAAAATACATTAATATAAAGTGCTGAGAATTGTGCATGGCACAAAGTGCTTGCTCAATAAACATTACCTGCTAGACCTACATTAAATTTTCATCACTGGAAAACAATTTTCAAAGCTGTCATTGTGAGTTTACAGGAATTATTGATTATGGACGATGAGTGTAGAATTATCATAGCCAGTCTTAAATAAATAAGTCATTTTTATTAAAATAATTTAAAAGGCAATATAACAAAAATAGATTTAATGCAGAATATCAGGGTCTTTAATATATTTGATAGGATGTAGGCTAGGACCTCCAAAAGTGAAAGTATGGATCACCCACTGAGGTCTTGAAAAACCCTAGTTCTGTGTGTGTGAGGGTGTGGGTGGCATCCAGGAGGGTGTGTTTTTCAGTACTCAACCTCCCCTAAGACAGAGAAATGGACTCTTGGTTCAGATCATACTTTCTAAGGAAATAAACAAAATGCTGCATTCTTTCACTAGAAAAAGCTCCAATTAAAATTTCCATTTAAGTGGCTAAAGTTCCAAATTTGAAGATATTGGGGAAGCTTTAAAAATAATTGGTGACGTCTTAGATTGCTATTCCCAAAAGAGTTTTGAAAGGTGAACAGGTAAATTTCTAATTGAATACTCATCAAGCTCTAAGGGAAAATGAATAAGATGGAGAACAGTGATAAAAAATGAAAATGAAAATGAGGAACTAATTGGGAGAACCATCTATGCTTTTACAGTCTTTGCATGATGTCCCTTTAATGATAATATCTGGCATGTCAATTGTAATTTACAGAGCAAGTTCACACTTACAGTCACTGGGTGATCACTACCCTTATTGAAAGTGAGAATAATACAATACAAGGATCAAACATTCTTGAGTGTTTAAATGAAGCAGGTACCATCCTAAGCACATTTAACTCATGGCATCCCTTTGAGGCAGCTCCCATTATTAGCCAAACTTTGCAGATGAGGAAACTTGGGGGTATTTGCCCAAGTTAGACAGAGGGAGATGCATCCTCACCTCAGGTGTTCTGACTGCATGGCTAGTCACAACAAACCAACCTGAAACCTTTAAAAAGTAACTAGCCGGTGGCATGCTTTTGCTGTAAATGACAGTAAATTTATTCTGCCATCGCATAATCACAGGATTAGGGAAGTCATTGGGTCCATCCTCTACCTCCGAGCAGGGCAAACTAGTAATCATCCCTGACACATGCAGATCCATCTTGTTTTTAGAGACATCAAGAGGAAGAGAGTTTATGACTTCCTTCAGTAACATCCAGGATACAAAGAAGAGCTTCTTGTATAGCTTTAGCCCTATTGCATGTTCTTCGGAAAAGAGGGAAATTTCACTAAAATTCCATTTTATACCATTGAGAAATGCAAAGAGGACTCTAATCCAATACAAATGTGTTACTAAATGTCAAGACTTTTGAGAGGGCTGAAGATTAGTAAAGTTTGCATAATTTTGTTTTGACATGAGCAGAGATGAAAAGCATTGTGGTCTTTCATCAGAAGCAACCCAGTCAAATTCATAAGTAATAAAGTGAATTCTCCACTTGACACTACAGAGTGTGTGTTTGCCTTAGGGCAATGGTCAGCAAACTGTAGCCCATTGGCCAAATAGGACCCACTACCTGTTTTTGTGTGGTCTGCAAGCAAAGAATGTTTTTTATATTTTAAATGGTTGGAGAAAATAATATTTTATGGCATGTGAAAATTATATGAAATTCAAATGTCATTATTCATCAGTGAAGTTTTATCGAAATACAGCTATCCCCATTCTTTTATGTATTGCCGCTGTCATGCTAGAATGGCAGAGCTGTGTTGTAGAGACATAGACTGTATGATTTGAAACGTCTAAGATATTTTCTATCTGGCCTTTTACAGAAAAAATGTGCTGATCCCTGGTAGAGAAGAAAATGAAAACAAACGCCTTTTTTTTCACTCACTTCCATTCACTCAGATGAAGGAGTGCATGAAACATTTGGAAGCAGGAAGGTTTGGAGCATCTGTGAGATGTCATTGACTTTGAATGTGGGCCCTGTTACGGTTTTTATTTATATTTGGGCAGCCATGGTCCCAGACTAGTTCTTGCCCATACTACAGCCTTGCTACCCATAACTGGGGACTTTTTGGTTTTGCTTCATAGAGATGAGAGGAAACACATGTAACCTCCAGTGTCCTCAGTACTCTTGTCAGATTACGATATATAAATGCTACATTATGGCGCATTTCTTTCCTTTTGTTTTTTACTTTTCAATTGCATGTAGAAAGTCTTCTCTAGTTATTGATGTTACTGATATCTCCATTCCTTTTTAAGCAGCACCACTCAGATGGATAGCAAATGAGCTTGTGACTAAACCAAATTAATTTACAAATTTTGAATGATAGAATTTCCCGGATCATTTTATTTCCCAAGCCTGCATGGCTACAAGCATGTCTGTCATCTTATCTGTTAATTGGCAAGTTCAGTGTGGGCTTTGGAATATGAGGATGAACAAAGATACCCTCCCTGTTCTCCAGGAGCTCACTGTCCAGAAGCGGAGACAGACATTTATCTTCTGTGTGCTACTCATATTGGTAAACTTCCAAATTCAGCTTCCTGAGGCCAGAGAAGATGGAACAATTACATCTGCCTGGGGAATGTCACTGGAGCTGGGCCTTAAAGTATCAGTGGACTTTTACCAGGAAGGGAAGGGTGAGGGGAGATGGTGTAATCACCAGGAATTTGGAACGGCATTTAAAATTTTACAGAAATGTGAAAGAACCTAAAAATAACCAGGGGTGCTGAGTGACTATAGCATTCAGTGTGTGATATTGGAAGGTGGTAAAGGAGGGGAAAATGGTCAAAGTAAAAGGGAGGAGAAAATGTGGAAAGTGGGAAGAGATGGGACTCAAGAGAGGAAAATTAGGGCCTTGACTACCAAGATAAAATGTTTAGACTTTATTGCATTGCTGATTTCAAAAAACTCCTCAAAAGACTTTAAGGCCAGGCATGCGGTAATTCAATTCTAGAATCTGGCCTAACCATTCAGAAAAGTGGCATTACTGAATGGAACTACATTATAGTATAGTGGGTATATCAGCTGGTTTTGTTTGTTTGTTTCTCCTAGTTTTTTATAATGCTGTCACAAACAACTTCAAAATCTTACTGGTTTACAATAGCTAAAGGCCATTTCTCATTAGTAGTGCATGTCTCCCATGAATTATCTATGACCCTCCTCTGTGCCTTCTTTATTTTGGAAGCCAGGCTAAAGGCCCCTATCTGGGACATACCGGGTTCATGTCAGAGGGAAAAAAGGTTGACGACAGATCCAAGGGGTAGTTCTTAAAGTTCTTCTTTGGAAATTGTGTATGTCACCTGTACTCACTGTTTTATTGGCCAAAGAGTGTCACATGGCTTAGTCAAACAGTGAGGGGTGTAGTAGAGTCATCTCCCAGTGAGGGGAGCAAATATTAGAAATAAACATACAACCTACCAAAGGGTTAAGTGTACGGACTAATGTCTGACCACCTAGGTTCAGATCCTAGCTCTACTACCTACTAGCTATGTCAGCTTTGACAACCTACTTAGATTCTTAATGCTATTGATTATTAGAATGATTTTAGCAATAAAATGGCAATGAATATTTATATCTATGCAGATAGCATTTACCTTTTCAAATTGACCCCTAACCTTATGCTCCCTAAAAAGCCTTCCCAAGTCCAGCACGCCTCGTACCACCATAGCACTTTGTATATACAACAGGCCATGATCACCTAAGGCTCAAATTGCCAAAAACAACTTGGATTTGTCTTTGTACGCCCCGCTGTGCCTTTCAGAGTACTTTGCTTTCAGTAGGTCCTCAACAATGTCTGCTCTGCTGAACGGAATTTGACGTGCTGTTGGGAAGCTGCCAACAGCAGTGATGTGGGCCTTGCATTCAGATAGTATTGAGATTGACAAAGTTAGTACCTAAAGTGTTTTAGCACAATGGGGAGCAAAAGAACTCCTTTAGGGTTACTGATATCAGCAACTGACATTTGTACAGCACTTGTATGTGACAGGTATTCTGCAAGCACTATCTCATTTAACGTTCACAACATTCCTCCAAGGCCGATGTTTCATCATCTTTACACTAAAGGCAAGGAAACTAAGGCACAGAGATGTTAAGCAATTTTTCTATGTTCATAAAACTGGGGAGTAGCAGAAGCAGGTTTCAAATCCAAATAGGCTAGGTCCAGAGACCAAGATCTGGACAGCTACAACAATCCTATTCCTGTAGCAGCCGTCATTACCAACTGAATGTTAAAACCAGACGGGCTCTTTGGAAGGTACATTTAGTCTAGGGGTTTACAACTGTGCCCCTTAGGTTCTGTGGAGATGACTTTGATTACAGTATTCTGGATACTTAGGGCTATAGCTATAATCCGTAATCTATGATTTCAAATTTTTGTATGAATAAAAGATCCTTACTGCCTTCTTTGGTCCATGATATGGTATAAAATCACCCTACATTTCAACTTATAAAATAAATTCATACCAAAAAAATGCTTACCTGCATTTTTTTTAAGTCAAAAAACTTAAAAACAAAGTTTCAAAAGTGTTCTCCTGCAAAAAAAGTTGAAACTACTGATCATTTCTAAATTCTTTCCTTGACAGTTAAAGAAATTGAAGGCCCACAGACAGGGGCAGAGACATGATGGGTCCTTAAAACCAGGCTTTCAGATCAGGACTCTCGATGCTCTGTTCCAGGTGCTTCTGTGGTATCTTGCAGCTTGAGGTAGCAAAATGGTACCTTGAGTCATATGCAGCACACCACTGCAAGAAATGCCCAAGCCACCTTATCTTTGATAAAGGAGGCAAGAATATACAGTGGAGAAAAGACAGCCTCTTCAATAAGTGGTACTGGGAAAACAGGACAGCTACATGTAAAAGAATGAAATTAGAACACTCCCTAACACCAAACACAAAAATAAACTCAAAATGGATTAAAGACCTAAATGTAAGGCCAGACACTATCAAACTCTTAGAGGAGAACATAGGCAGAACACTCTATGACATAAATCACAGCAAGATCCTTTTTGACCCACTTCCTAGAGAAATGGAAATAAAAACAAATATAAACAAATGGGACCTAATGAAACTTCAAAGCTTTTGCACAGCAAAGGAAACCATAAATAAGACCAAAAGACAGCCCTCAGAATGGGAGAAAATATTTGCAAATGAAGCAACTGACAAAGGATTAATCTCCAAAATTTACAAGCAGCTCCTGCAGCTCAATATCAAAAAAACAAACAACCCAATCCAAAAATGGGCAGAAGACCTAAACAGACATTTCTCCAAAGAAGATATACAGATTGCCAACAAACACATGGAAGAATGCTCAACATCATTAATCATTAGAGAAATGCAAATCAAAACTACAATGAGATATCATCTCACACCGGTCAGAATGGCCATCATCAAAAAATCTACAAACAATAAATGCTGGAGAGGGTGTGGAGAAAAGGGAGCTCTCTTGCACTGTTGGTGGAAATATAAATTGATACAGTCACTATGGAGAACAGTATGGAAGTTCCTTAAAAAACTGCAAATAGAACTACCATATGACCCAGCAATCCCACTACTGGGCATATACCCTGAGAAAACCATAATTCAAAGAGTCATGTACCAAAATGTTCATTGCAGCTCTATTTACAATAGCCAGGACATGGAAGAAACCTAAGTGTCCATCAACAGATGAATGGATGAAGAAGATGTGGCACATATATACAATGGAATATTACTCAGCCATAAAAAGAAACGGAATTGAGCTATTTGTAGTGAGGTGGATGGACCTAGAGTCTGTCATACAGAGTGAAGTAAGTCAGAAAGAGCAAAACAAATACTGTATGCTAACACATATATATGGAATCTACCCCCCCAAAAAATGGTTCTGAAGAACCTAGGGGGCAGGACAGGAATAATGATGCAGACGTAGAGAATGAACTTGAGGACATGGGGAGTGAGAAGGGTAAGCTGGGACAAAGTGAGTGAGTGGCATGGACATATATACACTACCAAATGTAAAATAGATAGCTAGTGGGAAGCAGCCGCATAGCACAGGGAGATCAGGTAGGTGGTTTGTGACCACCTAGAGGGGTGGGATAGGCGGGGTGGGATAGGGAGGGTGGGAGGGAGGGAGATGCAAGAGGGAAGAGATATGGGAACATATGTATATGTATAACTGATTCACTTTGTTATAAAGCAGAAACTACCACACCATTGTAAAGCAATTATACTCCAATAAAGATGCTAAAAAAAAAAGAAAGAAATGACCAAGCCAACTCACTCTTCTTTTGTGTGTCGTCCCAAGCCCCGGGAGACAGATCCATTTTCATAAAATTCGGTTGATCTATTTGGATTTCCATTCTCTTACTCTAGGGTTTTTTTCCTCCATTTCTTACTATTTTTTAAAAATTTATTTATTATTTATTTTTGGCTGTTGGGTCTTCGTTACTGCACACAGGCTTTCTCTAGTTGCGGTGAGTGGGGGCTACTCTTCGTTACGGTGCAAGGGCTTCTCAATGCAGTGGCTTCTCTTGTGGAGCACGGGCTCTAGGCATGGAGGCTCAGTAGTTGTGGTGCATGGGCTTAGTTGCTCTGAGGCATGTGGGATCTTCTTGGACCAAGGCTCGAACCTGTGTCCCCTGCATTGTCAGGTGGATTCTTACCCACTGTGCCACCTGGGAAGCCCTATTTCTTACTCTTAATAATACTTTCATAGCTACCCTGGAGGCTGCAGTGGATTCTCAGGTTTTATATTATACAATATAGATGATTTTTCAGTAATTTATACTGTAATGTTTATAACAAGTGCACAGACATTAAAAATTAATGAAGAATAAATAACATCCTAACAATGAGACTTGGTTAGATAGAATTACCCACCAAGGAATGGGACTGTCAAAATGTGTATTAAATGTCTTGATTAGAGCAACATTTACATAGTTTTGTCTGACAAGTTTGTAAAAGAAGTTGAGTTATATGTTCGAAAAATTCTAGATCACTTGGCCTCCATTCTCAGCCTGCTGCCTAATAAAGAAGATCTTTTAAAATACAGAAGCAAAATGTGAGGTTCCATCACTCTGCACAGCTCCTTTACCACCGAAAAGTCAGAAATTTACATCCTTTCTTTTTCAAGGCTGCATCATCAAATCATCTTCTCTTAATCATCTATTTTACTTTTTCCCATTTTAAACTTCCAGTCTCCTTTTTTCCCCCCTAATTACTAACAACTAATAGATTTATGCACAGTATCCCTTGTCTCCCTGGAAAATCCATACTCATTCATTAAAACACAATTCCAATGTCACTTCTAATATAAAGCTTTCTCTTCCTTTAGCACCAGTAGAATTTTTTTCTTTTGTTTACATTCATGTATAAATTTGAGTGTGTTCTAATAAAAGCAACTATTTTATATATAGTTATGTACATGCCTCCCATGTCAGACTGCAAGACCTGATAGTAGGAATTGTCTTATTCTGACCATTTGGTGCACAGCACAGTGCTCAACACATTTTCTTTGAATGGTAATTGCTTTTGTCTATCAAGATCCTCCTAAGAAGAAAGTGCTTAAAATTATGACCCCCCGAAAAGGGATTTATTATCAGTCCTATGAGGAAGAATATGAAGTTTACATTTTCAAAGAGTTCTACATTGATTTTAATTTCATAAGCAGGAAAAAGATAACCTCTCAGAATTTTTGCCATATCAGAGAAGGTCTAATCTTATGCTTAGAGAAACTTTTGTATAAGTACTGTCTTTTTAATAGTCTATAAAGCATCCCATCTGGGATATCACATTGCATTTAGTCATCTTGTCTTCTTAGGCTCCTCTGCCTGTGACAGTTTCTCAGACATTCCTTGTTTTTGATAACCTTGACAGTTTTGAATAATACTAGTCAGGTATTTTGCAGACTCTCCTTCACTTGGGATTTATCTGATGTTTTCCCCATGATTAAACTAGGGTTATGGATTTTGGAGAGGAAGGCTGTAGAGGTAAAGCACCATTTTTATTACATCATATCAACGTGGCTTATCACTGTTAGTGCTGACCTTTACCACCTAGCTGAGATAGTGCCTGGCAGGTTTCTCCCGTGTAAAGTCACTCTTCTATTTCCCCTTTCCATACTACCCTCTTTGGAAGGAAGTCACTGTGGGCAGCCTAAACTTAAAGAGCTACGAATTGTGCTCCCCTCCTTAAGGCTGTCGTATCTGCATGAATGTTTTGGAATTTTTCTGCAAATTAGATATGCCTGTCCTCCTTCATTTACGTATTCAATCAATTATTTCTATCAGTATGTATTCATGGGTATTCATTTTATATGTTGGGTTATATTCTAATACGACTTTATTTTCTTGCTCAAATTATTCCAGATTTGGCCATTGGGGGCTCTTTCAGTTGACTTCAGTGTTGCTTTGACATCCTCCCTTCATGGTGTGTGTTTTATCATTTGAGTAATTTCTCACTTTCTGGAACTACAAGATGCTCCAGCCTCATCTTGTATATTTCCTGAACCAGTCATAAAGACAGCTATTTCTCCAAGGATCTCTGGTTCTTTTGATTGGAGAATGGTATTGCACTATCTTTTTTTTGAAAAAAATGACACGATGATGTAGTGGAGAGCTGTTGTGACACAATTTGTTCTTGGATAATTTCTGATAAGCTGTGTCACATATTGTCTCACTGGAAAAGAGTTGTGTTCAGTCCAGGCAGATACTCTTAGAGCTCCTCTGCAACTCAAACAGCACCAAGAAATTCTCCTGTAAGTTCTAAAAGACCCTCTGACTTCCCATCTTTTCATTCTTAAGCCAGTTGTTTTGAATCCTTCACATTCAAAGAGAAGCCAGAGAAAATTATGTTTTGTGATAAAACATGTTAGTAAAGGGATGTAACCTTTTAAACAGACTATTTGGCAAAACAATCTCCCAAATAATTGTAATTATATAGTTTGTCAGTTGCATGGTGAGTATAATTAAGGTGACTAAATAACTCTGTAACAATTATGATGCCAATTTTAGTTTTTAGATTTTGTAGCATTGTGGAAATTCCAGCTGAAAGACAAAACTGATCATTTGGGCAAAATCTACTGCTCCATATGGTATTTATAGCACAATTAAAACGTTCACTGCTGCACTTATCAGAAGTTGTATAAATCTTATAGAACATTAATATAAGCTTTAAATAAATACTACTGCTAATTATCGTAACATGACCTTTTCATTAATATAAAGGTATACGTTGGGACATAAAACAGATGAAGGACAAAAGATACCAAGACATTTTAGGGACACTGTTGTTTTTTTTAATATTTCGCCTGGTTGATAAAGTTTTCCTTCCAGCAATATTATGAAGCAATATGATTAACAACAAATGAAGGTTAAGTATTCTTCCCACTTTCTTATGCTTGAAATAAAATTAGCCAGATGACCTTTTCACAATTACATAAAATTACTATATTTTTATCTGTAGCCTAGAAATATACAGCAAAAAGAAAAGCAAATACTCTGTTTAATCGGTTGTTGAACCAGTCCCCTAGTGCTGTTTTATTTTCCATCGTTTATTTCAGCGTTTGTCATTTCTCATTAGTACGGTTACAGAGAAATCTCAACTGCTTTTTTGACCTCACATACGCTTTGTTTTCCAATAAGGAAAGCCAATGGGTCCTCTGTCTGGAATCTTTATCATATTGTCTGAAGCATTTCCCCCAATAAATATGTCAACCAAGGAGCAAAATAAATGCCAGTGATGTTCAGTGTCTCCTGCAAAATTACCATACAGCCAGTGCTGCCAATGCTTTGCAGTAAGTGGGGTGAGAGTGGAACAGCACTTGACTTTCAAAAAATACTCTGTGTGAGAGCAATGGCATTAGGGTCACTAACAACAAAGTACAGTGACCATTTTCTAATGATGAAAATCAGCAATTAGAACCACATGACAATAGACCAGGCAAGTAGAAATGATCTTGTTACTCAAGCAGAGGCAGGATGTCAGGGTGTTGGAAATAGAATTTCAGCTCAGGGTAGGAAGGCAGACTGGGTAAAATCTGAGGCTTCTTTCAATCCTCAGGTATGTGTTTTTTATTTTTAAAATACTAGTGAATTCTAGTTATTTGAAACCTGGCTGGGGAAATGAGCTCTTAGCAGATCTCAATTTTAAGATATGTTTTATATAACAACTTGGGAGGCATTGTTATGTTGAAAACACTTCATCAGATCATTCTAACACTGTATACATTATATATATATACACACATATACATATATATATCAATATATATATAATCTTGACCAAAATGAACAAAACACATAAAATACTCTGTTCACTGATTTTGGACCTAATGACTTTAGCAATGGAATTCAACTGCTTTACTAAGTCATTATTTTACACTCTGACCTGTTCAAGTGAATGAATGCTCATTGGATACATAGTATAATACGTATTATATGGACATACACAATAGGAACATCTTTGAGAGCCTGAATTTTAGTTAATATTTAATACAAATTCTCAAATACTATATAAGACAGTAGCTGAGGGCTTACATGCATGTTTAAAAAAGGGAAGACATCAAGGTGGAATGGAATAGCTTAGTAAATATTCAGGTAATAAGTGAAATTTGTAGGAAGGGTAATAGCTGAACAGACAAAGAAAGTGGCTTCTCATTGAGAAGAATTTTTAAAACTATGTGCAGATGAATATGAGTGTGGCGTTTAGGGGGAAATTGGGTCAATGGGGGTTCATTGGAAAGAAGTTGAGCACTTAGGTCAGACCAGAGCAGTTGGGCCTGTTGAAAGAGGTCACGGAGAAGATATGACTGCCTGGACCTGGGGCAATCAGAGATTCCTCACCCCTCCTCTGTCCTTGGAATGTACGTTCTGCTCACTGTTGCCACAGTGGGAGCTGTTACAAGGACGCAGCTTTGACAGAGCAAGGTGTTGCTGAGATCATCTAGACTGAATATGTGAGTGAACCCAGTTAAGGCCTCTATATTAACCTTTAAGATTCTGGCAGGCTGAGGCAGAGGTCTACTTGTCTTGAGGCCGACCACGACAGGCTTTTTATGCAAACTCCCTTGCTTATTACACCTGCCACCTATCAATCTGTAGTGGTCTACCTTTTTCTTCTGCTTTTCCTTGCCCTCCCAGGGGTCAGTTTCTCTTTTTACCTGGGAAGCTCCTGAGGTTTCAAACCAATAGGGTAATGGAGAGTTCAAATGTGATGTTGTAGGCCATGGAGGCGATGTTTGGGGAGATAAGAGTAGTAAGTGTAGTTCACAGTGTCTCCTCCTGAGTCATACAACCAGGGTGCAAATCCTGACTCTGCCTTTCACTAGCTTGGTGACTCTGCAAGTTGTTTAATTCCTCTAAACATCAGTTTTGTCTTTAGGATTGGAATATAATCATTCTTACTTTATTGGACTGTGTGAGGATCGACATAGATAATACATATATATCTCTTAGCTTGATGCCTGATGTGGAGTAAATGCTCAATAATCACTAAGCTGTTGTTATGATTAATAACATGAGGCTAGAAGTTAGAAGAATTTCAGAGCAGTGTAACTAGAGGAGGCCAAATTGCTTCTAAGATTAGTGTAGCAATCCAAACTGTTTTAATGTACAATAAAATCTTAGAAATGTTAAATCAATTAAGCTTATTGATTCTCAGAAACTCTGGTAAATGTGCTTTAGTAGAGAGAATAGAATCAAAGCTTTGCCTTCAGCACAATTTGTAGATTATTTTCAGGTTTAAATGAATTTTGTGCAATCTTGTGGATTACTATAATGGAAGTTGCAAGCTGTTTTTTGGAGTAAGAAATACCTTGTGAATATGAGGCCATAATATATTTGTTCACATGTTCGCTTATGAAACTGTGAGCTCTTCGGATCCAGGGACTTCAACAGCACTGAGGACAGGGACACCCCATGGAATGTAAAGCACCAATTGGGCAAAGAACAGCCGTGCTGACAATGGCTCCAGACCATACCGTGGTTTCCATTCATGTTTGCTTATGGAGTTGCTTTTTATTTATTTTCTAAAGGAATCCATGCACATTGTTAAAAATCATGAACTAGTACTAAAGGACTTATAACAAAATAGAGCAGCCCCTTGTCACACCTCTCTCTAATCCTAGTCCCACACTCAGAGACAACAGCTTGAAATCTTTTGACTCCTCCCTCTAATATTTACCTCCACTTTTCTAAAGAATAAGCTTGTATTGCTACTTATCGAATTATCAGTTACTAATATAATTTGTGCATTTCTCTTTATGTTACAGCTTCTACTTCCTTACGTTTATTTTCATGACATACTTATAGCATAATTTTTGGTGAAAATAGTAGTTAACGTTTGCATTATTACTATGTAAATATTATTCATTGTTGAATTATGTAGTGTACACTTATTTAATTTCTTTTCTTCTACCATTTTGTGTTGCCTGGTATGGACTATGCCTGATTTTTTCCACTAGCTTACCTTCCACATATCTTTAACTAATTTTCCAAATCCTCAAACATTTCTGTAACATTCCTCTTAATATTTTTTCACAAATTCTGGAATAGAGTTTCAGGCACTATATCAGTTCTTTTACTCTTTAGGAATCCTCACCGACATTATAAAGCTCTCCTGTCCCTTGTGCTTCAATCTGTACTCCCTGCTATCTGCATCTGCCACCCAACTGCCATTCTGAGACTTTCCCTTCACCTGGGGCTTCACCTAGGATGTCCCTTATCTTACACTTGCATTGGATCCTCTCACTCCTGGATGGTATCTCTGCCTCTTTCTTGCTTTACTCTCCTGTTTGGGTGAAGCCAGATGCTCAATGAAAGTGGAGGAGGTGAATGTCTTGAGACTTTGGGTATCGAATTCCAGTTCAACCTTGTTTCCCCTTCTCTAGCTTTCAGTATGGCAGTTGCAAGCTCTCATCATATTCAGATTCTTGGTCCTTATTACATTTTTGATCATCTATTCCATCTCTGGAAGCTTTTTAAAATAACTTTTTTATTATGGTAGTGTGGTAAGCTAAATAATGCCTTCCAAAAGATGTCCACAACCTAATCCCCAGAACGAGTAACTGTTTTTTCCCCTCAAGGAGATGAAAATTTAGTTTAGGGGACACAACACCTGCATATGAGGCAATCAGGAAACAGCATTAAGCAATAGGTAATCCAATGCCAAAATAAAGAGTACAATGACAGTTACATGGAAGTTTAGAGAATGTACATCATTATAAATCAGAGAACTAAAGGATAGCTTCATGTAGCAGGTGGGAATTGAATGGTCTCTTAAGATTGGATAGAAGTTACAGGACACTTAAGCCAAGGCAAGTATGCATAAAAATGACCAGTGAGAAGCTGACCAGTAAAGAGTGGTGATGGGAAACAGGGAGATATGTTTGGATAAGGAGCATAGAACAAGGCTATGGCAATACTTGAGAACCGGACCTATTAGGTAGGAGTCAGATCAAGACTTTTAACATTTTATTCAACATGAATTGGGAGCCCTGTGGGCATGAGCAAGACTTATCAAAAGGTATGTTTCACTGTAGGGTGATTGTGTGGGAAGCTTGAGGTTTATTTAAGTTATCCCCCCAAATAAATATCTACATAAAGTGACACTGTCCAAGAGAAGGGTGTGTGGAGTTGAAGAGGGGAATGAGATGAGTGAATGCAGATCTAACTCCCCTGTGTACAGAATTTCAGACTATTCACCTTTCATCCCTGTCCCTTATGAACTTCTTCTGTAGCTGGTGTCTCCAAATCTGAGCTTTTCCAGGATCTTCAGGGCAAATGGATTAGCTTCTTCCTGCTGCTCTGGTGTATAGACATTTCAAGTTCAGCTTCCTGGTCTTTGCTAAGTCACTTAACACTTTGCTATCCATCTTTGAAAAATACATTGACATCTTTAGCTGTTGTCTCTTCTGCCATCTCTTTGTCCTTTGGGGTTTATACCACTCCTGTGTAATTTTAGTGAAATTTCAAGCAGTAGAAATAAACAAGAGTTGTCTGCTATGATTTTTGAAGTTGCTCATTAAATATTTCATGAATTAAAGAATAGAAAATCAAGAAATGGTGGAATGATTAACTATTGCAAAGACATAAAGCTGTTTTCTGACCATGGTTCAAGATGTACTTCATGTATTTAAAATTTTTAGTCCTTAAATAGTAGGTGACTGACTGAGAGATACTAAAAAGAGGCACGGTATCAGGGTAACATACGTAGTTTAATTGTAAGCCCTACATACACATAAACTTGCAGTCACACACATTTGTCCCCGAAACTAAGATTAGTGAAAGATACTTACTACTACTAATTTTTATACAAATAGAAATCTTATGAGGGTAAGAAAGCAGATATTAGTAACTACATTTTAGAAATGAGGAGGACGCAGAATCCAAGAGTTAGAACTATCTGCTGAATGTTGCATGTCAAACCAATGGTATGCCTAGAAATTGAAACCAAGTATTTTGACTCTCAGTTTAGTTTTTTTTTTCTCAATACACCCTGTGACCTCTCAGAAGACCATATGTGGCTGCAATAATTTTATTTGTACAATGATTAGCATTTCCCAAAAAGAATAAGGAATGGATTAATAAGCCAGAATGGTTAAAAAATTGGAGATAACTTAATTTGAAAAAGATTATGAGTTTTAAATTTCACCTAACACAAATCAGCTATTATAATTCTTTATTAAAATATTAATATCTTTGTATTTAAAATTTGCTACACTGCTGAAACTATTCTTATTACAATTAATGTTAAAATGCATCCCCCTTCAAAAGGATGGTATAAATGTTGGAATGTCCAAATCATTCTGTGATATGCATGATTTTTATCATACATATATATTACATGTATAATTGTAACCAAAATCATACAATATTTAATGGTTCCAACAAGAGCTATTAGCATCAAATTAATTAATGACATGCCACTTAAGCGTCTTTTCTATTTTTCCCATAGATTTTCCTCTGGTTATTCACATCATTTGAGCACTATTATTTACATGCGTCATATGGCCATTTAGGTGATGTTGATATGCTCTGAATATTACACTATACTTCATTTACATAATGAGCTAAATATGTTTCCTAAGGCTGGTAACTGTAGTCATTTCCTCATCTTCTTACTGAGGACTTTCCAGGCAAATATAATAGAGATGCAGAAGGGAAGAAAGATTATGACCTTGGAAACACAATAGGGCAGGTTCTTCTATGTCTGGGCAATGTTTTCAGTTACCAAAAGATGTTGCCTCGGGCTTCCCTGGTGACGCAGTGGTTGAGAGTCCGCCTGCCAATGCAGGGGACGAGTTCGTGCCCCGGTCCGGGAGGATCCCACATGCCGCGGAGCGGCTGGGCCCGTGAGCCATGGCCGCTGAGCCTGCGCGTCTGGAGCCTGTGCTCCACAATGGGAGAGGCCACAACAGTGAGAGGCCCACATACCACAAAAAAAAAAAAAAAAAAAAAAAAGGTGTTGCCTCAAGCGGTAGGACAAAAGATAAAGTTTATTTTCAAAATGTAGGGGAGAGGATGAAATGAAATTAATATCATTGTTATTTAATAAATTCATCACTTTATACACTACATTACTTCTGATGTGTGAATATTACTCATCATTGCTTATTTTATTTATTCATTTATTTAACAAATATTTATTGAGCATCTGCTATGTGCTAGGTACCATAATAAGAACTGGGGATGTGGTGTTGAATAAAACCATACAGAGATACGGTCTCTGTCCTCATCAATAGTACATTATAGTAGGGACACTAATGACAAACAAGTAAACTATTAATGAGATCTACTTGGTGGATGGTAAGCCCTATGAAAACAATAAATCAGAGTAAGAAAATATAGAGTTACTGTTGGGAGAGCGGCTATAATTTTCAATAGAATGATCTTGGAACATCGACGAGAAGATGACGTGTGAGGGGATCTGAATGATTCAAAGTTGTCAGCTATGCAAAGATCTTGGTGTTTGAAAGAAATACAGAAAACTTTATCTGTACTTCATCATGTCATTTAAGTACATCTCTCATAGTTTCATGGCTAAGATGGAGATAAGCAAACTAGGTGCTCAGACAATTGGGTAGATTAAATACTGGTGAACAGCTGTGCCCAGATGGTTCTGATTAAAGAAGCAATGGTACCACAGGGTAAGCAAGGTTCTAGTGGCATGATGTAGGACATTGGCCTTACCCTGGTCCTGGTTACTAATGTGATCAATTACATGAATGGAGTTACAGAAATAGGGACTTCTGCGGCAGTCCATTGGTTAAGAGCCCTAGCTTCTTCTGCAGGAGACGTGGGTTTGATCCCTGTTCGGGGAACTAAGATCGCACATGTCATGCAGTGTGGGCCCCCCCAAAATACCACAGAAATAATAGCGATATTTTTATGGAGGACAGGGAAGTGGGATTGTATTAGATAATAAAGTCTATTTTTTTATGGTGAGTTTTAACATCCTGAATCTATGTAACTACATGTATTTATACTTTCTTTTATGACTTCTTGGTGTTTTGTGTCCTGTTAGAAAGCCCAGCAAGATTATTTTAAAACACTCGCATTGATTTCTAGCATTTTATTAGTTATATTTTAGTGTAAGTACTGAGGTAGCAATTAGCTTCGGGTTTTTTTTCCCAAAATGATTTGTCTCTCCTTTCAATACCACTTATTAAGAAACTATTTTTCCTCACTGATTTGAAATGCCACTTTTGTCATAATCTAAATTCTTATATGTATAATAAGTATAGTTACATATATGTCTGGATGATTTATTCTGTTCCATTCATCTATCTCTTCTTGTGTGTGTGCTCATGACTTAAAATTTTAGACATATTCCTGGGATAAAGGTTTTTTTTTATGTAGATGGAGCCTGAACAAAAAGACACAAATTGGTTCAGTTGTATAGTGAGGCAGAAGATCTAGCCCTATCACAGAGGTATTGAAAACAGAGTCACTACTGCTGTGACTTTGCCTAAAATTGGAAGTTGACAAGAGTCAGAAGGCCTGAAGGAGCTTATACCTGATGAGGAGTTTGCTCTTCATTTTGTTGGCAGTAGGAAACCTTTGACAAATTTAAATGCAGGGATACAGTCAGAACTCTGTTTTAGAAAGATTATTCCAGTGGCAGAGTAAAGGATTGAGATTGGCTGAATAACGAAACCATTGCAGGTTCAAACTTCCATGTGTAGATTTTTGTTCGTTTTTAACAAATTCTTACTAGGAAACTGAAATCTTTTGTTTATCTAGTCATTAAGTGACTTTGGGCATTTTTCTTCTGTCTTTGCCTATGGAATTATAGATATCTCTTCTGATAATGGTGCTTCTGTGACTTTAGAAAAAAAATTTTTAATGTGAGCTAATCTAGTGACCTTTAAAAGTAAGGTTCTTTGACAAGGGAGAACACACTATTTTTTTGGCCAGATTTGCCTTTTGTTCTGTTGTCTGATCCAGGAATCAAACAAACTGTCAGGGAACTCCTCATGGGATTTTTATAGCATGGTGAGTTTTCACCCCAATAGTGCCCTAAAGGAAACCTGTCTGAACAGGAAATTTGAAATGCCTCTCAAAAGGGGAATGCTTTTTCATGGCTAAATGTCAACTCAAAAAAATGGTTTCTTATCTTTATATTCCCAAGGTAGCAATATTGGAAAGATTTTCTTTTCAAAGTCTCTATCTAGAAGGCAAAGAACACAGTTATAAGTTAGGATAGGAGCTATAAATTACATATTGAAAAACTCCCAAAACATGAGTTTTATTTCAGATAAAGTTTGTAATATATGACTTTATTGCCACTTCAACAATGCTTATTTTAATTTCAAGGTTGCAATATATCACTAAATTATTTGATTCTAGTCCCTAAAGGAGCAGCCTGAAGACTTTAATTTCCAATATAATTTGAAAAACTAGTTCATTAAATATTTTGTTTTTGAAAATTAATGTGATATACAGCCTTTAAAGTGGGTTCCAAGGGATCCTACCCTCCTAGCATTCACTTTCATGCGTAATACTCACCTCTTGAGTGTGTCCTGGATGTATTGATTCACTTCTAATGGAGAAAATGTGACAGAAGTTATAGTATGTCACTTCTGAGATTAAGTTGTTAAAAGATTGTGACTTCTGACTTAGGTGATTTATCTCACTCTCTCTTGGATCATTTACTCTGGAGGAAGACAGCTGCCATGTTGTGATGTAGCCCGCCAGAGAGGCCCATCGTTCCAAACAACCAAGGTCTGCCAAGAACCATGTGAGTGAGCTTGGAAATGAATCCCTTCCTTCCCCAGTGAAACATTCAGTTGCAAGCCTAGCTGACTGCTTGACTGTAACCTCATGAAAGACCTTGAGCCAGAGGCAGAAAACAAGTTGTGCCCAGATTCTTAGACCAGAGACACTTTGAGATAGTTGTTTTCTCAAGTCATTAAGTGACTATTAAGTTTCGAAATAATCTTTTCACAACTGTAGATAACTAATACTCTACCTCTATCCCTAAGAAGTTTGTCAATTATATTTAACTGTTTATTGTCTCAAACTGCCATTTTCTCTGCATCAGAGATAGAGACAGTGGGACCCACTGGTTTATACTCATATTTGGTTATTTAAGAGACCCAGTAGTACTCAAGACTCTTTCCTGTTCTGTTACTGTGTGTTTTTTTTTAAACATCTTTATTGGAGTATAATTGCTTTACAATGGTGTGTTAGTTTCTGCTTTATAACAAAGTGAATCAGCTATACATATACATATATCCCCATATGTGCTCCCTCTTGCGTCTCCCTCACACCCTCCCTATCCCACCCCTCTAGGTGGTCACAAAGCACCGAGCTGATCTCCCTGTGCCATGTGGCTGCTTTCCACTAGCCATCTATTTTACATTTAGTAGTGTATATATGTCCATGCCACTCTCTCACTTCGTCTGTTACTGTGTTTTTAAAATCACATTTTAATAATAAAATAACAGTAAAATAATACTGGTGAAAACAAAAAAAAAATTACAAATCTACCTTATTACCATGACAAGGGCAAACCTATTCGTTAATTGTATAGTGGGCCTCTCCTTTTCCCCAGATAGAAGAGACTGTTAATTCTCACTGATAACTACCTTTACTTTCACATTTCCTAGCCTCCTTTGCAATGACGTTGTCCATGTGACAATTTTTGACCATTAGAATGTGTATAAGTCTTGAGTGTCACATACAGGCCAAGGTTGAAGATCTGATGTGCCTTTCCCAGACACTGCCCCTAACCTCCCACTGGCTATTTGATGTTAAGGCAACAATAAGCCCCCGACTGGAAGCAGCCTGAGCCCCTAAGTCACGGCTTATCAGAAAACTCCCTAGTTTATAATTGACTGGTCCAAGAACAGGTCATATTTGTTACCCAGTGTTTCCCATCTTATCTTGATTAACATCCTCCCAACCCTTACACCCACTCCAATCTCATAAGGAGGAAAGATCTTTTGTTGTTTTAACATTAACATAGTCTAAGCATTTGTTGTAACTGATTGGGATAACATGTTTGAGCTGCTAAATTGTGCCTAGAAATAGAAACTAAAATGGTTTACATTAATTATTCTCTTAAGAGCAGAAGGTCTCAGACAGGAAAGAGCACAGAGAAGACAGGTGCAAAAAAATGGGCTGGGGTTTATTTGGTTCGGGTTTATTTAGAATTATTTGTTTTTCCTGTGCAAAATCAAAAAGGAATAGTGAATTCTGAGTGGTGAGTAGTGAAACTTAGGGGAAATAGATGTGTGAAGAAGATTTTTAGAACATAGTTCTGGGTGGTATGCAATATAATTCCCTGTGTCACTTCTTTTAGGGCTTCAGTAAATTTTTCATTGTTTTCCAGCAGTCCTTTGGATGGTAAAATAATATGGCTTTTGTATCAGTAAAGAATTTAGTTACACTAAAAATGTTTTATTGATGACTTACTTTGATCCAGATATTGTGCCAGAAGCTGCAGGTCCAAAACTGAACGAGATAGATATCATCCTCCCTTACACAACAAGAGCAGACTTCTCATTAACCTCTAGGAGTTTACAGTGGAGAGTAAGATACAGAAATTAAATAATTATAGTAATGTGTTGCAGTATGATAAGTGTTATGATAAGGGAAGAAGAAGATGCTAAGGAAACACAGAGGAAGATCTCCTAACGTAGATAGGCAGGCAGGCAAGACTTCTAAGGGGAAGCGACAGGTAAGCTAGAACCAAAAATGTGTGTAAGAGCTATACAGGCAAAGGGTGTAGGGAGTAGTTTAGACAGCTCAGTGGAAATGTTTGTGCCCGGTAAATGGGAGATCTTCTTAGAACAGTTATTTTAGTTTCTTTCTGCAGGCTCTTCACAGAGCTTAGACCTGAGTTCATAGAGCCAGGTTAAGGGACCAATGTAGGTTACCATGCTACCCTCCTTGAGAAATGTTCCCTATCCCAAATGTCCACACAAACACACATCAGTTTCCATGCAAACTCAAGAAAAAGACCTCTTGAGTCTACACAATTCAACTGACTCATTCAAACAGATTTCAAACAGCACCTGCCCTATCACCTCCTTAGACATGTCTGAATTCCTCCAGTGGGCAAATCGTGGCTTCAAACCATTACTATTCCACATACACACATCAAGTATTTGTCTATGATGCTCTGTAATCTTAATACATGGGTTTAGTGAGAGCTTAATATTTTATTATATTAATATAGTCTGATTTATTTATCAGTCCATCAGTTTGGAGACATTTACATTGTTAATGACATTTTCCAATTATAGTTAACATTTTAATTAATGCCTTTAGACATCTATTTTCTGTTGCCTTATTTTCTTACATAAAGCCTTAGGAATTAATTACTGGATTGCTGAAGCATTAAGGCACCATGGAAAGAACATGACTAAGATTATTTTACCATTCCTTCTCGCTCAAGTTACTTCACTTTTTAAGGCATTGATTTCCTTACCTGTAAAATGG
Source organism: Tursiops truncatus (assembly GCF_011762595.2). Taxonomy (NCBI): domain Eukaryota; kingdom Metazoa; phylum Chordata; class Mammalia; order Artiodactyla; family Delphinidae; genus Tursiops; species Tursiops truncatus. The sequence continues at coordinate 10,313,928 of NC_047055.1, forward strand.
GAAGAATGATAGGACCTATGTCATAAGTATGTTGTGAAAAGTAATTAAGCAAGTTCATGTAGGTAAGGCTTAGAAGACAGTGTCTGGTGCCTAGAAAACACTGCTGCAGGGAATGCTGTTGAGGTGGTCAGAACAGAAGCTGGGAAAACAGTTGTAAAGCTAATCGCAGTTGTCTGGATGAGAGATGATGTTAGCTTGGACTCACAGCATGGTAGTGAAATTAGTGAAAGGTGTATGGCTTCAAGAAATATCTCCTATGTAGAACTGAGAAGATTTGCCCATGGGTTAATGCTTAGAGGAGTGGTGAAAGAAAGAGAGGAGTCAGGAAAACCGTAAGGTTTTTGTACTGAGCAATGGAAAGGATAAAATGATTATATTCTGAAATGGGGAAGATTGGGGGAAGTGCAGATATGGGGCCCACAATTAAGAACTTGGTTTGAATATGTTAAATCTGAAATGTCTATCAGGCATCCAAGGAGAAATATCAAGTAGGCAATTAGATATACAAGCCTGGTGTCTAGGAGGAGAGCAACAGGCTAGATAATAATGGTGGGAGTCTTCCACCTCTAGGTAGTATTTAAAACCAAGTAACTGGACAAGATCACCAAGGGAGCAAGTATAGGTAGAAAAGGGAAGAGGTCCAAGGGCTGACCTCTGGGCCTCTTCAACCTTTATTGTGCAGAGAGATGAGGAAAACCAGCAAAAGAGATTGAAGAGGAGGGATTGTGAGGTAGGATGAAAGGCAGGTAAGTGTAGTGTCACAGAAATCTTGGGAAACAAATATTACACTCTGGAGTTTGACTGTGAATGATTTTGGAGAGGGTCTAGGCTCTCAAGATGGGGAAAGGCTGACAGGGAGAGGTTGTTGTTGGAGAAACAGATACTAGACTTTGAAGTCAGAGAGATTCAAATTTGAATATAGGTTCTACCAGTACCAGACGTGGTACCTTGAACAAGTCACTAAACCTCTGTCTACTTAATTTTTCTCATGCAGTAAATGGACATAAACAATACATAACACACTGGGTGGTTGCAAAGACTAATGAGATAATTCATGCAGAGCTGAGCACTCAGAAAATCCTGCGTATACAGTAAGCACTCAAAAAATATGGATGAGTTATTTTACTAGCAGTCATTACTATTACTAGTACAGTCCATTTTAACATAGAGTTGTGAATAAGGAATAAAATTGTTTGGCACTCTCTTAACATAGTGCCTGGCACATGACAGGTTATCAAGAAATAGTGTGTACATATGTCTATGTACACAGTCACAAATGTATGCACTTTTATAAAACTCTTGAGGCAATGTCTGGCAAACTGTGTAAAAATTATGGTAATAACTGCCAGTTTCATCATGGGCTAACCGCAGTTCTAAGCAACTTACATCACCTTAACAACTCTTTGAGGAAGTCACTATTGCCCCTTATCAGATAACAGGTTAAGAAACAAGCAAAGAGAGGGTGAATCCCTTGTTCAATTTCATCAGGCGAGCATGACTTGAAGCCCATGGTTTGGCTCTAGCGCCACTCTCTTACCCCCTACACTGTAGTGCTCCTCAGTAGTAATGTCAGCATTAGTAGCAAGCTGTGAGTATCAGAACAATAATGGGTAAACTTTCAAAGGTGAGAGGTGGTTGTGGTTAAGGCAGCCAGCTTGCTCATCACTGTAATGTTTGTCTTTGGGGAATGATCATCTTTGTGCCTTTGGGCCCAGTAAGTGCTCTCTTCCTAAAAGGGCCATCCATTGACACGAACTTGTGCTGAGATCCTAGAACGTCTAAGCAATGATTTCTTGTCTTAATGTAAAAGGTAACGTTCTCATTGCTTCTATTCCTTTCTCAATTCTCCACCGAGAGCTCTTTGCTGACTTACTATGGATTTCAGTTTCCCAACTCTGTTTATACGCTTCACAGTAATCATCTAATGGTCTCCAGAAATAATAGGAATAATAGGATATTATTTTTCATTGAGTACTGTGGAAAACTTCAGAATGAGTGATAGCTTGTCTTTGTTTTGATTGTTTCATGTTTTGAATTTCTTCTAATTTTATTACTGTTGTTTGTTGTGCCCTGAATTATGGAATTAAGATTATTTCACCAACATTGTAATTTATGCTCTGTGTGTAGCTTGTGCTTGGGAAAAGGAAGGTATTCTTTCTGTGCTAATAATATTTTGACAAGGTAAATGTATATATTTTGAAATCTTTGCAGTATATTTTTCCAAACCAAAAAAATCCTCTAAACAGTTTTAACAGGTTTTATATGTGTACAACTTTTGAGTAACAGCTCATGATAAAGAATCCAAAAAAAGTTACCAGCTATGTGCTTTCTTTCTCTAAATATTCTACTGCAGTGCTAATGAGGTCATGGCAAATTAGAAGGAAGGGAATGAGTATTCAAAGATTTATTGAGGAAGGAACTATATTTAAAATACACTATATATTCTTTTATGCCCTTGAAAATATTGAATAATTCAGGTCAAGTGTAGATACCACACCCAAACTTTTCTAACCCATGTATTATAACTATGTCATTGTCTTTCCATTTCCTAAACAAAAACAAAATAGAACAAAACCATAACTATTTCACTGAGGACTTGCAATGTCTTCATTTTTTTCTAGATTTATTGAGGTATAATTAACAAAATTATATATACTTAAGGTATACAACATGATGGTTTGATATACATATACATTATAAAATGATTATCACAATCAAGTTAACACATCCACCACCTCACATAGTTACCTTTTTTGTCGAGGTGATGATGGTGAACACTTAAGATCTACTCTCTAGCAAATTTCAAGTACACAAGACAGTGTTATAAACTACAGTCACCATGAGGTATATTAGATCCCCAGAACTTATTCATCTTATAACTGAAAGTTTGCATCCTTTGACCAACATCTTATTTTCCTCACATCCCAGTGTCTGGCAACCACCATTCTATTTTCTGTTTCTATGAGTATTTTTCCCTAAGATTCCACATATAAGTGATACCATACAGTATTTATCTTTCACTCTTTGACTTATTTCACTTAGTATAATGCCCTCCAGTTTCACCCATGTTGTTGCAAACGGCAGGATTTCCTTCTTTTCACCTCTGAATAATATTCCATTATATATATATAATATAATAATATATCAATATAATATATATCATATATATCATAATATCATATGTATCATAATATATATCATATATATTTACCACATCTTCTTTATCCATTCATCTGTCAATGGACACTCCAGTTATTTCCATGTCTTGGCTATTGTGAATAATGCTACAATGAACATGGGAGTGAAGATATCTCTTCAAGATATAGATTTCATTTCCTTTGGATATATACCTAGTAATGGAATTGCTGGATCATATGGTAGTTCTATTTTTCATTTTGTTGAGGAAATTCCATGTTGTTTTCCATAGTGGCTGCACCAATTTACATTCCCACCAATAGTGCACATGGGTCACAATATCTTCATAGTTATAGCTAGTGAAAGTTAGGTACAACAGATTCTTTGGGGCATACTGCAGCGAGGGTTGTGGAAAGAACTCAAGATTAGAAAGACAGACAATTGGGTTCTATTCTTGACTTTTCCTCAACTGAGTGGGTGACTTGAGGCAAGTTCCTTCATTTTCCTTGGCTTCAGTCGTCTCATTTGGAAAAGTAGACAAACTAGATGGGTGGTTTTAAAATCATTTGATAGGTGGGGCCTCTTTTAAAAAATGACTTCTTACATCATGAATAGCTAAAATTGGAGTCCCTGAGGTCACTCAGTGGAACTCTGGAAACTTGCAAAATGACAACATCAACAATAGTAATAATTTAAAGGCTGACATTTGATTATCCACTTGCCTAATGCTTACTGGGAAAATATTGACCTACTATGAGTCAGGCATTATTATAGGTTGTGAGAAAACAGTGGTAAGCTGAATAATGTTTGTGCTGTCAAGGAACTTACTTTCCATTTGAGATTTTACCCCAAACCTGGCTCTGACCTTTGCATTGCTCATTGAACGAAACACAAATCTCCCTGGCATTTCAGGCCCTCAACCACAAGGCCCCAACTGCTGCTCTCAGCTTTTTACCTCAACACCCCTCTAGGTGTGTCTCAGAATTTTTCCAGAGTGGAAAGTTCACTATTCCTGACATTTCTTACAATTCATAATGGCCTTCCTACTTGCCTTTTCCCAAGTTGTTCTATTTTCCCACATCATACCCTGCTCCCATGTCTATCTCTTAAAACTCTACTGGTTGTTCAAGGAGCAACACATATGGTACATAATCTCTTCACATGAAACCTTTCAGTGTGCACACTCCCTCAACCCCAAGCTGTATTTGATTCATCCTTACTTTGTAATTCCATAACACAAGAAATCACTTTTTAGATACTTAGGCATTTAATTAATTTCACCCTGTATTATGCCCCTTTATGTACTTGTCTTTTGGGTCTCTCTTTGGCTGCTTCCATATCAAAAAGACTTTGACCACTGGCACCACATAGTCTTCATTGGTCATATAGAAATTTTAGAGTTTTGGTTTACACGTCGCACTTGGTATGAAATATTTATAGGACACTGGATGAATATTTACTCCTTTGAAGTAACAAAAGATATATCTGAGAACTATTTTATCTTTATTTTTAAAAAGTACTTTGGTTATGAATAAAAATAGTCAAAGGCTAATATTTATTGAACACTTACTATGTGCAATTCACTGTTCTAAATGCTTTCTATGTCTTTGAGGTAGGTAGATAAAAGTACTGAAAATTAATAACCTGTCCAAGGTACATAGTTTAGGAAGTGATGCAGCTGGGATCTCAACCCACACAAGCTAATTCCAGACTCCATGTCTTTAATATCTTTAGTACTATGTGGCATTTTCATATTATTCTTTGTAGTTTCTGTATAGGGTTAAGCTTTTCAAAATTAAAGACTGTTAATAAGATATCAAAGAACACAAATGGCATAACAAGAGTTAGCTAGGATGGAATAAACCTGTGTTCAATACGGACATATTTTTGACAAGGTAAGTAGAAATATTTACTTGATAAGTAAAACGGACCATAGGTTGGTAACCTGAATTATAAAATCCATGTTAATTCAACCCTTTTCTTTTTCTAATCATCAGGCATAATTGTTTCAGAGGAAGAGCCAGTGCTAATTAAATATCACCCAGCATCAGAGGAATCCATTCCAGGGCCTGCATCAGAAGAGGAGGGCAGCGCTAGGACTCTGGTTGGCCCTTTTAGAGGAAAAGATGCACTTAGTGCCTAATAGGACTATTAGGTGAAGGGATGAGATACGATCTGCACAATAACAAAACTGTTGTCTACCAAGTTTCCGCAGAGTGTCATCATGGTATTTAAGAAGGAAGAACCAAGATTTCTAATTCAATAGGATGTGCCACAGAGGTTGTGTGTGATATTAGACTGAAAGTTCTTCTTGGATCCAGCAAGTCTGCATCCATCTCCAGAGGAACCACTTATACATGGCCATTGCTATGGGTGTTACTTGTTAGCTGTGTGACTTTGTGCAGGATTATCCTCAATGTCCTCTTCTGTAAAGCTGATATAATTAAAACAGACTTCCTAGGGCTTTGATCACAGTAAGATGTCATTTATGTAAAGTATCAATGGTAGTGTATGACACAGAAAAAGGGTTAAGTGGAACTGCCATTTTTATTATTGTTACAGCTGTCAAATAGCTATTTCTGACATAAATTGGCACTTTAATTGACACACAGACATTGCATTCTGAGACAACAACCAGACTGTAGATCTAAGAGCTGTATTGACTATGGTTGTTTATAAAAATCCCTGTCCTCAATTTTCTCATTTATAAAATGGGAATAATAAAAGTAATAACCTTATAGTATTATTGTGAAGAATAAATGAGTTAAGGTACATAAAGTCCTTAAAATGATTTATGGCACTCAATTTATGATATTATTATTATTGTTATGGTGCTTGCTATTGTTGTTGTCTTTTAGCAGTTTCCAAGACTCCTCTGGATAAAAGCAGGAAAAGGAGAGAAAAGAAACTCAGGAAGTGCAAGAATCTGTTTGAAAAGGAGAAATTGAATTCTACTTTTATTTGAGGTAGATGAAGGCAATAGAAAAAAGTAGTGCAAAGGTCTTAGCCTTTTATTAATTCTATGAATTTTGGAATATTCTCTTTACCAGTGCCCAGATCTTCCCGTCAAGTACTCTGGACAGGGGCTAGGCTGACTGAGACACTTTAGATTAGACAGTCAGAGAAGGACGTAACCTTTGAGATGAGACCTAAATAACTAGGAGTCTGCTCATTGGATTTCTGTGGGGAGAACCTTCCAAACAGAGGCACCACCATTTGTACCCAGGTCCTAAGATGGAAAGAGCATGGCATGTTTCAAGAAGAGCAAGGAGACCAGTGAGCAAGTAAGAGATGGGTACAGAATGAGAACAGCAAGGTGACAACAGGTTGGATCTTCCCCAGTTTTATTGAGGCTTACTTGACACATCAAATTGTATAAATTTAAAGTGTACAATGTGAATAATTTAATATATGTATACACTGTGAAATGATTAACTGAATAAGGGTTTTGTTTTTTAACACATCTACCACCTCACATAGTTACCTTTAAATTTTTTGTGTGTGTGGTGAGACTGCTTAAGATCTATTCCCTTAGCAAATTTCATGTCTACAACACAGTATTATTAACTATAGTCATCATGCTGTGTATTCGACCTTCAGAACTTATTTGTCTTATAATTGAAAATTTGTGCTGTTTGACCAACATCTCCCCATTTTGTGTACACCTCAGGCCCTGGCAATCACCTTTCTACTCTTGGTTTCTATGAGTTTGATTTTTTTTCAGATTTCACATATAAGTGTTACCATACTGTATTTATCTTTACTCAAACTGAAGAAATGGAAATAAATATTCTATGGAAATAGAAACCAAAAGAGAGCAGAATTTCATATATTTTTATCAGACAAAATACACTTTATGTCAAAAAGTATAACAAGAGACAAAAAAGGTCATTATATAATGATAAAAGTGTCAATTCACCAGGAAGATATAACAATTGTTAATATATATGCATCCAACATTGGAACACCTAAATATATTAAGCAAATGTTAACAGGTCTGAAGGCAGAAGAAGACCTCAATGTTTCACTTTGAACAATGAATAGATCATCCAGATAGAAGAGCATTAAAAAATATTAGATTTGAACTACACTTTAGATCAAATGTACCTAACATTTACAGAACATTCCACCCAACAGCAGCAGAATTAACATTCTTCTCTAGCACACACAAAACATTCTCCAGATATGTTAGGTCACAAAACAGGTCTTAGTAGATTAAGAAGATTAAAACCATACCAAGTATCATTTCTGACCACAACAGTATGAAATTAGAAATCAATACCAGGAGGAAAGCTAGAAAATTCACAAATATGTGAAAATTAAATGACACACTCCTGAATAATCAATGGGTCAAAGAAGAAATCAAGAAAGAAATTTTAAAAAATCTTGAGACAAATGAAAATGGAAACAGAACATAACAAAACTTATGGGATGCCACAAAAGGAGTTTTAAAAAGGAAGTTTATAAACATCTACATCAAGAAAAAAGAAAGCTCTCAGGTAACTAATTCATACCTCAAGGAACTACAAAAATAAGAAACTAAGCCCAAAGTTAGCAGAAGGAAGGAAATAACAAAGATCAGAGCAGAAATAAATAAAATAGAGACTAAAAAATAACAGGAAAAGTTCAAAGAAGATAAGAACATTTTTTTTAAAGGTAAAACAGGATCTTATATATCTTTTAATTTTATTCTAAGTATACCCATAGGCCATTGGAGAGTTTTGGACATGGGAGTGTCATGAACTAATTATTCTTTTTAAAAGGTCACTCTGTCTGCCATATGGAGAATAGACTGTATGAGAGTGGGCATAGTGGACAAGAATAGAAGCAGGGAGACCAGTGAGGAGGCTACTGCAGTGTTCCAAGCAGTCAGGTGATGATGTGGCCACCTTCATTCCCTGTGTACTGTACTTCCTACAGGCTGGGGGATGCAGTGAACCCACCTACAATAGAATAGGAGTTACTCCCTCCATATCTCTGGAATTATTGTGAATATCATTACTTATAAGCTACCCTTTTGAGACTGGAGGCCCTCCAGGAGGCTGTTTCTTAGGCCAATTGCATCCTTGCATCCTAGTTTCAATCATCATATTAACACCTAATTGAGATCTGTAAAGGTAAAATGGAAAAAAAGAGCCAAAAAGAAATCTGTGCCAGTGTAAACCCAACTCCAATCACCTGACCACTCCCTACCCCAATCCCTTGCTACCTCATCATGCATTATCCTTATTATTTGTATTCAAAGGCCACTCAAGGACATACATCTCTGTTGACTTGCTCTTGTTTGCTTCACTTTAATCTTTCTATGAACATCCTCTAATTTTCTGTCAAGATTACTCATTCTGCAAGTTGTGTTCTCCCTTGAAAATGGCTCCACCCAGACCATGCTCAAGTCTTGGCACTTTTAGAGTACCATAGCAGGGCGGACTTCAGTGAATGTTACACAGCACTCCTCAGGAATGGAGCTACAGTCAGTTGTTTTTCTGCCACAGGACCAAAGTCCTTATAGATTCTAAAGCTGGGAATCAGGGTCCACCCAGCCAGAGTCAGGCAGTGGTACACTAAGCTAACAGTTCTCTAGACACTTAACTTTTTGAGAGCCAAGACTGTTTGCTTTTTCTCTATCTACTTTCAGCACCGAACCATGACGATACACATAGTAGCTGCTCAGAGATGCGTGTTAGATTGATTCATTGGCTACTCTATGAACACTCATGGCCACAAGATAAGGATATGCAGAACAGATTCTTCTTTCAAACTTTAGAATTCTAGACTGCCAGAAGCCACATAGTTCAATGTTTCTACAGATTGCATCATGTATAGAGCCTTTATAAAGTGAAAACCAATCATCTTTTATCTCTAGTGTTGACAAAAATCATGTTTATTTTAATGTATGTTACTTAAATGTATGCCAACGTAGCACTAGGTTTAGACTCCTATGCTTATAGTTGTTATATGGCTATAACGTGAAAACATATTGAGAAATTAAACACAAAGCAAAATTAAAAGGACAATAATATTAAAGTAGCTACATGAATTTAATGTGATGGAAGACATCTCACTGAAACTAAAGTGTAGCTTATCATATGAATATAGTGCTGATTCCTAAGGTACAGGCTGCAGAGATTTCTGTATGTCTAAGTTAAGACATGTTGGATGATGACTCAATTCTTCCACCACTTTCTGTATTCGTACTATGAAAACTTTGTTCAGATGACATACAGTGACATCGTTTGGCTTTCATTTGTCAGGATGACATCAACAAAGGCCAACTGTGCCTTGTACTTCTGCTCTTCAAATTAGCCATGGTGCTCGTGGCGTCATGGTCACAACCCCATAGGGGCCCTGAAATCACATGTAGTATCTATGTTTAAGGTAATCATGCAGGTGACAAGGGGTAGAATTACATACCTTACTTATGTTATTTGTTTTATAGATAATCATCAGAACGAATGCACACACACGCATGCACACAATCTTATTTCAAGGAAATTTCAAGTCCCCCGAAAAGGTGATTTAAGAGTACAGTTTTATAACTACAGATATTATACTGGTTGACAATTGTGCATATAAAACATAAAGTTATTACATTTCAGCCTTGTAGGATTTCATAGAATCTCAAGCCTGAGATTTTAGGAAATCAGAGTGTTAGGGTAGAGCTGCTTAACAACATAGCATTGTAAGATCTATCCATTCTTTGGTATGTTCAGGTACTGGAGTAATCGTCCAAATTTTGGAGTGCTAATGTTGGCCCTATCCCTGATTATAATATTGAAAACATCAACTCTTAGACCCTCAGTATTTCTTTTCTATAAAATGAGGATCATAATCTCTCTCTTGCTATCCTCACAGGGTAGATGTAGAAGCCATTGAAATGACAGATGTGAAAAAGCTTTGCAAATCATAAAAGACTGTGTACTAGTGGACCTCATTATTTCTTATACCCTTTACCTTATTGATAAAATACATCCTGGAAACAGAAACAGGAGAAGGTTCAGTCTTGATTTTGCCAGTTGGCCCACATCTGAGATGATCAGCAAGAGAATTTGAGTTCACTCAGTACTAATATTTAGCATCACATTCTTCAAAGGATAAGTAAACTTTATACTGGAATTAAGTTTATTTTGTTTCTATCCACTTGGGTTTACTAGGATATACATAGGAGGCTTTACCAAATGGCCACCTCACCCCAAGGTTTTAATTTTGCTCTGAAAGGTTCTGATAACCTTAGTGACCTTGAAATAACCAATGAGAGAAGGTATCCAGGGAAGGGATAAATAATTCTCTAACCACCATTATCAATATTGCTATATAAAATTTTTAAAATATCCCTGCACTTCTTGCAATTTTGTGTGTAAGCTGATGTCTGTTCAGTCCAAATGATTTGGGCTGGTAGCCACACATACTAATTTTGCACAGAAGCATTTCAGAAACTTAATTAAGCTGGCAGGTTGTGTCCCCTTCATGGTCCTTCTTGAATGCAGTCACATTTGCAAAACTTAAAGGCAAGCTGAAGATCATCTTGGCACGATGCAGTGTTTCAAAATTTTTTTGTTTAAATGGTAGTATTTAACACACCTGGTAAAAAATGGTTTTATTTCCTATTCATAGTTTCCTGAACACTCCAAACTCTCTGTGTCTCCTGCTAGCATTTCTACAAGTTGCTCCCCGGCTTGAATAGCTCCCTTCCTTCCTACAACCACCCCTCCACATTTGATATAGTTAAATTCTCCTGCTTCTCAAGGCTAAGGTGAGATATACCCTCTTCCAGTTGACTTGCATCAGCACTTCTGATTCTACTCAACTTGTGCTTAGGTATTCCTTCATGTCTTTCTTTCTATTTATGTTATCCATGTTAGATTTATCTGTATTTGTTTTATAATTTTTCTATGCATGGATGAAGGAAAAGGATGAAGTATCATTCATTCTTGTATCTAGCATGCTTAGCAATACTTACCTTATAGAGTTATTATGAGTATTAAATAAACTAATATAGTTCATTGGTTGAATTTCATCCCCCCAAATTCACATGTGGAAGTCTTAACCCCCAGTACCTCAGAATGTGACTTTATTGGAGATGAGGTCTTTGAAGAGATAAGTTAAAATTAGTTCATTAGTGTGAGCCCTAAATCAGTGTGGCTGCCATCCTTATAAAAAGGGGATATTTGGACACAGAGACACACATAGAGGGAAGATGACATGAAGAGACACAGGAAGAAGAAGGCCATCTACAAGCTCAGGAGAAAGGCCTGGAATGAATTCCTCCCTCATAGCTCTCAGGAGGCACCAACCCTGCTGACACCTTGATCTGGGAACTCTAGCCTCAAGATTGTGAGACAATAAATTTCCATTGTTTAAACAACCCAGTTTATGGTACTTTGTTATGACAGCCCTAACAAAGTAATACACGCATGTGAAGCTTCTGGCCAATATTGGCAAATGTATTCAATCGAATTAAATGTGAACTTTTCAATGAAGCCTCCCCTGTCCTCTCATTTCCTGTCCTCCCTTCCCTCTTTTATTTCTCTCCACTGCATTTATCAACATGTAAGTATAATCTGTTTTACTTCTTTTTTGTTTATTGTCTTGTTTCCTTACTAGAATGTAAGCCCTATGAGGGCAGAGATATGTGTCTGTTTCCTTCCTTGTATCACCCAGAAGACTGCCTGGCATGTAGTAGATATTTAATAAGTATTAATTAGGTGACAGCTACTGCTGCTATTATTGGTAAAAGGTGGATTATCTCCCTCAACACCATCCCTGAATACTAATATATATTCATTCAGTATGCTTAGTACCTGACACTGAGCCAGGTGCCAGGGATAGAGAAATAAATAAGATGTAGTCTCTCTTCACAAAAGGCTTATATCTAGTAGAGGGAGACAGATATGTAAGCAAACCAATGCTCCAAAAATGTTTCTTTTCCAAGAAAGGAATCTGTCCAGGGTAGGGTGGAGAACTTATAACCCTTGAGGATCTTTCAAAAAGGGAGTGTTTCTCTTCCCACTCTCATGGCCCCATCCTCTATTTATTTTGTTTTGAACAGTCCACAAACTGGATTTATAGATTCTAAGTCTACTCAATGAAGGGCACTCTGTTGCCCTTACACTGCTTTCAGTGTTTCTAGTCTTACAAGTACACACAGTGTTCTTTTCTGTACCAGTGGCCTTGGTCTTGTATACAGAAAGCTGTAGACTAGAAAATCAGTCACAGAATGAAAGAATGATTATATTTTTTTCTATACATGACTATAGAAAGTTAATCAAAAGTGAGTATCATCATATAGCCCAAAGAATACTGGACTAAGCATCAAAGTGTTCTGAGTCAGAATTTTAGCTTCTCCACTTCCTACATCTGTCATTTTGAGCAAGTCACTTAAATTCTGAGTCACAATTTTCATATCTGTGTAATACAGTTAGAATACTTACCCTACTACTTTAATGGTCGTTTATTGTCATCAGGGGCCTGCAGGATATTAGAGTAGATAAGGACCTTAGAAATCATCTAGTTCTACTTCTCATTCTGCAAATGAGATTCAGAGAGGTTAAATAAATTTAGCCTGGGGGTATAGCTAATGAGGTCAGGATTCAGTCACACATTTCTCCAATCATTCCACTATATTTCAATGACTTTCCATACTCTGCTAACAATTCAAATGGCAATAAGAAATGGGTTCAGTTATTTTATAAATTCATATCTTAAAATTGATATGGAAGTGCCTCTTGGTAACTGCTAAGAAAATCACAAAGCAACAAGTCTGTATTCTTTAGTCTACAATGGTTGAATATTTATACTGAGCCAAGTTTTAAAAGGCTTAATTCAGTTTCATGCCAATAACATTACTTACAAATGCTAAATTCAATCCAAAAATTTACAGAATGGAAGAGAACAAAACAGGGAATGTCTTTGTTTTTTTAATTTTTTTTTTTTTGAAATTTATTTTGTCCCCCGTTGCTTATATTTAAATGACAAATTCCCTTCTATTCTAAAGGAGGATTTAGCTGAAAGAAAGGTATTCTCTATTCGGAAAAAGAAATATTTTCTATTCATGAAACAAAGTTTGAAATTGAATTAAAATAATTTAATTACAATATATAATTACCTTCCACAATCTTTAAAGTCAAGAGGCCCATGGGATCTGGCTATTTGTAGAGATGTTTAATCCTTTTTTACTTTAGTGTTCATTAAACAAAGTTAATTCCTTCCTAACTTCCCTCTGACACACATTATGCCTCTAAAAAAGAAAAGACCTTAAACAGAGACCTTCATTTAAACAGAGCTTCTGAGTATGTCAAATTATTCAGGCAAAAACTCACTGAACACCTTAAACAATATTTCCAAATAGATGACATTGTGTTTCAAGAACAAAAAAAATGTTAAATAAACTATTGGGGCATGAATTAAGCTATCAATGGGAAATCTCAGTGAGCTGCAAATGCATGCCTAACTGAGATTGCAATATCATTCCCAAGTTTAGCCATCACTTGAAAGACTTTTACGCTAATCTACACCAAATTAAGGGAATGAAAAAGTAGAGGTGACTAATTATACTCCAATAAAGATGTTAAAAAAAAAAAGTAGAGGTGAATGTTTAAGAGATGTATATCCAGTTATGAAAAATCTAGTTCAAAGTTCCAAGGTACCTTTTAGTTTCTAGCAGATGCATATGGATGATGAGTAACTTTCCTTTGAAAAATAATGTCCCAGCCACTGAGGTTGTACCTTAGTTGGTTGCCCGCTATACCTCCTTCTTTAGCTAGAAAATATAAAGGACCACATCAAGAGGAAATTTGAGAGAATAGAAGATTCTGGGAAGATGGCAACCATAATGGAGTGTGTGTGTGTGTGTGTGTGTGTGTGTGTGTGTTCAATAAATTCTCCAAGGCAGAGTTAACAGGGAAAGAAATTTTTAAAATGCACATACAAAATTTACAACAATATTAGGTGACGGGAATTACCATGAAATGCAAAATAAAAGTAGGTGGGGAGAACCATTTGATGGCAAAGAGAACTGTCTGATAAGAGCAACTATGCTAGAGTAAGGAATGAATCAAAGGTATTATAATGGTCCTGATCACCAAAGAGTAGTAATTAGAATGCTCAATGGACTAGGGTAAGAATAGCCTCTAAAATGGATCAGGAACTTTGCAGGCTCCGATTTATGGATGCGAGTGCAAGGGGACCATAAGAAGATCTTATGGTGGTGGAATGACATGGTGTCCATGAAATTCCCAAAGAAAGCAACCAAAATTCTCATCAACAACAACAATAACAAAAAACTTCACACTGGGTAGAAACTTCTGGGAATATATTGCAAATTGAACAGGACAGACATAGCAATAAAAAAAAATCAATAAATTCAAAGAGGAAGAAGGGAGCAGAATCACCAGGTCCCAGGAAGTATGGGCTTGTTTCTAGCATTTACTGTTTGTTTTCTATATTCTTATATCTTTTGTCCTCATTTCCTCCATTACTGCCTTATTTTGTATTTAATTATTATTTTTTAAAATTATTTTTTGTAGTGTACCATTTTTATTTCCTTCTCATTTCCTTTGCATATATTTTAGATGATGTCTTATTTGTGGTTACCATGTGGATTATAATTACCGTCCTAAATTTTATAATGATCTAGTTTGCATTAATATTAACTTAGCTTCAGTAGCTACAAAATATCTGTTCCTGTAGAGCTCTGTCCCTCCTCCCCCTTCATGTTGTGGTTGTCACAAATTACTTCATATACATTATGTGCTCATTAATATAGATTTATAATTATTGCTTTATTCATCATGTTTTAGATCACTTAGGAAGTAAAAAGAAATGTTACAAATCAAAAATACGACACTGACTTTTCTATTTACCTATTAGCTACCTTTACCACAGATTTTTATGCCTTCATATGACTTCAAATTCCTGTCTAGTGTCTTTTCATTCCAGTCTAAAGAACTCATTTTTGAATTTCTTAATAGAGCAAGTCTATTAGCAATGATTTCCCTCAGCTTTTGTTTATCTAGAAATGTCAGTTTCTCCTCATTTTTGAAGGATAGTTTTGCCAAATATAGAATTCTTGGTTGACAGTTTCTTTTTTTTCTTTAGCACTTTAAAAATGTCATCTTATTGTCTTCTGGCCTCCATGGTTTCTGATGAGAAATCTACTGTTGATCTTGGAAATCTGCTATAACACCTTGTGTATGATAAGTTGCTTCTTTCTTGCAACAGTCAATATTCTCATTTTGTACATTTCTTTTGACACTTTAATTATAATGTGTCAGTGTGAATGTCTTTGAATTGATCTTTCTTGGAATTAATTGAGCTTCTTGCATGTGTAATCTCATGCCTTTTTCAAATTTGTAACATTTCTGGCCATTATATTTTCACATATTATTTCCTCCCTTTTCTGTCTCTCTTTTCCTTCTTAGATTCCCATTATTCATATGATGGTATGCTTGATGGTATCCCATAGGTCTCAGCCTCTGTTTATTTTTCTTCATTCTTTTTTTTTCTTTCTGCCCCTCCTACTGGACTATTTAATTATCTAATCTTCAAGTTCACTGATGCTTTATTCTTTATAATCAAATACGCTATTGAATCTCTCTAGTGAGTTTTCACTTCAGGTATTGTATTTTTCAGCTCCAAAATATCTGTTGGTTATTTAAAAAAATAATTTATAATATTTATTGATATTTTCTATTTGTTTATACACTATTACCCTGGCTACATTTAGCTCTTTGTCATGGTTTTCTTTAGCTATTGAGAATATTTTAGACATTTGATTTAAAGTCTTTAACAAATCAAAGGTGGGGGGCTTCCCTGGCACCGCAGTGGTTGAGAGTCCACCTGCCAATGCAGGGGACATGGGTTCGTGCCCCGGTCCGGGAAGATCCCACACGCCACGGAGCAGCTGGGCCCGTGAGCCATGGCCGCTGAGCCTGTGCGTCCGGAGCCTGTGCTCCGCAACGGGAGAGGCCACAACAGTGAGGCCTGCATACCGCAAAAAAAAAAAAAAAAAAAAAAAAATCAAAGGTGGGTACTTCCTTGAGGGCAGTTTTCGCTAATTTCTTTTGTGAATGGGCTAAATTTCTGGTATCTTAGCATTGTTAAATTTTTGTTGAAGGCTGAACATTTTGTTTTCTGTCTGAAAATCAGATCCTTCCCTCTTTTGTAGATGTATCTTAGCTGTTTGTTGGCAGTGGTAGCTGTTTGTTTAGGGATATTTCTAAATTATTTATAAAGGGTGTATTCTTTCTGATTTGTGATCTATGAAGTCTCTTTTCCTTTGCCTTGTATTTTTTTTGAATTTTATTTATTTATTTTTTATACAGCAGGTTCTTATCAGTTATCTATTCTATACATATCAGTGTATATATGTCAATCCCAGTCTCCCAATTCATCCCACCATGCCTTGTATTTTGACTGAGATTTTCTTGAATGCCAGGAGAGAAAAATGAGAGAGAGAAGAAAGAAAGAGAGAGTGAGAGAGCAAAAGAGCAAGAGAGGGAGACAGAGAGAGAGATGACATAGACAAGAAAGAGAAAACAAAAGAAGAAAAATAACCTTTGCACTGAGCCTAAAGATCAGTGAGAGATGAAAGCACAGTCTTCTCAGGTCTATTCTGAGCATACACCCTGCTCTGGCCATATATATGGCTTTCTAAATTCCCTATGCTACATGGGTATTTTTCAAGTCCCCAATATTTCAAAGAAACTGTCTCCCCAGCTTCTCCTCCCAGACTTCCGGTGCTCAACCACAATTTTTGCCTCAGGCAGCTGCAGGTTGTTTGTTTGCCTTACAATATTTTTGACGAATGCTTACTACTTTGCTGCCCTGAGTGAATTCCAAATCAGGTGAGACAAAGTCAAACATCTTTCATCTGTCCTTCAGGCAGCCCCTAGACTGGTTACAACAGACAAACAAAACCTTTGTAAATGACATCTCCTTTGCTCCTCTGGAATCAGAGACCAGAGTCCCATACTAGGAGTGTGAGTTGCTGACTTCAAGGCCATCACTGAGCTGGGGAAAGGGGTAGGGTAAAGGTAAATAAAAATGCCACAAATCTTTCCTACTGTTTTAAAGTTTTCCTTTTTTCTTTATTCAGCATGTGCTTGGTTGCTTGAATCTTTGACTATTTTCCAAAGTTGCAACAAAGTAATTCTTAGAGTTTTTGCTTGATTTTTCAATATTTCTATAGAACAAAGGACACTTGGAACTGCCTATGCCACCTTTTCATTTTTCTTTTTAAGAAGAAAGAAAAATTAATCTCAATTAAACATGAGCAATGGAAATTGATTATGGCAAAATCCCATACAGTATTATTATAGGCATACCTTGGACATGTTGTGGGTTCAGTTCCAGACCACCACAGTATAGTGAATATCACAATAATGCAAATCATACAATTTTTTTGGTTTCCCAGAGCATATAGAAGTTATGTTTACACTATACTGTAGTCTATTAAAGGTGCAATAGCATTATGTCTTAAAAAATGATGTATATACCTTAATTTGAAAAGACTTTATTGCTAAGAAAATGCTAACCATCATGTGAGCCTTCATAGAAGGCTATCATAGAAGTAACATGAAAGACAACTGATCACCATAACAAATATAATAATAATGAAAACTTTTGAAATATTGTGAGAATTACCAAAATGTGACAGAGACACAAAGTGAGCAAAAGGTGTTGGCAAAATGCCAACAATAGACTTGTTCAACACAAGGTTGTCACAAACCTTCAGTTTATAAAAAACACAATATCTGCAAAGTGCAACAAAGCAAAGCATAATAAAGTGAGGTATGTCTGCATAAGAAAAAGGAGAATAATAGAATAATGTCCCTGTAGACAATGAAAACACACTGGAAATATATACTCACAAAACAGATGAAAAGTGTAAGAAATCTTCCCCCAAAACTATAGAAGCTGTAAAAGAACAGCATAAGATGGAATCATAAAAACTGAAAAATAAAATTGTTAAAGGAAAGGACAGTTTGAAATACTCTATCAGAGCTCAAGAAGAAATTCAAAATGAAAAGAAAAAATAAGTATACTACATTTGAAAAATGAACTAGAAAAAACATAAAAGCAAAATAAGCCATGGAAAATGCCTTAAGGAAAATAAAATATGGAAAATTGGAAAGCTTTTTAATTTAAAAAGAAATGAAGAAAGATATATAAAGGTTTTAAGAAAAAGTGATAGATATAGAGATATTAATGTAGATTTTATGTATGAGTCTCCCTCTCCCTCAGAAAGAGATAAAACAATGGATTAAATAAATACAAACCAAAACAAATGAACCAATGAAAATCTTAACTCAACAAAGCTTTCTAAAATAAGTTAAGATTTGAAATTAATATAAAAAGGGCACAAGATATATTTGGGAAAATTAATTGAAAATGGTCAAGAACATAAGACTTTCATGTAAAAAAAATTGACTTTTAGGGGGAATAAAAGCTTCAAACATCCAGGCAGCTAGGTGTCTGTTAAGGAAAAGAAAACCAGATTGTCATCAGACTTTGCACAACAATTATTTACACCAAAAGGCAAGAAAAACATGTATTTAAGATACTTGAGGAAAGAAAATATGACTTGAGCATTTTATACCCAGCCAAACTTATCTTCATGGAAAAAGCCACAGAAAACCTTTTATGGACATAGAAGAAATCATTAAGTATTCTTCCCTGAGCTCTTCTCGAAGAATCTATTAGAGAAAAAACGTCAGGAAAACAAAATATTTGGGGATATATTGGTATCAAGACAAGTGATTTGAAGTTGTGCATAGTTTACATAACTATTAATTAAATGAAAAAGGAAGTTATTTTTATAGAGGTGTAATTTACATCCATTCAAATGCACAGATTATTAAGTGTATAGTTACATAAATTTTGACAGTTTATATTTGAATAATCATGGCCTACATCCAGATGCAGAATCTTTCCAATGCTCCAGAAAGCTCTGTGTCTCCATCTAGTCAACCTCTGTCCCCAGAAGGAGTCAGTATGATTTTTATTACCATAAGTTAGTTACTCCTGTTCTTGAACTTCATATTAATAAAATCATAGAGTATGTACTTCTTTATTTCCAGCTTCCTTTGCTTAGAGTAAACTTTTTTGATTAATTTATATATCATTACTCTTTAATTTATTGCTCAGTAGTATATCATTACATGAATGTACTAGATGGACACTTGGGTTGTTTCCATTTTGGGTTATTATGAGTAATACTGCCATGAATATTTTTGTACAAGTCTTTTGAGCTATGTGCACATTCATTTCTCCTGAGTAAGTACTTAGGAGGAGAATTGCTGTGTCATAGTGTCAAATATAGGTTTAGTTTTATTAGAAACGCTAAAATTTTCTTCCAAAGTGGAAACACCATTTTACACTCCAACAGCAATGTATGAAATTTTCAGTTGTTCTATATTTTTGTCAAAATCTTATATTTTCATTACTGTAAGCAATTCTGAATGTGTGTATAATGGTATCTCATTTTGGTTCAATTTACATTTTCCTAAATAACAATTTTAAATGTCTCTTCATAAACTAATCCTATATCTTTTTAAAGTATTTATTCAAATATTTTTCCAATTTTCATTAGGTGTTTGTTGTTATTTATTTAAAAGAATTATTTAACCTTTCAGATACAAGCTTTTGTCAGATATATGCATTGCAAATATGTTTTTCATGGCTATGATTTGCTTTTAAATTTTCTTAGTGTTGTCCTTTGATGAGCAGAAGTTTTTTTTTTAATATGATGTCCAATTTATTATTTTAATTTCTTCAGAATAATGCTATTTGTGTCCTAAGAAAGTTTGTTAACCCTGAAATCAAAGAGAGACTTTTTTCTAGAAACCTTCAGTTTCAGCTTCTTAACTAGGTCTGTGATCCATTCTAGATTTTGTTTTAATGTATGGTGTAAGGTAGTTATTTGTTTTAATACAGATATCCAGTTGTTCCAGCACCATTTATTGAAAATATTTTCTTCTTTCCATTGAATTTCATTAACACCTTTCTTGGAAATCAATTTACTGTGTAAGTGTGGGTCTAGATCTAGATTGTTTATTCTGTTCTCAAATTTATTTATCTTTATGTCAATACCACACTGTCTTGATTAATGTAACTTTATAATATGTATTGAAGACAGAACAAATAATCCTAAAATTTATATGGATTCACAAAATACCCCCATTTTCCAAAGCAATCTTGAGAAAAAAAGAACAAAGCTGGAGATATCATGCTCCCATACTTCAGACTATACTACAAAGCTACAGTAATCAAAACAGTATGGTACTAGCACAAAACAGACACATAGATCAATGGAACAGAATAGAGAGCCTAGAAATAAACTCATGCACTTATGGTCAATTAATCTATGACAATGGAGAAAAGACAGTCTGTTTAATAAGTAGTGCTAGAAAAACTGGAGAACTACATGTAAAAGGATGAGATTATAATGTTTCATCACACCATATAGAAAAATAAACTCAAAATGGATTGAAAACCTAAAATACAAGACTTGAAACCATAAAACTCGTAGAAGAGAACATAGGCAGAACACACTTTGACATAAATCATAGCAATATTTTTCTGAATCTGTCTCTAAAGGCAAAAGAAAAAAAGCAAAAATAAACAAAGAGAACCTAATTAAACTTAAAAGCTTTTGCACAGCAAAGGAAACCATTGACAAAAAAAAAAAAAGGACAATCTACTGAATGGGAGAAGATATTTGCAAATGATGGGACCAACAAGGGGTTAATATACAAAATATATAAACAGCTCATACAACTCAATATTGAAAGAAATGAACAAACCAATCAAAAAATGGACAGAAGACCTGCATAGATATCTTTCCAAAGAATATATACAGATGGCCAACAGGCACATGGAAAGATGCTCCACATAGTTAATCATCAGAAAAATGCAAATCAAAACCACAGTAAGACACCATCTCACACCTGTCAGAATGGTGTGAGACCATTCTCACCACAAAAGACCACAAAAAACAAATGCTGCAAAGAGTGTGGAGAAAAGAGAACCCTAGTACACTGTTGGTGGGAATGTAAATTGGTGCAGCTACTGTGGAAAACGATATGGAGTTTCCCAGAAAACTAAAAATAGAACTCCCAAATGATCCAGCAATATTACTCCTGGATACGTATCTGATAAAAACGAAAACACTTAATCAAAAAGATATATGCACCCTAATGTTCATTGCAACATTATTTACAATAACCAAGATTTGGAAGCAACATAGGTGTCCATCAACATATGAATGGACAAAGAAGATGTGATATATATATATATATATATATATATATATATATATATAATGAAATTCTGTCATTTGCAGCAATGTGGATGGACCTACAAGGTATTATGCTTAGTGAACTAAGTCAGACAGAGAAAGACAAATACTCTATGTTATAATTTATATGTGGAATCTAAAGAAGAAAACAACTGAATATAACAAAACTTAAACAGACTGACAGATATAGAGAACAATCTACTGGTTACTAGTGGAGTGAAGGAAGGGAGGGAGGGGCAAGATAGGGATACAGGTAAGAGTTACAAAATACTAGGTATAAAATACATATGCAACAAGGATATACTTGTATAGCACAGGGAAATATAGCCATTATTTTGTAATAACTTTAAATGGCGTATAAGCTATATAAATATTGAATCACTAGATTGTACACCTGAAACTAATATAACATAGTAAATCAACCATGCTTCAATTTAAAGAAAACCAGTTTGCAAAAAAAAAAAATAAATGAAATTAAAAAAATCTTATTCCCTGTGAGAAATGAAAGTTGGTAATTCAAATTAGACAGACTACCTTGCTTTCATACTAAATGCTTTGCAATAAAAATATTGAAAAAAAAGTGTACCTTTTTTTACACCATAGTGTTTTTCTTATTTTCTTAGTAGGTGCTCTGGAGATTACAATTAACATCTTAATTTATACCAATCT
Organism: Tursiops truncatus; assembly: GCF_011762595.2. Classification (NCBI taxonomy): domain Eukaryota; kingdom Metazoa; phylum Chordata; class Mammalia; order Artiodactyla; family Delphinidae; genus Tursiops; species Tursiops truncatus. The sequence goes on from NC_047055.1 coordinate 10,336,027, forward strand.
AAATTGGATTAATATCATCTTAATTTCCATAGAACAAATATCTTTGCTCCTACATTGCTCCATTTCCTTTCCCCTTCTTTATCAAGCAAATTATATCTTCAAACATTCTGTGCCTATTAACAAAGATATGTAATTGTTACATTATGCAGTTGTCATTTAAATCAGATAGGAGAGGAAAAATGCTTTTCCTCCTCTTTTTTATTTACTCATGTACTTATATTTACCAGTGCTTTTTATTTCTTCATGTGAATTCAAGTCCTTTTCAAGTGTCTGTTCATTTATACCTGAAGGACTGTCTTTAGTATTTCTTATAGCAGGTCAGATAGCAACAAATTCTCAGTTTTTGTTTTTCTATGAATGGCATAATTTATCCTTTGTTTTTGAAGGATAGCCTTGTTGATAGTCTATTTCATTCAGCTTCCATGTTTTCTGATAAGTTAGCTGTTAATGTTACTGAGTATACCCTGTACTTCATGAGTCAACTTTCTCTTGCTTTTTCATGATTCTCTTGCCTTGTCTTTGTCATTTGACAGTTTAACTATGATGTCTTAAGGTGTGCATGTCGTCCAGTTTTTCTTCCTGGAGTTCACTGAGCTTTCTAAATGTGTAGATTAATATTTTCCAGCAAATTTAGGAAATTTTCAGCCATTGTTTTTTTTTCATATATTCTTTCTGCCCATTTCTCTAACTTTTATGTTGTACTCTCATTTTGTGTTTTTTTTGGTGTGTTTAATTGCATCCCACAGACTTCTGAAGCTCTGTTCATTCTTCTTTATTCCTTTACTTTCTGATCTTCAGACTGAATATTCTCAATTGACTTTATGTTTAAGATTGTTATTCATTCTTCTGCTAGCTCAAGTCTTTGCTGAGGGGCTCTGTGTATATGTTGGGGCATGCCTTCTACATTCTGGAAGTCACTTAGAAAATCTGTGTCCACCCTCACTTCCGGCTTGTGCAGAGACTCAAGGACATCCAGAAATTAGAGATTTGGTGTTTCTCATGTATTTCTTGGGTATACACATAACCCCGCACATGCTTTCCTTATTCCCAGGAATATGTTTGAGTTTTTCAAAGCCTGCTATGCATATCTCATTCCCCAGATATCCCTTTCATGTTTTTTGGTCAATCTCTTGTTTGTTCCAACTGATATCCCCACATCAGGCAGCTGAAGTGTTATACAAGTGTGGCTGATTGTTTGTAACAAATGCTCTAAGAATAGGTCAACTTGCACTGGTCATGCACTAAGTCAGGTCAAATAAAGACGCATTATTTAAGCAGGGCTTTTCCAGGAGCTGCCAGACAAGTCAAATAGTGACAAATAGTGATTTGGGGCCAGCTCCAAACTCTGTCTCCTCCATTGACTGCTCAATTGCTTTTCAGAGCTACCACAGTTGGGAGGCTAATGGGCTTCAAAGTTACTGCAAAACTGGGGAGAGGAGAATAGGGAAAAGTCAAGTTTTAAACACTACACAATCGATATTTCACAGAGATGTGGCACTTTTTCTCGAATAAACATTCTTTGGAGTTTTGCAAGCTTTGGGCCAATTTCTACAATTTTTAAAATACTAACTTTGAATATTTTTGCCAGCTTTCTCATTGCTTTTATGGAAAAGTGGATTATGCAGAAGTTTTTACTCTGGCATTCCAGAAGTGCTTCTTTCAACCTGGAACACTTTTTGAAGAAAAACGAGATAATTTTTCACAAATTCAAATACTATATTCTTGAGTGAATAATAGATTAATAGACTCTATTTTGTTCTATACAATCTAGGCTGCTTTTTTGTTTTCTATTGAATTTATTAAAATACATATTCTTACTGTAATAATTTAGTAAGTTAATGAATGTGATGATGCTCATTCTCTCTCCCTCTCTCTCTCTCTCTCTCTCTCTCTCTCTAATATACAACCCCTCATAAAACAAGGGAAGTAGTGTTTAGTTGACTTAACTGGATATTGTTAAATTACCCATTAAAAAGTTGGCTTTAACTCAGGAAAATGGGCTTTTTTTTTTCGTTCCATCAATGGCTCTACACCCTTGTCTAACTTTCTTGACCTTTATCTTTGCATACTTGTTTCCCCAGTTTCAATAGAAAGATAATGGAACAGAATCATTTTGCTAATTGTAGCTTGGTTACTGTGTACCTCTCACATTTTTCAAGCATCTTGTCAAAGACAGATAAAAAGGTCACTAGAATGAGTTCCCATTTCATGCGTAATGTATTTTATTGTTATTATAAATCATGTTTTTAAGTACCTATGTTAGTAATTTCCAAGAAACAAATACTCCTTCAATGCAATCACATAAAGGAGTCCAGTAGCTCTGGGCAAAGAGCACAGGATTTTAAGAGCTTTGCAACTGATCACAGATATCCTCTGGCAAGTTTGCCTTTTCTCAGTGGAAAAATAAATAATTTTATCCCACCAATTGGATTGACCTGCATGATACCAACTAGTAGAATAATTGTGCTAGTTAACCATTTCTTTTCTCTGAAGCCAAACAAGCTGTTTGAAAAACTAGCTTATTTGGAAGCATAAAAATTTGAAAGATAATATAAGATTTGATACATATTTCATTGAGTCTGCTTCCCTTAACAAAGGATAAGGCTCTCATACCAATTGGAGAGGTAGAGAGAATTATTTTCTTTCCCTTCCCACCACATTTTTCTTCACACTAATCAAGTATGTAGTTGTTATGGTCTGAATGCTTATGTCCCCTCAAAATTTATATGTTGAAATCCCAACCCCCAAAGATCATGACATTACTAGGTGGGTACTTTTGCAGGTGATTAAATCATGAAGGTGGAACCCTCATGAATGGGATTAATGCCCTATAAAAGAGACTCCAAAGAGATCCCTAACTCCTCACACAATGTAAGGCCATAGTGAAAAGGCACCAGCTACAAACTACAAAGAGGGCCCTTACCTGACCATACTGGTGACTTGACCCTAGGCTTCCCAACCTCTAGAACTGCGAGGAATAAATTTGTGTTGTTTATAAGCTACCCAGTTTGTGGTATTTCATGATAGCAGTCCAAATGGATGAAGACAGTAGTGATGGTTGTGGTGGTGGTGGAGATAGTGATGGTGGTGGTGATGGTGATGCTGGTGGTGATGGAGTGTAGTAATATCAGGAGTAGTAGCAGTTAACATATGTGATTATCTACTGTATCAGACTCTGCTACACACTTCACATGCATTATCTCAATGATAATATTGAGGTAGGTTCTACTGCTATTCCTATTTTACAGATGAATAAATGGTGAACTTATTCAAGGTTTCACAGCTAGAAAATGACAAGTCCAAGATTCAAATTAGGGCTGTCTGTGTGCCTATGAAGCTTAAACTTTTCCAAAGAGAATCTAAAATCAATCAAAAAATAAAAACAAATGAACAAAACAAAAATAACAACAACAACAAAAGTCCCAGGAAATGCACAAGAAAGAATATTGTAAATTTAAACCCCCAGAGAAACTTCGATACACAATCCCTTGCTTTGTCACAATGATCCTCTATTCCCTGAGCTTCTGTACATGATGTCATAGCACATATTCAATATGTCACTCCAGGGAAAATCCACAGTTAAGTTGTCTATTTACAGGGGCCAAAATCTTCTTCCAAGCCACTCTAAAAGTGTAATATTCAGTGGCACATATTGATACAATGCTTAAGATAGAGTAATTCAAGAGAGCTTCTATAAATGGAAACACACAAGGAGTTTAGATTTGAGTGCATTTACAAAGCCACATATAGGGAACGGCTTTAAATTCAGCTGACAAATTCTTTGCTACTGGAGGTTTTTATTTTCCTGACTAGTCACTACCTTTGAGGGATAGGTTAGTGTGAGAGGAACAATTGATTTTCACCCCCATAACTGACTCTTCCATATGAAAATCCTCTCTTTAGAAGTTGTCTACCAACAAAGAAATTGGGGCTGACTTAATCCTAGAACACAAACTTGGCAGTGAGGTAAAATTAGTTTTAATTTTTATAGTGTGCATGATACACACATGCACACACACACAAAATTAAAGCCTTTTTTAAAAAAATCAATGTTGCATTTGCAGTGAGTGCATGAATACAAGATGTTCAGAATTTTTAACTTTCCTAATCATATTGCACATCTATATTTTTAAAATTATTCTTTAGCCTGGTAGCTTTAAGAATAAACTGAGCAATGATTCCTCTTTATTCTATTGATTTCCCTGTGCATTTAAGTTTCTATTTGTGAGGCACATAAATAATGGAGATATCATCTCAATAGGCATTGTCATTGTTCATCTATAAGCTTTCCTTTTACATGTCTTATTGGCAACATCTATTACGATATTGACAAAACTTGGGGGAGGGGAGTTCAATTTACGGTTTACTGAATGTCTTCCTCTCAAGATGCAAGCAATCTGGGGAAGGTTTAAACTTCTATGTTAGGCTGTGTCTACACAATAGCAAGTAAATGCCTTTTCCTGATATTGCTCAGTGATTAAAATCACTCTGTTTCTTTTCTATTGGTTGTTATTTTCTGAGGATGTAAGTGCCCTAATTTGGTTCTCAATCATTCTCATTTAGACGTATTATTATTATGTGGCTCCCTAGCTCTCTTCAAATAATTTAATTATTTAATCCCCAAAGTGTAAATTTGAGAACTCGTTGAATTTGACCACTAAGACCTGGCTTAAGCCTTTCCTTTGACCCAGTACTTGAAGCCTAGGCCCCTTTGGAGAAAGAAGAGCTAATAAAGCAATGATTCTCCATCCTTAGGAAGTCCCAGATCATCCAAAGGATATGGTGCACACCTGTCCATAAAGATGTCCCACTAGGACAGTGATTTGTAATGACAGTGCTGAGAAGTCAATAATGATCATATCTCCTCCAGTTCTCCCCCCTGTTAATAAATGGCACCAACATTACCTGGATGTTGCTGATTTCCTTCCTTTTTCTTTAAGGTCCCACATGCAATTCATCAGCAATTCTGCTAAATTTATTTTCGTATTATACCTTGCGTCAAACCACCCCTCAACACATTTATCACTATTATATTTTAATCAAAGCTATACAATCTCTTGCTTAGTCTCCTGCAGTGGCCTCCTGACTGATCTTCCTGCTCTCACCCTTGCCCTTTACTCTATATTCTCTTCACTGCAACATGAGTTCCTTCTAAAATATAAGGCAGATCATCTCACTCCATTGCTAAAATCTTCCAATACCATGATAACAGAATAAGCTCCTAATTCTTTACCATGCTGTGGTAGATTGAGTATATTCTTCACCTCTCCATGTATCCATATGTTTGCTGTGGTCTCATTGTGAGAGAAGTTTATTTCCCCATTTCTTGATTTTTAAGCTTGAATTTGTGACTTGTGTTATCCAATGGCATGTAGCTGGAACTGCTAGTGTGCCATTCTGAACACTCAACTTTAAGAGTCCTTGTATGCTCACCCTTTTGTTCCTCTGTCATTTCCAGAAGAAAATACCTCAGTTATCCTGCAGATCTCAAGGAAAAAATGAAAAACTCTTGAAGTGGTGCCACTCACATTTCACAGCTGGAAGCATAGCTGCCTTAGCCAACCCACAGACCTGCTGTGGAGAGCAGCTCCGTTTAGCTAAGCCCAAACTCAATCACACAGATATGTGAGCAATAGAAAATGAATATAAGTATAAATTACTGAATTTGGGGTGCTGTTACATATGATATTACAGTTCTCCAAAGAAACAGAATCAATAGAATATATATCTATAGATAGATATAGATACAGATATACATACAGATAGATAGAGATAAGAAGAGATTTATTTTAGGAACTGACTAACATGATTATGGAGGCTGAGAAATCCCACAGTCTGTCCTCTGCAAGATGGAAAACCAGGAAAGCTGGTGGTGTAATTCAGCCCAAGTCCAAAGACCTGAGAAACAGGGAAGGTGATGGTGTAAGTCTGAGGCCAAAGGCTTGTGAATCAGGAAACTGGAGGTCAGTGGTGTAAGTCCTGGTCTGAGAACGAAGATCTGAGAACCAAGAGATAAAAGGGGAAGCTGAACTCCTCATGTATTATATATTTCATCTGTCTCAAAGAAGTTGTATATTCATTTTTAATCCAAATCATAGATACATTTCAGTTATAACTTATAAGACTCATTAAACAACAAATATAAACACTAATTAGTGATCAGCCAGTTTTGCGTAGTTTTGATAGTGTCTACCCAAACACACACACACGTGCATACTGGTTTGGGGTGAAATGATTAATTTGGTCAAGCAATCACTTCTTTTTTTGTTCTTTTTTGTTTGCATCTACAAATGCCACACTCTCAGTCCATGCCCCTCCCACTCCCTCAACCTTGGCAACTATAAGTCTGTTCTCTATGTCTGTGAATCCGTTTCAGTTTCATGGACAGTGATTGCTATCTATGAAGCAATCACTTCTTATCATAAACTACTGCTACACAGTTCCTATTTTTGAATTGAATTCCTATCTTCAGAATAAATGACTGGCTGAATGCATATTTTCCAAAATGTCCTTTTCTCAGGAAGTCTCAATTTCATCTTAGTAATATTTTTTTGTGGTCAATTCTTCCTTTCTGCAAGTCAAATTCGAGATTTCTGTGAGTTTGTTGCTATGTTTGCTTCCTCGGTCAGTTTTCCTTGCTACCCTTGCTGTCCCTTGTCTAGAGCTCTCCTCGCAGTATATACTGCATAAATGCCTATTGACTGATAGGCAATGACTCCTGGTCTTCATTGCAGAGAATGAGGGATAATACAGTATACTGGCTAACAGCCCAGTATGATCTTCCCTTGGGAATTAGGACTGTTTTACTCAGCAGACACGTTGGTTCTGTAACTCTGTATAGGCTTCTTGGCAGAAGAATTACATCAAACATTATTTAAGATCTTAGGCACTGGAATCAGTCTTGCGTTTGAATGCCTGCTCTGACTCTTACAGCTGTGTGAAATATGTCAACATACTGTGCCTCAGTTTCCATATCTTTAAAATGTGAATGATAATAAATAAGAGAAGCTCTCTCTGAGGTTTCCTGTAAGGATTGAAGGAAACAGTGCATGTCAAGCATAATTTATCACAGTGCCCAAAGCATAATAAGAGCTTATAAACAGTAGCTATAGTATTATTATATCTCAGATCAAAACTATTCTTCCTTCCACGACTCAACTAGTCATTTTTGAGTGCTCTCCAAATGGTCAGCACTGGAATTCTTTCTGACTGCATTTCTAGAAAACCAGAAAAGTCAAGCTGACAAAAGACAGGACAAAATGGGACTTCATAAAATGAGAGTTATCTGTTTTTAATCTCTTATTTTGAATGACATGGAGATGTGGGCTTTGGTCTCATGGTTGGGTTTCTACAATGATCCTTTATTTATTATTCACATTTGGAACCCGAACAGACACAGAGTATTTATTAGGGACATGTCTCTTCCAAACTGCAAAATGCACCAGTTTGGAACGTGTTGATAAAATCATTTGTTGAAAAATAGAATTTGTTCATCTAAAGTTCAGGTCCATATTCACTAGTTAGTTTTTTCTCCAAACCTGGATGGATATCATAGAAATTAAGCTACCATTTTTCATTTAAAAATATGTTTCTATAATATTTTATTTTCAAAGAATAATTGGCCTATACAGCTGGAGCTGTATATTATAGTGCCTTGTGTTTGATGTGGAATGTTCTTGTTGATAAGCTGAAAGAAGAGTCCAAAGGCCATGGGTCTCTTCCCAGTTCTGTAACTACTTTCTGAGTGGTGCTGGATAACTCATTTCAACTTTCTTTGGCTCAGTTTCCTCATCTGTCAAGAGGCTGATAATGCCACCTCTCTCCTTCCAAGGGCTGTTAAGGGAGTTAATTAGATGTGAACCAGCATGTGCCAGTATCTAGGCAGAGCTTTTATTTTTTCTGATTCTAAATCTGGGTTAGTTTGTTCAGTTGGTTAGATCCTAGTGATAATGAGGGACATGACAAGTTGTCTGCACAGAGGCGAACATTGCACTCTGCTATAAAGCTACAACTTTACCCTTCCCCATCTGTTAGATGTGTGTCTTCAATCACAAAGGCTAAGGAGGACCAGCTGAGATAGCCCAGATGCTTTAGCATCATGTAGTGGAAAGAGCAAAGGCTTCTGAAGTCATGACAGCTCTGTCCTGATTAGCTGTGGGATTCTGAGCAAGTCACTATCCTCTATGGTCCTTAGCTCTTTCATCAGCAGAATGAAGACAAAAATACTGACAATGCTTGGATTGTTTCTGTATTAAAATGAGGTAAAGTCTGTGAAGAACCTTGTGGTGTTTCCTCTGGCATCTGAGGATGCTTGACAAGTTGATGTTTCTCCCCTGCCCAGCACTTAATATTGTCTGCTACCCTATCAAGAATACACCTCAGACTTTTCATCATCATGATTATTGATGTGGTTGGTAGTATCACCTCTCAGTTATTTATATGAATATTAATAGAGATTAAGCATCATTGAATATTATCCAAATTCTTTTTAAAGAGGAAAAAAATGGTTTCTTAGTATTCTAAGAAGTAGCTTGCATTCTTTCCCCTCTGCCAGGGGAAGTAGGTGAAGAGTTGCTTACTGTCTTTGGTAACTCTGCCCATTCTGCTTTGTGAGATAGATCCCACCAATTTCCATCAGTAAGTTCATTGTTATTGCAGTCTACTATCAATTATTCCAGCTAATGTAAGAGACTACTAGCAGAGATAACACAATTGATTAAATAATCTGTTTAGGACTTTCTGCATTTCTGTGGTACTGCCTAAGTTCCAGAGACCTCACTAAGGACGGCAGACTCAGGGAATCCAGCCAAAGGCGATAAGAAGGAAAGACTGGGGTGGTGGATTCTAATCTTTTCCTCCTTCCCTGCTTGATATAACTCCCTGAGGGACTACCTTTGTGTCACTATCCTAGAAGCCTATGGGAGCAAACTCAACCTCCTATTCATCCTGATTCCACGAGTATTTATGAAAGGATCATGCTACTAAAATGACAGAAACAAGCCAATGAACATCATGAGCTGTGGTGAAAAGGAATTGGTCTACAGAATGACAAGTGGACAGGAGGACAAGCAGACAAGCATTAAAGGCTGATTTCCCCATGATCATATGTTGAGTCAGTAACAAAACTGACACCATTCTGCAGGTCTTCCTGCCTTTACATCAGTATTCTTACACAGTTATCATACTATGGGGAAAATGATATAGGCTTTGTAAGTATCTGACAAACCTTAGGGCAAATTCCTATTCTCCTATTCTATTCTGTGTGACCTTGGGCAAGTGACTTGACTCCTCTGATGGTTAGTTTTCATATCCAAAAAGCAGACGCTATGAAATTAGACACTATATCTAAAGTGCCTAGATAAAAGGATTTTTTAAAAAAACTTTAAAGGAAATGCAGGATAAGGTGGTCACGGAACTCTCAGACATTCTACATTGCTATGGTCAACTTATCCCCGGAAGTCTTCAGGTTACAAACTGGCATACAAAGTAACTGCATTTCTTAGGAGTCACATTATATTTAAGTCAGAGTGAGATGTTGCATCTGTCAGATGTAATAGAAACAAAGACACTGACCCACACCACAAATATGTGCATTGACCTAAGCTACAGCTCTTATTAAATGCTATTTGCTGTCTAAATACACTTAAAGGAACTGTTAATGGGCAGCTTTTGCTTTTTTTCCTTTAAAAGATGTTTGCAGGAGTACAAGCTATCAAAAAACACAAAGTGCTCTTATTTGCCAAAGTGCCCTCTTCTAATCAAGCTGATTTTCCCTTGCCTCTGTATTGAAATGACAAGCTCATGTCTTTCCCAGATATTTGACACCACTTATGATTTCTTTCCTTCATGTCAAAATGATAGACTCTTAATTACCAGGGCTACTTGATCTTTTCTTGTAGCAATTCATCGTGACATTTTTATCCTCATGTCATTCTTCCCAAGCCATTATTTACTGTTCAGCCAGAAGGGAGGAGCAGGACTTTGCTTCACAGTTTTTACATTGTAGCTTTGCAGGTTTTTTTTCAATCAGTCAAACATATGTGATTCATTGCTCTATAAACCTATATTTTGTGTATGTTTTTTTACATCTTTATTGGAGTATAATTGCTTTACAATGGTGTGTTAGTTTCTGCTTTATAACAAAGTGAATTAGTTATACATATACATATGTTCCCACATCTCTATCCTCTTGCGTCTCCCTCTCTCCCACCCTCCCTATCCCACGCCTCTAGGTGGTCACAAAGCACCACTAGCTATCTATTTTACGTTTGGTAGTGTATATATGTCCATGCCACTCTCGCACTTTGTCACAGCTTACCCTTCCCCCTCCCCATATCCTCAAGTCCATTCTCTAGTAGGTCTGTGTCTTTATTCCTGTCTTACCCCTAGGTTCTTCATGACATTATTTCCCTTAAATTCCATATATATATGTTAGCATATGGTATTTGTCTTTCTCTTTCTGACTTACTTCACTCTGTATGACAGACTCTAGGTCCATCCACCTCATTAAAAATAGCTCAATTTCGTTTCTTTTCATTGTAAATATGTGCCACATCTTTATCCATTCATCCGATGATGGACACTTAGGTTGTTTCCATCTCCGGGCTATTGTAAATAGAGCTGCAATTAACATTTTGGTACATGACTCTTTTTGAATTATGGTTTTCTCAGGGTATATGCCCAGTAGTGGGATTGCTGGGTCATATGGTAGTTCTATTTGCAGTTTTTAAGGAACCTCCATACTGTTCTCCATAGTGGCTGAACCAATTCACATTCCCACCAGCAGTGCAAGAGTGTTCCCTTTTCTCCACACCCTCTCCAGCATTTATTGTCTCTAGATTTTTTGATGGTGGCCATTCTGACCGGTGTGAGATGATATCTCATTGTAGTTTTGATTTGCATTTCTCTAATGATTAATGATGTTGAGCATTCTTTCATGTGTTTGTTGACAGTCTGTATATCTTCTTTGGAGAAATGTCTATTTAGGTCTTCTTCCCATTTTTGGATTGGGTTTTTTCTTTTTTTGTTATTGAGCTGCATGGGCTGCTTGTAAATTTTGGAGATTAATCCTTTGTCAGTTGCTTCGTTTGCAAATATTTTCTCCCATTCTGAGGGTTGTCTTTTGGTCTTGCTTATGGTTTCCTTTGCTGTGCAAAAGCTTTGAAGTTTCATTAGGTCCCATTTGTTTATTTTTGTTTTTATTTCCATTTCTCTAGGAGGTGGGTCAAAAAGGATTTTGCTGTGATTTATGTCATAGAGGGTTTTGCCTATGTTTTCCTCTAAGAGTTTGATAGTTTCTGGCCTTACATTTAGGTATTTAATCCATTTTGAGCTTATTTTTGTGTATGGTGTTAGGGAGTGATCTAATCTCATACTTTTACATGTACCTGTCCAGTTTTCCCAGCACCACTTGTTGAAGAGGCTGTCCTTTCTCCCCTGTACATTCCTGCCTCCTTTATCAAAGATAAGGTGACCGTATGTGCATGGGTTTATCTCTGGGCTTTCTATCCTGTTCCGTTGATCTATATTTCTGTTTTTCTGCCAGTACCATACTATCTTGATTACTGTAGCTTTGTAGTATAGTCTGAAGTCAGGGAGCCTGATTCCTCCAGCTCCGTTTTTCATTCTCAAGATTGATTTGGCTATTTGGGGTCTTTTGTGTTTCCATACAAATTGTGAAATGTTTTGTTCTAGTTCTGTGAAAAATGCCAGTGGTAGTTTGATAGGGATTGCATTGAATCTGTAGATTGCTTTGGGTAGTAGAGTCATTTTCACAATATTGATTCTTCCAATCTAAGAACATGGTATATCTCTCCATCTATTTGTATCATCTTTAGTTTCTTTCATCAGTGTTTTATAATTTTCTGCATACAGGTCTTATGCCTCCTTAGGTAGGGTTATTCCTAGATATTTTATTCTTTTTGTTGCAATGGTAAATGGGAGTGTTTTCTTGATTTCACCTTCAGATTTTTCGTTATTAGTGTATAGAAATGCCAGAGATTTCTGTGCATTAATTTTGTATCCTGATACTTTACCAAATTCATTGATTAGCTCTAGTAGTTTTCTGGTAGCATCTTTAGGATTCTCTATGTATAGAATCATGTCATCTGCAAACAGTGACAGCTTTACTTCTTCATTTCCAATTTGGATTCCTTTTATTTCCTTTTCTTCTCTGATTGCTGTGGCTAAAACTTCCAAAACTATGTTGAATAAGAGTGGTGAGAGTGGACAACCTTGTCTTGTTCCTGATCTTAGTGGAAATGCTTTCAGTTTTTCACCATTGAGGACGATGTTGGCTGTGGGTTTGTCATATATGGCCTTTATTATGTTGAGGAAAGGTCCCTCAATGCCTACTTTCTGGACGGTTTTTATCATAAATGGGTATTGAATTTTGTCGAAAGCTTTCTCTGCATCTGTTGAGATAATCATATGGCTTTTCTCCTTCAATTTGTTAATTTGGTGTATCACATTGATTGATTTGCGTATATTGAAGAATCCTTGCATCACTGGGATATATCTCATGCCCATCTCTGGGATCCACGCTGTTAGCCGCAGCTCATGCAGGTCTCTGGAGCTCCTTTTTAGCGGCACTCTTAATCCCCTCTTCTCGCGCACCAGGAAACAAAGAGGGAAGAAAAAGTCTCTTGCCTCTTCGGCAGGTCCAGACTTTTTCCGGGACTACCTCCCGGCTAGCCATGGTGCAGTAACCCCTTCAGGCTGTGTTCACCCCGCCAGTCCTCTCCCTGCGTGCTCTGACCGAAGCCCGAGCCTCAGCTCCCAGCCCCGCCCGCCCCGGCGCGTGAGTAGACAAGCCTCTCCCGCTGGTGAGTGCTGTCGTCACCGATCCTCTGTGCGGAAATCTCCCCGCTTTGCCCTCCGCACCCCTGTTGCTGAGCTGTCCTCCGCGGCTCCGAAGCTCCCCTTCTCCGCCACCCACAGTCTCCGCCCGCGAAGGGGCTTCTAATGTGTGGAAACCTTTCCTCCTTCATGGCTCCCTCCCACTGGTGCAGGTCCCGTCCCTATTCTTTTTTTCCTGTTTATTCTTTTTTCTTTTCCCTACCCAGGGACGTGGGGACTTTCTTGCCTTTTGGGAGGTCTGAGGTCTTCTGCCAGCGTTCAGTAGGTGTTCTGTAGGAGTTGTTCCACCTGTAGATGTATTTCTGATGTATATTAGCTTTCGGTCTCTAAACTGGAAGACAGCAGGCCACCCAGGTCCTCCAGGCTCTCTATTTTGTGTATTTTTAAAAGATTATTGTCATCTCTATCATGATCATTCTAGCCATATTTATGGTTTATCCTTTTGAATCCAGCTCCTATAGAGACCCAAATGATAACCCTGTAGGACACAAAAGTGTAATTCAATTGTAGGTGTGCAGTGAAGCAAGGTGAAGAGAGTTCACAACAACTCCGGATGCCAGGCCAGGAAATGTGTGGATGCATTTCTTGCTAAGCATTTACATTATTGATATTTCTAAGGCTGCCTACAAGAATCCATTCTTTCAATGCCGCTTACTTGATGAAAATGAACACAATGTATTCTAATATGCCCTATGCTATTTGTGAGGAAAATGGTTTTTGACCTGCTATCAAGCGCCCCTTTCTGGTCTGATCTTTGGAGATTTTCTTCCATTAAATGAACTTGCTTTCCATGAGATAAACCAGCAGATCTAAGCACTTTTAATGGACTTTGACTTAAAGAACTATTTATCTGTGCATGGCTTTATCTATTTCATTATTAGATTTTAAAATAATATTTCAAAGCTAAAAACGCCTCGGGATTCAAGTGCAATCACAAATAGCATTGAACTCTTTCAAACACCCAGCAGCAATGTGAGCCAGATGTCCCACAAGAGCAGTGGCGTCACTCTGTGGGTTGGCTAGGCGGAGGCACTAGCCATAGCATATCTAGTAATCACCTCTTCTCAAACTTTTATTAATCTTAAATGCTGAAGTCAAAGAATATGAGCGTTTTAAAGGCCTTTGATGCATTTTGTCATGTTTTCCCCAGAAACTATTAGTTGACATTCCTACAAGCAATCTAGGAAAGCCCTTCTCATCTCTCTCTTGCCATAAGGGTGTTCATATTTTTAACTTTTTACTAACTTTTATATGAAAAGTGATATATCCTTGCAATTTCAATTTACAGCCCTTCAGTTATTACTGAAGCTCAGCCATAATAACAATTTGCATTTCTTGTTCTGTGAATTGTCTCTTAATTTCCATTCCTACTTCTCCATTTCCTGCCCAAGTGCAGCTATACTTATCCCCAATCTAAGAAGCAGAAAATCTCATCATTATCCTTTCTTGGGATTGCATTTAGCTCAAATTAAAATTCACAGAGAAAAACAATGGAGGCGGGACCCCCAGTTCATGAGTCCACAGACTCTCAATCAAGAATCAGACCTTCACAGCTGTGCTGCCTTGGAGGCTGTGCACACTCCCTTTCTCAGACCTTTAGTAAGTGCCAAAGTACTTAGGCAGATCTGTTAATAATTTGCCTGCTTCTTAAGGACTGTTCACAAAAGGACCGTCCCTTTCTTTTATTTCTTGAGTAGTTCAAATGCACTAAGAGCAGCACACATTTGAAAGCAGGTCATGTTAAAAGACATAGCCTAGCATAATTTTCCTGCAACCGTCGTCACGTGGAGAAAAATGCACAAGCCAATTAGTTGCTAAAAGAAAAATATTCGCCATTTCTACGGGTGAATACTTGCATTTTAAAATGTATTTTTTAGTGAAACAGAATTAGAAAATATCAGAAAGCTAGTCTTTAATGTATTATCTGTCAATATATAATATTTATAAATAATTCGCCAATGTGCATGTATTTTATGTTAATCATTTTTCTAGATCCTGTGGAGTTTCTTGAGGATTTACCTTAGTTTTTTTGCAAATGACAAGACTTTTATTGAGAAGCAGCCTACTGTGAGACCTTTCAGTGCTCATGGAATCTGAAAATCCATCAGGTAATTAGCTACTTTGTTGATATTATCCTATTGGCCACAAAAGACCAAGTGACTCTACCTGGGGAAATAATCTTGATTATTTGGGTTTTATTAGCATGACAGGTAGACATAAACCCACTTCAGTTGTCATTTACAGCACATTCTTGTCTTTCATATTTGGTATTCTTTGGTAGCACGAGGCAGGTAGAATTTAGCTTCTCTGGGGAATAGCTCTATTTCGTCTCAGCAAAATGTTAGGCATCTGGAAAAGAAAATAAATAGAAAACTTAAGACTTCATTAGTTAAATTTGAAAAAAATAAAAGATTTCTTTTTGATTTTACAGTGTAGATATCTGAGTTGTAAATATTGGGAGATAGTTATTCCAGAATCTTTGGAATAGTTAAATAATTTGTATTTACATATGAGAAGTTAAGGAAATATTGATCTAGATAATTCGGGCCATATGTATTTGAGATATCCTGGCTTTTGAAACAAAGATGATGGCTTAGCCGGAGTTGGATTTTAGCTTCCATTCAATCATACATTTCAATGAATGCTAAAAGGTCAACTATTGTGAATAAATAAGTAGAATTTGATGGAAGGATTGCTGATGCTAAATCTTATGGAACTGACTAGTCATTTTGGCTTTAAGTAGCTTTAAGTGAAGATTCTAGGATTCCTAAAAGGTTTTGTACTCTCTGTGTGATGGGATAGAAACAAAATGTTTCCCCACTAGAATTCTATGATATGCCACTAATAATTATTGCCTTATTTCATTTTTTCATAATGATTTAATACAACATGTACTCTGTACTCTAAATAACTAATAGAGTAGCTCAATAAAATGTACATTCTTGGACTGTATTCTTATTTGCCAGAGCCTTTTACATTAACTTTCACTGATGACAGAGAGTCCTAGATCTCTTCACTGATTCATATGCTATAATTTTAGATAGGCAAATCATACAATTCACCATCTGTCAAGCCACAGAGAGTAAAAACATAGTACACGTATTAGGAGCCCTATATATATTTGCTGAATTAACAACAATAACAACAACAACAAAAACAATGAGGGAAGGAGAGAAAAAGAAATGAATAGTGTTCTTTATTACCAAGAAACAGAAAGTATTAGCTTGTTCTTGATATGGTTTGATGCCTTCTATAACTTGTATTTCCAGAGCTCTGAGTTCTAAGTCCTTTCTCCATGGTTTTGTCTTCCGGAAAGTGATTACCATCTTTAACTTATTAAGATGTATATTTTGTTGATCACTGAATATTCAGAAAGGGATAAACATTACTCTCCTTCTAGTAATAAATACATCGCTATTACTTTTAGCATTCTTTTCCTGATGGTGTTGGTTTCAGGTGGTTGAACAATGTGTTCTGTCCACTAAGGAGTTTTGTCTTGCCTAATTTTCCCTCTGGATAATGTGCAGATGGCATGATACTTGTTAGTTGATTGATTTTTGAAAATATTGCCATATGAGGATGTGGCTTTCTTTTGAGACCTCATTCCAAAAGAAAGAGAGGCAGCAGGGGTTCACTGGTTGTAGCCAAAGCAACATCACGAATCCTATTGAAAGTTAAAAGAATCAATGACATATTTGAGCAGGAACAATATCTCTTGGCAAGATTCTTTGACCCTTGCTCTTAAAATCCAGATAGAAAAATGTTCTCTTATAAGACTACAATATGTTGCTGGAAAGTCAAATTGTAAGAGGACATGTGTAACCTGGCTCTGTCAGGAGAAACCCCGTCTTCTTTCTCTCCCCCAGACCCCTGCTCTCTGTGGTATTCTTAGTAAAATGGAAAGTAGTTATTATCCTAAACTTAGTTCTCTGTGACTGTTTTCTGTCCCAGTAAATGGAACCACAATTCATCCAATTGTGCAACTAAGAAATCTAGAAGATATCCTTGTCGTCTCTCTCTCCCTCACCAATTCTCCTTAATCAATTAAGAGATATGTCTATGGACTATAATTCTTAAACTATCCTCCAAGTTGGATACTTCATCATCTTCTCTAATCGAAGCAATCATCATTATTCATCTGGACTAAAGCAGTAGACTCTTAACTAGTCTCTTTCCTTCCACTTTTGCACTTCTTTAACTCATTATCCATATTTCACCTTAAAAATAGCAGATAAAACTCATCCAATGTTTCTAATCTGAAAGAATGTCACTACTTTAACCAAATTGTAAAAGTCAGAAATTCTGGAGTCTCTCTTTATACCTCATGATTCGTCACCCACCCATAGTCAATTCATCACCAGGTATTAGTGACTTTTACTCCAAAGTATATGGCTAATTTATCATTTTTTTCTTTTCTACCACTTTCTCCCTAGTCTGAGTCACATAATCTCTTGCATGGTCTAATATAATCGTCTCTTCTCCTGTCTAATTCCTGTCTTACTCTTCATCAATATATTCCCCAGGTAATGTCCAAAATACTCTTTTAAAAATGTAAATCAAATTACAAAGAGAAAAATAGGAAATTTACAATGGAGAAACCCAGCAGTCACCACTTTAACCAGGTGATCGAGGTTAATATAGTCAGTGCTAAGACAGGTCAACATCCTGAACCTGCTGATATTATGCACTGACATGGGCACAACATCATTCTATGATATTCTGGTTAAAAATACATAACCAAATCTAATCATAATAAAACATCACACAATTGTAAAATGAGAGATAGTCTAAAAAATAATTGACCCGTATTCTTGAAAAGTGTCAATGTCACAAAAGACAAAGATTCACTCTTGCCACTATTATTCAACATAGTTTTGGAAGTCCTCACCACAGCAATCAGAGAAGAAAAAGAAATAAAAGGAATCCAAATTGGAAAAAAAGAAGTAAAACCATCACTGTTTGCAGATGACATGATACTCTGCATAGAAAATCCTAAAGATGCCACCCAAAACTACTAGAGCTAATCAATAAATTTAGCAAAGTTGCAGGATACAATATTAATACACAGAAATCTCTTGCATTCCTATACACTAACATTGAAAGATCAGAAAGAAAAATTAAGGAAACAATCCCATTTACCATTGCAACATAAAGAATAAAATACCTAGGAATAAACCTACCTAAGGAGACAAAAGACCTGTACAAAGAAAACTGTAAGATACTGATGAAAGAAATCAAAGATGACACAAACAGATGGAGAGATATACCATGTTCTTGGATTGGAAGAATCAATATTGTGAAAATGACTGTACTACCCAAAGCAATCTACAGATTCAATGCGATACGTATCAAACTACCAATCACATTTTTCACAGAACTAGAACAAAAAATTTCACAATTTGTATGGAAACACAAAAGACCCCGAATAGCAAAAGCAATCTTGAGAAAGAAAAAAGGAGCTGGAGAAATCAGGCTCCTGGACTTCAGACTATACTTCAAAGCTACAGTAATCAAGACAGCATGGTACTGGCACAAAAACAGAAATATAGATCAATGGAACAAGATAGAAAGCCCAGAGATAAACCCATGCACCTATGGTCACCTAATCTATGACAAAGGAGGCCAGAATATATAATGGAGCAAAGAAAGCCTCTTCAATAAGTGGTGCTGGGAAAACTGGGCAGCTACATGTAAAAGAATGAATTTGGGGCTTCCTCGGTGGCGCAGTGGTTAAGAGTCCACCTGCCGATGCAGGGGACATGGGTTCGTGCCCTGGACCAGGAAGATCCCACATGCCGCGGAGCGGCTGGGCCCGTGAGCCATGGCCGCTGAGCCTACACATCTGGAGTCTGTGCTCCACAACAGGAGAGGCCACAACAGTGAGAGGCCCACACACCAAAAAAAAAAAAAAAAAAAAAAAAAAAAGAATGAATTTAGAACACTCCCTAACACCATACACAAAAATAGACTCAAAATGAATTAAAGACCTAAATGTAAGGCTGGATACTATAAAAGTCTTAGAGGAAATATAGAACACTCTTTGACATAAATCTCAGCAAGCTCTTTTTCAACCCACCTCCTAGAATAGTGAGAATAAAAACAAAAATAAACAATGGGACCTAATAAAACTTAAAAGTTTTTGCACAGCAAA
This sequence comes from Tursiops truncatus, assembly GCF_011762595.2. Lineage (NCBI taxonomy): Eukaryota > Metazoa > Chordata > Mammalia > Artiodactyla > Delphinidae > Tursiops > Tursiops truncatus. The sequence continues at coordinate 10,355,036 of NC_047055.1, forward strand.
GGAAACTATAAACAAGATGAAAAGACAGTCCTCAGAATGGGAGAAAATATTTGCAAATGAAGCAATTGACAAAGGATTAATCTCCAAAATATAGAAACAGCTCATGCAGCTCAATATCAAAACAACAAACAACCCAATCAAAAAATGGGCAGAAGACCTAAAGAGACATTTCTCCAAAGAAGACATACAGATGGCCAACAAACACATGAAAAGGTGCTCAACATCACTAATTATTAGAGAAATGCAAATCAAAACTACAATGAAGTATCACCTCACACCAGGTAGAATGGGCATCATCAGAAAATCTACAAACAATAAATGCTGGAGAGGGTGCGGTGAAAAGGGAACCCTCTTGCACTGCTGGTGGGAATGTAAATTGATACAGCCACTGTGGAGAACAGTATGGAGGTTCCTTAAAAAACTAAAAATAGAACTACCATGTGACCCAGCAATCCCACTGCTGAGCATATACCCAGAGAAAACCATAGTTCAAAAATACACATCGATATTAGCTGCTTACTACAGAGGATTGATAGGGGTCTGAGATATTGTCAAGTCTCATTGGAAAAGATAGTCATAATTGATTAACAATGTCAATTACAGTTAGGTGTGTGAGTGTGTGTGTGTGTGCATGTGTGTGTGATAAAAATTATGTACTTTTCATTCCTGAATTAGAGTTAACCAAGTGTGAAAATAACATCCCTTAAAATATATTAATTATAATTATCACTGGATTATACATTAAGAAGTCTAGCACATTGTGCCTTGCCCTTTGCATGGCACTTAAGTTACGCTCAATAAATATTGAATGGTTGCATGTACTTTGACTCACAAAATATAGTCCAGAGGCACCTTATAATAGGCATTGTAATTCTACATACAAGGGAATATGTATTTAAAATGAGTTCACAAACATAATCAAGGGATATCATTGATGTTTTGATGATTCTATATTATTTTATAAGAATCACAAGATCAAACTGCTCTAAATATCGCTTGGATCCCTAAGGATATGTAGCTTTTCTTCCTGTGGCTTTAGGACAGGAAAGGAAAAAGGATGAGGAAGATGGATTAGAGAAATAAAGGCTTTTCAAGAAATGATATTTTTGAGTTTATTGTAAAAACTTAGCCAGGTCAAATGCCTAAGGAGAGAACTTAATGATAGTAAGTGGAGACTTCAGTAACTGGATTCATATAAAATAATATTAAAGTGGAAATTAAAACAATGTTAAGCAGTATTCTCTTGAAGAAATGATAGAACGATAAGAATCAAACACCCATTGTTCAGAGTGAGTTTTAAATTTCAAGGATGGGATATTTTTCTCTAGGCACTAATAAGCTTGGATAATAATAAAATGGATAAGGTAGAATGTGAGAGAGATTCGTTGATGACTGGCCTCGATGTTTGGTAAAGCTTAAAAGGAACTAGTGGTTTATTGCATGTAGACAGGCAACAAATCATCTTCAAATGTAAGATTTGGGGGAAAGCAATATAGTTAACATTGAGGTTAAGATATGAGACTTCTCAGTTGAAACTCTGCCTCTACCATTTAATAGCTCTGTGACTTCTTATCTTAAATTTCTCACTTGTAAATTGGATATGTAGAGATGTTTCAAGAATACATGAGTTAATACATAGAAAGCACTTAGAATAGTGCCTGGAATGCAGCAAAAGATTTATAAATAAAAACAGCACCTCCTCCCCCCTCACACACTATCACCCCACCTATGCTTAGTCTCTGGAATATCTTCTAAAATGTTCATGAATATTGGAGGTTAAGAAAAGTGACAAATGTGATATGAATAAATAAGATGGTCTCTGACTCAGTTATTATTATATCCATTTGACAGCTAAAGAAAAGCTCAGAGATATGTCATTTGCCCACCATCACACAGCTTGAAAATAGGAGAGGTCGGTTCTCAAACTGTATCTGACACCCAAGACTCAAGCTCCACACACTCCATCTGGCTTTCTGTCTCTCTTGTCCTCTCAGTTCACGGGAAGCTGATTATTCTTAAAACCATTCCTTTTCGTGATGTAAACAATAGCGGAGAGTGATATGCAGAGACAAGAGAAGTAAGCTGAAGATGAGTGGAAGTATATTTTCAGATTTTTCCTCTTCCTTTACTGCTTCCTGTTCCCAGCCATCTGATTGCTAACATCCTTGGAGTATCTCCCCTAGTCTCATTGTGACTGTTAGCAGTTGTCCTTTAGTCATGGGTGCCCCCCAGATGTGTCTTCCCTCCCTGAGGCATAGACTTACATTTGGATCTGACACTGAATCCCGCTTACTACTGCAGTCAATATCACAAGTGATGCTGTTGTCTCTTTAGTGGTAATAGCGGCGGCAGCAGAGGCAGCAGCTATAACCAAAGCGTTGTCCAATTGACAATTCTTTTTTCATATGTTCAAATGCCATCTGTTTCAGTATTCAGCCTCCTTTGTCTCTTCATGACGGTATGCTCAACTACAGGAAGGGTATTTTTGAATATACGCACTGGATAAGTAGTATAAAGAGGCCGATAAAACACCCAGCTACATTCAGGTAATCTTCATCATTTAAGGAATACGGGTAAAAAACAGTTTCAGATTTGAGGAAGGAGAGCACATAGGTGGGAATTGCGAACCCTAGATTCCAGTCATGGATCAGTCATATGTACTAGGTACATATGTGATCAAAGTCAATTATTCCCCCCTTTTCCTATAAAATGGCTTCTCCTAATGTAATTAGGGTTCTCCTAATGAAAACCCCAACACCCACCTTAACATCCTAAAAATTTTGTTGTATGGATCCACCAGGTGAATTATAAAGAATTATATACCTGTAAAGTGTGACGTGTGATTGTTGAAAAGGGGTTTATTGCTGGTCTCTAAAAATGTTTTGGCAATAGGAGAACAGTTTGCTTCTTACTACCAGTCTATGGGCTGCTTTTTCTTTTTCCCAAAAACTTATCATGCATATAAAAATTATACCTTGGACTCCTAAGTGGAAGTTGAGGAAGAAACAGGCAACTCGGAGAACCAGAAATAAGATTGATTTTCAATCAGTACTTGCTTTTTCTCCAAAGGCAGCTAATGCTGTATTATTACTATTCAAAAGTCTCCTAGGAGAAAATACAGTTTCTCTGGGAAATTAAAAGGAGACTTGTCAAATGGAGAGGAAAAAAGAAAGATGCAGGTAATTCAAAATGAAGCTAACTGGGCTACCTGAGTAGGCAGAAATGTAAGGTGATAGACAGAGGAACCTTTTTTAAATAGGCAAAATGTGATCTTCGCTGGCCTTCTGTTAGATAAATTATGTTTCTCTGACATATTATGTGCATCGTCCTTTAATAAAACCCTCTGGGGTATACTTGTTTTTTCTAATTTATCATGGAAATCATACATGTTTTTATTATTAACACATATTTTTTCTTAACTGACAACAGGAGTAAAAAAATGCACGTGTATTTAAGGCAAATTTTCTGAATGACTCTGAGAGTAGAGCAGCATTTTCTTTTCAATTTCACCAAAGCACGTCTGCATCACAAAAAAATAAAATGACAAAACATATCGATAGCATTGGCAACAATAACAAAGAGACCAAAAGTCCTGACTTATCAGAGTATGTTCACTTTGCAGTTCAGCTCTTCTCCCATCTTTTGCATCTTTCTTAGGTGGGTTCGCATTAGCACATCCTTATAGGTTATCGTCTAATTCCTTCTGAACATTCTTAATATTCTTAAACTTAAATTCAGTGAGGCAGTCAACCACAAAAGATATTCATTGGTGTGAAAAGACTAGATTCATTAGAATTTCTTATGATAGATGATTTACGTCCACTAAGTATCACAGTTGCTTTAAGTATGAGCTGTCAAAAACAATTAAGCTAGTTTTACTCCACATTTTTCTCATATGGTGAAGATTTTTTACTTAACACCTGCTATCAGTGTATGCAAAAGAATAACATTACAGTTATGATGTGTCTCTGAGTACCTTGAATCACAAGGATATGCTGTAAAATATATTGCAATGTAAGGTTTCAGTCTCATGAAAATAGCTCACACTTTTTAAAAATAATTTTTATTCTTTTATTTAACTCATCCAAAGTTAAACTCTTCTCCAGTAAAATTTTCAGATTGGTTTGGATTTTAGGTGGAAATGTAAAGCCCATGTATAACTGTGAAAACAAAACAAAGCAAAACAGCAAAAGAAAACAAACAGCAACAACAGTGCTGTCTTCCAGCTTCACTAAGCCCTTTCCCACCCCTCTGATTGTCTTGAATAACAGTTTTTTTAAATGTTTATTTCTACCTCTTCCCCTATCAGAAATTTAAATGTTGAAGTTCTCCAGAGTTTTGTCTCCCACCCCGTCATCTTCTATTCTTTTTACTCGTATCCAATTCTGTAACATCAACCACGGCTCAGACAGGGTGCCTCTAAGATCCTTCTCTAATGACCAGACCTCTTTCCTGAGGTCCAGGCTCATTTCAATCAGCCTGCTGGGATGGTTAGCAATTTGATCATAGCAGAAAAAACAAGGGTGGGGAGGCTTTGGGGTTAACCAAGAATGTCTGATTACAAAACAAAAGGCATCTGGAGTGAGAAGAACAAGGCCAAAGGAATTTCTGCAGCTAACAACAGCACAAACTAAGCAGAAACCAAGCACAGGAATCAAATGATGGAAAGGAGGCTCACTGATTCATCTGAAAAATGTATAGGATTAACACACATGCTCAAATAACTGCAGTCTTTATGCCTATTTCTGGCAATATTATGGGAAGTTTCATTTGCATGGAAAGAATTCTGTATAAATATATATTATTGGACATATATATATATTTATCTATAAATTGTTCTTAGTAAGTTTGAATTTTTATGTTTATCAACTAACAATTGAAATATATATACACCTTTGAAATATGTTTATTTATCTGATATTAGATTTTTCTTAATTTCTCTGTGGCATGAGACATTTTAAAGTAAAAAAACAAACAAATAAAATATGTCATTTACATAATTCAATAGGAAATTTATAAGAATAGTTTTAAAGGAGTATGGCCTTGTACCAGACACAGTTCTAAGTGCTTTATGTGCAGTTATTTATTAATTTTCATAACAATCATATGAGATAGGTACTTTCATTCTCATCCTCATTTTACTGATGAAGATATTAAGACCCCATAGCTACTGAGGAATAGAGGGAGAAATAGAGCTTACATTGTCTGCTGGGAGAGCCTACACCCTTAACCATTATACTAAACTGCTCTTTAATATGCAAATTCTTCCAGAGTATGAAAAAAGAAAGTTTTACAATTCATTTCTATGAAGCTATGAAATATAACAATGACAAACATTTTTTGAGCACTTGCTTTTAGCCAGATACTGAGAATTTACATGTCCTCCTTATCAAAAATGTATGAAATGTCAGTGTCTGGAAAATAGTGGGTGATCAACATGTTTCTGTTGAATGAATGAAGTCAGTATTATTCCAAATTTACAGATGAGAAAACTGAAGTCTATAGAAGTTCAGTCAATGTACCCACAGTCATACAACTCAAAGTGGCGGAACTAAAATGACGCTGATTAGACAACATACAAAATCAATCTGTATTCACTAGAGCAGCTAGAAGGGTCTTTTTGGAATACAGATCTAATGAAAACAATCCTTCCTATAAACCACTGCCAGAAATATAAAGACAAAAACTCTCTTCTTCAAGGTTCTGGGTGATGTGGACCCTGCCTGCTTCTCCAGAGACCTCTTACATCATCCCACTTTACCTTTCCCTTAGATTCACTCTAACCTTCTTTCATTCATTCACGATCACCTTCTTCAACAGCATTTTGCACCTGCTCTTCCTTCTGCCTGGAATTCTCTCATGATATCCCTTTACATATTTAACTGTATTCATTCTGCAGCTCTCAGCTCTAGTATTACTTCCTTCACTGAAGATAATTTCCCTGACCACCCCATTATAGGCCCTCCTGGCACTATTGCAATTGTGTCAGCTGTAATTTGTGTGTGGTGGTAGTGGTATTGTGTATGATTATTTGATTAACACTTGCCTCTTTAAATAGACAGTAAGCCCAGTCCCCAAATTGCCACTTTTTCCCAAATGATGTTGATGATAATAACTCTTTTTATGGAGTTCAAATAATTTAATAGGTGCTGTGTTATGAATGTGGTTAAGAGCTAAAATGATACAATGGAATTAATCCACATGAAAATATTATAACTATCTGGCTCATAGTAAGCATGTATAAATATTTATTTAAAAATTAATTTAATCAGATAGTAACTCTCTTAGGAAGGAGTTATTATTTCGCCCATCTGACAGACACTGAAACTGTGCCTTTAGAATTGGAGTAACTTGCCCAGAGTTACACCCTAATAAGCATTCTCTTTTAAAAAGTTCAAATATGGAATAATAATGCCCTAATTAAAGTATAAGGAAATAAAATTCAGGAGTATATTAGCATAATTATACGCCAAGTTTATATTTATATAATCTAGAAATGTAAAGTTGGTTTAATATTATAAATGAATTAAAGTTTTCACTGCTATAAAAATTATTTTATATAATATACATAACTAGGACAAGACAGAAAAATATAATAATACCAACAAATAGTAAAAGACATTAAACTTTTTATTAAACAGAATAAGGTGATTTAAAAATTCATCATTCTTTGAAATGACTAATTTATATCTTTCAAACAATAGCCATAGTCCATAAACCAAATTCCAAGGTCACGTAGATACACGATGTCTTTCATTAATAAAGAGATATATCATTCCTCTAGATTAGAAGGCTCACAGACTAGCCAGGAAATGTTTGAAATTGAGAAATAATAAATGAGGGGCTACTATTATATTAATACTCAAAGCTTACTGTAACAATATGATGCTTTCACAAGAATACAGATACATATCAATAAACTAGAATATCATAGAATAGAAAAAATATATAGGAAGAAATACACCAAAACACTAGCAATGGTTACATGTGGTGAGGATTTGTATAATTTAAATCGTTGTCTTTTGTGCTTTTCTTTGTTTTAAATTCTCTGTGAATATTTTATATTATTTTTAGTGAGGAAAACTTACTTTACCTCAAATAAAAAAATATTTAAGAACAAATCAGAGTCTTGATTTTTATGCTATTCCAGGGTCCCGAGGAAGGCCACATATGCCTGGAGCAGAGTGATGCTGATATTAACAGACTTCTCTGTCTGAATGTGTTACTGGAACCTCAAATTCTCAATAAGTCCAATGCACTTCTTTTTAGCTACTAATAAGCCAGTCAGCCACTTTGCAAACACATGAAACACATTTTCTCACTTAAACTTTTCAACAATGCTCGGCAATGCTGTGGGGTGAGTGCTCTAATTAGACATGTTATAGATGAAAAACAAACAAAATTTTTAATAAAGCTCAAGGTGGTTAAATAAGTTGATGAAGTTTTAAGTGCCAAAATGGGTGCTCAGACTCAATCAGGCTTTCAGTCTGATTCTAGTCTGCTCTCAAAATTGTGCTCCCACCACCTCCGGACCTGTTCCTCTTCGTGTATTCTCTCTCTGGACAACTGATGCCAACATTCAGCCTAACAACCCAGTGAGTTTAAACATAATTTGCCCTCAATTCCTCCACCCCTCTCCATCTGGGCCCCAAATTCAATCAGTTACTGGGTCTTGTTAATTCTACTGAGATTTTCCAAATCCCTATTATGTTTATTCTCTCCATTACTCCCATTACTTCTGCTGCTAAGTGAAATGAACCCTTTCTCTACTCTTGTCTGAACTTCTCCAATAGCTTTCTAGGTGCTTTTGTTCCTCTCCATTTCATTCTCCACACTGAAGCCAGGTACCCCCAAAATATGAATCTTATCTTTTCATTTCCTTGACAAGAACCCTTCAATGAATCCCATTGCCTAGGACGTTTAAACTCCTTAGCCTAGCACATAAGACCCTTTGTGATCTAGGCCTTGCCACTGTCTGTAGCCCCATGAAGCATCGCTCCCCCCATGCACAATATGAACTTCCACCATACCAGTTACTTGCATATCCTTGAATGCACACACCAGATTGTCAGTCCTCCTTGCTTTTTACACACGTAAAGGCATGCACAAGTGTATTTAAAATACACATATTTTAAATATCCTTCCCTGTACTGTCTTCTTGGAAAATGTCTCTTCATTCTTCAAGAGTGAACTCAAATGATACCTTCTCCTTGGAGGTTGCCTTAACTTCTTCAGGCAAAAATAAAACTCTTCCTCTCATGTGTTTACACAATACCTGTCCAGTTTTTCATGCAGAGTATAATGAAAAGAGAGTAGGCTTTGGGATCACAGGAGTAGGCTGTGCATTCAGAGGTTGCTGCTTACTAACTGTAGGACCTTGGACAAATTATATCAACATGGGATGTAATGAGACTCTTCAAAAACAATTTGACTAAAATGTTTGATTCATTAGCTCCTCTGCCTTAATACTAAACATGAAATGATTCCTGACTGAGTAGAAAGAAAATTGTTTGTGTTAGCTTTTTTCAGAAGAGATATTTTAATTTATATTAAGTTTGTGAGATACTCATCATTCCTGAATCCTTTCTACTTAGCCATCCACTTTCTGCCTGTTTTACCTTTTTTAGTATAAAGATACTTTTTCTTTTATTTTCCAAGATGCATTCATCCCCCCTTTTATGAATATATCCTTTCAATAAACATTGTGTGTGTGTGTCATTATATATGAGAAACACACAAAAAACTATAGTGATAAGGGCCACAGAGAGAAATAGAAGTACAGTCCTCAGGGTGTCTAGTAGGAGTCTCTACAAAATTTTCATTTGATGTATTCTAATGGAATATCAAGAGGCCAAAAAGGTTGTATTGATGTTAATTTACTCCCATAACTCAGCTTCCCATTCCCCCTTGTGGCTGGTATAAGTTCAAGATACATTAGCTCTCAATAATTCTCATGGAGATTTTTGGAAGGTTACTTAACGTCTCTGTGCCTCATTAAACGAAATCTTTAAAGAATCTACTTATCCCATATTGTAGTCAACAAAGCTTAAGTTATTGAACTCAATGCATGACTTAATAATAATGATGATAGGTAACATTTACTGAGAGATTACTATTATTACCTAATGTTTGGAGATCACTGGCCTAAGTACTGCATAGGGAGATGGAAAAGAAGAGGGGGATTTCATATGCGTTGTGCTGTTGACTGGATCTAACACCTCATTGAGCAGATATGTGTTACAAATGCTGCTATTCTGAGATACATTTGCAGTGTGAGTTAGTTAGAGTTATGGGAAAGGATATGGAGCATCCTCCGTTTTAGAGGCTGATTGGAGCCACTGGAGGGCAGAGGTAGAAAGTGAGAGGAGACTAAGCCTGGCTCTGAGGCCTTGTTTCTGGGTTTGTGCACCTCCGTTGAGACTTCCATGAAGACTAGGTAAAATCATTGTCATAGTGGGCAACATAAGGCCACTGATTTCTTTAGAAAAGTGACTTCCAAATGTTTAGTAACAGAGATTGGGGAAAGGGTAATTGACATCAATGTCATGACCAGGAGAAAGTTGAAAACCAGTACCATAACTGAATCACTGCATATGTACAGAGTGCAGCAGAGGAAGAAAAGGAATATCCACAGGTTGATGGAGCAGAGGTGGGGCAGACCCATGAGCACATACATGTCTGAAGGAAAAGCAGTGTGTGGAAGCTTCTATGGTATGTAAAGTATCCTGTGAGTGAAATTTTGGATGCATTGGAATGAGTTGTTTCAAAACGTATAGTTAGGGTGAGGTTACTGTTAGATGCGCTGTTTACAGGGTAAACCAAGAACAAAGTAGACAACCCCAGGCTTCTACCTGGTGCAAAGGCTTCCATCATTTTTAAAAAATATAAATTTATTTATTTTATTTATTTATTTTGGGCTGTGTTGGGTCTTCATGGCTGGGCGTGGGCTTTTCTCTAGTTGCAGCGAGCGGGGCTACTGTTTGTTGCAGTGCCCGGGCTTCTCGTTGCAGTGCCTTCTCTTGTTGCGGAGCACGGGCTCTAGGTGCACAGGCTTCAGTAGTTGTGGCTTGCGGGCTCAGTAGTTGTGGCTTGCGGGCTCTAGAGCGCAGGCTCAGTAGTTGTGGGGCACGGGCTTCGTTGCTCCGCGGCATGTGGGATCTTCCTGGACCAGAGCTCGAAACCGTGTCTCCTGCATTGGCAGGTGGATTCTTAACCACTGCGCCACCAGGGAAGTCGCAAGGCTTGCATCGTAAATGACTAGTAATGTTTAGGGCTTGGAGAGGATGCCTGACAGCCAATGCTTGTTATTTTAATAAGGACTCACGCTTCCTTCAGTGGTAGGCAGATCTATTAACTTGGAAAGAGTATTCCAATTATGTTCTTTGTAGGAGCTGCTACTGTGAGGGCTTGTAGATCAGGTAGATTAACTACAAAGCAGACAACTTCAGACTTCTTTCTGGAAGTTGGACTTCCCACTTCTGGGTACAGCCTAGGAAGGATGAGTGACAGTAATTGTCCTTGGGAAATGTGAGCATTTGTGTGGGAAAGTTGAATATATTGCTAGGAGGATTTCTATAGCATGTAGCTAGGGGTGAAAGTATTGAATTGCTGGGTGCACAAATAAACATAACTGACTGATGTCTGTATGCATTTTGAGTGGCAGGCTTGAAACCCTGCATACCAAGAAAAACTCTTTCCACTTTATACAAATACAACACTTGCAAGTAATCTGAGCTACCCAGAAAAAAGCTAGAAAAGAGTGGCAGAGCAGCTCTTTTCTTTTTTTGTTTTTTTTCTAGTCTTTTTTTTTTTTACATCTTTATTGGAGTATAATTGCTTTACAATGGTGTGTTAGTTTCTGCTTTATAACAAAGTGAATCAGTTATACATATACATATGTTCCCATATCTCTTCCCTCTTGCGTCTCCCTCCCTTCCCCCCTCCCTATCCCACCCCTCTAGGTGGTCACAAAGCACCTAGCTGATCTCCCTGTGCTATGCGGCTGCTTCCCACTAGCTATCTATTTTACGTTTGGTAGTGTATATATGTCCATGCCACTCTCTCGCTTTGTCACAGCTGACCCTTCCCCCTCCCCATATCCTCAAGTCCATTTTCTAGTAGGTCTGTCTTTATTCCTGTCTTATCCCTAGGTTCTTCATGACATTTTTTCCCCTTAAATTCCATATATATGTGTTAGCATACGGTATTTGTCTTTCTCATTCTGACTTACTTCACTCTGTATGACAGACTCTAGGTCCATCCACCTCATTAAAAATAGCTCAATTTTGTTTCTTTTTATGGCCGAGTAATATTCCATTGTATATATGTGCCACATCTTTATCCATTCATCCAATGATGGACACTTAGGTTGTTTCCATCTCCTGGCTATTGTAAATAGAGCTGCAATGAACTCTTTTTGAATTATGGTTTTCTCAGGATATATGCCCAGTAGTAGGATTGCTGGGTCATATGGTAGTTCTATTTGCAGTTTTTTAAGGAACCTCCATACTGTTCTCCATAGTGGCTGTACCAATTCACGTTCCCACCAGCAGTGCAAGAGTGTTCCCTTTTCTCCACACGCTCTCCAGCATTTATCGTTTCTGGATTTTTTGATGATGGCCATTCTGACTGGTGTGAGATGATATCTCATTGTAGTTTTGATTTGCATTTCTCTAATGATTAATGATGTTGAGCATTCTTTCATGTGTTTGTTGGCAGTCTGTATATCTTCTTTGGAGAAATGTCTATTTAGGTCTTCTGCCCATTTTTGGATTGGGTTGTTTTTTTTTTTCTTATTGAGCTGCATGAGCTGCTTATAAATTTTGGAGATTAATCCTTTGTGAGTTGCTTCATTTGCAAATATTTTCCCCCATTCTGAGGGTTGTCATTTGGTCTTGCTTATGGTTTCCTTTGCTGTGCAAAAGCTGAAGTTTCATTAGGTCCCATTTGTTTATTTTTGTTTTTATTTCCATTTCTCTAGGAGGTGGGTTAAAAAGGATCTTACTGTGATTTATGTCATAGATGTTCTGCCTATGTTTTCCTCTAACAGTTTGATAGTTTGTGGACTTACATTTAGGTCATTAATCCATTTTGAGCTTATTTTTGTGTATGGTGTTAGGGAGTGATCTAATCTCATACTTTTACATGTACCTGTCCAGTTTTCCCAGCACCACTTATTGAAGAGGCTGTCCTTTCTCCACTGTACATTCCTGCCTCCTTTATCAAAGATAAGGTGACCATATGTGCGTGGGTTTATTCTGGGCTTTCTATCCTGTTCCGTTGATCTATCTTTCTGTTTTTGTGCCAGTACCATACTCTCTTGATTACTGTAGCTTTGTAGTAGAGTCTGAAGTCAGGGAGCCTGATTCCTCCAGCTCCGTTTTCCTTTCTCGAGATTGCTTTGGCTATTTGGGGTCTTTTGTGTTTCCATACAAATTGTGAAATTTTTTGTTCTAGTTCTGTGAAAAGTGCCAGTGGTAGTTTGATAGGGATTGCATTGAATCTGTAGATTGCTTTGGGTAGTAGAGTCATTATCACAATGTTGATTCTTCCAATCCAAGAACATGGTATGTCTCTCCATCTGTTTCTATCATCTTTAATTGCTTTCATCAGTGTCTTATAATTTTCTGCATACAGGTCTTTTGTCTCCTTAGGTAGGTTTATTCCTAGATATTTTATTCTTTTTGTTGCAATGGTAAATGGGAGTGTTCTCTTGATTTCACTTTCAGGTTTTTCATCATTAGTGTATAGGAATGCCAGAGATTTCTGTGCATTAATTTTGTATCCTGATACTTTACCAAATTCATTAATTAGCTCTAGTAGTATTCAGGAAGCATATTTAGGATTCTCTGTGTATAGTATCATGTCATCTGCAAACAGTGACAGCTTACTTCTTCTTTTCCCGTTTGAGAATTGCTACTCTAGCTGTCTTTTGGTTTATATTTACATGGAATAACTTTTTCCATCCCCTTACTTTCAGTCTGTATGTGTCTCTAGGTCTGAAGTGGGTCTCTTGTAGACAGCATATATATGAGTCTTGTTTCTGTATCCATTCAGTCAATCTGTGTCTTTTGGTGGGAGCACTTAGTCCATTAACATTTAAGGTAATTATCGATATGTATATTCCTATTCCCATTTTCTTAATTGTTTTGGGTTCGTTATTGTATGTCTTTTCCTTCTCTTGTGCTTCTTGCCTAGAGAAGTTCCTTTAGCATTTGTTGTAAAGCTGGTTTGGTGGTGCTGAACTCTCTCAGCTTTTGCTTGTCTGTAAAGGTTTTAATTTCTCCATCAAATCTGAATGAGATCCTTGCTGGGTAGAGTAATCTTGGTTGCAGGTTTTTCTCCTTCATCACTTTAAATATGTCCTGCCAGTCCCTTCTGGCTTGCAGAGTTTCTGCTGAAAGATCAGCTGTTAACCTTATGGGGATTCCCTTGTGTGTTATTTGTTGTTTTTCCCTTGCTGCTTTTAATACGTTTTCTTTGTATTTAATTTTTGACAGTTTGATTAATTTGTGTCTTGGCGTATTTCTCCTTGTATTTATCCTGTATGGGACTCTCTGTGCTTCCTGGACTTGATTAACTATTTCCTTTCCCATATTAGGGAAGTTTTCAACTATAGTCTCTTCAAATATTTTCTCAATCCCTTTCTTTTTCTCTTCTTCTTCTGGAACCCCTATAATTCGAATGTTGGCGCATTTAATGTTGTCCCAGAGGTCTCTGAGACTGTCCTCAGTTCGTTTCATTCTTTCTTCTTTCTTCTGCAGTAGTTATTTCCACTATTTTATCTTCCAGGTCACTTATCCTTTCTTCTGCCTCAGATATTCTGCTATTGATCCCATCTAGAGTATTGTTAATTTTATTTATTGTGTTGTTCATCATTGCTTGTTTCATTTTTAGTTCTTCTAAGTCCTTGTTAAATGTTTCTTGCATTTTGTCCATTCTATTTCCACGATTTTGGATCATCTTTACTATCATTATTCTGAATTCTTTTTCATGTAGACTGCCTATTTCCCCTTCATTTGTTAGGTCTGGTGGGTTTTTATCTTGCTCCTTCATCTGCTGTGTGTCTTTCTGTCTTCTCATTTTGCTTGTCTTACTGTGTTTGGGGTTTCCTTTTTGCAGGCTGCAGGTTTGTAGTTCCCATTGTTTTTGGTGTCTGTCCCCAGTGGCTAAAGTTGGTTTTGTGGGTTGTGTAGGCTTCCTGGTGGAGGGGACTAGTGCCTGTGTTGTGGTGGATGAGGCTGGATCTTGTCTTTCTGGTGGGCAGGTCCACGTCTGGTGGTGTGTTTTGGGGTGTCTGTGGACTTATTATGATTTTAGGCAGCCTCTCTGCTAATGGGTGGTGTTGTGTTCCTATCTTGCTAGTTGTTTGGCATAGAGTGTCCAGCACTGTAGCTTGCTGGTCATTGAGTGAAGCTGGGTGCTGGCGTTGAGATGGAGGTCTCTGGGAGATTTTCTCCATTTGATATTATGTGGAGCTGGGAGGTCTCTTGTGGACCAGTGTCCTGAAGTTGGCTCTCCCACCTCAGAGGCACAGCACTGACTCCTGGCTGCAGCACCAAGAGCCTTTCATCCCCACGGCTCAGAATAAAAGGTAGAAAAAGTAGAAAGAAAGAAAGAAGAAAAGAAAGAAAGAAAGGAGGGAGGGAGTGAGGGAGGAAGGAAGGAAGGAAGGAGGGAGGGAAGGAAGGAAAGAAAGAAAGAAAGAAAGAAGATAAAATAAAATAAGATAAAATAATATAAAATTACTGAAATAAAAAATAATTATTAAGGAAAAAATGTTTTTTAAAAAAGAAAAAACCAGAAAAAAAACAAGGAAAAAAACGGATGTATAGAACCTTAGGACAAATGGTGGAAGCAAAGCTATACAGACAACATCTCACACAGAAGCATACACATACACACTCACAAAAAGAGGAAAAGGGGGAAAAAATCATAAATCTTGCTCTCAAAGTCCACCTCCTCAATTTGGGATGATTGGTTGTCTATTCATGTATTCCACAGATGCAGGTACATCAAGTTGATTGTGGAGCTTTAATCCGCTGCTTCTGCGGCTGCTGGGAGAGATTTCCCTTTCTCTTCTTCGTTCTCACAGCTCCCAGGGGCTCAGCTTTGGATTTGGCCCCGCCTGTGCGTGTAGGTCGCCAGAGGGCGTCTGTTCTTTGCTCAGACAGGACGGGGTTGAAGGAGCCGCTGATTCGGAGGCTCTGGCTCACTCAGGCCAGGGGGAGGGAGGGGCACGGAGTGCGGGGCGGGCCTGCGGCGGCAGAGGCCGTCATGACGTTGCACCAGCCTGAGGCGCGCCGTGTGTTCTCCCGGGGAAGTTGTCCCTGGATCCCGGGACCCTGGCAGTGGCGGGCTGAACAGGCTCCCCGAAAGGGGGGTGTGGCTAGTGACCTGTGCTCGCACACAGGCTTCTTGGTGGCGGCAGCAGCAGCCTTAGCGTCTCATGCCCGTCTCTGGGGTCCGCGCTTTTAGCCGCGGCTCAGGCCCGTCTCTGGAACTCCTTGAAGCAGCGCTCTTTATCCCCTCTCCTCGCGCACCAGGAAACAAAGAGGTAAGAAAAAGTCTCTTGCCTCTTCGGCAGGTCCAGACTTTTCCCCGGACTCCCTCCCGGCTAGCCGTGGCGCACTAACCCCCTGCAGGCTGTGTTCACGCCGCCAACCCCAGTCCTCTCCCGGCGCTCCGACCGAAGCCCGAGCCTCAGCTCCCAGCCCCGCCCGCCCCGGTGGGTGAGCAGACAAGCCTCTCCGGGCTGGTGAGTGCCGGTCGGCACCTATCCTCTGTGCGGGAATCTCTCCGCTTTTCCCTCCGCACCCCTGTTGCTGTGCTCTCCTCCGCGGCTCCGAAGCTTCCCCCTTCCGCCACCCGCAGTCTCCGCCGGCGAAGGGGCTTCGTAGTGTGTAGAAACCTTTCCTCCTTCACGGCTCCCTCCCACTGGTGCAGGTCCCGTCCCTATTCTTTTGTCTCTGTTTATTCTTTTTTCTTTTGCCCTACCCAGGTACGTGGGGGGGTTTCTTGCCTTTTGGGAGGTCTGAGGTCTTCTGCCCGTGTTCAGTAGGTGTTCTGTAGGAGTTGTTCCACGTGTAGATGTATTTCTGCTGTATCTGTGGGGAGGAAGTTGATCTCCGCGTCTTACTCTTCTGCCATCTTCCCTTCTTCCGAGCAGCTCTTTTCTTAGACTTTGTCTTTTGACGGGTTTCATGACTCTTTAGAGGCAGATGGGGTCCTACAAAAGTGTAGTTTATTGCCTCATTTTACCCACAGATGACTTGAGGCTTTGGTGAGCACAGCACAGGGGTTAAGAGCACAGACCCAGGGTCCAATGCAAATCCCAACTCCCAGGCTCACAAGCTGTGTGAGCTTGGGAAAGTCCCTTGAATTCCCTGATCCTTACCCTCAGGCAGGTAAAATGGGCTATTGTGCCTGATTCAGTGCCTGACAGGCACAGGTAGTGAGCTACCTTGTCCTTGGAAGCAAGCAAGAAGCCTGGTTCAGGAAGCTTTGAAAGTAACACCTCAGGGGACCATTCTTAAGCTGGAGGGAACTAAGGGACATTGTTTATATATGTATTTCTCCCCCTACCTCCAATATCTATAGAGCTAGGTCCGCAGTCTGAGGAGTTTGATCCTTTAGGCTCAGGTTTGCCAACTGAGTGCTGAACCTGTTTAGGTAGGAAGGAATGATGGGTGGCTCAGAATATTGTGGGCCAGAGTACAAGGCTCAGCACAGGGCATTTACATCTAAGGGGTCAAATCTTTATTAGAAAGTCCTGTGTTAAGGAGGAGCAAAAACATGGGGTTGACAGTACTTTGTCAAAGGGGTAAGACACAGTTATAAATAATTTAGGAGGAGCTAGTGGAGCTGATGAGGTGAGGTAACATCAAGCTCCTCCTGAACTGCCTGAATAAAGGTGACCTGAAGAAGCACAGCCATGCATGCAGCATCCCCTGAGGAGAGACTCAGATCTGGCGAGAGTCAAAGCTTTTCTGAGTTCCTGGAGGCACAAGCATCTGAAATTACAGCATTACAGCACTATCTCTTGGCAAGGCATGAAGACCATGAGTTTGTCTTGCACAAGCATAAGAGAGACCAAATTCTTAACTAAAGTTGCCAATAGATCTTACAGTAAAGGGCTTCATAAGACTGGTGTGATTGTTAAGAGTCTGCCGATTTCAACAGTAGAAGGTGGAAGCATGGAAGATTAGTGGAATAAAGAGGAAATAGGTCTTCCCTGGTGGTGCAGTGGTTGAGAGTCCGCCTGCCGATGCAGGGGATACGGGTTCGTGCCCTGGTCTGGGAGGATCCCACATGCCGCGGAGCAGCTGGGCCCATGGGCCCGCTGAGCCTGCGCGTCCGGAGCCTGCGCGTCCGGAGCCTGTGCTCCGCAACGGGAGAGGCCACAACAGTGAGAGGCCCGCGTACCGCAAAAAAAAAAAAAAAAAAAAAAAAAAAGAGGAAATAGAATGTGCAAAAGCCCAGAGGCAGGAATGAACAAATTGTGTTGAGGCCGGTTCTAGGCAAAGGAAAAGCATCAAGGAATGAAACACTAAGAGTTTTCATGGATGGTGTAAACCATGAACTAAACTTCCAAAGGCAGGTTTGATTGGGAACACCGAAGTGTATGTGTAGAGGTGCCAGAGATTGACTAAAAAGGAGCTCAAGCAAAGGTCTAGAAGTCAAAATAAATATGACTTCCTCAATGGACAGTAAGAAACCTGAGCTGACTAGAGTGAAAGACATGGGGCAGAGAGAGTGAGAAGAGAGACCCAATTGCCTGGATAGGATGGGGTCTGATTAGGGTGTATCTTGAAATTTGTGGGTGGGTAATTGAGTCTGACAGGATGGGAAATAGGAGCCATTAACGATTTCAAACAAGGGGGATGTGATGAAAACTGCCTGCATTGGAGAGTGAAGAGTCTCAGGTTAGTGTGGAGTATTAGAGAATTATCATTGATCTAAGATCTAAACATATCCTAAAGGAGATTCTCAAAGCCCTCATGAAATTATTTCCACTGACACACTCAGTAGTGACATACACATATTTATTTTCTTTTGTTTCTTTAATGTGAAGGTTTTAAGTAGTCTTCAGGTTGTAGTTTAGCTTAAAATGTATAAGGCCATAGTTGAAATCATTTATGTGCATTTCTGTAACACTGAAAATAATGAGTTAGGCATAGTAGAAAAGTTAGAGGTTAGAGGTTTACTTAAAACCGTGTAGTACTACTTGCCATGGCAATTCATCTCTGTCATCAAGCCTGAGGAGCTAAGTTCATAGTTACCAAAATTGGCAGAAATTTAGGCAGATAATATGTATGACTAAATATAATACAATTATAATAAAAGTGAAGTTGCTCTTAGTACATACTTCACTGCCCCAGCCTCTATGGAGTCATTCTACCTCCAAACATCACTTCCCCGTTAAAACACCAAGAAAATGATCAGCTCCTTGTATCCCAGGGACTGAAGACTGACTTCCCACTCTCTAGAAAGTTATGCTACGAATGCAGAAATGTACATGGTGAGGCAGGAAAGAGACACAGGCGCTCTGAGCCCAGTCTGCGGAATCCAGGCTTTTCATTAGTGAGCAACGGACTTCATGAAATGTCCTCAGATGAGCCTGAAGAAGACCATGTGTATTTCAGTGTATAAGGTTCATTCCAACATCTACCTTAATAACCAAGCCAACTTTTTTTCTTTCCCACTTATAATTTTAAGTAGGAAACACTCAAAACGCTGTTGGCGAGGCTTCCCTGGTGGCGCAGTGGTTGAGAGTCCACCTGCCGATGCAGGGGACACGGGTTCGTGCCCCAGTCTGGGAAGATCCCACATGCCGCGGAGCGGCTGGGCCCGTGAGCCATGGCTGCTGAGCCTGCGCGTCCGGAGCCTGTGCTCCACAACAGGAGAGGCCACAACAGTGAGAGGCCCGTGTACTGCAAAAAAAAAAAAAAAAACGCTGTTGGCGGTCCCCCAAACCATCCTCAGGCACGATGATTCCATCACTAGAACGACTCATAGAACTCAGAAGCTGTTACGCTCACAGCTATGGTTATTGCAGTGAAAAGACACAGATCAAATTAGCAAAGGGAAAATGTGTCAGCGGCAGAGTCCGGGAGAAACCGAGCACAGGCTTTCAACTGTCACTGGAATAACACTGAATTTCAGCAGTATGATGTTGCCTATGTAGTATATTATATTTTCCACATAGTTCTGCACAGGATGAGATACAAAATTAGAGAAAGAAGTTGTGGGGTATGAGAAGGAAGGCACAGCAATTTCCCGGCTGTTCTGCATTCATGTGTTGACTCTGCTGCCCCCTCAGTTTGAGCCCTCTCCCCTTTATTCGACCTAGTTCCACTCTCTGTCTTAAGTTTTCTTCCAATGTCGTCACTGTAGCTCAGTGGTTCCTACTTCCAATCTTCTACAGAATTTTAATACTAATCTTAATCCTGTCTGATATGTTGCCATTAGTTGTTCTCATATCCATTTTTCATCCTTTCCCTAGTGGTTGATGTCTTTTTCTTTTTAGAATAATAATAATATAATTGATGCTTAAATGATACATACTATATGCCAAGTATCATTCTAAGTATTTTATGTATAATCACTTACTTAATCCTCACAACAACCTCATGAAGTACCGTTTCCTATTGCTGCTGTAACAAATTACCACAAAATTAAAAAACTGCAAAAGGAAAGACAAATTTACTAGCTTACAGTTCTGGAGGTCAGAAGTCTGAAATGGGTCTCCCTGGGCTTAAATCGAGTTGTTGACAAGGCTACATTCCTTTCTAGAGGCTCTAGGGGGAAATTCACCTCCTTGTCTTTTCTAGTTTCTAGAGATTGAAACCTAGGAGGACCTTATGGGGCTCCTGGGCATAAAAGCCTTTCTGTATCCCCTTCTCTGAGTTCCAAAGGGCAGTTTCAAACAGTTGCTAATCAGGGAAGGGAAGGAAGGGAGGGGATGCAGGGATAAAGGAGGAGCAGTCAAGAAACAACAGTGCAGCCTTGAGGCAGGGTCCTGGTTCCCCTTCAAGGGATACACATAACAGTATCTTTGAGCTCTTCTGCAGAACAAAACCCCCCACCAAATGGAAGACATTAACTACTTGATGAAGCACTCTTCATTCCAGAGAAGTTCACAGTTTGCCCATCATCACCTGATGCCAGATGATCTCTGGATTGAAGGAATGCGGGCCCTGTAATCAGCCTTACCCTTATCAGCAACCCTGCCTCTTGATTATAAGTCTCCTCACAACCCTCCCAACACCCCCCTGTCCCCCCCACACACCTGGTTTGGGACACACAGTTTTGACGGCATTAGCCTGCTGTGGCCCGGCAAAGGGCTTTGCCTGGCAAAGCAATAAAGCTATTCTTTTCTACTTCACCCAAAACTCGGTCTCTGAGATTTAATTCAGTATCAGGGTACAGAGGCTGGATTAGGCTTCAAGATCACACACATTCCTTGGCTTGTGGGCCTCTTCCTTCATCTTCAAAGCCAGCAATGGTGGTTGCTGTACACCTAAGCTAACACAACATTGTAAATCAACTATACTACAATCAAGAAAAAAAAAAGCCAGCAAATGGTGGGCCAAGTCCTTCTCATGATGCCCTCTCTGGTTCTGTGAGCAAAGCTGGGAAAGAGTGTCCATTTTTAAGGACCTAAGGGAGTCCGATCAAGATGGCAGAGTAGGAAGCCCCTGAGAACGATCTGAAGAATAACAGAACAGATATTGTACAACCAAGGATACAAAGAAAATGCTGTATAGAGACAGCTAGGAGGGGCAGAGATGCAGTCTAGTCAGAACCCACACCCCTAATGAGGCAACAACACCAGAGGTGGCCCTGAGGAGTGAGGATTCCGAGTGCCAAGTTGCATTCCCCATCTCAGTGGACCTGTACCTGGAAGATGAGCCCCCATAACATCTGAATTTGAAAAACAGTGGGGCTTACTTCTGGAAGAGCCCAAGGGCTGTGGGACCCCAAGAGTGCTCTGGAAGGGCTTGCACACAAACTCATTTGCTCCCAGTCTCAATGCAGATGCCACAGCTTGAAAAGCACCTGGGTCATATGAGAAGGAGTGTCACTGACTACTTTTAGCATATGTGCTGGAAGGGCAGGGATCTGTTGGAACTTCCTCCAGGGATGGAAGCACTGGTGTGCTTTTTTTGGTTTGTTTTGGGTTTTTTGTTGTTTCTCTCTCCTTCCACCTAGCTGGCCTGGCACTGGCAAGTGGCATTTCTGTCACTCTCCATCAACCTACCTAACACCATGTGTCCAGCCCTGCCATTCACCTGAGAATCCGCCTTGCCCAACCTGCTCACCCCAGCCAGCCCCTCCAAGGTGGCTCCTGTCACACTCCACCTGGAGGGAGACCTTGGCCTGCACTAGCACTTCATAACAGTTGAAACTGGGCCTCACAGCCAGTCATGTGGGGACCAGCCTTGCCCACCAGCACACCCACAGTAGCCATGGCCAAAAAAGTCACCCAAAGCAATCTACAGGCTCAAGGCAAGGCCTATCAAAATACCAATGGCATTTTTCACAGAAGGAGAAAAAATATTTCTAAAATTTGTATGGAAATGCAAAATACCCTGAATAGCCAAAACAATCTTGAGAAAAAAGAACAGATCTCAAAGAATCACGCTCCTTGATTTCAGTCTATACTACAGAGCTACAGTGATCAAAACAGTATGGTACTGGCACAAAAACAGATACATAGACCAATGGAACACAACAGAGAACCCAGAAATGAACCCACAACTATATGCTCAATTAATTTATGACAATAAGTGGTGTTGGGAAAACTGGACAGCCACATGCAAAAGAATGAAACTGGACCACTTTCTCACACCATATAAAAAAATAAACTCAAAATTGATTAAAGACTTGAATATAAGACCTGAAACCATAAAACCCATAGAAGAAAACTCTTTGACATTGGCCTTAGCAATATTTTTTTGGATCTGTCTCCTCCAGTAAGGGCAAAAAAAGCAAAAATAAACAAATGAGGCTACATCATTCTAAAAAGTTTCTGCACAGCGAAGGAAACCATCAAAAAAATGAAAAAGCAACCTATTGAATGGGATAAGATACTTGCAAATGATATGTGCAATAAGGGGTTGATAAGTGGATAATACTTAAGAAGAAGGCCTGCAGAGCCAGACTCTGTTTGTCTGGCACAAATACAGTTTGTTCACTGTATTTGTCACATAGCAATTGCTCATTGTGTATTTGCATAATTGTTTGCAGTCTGAAGATGGCAGAGTAATGAGTTGGAGGTGGGAGTATAGTGAGGGAACCATAACCCTGCCCACCTACTCTCATTCTTCTCCTGTTCCTGATTCTCCGTGTCACAACTAAGAGTTAGTTTAGTTTTCCAATAGATGCATGTATTTCCATGTACTTTACCATTACAGCTTAATGCGGATTCCATTCTAGCATGACATCAAGGATTTGGGTAAACTCAGATTGGTTCTGGTGGAACATTTCCCATTGCAAGCAAGCATTTCCAATTGTCGAGACAGGAACAAAAGGCCTGTGTCCATTTAGGGGATTCAGAATAGGTTGCCACCTGCACAAAGATATAAGGGGCCCTAGAGAAAAAACAGGACATGGGCTCTGGATCTGAGTTTCCTCAAGCCCTCAGATAAGATTCTTAGCTTTCTCGGCCTTTAACACTACCCTAATACCCCTGTTAGAATACTGAAGCAGAGAACAGAAGTCTAGAAAGCCCTTGCCTGTTGCAGTAGATTTTAAAACTATGTATTATTCTTCACATGTATCTCTCTATTTAATATTCTTCGGGGTCCTTTAATCAGCCAGGATATAAGCTCCTGGGTGTCTTCTGCATAAAAGCTGCAATTAGAATATTTATGTATTTTTAGGGCAATAAGGGAATAACTGAACATCCACATCTAGAAAACACAATATTTGCATAATGAAGGCCTGTCTTTCTCTAAGTCCCTAGACAGCCTTCTTTGTGACTTGACAGTTGCATTCCCTGGAGGTCAGTCATCATTATAAATTTAAAGTGACTTTTACAAGAACTCAATTAAGAGCAAACTAAGAAGAAGTTAGTGCACATGTAATTCATGTATCTACTTGGTTACACAAGTGGCATGACAATGACTACTAGTGTGTAGCTTCAGAGGATACAGTTCTACATAGTTGTTAGCAGTTCCTGTAGTTGGAAAAAATGTAGATAGAAATTAATCATAAACTCTTTATCCAGAGAAAGCATCTGGACTTCCTTTGCCATCTTTATTATAGGGCTTAAGGTGTGTAAGACCTCAAATCCAAAAATATGTTTTAATGACCTAATTGAGTACCTATGTATGGATATAGGAAATAAACCTATTTGGCATTGAGAACTGATAGAAGAAGTATAGTAACTGTAGCTAGCATATTTGCTATAAAATATCTGTGTATGAAGAAATACACTTTCTTTTTTTATTGAAGTATAGTTGATTTACCTTATTGTGTTTGTTTCAGGCATACAGCAAAGTGATTCAGAATATATATATTATTTTTTTATTCTTTTCCATTATAGTTTATAACAAGATACTGAATATAGTTCCCTGTGCTATACAGCAAATCCTTGTTTATCTATTTCATATATGATAGTGTGCATCTGTTAATCCCATACTCCCAAGTTATCCCTTTCCCCCGCCTTCCCCTTTGGTAACCATAAGTTTGTTTTCTATGTCTGTGAGTTTGTTTCTGTTTTGTAAATAAGTTCACTTGTACTATTTTTTAGATTCTACATATAAGTGCTATCATATAATATCTGTTTTTCTCTGTCTGACTTACTTCACTTAGTATAATCATCTCTAGGTCCATCCATATTGCTGCAAATGGCATTATTTCAATTGCAATGAGGTATCACCTCCCACCAGTTAGAATAGCCATCATCAAAAAAGTCTACAAATAATAAGTGCTGGAGACAGTATGGAGAAAAGGGAACCCTCTTACACCACTGGTGGGAAGGTAAATTGGTGCAACCACTGTGGAAAACAGTATGGAGGTTCCTTAAAAAACTAAAAATAGAGTTACCATATGATTCTGCACTCCCACTCCTGGGCATATATCCAGAAAAGACGAAAGTTCTAGTTCAAAAAGATATATGCACCCCAATATTCACAGCGGCACTATTTACAATAGCCAAGAAAAGGGAACAACCTAAGTGTCCATCAACAGATGAATGGATAAGAAGATGTGATGTATATATATATATATATATACATACACACACACAAGGGAATACTACTCAGCGATAAATATACTTTCATAGTCAGTATCTATGAAACAAATCTGATTTTCTTGTTGGTTCCCATTATAAAATCAGAGAAGTAGCCTATGGGGAAAAGAACCTATGAGTAAATGATTTTTCTGTGTGTGCATTTTGTTTTTGGATTTTTTGTAAACGATGAAAAAGGCATGTTTTCCACCTAGCCCTTCCTTCACTTTTTCTTTGCAGTGTTTTCAGAATGGGCAAGACTGCACTAAAAATTTTCCTTCACCTCTTTTCATCCCTCTAACACTTCTACAAAAAATGGAGGAAAATTCGAAGCAGTCAGTGTTGATACTTTTATTAGCCAAGATACAAGAGGAGACTGAAATAATTGTCTAAAGTCAAGTATGTGGACTTTAGTTAAGCATTGTTTTACTTCATTTAAAGAAAAAAAAATAACACTTCTCTGCTAGATAATCTACTACCTCCTATACCTAAGAATTGCCTTTTAAAAAATTAAAACAGATGATTTATTAATATGTGCCTCAGTATAAAATATTTTCATCTAATTAACTGTATGAAATAAAGCAAAATGTGTGGAGGAAAGCTGATATACAAATTTTCCATCTGAACATTAAAGCAGGAATTATCAAGAGGTTTCCCTAATATTAATGGCTTGCTGCTCCTGCTTTTTATCTTGGTGATGGAATAAATTGTAACTGGAGAAATTAGATAAAAGAGCCACATTCTCTGAAAAGTTAAGCCATGAATGAGGGGTTGTGACATCAGAAGGCCCGCTGCCCAGCACTTTGCCTCCCACAGTCCATGGAAGAGACACGTGGTGCCTGAATGTGCATCCTGCATATCGTTGTAAGTCAGTTGTTCCATAACCATTTCCTCAGATTTTAATGTTGGTCGAGAATGAAAATCCTTCTCATTTTCTTTTCCTACTAGAGTCATGAAGTATGGGAAGTCACAATTGTATGCAGTATAAGTTAATTACTACAGTAATCATTGCATTTGAGTCTAAACTCTTCAATTTAGAGAAGGTTTTTAGCCCCTAGTCTTAACAACTTTTAGAGGCATGGAGAAATAGAGAAGTCAGGACTCCTGACGTTCTTTTTAACATACAGTGCAGTTGTCTTTAAAATTTACCTTTATGTTATCTGGAAGGGCTAGTACAGCATTCCATGGAGAAATAGTTGGCTCCCTCCGCAACTAAGCTTAATACAAAGGAAAATCTGTGAGCAATGGAGTTTCTTAAACATTGGAGTTAGTATGGGTTCAATATATGTTTATTTGAGACGTGAACCCACTAGTCTAGGCACTGGGCTAAAAACTCTAACTATGGAGGTGTCTATAGTGTGTATATAGCATAGTTTCTATTTCTTAGGAGTTTACATTATGGTGGGACGAGAGACACATAAGCAGATAATTGTAATGAAATTTCATGAGGCCTCGTGAGAGACATAGAGGATGTTTCAGCAGCAAGGAGAAGGAGCACTTAATTTTGATTTGGAGGAAAAAAGGGGGATGGTTTCTAGGAAAGTTAAAGTAAGGGAGGTCATAAAAGTATATTAGAAATTTACATTTTCTTGAAAAGTATCTAGTTGTAAATAATCTTTTGGATAAAAGTTGAAAATAAGATAATTATAAAATGAAACTGAGGAGATAAGTTATATTGCTGCTGCTCTTAGTTTATCTCTAAATATTATCTTAATCAAACAGGGATGACAAGTGTGTGTTGTTGTTTAATGTGTGTGTGTTCTTTTGTTTTGGGGGGCACTGTTGACGCAAACCCATTCAATTATCCAATCATGAGGATTATATTAATATACTAATATATTCTGATTAATATCCTGATGGGTGAGCTGATCCATATAACCTGGCCAGAAAACATATAGGGACTTCCTTTTCACAGTAACACTATTTTCCTTTTACTTCTTGTGTTTGTATGATCATATCTTTTGACCCATGCCTTATGTTCCACCTAACTCATTAGATACTCCTAAATATCCTTCCCTGGTTCTTCCTCCTCTTCCTAAATGATAAAAGTTGGAATGCTCCAGAGCTTAGTGCTTGGTTCTCTTCTTTTTGTTCTTTACACTCACAACCTTGGTGATTTCACATTTATAGACTTAACTATCCCCTATATGCTATATGCTATAGTTTTCCAAATTTACCTGTGTGGGTTTGACACCCCTTTTGAACCTCATACACAATATGCAACTGCCTCCATGACATCTTCTCTTTTCCAAAAATGAACTCTGAGTTTCTCCCCAAGAACTACTTCTTCACCTCGGTAAATGGCATTCATCCAGTTTCTCAGGACAGTTGTGCTGTTATCCTTGACTACTCTCCTCACCACTACCCCCATCGAGTGCATCAGCAAATCCTGTTGGCTCAACCATCAAAACATATCCCAAATTATATTGTTACTTAAGGTAATAGGCTAATCCAAAATTTATTCCTCCTATAACTATTTCTACTGTTAGCTCACTAGTTGGAGCAATCATCATATTTTGCCATAACTATTATAATAGCCCAAACTGAGCAATTTGTGTTAGGTCAGTCTTTGCAGTGGAGGAGTTATGGGGAGTTAATGGTACTATTGTGCAATGAGTGGTCATGGTGAAATAGAGGTCAAGACCATTGGAAGTGAGATAGTCAAAAAACTAAGAGGCCAGGGTATAGAAAGATCATCTATGTCAACTTTGAAATTGTCAAATTGATGACAAGCATATGGCTAGAAAGCAACATAGGGATTCAGGTGCTAAAATCTAAAACATTAAATGAATGAGGAGGGAAATCTTTGGTCCCATATATCTCCACTTTCTTTATAACTCCTCCTACTTATAGTTTCTGCTTTCGCAAAAATCTCCTAACTCTCACCAGTGCATGGGCTCTCCGTATAGCCTTCCACATTTAGCTCCTGTTAATGGCTTCATTCCCTGCATTATTTTTCAGTTCAGATTCCTAAGAGCAAGAAACAGATTGGCTCAGCCTGTTCCTGTTTGAGTAGTCATCTTTTTCTTCTGTGTGGCAGGCCACATCATAGTCTACCTTTTGGTTATGTTTCTGCTTCTGATCCGATTAACTGTAGCCAGAGGGCATACAAAGAAAGACAGGGCAGGGATAAAGGATCATGACTACCTAGGATTGTAACTTAAGCAGAAATTGGGTTGAGTAGTTTCTCTTATATGCTAAGGCATTGAAGGCACTTTGGACATAGCACATAATTATTGAAATGTCTATATGGTTGTGTCAGACACTGAAGTAGTGAAACAGCAGAGAAGAGGTGGGTAGTAGGAGGAAGTCATTTTACAAGTTACTAGCACAGGCGTACTGGCATTTCAATGGAACAAAATAAAAGAAAAACAAACTGAGAATTCACACGACTTCAGGTAGTGCTTGATGTATCTTAGATATTAAAATATGTCTTATTTCCTTTCATTCATTCACCCAATATTAAGCAGCCACTCTCTGCTGGGTTGTGGTATATAATGAGTAGAGGATCCATGTAAAAAAAATTAGGAAGTCCCTTCCATTGCCCCTGACACCAAAACCCTACTAGTTATGTCAAAACTCAAGCCACCTTAACTAGCTCCTAACTCATCAAGAAATATCTGCAATGCTTTATAAGGGTTTTCCTCTTGTTACTTTACTTTCCCTTAAAATAAAGTAGGAAGAAAGATGGTGTACTTCAGAGAAAATCAGAAAAACTAATTAAATCAGAAGGCAGTGCTTTGAAGATGAAAGTGGTTGCTGAGTATTAAAGTGGGGCCCATGCAGTCTGTAACACCATGCCATGAACTGAAGGCACACCAGAATTCTTTAGAATTCCAAAAGGCCTTTGTTGAAAATTCAAGTGGCGCAATGAAGGGCTTGATAGCCTTGGATTTCCAATACAGTACAGTTCTATTTCCAAGGATATGATATCTGAAAAAATACAAAGACACCTATTCACAACAAAAAAAGGGATTGAACTAGACAGAATGAATGAAGTAAGGAACCACATCATGGTGCACATTCCAGTGTTCAGAATGTGTGTGAAGTAAAAATCCTCTACTACATTGCCTGATCTTAATTTATAAATGCTAAAACAAAGGGATTTGCAGGTAGAGTCCACTGGGCATCCAAGATGCTCCCAGGATCTGAGAAATTAGGTAAGATGAAGGTTGAAAGTAGGTCTGAGAACATTGATTTGGAGAAGTCCTGTAAATACTTGCTGCGTGGCTTAGTCTGGTCAGGGATAGGGAAATCAGACTGAGGAATGCTATGAGATTGTAGGTTGTTTCCTCTTTATTTGCATGCTTACTATTTATTTACTACACTAAGTGTTATGGGTTTGTGTCCTCCACCAAAAAGATATGTTGAAGTCCTTAACCCCCGTACCTGTGAGTGTGATCTTATTTGGAAATACAGCCTTTGCTGATGTCATTAGTTAAGAAGAGTTCATACTGGGATAGAGTGGGCTCCTAATCCAATATGACTTTTGTCCTTATAAGGAGATGGTCACATGAAGATACAGAGGCACAGGAAGAATTCCATGTGAAGCAGAGTTGGAGTGAGGCATCTATAAGCCAAAGAATGCCAAGGATTGTTGGCTGTAAGCAGAAGCCAAGAGAAAGGCCTAGAACAGATTCTGCCTCAGAATTCTCAGAAGGAACCAACCTTACCAACACCTTGATTTCAGGCTTCTGGCTTCCAAAACTGTAAGAAAAATACATTTCTGTTAAGTCACCCAGTTAGAGGCACTTTGTTATGACAGCCCTGGGAAACTAATATGCTAAGGATGAGGAAATATCCCATTCAATCTATGCATGTACATTTATTTTTCTTTCAAACAATTCTGTGCTCACTGGCTGCATGGTATAGAGCAGGGGTTGAGAAATTTTTCTGTAAAGAGTTAATATTTCAAGCTTGACAGGCCACTAGGTCTCAGGTACAATTACTCAACCCTGCCCTTAGAGTACAGAAGTAGTCACACACAACAAGTGAGTGGTCGTGGCTATGTTCTAACAAAACTGCCTTTATGGACGTTGAAACTTGAATTTTGTATAATTTTCAACCCTCATGAAATATTCTTCTTTTTGTTGTATTCAACCATTTAAAATGTAAAAAACATTTTAAGCTTGTGGGCCAGAATTGGCCTGTGGCCCATAGTTTGCCAACCCCGAGTATAGGGGAAAGAAGACAGGTTTTTGAGTCAGATAGAGCTGGCTTGACCACTTCTTAGTGGTCTAATTTTTGATGTTTCTTTACTCCTCTGAGTTTTGATTTCTGCTTTTGCAAACTAGAAATAATGATTTCTGCTTTTTCAAACTAGAAATAAATTAGCTCTTAGCAGGATTAGTTTCATGGGCATGTGATCTGTGCAATCGCCCAGGGCCCTGCAGTTTGAAGGGCCCTGCATTTAGTTTAATGCTCTGTTGTCACCATCGTGAGATTCTTCATCATTTTGTACAGGTTCCATATTTTCATTTTGCATTGGGCCTGGTGAATTATGTAGCCAGTTCTGGCTCCTAGCACAGACTAGGAGCCCCCCCACAAAATAGCTATTTTTATTACTGTGCATTGTAATGTGTAGGTTATTGAAAAGCTAAACTTTATCCTTGGTTAAAGAGGCATGGCTTCTTTGGAAAAGGGCAAGGATATTCTCTCAGTGATTATGAGAAAGAGAAACATACTGGAAACAGATGAACAGACTGACAAGAAAAGTAAAGACACAATGCTCTAACTCTGTAACATGCCAAATTGACGGCCAAGAGGAAATGCTCCAGAGACAACCAATTTGTGTGGGGAACCTAATGATTCTCATCTGACGAAGGTTTGTGCTACGAAATAACTTTGGAAATGTACAGGCTCTGCAGGGATCTGTGCACAGAATGCTAAACAAATCTTCTAGTTGGATCTTATGGCAGTCTTTATTTTAAGCAGTGACATCAGAGCATTTATCCAAACACTTGTTTAAATAGAAATGCAAAAAGAGGTGCATTGTAGTGTCTGCTGAGCAGTGTAAATCTTACATTGGTAGAAATCTGGGACTCTGAGTCTGTCTTGCCAACACAGTGCCGAGTCTGACCTACTATTGATTTCTTTGCTCATTGTACTTGACCCAAATGGAAAACTCAGAGCTCCAGTAAAATTAGATGGTCATCAACTTTTCATGCCACTTTTCAGAACTTCTGCCCAGGTAGAGTCAAGCAGTATGCAATTCATAAATAAAGGAGCCACATTATTTTTTCTTTATATCTGGAAAGGCACCCTTATCAGTGAGAAAGTTCCCTTTGACAGTGTTCTAGCATGTTTGGGTTTATGTCAAACAACATTTCAAGATCTTTTGGCTGCTGCAAGAATTCCACTTCCAGGCTCATAAGCTAAAGCCAGAATTTCCCAGCTTCTGTGAGCTTTGGTAGGGCTTTAATCATGAGGGCATATCTAGTAGGAAGTGAAGTTGGTCCATCCAAAAAAGTACTCAGCCACTATTCTGCCAACACCATACACTCTGGGGAGTGGCTTCAACCACTGGTTGGGTATATCTTATTCAGAATTATCTAAGCAAACAAAACCATTATAAAATGAATTATAACATATACTAAGCAGTTTATAGTATACAGCAATGATGATTATGTACAGATCTTACTACAGTATGAAACTGATGTGAACTTCCATCTGCCCCTCACTAAGGTATTTGTGAAGCTGTGAGTCGCTTGTGTGTGAAGTGTGCTGATGTGAAACTTAGACAGCTGGCTTTCTTTTGTTGTCTAAGTGGCTGGGCTGGCCCTGAGCCACTTTTTCATTTCTTGCCGATTCCCATTGGGCTGGTCACCTCCCCGTATGAGCACATATTCAAGGGTAAGTCTACCAGGCCTTACATCTTCACATTCCTGGCCAAGAAGTGGATGAGAAAAACAAACCTTATTAGCCAACAAGTTCCAGAATCTCTGCTCTGCTCCTCCTCTGGCCTCCTGTGATTGCACATTGAGCCCCTTTTTTGTTCATTAGCACCTCTGATGTGTACTGCTCAGGGATGGAGGGAGAAGGTGAAGATCAAATTAGTCAATTTGGCTTCTTATTAGTAGCTCTGGCAAAAGACTTGGAGGAGGTTTTGCATCGCTAAAATGAGAGGAAATCATCTATAGCATTCCTACTCCTGATTCCCAAGTAAGCAGAAGGCTGGCTGATTTCCTCTTTGCTAAATAGTGTCCCGAGTGTTCGAATGCTTTGTAAAAATGCCTGCCTTAGTCTAGGTGTACAATGGGAAACTAATCAGTTGACTGGGATCAAATAGATTCACTAGATAAGTTTAAAAGATAAAATAGATTTAACTGATTACTGCTTCCACTTAAATGACTTTAAAAAAAATTCAGGATTTGTTTTTATTTTGTTTCATGTTTTATATAAAAAGGCATAGCCTTTAAGAGTAAGGTGGGACTGAAAATAAACAAGTAAAAAATTAAGGAAATAAATACAGTAATTTTAGATAGTGGTAAGGGCTAGGGAGAAGATGAGGCCCGATGAAGAGTCAATGACTGAATGGGAACATGAAGTTATTGTAGATCAGGTAATCAGAAAAGGCCTCTTGAGGAGATGGCGTTTGATCAGGGACCTGCATGATAAGGAGGAGAAATTTTGTGAGGCTCTAGTGGGAGCATCTTCCAAGCAGAGGACTGGCAAGCATAAAAGCTCCCCGGCAGAATAGAAGATTGCTGCATGAGGAGATACAATTAGGCTTGTGTGATTGAAACAGCGAACAAGGGGTTGAGTGGTAACAGACTAAATTAGAGATGTAGACAGAGATCCGAGAATACAGAGTCCTGAAGGCTCTGCTAAGGGTTTTGGTTTTGATTCTAAGCACAGTGGGAGCCATTGTTGAGTTTTAAACAGGAAAGTGGCATAGCCTTGTGTATGGTTTATCCTTACTGTTTTGTTGAGAACAGATAGTAGGGCAGGTAAGAGTTGGAGTTGGGGGACCAGTTAAGAGGCTGTTGAAATAAGCCAAGTGAGAGATAAAGTGAGAGACTTAGTCTAAGATGGTTATGGTGGAGATGGGAACAAATAGCAGAATTTGATATCAAATCTTAGGGTAGAATTTGTTAATGGATTAGATATTGGGAGGGAGTAGGATTGAGGGGGAAAAGATAAATCAAGGATAACTCTTTGGTAAATGGCCTGAGAAAATGTGTGACTTTGGACAGGTAACTTAATGTCTCTGAACCTCTTTCTTCATCTGTAACGTGAGGATTACCACAGCTACATCCCATACCATACTTAAATAATATCAGTTGAAGGACTCCTAAATCTCAGGTATTCTGATGTGGCTTTACTTTTTTTTATCTTAAGTTGGTGCTCACAAGCTTTCTAGAAAGTGATTAAATGGCACTATTTCCATTCTACACACAAGAAAACTGATGCTCAAAAAAATGTGATGGTTTAATATCACGTGGCAAGTAAGTGGCAGATGCACGACATAAATCCATTTTTGTTTGCTTCAAAGGTCATGTTTTTCCTGGTTAAGTGATACCCAGAAGTGTGATGGTCAACTGAACCTTGGAGACATGACTCTATCTTTTTTATTTTTACATCTTTATTGGAGTATAATTGCTTTACAATGGTGTGTTAGTTTCTGCTTTATAACAAAGTGAATCAGTTATACATATACATATGTTCCCATATCTCTTCCCTCTTGCATCTCCCTCCCTCCCACCCTCCCTATCCCACACCTCTAAGTGGTCAAAACCACCTAGCTGATCTCCCTGTGCTATGCGGCTGCTTCCTACTAGCTATCTATTTTATGTTTTATAGTGTATATATGTCCATGCCACTCTGTCGCTTTGTCACAGCTTACCCTTCCCCCTCCCCATATCCTCAAGTCCATTCTCTAGTAGGTCTGTGTCTTTATTCCTGTCTTACCCCTAGGTTCTTCATGACATTATTTTTTCTTAGATTCCATATATATGTGTTAGCATATGGTATTTGTCTCTCTCTTTCTGACTTACTTCACGCTGTATGACAGACTCTAGGTCCATCCACCTCATTACAAATAGCTCAATTTCGTTTCTTTTTATGGCTGAGTAATATTCCATTGTATATATGTGCCACATCTTCTTTATCCACTCATCTGATGATGGACACATAGGTTGTTTCCATCTCCGGGCTATTGTAAATAGAGCTGCAATGAACATTTTGGTACATGACTTTCTGAATTATGGTTTTCTCAGGGTACATGCCCAGTAGTGGGATTGCTGGGTCATATGGTAGTTCTATTTGCAGTTTTTAAGGAACCAGCATACTGTTCTCCATGGTTGCTGTATGAATTCACATTCCCACCAGCAGTGCAAGAGTGTTCCCTTTTCTCCACACCCTCTCCAGCATTTATTGTTTCTAGATTTTTTGATGATGGCCATTCTGACTGGTGTGAGATGATATCTCATTGCGGTTTTGATTTGCATTTCTGTAATGATTAATGATGTTGAGCATTCTTTCATGTCTTGGTTGGCAATCTGTATATTTTCTTCGGAGAAATGTCTATTTAGGTCTTCTGCCCATTTTTGGATTGGGTTGTTTGTTTTCTTGATATTGAGCTGCATGAGCTGCTTGTAAATTTTGGAAATTAATCCTTTGTCAGTTGCTTCATTTGCAAATATTTTCTCCCATTCTGAGGGTTGTCTTTTGGTGTTGTTTATGGTTTCCTTTGCTGTGCAAAAGCTTTGAAGTTTCATTGGGTCCCATTTGTTTATTTTTGTTTTTATTTCCATTTCTCTAGGAGGTGGGTCAAAAAGGATCTTGCTGTGATTTATGTCATAGAGGGTTCTGCCTATGTTTTCCTCTGAGAGTTTGATAGTGTCTGGTCTTACATTTAGGTGTTTAATCCATTTTGAGCTTATTTTTGTGTATGGTGTTAGGGAGTGATCTAATCTCGTACTTTTACATTTACCTGTCCAGTTTTTCCAGCACCACTTACTAAAGAGGCTGTCCTTTCTTTACTGTACATTCCTACCTCCTTTATCAAAGATAAGGTGACCATATGTGCGTGGGTTTATCTCTGGGCTTTCTATCCTGTTGCATTGATCTATCTTTCTGTTTTTGTGCCAGTACCATACTGTCTTCATTACTGTAGCTTTGTAGTATAGTCTGAAGTCAGGGAGCCTGATTCCTCCAGCTCCGCTTTTCATTCTCAAGATTGCTTTGGCTATTCGGGGTCTTTTGTGTTTCCATACAAATTGTGAAATTTTTTGTTCTAGTTCTGTGAAAAAAGCCAGTGGTAGTTTGATAGGGATTGCATTGAATCTGTAGATTGCTTTGGGTAGTAGAGTCATTTTTCACAATGTTGATTCTTCCAATCCAAGAACATGGTATATCTCTCCATCTATTTGTATCATCTTTAATTTCTTTCATCAGTGTCTTATAATTTTCTGCAAACAGGTCTTTTGTCTCCTTAGGTAGGTTTATTCCTAGAGGAATAGGGGAAAAAATAATAAATCTTGCTCTCAAAGTCCACCTCCTCAATTTGGGATGATTCGTTGTCTATTCATGTATTCCACAGATACAGGGTACATCAAGTTGATTGCGGAGCTTTAATCCGCTGCTCCTGAGGCTGCTGGGAGAGATTTCCCTTTCTCCTCTTTGTTCTCACAGCTCCCGGGGCTCAGCTTTGGATTTGGACCTGCCTCTGCGTGTAGGTCGCCTGAGGGCGTCTGTTCTTCACTCAGACAGGACAGGGTTAAAGGAGCAGCTGCTTCGGGGATTCTGGCTCACTCAGGCCGGGGGGAGGGAGGGGCACGGAGTGTGGGGCGAGCCTGCGGTGGCAGAGGCCAGCGTGACGTTGCACCAGCCTGAGGCACACCATGAGTTCTTCCGGGGGAGTTGTCCCTGGATTCCGGGACCCTGGCAGTGGTGGGCTGCACAGGCTCCCCGGAAGGGGGGTGTGGATGGTGACCTGTGCTCACACAGAGGCTTCTTGGTGGTGGCAGCAGCAGCCTTAGCGTCTCATGCCCGTGTCTGGGGTCTGTGCTTTTAGCCGCGGCTCACACCCATCTCTGGAGATCCTTTAAGCAGTGCTCTTAATCAGCTTTCCTCGCGCACCAGGAAACAAAGAGGGAAGAAAAAGTCTCTTGCCTCTTCCGCAGGTCCAGACTTTTCCCCGGACTCCCTCCCGGCTAACCGTGGCGCACTGACCCCCTGCAGGCTGTGTTCACGTCGCCAACCCCAGTCCTCTCCCTGTGTTCCGACCGAAGCCCAAGCCTCAGCTCCCAGCCCCGCCCACCCCAGCGGGTGAGTAGACAAGCCTCTCGGGCTGGTGAGTGCCGGTCGGCAGATCCTCTGTGCGGGAATCTCTCTGCTTTGCCCTCCGCACCCCTGTTGCTGTGCTCTCCTCCGCGGCTCCGAAGCTTTCCCCCTCCGCCACCCGCAGTCTCCACCCACAAAGGGGCTTCTAGTGTGTGGAAACCTTTCCTCCTTCACAGCTCCCTCCCACTGGTGCAAGTCCCGACCCTATTCTTGTGTCTCTGTTTATTCTTTTTTCTTTTGCCCTACCCAGGTACGTGGGGGGTTTCTTGCCTTTTGGGAGGTCTGAGGTCTTCTGCCAGTGTTCAGTGGGTGTTCTGTAGGAGTTGTTCCACGTGTAGATGTATTTCTGTTGTATCTGTGGATAGGAAGGTGATCTCCACGTCTTACTCTTCTGCCATCTTCCCCTCGTCCAATTCTTTTAAATTAGTGGAGTTTTTGGTGACACAATCTTGGTGAATGTTCCATTTGCACTTGAAAATAATGTGTATTCCACTATTTAAAAACTCTTTAAAACTACTGATTATGTAAATTTTCAAACCTACACTAAGTATACAGAATAAACCATCATTAAAAAAATAACTCTATAAACCCATCCCCGCACTTCAATAATTATCTACATACTGTTGTTCTTGCTTTATATGTAAACCCATGGACTCCACACCCCCTACTTGCTTATTTTTGATAGTAATTTTATATGTGAAATTTACATATATTGAAATTTATAAAATTTATATAAAAATTTAAGTGGATACACTCATACAACACACACCTCTCTCAGTATATAGAAAATGTCCACCTTCCCCCAAATGTTTCCTTGTTCTTTTCCAGTCATTTCTTCCAGTCACATCAAAAAACACTGTTCTGAAAAATTTCACCTTAGACTAGTGTTGTATTTCCTCAAATTGTGCATAAATCCATTTAAAATATTATGCTTTTGAATTTAGCTTTTTCCACTCAGGGTTATAAATGTGAGGTTTACCCATGGTGTTGACTGAAAGACTAGTCTATTTCTTTTTATTGCTAAGTACTATTCTATTGTATAGATATATTACATTTTTTATCCATTTTCTGTTGATATACATTTAAGTTTTTTCTAGTTTTTGGCTATTGTTAATAAAACTCATGAACTTTACTTTTTACTGAATTTTTTCTTGAGCATTCTAATTTCTCCTGGATAAAGTAAAAGTGCTGGGTTGAAGGACCAGTGTAGTTTTAACTTTATAAGAAATGCCAAAACTTTTCCCAAACTTTATGATTTTACATTCTCATTAACAATGTGAGATAATTTCAGTTGATCTGCATTCCTGTGCACACTCGTTTTTGTCATCTTTTGCATTCATGCTATTTTACTGAGTATATAATAGTGTTTAATTGTAGTTTTAATTTGTATTTCTGTGATGATTAATGATGTTGGTCATTTTTTTCATGTGCTTATTAGACATTCACATGTCATTCTTTGTGAAGTACCTCTTCAAATATTTTGCCTAATTTTGATTATTTTTGGCTTTTATTATTGAATTGTAAGATTTGTTTATATATTCTGAACACAAATCCTTGGTCAAACATGATTTGTGACTATTTTATCCTAGCCTGTGGCCTGACTTTTCATTTTTTAAATGATATATTTTGATGAACAGAAGTTTTTGAGTTTGAAAAGGCTAATTGATCTTTTTATTTCCTATGCTTATTGATTTCCTTATCCTGGCTAATAAGTCTTTATCAGCCCTAGGTCATCAATATTTTCTTCTATACTTTGTTCTAAAGGCTTTACATTTTAACTTTTACATTTAGATATATGAGAGATTTAGAATTAAATTTTGTGTGTTGTAGGAGATAGGGGTCAAGGTTCATGTTTTATATGGATATATAGTTATTTCAGAGTCTTTTGCTAAAAATACTTTCTTTTCTATATCGAATGTTTTGGTGCCACTGCCAAAAATCAATTGACCACATTTGTGTGAATCTATTTCTAGGCTCTTCATTTTTGCCATTCCACATTGTTTTGATCACTGCTGAAACAATTTAATATAGATTTAGGGTAAGACTTACATTTCAATAGTGTAATCCTGCTTTGTTAATTTTTTTCTTTTTTTTTAGTATGTGTGCTGCCAAAGCGAGTATGTTAATTTTCTTAAAAATATATATATTTGCAGTACTTTGAGTACTTTGAATTTCTATATGAATTTTAGAATGAGATTTTCAATTCAATAAAAGTAAAAAATAGTAGAAGTGGTGACTAGTGGCCATCTCGACCTTGTTTCTGATTCTAGGAGGAATGTATGAATCACCTTGATCATTATTAGCTGTAAGTTGCTCATATATGCTCTTTTACTAATTGATAGTCATTCTCAGCTATTTCTAATTTGATCAACACCAATTGGTCATGATGTGGTATGCTTTTTATATGTTATTAAATTATTTGCTAATATCTTATTAAAAGACTTTGTATCTGTATTCATGAATTCTTAGTCTGTAGTTTTGTTGTTATTGCTATTCTTATATGTTTTTCTGCCTTTTTTATTCTGGTTAATATCATAATATAACTTGGGAAGTATTTCCTCCTCTTCTGCTTTCTGAATAAGTTTATATATAACTGAGATTAATTTTTCCTTAAATGTTTCATACAATTTGCCAACAAATTCTTCTGGGACAGGAGTTTTCCTTGTTGGAAGATTTTTAATTACAAAGTTTGTATACATATATGACTAATGGGGTTTCTTATTTCTCCTTTTTTTCTTAATTTTAACTTAATACTGTATTAATTTTAAGAGATTCCCAATTTTTATGGTTTTACTGAGATTTTTTTTTGAATTTTTGAAATTTATTTTTTATACAGCAGGTTCTTATTAGTTATCTATTTTATACATATTAGTGTATATATGTCAATCCCAATCTATTGAGATATATTTTATAGGCCATTACATTCACCCACCCAATTAAAGAGTACAGCTCCATAGTACATAGTATATTCATAGAATTGTGCAACTATTGCCACAATCTAATTTTTAAAACATTTTCAACCCCTAAAAACAAATGTTGAAACATTATCTGTCAATAATCATCCCCACTCCCCCTGTGCTCTATCCCACCTTGGCAACCAATAATCTATTTTTGGTCTCTATGGATTTGCCAGTTCTGGATATTATTTTTAAGTTGAATCCTACAGTATGTGTCCTTTGTGGTGTGCCTCTGCTTATTTAGCACAATGTTTTCAAGGTTCATCCATATTGTAGAAAGTATCATTATTTTATTCCTTTCTACTGCTGAAAAATATTCCATTGTATGTGTATGCCACATTTTATCTGTTCATCAGTTCATAGATATGTGGGTTGTTTCCATTATTTGGCTATTATGAATAATAATGCTATGAACATTTGTGTCCAAGTTTTAGTGTGGACTTATGTTTTATTTCTCTTGGGTATGTACCTAAGGGTAAAATTGTTAGGCTATATGACAATGCTATATTTTATCTTTGGAGGACAAGCTAGACCATTTTCCATAGCAGCTGCACCATTTTATATTTCCACCAACATTATATGAAACTTCTAATTTATGCCACATCATTGCTAATACTTGTTATGGTCTATTGTGAAGTGGTATTTCATTGTGGTTTTGATTTGACTTTCCCTAATGACTAATGATGTTGAGCATCTTTTCACGTTCTTGTTGTCCACTTGTATACATTCTTTGGTAAAATGTCTATTTAAATCCTCTGCCCACTTTTTAATTGGGTTGTTTTTCTTTTGTTGTTGACTTGTAAGAGCTCATTATATATTCTGGACACTAGAAACTTATTTCATATGTAATTTGTAAATATTTTCTCCCATTTCATGATTCTCTTGTCACTTGATGCACAAGTTTTTAATTTTGCTGAAGTTCAATTTATCTCTTCTTGTTGTTGCTCCTGCTTTTGGTGTCATATCTAAAAATCTATTGCCAAACCCCGTTATGAAGATATATTTCTATGCTTCTTCCAAGGCTCTTAGAGTTTTACCTCTTTTATTTAGGTCTTTGCTACACTTTAAGTTAGTGTTTTTAAATGTTGTGAGGTAAATGTCTAACTTTATCCCTTTGCATGTAGATATACAGTTTTCCCAGAACCATTTGTTGAGAAAACTATTATTTCCTCCTTGATAAAAATTAAATGACGGTGCAATAAGATATCACTTCACACTTGTCAAAATGGCTATTATCAAAAAGGCAACAAACAACAAATGTTGGTATGGATGTGGAGAAAAGAGAACCCTCATGCACTGTTGGTGGGAAAGTAAATTGGTATAGCTGCTATGGAAAACAGTAAGGAGATTCCTCAAAAAATTAAAAATAGAACTACCATATGATCCAGCAATCCAACTCCTGGGTATTTATCTGAAGAAAATGAAAACACTAATTAGAAAAGATATATGCACCCCTATGTTCACTGCAGCATTATTTACAATAGGTAGGATATGGAAACAACCCAAGTGTCCATCAATAGATGAATGGATAAAGAAGATGTGGTATATATATACAATAGAATATTACTTAGCCACCAAAAAATGCAATCTTGCCATTTATGACTACATGAATGGACCTAGAGGGCATTGTGCTAAGTGAAATAACTCAGAGGAAGACAGTATGATTTCACTTATACATGGAATCTAAAAAAGAAAACAAATGAACAAACATAACAAAACAGAAACAGTTATAGATACAGAGAACAAACAAGTGGTTGCCAGAGGGGAGGGGGTGTGGGGAAATAGGTGAGGGAGATTAAGAAGTATAAACTTCCAGTTTCAAAATAAATGAGTCATGTGTAAGAAATATACAGCTTGGAGGAATATAGTCAATAAACATGTAATATGTTTGTATATCACAACTAGACTTATCATGGTGATCATTTTGAAATGTATAGAAATACCAAAATACTGTATTGTGTAACAGGAACTAAAATAACATTGTAGGTCAATTATACTTCAAAAACAAACAAACTGGGACTTCCCTGGCGGCACAGTGGTTAAGAATCCGCCTGCCAATGCAGGGGACACAGGTTTGAGCTCTGGTCTGGAAAGATCCCACAGGCTGCAGACCAACTAAGCCTGTGTGCCACAACTACTGAGCCTGTGATCTAGAGCCCACAGGCCACAACTACTGAGCCCGTGTGCTGCAACTACTGAAGCCCATGCACCTAGAACCCGTGCTCTGCAACAAGAGAAGCCACTGCATGAGAAGCTCACGCAGCACAACAAAGAGTAACCCCCACTCACCACAACTAGAGAAAGCCCACGCACAGGAATGAAGACCCAACACAGCC
The DNA here is from genome assembly GCF_011762595.2 of Tursiops truncatus. NCBI lineage: Eukaryota > Metazoa > Chordata > Mammalia > Artiodactyla > Delphinidae > Tursiops > Tursiops truncatus. Next base: position 10,395,853 of record NC_047055.1, read on the forward strand.
AAAAATAAATAAATAAATTAATTAATTAAAAAAAAACAAACTCATAGAAAAATAGATCAGATTTGTGGTTACCAGAGGCAGGGGTTGGGGGGAAGGGGAACTGGATGAAGGCAGTCAAAAGGTACAAACTTGCAATTATAAGATAAATAAGTACTAGGGTTGTAATGTACACCATGATAAATATAATTAACACTGCTGTACGTTTTGTATGAAAGCTGTTAAACAGTAAATCCTCAGAGTTCTCATCACAAAAATTTTTTCTATTTCTTTAATTTTGTATCTATATGAGATGATGGATATTCACTAAACTTACTGTGATAATCATTTTATGTTGTATGTAACTCATATCATTATGCTCTACATCTTAAACTTATACAGTGCTATATGTCAATTATATCTCAATAAAACTACAGAAAAAAGGAAATGTGATGAGTTCCATTTTTTTGTCAGCTTCTAGTGAGACATTAATTAAATAAAATACTAGTCACCCATTTAAAAAAAATTAAATGACCATAGGTTTATGGATGTACTTCAGACTTTTAACTCTGTTCCATTGATTTATATGCCCATCCTTATGCCATTGCTAAAATGTTTTGATTTCTGTAGTGCTGTAGTCAGTTTTGAAATTGGAAATTGTGTGTCCTCCACTTTTGTTCTTTCTCAAGATTATTTTGGCTACTTGAGGGTCCTTGCAATTCCACATGAATTTTTCAATTTCTGCAAATTTTGGCAACTGCAATTTTGATAAGAATTGCATTGATTCTATAGATCACTTTGAGGAGTATTTCCATACTAACAACATTAAGTATTCTAATCCATGAACATGGTGTGTCTTTCTATTTATTTATGTCTTCTTTAATTTCTTTAAGCAATGTTAATAATTTTCAGTATACAAGTATTTATCTCTTTGGTTAAATTTATTCCTCAATATTTTATTCTTTTTGATGCTATTGTAAATGAAATTTTTAAAAAATCCTTTTGAGATTGCTCATCGTTCATATATAGACAACTGATTTTTTTTTTTTTTTTTTTTTTTTTGCAGTAAGCGGGCCTCTCACCGTTTTGGCCTCTCCCGTTGCAGAGCACAGGCTCCGGACATGCAGGCTCAGTGGCCATGGCTCACAGGCCCAGCTGCTCCGTGGCATGTGGGATCTTCCCAGACCGGGGCACGAACCCATGTCCCCTGCATTGGCAGGTGGACTCTCAACCACTGCGCCACCAGGGAAGCCCGAGACAACTGATTTTTATGTATTGATCTATATCCCTCAAATTTGCTGAATTTGATTATTAGCTGTATTTTTTGTGGATTCTTTAGGACTTTATATAAGAAAATGTCATATGTAAATGGACATACTTTTACTTCCTGCTTTCTAATCTGGAGCCTATAATTTCTTTTTCTTTTCTAATTGTTCAGGCTAGAATGTCCAGTACAGTGTTGAATAGAAATGGCAACAGCAGTCATCTTTGTCTTGTTCCTGATTTTAGAAGGGAAGCTTTTAGTTTTTCCACAACTGAGTATGATATTACCGATGGGTTTTTCCATAAATACATTGTTATACACTGAATATTTGTGCCCTCAGCATATGAATTCAGTCCACAAATATCCAGTCCATAACAAGGTATTTATGAAAAACCCATAGGGAATATCATACTCATTTGTGAAAGACAGAATTCTAACTTCCAAGGTTATTGAGTTGGGAAGTGGGGCGTTTTGGAGGTAATTGGTCATAATGGTGACCAATAATGACCAATAATAGCATGGGATTGGTGCCATTATTTAAAAAGACCCTAGAAACCTCTCTAGCCTTCTTAGCACTATGCGAAGACATAGCAAGATGCCTGTCTATGGCTGTTCATGAACAAGGAAGCTAGTTTTTACCAGACACTGAATCTGCCAGCACCTTGATCCTAGACTTCCCAGCCTACAGAAGAAGTGTGAAGTAAAAGTTTGTTGTTAAAGGCAAATATCTATGATTTTTTTTATAGCAGTCAAACTAAGACATACCTTTTATCATGTTTAAGAAGACTCCTTCTATTCTGAGAGGATTTTTTTTGTTAAGTTTATTTATTTTTAACCATGAATCAATTGAGATGGTTACGTGGATTGTTCATTTTATGAATGTCATGTATTACATTCATTCATTATTTTATGTTGAACCACTCTTACAAGTGGGCTAAATCCTGCTTGGTCATGGTGTATAAGCCTTTTAATATACTCCCAGATTTTGTTTCCTAGGATTTTGTTGAGGACTTTTTTGCATTATATTCATAAGAAATAATTGGTATGTAACTTTGTTTCCTTGTGATGTTTTCGTTTGGCTTTGGTGTCAGGACAATGTTGCCATAATAGTTTACTGTTCTGTGTTTTGTAAGAGTTTCAGAAGGGTTTGTGTTAATTCTTCCTGAAATATTTGGTGGAAATCATCACTGAACCATTTGGTACTGGGTTTGTGTTTGTTGGGAGGTTTTAGATTACTGGTACGATCTCTTTACTTGTTGTAAGTTTGTACAGATTTTCCATTTCTTCTTTGGTTAGTTTTGGAAGTTTGTGTGTTTCTAGGAATTTTTCCACTTCATCTACATTATCTAATTTGTTGATGTACAATTGTTCATGTACCTTCTTACAATTCTTTTATTTCTGCAATATCGGCAGTGAGTTCCTCACTTTTATTTCTGATTTTATTGAGTCTTCTCTATTTTTTTTTCCTGGTCAGTCTAACTAAAGGTTTGTAGATTTTGTGGTTCTTTTCTCTTTTCTATTCTCCATGTCATTTATCTCCACTCTAATCTTTACTATTTCCTTCCTTTTACTATCTTTGGGATTAGCTTGCTCTTCATTTCTTAGTTCCTTAAGGTGTACAGCTTGGTTACTTTTTGAGATCTTTCTTCTTTTTTCATTTACTTTTTTTTTTTTTTTTTTTTTTTTTTTGCAGTACGCAGGCCTCTCACTGTTGTGGCCTCTCCCATTGCGGAGCACAGGCTCTGGACGCTCAGGCCCAGCGGCCATGGCTCACGGGCCCAGCCGCTCCGCGGCATGTGGGATCTTCCCGGACCGGGGCACGAACCCGCGTCCCCTGCATCGGCAGGCGGACTCTCAACCACTGCGCCACCAGGGAAGCCCCTTTCTTCTTTTTTAATGTAGGTATTCACCACCATAAATTTCCATTGAGCATGGTTTTTGCTGTATCCTATAAGTTTTGCTATGTTCTGTTTTATTTTCCTTTACCTCAAATTATTTTCTAATTGCCCCTGTGACTTTTCCTTTGACCCATTGGCTATTGAATAAAAGTGAAAGTAGGGATATTTTCCTTGTTTCTGAACTTAGGGGGAAATTTGACATAGTTGACTATGTTAGATGCAAGTGTTTTAATAGAGACTCATTTTTCAGAGTGAGGAAACATCCCTTTATTCCTAGTTAGCTGAGAGTATTTTTTAAAACCATAAATGCATAATGACATGTGTTGAGTCTTTTTAACACAATTATTGAGATGATTTTATCCATTTTAAAGTTAACGTGGTAAATTATAGTAAACAGTCTTAAAATTTTAAACCAAACTTGCATTCTTACATTCCCACTTGATTATGTTTAACCCATTTAACATATTGTCAGCTTTGATTTGCTAATATTTTATTAAGGTTTTATGTTTCTACATTTATCAGCAATACTGGTCAACAGTTTCTTTCTTATAAAATGTTTGTCATCTTTTGGCAAAAGTTTGTACTTGCTGTCAGAGGAAAAACACACAACATAAGAGTTGTGAATTTAAGTTTTATTCAGGGTCAACTTTTGGTATGTTTGCACTTGCATTATAAAATTAGTTGGGAAGTGCTCCCTCCTCAATTTTCCAAAAGATTGTGTAATATATCATTATCCCTATTTCAATAAATGTTTGATAAAAATCATCAGTTAAATTATCTGGGCCTGGAATTTTTTGTGATGGTGAGGCAAAAGTTTTTGATAATGAACTTACCATCCTTAATAGATATAGGGTACTTTAGCTTTTCTATTTTATTTTTTGAGACAGTCCTAAGTTTTCTTCTTCAAGTTATTTTCAATTTTATCTAAGGTGTCAAATTTACTGACATACTTTTCATATTGCTTCTTTACTGTGTTTTTAAAATCTGCAGGATCTGTCATGATATCCTGCTTTCATTTCTGATGTTGGCATTTTGTTTGTTCTCTCTCCCCCTCTCTGACTCTGGCTGTCTCTGGCTGTCTGTATGTCTGTCTCTCTCTATCATCTGTATCTCTATCATTTTTATTATCTTCCTAGTTATATGAAGTGTGTTCATATTTTCAAAGAAGCAACTTTTCAGTTTTGTTAATTTAGTCCAATTGTGTTCTATATCATTGATTTCTGCTCTTATCCTTATTATTTCTTTCCTTCTACTTAACTTGGGTTTATTTTGCTCTTTTTTCTAGTTTCTTGAGGTAAAAATGTTGATTATTGATTTGAGAACTTTCTGCTTTTGTAATATATGAATTTAAAGCAAGAATGTTTCTCTACAAATACTTTACCTGCAAGCCCCCCTGAGTTGGCATGCTATATTTTATGCAATTCACATTTTTATAATTTTCTTCATAATTTCTCTTTATCACTTTTTCTAATATAATTATATTTTGCTTAGGGGACATAGTCTATAGGAACTCAATTTTTGGGCATTCTTTAATATTAAATACTTAATTTATGGACTCTTATACAGTCTATCTCTATCAACACTTTATCTACACCTGAAAACAATGTGTCAATTAATTCCCAAATCTGCAGCATCACCATATTAATGCTTCACTGCATGCCTACTAATTGTTACTGTATACTAGGCATTATGGTTTACACAGTATAGACACTCTGAATTCCATTGTCTTCTTTTTTTTTTTAAACATCTTTATTTAGGTATAATTGCTTTACAATGGTGTGTTAGTTGCTGCTGTATAACAAAGTGAATCAGCTATATATATACATATATCCCCATATCCCCTCCCTCTTTCATCTCCCTACCACCCTCCCTATCCCATCCCTCTAGGTGGTCACAAAGCACTGAGCTGATCCCCCTGTGCTATGCGGCTGCTTCCCACTAGCTATCTATTTTACGTTTGGTAGTGTATATATGTCCATGCCACTCTCTCACTTCGTCCCAGCTTACCCTTCCCCTCCCCGAGCCCTCGAGTCCATTCTCTACATCTGCATCTTTATTCCTGCCCTGCCCCTAGGTTCTTCAGAGTGCTTTTTTTTTAGATTCCATATATATATGCTAGCATATGGTATAAAAAGAAACGAAATCAAGTTATTTGTAGTGAAGTGGATGGACCTAGAGTCTGTCATACAGAGTGAAGTAAGTCAGAAATAGAAAAACAAATACCATTGTGTTCTTTTGAAGATTGCTGCTCTTTGTTCTTTCAGGTAGTTAAATTACTGACTGATCACCTTCACTTTGTAGAAGCTTTGTTTTACACTTTCTTTGAGTTGGCTTGTGAAAACTCAAGGTTTTACCAAGCCATTCTAACCTTTTTGGACTTGAACTCCTGACTTGGTCACCCTTGCAGCAACCAAACACTGAAATTTCTGCTTGTATTTCTCAGCCCTCCAACTATAGTTTTCCACTTGGGCTTTTTGGACTTTTTTCCTATGCAAACACAGTTCATGGTTCAACTAAACATTTGAAGGGAATTTATATGCTTATTTTAGGGGAACCCTCACTTTGACTTCCTCCTTGCTGGGATATTCCTCCTCAATTTCTACCAACTCTGGCAATTACATGCTCCCTTTTCTGACACTTTAAGCCAATATGATGGTGATTTTCTGCTTAACTGCTTGCATTCCTCTTTTATGAAGACTGAGGAATGCCACAGGGGACAAGTCCTATAATCATGACTCTCACCCACTGCAAGCTCCTTCTTTCAAAGGTTCAATCCCCTCCAGTTTCTGTCTGCTTTCAGTCTTATTCTAGTGCCTTCAAGTAGTTATATTTTTTAAAATTTGGCCTCAGTTTATAAGTATTATCTGTGGGAGGATTATTCTGAAAAAAACTACTCAGCCATTACCAGAACCAGAACTAACTATATGTACATATGAAATATATATTTTTATATATATTTAAACTACTCTTCCTTTACCAGAACCAGAACTAAATATATATATATATATATATATATATATATATATATGAAAATACCAGAAGACTCAACTCTTGTGAAACTTCCATTTAAAAAGCCTAAATAAATATCATTTTAGTGTTACTATATGAAGTACACTGTTAGCAACATAAACAATCTTTATAAAATGTATAAATTTATTTTGGAAAGATGGTTTCAATAAGTTAATTATACCTATACATCACTCAGAATTATTGTGAAAAATCCAATAAAAAGTTCAATTAAGCATCTAAATTATACATTTAATCATAATTTTAAACTGCACTGAACTGATTTGCATATGTTTTTATTTGAAAAATATTTAATGTAAGATGAACACTGTACTTCTGTGCAGTCTCAACTCTACTAGTTATTTCTGCTGCAAAAATGGCAATGCATCATTTTATCAAGTTTATTTTTGCTGAACCTACAGTTTATTGAAAATCTCATTTCTTTTCTTTCCTGCATCCTCAATGCTGAAACTCAGGAAGTTCTTTACATTTTTGAATGTTGTATTCACCCAAAAGGCACCTGTTGGCCTAGTGTGATGTATGTTTTGTTTATTCAGGGAGTTGTTGCTCATAAGAATGATTGCCAGGGGCTTTGAGGTTCTTGTCATGGCTTTATTGGTTTGGAAAAACCCATGTAAATCATCAGCTCTGTTTTTCCTCTATCATATGAAAGTCAGATAAGCAACAACATTCTTAATACTCTGAGGAGTGAATTTGGAGCCATAAAACTTAGGTGAAATCTTCCAACCACACAAGTTTTAAAATAACCTTAAACTCATTTTTGTCCCCAAATTAAAATACAGTGCACAGATGATGGGCATTTACATATTCAAGCTACTGTTTAGGTTAAAGATTCTCATCTCAGGGGTAAAGTTATACTTATTTTATTTTTCATAGAAGTTAATGATGTCACAAACCAATTTTTGATTATGCCTAGTTTTGTAAGAAACTGAGCTCTCTTCCAAAGTAGCTGTACTAATTTGCCTTTCCACCAGGAATTACTGAGAGTTCTTTTTGCTCTACATCCTTGTCAGCATTTGGTGTTTGGGATTTTAGCCATTTGAATAGGTGTGTTTTATAAAACAATATTGTTTTAATTTGCAATTCCCTAGTGACATATGATGCTGAGTGTCTTCACAAATGTGTACCAAAGCTACAGACTGGAAGGCAACATTTGCAAATCAAATATACAACAAAAGACCTATATCCAGAGTACAAAAAGAATCCTCAAAATTGAAAAAAAATTAAAACAACTGTTATATGGAATATTTATAAATGGAATGGAATATTTCCTGCCATATCAATAAACAAAGGATGTCACAGTCATAAAAGATTGCAACCCTCCAGCGTGAGCCTTTGAGCCCTGAGGAAACTCAGGGCTGAAAAGAATACCTGTCATCTAGCAGCCATCAGACAGCAGCCAGTCCCCACAGTGAGCCCTGAGGAAACTCAGGATGTGAAAATACAGGATAATGGCCCCAGATAACTGAGGTGCATATCAAAGGAATGGTTTCAGTGAGCCCAGACTCTTGCATCTTCCCATATATAGAAAAACGCTAAATTCCTTAACTTCAGATATCTGGTTTTCTTTAACTAACAATAATCTTTTGGCTTTCTGACTACCTGCCCTTTTGTTGCAAAACTCCTATATACCCTGGCCCCTCCCCTCGCCTCCTTGGAGCAGTTTCTCAGAGTTATCTGAAACGCTGTTCCCCCCCCCCGGGGGCTGCAGTCCTCATTTTGCCCCCAATAAAACTTAACTCACAACTCCCACATTGTGCTTTTTTTTTTTAAGTCAACACAACCTAATTTTTTAAATCTGCAAAATAAATCAATATGTACTTCAGGAGAGTTGACATATGGATGTTAAATAAGCACATAAAAATTCATTTACATCATTAACCTTTAGAGGAATAAAAATTAAATTCATGATTCAAACAAAAAAAATGGCATCAGACTTCCTCAATATTAAAAAATATTTCTTTCCCAGGATTGACAGCAGAGAAAGGCAGGATTCTGTGAAGTCCCCTCAGTCTTCCTCAAAATCCTCATGTTTACTCTTGACAGGGCCTGTACCCCTCTCATCTACTTACCTGAGGTTAGTCCCTCAGCTCAAGGCCACCATCTCCCTGACATGCCAAAAGAAAAAAGTCAGGGAGATGTCGAGGTTTGTCCTTACCTGATGTCCATGCATGGGACCTCTCAGGGCTAACACCAGGGTAGGGTTTCTGTGAGACTCTGTCTGTATGCAGTGAGAGGCCCTCTGTGTCCTCCTTCTAGATCCTCACCTTGATGTGTGGCAGGGCCTGGGACTGTTCCCTCTATTGAACCAAGGCTGAATCCCTCAGAAAAAGCCTCACCTCCCTCAGGCTTCCAAGATGTAAGTCCAGATACAGCACACCTGGGGAAAACTGCTGAGACTTCTCAGGGAAGACAGCAAGGGTGGAGCAGGGCTGGAGCCTCCTCTATCAGTGGTGAGAGGTCTCCTCAGTCCTTCCTCAGTGTCCGCAACTAGATGTCTGACTGGGTGAAAACTCCCATCTGCCGAACCAAAGCCACAGCCCACAGAGGAAGTCTCACGTCCAGTCCCTCAAGCTCCCAAGATGGAAGTCTGGAAACAACACATCTGAGGACACCACCTGGGGCTTTTGGAGGTTGACATCAGGGGCAGGGTGGGACTGAGGTTCCCTGTATCTGTGATGGGAGGGCCCTTCTGTTCTTCCTCAGAGGCACCAGCTTGAAGCCTAGGAGGGCCTGGGACTCTTCCCTGTCCTGACCTGAGTCAAGCCCCCTCAGATGACCCCGAGCTTCCCTCAGACTCCTTTGATGGGGTCAGGAAACTTCACACCTGGGGACCCTGCCCAGAGCTTCTCTGGATTAACACCAGGGTCAGGTGGGGCTGGGGCTCCTTCATCTGAGGTTGCAGGTCCCCTCAGTCCTTCCTCAATGTCCTTCCCTGATGACTTGTAAATTGAAAAGTATAAAGCTCAAATACAAAAACATAGAGAAAAATTTAATGACCTGGAATTAGGCAAAGAGATCTGAAAAAATGACACCAAAAATTCTTCAAAAAGAAAAAAAAATAATAAATCAAATATATCCAATGTTTTAAAAGTAAAGAAGTATTTCTCTGAAAAAGACATGCTTAAGAGCAAAGTCAAGCTACAGACCAGAAAAAATCTTTATAAATCAACTAAGGATCTGTATCTAGAAGACATAAAGGAATCTCAGGATTTAAAATTCAGGGGAAAACCCAATTTAAAAAATGGGCAAAATATACTTCACTATAATTAACATATGCATGTTAAATAAGCCCATGAAAAAATTTCTACGTCATTAACCATTAGAGACAAGCAAATTAAAAGCACAGTAAGATACAACTACTTTTAGGACCAGATTGAAAACTAATACTGACATTATTAAGTACTAGCAAGGGTGAAGAATAACTTGAACTCTCATGCTTTGCCCCTGTGAATATAAAGTTCAGCAGTCACTGTGGGAAATGACTTCATAATTTCTTATATACATATGCACTTATCATTTGACTCAACAATCTCATGGCTGGGAGAAATAAAAACTTATTTTCACACAAAAATCTATATGTGATTTCTGTAATAGCTCTATTCATATTCATAGCTGGAAACAATCTTATATCCTTGCATGCGTGAATGAATAAACAAACCTAGGTACATTCATACAATGGAATACTACTCAGCAACAAAAAGGAATAAACTATTGACACACAGTGAGCTGGAAAAATCTCAAAGCCTGCTGAGTGAAACAAGTCAGTATCAATAAGTTATATACTGTATTACTTCAGTTATATGACATTCTTTGAAATATATAAGTATGGATGTGGAGAATAGATGAGTAGTTGTCAGGGTTAGGTGTGGGGAGAGGTTATGAGTGTAAATAACACATGGGAAAGTTTTGTTCTGTTTTGTTTTAGAGGGGCAGTTATGGAGGTGTTCAGTATCTTAATTATGGTGGTTACACAAATCTATAGATGGATAAAAATCATGGTAATGTACCCAAAAAAAACCAAAAAAAGTTATTATTTGCTATTTAGAAAAAAATAAAAATGGGAATAAAAGGTAACTGAATAATTAAAATAATGTCAGAAAAATTGACTTCATAAGAAGGAAAGCTGCCAAGGATAAATAGGGGATATTAATTACATAATCTTAAAAAGTCAATTTACCAAGACAACATAGCAGTCCTTAATTTGATTGCACCTAAAAGCAGAGCTTCAAAACACATTAAACAAAACCTGAGAGAATGGGAAAGGAGAAATAGTCAAAGCTGCAATTATATTTTAAAACATGAATGTTCCTCTATGAGTAAATAATCAAATAATTAGAAAATAAAGCCTGAAAAAGAATGCCAACCAAACTGATCCAACTGGCATTTACAAAACACTCCAACAGTAAAACGTGTATCCTTTTCAAGTGCACTCAGAGCATTCACACAGATAGACCATAAAACAACACCCAACAAATTTAAAAGAATTGAGATTATATAAAATATTTCTCTACCCATAATGGAATTAAAACAAAGAATAGAACTAAAGAGATATGGGTATGTCACCAAATTTATGGAAATTAAACAATATATTTTTGCCATCCTATTTCAAATAAATTATTGTGGGAAATTAGGAAATATTTTCAACTGAATGAAAATGAAAACAGGACACATCAGAATTTAAGGGATTCAGCTGTGCTTAGAGGTAAATTTATGTCATTAAATGCTTTTATTTAGCATGAAGAAAAGACTCAAATCAATACTCTAATCTTTCACCTAAGAAAGTAGAAAAAGAAAAATAAATTCATCCAAGTCAGGCAGAAGTATGGAAATAATATAGATAAGAGCATAAATCAATGAAATTGAATTTAGGAAAACAATGACATCAATGAAAACAAAACTGGTTCTTCTAAAAGATTAGAGAAGGTAAAATATCTGCTCTCTGTCTGAGAAACCAAAACAAAAAGAGGTGGTTGAGAAGGAATGGTGTAGGATGCAGCTAAAAGTATAAGAAATTGTTTATATAGAGAAAGGGACACATCATGCAAGAGCTTTCAGAAAGTGTAAAAATGACAAGAACACGTAATACAATCAAGTTCTTGGTAGTGCCAGAAAGCCATGTGGCAAAATTGGGATTCAGTGAGTTGGGTATATTGGGGTCCACACAGATAGATGCCTGTGCAGGAGCATGATGAAATCCATGCCTGAGAAGGGTTTTCTAGCAGCTGTGTTCAGGGGAAGTCTAGAGTTCTGCAGTTGGATGTGAGCGCCAAATACCCTGGAGTGGAGGGAAAGAAAGGGTGCTGAGTTGTAGGACTCTGGGTAAAAGTCCTCCCTTCAGCTGGACACAAAGCACTGAGCTGATCTCCCTGTGCTATGCGGCTGCTCCCCACTAGAAGTGCCTTTAAAATCATTTACATGTTTTTTAAATTAATACATTGTTTGGTTAAGTTTACCAAAAAACGGGTCAAAAAATACAAAGGGATCCCATGTACCCCCAGTTTCCCCTATTATTTACACCTAGTCATATTGTAATACATTGTAATACATATGTTAAAATTGATGAACCAATATTGATACATCATCATTAACTAAAGTCCACAGTTTAAATCAGGGTTAACTCTTTGTGTTGTATAGTTTTTAGGACTTGACAAATGCATAATGTCATGTATCCACCACTGCAGTATCACGCCTATTCGTCTCTCCACCCCTCCCCTGAAGCCCTGGAAACCACGGATCTCTTTACTGTCTCCAGAGTTTTGCCTGTATCATAGTGTCATATGGTTGGGATGATAGAGAATAGCCTGTTTTTTCACATTAAAAAAAAAACCTTTTTATTTTTAAAGACAGACAAAACAGAGACAGCAGTAGTGAATCCCCATATACCCATTACTCAGACTCTGCAATTTCAAGATTTTGATAGCACCTTAATGGAATAATTTCAAGACCTTTTCAGTTCAGCATGTCTAGAAACCCTGGATGATCTTAGAAAATCCATAGATCTCCTTTGTTTATCTCATCTATCCTAAACATCCAATCCCTCTGGCCAGATCACATCCATACATCCTTCCTTCAAATATAAGTTTCAAAGATATTTTTGTGCCTTTACAAATAAAGATTTTAAAAATTATTCTAAAGTATATTTAACAAAATTTACCATTTAAACCATTTTTAAAGGTACAGCTCTGTGACATTAAGTACATTCACATTGTTGTGCAAGCATCACCACCATCCATCTCCAGAACTTTTCCATCACCCCAAACTGAAACTGTGTACCTATTAAACAATAACTCCCCACCCTCCCTACTCTTAACCCTCGCAACCACCCTTTTTACTCTCTCTATGAATAGGACTATATCAGGTACCTCATATAAGAGGTGTCATACAGTATCTGCCCTATTGTGATTGACCTATTTCACTTAGTGTAAGATCTTCAAGGTTCATCTACTTTGTAGCATGTATCCAAAGTTCCTTCCATTTTAAGGCTGAATAAATATTCTGTGGTATGTATATACCATGTTTTGTTTATCCATTTATCTGTTGATGGACATCTGAGTTGCTTCTACCTGTTTGCTTTTGGGAATAATGCAGTTTTGTACACAGGTGCACAAATATATTTTTGAGTCACTGGTTTCAATTCTTTAGGGTTATATATCCAGAAGTGGAATTATTTGATCATATGGTAATTCCATGCTTAACTTTTTGTGGAAACTGTACATACTGTATTTCATAGGGACTACCCTATTTTACATTCATGAGCATAGGATATTTTCCCATTTATTTTGAACAGGGGGAAGCAGAGTAAAAACTAATCTTGCTTTGAACCACCTAGATCAGTGTCATTGCTGTGGTGGAAGAGGCTTAGCTTGCCTCTGGACCCTGCTGACACTACCCTGGCAGGGAAATCAGAGCACCTCTTACTTCTGCAGCTGGGGGATGGAAGATCAGCTCTCTGCTTGGACCACCTACGCCACCCTGCAGGGTAACTGTTACCTGCTTCTGCCAGAAAGGGGATGGAAAGCTAACTCCCTGTTAAGATTTGACATTACCAGGAGCAGGGAATTGGAGCACCACCAGCTTTAGCTAGGCAGGGAGTGAAAATCCAATCTCCAGTCCTCCCTGATCAAACAATGCAGGGGTGGTGGTGGTGATGGAGGGTGGACAGATATTGCAGTTTTTCTTTGTGTTTGGCCAACCAAACTTTTCTTGCTAGTCTTTAGCTAAGGACAAAAGGGTCTTCTTGGAAGTTATGGTTTTGATTTTTTAATTTGTCTTTCCTTGTTGACAGTTGTGGGTTGAAGGTCTCTGCATTGGCTCTGTCTAGGATATATGCGAGGCAATAAGAAAACCCAAAGAACTGACTCTCCAGTGGTTCCTCAAGTCCCAAGGTTCCTCAGCTTTCCACCTTCTTCTTTCCCCCATTCAGAGTCTTCCCATGCTTGTTTGGTGTGTTATATACAGATTTTTTTCCAGTTTTATTGAGAAATAATTGACGTATAACATTGTATTAGTTTAAGGTGTACAACGTGATTTCATATATATATGGATCACCACAATAAGTTAATGAGTTAGTTAACATATGTCACTTCACATAGTTAAATTAATTTTTCTTGTGATGAGAACTTTTAAGATTTACTCTTTCATATATACAATACAATATTAGTAACTGTAGTCACTCTGCTGTACATTGTAGCCCCAGGACTTATTTATCTTATAAGTGCAAGTTTGTACCTTTTGACCTCCTTCACACATTTCACTAACCACCCATCTCTTGTGTCTGGCAACCACCAATCTGTTCTCAGTTTCTGTGGGGGATTTTTTGGTTCTGCATATAAGTGAGAGCATATAGTATTTGTCTTTCTCTGACTTATTTCACTTAGCATAGTGCCCTCAAGTTTCATATTTGTTGTTAAAAATGGCAGGATTTCCAGGCCTCCCTGGTGGCACAGTGGTTGGGAGTCCGCCTGCCGATGCAGGGGACACGGGTTCGTGCCCCGGTCCGGGAGGATCCCACATGCCGCGGAGCGGCTGGGCCCGTGAGCCATGGCCGCTGAGCCTGTGCGTCTGGAGCCTGTGCTCCGCAATGGGAGAGGCCACAACAGTGAGAGGCCTGCATACCGCCAAAAAAAGGCAGGATTTCCTTATTTTTAATGGCTGAATAATACTCGATTGTATGAATACATATTCTTCATTCATCCATTGATGGGCACTTATGTTGTTTCCATATCTTGGTTATCCTGAATATTGCTGCTATGAACATGGGGGTGCAGATATCTCTTCAAGGTAGTGATTTCATTTATTTCTGATATTTACCCAGAAGTGGAATTGTTGGATCATATGGTAGTTCAGTTTTTAATTTTTTGAGGAACCTCCATACAGTTTTCCATAGTAGCTGCATCAATTTACATTCCCACCAACAGTGTAGGAGGGTTCCTTTTCTCCACACCCTCTCCAGCATTTATTATCTCTTGTCTTTTGGATAACAGACACCTTAACAGGTGTGAGGTGATATTTCATCACAGTTTTGATTTGCACTTCCCTGATGATTAGTGGTGTTGAACACCTTTTCATGTACCTGTTAGTAAATTGTATGCCTTCTTCAGAAAAATGTCTATTCAGTTCCTTTGCCCATTTTTAAATCAGGTTTTTTTTCCCTATTGAGAGATATGAGTTCTTTATATATTTTGAATATTAATCCCTCATCAGATATATGATTAGCAAATATTTTCTCCCATTCTATACTTGGCCTTTTTATTGTGAAGATTTCCTTTGCTGTGCAAAAGCTTTTTAGTTTGATGTAATCCCATTTGTTTGTGTTTTTGATATCTTTGTTCTTGGTGTCAAATCCAAAGATCTTTTCCAAAACCAATGTCAAGGAGTTTACACCCTACTTTTTCTTCTAGGAGTTTTATGGCTTCCTGTCTTACATTTAGCCTTTAATCCATTTTGAGTTGATTTTTGTCAGTGGTGTAAGATAGGGTAGAATTTCATTCTTTTGTGTGTGGCTGTCCAGTTTTTCCACCACTATTTTTTGACGAGACTATTCTTTCCCCTTTGTATATTCTTAGCTCTTTGTGGTAAATTAATTGACCATATGTGGGTGAATTTATTTATGGGCTCTCAATTCTGTTCCATTGATCTATGCATCTGTTTTTAAGCCAGAATCATACAGTTTTGTTTACTATAGCTTTGTAATATAGTTTGAAATCAGGACGCATGATACGTCCAGCTTTGTTCTTCTTTCTCAGGATTGCTTTGGCTATTCGGGATCTTTTTGTGGTTCCATACAAATTTTAGGATTATTTGTTTCAGTTATGTGAAAAATGCCATTGAATTTTGATAGGGAATGCATTGAACCTGTGGATTGCTTTGTGTAATATGAACATTTTAGCGATGTTAATTCTTGTAGACTGCTTTCTTGTTTCCACTTTTCAGAGTCTCCCTATGCTTGCTTGGTTAGTTATGTCCATGGTTTTTATTTTTATTTTTTATTTTTTTTAATTTTATTTTTGGCTGTGTTGGGTCTTCATTTCTGTGGGGGGGGCTTTCTCTAGTTGCGGTGAGCAGGGGCCACTTTTCATCATGGTGTGTGGGCCTCTCACTGTCGTGGCCTCTCTTGTTGCGGAGCACAAGCTCCAGATAAGCAGGCTCAGTAGTTGTGGCTCACAGGCCTAGTTGCTTCGCGGCATGTGGGATCTTCCCAAACCAGGGCTCGAATCCGTGTCCCCTGCATTGGCAGGCAGATTCTCAACCACTGCACCACCAGGGAAGCCCTAGGGTTTTTAAATTATAAAGTGGAGGATCTAGGAAAAATGGGGCTACTCCATTTTGTTGGAGTCAGAAGTGTTCTGGGATGCACTTTTAATATAGATGACAAAGGGATTAATATCTATAATGTCCATGACTTCCTGCTTAGTGAGAGGAGACCTCCTCTTGTTAAGATAAAAGCAATCTGATAGAAAAAAAATGTAATCAATGGATATATATATAGGCTATTTACAGAAGAGCAAATCTAAACAGGCCGCAAA
The DNA here is from genome assembly GCF_011762595.2 of Tursiops truncatus. Taxonomy (NCBI): domain Eukaryota; kingdom Metazoa; phylum Chordata; class Mammalia; order Artiodactyla; family Delphinidae; genus Tursiops; species Tursiops truncatus. The sequence goes on from NC_047055.1 coordinate 10,412,046, forward strand.
CATGTTCAAATTCATTAGTAGTCAGGGAAATGCAAATTAAAGCAGAATGAATATCACTTTATACTCATCAAATGGGCCAAAGTTAAATAATCAGTAATGCCTGCTCTTGGAGGGAATACAGATAAAAAGATAAGCTCATAATACAGTGGACATATAATACAGTAAAGCATTTTTGCAAAGCTATCTGACAGTACTCATGAACATAAAAAAATGAATCCTTCACTTAGCAAACTAACTCCTTGGAATCTAACTCAGTTGTAAAAGATCTAGGATTTGCTAGGATACCCTTGAATATTTTATTGCAAAAATGCATTTAAAAACACAAAGTGAGTGGTCATCCATTTTGAAGTGGTTAAGAATTGCATGAAACTGAGTTGTAGAATACTATGCAGCCATTAAAAATAATGAAGCAGAGCTACACAGGTGACTGGAAAGAATTTCTACAATGTATTCTAACTTGAGAAACTATGAATGCAAGAAAGTTTGTAGAATAATGTTTAGATTTTTAAAGTAAACCCCTCCCCAAATAAGACCTACCACTCCAACTTTATGTGTGAATGTATGTAGGTTTGTGTGTAGATATAAATACATGTATACACAGTGGTAGATAGATAGATAGATATAGATAGATACTATCTGACTATTCTATGTATGTATGTATGTATGTATCTATCATATATGAATATGTGTGTATATGTGAACATGAATAAAAACATGCGAGAATATATGTTAGATTTTAAACAAGGGCTTCCATGGTGTATGTACATATAGTCACAAATACGTAAGCACACATTTGCTAACATAGGTTGCCAGGCGGGGGATAACTGAATTGGGGGAGTGGGAAGCCAAACAACATAAAGAGAAAGAACAAAAATGTTTGCACACAGTACAAGTGAATATGCCTGCATATAATGCATTTATGAAAATTATATATGTAAATAAATTTAAATGAATTTATTAAGAAAGAAAATGGATTGCTTGTAAGAAATGGGGTTTTAATGATTGTTGATTATATAAGAAGGCAACTTACATAAGCCATTTCCCTAATTTCAATCAGAAGTAAAACAAAATGAGCTTTCCTGTGATAACCCTGTGTGGATTTGAGCAAAAGATTGATTGCTGGAATTATATAAACTAATGTTTTCAAGGCTAAGACAATCCTGAGCCTTCCTTTGCTGGAAGAGCATTAGATAATCCACCTCAGCTGTGAATATGGATTCTTCATTCTTACAGAAAAAAGAAGCTGCATGCATTTTTACATTTTCTGACGAAAACGAAGTTTAATGCTGTTATTCTTTTTTCTCAAATAATATTACCAAGGCATATCCAGACTAGCATATATGCTTCCCCAGGAAAGCTTAAATATTTGATTGCATGAAGTGTAACTGTCACTCAACATGGAGAATTAATACTCTCACTAGAATGAATTTTCTAAATCAATATTCCCCCTTACAGTAGTCACTCAGCATGTATTTGTTTATTAATCATACTTTATTTTTTTCATGATATATATGCTAAGAATGTACTATGTGCCAGATTCTATTCTAGGTGCTCAGGACACAGCAGTGAAAAATCCTGCACCTTTTGGACTATGTGTCGTAATGGAGAGCGATACTGTTGACATGGGCCAGGTAATTTCAGAGAGTTGCAAGTATAATGAAGAAAACCAAGGTAAGTAAGTAGAGGCTGATGGAGTGAGGGTGAGGCCTGTTTTAAGTAGGGCGACACAGCAGAGACGTGAATGAATGGGGAAAAGAGCATCTGAAGTCTGGGGGAAGAGCACTTCAGGCAGAGAACAGTAAGGATAACAGCCCTGAAGCAGGAACAGGCTTCACAAGTTCAAGGAGCTGCAAAGAGTTCTGTATGACTAGAGGAGCAAGCAGTGGGGAGGGAGAGGGAGGAGAGGATTCTGGAGGTGAGCAAGAACCAGAACTAGCAGGGGCTTGTAGACCAGGGAAGGAGTTTGAATTATATTCCCATGGTGATAGGAAGCCACCAGATACCTTTGAAAGGGGAAATTAACTAGAATTCTATTTTGAATTCCTCATTTGGGATTGCCTTCAGATCTTGCATCACACTCACAATAATATTTCCAATGGTAAAATATATATATACATCTATACTTTGAGGGTGAATTTCACTTTTAAAATTTATTCTATGGTTAACAGTACTGAATAAAGTTGGCTAGCCCCCCAGATAGTACCATTTGGTGGGTAAACATGTTTTGCTTTAAAACAAGGAGAAGAGTTTTCTAGTATGACTATTGTAGCCAACTGTAGCAGAAATGTCCAACTAAAGTCACTTTGACAAATAGTTACTGATGTTTTCTAAGTGACAGACTCTGTGCTATTATACATGGCAGGAAAGAAGATACATAAGGCACAAAAGTACACAAGTACCTAATACACAGGTCAGAACCCAAGTGCTATAGGAGAAGTAGCAGTAGCTAGACATTTTCTGAAGAGAAAGAAGCTTTCTTTGTCTCCTTGGGAAGCAAGGGGGACCAGGAAAGTTTCTATGATGAAACAAGTCTTTAAGGGAAGGACTTTGAGAAGAGAAAATGGGAATTACACAAAGATTGGTATAAAGGACAAAGTATAGTTCCAGTGACTGAATTATAATGATAAAGGAAGAGAACTGCTGTGGCCTCTCAGGTTGTGGAGCACAGGCTCCGGATGCACAGGCTCAGCGGCCATGGCTCACGGGCCCAGCCGCTCTGCGGCATGTGGCATCTTCCCAGACCGGGGCACGAACCCGTGTCCCCTGCATCGGCAGGCGGACTCTCAACCACTGTGCCACCAGGGAAGACCCCCATGGAATACTTTTTGAGTAAGAAGATGGCGTAGTTGGAATGCTGTACCATTTGGAAAGGTAAACATAGCAGCTGTATGAAATAGATTAAAGCAAGGAGAGCTCATATAGGAGGCTGATGTTACAGATGAGGCAAGAGGAAGCATGGGCCTGAACTTGTGTGGTGTGAGGGGGAAAGGGAAGGATGCAAAGTGGCAAAAGATATCACAGCCACTGATAATCAAATCAGAAGGAGGGAAAGGAAACTCTCAAATGACTAAAAGTTAGACTTGGATGAGATTTCAACCTGTATCATCATGGAAGTCTCAGGGCTATAGTGAAGCCTTGTGTTATTCAAGGAAAAGTGGGCTTCGGTTTGGTACTCAATGTCTCCAATGAAATTGAAGAACATCTACTATCTTTGCTGTGTTCTCTCTCTGAAAACTGAACCTGCAGTATATAATAGAATAGCTATGAGCACGGCCCTTTGCCTAAGACACCCGTTTGAATACTAGCTCAGGCGCTGTGTTGCTGGGCAAGTGTACCAGCCTCTCTGTGCCTCAGTTTCTATATCTGTAAAATTTAGAAAATAATTGTATATCTCTCAATGGTTATTGTGAAGATTAAATGTGTACTCACACACTATACATATAGAATGCGTATGTATAAATCTTGTATCATATAAGATATACAGTTTATGTGCAATACATTATATATTAACTTTGTATATAACATATGCCATATATTAATTATACACAAATATTTTATCCTCAAATGAAACCTCTGAGAGTTATATATTTTATAAGATATGATGTATTGATAGACTGTGTATATGCGTATATACATATATAATATTGATATAATTTACATATATATGGTTTTGCATTATAAGACTCATAAGTAGGAGAGGGAGAAAGAAAAGTTGTCATTAAAGGGTAGAGAAAGAACAGTGAGACAGAGGAATAGAAACAGCCGAGGAAAGCAATGCAAAATATCCCAGACAATTCCAAGCAAATGAGGAGAGAGTAAGGATGCCAGATTTGGAAATTAGAAAGTACTTGTTGACGTCAATAGGGAAGTTTCAGTAGAGCAGTGTAGATAGGAGTCAGATTTCTAAAGGATAATGAGGACGTCTGCACTGAGAAAGTAGAGAAAAGAAAGCACAGCTTACCTATTCATGAGTTTGACCCTGGGATTGAGGATAAATCAGAGGATATTTTGTAATTATTTTGAAAAAGAGATAGACAAACATTACTTTTGGAAGGAAGGAAGAAGCTAGTGACATAAAAACTGAAGAGAAGAAGAATGGGAGTAGAGGGGGAGAGGTCAAAGAGAAAAGAACAGGACACAACCACAGCTGAGGACAGAGGAGAAATACTCAAAGAGATAAAACTAAGGACAACCCAAGTGACAGTACAGCATCAATTTACGCTTGATATTTAGGAGGTCTGAAAAGTTTTAGGCACAAAACCCAAAGAAACAAAAAAGCATCATTAGAATGAGTATACATCTTCCCAAGAACATTCCTTTGGAAATGTATCACTTACTTTAATGTCCAGCTTTTCCAGTTATGTTTTGACAAAGTCACGTTATTTATTTTCACCATGTATTAGAGAAAGTCATAGAATATCAGAGCTATAAGGAAACAGATACTTATCTTTAATTATTCTAGGGGCTTCCCTGGTGGCGCAGTGGTTGAGAGTCTGCCTGCCGATGCAGGGGACACGGGTTCGTGCCCCGGTCTGGGAAGATCCCACATGCTGTGGAGCGGCTGGGACCGTGAGCCATGGCCGCTGAGCCTGCGCATCTGGAGCCTGTGCTCCGCAACGGGAGAGGCCGCAACAGTGAGAGGCCCGCGTACCGCAAATAAATAAATAAATAAATAAAAATTTAAAAAATAATAATAATTCTAATGAAAGTCCGTGCATCATGCTGGTAAAGAGAAGAAACTCTACAGAAGTTCTTATCCTTGGGTCTATGGATGTAATTCAAAGAGTCCATGAACTTGGATGAGGGAAAAGATATCTATATCTATATCTGTATATCTAATATAGATAACATTATTTTCACTAATCTGAAAGCCAGCATTTCTTCCACAATGAATGTAGGCAACAAAGTACAGTTGTATTAGCAGTATGTGTGACTTTGTTATCAATAGATATCATAGATATTTTCACATCACCTTAGGGCTATTACAGATATCTCAAAATATTGTTAAACATCGTTTACATTCATCATTACTTTGAAACTGTAGTAGCTGTTAGACTTGTCCGTAGATCTTATTACTTAAAGCACCACAAAAGTGGTACATGTTACTATATCCTATATTCATTTTTTAATAGGTTGATAACTTAAGTATCCTCAATTTCCTTTTTAAGTACTTATCCTGAGAAGGGGTCCATAGGTTTTACCAGACCCTCACAAGCATTTCTATGCCACATGACATAGAAAAGGGTGAGAAACCCAAAACTCACTATTCAGAGAGACCTGGCTGGCAGTCCTGGCTCTTCCTCTTCCTACCTATATGAAGTTGGGCAACTTCTCTTGACTTCAATTTAACCTCTCTTTACCTCATTTTCCTTCGATGCTCAACAGATGGCATTGTCACTAAAGTGACTACCTCTTAGATTTGTTCAGAGGTTTACATGGGAGTATATATATTAAGTGTCTTACACACAGTAAATGCTCAAGGGTTGTTGCTATTAATTTTCATTATTACTTATGCTAGAGCAGTGGTTCTCAAATGTTGCTCCACAGATCATTTCTGGCTTCAGGCGTATGTGGGGTGTGCATTTAACATACAGCTTCCTCCAGCCCTGAATTCCTGAATCAGAATATTATTTTAATGTAATTACTTTGCCATACTTAAAGCCATGAGTGTGACTAGACTTTCTCTCTTTTTTGAGGTAGAATGGAGAACAATGTCTCTGGGACTGTGGGCCTGATTTCCATGTCCAAAGAGGTACTCTTGGGTATATGAATTGCTTTTCTTGGAGTTATAAATATTTGCCGAGCCCCCAATATAGTTCAGGGAGGGAGAAGAGTAAAGAGTAATGGGAAGCTGAGGTGGATATATATGGAAGCTGGATAGATGTGTGGTGTGAAGAGCTGGAGTGGCCCAATTGTCTCGGAACCTGGGATAGAACTCTAAAGATAATCTACAATAAAAAGAACCTTTGTTCAGCCCATATACTCTCACCTGTAGGCAAACACCCTGTGGACTCCTGCCAGTGATTACAGATAAGCAGATAGAGACTCTTCTGGTGGGTTCTAGTTCTGGAGCCTAGTTTCCTTATCAATGCCAAAATCTCCCAGCCTGACTTTTTCACAACTACATTCTAATGTTTTTACTATCTAGCCCAAGAGTTCTTAATATGGGAACCTTGAACTGATTTAAGTAATGTCAAGGGTCTGTGATCCCCTGAAATTGTATGATCAATTTAGTGAGCAAACTACTGGTTGCCTGGGTGGCTTTTATGAGATTCTCCAAGGGACTCCTGACCCAAGATGTTCAGAACGCTGGACAGATCCACTGAAGTTCTATCAGGGCCAGAGTCTTTACATTTGCATTCACTTGTATTCTCTCTCCCTGGCACACACGTAACACTAATGTGAGCCAAATTTTTATTAAAACTCCTTCCTCAGTTGATAGTATTTAGTGGATCCAGAATTAAGGTACAGGAAAGGACTCCAATATCTTTTTCAAAGACATTAAAATTTATCCTATGGGAAGAAAGTTTTCAAAACTGTAGCAGAAACACTTTGAAATATTATAGCAACTACTTCTATATTATGCAGCACTAAATTTTCCTCACCTCTGCTCATGATCATCTCTCTTCAGGCACTGCAACTCCTTCACAAAAATGTGTTTCATTGTCTAACATCAGTGTGTATACAACTTGGGTTTATTTGTCTCCTCTTTCATTTCTGAAAAATCAAAGCCAACTAACAAAAATGGATTCATCTAGCCACAAGATCACAAGGTTACCAGTGCATCTCTCAGAAATTCTGGGCCAAGGGCCAAGCCTGATGTCCACCTATCACATTCAGGACCATTAGAGACCTCTCCACAGTGCTGTACTGAGCACAGGTCAATGCTGTTTTTGGTCCAGATGGTCTTTCAGAGGTTTGAAAGCCATCCATCACTGTTCCAGTAGCTTACTTGGATGCACTGTCTGCTTTTTCTTTCAACATATCCCATAGTTCTATTTCACATATGCTTATAGAAAATAGTCAAACCATAAATTGGAGACTAGAAAGAAAGATACTACTCCAAAGCCTTCTCTTCCTCATGCATGGATTTTAGAGGATAAAATAAACCCTAAAATTAACCATTTTCAACTTATCTACTGGTTTTATACATGGTTCATGAAATTGATATGGGACTTAAAAGCATCAGCTTCATGTTGCTAATCACACTTTGCACCTGTGTATGGCTGAACATAGAATCCCCTCGGGATTATGAGTTACAGAATATATTAGGAACCAGGCATTTTGCCAGTTTTCAGATGAGGGATTGATTTTTCAAACTTTCACCAAAATGAAATTTGCAATTCATTTAGTCTTAGTCCACATATATTGGTGAACTCAACACCAAGGACAGTGCCTTACACACATTATGAGTGTAATAAAGAGCTGTTAAATGAACAGTAGGACTCTAACCGAGCAGGACCCTAGGGGGCCTTCCCAGAACAGATCCCCCGCCAGGCCCTCTGCCTGCCTTTTGTCTGTAGAAAGACTTTAGTCAAAGAAGAAATTTAATCAGATAAGTGAGAAAATGTAGAAAGAAAGGAAAACTGTCAAGCAAGACAAAATAGTAACAGTTTAGCCATTAAACAAAGTCAAGGACCTTTGTTCCTCCTCAAGGGCTCAGATAATTTTCTGAGCCAAATCCTTTGAGCTGTTTTGCAGACACTGAAACCTCCAGCAGGTGGAAGAATTTAACTGTATGCTGCCCACAAGCACATAGACTCCAGACTGGTTGGAACCAGAAGGTTGATGATGTTGACTCCCGGTTACCTCACCACCAACCAATCAGGAGAATGTCCACGAGCTGATCACACACTCCACAATCCCTCTCTCTCACCATGTCTTTAAATACCATTCCCCTGAAAGCCTTCAGGGAGTTTGGGCTTTTTGAGCACTAGCTGCCCTGGACTTCTTGCTTGGTACCTGAAATAAATGCTGCACTTTCCCTCACTATAACCCGGTGATAGTAGATTGACTTTACTGTGCGTGGGCGAGAGGACCCAAGTTTGGTTCAGTAATAGGACCAAGTTGAATCCACTAGGCATGGTGCTTATACTAAGCTGTCTCCCCAAAAGAAAGAATACTTCCCTCTTTTCCCTCAGAGGTTTTTTAAAATTTTCATTTTAGACAGGTAATGCGGCTTATACGGTTTATATTTTATTTTCTAAAGCATGTTAGGATTTTGCTATAGCTCTGAAGGATCTAGGAAAATGTCCAGTTGTTCTTGAGCATAGTCTCAGCTCCCAACTGCTTTTCATTAATTAAATATTTAATTAATATGTGGAGAACAAATTAATGGATTGATGGATGAATGATCATTAATTAACAATATCTGGTTGACAGGATGTTCTGGAAACAAGAGTTCTCAACTGAAAGGGATTAAATAAACTCTCCCATCAACTGTGAGAAGATCACTCCATCTCCATGACCTTCAGCTTCTATATCTTTAACTTAAGTACAATGCACCTAAATAAATGAGGAAAAAGTGCACGAAGCATAGCAGTAGATAACACATTGACCTCCCCGCCAAAATCCTGTCTTATATTTACAGACCTCTCACCCTGTCTAGCTAGGTTCAATCATACGTTGTTGAATTAGGGGGCAGTTGATTACAGAATGATACTTGTTTTGTCACCTAGCAAAATTGTACATATGCTCCTGAGAGTGAGATCACTCAAAATCTAAATTTTCCTTAGTCCTGGTCTTCTGGAATGCTGGTGCTTGGTTCTTGTATGCCTGAAGAGTTCAACTGGGGTATGGGAGGAAACAGGCTCCCAAATACACCTTTAAATAACTCCCATGTGGACACAGGATAAAATATTTTTTAAGTTTTTAACATGATCTGTGTGATCTTGGCCCTGCCTACCTCTTCAGCTACATATCCTTCTCAGTTACCATGATCTAGTCCTTGGCATTTTTAATTTCTCAGAAGATCACAGCTTTAGAACTTGTGCATGTGCAGAATCTTCTAACTGGAACTTTCATTATATAGGAAACTCCTATTCAGATTTCAGGTCTTAGCTTTAAATCACTACCTCAGAGATGGCTTTCTTGTCCAGCCCTTCCATTTAAATTAGGTCCAGAATGCTTATCCCTCATAATTCCTTGTACTTTCCCTTCATAAGGCTTACCACAAATTGTAATCATTCATATACTTGTGTGTATAATCATTAAATATCTATCTCCCTTCCTGGGCTATAAATTCCATGATGTCAGGGATCATAATTGTTTTATTCACCCAGCATCTACCACAGGGCTTGGAACAGAATCGGCTTTCAATAATTGTTTTTTGAGTTTATGAGTGAATAAATCATATGACTCATGCAAACCAAATCCAAAAGCCACTATCACTTTGTACATAGGGTACAAAACCAAACTCAGAAACATCCTCATTGTGTGATGGGAGTGTGATGTTAATGCAAGCTGGAGCTCTCATGGTCCCACATTTGAACTAATCTTGTGGATAAATAATCCAGTGGACAAAACAAAATGAATCATTCACTTGAATTTTTGGAAAACATAAAAAGGGGATCCATTTCACAATAACCCCTTTCACTCATTAATTTCTCTCTCCTCATGTCTTACTTCTCAAACTCTTACCTCAAAACACAAAACACTAGCTTGCATGACTCTTTTCCCTTATTCACTTCCCCTTTCTTCTTACAACATTTTTATTGTGTGTCTCTTAATCTCCTGAAGTCTTCATAAAAATGTCCAGACGTCTTTCTTACAAAGCCAAGTCTCTCAGAAAGAAGAAAGGAGAGAAAGAGAAGTTTAGCAGAGAAGACCAATTTTCTTCAGCAAGAGTAACCCAAATGTTGTCCCTGCCATATAAAATCAAAAGTAATTCAGTAGATAAGAGGAAACATCAAAAACATTTCTAAAATTTTACTTCCAGTGGAGGACAGATGACCAAAAATGGATTGAATTAAATAAATCTTTTCACCAGATGTTCACAATCTGCACAAATAATATTGGCTGAACGCTGGTTTGCCAATAGACATTTGCTTCAAGATGCCCACATCTCTCCAATGGCTTTACTCTCTTAACTCTGTGTTCATATCAAAGATAACTGGAGTATATAATCTTAATCAGTGTCCATGTAAGACAGTTTGATACAATGAAAACTGACATGGTTTCTGGAACCAGATTGACCAGAATCATAGCTTTGCCATTCATTATCTTGAAAAACTGGGCAAGAAATTTAACTATTGTTTCCTCCTTTTTAAAATTGTCATCATGCCACCTACCTCAAGGGTTGCCTTTAAAGTTACAAATAATACATGGAAATTAGAATAGACTTATAATAAGTAAAGAGATCGACTAAGTAATAAAAAATACGACGAAGAAAAGCCCATGACCAGATGGCTTCACTGGTAAATTCTATCAATGGTTTAAAGAAAAGTTAAGATCAGTCTTCTAGAAAATATTCCAAAAAAAATAGAAAAGGACGAAACACTGCCTGACTCATTCTATGAAAGTAGTATTACCAGATACCAAGAGCAGACAAAAATATCCCATTAAAATAAAACTACAGAGCAATACCTCATATAAATACAGATGCAAAAAAACCTCAAAAAATATTAGCAAGCAAAATCCATCAATATATAAAAATAATAATACACCATGACCAAGTGGGATTTATCCTACAAAATCAAGGTTGGCTTAATATCTGAAAACAAATTAATGCAATACACCATATCAATACAATAAAGAAAGCAAAGCATAGCACCATCTCAAGAGATGCAGAAAAAGCATTTGACCTAATCCAACACTTTTCATCATAAAAATACTCAGCAAACTACTAATAGAAAGGAACTTCCTCAATCTGACAAAGAGTATCTATGAGAAACTCACAGCTAATATCATACTCAAAGATACAAGACTGAAATCTATTCCCCCTGAGATTTAGAACAAGGACAACTTCCCTTTAACACAACACTAAAAGTTCTATTTAGTGCAATTAGGCAAGGAAAAGGAAAAAAACAGTTCTCCAGATTGGAATGAAAGAAATAAAACTATCTCTTTTTGCAGATTGAATGATTTTATACATAAAAACTCAAAAAATCTATCAGATTTAATATATGAGTTCACCAAGATTTCATGAAACACGATCAATATACCCTAGCGAAAAATTGAAAAATGAAATTAAGAAAACTATTCCATTTACAACAGCATCAAAAATGAAATACTTAAAAATAAATTTAACCCAAGAAGTGCAACACTTATATAATGAAAACTACATATAATGAAAATTACTGTAAGAAACGAAAGATTTAAATAAATGGAGAGACATTCTGTGTTCATGGATTGGAAGATTTAATATTAAGATGTTAATACACCCTAAATTGATCTACAGATTTGATGCAATCCCTACCAAAATTCCAACTGCTAAATTTTGGGAAATATATGGGCTGACCTTAAAATTCATATGGAAATACAAGTGACCCACAATAGTCAGAAAAATCTTGAAAAGGAAGTACAAAGTTAAAGTTTGCATACTTCCAGATTTCAAATTTTTCTACAAAGCTACAGTAATTAAAATAGTGTGGTACCAGCATAAGGAAAGATATATAGATCAATGGAATAGAAGTAAGAGTCCAGAAATAAATCACTACACCTGTGGTCAATTAATTTTTCTACAAGGATGCCAAACAGTTTATAATAGGCAAATCCATAGGGATAAAAATGTAGATTAGTGATTGTCAGAGTCTGAAGGGAGGAGGCAATACAGAATGACTGCTCACAGGTATAGTTTCCTTTGAGGTGATAAAAACATTCTGGAGTTAGATAGTGACTATGGTTGTACAGTCTTGTGAACATACCAAAAACCACTGAATTTTACACTTTCAATCATAAATCTTATGGTACATGAATAATATCTCAATAAAAACACTAGCCTCATGTAAAAGTTGTTAAGTTCAATCCACATAATACAAGATAAACTTTTAGTTCAGTATTGTCATTAAAAGAAACACAAACCCAAAGATCTGATGCAAATAATAAAAACTAAAAAAGGAAAGTACATGGAAAGTGCCAAATATAGCACAGCATTCAAGCTCTAATGGCAAAATTTTTGTTTTCTATTGATCCACCATGATGACAAATACGCTTCAATGATTTAGACAGAGACTCATCCCAATATCCAACATGTCAACTGTCACAGGGGTTCCAATCGATAATTGGAAGTGATGAATAAATGAAGAGAAAAGTGAAGGACCACATAGGTTGGAATCATGATTAACTCTTTTTGCCAAGTATGTCAAGCCTCAATTTATAATCACCAATCCTACTTCCCTCTTCTAATTTTTTGGATGAGTGTGTGAAGAATTTATATTAATTTTTCTTTAAATATTTGGTAAAATTCACCATTGAAGTTATCTGGATCTGGTCTTTTCCTTATAAGTGGTTTAGTGATTAGTAATTCTAACTTATGTTATAGGTCTATTCAGATTTTATATTTCTTGTTGAGTCAGATTCAATACTTTTATATCTTTTTAAGAATTTGCTAATTACACCTAAGTGTTCTAATTTGTTGTCATAAATATTTTCACAGTATTCTCTTATAATCCTTTTTATTTCTGTAAGGACAGTAGTGATGCCTTCTCTTTCAGCACTGATTTTGGTAATATGTGTCTGTTATGTTTAATTTTATGTGTCAATTTGACTGGATCACAGTGCTCATACATTTGGTCAAACATTATTCTGGATGTTTCTGAAAAAGTGTTTTCTTGGAAGACAGTAACATTGAAATTGGTGAACTTTGAGTAAAGCAGATTACCCTCTATAATGTATGTGGGACTCATCCAATCAGTTGAAGTCCTTAACAGCAAAAAATCTGATCTCCCCCAAGCAAGAAGTTCTGACAACAGCCTACCTTTGAACTTGAACTGCAACTCTTCCCTGAGTCTCTAGCCTGCCAGCCTATCCTGCAGATTTTGGACTTGCACCTCCACAATCATGTGAGATAATTCCTGAAAAAAAAAATATATGTATACTTTTTTTTAAATATTGGTTTTCAAAGAACAGATTTCAAGTACTGGTTTCTAAAGAACCAAACTATGGCATCACCAATTTTGATTTTCTCTTTTCTCTTTCTTAATTTCTGCCTTAATCTTTATTAATTCCTTTTTCTGCTTGCTTTATGTATAGTTTGTTCTTCTTTTCCTAATTTCTTAAGGTGTAAGCTTAGGTTAATTGATTTGACATCTCTTTTATTTTTCTAATATAGGCATTACAGCACAGTTACAGAGGCTTTAAATTTGTCATTTAATTTAGTTTTTGCTACATCCTTATCATATATGTATTATCATAACAACTTTATAGATGAGGAAACTGAAGAGCAGAAAAATTCTTGGTCAAACAGCTAGTTACCAATAGGGCCAGGATTTGATTTGGTCATAAATAGGACTGACCATAAATGCTTTACCTTTCTTTTTTATATTGAGGTATAATTGATTTACAATGTTTTAGGTATACAGCAGAGGGATTCAGTTATATATATATATATATATATATATATATATATATATATATATATATATTCTTTTTCAGATTCGTTTCCATTATAGTTTATTATAAGATATTGAAGAATACAGTTCCCTGTGCTATACAGTCCTTGTTTATCTATTTTATATAGAATAGTGTGTATCTGTTAAACCCAAATTCTCAGTTTATCCCTCCCTCTTTCCCCTTTGGTAATCATTAAGTTTGTTTTCTATATCTGCGAGTGTATTTCTTTTCTGTAAATTAGTTCATTTGTATCTTTGTTTTTTGGTTCCACATATAAGTGATACCACATAATAGTTGTCTTTCTCTGTCTGGCTTACTTCACTTAGTATGATAATCTCTAGGTCCATCCATGTTGCTACAAATGGCATTATTTCACTTTTTTATGGCTGAGTAATATTCCATTATGTGTGTGTGTGTGTGTGTGCGCGTGTGTATATATACACACACACACACCCCCAAACCACATCTTCTTTATCCATTCATCTTTTTTTTTTTCTTTTTTTTGGCGGTACACGGGCCTCTCACTGTTGTGGCCTCTCCCGTTGCGGACCACAGGCTCCGGACGCGCAAGCTCAGCAGCCATGGCTCACGGGCCCAGCCGCTCCACGGCATGTAGGATCTTCCCGGACCAGGGCATGAACCCGTGTCCCCTGCATCGGCAGGCGGACTCTCAACCACTGCGCCACCAGGGAAGCCCTATCCATTCATCTTTTGATGGACACTTAGGTTGCATCCATGTCTTGGCTATTGTAAATAGTGCTGCTATGAACATTGGGGTGCATGTATCTTTTTGAATTTGAGTTCTCATCTTTTCCAGATATATTCCCAGGAGTGGGATTGCTGGATCATATGGTAGCTCTATTTTTAGTTTTTTGAGGAACCTCCATACTGTTCTCCATTGTGGTTGTACCAATTTACATTTCCACCAACAGTGTAGGAGGGTTCCCCATAAATGCTTTTGCAACTAAACAATTATACCTCCCAGAGCATTTTTATCCCTGTAAAAGCTTAATACAACAACAACAAAATAACTCTTACACATTTACTAATTTCATTAGTTTCTCAAAAGTAATACAACATAGCATTTTAATAAGAGTCATGTGTCTAACCTGCAAATCTGTTAACTTTTAAAGGTTAGCTCATAGAAAATGAGTATCAACAGAGATATATTCACTTGGTACATTTTCCCCTCAAGCACCACTTAGATTTTGTCAGTATATAATTCCGTTTTTGGAAATATGACTGGAATGATGGAATTTGCAAACTTCCATTCAGCAAAACAAAAGGTTAATATTGGCATATAAGACTTCAAAGATAAGTTATCTTATACTTCACACCAAAGCATTCTGAAAAGTTTTGCTTTTATTTTGGGGATTTGTTTTTCTATCCATCATAAAAACTATTCTCATTTATCACCATAAATATAGTTGTACACAATCAAAATCTGTATGCATGTTTTGTCCTCAAAAGAAAATAAACAGTTTCAGTTTAATTTAGTTCTTTATTTCTGTCTAAATAAAATTATAAGTATGTTTACTAAATGTCCTTGGCATTAAATGTTAAATTTGGGAAAATTATTTTTAAGATTTCCTACAAATCATCACTTTACTTATTCACTGCTAAATTAAACTAAGTATGAAAACGTACCTCAAACTACCATTTTATATTACTCAAAATGCTGATACAGAGAGCTTGCAGTGGAAATATCAATGAAGAAAATATTGTATCACTCAATATATACTATGACCTAGAATGAATGGATATGTTAGCACTTTAAAAACATGTTCAGTATGATTTTAAATTTAAAAAAAAGTTCAATTATACTAGGAGGATATTCCCCAAAGTTTCCTGGTAGGCTAACTCTTATGCTGGGCCATGCTGGCATGGGTTTATATTACTTCTAAATAAGTTTCTCATTAATGCAAATACAATGCAGGTATTTAGAATTAGAAAGAAAATAATCTGAAGAAATTATCTGAGAGGCTGCGTAATAAAATGGAGATTGAAATATGAAAGGGAAATTAAAAGACATGGTGTATTGAGTAAGAAAGCCTAATATATGTGATTTAAAATCTCAATAGATAGTAGAAAATGGGGGTCAACGAAATAGTGAAAGACGTAATGACTGATATTTTACTTTAATTTTTGAAGACACCAAAATTCAAATCCAGAAAGACCAATAAATCCCAAGTGGAATAAATGAAAAGAAACCCATCCCTAGATACATCAGTGTAAGAGGAGAATACCAAAGACACATGAATCTTAAAAGCATCCAGAGGAAAAGATAATTCACCTACAGCAATTAGACTAAGACCTGACTTTGCAACATAAGCAAAGGGAACAGGAAGGCAATGGAACTGTCAACCTAGAATCATATACCAAGTGTAAATAGTTTTCAAGAATGAGGGTGAAATGATGATATATTTAGACAAACAAAAAGTGAGAGAATTTGCTGCCAAATAACATAGGTGCCCACTGAATGAATACTGATAAATAACTTTTGGTATATTCATAAAATTGAATACTATACAGCAGTAAAAATGAATGAAACACAGTCGCATATAGACACAGGACTACATTTCAAAAACATAATTTTGTTTGGAAAAAAGTTTTTCAAGTTTTTGCTCTTGAGCCATTCAAGTTTTTGAGAGAACTGCTAATTTTTCTTCTGCAGTTGTATGCCTGTTTTAGTTCTGTGCATGGGGTAAGATGGAGTTGAGGGAAGCTTCTTTTTCCCTATCCTTTAAATTAATTATCCTGGCTTTATTCCAATATTACCCTTTTGCCCTGTGTCCTTATCTGGCATTTCTAGGTTCTAGGCCTCTCAGACATTCTTCAGGGAAGATGAGCTTTTTCTTCGGCTCAGTGTTGCTATAATTGGACAGTATACAGGCAATAAATTTATTCAAGTATGAAATAATACAAAACGTATGTAGCCAGCCACTAATAAAGAAGTATTTGGGCTGTCTAAATTGGCTGAAGGCAAGTCCTTCTGGTGTGCAGAGCTGAAAAATGTCTTCCTGTTTAGCAGCTTATACTTCCCAGCCTGATGGTCTGACCCTTGTGGAGTGTGTGGAGTGGCAGGCTGCATGCAGGGGCAGGGAATTCATGCATCAGACTCAGATCACTCCTCCAACCATATTCCTCTAAGCACATAGCCTTTAAAAACTGTCACATGTATAAGGCTGAAATTTGTGTGTGTTCTGTCACTCTAACCACCTTGTGAACTAGACTGACACTGCTATCATTAATTTACATGATAAAGCCTATTCATGAATCAATTGCTGCATTTCTCTATGCCTCTACAAACACAGGTGCAAAAAATTTCATGAATGTGAATTTACTTTCAAAATTATAAGTGAGAGAGAAGAGGCAGTAATTTAATAAACTCCACAATGCGTGTGTCAAACCAATCTGGCTTTTACAAGTGAAGTCAAAATGACTTTCATTGCCACTTAGAGCAATAGCAATCAAAGGGAAAATTTAAGACTTTTAGTCTAATAAATTTAGAACCCTTCATTATGTAGCCACCACTCTAGAATAGAAGAAGTGTTTTAGAGATTTTTATCAAATCTAGGAGTGTAAATTGAGGGGTTTCATTTTCAGATCTGCCAGGGATTCACAGTGTGAAGTGGAAGAAGTCATTTTCATGGGAGTAAATTAAGTCTTTATATTTCCAGGGCATGATACCTTGAAAGGAGAATCTAGGTGTGGAATACATAAAGGACACAGGGAATCTCAAAGGCCATGAGTGACAGGGAATGTATGTCCTCCTTGAAAAAAGAGGACAGGAGTGCCAACCACTCTTCTGACATTTCCATCATAAATGCATCCCCACTAGGGGTACAGGTTGTTTAGTGTTTTCAGCTTTGGAATGTTTTCAAAATATATAAGTTAGAGTGCTATAGGGAATTTGGAAAAGTAAGAACAAAACATCCATAATCCTGTAGAATGACCCAGCTATTATTACAGTCTTTGTTTATTTTTCACTGTATTCATTGTTATATATATTTTATAAAGCTCTACTCATATTGTATGTACAATATTGTGTCATGCCTTGTTCACTTACAACAAGTATTGCAAGTTTCTTATCTTCATAATTACAATTTATAATTTTAATGGCTGCATAATATTCAATAAAATGGTACCATGCATGAACCATTCCTCTATATATGAACACCTTTGTCCATATATGGACATTTCTTTATATGGACATTATCCCTTTTTGACCCATTTTGAAACCACTGTGTTTCTGTTGAAATAGCAGACCAAGTGCCAAAACACAACTATAGTCTATAGTAATTAGCAATACATATATTCATACAATTCCAAGTGTCTATTCAATACCAACTATCACTCTAGGCACATTTAGGCTTGTCAGCATGCAAAAAATAATACTTCCTCTTGTGCCAATAGTTTTCAGCCACTTTAGATACAGGGTGCGATTAAGCTCTTTCATACTGAAATACAAATATAAAGCCCTCTCGTGAGTGTTTCCCTGGACCTCCATGTGCAGCAAATGTATTAATAGCAGTTCCTGTCTTTAAAGAGATCACATCTTATTGGAAAGTTAACAAAGAAGACTGAAAAGGAATGGTTATCTCAAAAGCCAGGAAGGGAACATATATAAGAGAATGTTCATCAGTGACAAATGCCCTGGGGAGGTCACCTAAAAGGAAAAACGATCAGTCCCAGCCAGTGAACAGATATTTATTGAATGCTTACTATGTGCTAGGCATAGTTTAGGGGCTGAGTATGTTGTAGTGAACAAGACTATGTCTCTGCCCTCAAGGAACTTATACTCTAATGGGGGTCAAAAGAAAATAAACATGTAAACAAACACATAAAATGATTTAAGTTACTAAGGGCTATGAAGAAAATAAATTGAGGATGTACTGAGATTTAGCTCAGGTGTTCAGGAAAGGTGTCTCTAAGAAGATGCAATCTGTTTGGAGACCTAACTATCTTAAGGGAAACTTTGGATTCAGTAATTAGGAGGTCCTTGGTGATTTCTCAAAGTATAGTTTCAGTTGAATGATAAGTATAGACTACAGAAAGCATTAGGGGAGTTGATGTTTAATGGCTATAAAGTTTCAGTTATGTGAGATGAATAAGTTCTAGAAGTCTGCTCTACAACATAGTGTTCACACTTAACAATACAGGATTGTATACTTAAAAATTCGTTAAGGGGAAATCTCATTTAATTATTCTTACTACAAACACACCAACAAAGGAAGGAAAGGGAGATTTATGGAAGTAATCGATATGTCTATTACTTTGATTGTTGTGACAGTATCATGAGTATATACGTATGTCTAAACCAATCAAATCATACACGTTAAACATGTGCATTTCTTTGTATATCAATTATGTCTCAATAAAGCTTTTTAAAAAGAGATCTATTATCAAGGAAGTAAAAACAAAGACAGTAAGTGTCACCCTTGAAGGGGAGGGCAGAGTCAATGGATGTTTATGGTTGCTGATGCTGCTTGTTTTAAAATTTTTATTCAAGATTGCACTTATTTATAAATTCTGGTGAAGTAGCTAGTAGAAAGGCAGAATTTGAAAACAAAGAAAAAACATAATCAATGAAGCAAGTTCCATTCTCTAGCCCCTTAAATAGAAAGTTTTATTCATTAAGTATTTATCGAGTATTTTTGTTTGTTTTGTTTTTGTTCTTGTGCTCTTTCTAATGTGAAAAGCACACTAAATGGGTGTGACTGCCCTCCTCTGACTCATTTTGCAGGGGGACTTCTGCTCATATATTAAGCTGAATTGCAGCCAGGATGGATGAAGTGAAAAAAAAAATGCTGAACATACCACTTCAGTATGGTAAATTGGTGGAGAGAGGCTCTCTCCCCCATTTGGAGACATAAGAAAATATTATTTCCATGAAATCCTTCTCAAAATGGAGATGCCAGGTTTATGAAATGTTCTTAAGAAGTCTGAACTAAATTTGCCACATAGAAAAAATTCCAAGTAAAATGTAATTGTACATTTTTCCAATATCATATTCTTTTTACAGAAAAATTTTAAATCTTTTGCTACACGTAACTTTCTCTTTTTAAATCACTTTTTATGGTGATAGTTTTAGAAAAATATTTTCTTGAAAATGAAATAAGATGCTACAACCTGTGGCCACTCCCTACTTAGCTTATCATTTGTTGGATCACAAACTAAAAGCTAATTAGCAAAGATTATATTATAGCTATTAATTTTCTCAGAGGTCAAAGATCATTTTCCTGCAGTGGTTTATGATACTATGAATGAATACTTGCCAGGTAGGGTATTTCTTTTCTTTTTCTTTTTTTTTTTGCGGTACGCAGGCCTCTCACTGTTGTGGCCTCTCCGGTTGCGGAGCACAGGCTCCGGACGCGCAGGCTCAGCGGCCATGGCTCACGGGCCCAGCTGCTCCGTGGCATGTGGGATCCTCCCGGACCGGGACACGAACCCGTATCCCCTGCACCGGCAGGCAGACTCTCAACCACTGCGCCACCAGGGAAGCCCCAGGTAGGGTATTTCTTGACTGTTAAACGTCACTGGGGTTTTGGCCAACTTCACCTCAATCTCTCAACCTCCCTGCCAATCATTTAACAGCTGGGGAAGAGGTCTCCCCACACAAATGCTTTAGTAGAAATAGCTCACAGAAAATTAAGTGAATCATTGTAAAGCAATTATACTACAATAAAGATGTTAAAAAATGAGGTAATTGTTGGCTGCTCGGTCTTCACAGATTTTCACAGTGCACATTTTTATAGTTCTGAGCACATTAGATCAAATGGAGGTTTCTCAATTTTGGTATTATTCACATTTTGGGCAGCATGATTCTTTGTTGTGGGAGGCTATCCTTTGTACTATAGGATGGTTAGTAACATTCCTCGCCTCTACTCATTAAAAGCCAATAGTATCTTCCCCCATCCCCCAATATGCCAACCAACAATATCTCTAGACATTGCCATACTTCCCCTAGATGACAAAATCTTCCCAAGTTGAGAAGCACTGGGTCAAAGAAATGGATTAATTCTCTAGGGGAGATAGTTCTAAAGACATTAAAAAGTTAGTATGGTATTTGTTGTATTAGAACTGCACATAATTCATATTTACAAAATAAATGTATAGAATATATAATAAATAAATGTGTTTTACTTGGAAAATGGATATACTTAATCCCATGGGAGAAAAAAAACCACTTAACTCCTATCCTTTTATTATGGAACAGATTCATTAAATTCTCTTTAAAATAGAAATTTTAATATAGAACACATTTACAGATTATTAACTGAAGAGTCATATCTGTTTGAGAAACTCACATCACACTGCCTCAGCAATATAAGCAATGTAGCTTAATTTCAATCCACAGTAACATTATTATCCAATGATTCAGCCAAGCCATGTGCATGACTGCCCTGCAAGGCCCATAGATTTGAAAACTCAGATTCACAAGGTAAGCATCAGATGATTTCTCCATCAATATCACCACAAACATATACAAAGTCAGCAAGCTAGGTAGCATTAAACAATTCACAGGTAGCAAGTCATCTGGGCTCTCGAGGACTCAGGAAGCGGGTGATACATATAGCTGCCCGATTACTCTAAGAATGACTAAATTATTACTAATTATCAAGGGCCAGGGATTGTGTGTGTTTTTGCCAGCTGAATAAAGACATCTAGTTACATATCCCCAGCTACTCATTACACATTCTACCCAAAGAGGAGGTCTAATTAGCTTAACAACATAAGAGTTTTCAGAGGGCTGCTTTAAGGAAGGAACCAGGGCTGCCAGGACTCAGAACAGTGAAGACGTGCAGTCTACAAAGGGACTTATAATCACCTCATATTCTGTGAGCTCTTTCTGCCAGATGTCACTGTGGCTGGCCTCATCCCTTGTGACTAATAGTGTCCCTACCAGATTTGCCAGCTGTTTGAGAAACAGTGAAACACAGAACACCAGCCCACTGGGGCTTCAGAGGGCTGTCCTACACATGCAGGAACCTGGGGAGCTGTGTGGATCAGTCCAGACCAGTTTACAAGAATCTTAACTTTTGCATTTGACTCTGTTTTACAACTGTGTTTTGATTTTTCTAAATGTCTGGTCATTTAGCAAAGTAAGTATCTACTGTGTACATAGAAGGCTTTATTAAGCGTGGTGTACTTAAATATTTTTTCCTAAAGTACATTATGGTCAATCCAGCCAACCCTGAATATATAGAATTTGTTTTTTTCCCAAATCCTTCTAAAAAAGTTTCATCACTAATCTGCACAAACAAATCAACCTGAAGCCAGAGATTTAGCCCTTGAACTAAGTGCTAATGCACTTAAAATGTTTTGCCCACTTAAACTGGAACCAAAGTGTCAAATCTGTATAAATTACAAGCCTAGGTTTCCAGTGCTTTTCAAATGCAACAACACTTGGCCTTTGGGAGGGGTCCAGCAAACAAGGGCTGTAGGTCAGTGCACGTTGGATACAATGGACATTGTTTAAGCTTCATCTCAGGCAATAGGGACACTTCCTGTTGCCTTCTCCCATGCTGCTCAGGTGTCCGTATTCTGGGCTCTCATATCACCCTAAGCACATTCTCCGATCACAAATCTTAACACCCAGAATTTTAACTGTTTATACATATACTTGGCTGTGGGCTCTGTGAGGGCAGAGGTGTTGTCTTACTTTCTGGTACTTGGCATAGGGTCTGATACCTAGTAGGCAGTTGTTAAGTGATGGTTGAACTATTTAAGTGAACTGTACTTTTATGCCTGAGTCCTCTGGCGTGTGCAAGGCTTCCTATTTTACACAACCCATTTTATATCTCAGTTCAAAGACTCAGGGGAACAAGAAATATGTTTATTATTTTCGATAGTTCACCTTATAAATATCATTCTCCTAAGGTGGCAGACACCAATTCAGAGATTTCTACCACTTTCCCAGGGCATAGGGTCAAGGTTTCTGTGTTTGTGTATGTGTGTTTGAGGGTATCTTACTAATCATATTTTTAGCATCTTTTGAGACAGCCAACTTCCTGTCTCCCAGGTGCAACTGAGACACCCTTAGTGCCCATCCTCAAGGCTCTTTCATTCCAAGGAGCTCTTTTTTCAACTTCTGGGGCATACTGAAATCATGCCACCATTTCACAATCTTCATTTTGGGGCACTGAAAATTCCCTGAGGTGTCTAAAGCATTGCTTTTCTGGAGTCTTGCCACCTCAACAAGCTCTACCAGGAGAATGGAGGGTAGCCATGACCACTACATCCATCTTGACTTGACTCTTCTCTTAGGCTGAAAAATTTGTTTCTGGTCTCAAGAACAGAAAAGCTTTACATTAACTCATGAGGGATCTTCTGGAATCTTTTGAATATGCCCTGGCTTGTTTTCAATTTCCCCTATATGAAGAAAACCCCCCTTCTGTCTCCTGCTTTCTACTCTGACTTTCCTTCATTGAGACCTAGGCATAGAGAGGGCCAGCTCACTGAATGGGTGGGAAGGGCTGAGGTAGCCCTGGACCAGGCTATAAACAACACTTTGAGGTTTAAGTCCTTATCCACTTCCCCCCAAAACGTTCTTGTTTTTCTAGCTCAGTAGTTCCCAACTGGGGTTGACTTTGCATCCCTCTCCAGGGAATATTTTGCAATTTCTGGAGGCATTTTTGGTTGTTGCAACTGGGTGGAGGAGGGGAGTGGTTGGTGCTATTGACTTCTAGTGAGTACAGACTAGAAATGCTGCTGAACATCTTAAATTGAGCAAGACAGGCCCCCACCCCAACAAAGAATTATTCGCCACAAAATATCAATATTGACAAAGGTAAAAAACCTTATAGATCATTCTTTAATATGCTACCCAAAAAGATTTTGGATGTTTTCAGCTATAAAATTATATATATTTTGGCAAACCTACAGCTGTTTCTCACCATTAATAGGTAAGCAAGGGAAAGGAAAAGGAAAGAAAATTATGTAGAGCTCATTCTGTGCCAGGCATTATGCTCGATACTTTATATTTTTGCTACATTTAATCCTTCTAAAAATAATATCAGGAAGTTATGATAGCTATTTCCATTTTACAGAGTTAAAAAAGAAAACTGAGTTTCAGAAAAAGTAAACATTTGATCGAGATCACAGCATCTAAAAGCAGCTGAGCAAAAACTTACTATCAGAATGTATGACTCTAAAACTGACGCCATTCCCACCTCAGCAAAGAGATCTCCTGATCCATGGATCTCTTTTGCTCCAATTTTATTAAAATACAATTGACATATAACATTGTGTAAGTTTAAGTTATACAGCATGTTGATTTGATGCACTTATAGATTGCAAAATGATTACCACCATAGTGTTAGCTAACACCTCCATCACCTCACAAAATTACCATTTCTCTTTTGTGGTGAGAACATTTAAGATCTACTATCTTAGCAACTTTCATGTGTATACCACAGTATTGTTAGCTATAATCACCATGGTGTACATTGGATCCCCAGAACTTACTCATCTTATAACTGGAAGTTTGTATTCTTTGACCACCATCTCCTCATTTCCCTCACCCACCAGCCCCTGGTAACCACTGATCTACTCTCTATTTCTATGAGTTCGGCTTTATTAGATTCCACATGCGGTGCTATAATACAGTATTTATCTTTCTCTGTCTGATTTATGTCACTTAGCATAATGTTCTAAGGTCCATCCCTGTTGTTGCAAACGGCAGGATTTTCTTCTTTCTCATATACTACATTCTCTTTATCCATTTGTCCATCGAAGGGCACTTAGGTTGTTTCTATATCTTGGCTGTTATGAATAGTGTTACAATGAACACAGGAGTGCAGAAATCTCTTCAAAGTCCTGTTTTCACTCCCTATGAGTATATACCCAGAAGTGGGATTGCTGGATAATATTTAGCTCTATTTATATTTTTGATTTTTGAGGTACCTCCATACTGTTTTCCATAGTAGCTGTACCAATTTAAATTCCCATTAACAATGCACAAGGTTTCCTTTACTCTCAAGCATTTTCTTCTGTAGAGATTTTTGCTTTATTCTAATGAAATGTCAAGTGTGGAAATTTGGCATTCAACAAGGAATACTGCTTAACTTTCTTTTCCTTAAAAACCTTCAAAAATAAGTAAGTGTGAGGCTTTCTAGGAAATCAAGCAGAAATAGTGCAGGCTTGAAGAACTTCTCATGCCACGACTGACCAACATGAACAGACATAAATCAGCAGTGCTTGAACTTGGAAAAAATCCAAGTCTCATTCAATATACTTCTAGAGGTATAATGCAGATACAAAATAATTTGTCCCAGGTTAAAAGAAGACTCAAGAAATCATTATATGACCCCTATGACCAGCTTAGTTCAGATATCAGCTTGGAGAGGCAGAGAAATTAGATTTGAGCAGACTCCAAAATACGTTGACTGTACTGTGTGGAGGCCATTTCACCACTGAAAATAGCCATCCCTGCAAAGTTAAATCCTGGAAGAGATGTGAAGCCATAGAACCGATGAGATTGCTTACCTACCTACCCATTTATAGTTCCTCTTCCTTCTAGCCAGGTAGAATGTCAGAGAAAAATAGAAGTAATCTGAGAAGTAGAGCCACAAACAGCTTTCCAGACAGGAGAAATACATACATTAACACAAAACAAAAACCCCATCAACCCTGGACATTTTTCATGAAAATGGATTCCTTCCTCTGAGATGGAATACAATGAAACATGAAGGGCACTCGACACCAAAGTGTATGCCTTCTTAACATGAAGCAGCTTCCCCAGTACAGGGGCAAACAGATGAGCATGATATATATAGCATGATATAAAAGAAAACAAGCCCAATGTTAGGATCACTGGTTTAGAATTAGACTCACTAACTGTGAAAATGGACGGAGATTGGAAAGAAGTAGAAGTTCAATCATTTCTTCACTTCAATATATTATGACTTTGGCCTTTAGAATCAATCAAAACATATTTTGAATGTAGCTTTAACAAGAAATAGTTATGGGCCCCTGGTCTAATGACTGACTTCTCTCAACCTCAGCTTTTGTTGTTGTTGTTTTGTTTGTTTTTTGGGTTTTTTTTTTTTTTGCGGTACACGGGCCTCTCACTGTTGTGGCCCCTCCCGCTGCGGAGCACAGGCTCCGGACATGCAGGCCCAGCAGCCATGGCTCACGGGCCCAGCCGCTCTGCGGCACGCAGGACCCTCCCAGACCGGGGCACGAACCCATATCCCCTGCATTGGCAGGCAGACTCTCAACCACTGCACCACCAGGGAAGCCCCATCAACCTCAGCTTTTTCACCTGCAAAATCACTTGATGAGAAGTGTGCCTATTTCATAGGGTTGTTGTGAGAATAAGATGATGCATGCAAATTCCCAAGCAGTTACTAAGAAAAGACTCATTAGGCATCAGCTATAGCTATTAATATTTCATAGAAGAGAATTCAAAGAAACTCTTGTATATCTAAAAGTGATACTTGAAAATTTAAAGTTGAATGTGCTATTTTAAATATGTAAAACTAAAACCTATCAGAATTAAAAATTAGTTGATATATCTTCTTCTTGGATTGATCCCTTGATCATTATGTAGTGTCCTTCTTTGTCTCTTGTAATAGACTTTAAAGTCTCTTTTGTCTGATGTGAGAATTGTTATTCCAGCTTTCTTTTGATTTCCATTGGCATATAATATTTTTTCCATCCCCTCATTTTCGGTCTGTATGTGTCCTTAGGTTGGAAGTGGGTCTCTTGTAGACAGCATATATACTGGTCGTGTTCTTTTATCCATTCAGCCAGTCTATGTCTTTCGGTTGGAACATTTAATCCTTTCACATTTAAGATAATTATCGAAATATATGCTCCTATTACCATTTTCTTAACTCTTTTGGGTTTGTTTTTGTAGGTTCTTTTCTTCTCTTGTGTTTCCCACTTAGAGAAGTTCCTGTAGCATTTATTGTACAGTTGGTTTGGTGGTGCTGAATTCTCTTAGCTTTTGCTTGTCTGTAAAGGTTTTAATTTCTCCATTGAATCTGAATGAGATCCTTGCTAGGTAGAGTAATCTTGGTTGTAGGTTTTTCCCTTTCATCACTTTAAATATGTCCTGCCACTCCCTTCCGGCTTGCAGAGTTACTGCTGAAAGATCAGCTGTTAACCTTATGGGGATTCCTTTGTATGTTACATGTTGTTTTTCTCTTGCTGCTTTTAATATGCTTTCTTTGTATTTAATTTTTGATAGCTTGCTTAACATGTGTCTTGGTCTGTTTCTCCTTGGATTTATCCTGCCTGGGACTCTCTGTGCTTCCTGGACTTGACTATTTCCTTTCCCACATTAGGGAAGTTTTCAACTATAATCTCTTCAAATGTTTTCTCAGTGGGGGGTGGTGGTGGTGGTCATGGTGGTGTGATGAATTGGGAGATTGGGATTGATATATATACACTAATATGTATAAAATAGATAACTAATAAGAACCTGCTGTATACAAAAATAAAAATAATAAAATTCAAACATTCAAAAAATTGTTTTCTCAGTCCCTTCCTTTTTCTCTTCTTCTTCTGGAACCCCTATAATTCGAATGTTGGTGCATTTAATGTTGCGCCAGAGGTTTCTGAGACTGTCCTCAATTCTTTTCATTCTTTTGCCTTTATTCTTCTGTGTGATGGTTATTTCCACTATTTTATCTTCCAGGTCACTTATCCGTTCTTCTGCTTCAGTTATTCTGCTATTGATTCCTTCTAGAGAATTTTTAATTTCATTTATTGTGTTGTTCCTCATTGTTTGTTTGCTCTTTAGTTCTTCTAGGTCCTTGTTAAACGTTCAAGTTATTAAAATAAAAAAATAAAAGGAGAAGAGAGCAACCAAACCAATAAACAAATCCACCAATGATAACAAGCGCTAAAATCTCTACTAAGATAAAAATGAAAATCAGAGACGTGTCAGTCGCAGACAGCAAATCCCAAGTCTACAGTTGCTCCCAAAGTCTACCGCCTCAATTTGGGGTTGATTTGTTGTCTATTCAGGTATTCCACAGATGCAGGGTATATCAAGTTGATTGTGGAGATTTAATCCACTGCTCCTGAAGCTGCTGGGAGAGATTTCCCTTTCTCTTCTTTGTTCGCACAGTTCCTGGGGTTCACCTTTGGATTTGGACCCGCCTCTGCGTGTAGGTCACCCTCAGGCATCTGTTCCCCACCCAGACAGGAGGGGGTTTAAAGCAGCAGCTGATTCGGGGGCTCTGGCTCACTCAGGCCGGGGGGAGGGAGGGGTACGGAGTGCAGGGTGAGTCTGCAGCGACAGAGGCCAGCATGAGGTTGCACCAGCCTGAGGCACGCCATGCGTTCTCCTGGGGGAGTTGTCCCTGGATCCCGGGACCCTGGTAGTGGCGGGCTGCACAGGCTCCCCGGAAGGGGGGTGTGGAGACTGACCTGTGCTCGCACACAGGATTCTTGGTGGCTGCAGCAGCAGCGTTAGCATTTCATGCCCATCTTTGGGGTCTGAGCTGATAGCTGTGGATCCCGCCTGTCCCTAGAGCTCACTTAGCCGGTGCTCTGCCTTCTGTGGGTAGACAGGGAAGGAATCCCCTCTCCTTGTGCACCCTGAAACAATGGTCTCTTGCCTCTTAGGTAGGTCCAGACTTTTTCCTGGACTCCTTCCCGGCTAGCTGTGGTACGCTAACCCCCTTCAGGTTGTGTTCAGGTTGTGTTCACACAGCCAACCCCAGTCCTCTCCCTGGGATCTGACCTCTGAAGCCCGAGCCTCAGCTCCCAGCCCCCGCCCACCCCGGAGGGTGAGCAGACAAGCTTCTCAGGCTGGTGAGTCCTGGTTGGCATGGATCCTCTGTGTGGGTATCTCTCCGCTTTGCCCTCTGTACCCCTGTTGCTGCACTCTACTCTGTGGGCCCAAAGCTCCCCTCCTGCCCAACCTCCATCTCCACCAGTGAAGGGGCTTCCTAGGGTGTAGAAACTTCTCCTCCTTCACAGCTCCCTCCCAGAAGTGCAGGTCCCATCCCTATTCTTTTGCCTCTGTTTTTTCTTTTTTCTTTTGCCCTACCCAGGTACGTGGGGAGTTTCTTGCGTTTTGGGAAGTGTGAGGTCTTCTGCCAGCGTTCAGTAGGTGTTCTGTAGGAGTTGTTCCTCATGTAGATGTATTTCAGGTGTATTTGTGGGAAGGAAGGTGATCTCCACGTCTTACTCTTCCGCCGTCTTGTAGGTCCCCTTCCTATCCATTAACTTTTACTTACTTCTAACCTGTAAAATAGATCATGACAGTTTATGTACACAAACACACACACATACACTCATGCACCTTAAATGTATTTGTTATAATTGCCAGTACTACTGATATGTAGACATACCAGTAGCGGAAAATGCATGGCATCATTCAGGTTATAACTCCTATCAGGTTTAAATTAAGTATAAACTATATTTTGAGCATCTAGAATGAGGTTGTTCACAATTGCTAGCCTGTTTCAAATTAATCGAAGTGTGTTCAGCTACATCTTTTTGGAAAAATGGAAAATATGACATGGTTAATGTGAGTTGGAACTAGATTTCTATTGGCTTGAGAATAACATACTGTAAAATACAAAGACAGCTAAATTGTATAAGGTCATTCTTGGGCTTGTCAGAGTTGCAAAAATGTGATCTGCCTCAATCATAAGTATAAGATAGTATCATAAAATGGGCAACTGAACAAAAGGAGTAACCACATGTATTTGAAAATTTGTTTCCTTTGAAGAAATGTGCTACTTTCCATTCTGCATATTCAAGGTGTCATTTATATTTATATTTATGATCTAAATGATCTTCAGTTTTTTCATATAAAATTATTTGGTTTGTGATATTCATTTTTCTGATGGAAAAACTGAGTCAGAAAAAATTAGATAGAGATGTGAACCAAATCTCCATACACACATGAATAGAGAATGAGTAACGATCTGTAACTTTAGGTAGTGATCTTTAGTTTCTTAATTTCTCCTTACCACTCATTCCTGATTCATTGATGAACTGCTGATTCAAAATACACATTTCATTTACAAGACTGACTTTTATATGCAATCCCTGCAAAACATCACTTGCCCCATGACCAGAAAAACAGTTAAGGCACATGGAATCATCAGTCTCAGGTCATGTTTCTAATATGGTCCTTTGGATGTTGGTGTCATCTGTCTTCTTACCAAAGATTAATCACTGCAGTCTGACCAATCAGGTAAATTGACATCAGCCATGAAAATCAACAATGAGATAAATGGGACTATATTCCATAGTTTCCACATGTGGACACACCTTGTACATAATAAGCTAAATTTCTAATCAATTTTTAAGCAAAAAAATCACTGGTGCTTATGCTAATATATTTCCTTGCTTTGTTAATCAATTATCAAAATTGTGATGTTATTATATAACTCTTATAGCAAGAGACATTGATATAATAAAGTATAGATGTTGTAAAAAAAACCAAAACACAAGAAACAAAAAGCAAAATCAGTGAATCAGGAGGTTTAAAATCAAACCCTGTGTTTAGGCCATGTAGTTTATTATATAGGACAATGTGAGACTTCGGACAGTCACTTAACTTGAGCCTCATGTGACTGTCTATCCTGGCTATTTGGTGGAATTATGAGGTTAGAATGAAAAGGTTTGTGAAAGTTGTCCATAAGCATGTAAGGGCATCACTTATGTATTGTATCATTGCCAAAACACATAGATCAAGGATGCTTTTTTCAAATTCAAAATGATGATTGGCTGATTCCAAACTCAGTGAAAACCAATATGGTGTTCCAAGCTGAATTTGGATTGTAGAATATGGACAGACTGAGAATCACAAGAATGGAGGTAGTGAGAGATGGTCAGGGGAACACATTTGACATGGTTCATCACCATTTCCTGTATGTTACATAAAGCTATCATATGATTTAAAAAAAGGCCACGGGCTTCCCTGGTGGCGCAGTGGTTGGGAGTCCGCCTGCTGATGCGGGGAGCACGGATTCGTGCCCCGGTCCGGGAGGATCCCACATGCCGCGGAGCAGCTGGGCCTGTGAGCCATGGCTGCTGAGCCTGCGCGTCCAGAGCCTGTGCTCCGCGATGGGAGAAGCCGCAGCAGTGAGAGGCCCACGTACCGCAAAAAAATTAAAACAAAAATAAATAAATAAAAAATTTAAAAAGGGCACATTTTAAATTAGTTGTTTTGCTGATTTATAAATTTGTTTTGTTACATCAATAATTTTCACATTCTTATTCATATTCCTATTCATTAATTTTATGAAAAATTTTATTAAAATATTGAAATCCATATTGGGATTAAGATTTACAAATTAATTTCTGGTTTAGAAACTTTAGAATGCCAGTGACACTTGGCATGATAGTTCATCTTAATAACCTTATAATAGAGCTGTCAACATTACAAAAAATAGTCCACATATCTCCAACTCTTGGATTCGCTCAGTGTTAAACTGAGGTCTCAAAATTTTGATTAAGGGAAAAACATTTAGAAGATTTGTAGGCTAAAATTTAATTCTATGATAGAGAAACCATAGTTTACATATTATTACAGTTAACTCAGTTTAATCTGTTCCAATTCTGAGATTCTTGGACATATTTTATGAAAAATTTGGTTGGCTATGCAAACTGTAGTGTTTATTAGGTATTTAGTGCAATCTATAGATTAAAATACAAAAGCAATGTTCAAGTCTATTTATTACAACCCTCCACCATTGACACTAAAAAGCTATTATGAAAAAAATAATTATTATGAAATAGCAGAGCTATTTCACAAACACAAAATAGATACACAATCCTTACTTTGCTTAAAATGATAGAGCACATTTAAACATTAAGCAAGAAGAAAGTCAGAATGGAGATGAAATAAGCACCATCCAAAAAGTCCTATATGAAGAAGTTGTCTAAAAGTGTTTGTGAATTGTGAGTCCATATTTAAAACATTTTGATTATATATCGAAAGGAGGAACATTTCAAATGTATGTTTAATAACTTCTATAAAAAAGAATGTAAATGACTTAAACATCAAACTATTTTAAATTTATAATTACCCGCATATCCTACTTATTTTCATCTTAATTTTAATACTTTAAAGTAATATCATCAATTAATTGCTGTTCAGTACCCTGCAATCACTATTTCTTATAGCTACCTATGTCAATAACTCATCTCAACAGCTATAGAAAATGTTACTGTACTATTCACAGGGTCTGAGAAAGAGATGAATGCAGCTTCTAATTTGTGTCATTATGCCAATATTTACTTAGAATTGTGTTTAATACTCAGCCTCTATGTCACTACTATTTTGTTCATCTCATTTTAATGGTCTTTCAAATCAAAAAATCTGACAACTATACTCTTCAGAGAATTAGGTATTTCACAAAGTAGCAAGCATTTTATCACTGAAAATATTTAAGCAGAATGCAAAACATATATATGTATATATAGATACACTAATTTTATAGCATTTATATAAATTATATATACATATGTGTGTGTATATGTGTATCTATATATACATATATATGTATATATAAAATATGTTTGTATTTTCAGCTCTCTAACCTATACCAGCTTTCCTAGGACCTTCCTACCTATAAACAAGGAAGACTGAAAGAGCAATCATTTTATGTGACAAAACCCTACCCCCAATGGCCATAAATGATTGATCCAGGATGGGTAACTTACCCAAGATGAGTCCTTTGTGTGATAATTGGACTTGGAAGCCACAGAAGCAAGGCAGTCACACTTGAGCCAGGTCTTATAAAACTCAGGAACTGTAAGAAGCTATGTGTTTTGCCATGTGGAGAAAGAATGAAGCCAACAAGCAGTGAAAATCAGAGACAAAGTTATTGAACCCTGGTGGTATTTGAGACAATTTCTTCCTTAGTACCAGTTATAACCCTGCTTTGACTCCCATGAAATTCTACACTATTCTTGTAATAAATTTCCCTATTTTCTTATGCCAGTTTTAGTTGGATGTCTTTCACTTGCAACCAGATATTAAACAGCTATTTATTAGGGATAATATAGAAAGCTGTTTAACTTTAGATGTAAAGCTGAAATTGATGAGTCCTGACATTGCATGAAATTCTAAAAATTTAACCACTGTATGACTATGAACTTGCTAACTAATAAATTTTTGGCAGGTAGAAATTTTTAAGTTCTTATTTTTATTTCCCATAAAATAATATTATTTGTCATAAATAAAAAGGGATTTTTAAAAACTATCCAAGTTCAGTACAGGTTTATAAACAGACATGAGACATGGTTGCTAAGGGGTGACAGAGGGGCAGGATGGGAGAGGCACATACCTAAGTGACATGGATTTAGCAGTGTGCAAGGTTAGAGATCAAGACTCAAAATTTGATTTGTGAAGGTAAATTACTCTGAATATGAAAAAAATGTATAGGTCAGGGTTCCAGATATCAGGATAAAATGAAGAACATGGGTAAATCTGTAGACTATTTGGACGTCCAGAAAAGGGAGGCATTGCTGAGCAGATACACAAAATACATTGTTAGGGTATATGGACAATGGCCCAAACCAATTAGATCCACTCCAAGAAGTCGATTCTTTACCTTCAGTCCTGGGCTGCAATGCAAAGACTTGAAAAAATAAGTGGGAAAGAGATGATGAACCAGCAGTCTGGAGATTAATCTAGAAGAGGTACATGGGTTCACAATAAAGAAGGCAAAGATTGGGGAGCACTCTGTTGAATAAGATTCTCTGCCCAATCACTGGCAGTTTCTACCCTACAGACATCTAGCACATCTTCCTCTAGCCTGAAGTTTGACTGGAAAGATGCTCAGCCTTGTCTAGCCAGTTAAACTCCACTGACTGAAGAGCCTACTTATTAAATCTTGTCCTTTAGGAGAATTTTCCTAACTTTTTGATAAAAGAAAGACTTGCTGGGTTTAACTAGAGTTCTACATAGTGGATCTGTCTTTCTACATATTTTATTTTAGAGTGTCTTATTTCCTGTTATTTATAATTTCTTCATCATTAAAAAAAATTTTTTTAACGGAGATCTGAAATGCAGTGTTAAAGGGACAGTCCTAAAGACAAAACTGGGATCTGCTCTTCCTAGTCACTTTCTAGCTCTCCAGAAGCCCTTCAAGTACCTGAAATTCTTCTTTCCCTTGAAAACAAAGAATAACTTAAGACCAAGTGGTTAAATAACTTAGGTCAAAGGTAGTCAGGATCACAAGGGAAAATGCTGGTCACATTAAGCCAGTAGAATTACAGGCCAGTATTACCTTTCCTGCCTACACGACTGTCTCAAGAGAAGGACTAGAGGAGGATAGTAGTAGATCTGCCTTTTGTTTTAAGGATTAGACAGTATCTCTGGGCTTCCCAATCACTACATGTTATGCAATAATGAAATTATGAGTTGGATTTCATACCCTAGGAAGAATTCCTCAATGAAATGCCAAGGGCTGAAAAACATTTTTTGAGCATATGAGATGTGGAAGGCATTGAGCAAAATCCCCTCTCCAGAGGTAAAAGGACATAGCTAATGAGGTCAGAGGTTTAAATGGAAGAATTGGGTTCAAAATTAGCATTTTTATTTTCCTGTAATGCCTTATAGAATGTCCCTACTATATCTTATTGTCCAAAATACACTTGGATGAGAAGACTGCACAGAATAAAAAATGTGGTCCTTCAATACCTTTCTCTTTTAAAAGAGGAACTGGCAATGTATACTGAATTCTATGGGAAACACAGAAATAAATGCCTAAAGTAAACTAACTTGCTGGTGATTTTGCAGGTATTTTTCAAAGTTTTCATGTGAAAGGACTCTGGAATTCATTTGCTCTGCAATCTCTTTAGGCATGAATACTTCTGACATATCTGTGACAGTGAGACTCAGTGGGAGAAAAATCAATCATGGGAAACAGAGTGAGTTTGTCTTTGATTTCTAACACTTTTCTAACGTATATACTTTAGTCCTCACAAATATTAAAATTTGAGGCAAGTCCTTTGCTTACTTCAGATGTAATCAGCCTTAGGTTAACTCAATTTAAAGGATTATATATTGAAACTGGTTAGTCTATTTTCATCTCCAAAAATACTGAAGGGCCACATATGCTGATCTTGTATTATAGGTATCTAATTGAGATGAGATTTCTGGGTTTTTTTTTATTATGGTTTATGAGAAGAAAAAGACTCAAGGCAAGAATTTACAGTAAAAAGAATAATTCAGGGGGGGACCTTCAAGATGGTGGAGGAGTAAGATGTGGAGATCACCTTCCTCCCCACAAATACATCAAAAATACATCATATGGGGAACAACTCCTACAGAACACCTACTGAATGCTGGAAGAAGACGTCCCACTTCTCAAAAGGCAAGAAACTCTCCATGTACCTGGGTAGGGCAAAAGTAAAAAGAAAAAACAGAGACAAAAGAATAGGGATGGGACCTGCACCTCTGGGAGGGAGCTGTGAAAGAGGAGAAGTTTCCATACACTAGGAAGCGCCTTCACTGGTGAAGACGGGGTTGGGCAGGGGTGAAGTTTTGGACCCATGGAGGAGAGTGCAGCAACAGGGGTGCAGAGGGCAAAGCGGAGAGATTCCCACACAAAGGATCAGTGCCAACCAGCACTCACCAGCCTGAGAGGCTTGTCTGCTCACCCGCCAAGGCGGGTGGGGGCTGGGAGCTGAGGCTCACGCTTCGGAGGTCAGATCCCAGGGAGAGGACTAGGGTTGGCTGTGTGAAAACAGCCTGAAGGGGGCTAGTGTGCCACAGCTAGCTGGGAGTGAGTCCGGGAAAAAGTCTGGACCTGCCAAAGAGGCAAGAGACCATTGTTTCAGGGTTCAGGAGGAGAGGGGATTCCTTCCCCGTGTGCCCACAGAAGGCAGAGCACCGGCTAAGTGAGCTCCAGAGATGGGCGTGAGCCATGGCTATCAGCTCGGACGCCAGAGACAGGCATGAAATGCTAAGGCTACTGCCGCTCTGACCAAGAATCCTGTGTGCAAGCACAAGTCACTACCCACACCCCCCTGGGAGCCTGTGCAGCACGCCACTGCCAGGGTCCTGAGATACAGGGACAACTTCCCCAGGAGAAAACACGGTGTGCCTTAGGCTGTTGCAATGACATGCTGGCTTCTACTGCCACAGGCTGACCCGCATTCCAATTATGACTACCATACCCTTCCTTCTACACAGCCAGAGAGAGAAAGAGAGACCTAATCAGCTGCTGCTTTAATCCTCTGCTGTCTGGGTGGGGAACAAAGATGTGAGGGCGACCTACATGCAGAGGCAGGGCAAAAGCAAAAGCTGAACCCCAGGAGCTGTGCAAAAAAAGAAGAGAAAGGGAAATTTCTCCATGCAGCCTCAGGAGGAGTGGATTAAATCGCCACAACCAACTTGATGTACCCTGCATCTGTGGAATACTTGAGAGACAAGGCATGTTCCCAAAATTGAGAAGATGGATTTTGGGAGCAACTGTAGACTTGGGGTTTACTTACAGTGACTGATTTGTTTCTCAATTTTATGGTTATCTTACTTTAGTTCATGTGCTTTTTTGATTGGTGAATTTGTTTATTGGCTTGGCTGCTCTCTTCTTTTTTTCTCTTCTTTTCTTTACTTTTTTATTTTATTACTTTTTAAATTTTATTTTATTTTACTTTATTTTTTCTTCCTTTTCTTCTGAGCCATGTGGCTTACAGGGTCTTGGTGCTTTGGCCGGGAGTCAGGCCTGAGCCTCAGAGGCAGCAGAGCTGTGTCCAGGACATGGGACCACCGGAGACCTCACGGCCCCACGTAATATCAGTTGACGAGAGCTCTCCCAGAGATCTCCATCTCAGCACTAAGACCCAGCACCACCCAAGAGCAGGAAAACTCAAAGGCTTGATGTCCCATGCCAAACAACTAGAAAGACAGGAATACAACCACAGCCATGAGCAGAGAGGCTGCCTAAAATCATAAGTTCACAGACACCCCAAAACACATCACTGGATGCAGCCCTGCCCACCAGAAAGACAGGATACAGTCCCACCCACGAGAACACAGGCACCAGTTCCCTCCACCAGGAAGCCTACACAAGCCACTGAACCAACCTCACCCACTGGGAGCACACACCAAAAACAACGGGAACTATGAACCTGCAGCCTGCAAAAAGGAGACCCCAAACACAATAAGTTAAACAAAGTGAGAAGACAGAGAACTATGCAGCAGATGAAGGAGCAAAGTAAAAACCCACCAGATCAAACAAATAAAGAGGAAATAGGCAGTCTACCTGAAAAAGAATTCAAAATAATATAGTAAAGATGATCAAAAATCTTAGAAATAAAATGGAGAAAATACACAAAACGATTAACAAGGACCTAGAAGAACTAAAGAACAAACAATGGTGAAGAACACAATAAATGAAATTTAAAATTATTTATAAAGAATCAATAACAGAATAACTGAGGCAGAAGAACGGATAAGTGACCTGGAAGATAAAAGAGTGGAAATAACTGCCGCAGGGCAGAAAAAAGGAAAAAAGAAATGAAAAGAAATGAGGACAGTCTCACAGATCTCTGGGACACCATTAAACACACCAACATTCAAATTATAGGGGTTCCAGAAGAAGATGAGAAAAAGAGAGGGTTTAAGAAAATATTTGAAGAGATTATAGTTGAAAACTTCCCTAACATGGGAAAGGAAATAGTCAATAAAGCCCAGGAAGAAAAGAGAGTCCAATACAGGATAAATCCAAGGAGAAACATGCCAAGACACATATTAATCAAACTATCAAAAATTAAATACAAAGAAAACATATTAAAAGCAGCAAGGGAAAAGCAACAAATAACAAACAATGGAATCCCCATAAGGTTAACAGCTGATCTTTCAGCAGAAACTCTGCAAGCCAGAAGGGAGTAGCAAGACATATTTAAAGTGATCAAAAGGAAAAACCTACAACCAAGATTACTCTACCCAGCAAGGATCTCATTCAGATGCGACAGAGAAATTAAAACTGTTACAAATAAGCAAAAGTTAAGAGAATTCAGCATTTACAACAAATGCTAAGGGAACTTCTCTACGCAGGAAACAAAAGAGAAGGAAAAGACCTACAAAAACAAACCCAAAAGAGCTAAGAAAATGGTAATAGGAACATACATATCGATAATTATCTTACATATAAATGGATGAAATACTCCAACCAAAAGACATAGACTGGATGAATGGATACAGAAACAAGACCCATATATATGCTATGTACAAGAGACCCACTTCAGACCTAGGGACACATACAGACGGAAAGTGAAGGGAGGGAAAAAGATATTCCATGTAAATGGAAATCAAAAGAAAGCTGGAGGAGCAATTCTCATATCAGACAAAATAGACTTTAAAATAAAGACTATTACAAGAGACAAAGAAAGACACTACATAATGATCATGGGATCAATCCAAGATGATATAACAAATGTAAATATTTATACACGCAACACAGGAACACCTGAATACATAAGGTAAATGCTAACAGCCATAAAGGGGAAATCAACAGTAACACAATAATCGTAGGGGAACTTAACACCTCACTTTCACCCAAGGCAAGATCATCCAAAATTAAAATAAATAAGGAAATACAAGCTTTAAATGACACATTAGACCAGATGGACTTAATTGGTATTAATAGGATGTTCCATTCAACAACAACAGAATACACTTTCTACTCAAGTGCTCATGGAACATTCTCCAGGATAGATCATATCCTGGTCACAAATCAAGCCTTGGTAAATTTAAGAAAATTGAAATCATATCAAGTATCTTTTCTGACCACAATGTTATGAGACTAGCTATCAGTTAGAGGTGAAAAAAATAAAAAAACAAACACCTGGATGCTAGAAAATATGCTATTAAATAACAAAGAAATCACCAAAGAAATCAAAGAGGAAATCAAAAATTACCTAGAAACAAATGACATTGAAAACACCATGACCAAAGACCTAAGGGAGGCAGCAAAAGCAGTTCTAAGAGGGAAGTTTATAGCAATACAATCCTCCCTCAAGAAACAAGGAAATCTAAAATAAACAATCTAACCTTACAACTAAAGCAATTAGAGAAAGAAGAAGAACAACAAAAAAATCAACCCGAAGTTAGCCAAAGTAAAAATATCATAAAGATCAGATCAGAAATAAATGAAAAAGAAATGAAGGTAACAATAGCAAAGATCAATAAAACTAAAAGCTGGTTCTTTGAGAAGATAAACAAAATTGATAAACCATCAGCCAGACTCATCAAGAAAAAAGGGAGAAGACTCAAATCAACAGAATTAGAAATGAAAAAGGAGAAGTAACAACTGACACTGCAGAAATACAAAGGATCATGAGAGATTACTACAAGCAACTATATGCCCATAAAATGGACAACCTGGAAGAAATGGATAAATTCTTAGAAAAGCAAAACCTTCCTAGACTGAACCAGGAAGAAATAGAAAGTATAAACAAGCCAATCACAAGCACTGAAAATGAAACTGTGATTAAAAATCTTCCAACAAACAAAAGCCCAGGACCAGATGGCTTCACAGGCGAATTCTATCAAACATTTGGAGAAGAGCTAACACCTATCCTTCTCAAAATCTTCCAAAATATAGCAGGGGGAGGAACACTCCCAAACTCAATCTATAAGGCCACCATCACCCTGATACCAAAACCAGACAAAGATGTCACAAAAAAAGAAAACTACAGACCAATATCACTGATGAACATAGATGCAAAAATCCTCGACAAAATACTAGAAAACAGAATCTAACAGCACATTAAATGGATCATACACCATGATTAAGTGGGGTTTATCCCAGGAATGCAAGGATTCTTCAATATATGCAAAGCAATGAATGTGACACACCATATTAACAAACTGAAAGATAAAAACCATATGATAATCTCAATAGAGGCAGAAAAAGCTTTCAACAAAATTCAACACCCATTTATGATAAAAACTCTCCAGAAAGTAGGCATAGAGGGAACCTACATCAACATAATAAAGGCCATGTATGACAAACCCACAGCCAACATCGTTCTCAATGGTGAAAGACTGAAGCCTTTCTACTAAGATCAGGAACAAGACACGGGTGCCCACTCTCAGCACTACTATTCAACATAGTTTTTGAAGTTTTAACCACAGCAGTAAGAGAAGAAAAAATAAAAGAACCCAAATTACAAAAGAAAAAGTAAAACTGTCACTGTTTGCAGATGACATGATACTATACATAGAGATTCCTAAAGATGTTACCAGAAAACTACTAGAGCTACTGAATGAATTTGCTAAAGTAGCAGGATACAAAATTAATGCACAGTAATCTCTTACATTCCTATACACTAAAGATTGAAAACCTGAAAGAGAAATTAAGGAAACACTCTCATTTAGAACTGCAACAAAAAGAATAATATACCTAGGAATAAACCTACCTAAGAACACAAAAGCCCTGTATGCAGAAAACTATAAGACACTGATGAAAGAAATTAAAGATGATACAAAGAGATGGAGTGATATACCAAGTTCTTCAATTGGAAGAATCAACATCATGAAAATGACAATATTACCCAAAGCAATCTACAGATTCAATGTAATTCCTATCAATCTACCAACGGCATTTTCACAGAATGAGAACAAAAAATTTTACAATTTCTATGGAAACACAAAAGACCCTGAATAGCCAAAGCAATCTTGAGAAAGAAAAACGGAGCTGGAGGAATCAGGCTCCCTAACTTCAGGCTATACTACAAAGCTACAGTAATCAAGACAGTATGGTATTGGCAAAAAAAAAAAAAAAAATATATATATAGATCAATGGAACAGAATAGAAAGCTCAGAGATAAACCCATTTCCATATGGTCACCTTATCTTGATAAAGGAGGCTAGAGTATACAATGGAGAAAAGACAGCCTCTTCAATAAGTGGTGCTGGGAAAACTGGACAGCTACAGGTAAAAGAATGAAATTAGAACACTCCATAATGCCATACAAAAAAATAAACTCAAAATGGATTAAAGACCTAAATGTAAGGCCAGACACACTAAAACTCTTAGAGAAAAACATAGGCAGAACACTCTATGACATAAATCACAGCAAGATCCTTTTTGACCCACCTCCTACAGAAATGGAAATAAAAACAAAAATAAACAAATGGGACCTAATGAAATTTCAAAGCTTTTGCACAGCAAAGGAAACTATAAAGAAGACCAAAAGACAACCCTCAGAATGGGAGAAAATATTTGCAAATGAAGCAACTGACAAAGGATTAATCTTCAACATATACAAGCAGCTCATGCAGCTCCATATCCAAAAAACAACCCAATCCAAAAATGGGTGGAAGACCTAAATAGACATGTCTCCAAAGAGGATATACAGATTGCCAACAAACACATGAAAAGATGCTCAATATCACTAATCATTAGAGAAATGCAAATCAAAACTACAATGAGGTATCACCTCATACAGGTCAGAATGGCCATTATCAAAAAATCTACAAACATTAAATGCTGGAGAGGGTGTGGAGAAAAGGGATCCCTCTTGCACTGTTGGTGAGAATGTAAATTAATAAAGTCACTATGGAGAACAGTATGGATGTTCTTTAAAAAACCAGAAATAGAACTACCATATGACCCAGCAATCCCACTACTGGGCATATACCCTGAGAAAACCATAATTCAAAAAGAGTCATGTACCACAATGTTCACTGCAGCACCATTTACAACAGCCAGGATACAGAAGTAACCTAGGTGTCCATCGACAGATGAATGGATAAAAAAGATGGACTTACATACAGTGGAATATTACTCAGCCATAAAAAGAAATGAAACTGAGTTATTTGTAATGAGGTGGGTGGACCTAGAGTCTGTTATACAGAGTGAAGTAAGTCAGAAAGAGAAAAACAAATACCATATGCTAACACATATATATGGAATCTAAGAAAAAAAAAAAAGGTCATGAGGAGCCTAGGGGTAAGACGGGAATAAAGACACAGACCTACTAGAGCATGGACTTGAGGATATGGGGAGGGGGAAGGGTAAGCTGTGACAAAGTGAGAGCGTGGCATGGACATATATACACTACCAAATGTAAAATAGATAGCTAGTGGGAAGCAGCTGCATAGCACAGGGAGATCAGCTTGGTGCTTTGTGACGACCTAGAGGGGTGGGATAGGGAGGGTGGGAGGTAGGTGCAAGAGGGAGGGGATATGGGGATATATGTATGCATATAGCTGATTCACTTTGCTATACAGTAGAAAGTAACACAACACTGTAAAGGGATCATACTCCAATAAAGCTAGTAAAAAAAAAAAGAATAATTTAAACAAAAACACAAATATTTTTCAGTAGGCACTAACACCTCAGAGAGAAGAGAACTAGATATTCATCTTTCACTGTATTACCATGTTGCTCTTTTTATTATAATGAAAATTAATACTATTTCTAAGGGTGGTAACAAATTATTTAAATGGGGAATTCAATGAAAAAAGTCAGTAAAGACCGAAAAGCAAGGCTATATGGCTTAAAGCTGAAAAGCATGATTCTGGAGCCAGACAGCCTAGGTTCAAAACCCAATTCTATTCACTACTTTTGTGACTTTGAATAAGATACTTAATTCTTTGTGCCTTATTTCACTTCTGAGAAGTAAAGAATAGCAAATGGAGAGAAGGAAAATGGGACTGGGTTGAAAAGGGAACCACAGCCCAAAATAGGAGTAGGACAAGACCTGTTACAAAAAATAGAAAAAGGTTAGGAAAGACTACAGTGGTGCCCTATGTTTTGAAGTTGTATATACCAGAGAATAAGACAAAAAAGTCATAAGATATAGATCCAGAATTTCTAAATTGATTATATAATTCCAATAAAGAGAGATTGGAGTAAGCTGAGACAAATAAGGATGAAGAAAAGCAAGTATTCTAAACAATAGTAGAATAAAACTTCTCTAAATGGAAGAAAGACATGATTAATGAAAGAGCCACATAGTACCAAGAAGATGAATGATAATGTACCACAAATATTCCCATATTTTAGAACATGAAGGTCAAGAGAAAACATAATATCTTTCAGAGAGAAAAAATAATTATACAAATAATAAAACTATTTTTTGACTTTATGCTTCTCATTGTCAACCTGGCAAAAACATAGTGGGGAAAAACATTTCATTTTTTTAAAGAAATAAAACTGAAAAAATGTTTATCTATATTCAGCCAATGAATTATTCAAAAATTAAATTAAAATAATGATATTTACAGACATGCAAAAGTCTCAATTTAACAATTCATAGGTTCTCCCTGAAATAAATGCTGGAGCAAAGGAAAGATTAATTTTGAAGAAGAAACTAGAATTGAAGAAGGAATGTGGGAAATAAACCAGAAACCAATATATCTGTGTCAAATCTAAATAAATATTGAGTTTAAAGTAATAATAATAAACTAGAATTGAAATATTAAATAATATCAATTATCAGACATAGCAGAGAGAGGGAAAGAAATGAAAGGAAGTAAAATGTGTAATGGTTCTTAACATTGTTAGAGGGAGGAAATAGATATTAATTTAAATCTAGATATTGAAGAAATGTTAGGTTTGTGTATTAAAGGTTAAGGGCAACCACTCCAAGAATATAAACATAAATATAATTTCTAAGCCATAGGATAAAAGGGAAAGTAACAATGAAACATAAAACCAACTGAGAATTTTAAAAAGGATAAATGAAACAAGTTGAAAACATCAGAACAAGTAAACACAAACAAGTTGACAAGAACATATCTCCACATATTAATAATCAGAATAACTTAATATTAAATTTAATTTGATATTTATTTTCTATTAAAATATGTAGACAGATTGAAGAAATTTAAATTAATCTATCATTTTATAGCATAAAAAAACTCATGGGGCAATATTAATATTAGGCAAAACTATTCAAGGTAAATCATTTAAAGGGGTTAAAAGACACTTCAAATTTATTGAATATTTTTTAAACCTACAGAAAAGTCAAGTCAT
The DNA here is from genome assembly GCF_011762595.2 of Tursiops truncatus. Taxonomy (NCBI): domain Eukaryota; kingdom Metazoa; phylum Chordata; class Mammalia; order Artiodactyla; family Delphinidae; genus Tursiops; species Tursiops truncatus. Next base: position 10,455,521 of record NC_047055.1, read on the forward strand.
AAATCTTCATCCACATGACATTATAGATTTGAAATAGATATAACAAATGCTAAGAGAACTACAATATGAGAAGTTGAGAAAGAAGTAATCATGGTGGCAGATTTTAATACACCATGCTAAGAAACCAACAATTAAGTATTGAAAACATATAGAGAAATTGAAAAACATAATTATAGTCTTATACTTACAGAGACAAAGAATTTTGTGCTCCCAAAATAGAGTCTACATATTCATTTTAAACAAACATGGAACAGTTACCAAAACTGACCATGTGTTAGGCCACAATTATCTCTCATACTCACTGATCACAATTAAATAAAATTATAAAGTAACACCAGAAAGGTAGTCAAGAGAAATCAACATATTTGAAAATTAAGAATCAAATAAACAACAATTCAATACACATGTATGTATTTAAAGACATGCAATTCTAAATAACTCTAGTTTAAGAAGAAATGAATATTAAAGTTATAAAGTAGTTGAAATGTAAAAATAATGGGACTACAATATTCTGAAAGAGAAGAGATATGGCCAAAGTAGAAGTCGAGATTCCTTACTTAGCTTTAAATGCTTTTGTTAGAAAACAAGAACATATTGAAAATAAATCAACTAAACTTTCAACTAGGCCAAGTTGGAAAATAGTTTTTAAAAAAGCAATCTAAGAGAAGATGACAAAATAGGAAGCACCAGGGATCTGTCTCCCCACCTAGACAACAATTAAACTGGCAGAATATGATATAACTATTTTGGAATTCTGGAGTGAAGTCTTAAAACTTCCAGGGAAAGACTTTGATGGTAAATTGTGGTGAATTTCAGTCAATAACAGCTCTTAGCACAGTAGCAGCTACCCATGCCCTACCCTCAACCCTATGTCTGACAGCTATGTACATGTTCCTGTTTGTGGGAGCCAGGGTGGACAAAAAGAACCCAGTCCTCCAAATATCAGGGGTCTGTGCTCTGATCAAAGATCATTGCTTTGGGCTTCCCTGGTGGCGCAGTGGTTGGGAGTCCGACTGCCGATGCAGGGGACGCGGGTTCATGCCCCGGTCTGGGAAGATCCCACATGCCATGGGGTGGCTGGGCCCGTGAGCCATGGCCGCTGGGCCTGGTCGTCCGGAGCCTGTGCTCTGCAACGGGAGAGGCCACAACAGTGAGAGGCCCGCGTACCGCCCCAAAAAAAAAAAGATCACTGCTTTAGTTGCAGAGGTGCAGATAAGAAGAAAGGTGGCCATTGTTCTTGCACTTCCCCCGACTATTGCAAGCTCCTCCTCCTCTGGCAGAAGTGACTTCCAGGGGGTTTAAAGGGCTAACACTCTTCCCACCTCCCTTCATTTTTCTCTTTTCTCCCTTTTGGGAGCCATACATTAAAGACTAGGACATTCAAAAGCAACTGTATAAATGGGAAAAATTAGAAAGTGACTGTGCATGCCCAGGGAAAGGTACAAGCTCAGAAAAGACCTAGGAAGAATTTATGTTTATACCTGAGGCTAAGCTTTGGCACAGAGACAGCCTGTAACAATGAAAAACAAAACAAAACAAAACAATAAAACAGCAAACTCTGGGGAAAATGGAGAATCTGATTTCCAGATTTACCACATTATTAGATATAAATGCCCATTTTTTTAAACATAAAATCATGAGGCATACAAAGAAACAGGAAAGAATGGCCCATACAAAGGAAAACAATAAATCAACAAAATCTGTCCCTGAAAAAGACCTAATGTCAGATCTACTAGACAAAGACTTTAAAATGACCATCTTAAAGATGCTCAAAGAACTAACTAAGGAAGATGTGGAGAAAGTCAAGAAAAGTATGTATGAATAAAATCAAAATGTCAATAAAGAGATAGAAAACCTAAAATGAAACCAGAAAGAAATTCCAGAGCTAAAATGTATAATAACTGAAATGAAATTTTAAATAGAGGGATTCAAAAGAAGATTTGAGCAGATAGAAGAAAGAGTCAGCAAACTTGAAGATAACACAATGGAAATTATTGAGTCTGAGGAACAAAAAGAAGAAAGATTGAAGAAAAGTGAACAGAGCCTAAGGGATCCATGGGGCAACATCTAGTGGACTAACATACACAGTATGGGGGTTCTTTAAGGAGAAGAGAGGGAGAAAAGGGGCAGAGAGAATATCGAAGAAATAATGGCTGAAAATATCACAAATTTGATGAAACACATGAATATAAACATCCAAGAAGCTTAATGAGCTCCAAGTAACAAAATTCTAAGAGACACACACAGAGACACATTATACTCAAACTTTCAAAAGATAAAGACAGAGAATCTTGGAAGCAGCAAGAGAGGAGCAACTTGTCATATACAACAGCGGTCCCTAACTTTTTGACACCAGGGACCAGTATCGTGGAAGACCAGAGGGGAATGGTTCAGATGGTAATGTGAGTGATGGGGGTGGATGGCTCAGGTGGTAATGTGAGTGATGGGGGTGGATGGTTCAGGTGGTAATGCAAGCGATGGTTCAGGCAGTAATGTGAGCGATGGTTCAGGTGGTAATGTGAGCAATGGTTCAGGCAGTAATGCAAGCAGTGGGGGGGATGGTTCAGGTGGTAATGCAAGCGATGGTTCAGGCAGTAATGCCAGCAATGGTTCAGGTGGTAACGTGAGTGATGGGGAGTGGCAGATGAGGCTTTGTTTGCGTGCCCGCCACTCACCTCCTGCTGTGCAGCCCAGTTCCTAACAGGCCATGGACTGGTACCAGCCCGCGGCCTGGGGGTTGGGGACTTCTGATATACAACTTATCCTCAATAAGTTTAGCAGCAGCTTTGCCGTTAGAAACTTTGGAGGCCAGAAGGCTGTGCACCAATATATACAAAGTGCTAAAAGAAAAAAAACCTGTCAACCAAGATGCCTATATCTGTCAAAAATGTCCGAGTGAGAGAGAAAATAATACTTTCCCAGATAAACAAAAGCTGAAGAAGTTCATTAGCACTAGACCTGTCCTACTAGAAATACTCAAGTCTTGCAGGGTAAAATGAAAGGATACCAGACAGTAACTTGAGCCATATGAAGAAATAAAGATTTCAATAAAGGTAAATACTTGGGCATTATAAATACCAGTATTATTGTAACAATGGTTCATAACTGCCCTTTTTGTTTTCTACATGATTTAAGGATTGATATATTTTTAAATTATTAATCAATTATTATTTTTGTAACTTTGATTTGTAAATTCACCTTTTGTTTTCTACATAATTTAAAAAACTAATGCCTTTAAAAGAATTACTAGTTTATGCATAAAGATGTAATTTTGTGACATCAAGAACTAAAATGTGGGAGGACAGAGCTGTAAAGCACCAGAGTTTTTGTATGTTATTTAAGTTAAGCTATTGTATGTTATTTAAGTTCATAAATTTATATGAGTGATATAACTTTAGGATGTTAAATGTAATTCCTATTATAACTACAAAAAATAGCTGTAGAAAATAAAAGTAAATGATAAAGGAACTTAAAGATTTCACTACAAAATAATTAAACACAAAATAAGACAGCAGTGCAGGAAATGAGGGACTAAAAAGTTATAAGGCATATAAAAAACAAATAATAAAATGATAGAAGTAAGTCCCATGTTATCAGTAATTATTTTAAATGTAAATGGATTGAACTCTCCAGTCAAAAGACAGAGATTGGCAAAATGGATAATGACATATTATCCAACTATATGCTGTCTAGAAGAGACTCACTTTAGATCCAAAGACACAAATAGATGGAAGTGAAAGAATGGAAAAGATATTCTATGCAAATAGTAATCAAAAGAGAGCAGGTGTATCTTTATTAATATCAAACAAAATAGACTTTAAATCAAAAAGTTTACAAAAGACAAAGAATGACATTATATATTAATAAAAGTTTCAATACAGGAAGAAGATATAACAATTATAAACATGTACACACCTTTTCACAGATCAGCAAAGTATATGAAGCAAAAACTGGTATAAATGAAGGAAGAAATAGTGGTAAAATAATGGTTGGAGACTTCAATACACCACTCTCCGTAACACATAGAACAACCAGACAGAAAAAAATTAACAAAATAGAGGCTTAACACAATAAGCCCACAAAATGTAACAGACATATAAAGAACACTCTACCCAACAACAACAGCATACACATTCTTCTCAATTACACATGGGACATTTTCCAGGATAGACCATATGTTAGGCCACAAGTTTAATCTCAATAGATTTTAAAAGATAAATATCAAACAAAGTATATTTTCTGACTATAGAAAATTTCTGATGCAGTTAAAAATTAACAGCAGACATAAAACTGGAAAATTAACACATTTGTGAAAATTAAAAACCATACTCTTAAATAATCAATATACCAAAGAAGAAATCACAAAGGAAATTAGGAAATACTTAGAGATTAATGAAAATGAAACACAACATACCAAAACTTATGTGGTGTAGTGAAAGCAGTGTTAAGGTGGAAATTTATAGTTATAAGTGCTTACATTAAAAAATAAGAAAGATCTCATATGAACAACCTAAATTTACAGCTTAAGGAACTGCAAATATAAGAATAAACTAAACCCAAAACTCAGAGAATGCAGAAAATAATAAAGATTAGAGCAGAGATAAACAAAATAGAGGATAGTAAAAAGTAGAGACAATCAGTGAAACGAAGAGTTGGTTCTTTTAAAAGATCAAGAAAATTGACAAATCTTTAGCTTAGATGGACTAGGAAAAAAAGAGAAAATACTCAAATAACTAAAATTAGAAATGAAACTAAGGCCATTACTATCAATTCAATAGTTGATACCATCTCATGCACATTACGATGGCTACTATAAAAAAAACAGAAAATATATGTGGAAAAATTGGAACTCTTATGCACTACTGTGGGAATACAAAATGGTGTAGACTCTGTGTAACTTATGGGCAGTATTCAGTTCTGTGTGGTTGTAGGACTGACGTTCCTGCTTCCTTCTTGCTGTCAGCTGGAATCCTCACTCAGCTCCTTATCACCACTTGTATTCCTTATCACCACTTGTATTCCTTATCACATTACCCCTTCCATTCTTAAAGCAAGCAATAGTGCATTGAGTCCTTCTCACAGTTTAGATACCTCTGACGTTTCTGTCTGCCATATTTTACTCTAGCCGGAAAAAAGTTTTCTGCTTTTAAGTGCTAATGCTGGTTAGACTGAGTCCACAAGAATAATCCAGACTAATCTCCCTATTTTAATGCATCTTACCATAACTGCATCTGTAAAATCTCTTGTGCCATATATGGTAACATATTTATAGATTCCACAGCTTAGGGAGGCATTCTGCCTACCGCACTACCTCATAAGATTGTTGTAGGAGTTAAATGAGATAACATAGATTAAATGCTTAATACAAGCTATTCAATGAAGGGAAGCTATTGCTGTACACTGCTTTTTTTTTTTTTTGTATTTTGCAGTTTTTGGAGTCTGTGCTTTGTACTATAGTACTGCTTCTCTTATATGCATTTATTCCTATCAGACTGCTTTATCTGAGTAATAAAATCCTCCTTCTGTTGCACTCATCACACTTACATCAGATTCCCCTTTCATATTCAGATGGCAAAATCTGTGATCAGCTGGCATCTGAGGTTTCTACTTCTCAAAAGCATTATACCCCAAAATTTCCACTGTTGTGTTATGATAGGAAGAAATTGGAAACAACCACAAAATATCTAAAACTATAGGTATGGCTAAATAACTGACATACAATATGGCATTTGCAGCCCATCAAATTAGACTCATGAAGACTTTAATGACATGAGAAATAATTTAACACAATGTTATCTGAAAAATCACGAAACTATGTAAGTATATAACTATATATATTATATATAATATATATATTATAAAATATATATATATTAGAAGGTCAACAGTTGTGTGTGTGTGTAATAATATATGCATAAAGAAAAACCTGGAAATAAATGTTTAAAATGCAGTTAATGCAATGATTATCTTTGCAGTAGAATTATTGGTAATTTTTCTTCATATATTTTTTTTGCCTTCTGCAACTTACTACAAGGCACATATTTTATCCTAAAAACCAATTGATGCATACAATGTAAATGCATTATGCAAAATGAAAAAAGCCAAATATGAAACACTCTATGTTGCAGGATTCCATTCATATGACATTCTGGAAAATTTGGACTTATTAGGGACACAGACCTATCAGTGACTGACAGGGACTGGGTGTGAAGAGAGACGATTGACAACAAAGAGATATGGAGAAAGTTTTTGATGTGATGGGAATGTTCTAAAAGTGGATTGTTCCTTTTTATGGCTAATGTTCCATTGTATATATGTACTACATCTTCTTTATCCATTCCTCTGTTAATGGACATTTAGGTTGATTTCATGTCCTGGCTATTGTAAATAGCGCTGCAATGAACATTGAGGAGCATGTGTCTTTTTGAATTATGGTTTTCTCTGGGTATATGCCCAGTAGTTCTATTTTTAGTTTTTTCAGGAACCTCCACACTGTTCTCCATAGTGAATATTACTCAGACATATAAAAGGAACGAAATTGGGTCATTTGTAGAGATGTGGATGGACATATAGTCTATCATACAGAGTGAAGTAAGTCAGAAAGAGGAAAACAAATATCATATATTAATGCATATATGTGGAATCCAGAAAAATGGTATAGATAAACTTACTGGCAAAGCAGAAATAGAGACACAAATGTAGAGAACAAACATATGGACACAAGCGGGGGAAGGAGGAGTGGAGTGAATTGGGAGATGGGGATTGACATATATACACTACTGATATTATGTATAAAATAGATAACTAATGAGAACCTACTGTATAGCACAGGGAACTCTACTCAGTGCTCTGCAGTGACCTAAATGGGAAGGAAATCCAAAAAAGAGGGGATATATGTATGTGTATAGCTGATTCACTTAGCTGTACAGTAGAAACTAGCACAACGTTGTAAAGCAACTATACCCCAATAAAAACTTAATAAATAAAAGTGGATTGCATAATCCTTAAAATTCATAGAACTGTACACCTTGAAAAGGTGAATTTTACTTGATGTACATTATAATTCAATAAATTCAACCTTAAAACTATTGTTTTGCTTTGTTTTAACAGCCCAAATGTAGCAGCATGCTTAAATGCCAAAAGAATATAATATCCCTACTTATAGTTTATAAATGCTATTGTTTATTTGGCTCCTCAAGCCTGCAAAACTATTTTAGAACTTTTTCATTAATAAACTTGGTTAAAGCCAAGCAACAGATCAGCCGTACAGCCAACAGAAGAAACAGTGGCTTAGAAGAAAAATGTTAACTGAAAAATGTTACACCTGAAACTAAAACAATATTGTAAATCAACTATACTCCAATATAAAATAAAAATTAAACTAAAGAAAATGATGTTACCCCTAGGCAGTGGCTTTAAAAGACTTGCTTTAACCTTATCTTCTGTTTGGTGTTGGATTTTGCTTATGGCTATTCTTTGTCTCCTTACTACATCATCACCTCTATTCTCTCACCTCTTTTTTTAAAAAATATTTTAAACATCCTTCATTAAGTCACCCATTCTATGTGGCTGTTTGCCACATTGCACTTTATGGGCTCTAGTTAGCAATAATGTATTGTATACTTAAAAATTTGTTGAGAGTAGATTTCAGGCTTAATGTTCTTACCACACACACACAAAAAGCAGACACAAGGAAACTTTTGGAAGTGATGGACATATCTATTACCTTGTTTGTGGTTATGGTATCACAGGTATTTTGCATATGTCCAAATTCATCAAATTGCATACATTAAACATGTGCAATTAATCATACCTCAATAAAGTTGTGAAAAAGAAAGCTATTATATTAATATAACAGATTCAAAGAATACACATTTAGAGTCCCTGGAGTAAGATTTATCTGTCAACATTTTATCCCCCTGCATAAAGCAACAAACTACAAAGAGAGCAATTCAGAATGTGTGTTATTAGAGTTTTCATCACATTGAGTTAGGAATCAACACTTAGTCTGCTAATAGGAAGTCAAAGGTTTTCTACACTGACATCCCTATTGCTTGTCACCACTATTATTCCAATGACTGGATCCAATCCCTCCTCTTTGCTGTATTAGGTGCATGGTAACCTGCAAGGTATTCAATTTCTCACCATCTGGAGCTAGCAGTCTTTACTGTTCACTGGTAGACTAGCAAGCATTGAAAGGATAATATCCTAATTAAGAAAAGTAGAAAATGGATGTGTCCTGTATTTATTATACAACAATCCAGAGCACTGCATGAGGGGTAAACTGTTCATATGTTTCTCATAAGATTTGTTAATTAAGAAGATGGTAGGGGAAGAGATAAATGACCCTCATATTACAATGCAAATTAAAACTCCAACCTACTGCTAGCATTCATTAGCTAGCTTCCTAATTTACCATTGCTTTCCCCCAAAATGGAAACATTACATATATTCCTAATGTCTTAAATTTCTTTTAATGATGAATTTCATATTTAGGCCTAAAATCTATATACAGAACTAATTTTTTATCACAAAACTGGATTTTAATGCTTGGCTGATAATACAAAGTTTTAAAAGAGTGCTTAACAAAGCCAGAGTCTTTTTTCAAGTCAGGATGAATGCACCCATTTGTATTCTCCTGTGCACAATTCACTGGACTTCTTTTGGAAAAGGTCAAGGATAAATATTCTTCAATGCTTCCATTAAACAGTCAATAACCATAGTAACAGTGTATGGTTTGATTTTTACTTATATTTCTGAACTTTTCTCTTAAAAATAAAATGGTATTCAAATGAGGTTGCAAGTGGGAAACACATATGCTTTTTATACACTGTTCATATAGATATATTAACAGAAAGATATAATATACCTCCTAATGCATTACATTTAGTGGTGCCTATTGTCAAAACATATTCTAACTTAAATCAACTATCTCCTCACTTGAGAATGCAGGGACACAGCCTTTTTCTAAACTCACAGAATATTAGCTATTTCCCTTTTATAAATACATGCCAAAAAAAAAAAAAGACAGACAAGATAGATTAAAATGTGCCTTAGCTCTAAACACATGATGTTGAAGTGGGAAAAGAACTTATAGATCATTGAATCCTACATAGTTATTTTTATAGAATAGGAAAATGGCCAGTACCTATGACTGAGGCAAATGGTTACCTTATTTCAAAAAAGAAAGAGACATAAAGAGAGTAATGAGCTGCAGCTCAATATCAAAAAAACAAACAACCCAATAAAATAAATGGGCAGACAATCTAAATAGACATTTCTCCAAAGAAGACATACAGATGGCCAAGAGGCACATGAAAAGATGCTTAACATCACTAATTATTAGAGAAAGGCAAATCAAAACTACAATGAGGTATCACCTCACACCAGTCAGAATGGCCATCATCAAAAAATCTACAAACAATAAATGCCGGAGAGGGTGTGGAGAAAAGGGAACCCTCCTGCACTGTTGGTGGGAATGTAAATTGGTACAGCCACTATGGAGAACAGTATGGAGGTTCCTTAAAAAACTAAAAAAACTAGAGCTACCATATGATCCTGCAATCCCACTCCTGGGCATATATCCAGAGAAAACCATGATTTGAAAAGATACATGCACCCCATTGTTCATTGCAGCACTATTTACAATAGTCAGGACATGGAAGCAACCTAAGTGTCCATTGACAGAGGAATGGATAAAGAATATATGGTACATTTATACAATGGACTATTAATCAGCCATGAAAAAGAAAAAATAATGTCATTTGCGGCAACATGGATGGACCTAGAGATTGTCATACTGAATGAAGTAAGTCAGACAGAGAAAGACAAATATCATATGATATCATTTGTATGTGGAATCTAAAAGAAGGGTACAAATGAACTTATGTACAAAACAGAAGTAGAATCATGGAAGTAGAAAACAGACTTACGGTTACTGGGGGTGAAATGGGGGGGAGGGATAAATTGGGAGATTGGGATTGACACATCCACACTACTATATATAAAATAGATAACTAATAAGGACCTATTGTATAGCAAAAGGAACTCTTCTCAATACTCTGTAATGACATGTATGGGAAAAGAATCTAATAAAGAGTGGATATATGTGCATGTATAACTGATTTACTTTGCTGTACACCTGAAACTAACACTACATTTTAAATCAACTATACTCCAATAAAAATTTTTTAAAAATAAAGAGAGTAATGAACAAGTCATGCACACTTGTTGATTATTTCACATTTTAGATCATGTTAATGATACAAAATAGGAAACAGAAAAAGCCCAATAAAATGAAGGGGCCCTACACTATTAGAACATCAAAGACGCTGGAGTGGGCCCTTATAAAAAAAGATGTCACTTAGAAGTCCTTGTACAAAGCAGCTGGTTCCATTAATCAATATTTTTAATGGTTACTGAAGCCCCTTCTAAACTATCAGTTGAGACGATTAGCACGTGTGGGGAATATTTTCATTGAGGTCAAGTGTTTTTTCTTCCTCCTCTTCAGTCCCAATATGAAGCTAAAACATTGCTAGAGGTGAAGTCTGAGAATTCAAAATACAAGAGTTTAATTTGTAGAGCTAGCAAACAAGACTTCCAAAATACCTGAAAAATCTTTTGGTTCTGAGAAAGCATTTTGTCAGATCAGATGAGATGTAGAACATATGAAAAGGACTACAAGAACCTGCAGTACCAATAAAGGCAGGCTGACAGTTCTCAGATTCAAAACCTTTGTCATTTTAAGAAAAAAAAGTCTTAGACTAAACTGAATCCACCTGGCAGAGAATAGTTATTCTATAGAGCCACTTTCTTAAAAATTAAACAATCTACCCATGACTTTTTTTTAAAACTACGCTACCTGTCAGCATGGATAAAAGCTCCAATTTTTCAGTACCCAAAGCCCATGCTTGGCCATGGGTGAAATCAATTTAAGAGTTTTCAGTAACTGGGAGTTGCCTCTCATAAAGTCTTCATAGAGCATGCAGAAAGCCTGTTTTTCCGGGTTCCAAAATGGTGACCTGGTTCAACTGATAGCTATTACTAAAGCCATGATACTCAAAATAAAATGTTTTTAATTGATTTTCAAAGCAATTAAACAGTGACTTCTGGAGCCACTCCTTGTGAGCAGGATCCAGAATGTTCTTCTCACTTTCACCAATGTAACAGTAATTAAGAAGAACAAAGGCACAATACACAGTGAGTTCTAAGAGAACATACAAAGTGGGCAGAAGTTTCAGTCTTCAAGTGTGAGCTAGTCAACCTATGGTATTTAACTTCTCAACATCATTTTCTGAAATTCCATTCTACCTTACAGAGTTTTGGCAGAAAGCCAAACCCTATATTGAGACTACATTACAAACTTGCCAGTTATCTTTACTTAATGCTTTCCATATGCAAAGATTCTGTGTTGAGACTACATTCTCAATTAAACAGTTTTCTGGAAGAAGGAAGTATTGCCACAAGTATATTCTAAACAATTATTTTAAAATATGTCATTATAAATCAAAAAGAGTTTGTGTATTGAAAGTAGCTTATCACCAAAAACTCTTCCTCCTGAAAATGTTGCACAACAGGCATATGATGGGGGGTTGGGGTATAAACATTGTGGGGTGGTGAAAAGAACCCTGGGCTCAGATCTCAGAGTTCTGAGGAAGGCTGAGTTCTGTGGATACTTTCTCTGTAACCCTGGACAAGTCACTTCCCCTTTCTGAACTGCAGATTATTGATTTGAGAAATGTTGGAGTTAAGCTATCTTTGAAGGTAGTGATTGTCAAATTTTAATTTACATGAGATCACCCAAGAAGCTTGTTAAACATACAGGTCCTTCAGCCCCATATCTAGAGATTGCTTTAGTTGAGCTGGACAGTGACCCCAGAATCTGGATCATAAGAAGAGGCCATCTGAAGCAGATGTGCTCAGACTGCATTTTGAAAAACAACGTACTAAAATGTTTTCTTGATTAAAAGTTCCATAACTCTATGAGGGACAGGTAAGAAGTAATGACCCTTGAAGAAGGTAGAAAAGAAAGTTATTTTAATTTATTGTACTCTGTCATAAGTAGCTGGGGAGAAGCAAGCTTGTACAATGTGCACTTATCTGCAAGACCAAATGCTAATGACAATAGACAATGTATTTACACAACAATCTCCTGATGAATTAAACTGCCACTGCCTTTTTGTCATTGCAGAAAGCTAAAATAAATGGATCTATAGACAGTCAATTCATTGGCCTATGTCATAGCCTAAGATGAAATATCATGTCCTTTGTATGTGAGTATGATACTACACTGCACTCACACCGTCCATGTTTTTGAGGGATTTAAGTTACTTAGTAGGAGGTTTGATGACTCCTTCTCTTCATGGGCTCCTTGGTGACCAGTGGGAAAATTTGGAGAAGCTCCTGGGCAACGTTAGTGGTACTTCCCATGACCACAGAACAAAATGGAAATATCTAACCAGGGAGCTTGTTCTCAATAGCTCTACACATGGTGGTGTTAATATTGACTCGGCATATGCAGATGACAGTCACTCTGGAAAGTATCCTTGTTGATCTATGAAAGAGACCAAGGGAATGCTTTAATGTCTACACTCACTAAGGGAAGGAGGACTCACATCGTTTTACAGCATGACCTTTATCTGAGTTAAAACAAATCTGATCTTCCTACTTTAATGCCTTTGCTGTCTTCCTCTCCACTTTACCATTTGTGTAAACCCATCTTCTCATAGAAGGTCCAGCTGCTGGAGATTCTACTTCAACAAGTATGACCAACCTCTCCTTTATATAAACTTCCTTCATATAAACAACACTGAGGTTGCACTTCCAGGAGGTACTTTATCTGTAGAAGACTTTGATGCTGCAACTCTGGCTATTTGTTTGTTGTTTTAAGTTTTTTTAATATTAATGATACTATAGTTATAACTTTGTGTAAGTAAGTGTTATTTATGTTTCATTTCCTTCCCTAGATTCTGAGCTCACTAATGGCAGGATTTATTCTGTTTTCTTTGTCATATCTTCAATATCTTGCTTAGAATCTAGATTATAATAGGTACTTAGCAAATGTGTTTTTAAGAAATAAATTATGAATGAATGATGGATTAAGTGAATCCAAGTATCAAAGGTAGAAATCGTCCCAGAATTTTACTTTGGTTAAAAGTTACCATTGTAGGGACTTCCCTGGTGGCCCAGTGGTTAAGAATCTGTCTTGCAATGCAGGGGATGCCGGTTCGATCCCTGGTCGGGGAGTTAAGATCCCACATGCTACGGGGCAACTAAGGCCACGCGCTTCAACTAGAGAGCCCGTGTGCCGCAAATACAGAGCCCATGCACTCTGGAGCCCACGGGCCGCAACTAGAGAGAAGCCCGCACGCTGCAACAAAAGATCCCATGTGGGGCTTCCCTGGTAGTGCAGTGGTTGGGAGTCCGCCTGCCAATGCAGGCGACACAGGTTCGTGCCCCAGTCCGGGAAGATCCCACATGCCGCGGAGCGGCTGGGCCCGTGAGCCATGGCCGCTGAGCCTACGCGTCCGGAGCCTGTGCTCCACAATGGGAGAGGCCACAACAGTGAGAGGCCTGCGTACCACACACACACAAAAAAGGATCCCATGTTCTGCAACTAAGACCCGACACAGCCAAAAAATAAATTAATAAATTAAAAAAAAAACTTACCATTGTGAGCATAAGATTTGTCCACTTAGTCACATGGGATGAAAATCCAGTTCAGACATGAGGCTGGCATGAAGTAAGCATGCCCCTGGTGAAAAAAGACCAGGGAATGACTTCCCCTCAGGACTGAGTGCTGAAGAGGACTTATGATATCAAATGCAAATATGAGAATATTCTCCAAAGTTAACTGAGCAAGTTGCAGGCAAAACAATTTAACTTTCATTTGACTGCTCTTCAGACTCACTCCGGAGTGACAGTTCTGTTGCATGTTGTGAAGCCTGCAGTGAAAATGCCTACAATTGTCCTGCTTCTGGAGGGGGTAAAAGTTAATTCACTTGAGACCCATTTAACTGCCACACAGGTAAACGTTTGACAGCACGGTGCTGGCAAAGCACTTCAAGTACACTACTTAATTTCCCCCAAACTTGGAAGAGAACTATTTTGATGCCCAGGGACACTTTTGTGGTTGGTAAACAAGAAAATGTTCAAGTATTGTTGTTGCATACATATTAAACATTAATCTCACCAGGAATGGTACAGAGTGGATGTGTTTAGTTTTCTTTGCCAAATAATAAATCAAAAGTATTATGAAGGAACTATAACAAAAAGAAAAATATCCCACCAGTAAGGCATAATTTTTTCATTTATAAGTTTTGTTTAATGAAAAAAAAATTGGATGTCTCAATTTCTCTCCTCTACACACACACACACACACACACACACACACACTCAAAAAAGGGAAGATTTTGGAAACATATAAGACCAAAAATAAAGTTGGAGAGATTGGCTTACAATTTACAATCCAGATTGTCAGTTCTGAAAGAGATTAAAAAATGAAATGTCAATCATCTAACATTTGGAATAAATTTATGAACATAAAACCTGGAAGTTATTCAAAAGTATGCCCTTTAGGCATTATAGATTTGAAAAATGTTTTTCATGTCTGGACTGGAGCTTTTCATAATCTTGTTATTTTACAAAAACAGTTAAATCAGAGATGAAATAGATGAACTATAACTTACTGATGTTCTAATTTAGATGTGAACACATACCATATATATGTATGCATGGATATATATATACATATATATATTCACACACATATTTTTATACAAACTTCACCAAATTATAGAATTTTTTGTTAATGCTGTTAGTCTAAATGAGAAGATCCATCATTTTCTCCTTTTACCACTAAATATGGTAGGTAAAAACGTTATAACTCAGAAGGTGTGGGCCTAGCACACTGCTAAAGCCTAAGCAAATTATTCCCTGAAGTTAGTCATTAGTAGAAAGTAGCTTCAGACCTCTGCTAAAATAAATTCAATGAAACTTCAATTTTATGAGTTTTATATTTAATATTAAGGACTTGTTTGATTAACAAGACTGGGACATCTATTAGGAAAAATAACCAGGAGCCTCAGGGAAAATTATAAGCCTGAAGATCTGGACCAGTGATAATTAGGAAATTCAAATGAGCCTCCAGCCCTAGGTTAGATTGGGTTGCTCCAAAACTTTAATCACTGCCTTTCTATTCATCTCTGTACTGGTCGTTTTCAATGAATGGAAAATAAATTTTGGTGCATGTATTTGCAAATTATTGAGGGCACTATCCTACTTAGACACAATAAGATATGCATTTGTGTGTTATATAAGGATTAACATTTGGATTTACTGTAAGGCAATAGGTTACTGTACTCCTACTGCTTCATCCTAAATAATATAAAGAATATACAGTCACTGTTTACTGTGCACCTAAAAAGTATCTGAGGTAGGAGCTGAGAGGTGGCTGGTGGGATTAATGAGTAAGTCAGCAGTTTTATGTACATACATATTATATATACAGACAATAAGATAACATAATAATACATATAGTAATATCATACTTAATATAATAATATCATATATATCATACTTAATATAATAATTATTGAGTATCTGCTATGTGTCAAGCACTGTAATAGACACAGCAGATTCAGTAGTAAGGAAAACTGACACACTGACAGATACTTTGCCCTCACAGAGTTTGCCATATAACAAGGAGAATGGATGTTAAATTCAGTATTAGAGAGGAGTTAGCCAAAGGAGAAGGAAAGCTTTCAGGAAGGAAGTATTATTTGAGGTGTTTATGAATTATACATATCTTTTAACTCTCATAAACATCAATGTGCTGTTTTTTATACAAAATCCTGCTCTTGACTCATAAGTACAAATAGGGTACACATAGGAATTGCTTTCCTACAGCTAAGATAGATCCAACATTGAACTACCACCCACCCTCAGCTAATCACTTACATAGACACATATTTACCGAGTGACTGGACTAAATTAGGGTACAGCACAGTGTGAAGCCAATTAGTTTAACTAGAAATTAAGCCAGCAACTTGTGCCCCTTTGGTTCACTTTGAGTTAATTACCAGATAGCTGAGTATGTGGTCAAACTGGCATACCAGGTATTAGTGAATTTCCATGCATTATCACTTTTCCAGTCTCTAAACAAACCTGAAAAGTAAGCAAAGCAGGTGCTATTAGTCCCATTTTACAGATAAGGACAAAGAGACTCAGAGTAAATAGTCCCTCTGAAGTCACAACACATACAAGGTCATATTCAAAGCTCAAAGCACAAGTCTCCTGTCTCTGAACACTGCCCCCTCAGCTGACTCAGATTACCACATTACTATGCATATACTTTGCAACATTACATAAAAGAAAATTGCTCGTTTCTGTGCACTTTAAGCCTTTTAGTTGTGTTCTATCAAAGTCATTATAAGATTGATTCAATTCAAAAATAAAATTGCATTAAAATTCATAAATGAGATATTTACTTGGTGGTAGTCATGACTCAGCAAGTAGTCATGCAATACACACTTGTCAGAGATATTATTCACTAGGTAATAATGAAGTGATGTTTCCTTGGATAAAATTTTACTCTCAGGTCTACAGTGTAAATGCCAGTTTGAATCTTCTTTTCTGCTTGCTACTCTAGAGAAAAAATACCTATATATTTAAATAACAAAAATAGTAGCCTTTTTATTATGTAAGTTTATATTCCAAATAATTGTAGTAGACAGTCAATTTGCATATATCCCCACTGAAATTTGCAGATAGGTAACTGAAAACATCTAGTCAGCAAATATATATAATATCTATGTCTATAACATCAAATATCTCCAAAACAGAAGACCAAACAAGAATAGGTATACAACAAAGAAAGAAGAACCACATGCATAGTAGCAGCTCATTGAAGAATGTCATTTCATGACATTGGTCTTGGCAATAATTTCACGGATATGACACCAAAAGCACAGGCAACAAAAACCAAAACTGTGGGACTATATCAGACTGAAAAGCTTCTGCACAGCAAAGGATACAATCCACAGAGTGAAAAGGCAACCTACAGAATGGGAGAAAATATTTGAAAACCATATATCTGATGAGGGGTTAATCTCAAACATATATAAGGAACTCATACAACTCAATAAAAAAAACTAATACCTCGATTTAAGAAAATGGGCTAAAGACTTGAATAGACATCTCTCCAAGTAAGATAGGCAAATGGGCAACAGTTATATGAAAAAAATGCTCATTGACACTAATCATCAGAGAAATGCAAATCGAAACTACAAGGTATCACCTCACACTTGTTAGGACGGCCATTATAAAAAGAAAATTATTCAAACCAGAAAATAACACATATTGGCAGGATGTGGAGAAATTGGAACACTTGCCACCATTGGTAGTAATGCAAGATGGTGCAGCTGCTGTGGAAAACAGTATGGATATCCCTGAAAAAAATTTAAAAAGGAACTACCATATTATCCAGCAATCCCAATTCTGGGTCTATATCCAAAAGAACTCAAATCAGTATCTTGAAGAGATATTAGCATTCCTTTGTTCATTGCAGCATTATTCACAATAGCTAAGATAAAAAACAACCTAAATGTCCATTGATAGATGAATGGATAAAGAAAATGTGGTACAGTCCTTCCACAGGGGATTGGTTCCAGAACTCCGCACAGATATCAAAATCTTCCAATGTTCAAGTCCCTTATATAAATGTTGTAGTACAATTGGTCCTCCATATCCATGGGTTCCACATTCCCCAGATTCAACCAACCTGTATTGGATGATTGAATCTGCAGACATGGAACCCACGGATAAGGAGGGGTGACTGTATATACATACAATAGAGTACAGTTCAACCTTAAAAGAGAAGGGAATTCTGCAATATGCCACAACATGGATGGACGTTGAGGACATTATGTGATGAGAAACAAGCCAGACACAGAAAGATAAATACTGCATGATTTCACTTATGTGAGGTATCTAAAATAGTCAAATTCATAAAAATCAAAGACTGCAATGGTACTTACCAGAGGGTGGGAACGGGGAGAATGGGCAATTTATTAATCAACAGGCATAAAGTTTCAATTAAGTAAGGTAAATAAGCTTTAAAGACCTGCTGTATGACACGGTACCTATAGTCAACAATAATGTATTGTACACTTAAAATCTGTTAAGAGGGTTAGGCCCATACAGATGGTCAACAAACACGTGAAAAGCTGCTCAATGTCACTAATTATTAGAGAAATGCAAATCAAAACTACAATGAGATATCACCTCACACCAGTTAGAATGGGCATCATCAGAAAATCTACCAACAACAAATGCTGGAGAGGGTGTGGAGAAAAGGGAACCCTCTTGCACTGTTGGTGGGAATGTAAACTGGTACAGCCACTATGGAGAACAGTATGGAGGTTCCTTAAAAATCTAAAAAGAGAATTACTATATGACCCAGCAATCCCACTACTGGACATATACCCAGAGAAAACCATAATTACAAAAGACACATGCACCCCAATGTTCATTGCAGCAGTATTTACAATAGCCAGGTCATTTAAGCAACCTAAATGCCCACTGACAGACGAATGGATAAAGAAGATGTGGTACATGTATACAATGGGAATATTACTCAGCCATTAAAAGAAATGTAACTGGGTCATTTGTAGAGACGTGGATGGACCTAGATACTGTCATACAGTGAAGTAAGTCAGAAAGAGAAAAACAAATATCGCATATTAATGCATATATGCGGAATCTAGAAAAATGGTACAGATGAACTGGTTTGCAAGGCAGAAGTAGAGACACAGATGTAGAGAACAAACATATGGACACAAAGCGGGGGAAAGCGGGGGTGTTGTGGTGGTGGTGGGATGAATTGGGAGATTGGGATTGACATATATACACTAATATGTATAAAATAGATAACTAATAAGAACCTGCTGTATAAAAATAAATAAAATAAAATTCAAAAAATATATATATAATGTCTAGATCTTGTTTGGACCCTGTTTAAAACAAACCTACCATGGAAAGATATATTTGACAGAGTCAAGAAAATTTGAGTATAGATGGTATTAGATGATATTAAGGAATTTAAATACTTTTCTTGGGTTAATTTATCAATGTTGGTAGGTGTTAATAATGACACAGAGATTGTGAAAATTTCAAACACTCTTTAAATGTCTTATGCAAATTTTAAACATAAGAATTTTAAACATTCTTATCAGCTAAAGATGTATATTTAAATATTTTCAGGTAAAATAACATAATACTGGAATCTATTTTAAACCTCTCTTAAAAATCAAATAAAAAAGACAAGTGGGGGATCAAAGAATCAAAATTCAAAAGTAGTGATGATTGTTGAAGGTATGTGATGGGTACATGGTGATTAATTATACTGTTCTCTTTACTCTTGTGCATATTAAAAATTTTCCATAATAAAATATTTTAAAAATACTGAACACGAATACAGATTCAGAGATGGATTTAACTAAAGCGTAACAGATATGAACAGTGTTCAAGAGATGCTAAAGGGCAGCAAATCAAAGATGCCTCTTTTAAATGCTTCCATGTGATTCAGTATTTTCTCTGTCGTAGCAATTTTTCTCTATATAGTACTTGTCTACTTAAATGGTAGTTTCCATACACTATGTGCTGGTTATTCTCCATTTGTCTCTATAGATTGATTGATTCTTTATCCCTTTCCACCTTATTCTACATTCCAGAAAAATTGGCTTGGTTGGGATCCCTTGCCCTCTGGCTTCCAGCTTGTTCTAGCCAAAGGAACATACTGTCAAGCTGTCTGAGGGTGGAAGGAGAGAGGTCAAAGTATTCATTTCTCTCCTTCCCTCCCTCTGTGCTGCAGGTGCTCCAGGTTGCATTTCTTTATTTGTAAAAGCTCCTGTGTTCAACACTCTCTAAGACATAGAGCTTGCACTCTGGGTTCCAAGAAGCATTGCCTCCCCTTGTCCCTTCAGGATAAGGGATAGTTGTGACTTTAAAATCTTGCTAACCCAGGTATGCTTTCCCATAGTTTGTTGTCCTGGACCCTGCCCATATTTTTGTATCTTTGTTCAGCATAATCTTTTCAATTGCCCCTTTTGAGTGTGCCAACTGTTTCTTGTTAGGACCTTGGATAATATAGGCTATGAGCTTCATTGGAGCTTGGAAATTGTCTCCTTCTTTTGTTCATTATGATTGTGATACCTGTAATACATGACTCTCTGGCATCTAGTAGACATAAAATAAATATTAGTTAAAGGAAAATAAAAATAGAAGAAATGAATAAAATTCAACATTATTTTCTGATTTGAAAAACATAAATTAAGGAATAAATACATGAATAATATGTTTTTAAATAAATTTACTCATTTATTTGTTTTTATTTTTGGCTGTGTTGGGTCTTCATTGCTGTGCACAGCCTTTCTCTAGTTGTGACGAGTGGGGGCTATTCTTCACTGTGGTGCATGGGCTTCTCATTATCTTGGCTTCTCTTGTTGCGGAGCACGGACTCTAGGCACACGGGCTTCAGTAGTTGTGGCTCACAGGCTCTAGAGTGTGGGCTCAGTAGTTGTGGTGCACAGGCTTATTTGCTCTGTGGCATGTGGGATCTTCCTGGGCCAGGGATCGAACCCGTGTCCCCTGCATTGACAGGCAGACTCTTAACCATTGGAAGCCTTCATATGTTTTTTTTCTTTTTTTTTTTCGCGATACACGGGCCTCTCACTGTTGTGGCCTCTCCCATTGCAGAGCACAGGCTCCGGACACGCAAGCTCAGAGGCCACGGCTCACGGGCCCAGCCACTCCGCGGCATGTGGGATCCTCCCGGACCGAGACACGAACCTGTGTCCCCTGCATCGGCAGGTGGACTTTCAACCACTGCGCCACCAGAGAAGCCCCCTTCATATGTTATTTTTAAAAGGATCCATCCATTAGCTTCTTGCAGAAAGTAAAAAATTAGGCATATTTGCATTGAAAATGTCATGAATAAGATAATAATAATTGATATTAAAATTGAAAAGGGAAGCTAATGTTTCATTATTTAAACTCATACCCTAATAAAATTCTAGTAAAACAATGCCATCTCTCCTTAAATAAATCTGCAATGGAATTCCATTTTATAATTTGACAAAATGATCCTAAATTTCATGTTGAATAATAATCATATGAGATTAGGCAACAGGTTCTAAAATAATAAGTGGTAAGGAATTTGCTTTGCTAAACAATAAAATATAGGTAAAACAGGGTACTTATTAGGAGAATTCCACTTCTGACAATAGTATACTAATTTATTTGGAACTAACTTCCCTCTAATAATGACTAGAACATATGTGTATGTATATATATATATATATATATATATATATATATATATATATATATATATATATATATATAGCAAGAGAGAGCGAGAAGAACTGAAGCCTAACTTCCAATCATTACAATCCCTGGTAGTCCACCGGACATAAATATAAATTGTGTCTTTTGGAAGATATCATAAACCTAGGCCTCAAAATACTTCCAAAATTCTTCATATAAAAGCAAGTCATTTAATTAAAAATAACCAGGCTTTAGAGGTGACAGGACAGAGATAAAGAATAGACAATAGAAACAGGCTCACAGAGGATCTAGATAATGGAAATATCATACACAAACTTTAAAACAAATAAGTTGAATATATTTAAGGAAATTCAACACAAGATAGAGAAATTAAATGGATAACAAAAAGCTATAATAGAAATTTTAGAAATGAAAAAGTAATGGTCTGATATTCAGAGCTCAGTGGGTTGATCAAACAGAAGATTAGGCATACCTCAAGACAGAATAAGTAAAATAGAAGATGGGTCATCAGAAAATTATCAGAATGAAACACACACACACAAAAAGATATAAAATACAGAACAGTTTATAAAACACATAGGGGACCCAGGAAACAGATATAATACACATAGAATTGGGGTAGAAGAAAAGAAAAAAAATGGGGAAGAAAAAATATTTGAAGAGATAACAGCTGAGAGTTTTCCAGAATTGGTTAAAGACATTGGGCTACAGATTTAAGAACCAGAGAAAGTGAATACTAATAAGGCTACACAGAGGTATTTCATAGTAAAATTTCTGAAGACCAGCACAAAAAATAAAATTTTAATTAAAGCCTTATGAGGGAAAAAAGGATTACTTTTAAAGGAAAAAGTAATAAGATTGACAGTTAATTTTTCTACACAAGACAATGGAAAAATATCTTAAAATTACCAAAAGAAAATTTACTGCCAATGTATAATTCTCTTTCCAAGAAAAACAAAGAGGAGACAAAACATTTTAAAATAAGCAAAAATAAAGACTTTGTCATAAGTAAATCAGTACTAAAAGAAGCAGCTAAAATGTATTTATGTCTGAAGGAAATAATTTGAGATGGAAGTTCAGAGATGAAGGAGGGAATGAAGAGCATCAAAAAAGGGTAAATATGTGGATAAATCTAAAAAATAGTAATGTTTAAGTACTTGAAATAGTAGCTTGTGGGATGGAAAATATAATAGATAGATGATAGGTAGATAGATAAGTAGATAGATAGATAATAGGAAAAAATTTGGAAATGTCACCCAGAAGGGGAATACATGGAGTTAAAGTGTGAAAATACAAAGAGGTTCTGTATTATCCAGGAATGTGGAGAAAATTTGGACACATCAGTAATGCGTTTTGTAATCTTTAGGGTTGTACCAAAAGTATTGTAAAAGGATATATAAACTATAAACTAATAAAAAAGAAGAAATTGAATAATAAAATATACCCAATAAATAAAAAACAAAAATAAGAAAATGAGAAAACTGACATAGAATAAATGAGATGAATATAAAGCATATAGTGAGTAATTAATCCAAAATATAGAAGTAATTACATTAAATGTAAAGACAAGATTTCAACTAAAAAGAAAAGATTGTCAGACAGAAAACAAAGAAAAAAATCATAACTAAATGGTGCCCATAAGTGATATATTTTAAATATATGGAGAGAGAAAATTCAAAAATAAAAGGATGAAAAAAAAAGTATGCAAAAACCAAGCAAAAGAAAGGTGATATAGCTATATAAAAAGAAAGTAGAGTTTAGGAAAAATTAATTATATAATAATTATAAATGTGTATGCATCTAATAACACTCCCTAAAAATATAAATACTAAGCACGACATAATTAGAGGACGTATAGACAAATACATAATCATAATGAAATATTTTAAACTGCTCTCAGTAACTAAGTATCACAAAAAAAGCCAATTAAGAACATCTTAATTAACAATCTTGACCAAATTAACATATATAAAACACTGCACCCAACAATATCAGGATATTCTTTTCAAGTGCATGACAAACATTTTCCAAAACTGTACACATACTGTTCCATCAGTTGTTTCAACATATTTCAAAGAAATAAAATTATACAAAATATATTATTTGATTATTTGCCTACCATGATATTAAGCAAGAAATAAATAATAAAAAGATAACTATAAAATTCTCAAATGTGTGAAAATTAAGTTATGTACTTTTAAATTAACCATTAATTAAAGAAGGCGTTGCAATGGAATTTGAAAAATATTTGGAGCCGAATAATAAAAATGTTATGTATCAAAATTTGAGATGAAGTTGCAGCTCAATATCAAAAAAACAACTCAATCCAAACATGGGCAGAAGACTTAAATAGACATTTCTCCAAAGAAGACATACAGATGGCCAAAAAACACATGAAAAGATGCTCATCATCACTAATTGTTAGAGAAATGCAAATCAAAACCAAAATGAGGTATCACCTCACACAGGTCAGAATGGCCACCATGAAAAAATCTACAAACTATAAATGCTGGAGAGGGCATGGAGAAAAGGGAACCCTCCTGCACTGTTGGTGGGAATGTAAATTGATACAGCCACTATGGAGAACAGTATGGAGGTTCCTTAAAAAACTAAAAATAGAACTACCATATGACCCAGCAATCCCACTACTGGGCATATACCCTGAGAAAACCATAATTCAAAAAGTGTCATGTACCACATGTTCATTGCAGCACTATTTACAATAGCCAGGACATGGAAGCAACCTAAGTGTCCATCGACAGATGAATGGATAAAGAAGATGTGGCACATATATATAATGGAGTATTACTCGGCCATAAAAGGGAATGAAATTGATTTATTTGTAATGAGGTGGATGGACCTAGAGACTGTGATACAGAGTGAAGTTAGTCAGAAAGAGAAAAACAAATACCGTATGCTAATGCACATATATGTAATCTAAATAAACGGTACTGATGAACCTAGTGGCAGGGCAGGAATAAAGACGCAGATGTAGAGAACAGACTTGAGGACACAGGGTGGGAAGTGGAAGATTGGACGAAGTGAGAGAGTAGCATGGACATATATACACTACCAATTGTAAAATAGATAGCTAGTGGGAAGCATCTGCATAGCACAGGGAGATAAGCTCGTTGCTTTGTGACCACCTAGAGGGGTGGGATAGGGAGGGTGGGAGGGAGACACAAGAGAGAGGGGATATGGGGATATATGTATACTTATAGCTGATTCACTTTGTTGTACAGCAGAAACTAACACTACATTGTAAAGTAATTACACTCCAATAAAGATAAAAAAATTTTGAGATGAAGTTAATGCCATGCATACAGGGAAGTTTAAAATTTAAAGGCATATATTAAGCCTAAGCATCTGTCATTAAGAAGTTATTAAAGGAAGAGTAAATTGAGCACAAAGGACAGATCCGAATCAAAACAGAGAGAACATTAACTAAAACTTTTCCTTTTGCCCTTAAATTGACAACTAGACCTCAGCACTGAGTATGAAAAGGCCCTAATTACTGCCTAGCCTAAAGAGCTGCGAATAATTGAAATCAGACATTAACTTCCAGATCTTACTAAAGATCCACATCTCATGCCTTAAATAAACAACTACTTACCTACCCCTCACCTTCAACTCATCATCTCTCTGTCACTGGCCTTGTGAGGAATGTGGAACTCATGGTTAGAGACTTTGCCCTTCCCCGCCTCAGTGGTTGGCGAGAGCAGTTACTTTTGCTTTTCCTGATAAACAAGTGAGGGGAGTCTACAAGGAACTAAATCATAAAGACTGGCAGTATCTACTCAAAGGGGAGACTGCCACTTCTCTCCCCAGATGGAGTATTGCTGAGCTGCAGAATCATGCAGGGCCATCAGATGTTGCCCAACAAATGAGACGAATGTTCTTAGAGGCGAGTTGATAGAGTTTGACATCCATGCCCTAGAATTTGGAGGTGAACATGAACATGAAGCGTCCACTCCTCTGGAAATTTCTGAAGGTGAAAGAATTCATAGAATAGTAATTAATACCAGTTAGGGAAGAAAATACTGCAGAGAAATAGGACAGGAAAGAAGGGAGGTGTGGGAAGGTTGTGGAGATAGCCCTGGAGTGGTCCTCGGTATTTCCCATGGCTGCAGGTAAAAGAACATGGAGGATATAGATGGAGCAGGTGTCTTGTCAACCCCTGCCTTAGACAGTACTTAATAATATTTGTTTTAAAAGGGATAGGGGTCCTGTAGTCAAATGCTTTGTTTACCACTTACAGCTTTTCCACATATATTAGCATGGTAACAGCTCAGAAAAGCCCTACGATGTTTACAGACTTATTTTGCCATGGAAGACTTGTCTTCTATTTTATATAATTTTTTAAATATTAATACTTCTTAGCTTCCCATAAAATAAAATCTGAGGAACATCATTTTGAGAAATGATGAATAAGCTAATCACTGACAGCTTCTTAACCTTTGAGTCTTTCATTTTATTTCTTTTTTGTCCTATAAAGTCACTACAGGTCTTTGCCTAATATTATGATATCACTTAAAATAAGATAATTAGCTCAAGGTTTAGTTTGCATTGATTCTGTGTGTAACAGGTATGTTATTTTAATCAATAATCAAGTAACACATCAGTTACTGAAGCCTGACTATTGAAATTGGAGAAGTTTGTCAGAAGATAGGACACTATATATGGTTCATTTGCCACAAATGGGGAAGTGTAATAAAATTCAAAATTATTAATATTTCCATATTTTATTGAATTATTGATTATTAAATTGAATTATTGATAATTATTGAATTATTGATAATTAAAAATCAGGCATGCCCTGCTTTAATTGTATCAGGATTGTTTATTCTGACGAGCTAGGTATAAGAGTGGTTCTAAGCAAGTTTGATGGAGGAAGTGATAAAGAACTTTAATTGCTTTTTGTTTATGCCCTTAAGCAATGTAAGTTTATGAGATAATTGAAAGAAGTTAAAGAAAAATATGGAAATTTTATTTTAATGAAATCAAAAAGCTGGCTTATGGAAACCTGTTGCAGAAATGAGTTTAAGCTACCTCTTTATTTCAACAATCACTTTGGAAGGAAAGAGCTCTGAAGTGGCCACTAGAGGCAGCTCACAAAGGAGTCATCCAGAAAAATCACACTTGAGGTCTTCCTAATTTGATAGCAAGTTCTTTGTAGACAAGTTTAATGCTTTATATAGCTTTGTAGCCAGTTCAGTGCCTAGCACAGCAAAAATACATGCCAAGTACTCAACCATTTGAGTATTTTTAAAAATTTAGATTTTGTGTGTTATGTGTGTACATCCGCATTCTTTTGTAATGAAAGATAAAATACACATAGGTAAAGATGATTATTACAATTGACTTAGTTGGAGGGCATTTTTTTTCTTGTTACCATATTTTTAGAAATTTGTACAGAAATATTTCTCATGAGTTAATCTATAAATGGTACATTATTTTATAGAAATCACAATACCAGAAGGCTGTTGGCTCAGGTTCCCAAATATTCTATATATGGTATTCTAAATCAACAAAAGAATGAGGAAATAAAAAACTAGATACTATGCTCATTATGAAATTTTATTTGCATTAAATCTCTAATCAATACATTTTAGAGGTCTTTGCAGGTAGATTAATGAAACAGTATCTGCACTGTTCCTCTTCAGAGTGTTTTAATAATAATTTATATGAAGTAAGTCAGATATTTGTTATGCTGTATCTAGAACATCCTCTTTTGAAGCTGTCTACACAAAGGAAAAATCATTGTTGGCTAAAACCAGTAGCACTTACAGGAGTGGTGTGCAATGTCTTAAGGACAGAGAAATATTTCCCTAGAAAACTACTCATCAAAATGTTGCTTGAAAGTTGCTGGATTCAGACAACTGGAAAAAGGCAATCCAGGCAATATGATTAATTCATAGCTAATGAAGACCAATGCAAGTCTGGGCTGGGTATAATAAATATATTAAGATTAGCAGATAGCTCATGAAAATCTTGCTTAACTTACAACTTTTGGTTATCTATTGGCCACAGGCCATAGGAAATCAATGAAAAACTACAGAATTATCAACCCAAATTCCTTTAGAGAGAGGAGATTGAAAAATTGTCATTCCTAAACACTAGTCATTGTTCAACACTGGGTCCCTCTGACACCAATATTTGGCTGTGTTCCACTCAGATCCTGTATCAAGCCTGTGGATTCATTTTCATTTGATTTGGGAAATAGTGACTTTTCCATGAAAAGTACATGGAAAGATATGGCAAATAAATGGGAAAACAATTTGAAATTGGAGTCAGAATGTGTCAAGTCAGAATCACATGAATATAGGAGTACAGTGGGTATAGCTAGGCCATGCTGCTAGCTCAGCAGCATTTATGATGCTTACATTCAGGTGCTATGTACTCTTGAGAATGTCTTAGGAGAATAACTGACTTACCCTGACATGTAGAAGAAAAGGCAGCATCCTTGTGGTTCAGGAAACTTGGATTCTATTCCTAGCTCTGTAGTTGGTAAGTTGTACAATCTAATGCACGTCAGTTCCACTTGTGTCCATTTCCGAATCTGTGAAATGGGAGGAGTTGAAAAAATGATTTCAAAGATCCATTCTCTTCAAGTACTAACCTGGTGTGGTTCTGAGGTTTTCCTATGTGAACAGTTTCTGAGCTTAGAAGGTAATGGCTACTAAGGGAGATGAACTTATCAACAAGCAATAGTAATAATATTATCCAACAGAATTCAGACCTGCTTGCCTGTGCACAGTAAAACCATTCTACTGACAGCCAGTTGTGATGAAGGAAAGTAGAGTGTTTATTGCACGGCACCGAGCAAGGAGAATTGGCAGCTCATGCTCAAAAGACCTGAACTCTCTGATGACTTTCAGAGAAGGGTTTTTTTTTTTTAAAGGCAACACCTGTGGTGAGGGTTGCAGTTTGTGGACTTTCTTTTGATTGGTTGGTGGTGAGGTAACAGGGTGACGTTTCAGGAATCTTAATCATCAACCTTCTGATTCCAACCAGTCTGGGGTCTAATGCTTGTGGCAGGCATGTAGTCACCATATCCCTCCATCTGGGTAGGGGTCTTACTTCCTGATGAAGAACTCAAACATATGCATCATATTGTTATGTAAAGTCCTTGAGGAGGAACTAGGACTCTATTTTACCACTGACTATTGTTTTAGCTATCATTACTTTTCTAGCTTAACTGCTTTTCCATTGTTTCTGCATTTCCTCTCTTCCCTAATTACTAACTTCTTGTGTCTGCTCTTTGGCACTCTGTGAAGCCCTAGGAGAGTAAAGCCTTTTTTCTACAAATGAGAAATGCAGGACACAGAGGGGCTCTTGTACCTAGGAAGGCCCCACAGGGTCCTGCTCAGTTTTAATCTCTCTTTTCTTTGATACTCCTCAATCCTGAGGGGAACAGGTGAGGGACAAGAAAGGGAATAAAGTTTTGGATAGAGAGGTTAATTATAAACTCAGAAGAAGAACTTGGTTTTAGGGGGATTTGGTTTCAATAACAGTAATAATAAACAGAATGAAAATGTGCTAAGTGTAAAGACAAGCAAAATTCCAAGGGCACATATAAGAGGGAACATTTATTTAGATTAGGGTGGTATAGTATTGAAGTTCTCAGCATATGAAAAGAGCACTGAAGTAAAAAAAAAAAAAGAGGAAGATTTTGATCTGTAGATAAAGAGTGGGTTGCAGAAAATTACATGCAAATATATGGACTTTTGAGGTAAAGTTATTTAGGTCATGGCATGTAGGCCAGTGTGACCTGGCTATCAAAAATGTGGGAGTTAATGCATTGTCTCTGGAATCAAGCAGACTCGCTCTCAGACCTTGAGCAAGTTACCTATCCCTTTTGAGCCAAAATTACTCATCTTAAATATGGAAGTTCATAGGAATGTTGTTGTGAAGAGTAAATTAGATAATGTATGTAATGGGCTTAAACAAATTCACGGCACATTGTAAATAAATATCAACATTACTATTATTGTTATTATTACCACCATTATTATTATTTAGAGCCATAACATTGGGGAAATGGTTTGAAGCCAAATTATAAATGACACTGAATGCCATGATAAATAATTTGGCTACTATTTTATACAGTAAGGAGCTATTGACTGCTTTGAGGAGTGAAGCAAGATAAATCAAAAATGACAAAAGAGAAAGAAAATTATATACTTTTGCTGAAGAAATGCTCACCAGTGAAGTAAAATTAGTTGTAGTCTGTTTTTTTTTTTTTTTTTTTTTGCGGTATGTGGGCCTCTCACTGTTGTGGCCTCTCCTGTTGCGGAGCACAGGCTCTGGACACACAGGCTCAATGGCCACGGCTCACGGGCCTAGCCGCTCCACAGCATGTGGGATCTTCCCGGACCGGGGCACGAACCCGTGTCCCCTGCATTGGCAGGTGGACTCTCAACCACTGCCCCACCAGGGAAGCCCTGCAGTCTGTTCTTTAAAAGAGTCAACCAGTCTATACATATCTCCAATGAGAAACTCAATTTAAATATTAATAGAACACATCTCAGCTGTCGCTCAAGTCCCATTTCTTTGTTTCTCAGGTACAATCTGTGTTGATACCAACTTTTGCAACATGCAAGTGAAATTTCATTCTTTGTGCATCCATGGTTGTTCCTCTGAGGAAATATGGAAATGCAAATGGAAATATGATGAGGGGAAAAATTAATGATTGACAGTCAAATTCAAAATCAACTATCCATAGCAACTTTATGAAACCTCAAGAAATGTATTCACGTTTCACTGTGACCATGATAAATACCAAATTTAATCACAAGTGCACAAGGGGGATTACTTGCTTTAATCAGTTTTCATTCTAGCAAAGAAAAAGTTGTTAAATACCATAAGTGTCCAGTGCTTGGTCCTGTCTTGGAAATTTCTTTGCTTTGTGACCTGTCCTAAACACATTGAGATTATTCACTAATCTCCTCTAGTGTGTGTGTGTGTGTGTGTGTGTGTGTGTGTGTGTGTGTGTGTGTGTGTGTAAGAATCAGTATTTAAAGAGAAAATCACAGATTTTATTGAATAACAACTAAACTACTTCAAGCATTAAAAAACAACATGGCAAAATATAAGCAAAGTGAACCACATTTGCAGCTCATAAAACCTGATGAGGAAAGGACCAAGATGCAAAGACATGAATGAGGAAAAGGATATACAAAGCTGCTTCATTAAAATGAACTACAAAATGTTAGCCAAGATACAGCTTTAGCTGTATCAAAATATTCAGCTTCAGTAGCAGTAAACATACCTAAACAATACTCTTAACACATGCACACTATTTCTTAGTATTTTATGTTAGCTAAACTTTAGCTCCATGTTCCTAACCTTGGTTGATTTCCCAGACCAGATGGATGACTGAGCACAAATTAAAATCTCCTCCTTCACTGAAACATAGGAAAATTCTTGTTTTCTTTTTTATTTTAAGAATGCCTAATTGTACTAAATATAAGAGTAGACTACCAACAGGCCAGAGAGAAGGGAAACCCAAAATGCAGAACATTAGCTGATGCTGGAAGATCACAGGAAGCCCTGATCAGAAACAAGAATTAGGGGCAAGAGTTTTAATGTCCTACAGTAACAGACTGAACTGACCCCCCAAATGGTTAGATAGCAAAACCAGGCTTTCTTCGTGAAGCAGGGCCTAGAATGACACTCTCTGCCCATATTCAGGAGCAGATACAACTGTACATCCAAGGTTGCCTGGGCTACAGAAAGGATGCTACCATGAGATTGGGAACTCAGCCTGTGCTGCACACAAGCATGGTGACTAGAATTATGTTATCCAAATAAAGAGCTCCAAGCTGCTCACAAAAGACTCTCTTCAGTCTTAAAACCCAAAACTGTTTGGCAGAGGCAACAATAGAGTTGCACAATGTGGAGAGACATGTATGATTTAAAACAACCTCCAAGGCAGGAGAACCCTCCATCAAAAATGATAAAGCACAAAAAGAAATTCTGATCCAAATAGGAAAATCTAACCCAAGAATACAGGTATATTGGAGCGAGTGGTCTTAGAAAGATAGACATACTTACTAATTGTAGATATTTAATAAAAACTTTATGGAAATATCATTAAAATACCATAATATTTACCCTTTTAAATTGTACAATTCAGCTTTTACTTTACTATATTTACAGAGCTGTGCAATCATCAACACTTTTAGAACATTTTCTTCACCACAAAATGAAACCTCATACCCATTAGCAATCACTCTCCATTTCCCCCATTCCCCTCAACCCTAGACAACCACTAATCTACATACTGTATCTATAGATTTTATTTCTAAATTCTGATCATAAGGTGGAATTGTATAATGTGTATCTTTACGTGTCTGACTTTCACTTCGCATAATGTTTTCAAGGATCATCCATGCTGTAGCATGTGTCAGTGTTTTACTTCTTATTATTGATAAATGATGTCCCATTATGTGAATAAACCATATTATATTTATCCTTTTATTGTGTGATAGACATTTAGGTTGTTTCTAGTTTTGGCTATTATGAATAATGATGCTATGAACATCTATGTACAAGTTTTTGTGTGGACATTTGTTTTCATTTATCTTCGGTATATATATGGGAGTGGAATATCTGTGTCATGTATTAACTCTCTGTTTAACATTTTTAGAAATTGTCAAACTGTATTCTGAAGTGGCTGAACTATTTTACAGTGACATCAGCTATATATGAGGGTTCCAATTTCTCCTCATCCCTGTCAACAATTGTTAATGTCTTTCTTTTTTATTCTAGCCATCCTAGTAGGAGCGAAGTGGTATCTCATTGTAGTTTTGATTTGCAGTTCCTTGATGATTAATAATGTTGAGCATCTTTTCATATTCTTACTGGCCATCTGTATATCTTAATGGACAAAATATTCAGGTCTTTAGCTCATTTTAAACTGGGATAATATTTTTATACTTAAATTGCAAGAATTATTCATATATTCTGGACACAAGTACCATATCAGATATATGATTTGCAAATATTTTCTACCATTCTGCAGGTTGTCTGTCTTTTTACTTTCTTGATGGTATATGTTGCAATATAAATGTTACTACTTTGATGAAGTTGAATGTATCTATTTTTGTGATGTTGCTTATGTTTTTGATATCATATTTTAAAAAATATTGTTGATATCATATTTAGAAAAAACACTGTCTAATCCAAGGTCACAAAGGTTTACACCTATGCTTTCCTCTATAAGTTGTACAGGTTTAACTCTTATGTTTAGGTCTATGATGCATTTTGAGTTGTTTTTGTATATGGTTTGAGACAGGAGTCCAATTTCATTCTTTTGCAGTAGCTATCCAATGGTCCCAGTAATGACAGACTTTTGTTTAAATGGTGAAAATGTAAAGAAAACCAATGAAAGAGTAGAATGTGAAAATGTAATCTAATAGAGCAGGAAAAGAATAAAGCTCAATAATCCAACAGAAAACAGAAAAGGAAGACAAAAGAAGTGATGCAGAAGCATGCTAAATACACAAATTAAAATATCCCCCAGTGGGGGATAGATTCAAACTAGAGAAGGAGTAAGACGTGGAGATCACCTTCCTCCCCACAAATACATCAGAAATACATCTACATGTGGAACAACTCCTACAGAGCACCTACTGAACGCTGGCAGAAGAACTCATACCTCCCAAAAGGCAAAAAACTCCCCACTTACCTGGGTAGGGCAAAAAAAAAAAGAAAAAGCAGAGACAAAAGAATAGGGACGGGACCTGC
Source organism: Tursiops truncatus (assembly GCF_011762595.2). Classification (NCBI taxonomy): domain Eukaryota; kingdom Metazoa; phylum Chordata; class Mammalia; order Artiodactyla; family Delphinidae; genus Tursiops; species Tursiops truncatus. The sequence continues at coordinate 10,488,617 of NC_047055.1, forward strand.
ACCTCTGGGTGGGAGCTGGAAAGGGGGAAAAGCTTCCACACACTAGGAAGCCCCTTCGCGGGCGGAACCGGGGGTGGGTGGGTGGGAAGCTTCGGAGCCATGGAGGAGAGCGCAGCAACAGGTGTGCGGAGGGCAAAGCAGAGAGATTCCCGCACAGAGGATCTGTGCCGACCGGCACTCACCAGCCCGAGAGGCTTGTCTGCTCACCCGCCGGGGCAGGTGGGGCTGGGAGCTGAGGCTCGGGCTTCGGTTCCGAGCTCAGGGAGAGGACTGGCGGGTAGTGCTCCTACCAAAAGACATAGACTGGCTGAATGGATACAAAAAAAGACCTGTATATACGCTGTCTACAAGAGAGGCACTTCAGACCTAGGGACACATACAGACTGAAAGTGAGGGGATGGAAAAAGATATCCCATGCAAATGGAAATCAGAAGATAGCTGGAGTAGCAATTCTCATATTAGACAAAATAGACTTTAAAATAAAGACTATTACAAGAGACAAAGAAGGACACTATATAATGATCAAGGGATCAATCCAAGGAGAAGATATAACAATTGTAAATATTTATGCACCCAACATAGGGAGCACCTCAATACATAAGGCAAATGCTAACAGCCAAAAAAGGGGAAATTGACAGTAACACAATCATAGTAGGGGACTTTAACACCCCACTTTCCCCAATGGACAGATCATCCAAAATGAAAATAAATAAGGAAACACAAGCTTTAAATGATACATTAAAAAAGATAGACTTAATTGATATTTATAGGACATTCCATCCAAAAAGAACAGAATACAGTTTCTTCTCAAGTGCTCATGGAACAGTATCCAGGATAGATCTTATCTTGGGTCACAAATCAAGCCATGGTAAATTTAAGAAAATGAAATCATATCAAGTATCTTTTCCAACCACAACATTATGAGATTAGATAAAAATTACAGGAAAAAAACTGTAAAAATTCAAACACATGGATGCTAAACAATACACTACTAAATAACTAAGAGACCACTGAAGAAATGAAACAGGAAGTAAAAAAATACCTAGGAAAAACGGACAATGAAAACATGATGACCCAAAACTTATGGGATGCAGCAAAAGCAGTTCTAAGATGGAAGTTTAGAGCAATACAATCCTACCTCAAGAAACTATAAACACCTCAAATAAACAACCTAACTGTATACCTAAAGCAATTAGAGAAAGAAGAACAAAAAACCCCCAAAGTTATCAGAAGGAAAGAAATCATAAACATCAGATCAGAAATAAATGAAAAAGAAATTAAGGACACAATAGCAAACATCAATAAAACTAAAAGTTGGTTCTTTGAGAAGATAAACAACATTGATAAACCACTAGCTATACTCATCAAGAAAAAAAGGGAGAAGTTTCAGATCAAGAGAATTAGAAATGAAAAAGGAGAAGTAACAACTGACACTGCAGAAATACAAAGGATCATGAGACATTACTACATGCAACTATATGCCAATATAAGGACAACATGGAAGAAATGGACAAATTCTTAGAAAAGCACAACTTCCCGAGCCTGAACCAAGAAAAAAGAGAAAATATAAATAGACCAATTACAAGCACTGAAGTTGAAACTGTGATTAAAAATCTTCCAACAAACAAAAGCCCAGGACCAGATGGATTTACAGGCGAATTCTATCAAACATTTAGAGAAGAGCTAACACCTATCCTTCTCAAACTCTTCCAAAATATAGCAGAGGGAGGAACACTCCCAAACGCATTCTACAAGCCCACATCATCCTTATACCAAAACCAGACAAAGATGTCACAAAAGGAAACTACAGAGCATTATCGCTGATGAACATAGATGCAAAAATCCTCAACAAAATACTAGCAAACAGAATCCAACAGCATATTAAAAGGATCATACACCATGATCAAGTGGGGTTTATCCCAGGAATACAAGGATTCTTCAATATATGCAAATCAATAAATGTCATAAACCATATTAACAAATTGAAGGAGGAAAAACCATATGATCATCTCAATAGATGCAGAGAAAGCTTTTGACAAAATTCAACACCCATTTATGATAAAAACCCTGCAGAAAGTAGGCATAGAGGGAACTTTCCTCAACATAATAAAGGCCATATATGACAAACCCACAGCCAACATCATCCTCAATGGTGAAAAACTGAAAGCATTTCCACTAAGATCAGGAACAAGACAAGGTTGTCCACTCTCACCACTATTATTCAACATAGTCTTTGAAGTTTTAGCCACAACAATGAGAGAAGAAAAGGAAATAAAAGGAATACAAATCAGAAAAGAAGTGAAACTGTCACTGTTTGCAGGTGACATGATACTATGCATAGAGAATCCCAAAGATGCTACCAGAACACTACTAGAGCTAATGAGTGAATTTGGTAAAGTAGCAGGATATAAAATCAATGCACAGAAATCTCTTGCATTCCTATACACTAATGATGAATAATCTGAAAGAGAAATTAAGGAAACACTCCCATTTACCACTGCAACAAAAAGAATACCTAGAAATAAACCTACCTAATGAGGTAAAAGACTTGTATGCAGAAAACTATAAGAAACTGATGAAAGAAATTAAAGCTTATACAGATGGAGAGATCTACCATGTTCTTGGATTGGAAGAATCAACATTGTGAAAATGACTCTACTACCCAAAGCAATCTACAGACTCAATGCAATCCCTATCCAAATACCACTGGCATTTTTCACAGAACTAGAACAAAAAATTTCACAATTTGTATGGAAACACAAAAGACCCCGAATAGCCAAAGCAATCTTGAGAAAGAAAAACGGAGCTGAAGGAATCAGGCTCCCTGACTTCAGACTATACTACAAAGCTACAGTAATGAAGACAGTATGGCACTGGCACAAAAACAGAAATATAGATCAATGGAACAGGAGAGAAAGCCCAGAGATAAACCCATGCACATATGGTCACCTTATAAAGGAGGCAAGAATATACAATGGAGAAAAGAGAGCCTCTTCAATAAGTGGTGCTGGGAAAACTGGACAGCTACATGTAAAAGAATGAAATTAGAACACTCCCTAACACCATACACAAAAATAAACTCCAAATGGATTAAGGACCTAAGTGTAAGGCCAGACACTATCAAACTCTGAAAGGAAAATATAGACAGAATACTCTATGACATAAATCACAACAAGATCCTTTTTGACCCCCCTCCTAGAGAAATGGAAATAATAACAAAAGTAAACAAATGGGGCCTAATGAAACTTAAAAGCTTTTGCACAGCAAAGGAAACCATAACCAAGAACAAAAAGACAACCCTCAGAATGGGAGAAAATATTTGCAAATGAAGCAACTAACAAAGGATTAATCTCCAAAATATACAGGCAGCTCATGCAGCTCAATATCAAAAAACAAACAACCCAATCCAAAAATGGGCAGAAGATTTAGATAGACTTTTCTTCAAGTAAGATATACAGATTGCCAACAAACACATGAAAGATGCTCAACGTCACTAATCATTAGAGAAATGCAAATCAAAACTACAATGAGTTGTCACCTCACACTGGTCAGAATGGCCATCTTCAAAAAATCTACAAACAATAAATGCTGGAGAGGGTGTGGAGAAAAGGGAACCCTCTTGTACTGTTGGTGGGAATGTAAATTGATACAGCCACTACGGAGAACAGTATGGAGCTTCCTTAAAAAAGTAAAAATATAGCTACCATATGACCCAGCAGTCCCACTACTGGGCATATACCCTGAGAAAACCATAATTTAAAATGAATCATGTACCACAATGTTCATTGCAGATCTATTTACAATAGCCAGGACATAGAAGCAACCCAAGTGCCCATCGACAGATGAATGGATAAAGAAGATGTGGCACATATATACAATGGAATATTACTCAGCCATAAAAAGAAACGAAATTGTGTTATTTGTAGTGAGGTGGATGGACCTAGAGACTGTCATAGAGAGTGGAGTAAGTCAGAAAGAGAAAAATAAATACCGTATGTTAACACATATATATGGAATCTAAAAATAAAATGGTTCTGAAAAACCTAGGGGCAATACAGGAATAAAGACTCAGATGTAGAGAGTGGACTTGAGGACACAGGGCAAGAGGGAAGAGATATGGGGATATATGTTTATGTATAGCTGATTCAGTTTGTTATACAGCAGAAACTAACACACCATTGTAAAGCAATTATACTTGAATAAAGATGTTAAAAAAGTAGACCAGTGATCTCCAAAATAGAAATAAATTAAGCATGTCTATTGAAAGACATATATTCCAATCAGAACCAAAATAATTCCTGCTACATTCTATTTACGAGTCATATATAAACAAAATGACAGGTTTAAAATAAAATATTCAAGTAAATTCGTTACAAAAGAAATCAAATCAATATTAATATTCAGCAAAGGAGAGTTGATGTTCGAAACCACTAATGGGAACAAAGACAGAGATCTCACCCTGATAAAGGAACAACCCACCAAGAAGTTGATAATCGTAAACTGGTATGAACCAAATAGCATGGGTGTGAATAATATAAAAGGAAAACAGAAAGAAATGCAGAGGAAAAGTAGCATTTCCTATCATTTCTCATCTGCCTGTAATTCACATAATTTTGTCAAATTATATATGATTTGGAAGTCACCTTAGTTTATTGTGGCATTGAGGTATAAAGGTGTGTGTAGATAAATACCTATGAGAAATTATAACACTGAGATATTATTTTCCACTTTTAAAATTTGTAAATGTCTTTAGAAAAGATAATATTCAATAGATTCTGGCAGCAGTGTCATGAGGAGCCATATTGGAGCCTGAGGCAAAAGGAAAAATCTGATCCTGTCTTTATTTGTTGTTATTTTGTTCACCATTGATTTCTGCAATAATTTTGTGTTTTTTTAAATATTGCATCAAGATATTTTTAACATTTGGTGTCCAAAGTGAGTGCCTCATTTGTTTCAGCCTCAAACTTAGTACTGGCCTACTTGGCAGTGTTCATAGCCTTTGATCTAATAATTCTACCTCTTGAAAGTGAACCTAACTAAGAAATATAAAATAAGGAGAAAGGGGGGGAAACTTGCACAGTAGATCTTAAATACAGTGTTTTATATAAAGGAACAGAAAAGAATGATCAAATCAGCTACATGAAAAGACATGCAATAAAAAGGTGTATTTTCAAATCTGACTCATATACGTCTGTTATAGATTAAACAGTCTCAGGAGGTGCTTAAAAAAAGGAGTTCCAAAATTTTGGATTTGTGGGGAGGAGTGCATGAGATTCACTTAGAAAATGTATTTAACAAAACATTTAACAAAACTGCAGGTTTCCATAATAGCTACAGGTGAGGCCATGGTATCTCTAATTTTAAGTAGTTCTACAGAAGACACTTATGCAGTCAATCTAGCATTGGACATTTGGGAACCATGATTTAGAATAAAATTTAATCAGGCATTAATTACTTCATAGAGGCTTGTACATTAGAGGAATTTTTAAAAATTATCTTATTTTACAAATGAGAAAATTGAGTCCCAGAGTAACAGAGTGAGTTGTTCAGTCTCATGAGGCAAACTCAGGGCAGGAATTCAAGACCACTGTCTCTGTGCTGTCTCTGTTAGGTCTTGCTGGATTTTCCTGAACATAAAGACCATCTCTGCACAGAAAATTTAACAAACCAACAGAGCTTCTAAATTCATATTTCTGTAAATTTGTACTTTACAAATTGGGGCTCACCTGTATTGATTTAAATATGCATCCCTTGTTGAGGAACAATGCACAATGCTGCCCAGTTTTCTATAAGAATTGTAAGAGAAGTCATTTAAAAATATTTTTCTCCAAAATGTGTATATTCAACAGCCGTTAATAATGTACAGCTTCCTTTAAAACTTTTTATAATGAAAAGCTTTAAAAATGATTAGAATGATCTCTTGATTCAGATGCTAAAAATGAAATTACAGGATGTTTTCCAGAACATCTGCAAATCAGTGAACGCACAAATGGAATACTTAAAATGGCTCTTCCGATATTGGTAATTGTACCCACTGTGTGTTAACATGCTGTCTGCTATCTCACTTCATTCCAGCTGACCCTGTACAACTGCCTACCAACTCCTTATCTCATCTGATGGCACACAAGACAGACATATATTTTTTGAACAAAGGACAAAGGATGAATTTCAATGAGAAAATACTGTTAGACATGCTAGCCTATACTAACGACTTTGAGGGTCACTACTTAATAGAAAAAAATCTACCCAGAAAGAAACACGATAAGTAGCTTGCACTTATGGCCCTGGAAAAACTTGTTATAAAGCATGAATATAATTCTGAATCTTCAAGGGAACTTTTTCAAACTACAAGTCCTGCCCCAGATATATACTAGGAGTGTTACCAAACCAATCTTGGGTCCACTTGCCTGATGTACAGCAAATACTAATACCAAGCTGTGGTGAAGGAAAGTACAGCGTTTATTGCAAGGTCAAGCAAGGAGAATGTGCAGCTCATGCTCAAAGACCTTGAACTCCCTGATGGCATTCAGAAAAGCATCATTAGGGGTGAAGGTTGTAGGGAGCCTGATCATGGACATTCTTCTAATTGATTGGTGGTGAGGTGACAGGGTGGTATTTTGAGAGTCTCAATCATCAATCTTTCTCCAACTGGTCTGGGGTCTATGTGCTTGTGGTCAGCACTCAGTTAACTTCTTCCACCTGGTGGGGGTTTTAGTATCTGTAAGAAAATTCAAGGATATGGCTCAAGATACTATCTATAGCTCTTGAGGAGGAACTAAAGGTCCTTGGCTTTGTTTTATGGCTAAACTATTATTATTTTGTCTTGTTTGATTGTTTTGCTTTGTTTCTGCATTTTCTCACTACTCTGATTAAATATGCTCTTTGGAACTCAGAGAAGGCCTAGGACTCTAAAACTTTTTTACAAACAAGAGGTGGGGTAAATGGGAGGGAGAGAGGGGGTTCTGTCCCCTGGAAGGCCCCAAAGGGTCCTGCTCAGTTTCAGGAGCAGCCAGGCCACCTGTGGAAAACTGCTGCTACAAAGCAAGACACTAGGTCTCTTTTTTTCCCCCTTATGCTCCCATCAGTGACTGCTGTGAAGTAAATATTTACTTTTGCATTCATTTAACAAATATTTACTGAGTGCCTAGTCTGTGCCAGGTTCTGACCAAGGAACTATGGCAATAGTAGTGAATAAATTAGGCAAAAATCTCTGCCTTTAGTGTTGTGGCTATAGATATCTCTTTTTAAGTAAGTGGAATATAATGCCATTTAATTTTACAAAATTCATACTATATTTTCAAGCATGCTTAAATTGCTGTTCATGAAAATCTGAAATCATACTGAACTGTCTGTGACACAAAATAGAAAAATCAATATGGTGATGCCAGTCTTAGTAAATTTAAATCAAAATCTATAATTGCTCACCAAGACTAATTCTTGGTCTTCAGGTTTAAGTAGTCAAGATTGTAACCACATTTATTTCATGACTTATATCTATAATTAAATTATATTATAGCTATTCTTATCATCATGTTAAAGAAATGTTTCTGAATAGTGGTATAAAGCATATTCATGTTCATTTAATCCTATTTCAGTGGAAGCTGGGAAATGAGTCATTTTTTTTTAAGTGCACATCTTTTTGTCATGACTACCTATTTTGTGATTTAGGAAATCTCTTTGTTAGGGAGGCCTGAAGGTTACAGCAGACATGCCTGCACACTAGAAATCTTAAGAATTAGGTGATATGAATTGCAGTCATTACCTTGTGAGAAAAGAGGTTTGAAAGCAAATTGTCCAAAAGTACCTACAGAGATAACAGTTTGGCTAACAAAACTAGACGGTCAAGACAACCAATAGATCAAAAATGAATGTTTCTAATCATATATTTTACCATTAATTGATTATTTTTAGTGTGTGTTGGAGTAGTCTGACACCATTTTTGATACTTTAAATAGAACCTGGAAAATGTGTTTTTTTAAAAAATCCCCACTATTTGCTCTCCATCTCAAAAAATAAACTGCATAAATCCAAAGCCCAATTTCATCATACACTAGCAGTATGACCTTAACCACGTTATATAAATTCAGATTCTCAGTTCCCTGATTTCAAAAATGGCACTAATAATAGTGCCTACTTCAGAGTCATTGTTAAGACTAATGAAATAATTTATGAAAACCACTTTGCACAATTATACTTCATAGGGGTGATCTATAAGTGTTAACTGATATTATGAGCTATTGGATTTACTTCTACATAAGTTTTAGTCAACCAAGCCTACCGTTGGTAATCATGAAAGTTTGGAAGCAAGCTGAATGTCCAATAAAAGTGATTTAGTCAAATTATGATTTTTTTCTAAATAATCAAATTCTATGTGGTAATTAAAGTCATGTAAGGAAAAAATATTTAATAACAAAATATTTTGCTTCATTTTCTGTCAATATGGAAGACTACGTATTCACAGAAAATGAAGATAAAACTAAAAGTACTGAAAAACAGCATATAATTTGGGATGGTCTAATTGGTGTTCAAGCATTCTAAGATGCTAGAGGTATGAGGTATTATCACTGTAATCATCTCTTTGTCATTATCTGAACTCTGAGAAAACATAGTAACACTATTCACAATTAAATGTTAAATTAACACTATCTTGATACAAACAACAGCTAATCTACAGGCAGAGTCAAAAGTGGACTGTTAACACTCACAACTACAGAACATTTGAGTTGCATATTTAAGTCACATCACTCAGAGTGAAGCAACAATGGATGATCCACTACTGTGGACTACAGATCAGTTTCAACATCAGCAGTCAGGGAAAAAAAAAAGGAGCAACAGCAATCATGGAATTCAGCTAGTCTATGCCTTATCCACTTCACACTGAAAACAGTGTGTCTTTCAGCACCTGATTTTTTGGCTGTGATATCAGCTTTGTGCTTTCTCCCATATGTCTTCACCAATAATGGAAATTCAAAACTTTTTACCTCGCAGGATAGAGGTTTCCCGGTAGACTGGACTTTTAGGACCAAAACCAAGACAGTCCTGGAGAAAAAGGATAATTTGGTCACTGAAATGACACGTTAAAGTAAACATCATTCAGTTCTACTACATTTCTTTTCCAGAGAGGAAAATGAGACTAAGAAAGAGCAGGTCATGGATACACAGAATATTATTGCCAAATTTAACACTCCTTACCCTATATTACTGATTGCCAGTTCAAAGATCTTGCTAGTATGACATTTGGTTTTTATTGATCAGAATCTGACTGACCAAAATTTATGTATAGAGTTAAAAAAATAATGTCCATTTTTTAGGCAAATAATTGAGATCTAAAAAAGATATTTCTGTTCATCTTTATAAAGTTAGAGTAAAACATAACAAGTAATTTCTTACTCAATAATTATTTGAAAATGTTTGAAACTTGTTAACCAGCAGTTAGTGTAAAAGTTTACTATATATAATTTCCGTATGTTATGGACTGAATGTTTGTGTTCCTCCAAAATTCATATCTCATAAAGGTGGGGCCCTCATGATGGGATTAGTGCCCTTATAAGAAGAGACAGGAGAGAGCTTGCTCACTCATTCTCTCTCTCTGTCTCTCTCTCTCTCCAGGCAAACAAAACAGGTCATATGAGCACGCAGAGAAATGGCAGCTGCCAAGAGAAGAAACCTCAAAATAAAATTGGCACCCTGATCTTGGACTTCCCTGACTCCAGATGTGTGAGAAATAAATGTCTGTTGTTTAAGCCACTCAATGGTATTTTGTTATAGCAGTCTGAGGCAACTAAGATATCATCCATATATTTAGAGGAAAACATTGTTCTCCTCAAACTGTATAGTATTAGTTATCTACCAGTGCTGTCAAAAACAACTAAATTTTACAGAGGAAGAAGTCACATATAATATTCAATAATAATTTCTACTTTGAATAAAATATAATAATATTAAAAAGAAACACTCCTAAGGAAAACGTGGAGTGGGAATTGTGGACTACTGTGTATATGTGTGTGTGTATTTGTGGATATGCGTGTATTTGAGGTATTAGCCACACATACCTGGGTTTCTTACCAACATGTTTTGAAAACTTTCCCAATCCTTCCAACTCTCACTTGTATAAACTCTACCTTGTTACATCAGGCCTTGAGAGTCCTACTAATCTGGCTTCAGAAATGCAATTAATTTAGACACATGAGCTTGAAACAGCCTGCTCCTTTGTTCATGCACTAACAGAATTCTCCCTGTACCATATCTGCACACTGATGCACAGTCTCAGTTCCTCTCCATGGTCCACTGGATTATGGCTGCACACCTTCCCTAACCTGGCACATGATGACTTTATCCATACTAGAGCACACCAGAACATTCCAGAATGTTCTTTCCTGGTCCTATTAGCCTTTCAACACCTTAGCCCCTTACAGATGCAAGAGTGCAGTCTTCAGGCTTAGGATTCCATTTCCCTCAGCTTTTTTACTCTCACTTAAAGCTGCTTTGCAAAACCTCCTACCCCTGCTCTACCATCCATTCACATTCCCTTTGCTCTTCCAAACCCCCATTTTCCTCTTTTTAAGTCTCTCTAATGGTCAAATTGTTATGCTCTTGGTTAATACCCTGGATTGTTCTGCATTTCAACTGAGCCACTCTTAATTACATATCATCCATGGAAGCTATGGAGCATGAGGATTAAGAGTATAGACTTGACTAGAGTTGCTTTGCTTGGGTTGAAACCTTTTCTTCTCCTACTTCCTAGTTCTGTTACCTTGGGCAAAGTTACTTAACCCCTCTCTGTGCTTTATTGTTCCTGTTCATAAAATGACCATAATGAGAGTAGATGTGTTAAGATATTGCAAGGATTAAATGAGATGATCCGTGTAAAACACTTATGTACCTAGTACAAAAAAAGTGATGAGTAAATTGTAGTTATTAATAATCTGCTCTTTTTACTATTTCCATGCTACAATGCTAGGTGATTTAGGTCAAATTTGTGATTTGAAGGTATTGCATGATTAAGCTATAGCAATCTTGAAACATGCTCTAATCTATTTGTTCTCTGGAATACATTGCCAAAAACATTTCCTGAAATGAAATTAATAAGTCCAGGTCACACTGATTAAAACAGTATCAGAAGAACTGAACTAATACTGGACATTTAAATCTTTGTCTTTAGAAATAATTCAACTGAATCAGTAAGACTTGAGTTCTAGTAACATCATTAATATAGACAGACTATCATTAATTTCTATACAACCTTGAGCAAGTCACTAAAACAAACTGAATTGCAATTTCCTCACATGATGAAATGGGAAAATCCAATTCATTTAAAAAAGATATTTGTTGAGAATCTACTGTCAGCCAGTGTCTTCAATAGATGGCTTACATCCATTGTATCATTTATCCTTATAACAGTACTATGTAATAGGAATGATTATCCTCACTTTGTCCAAAATAAATAAATAAAGGGGCTCTGCCTATCTATCTCCCTGGGTTAAGAGGATCAAATGATGAAATTGTACTAGAAACTAGACTACAAAGCACTTCCCCAATATTGTACTTTAATTTTAATGTTTTGTTTTGACAAAGTACATCATGTCAGTAATTAAATTCTTGTTTTTTTCCCAGTGTTTTGGTGGGAAATCTGAATCATGAAGACCATTGATCAATGTTTCTAGATTTGGATATAATGATTAAATTAGGATCATTTCAAGACAATTAATGAAATATTAAAAGAAGCTTTGAAAGAAAAATAAGTTTTAGATTGAATAAATGTCACTATTCTAGAAATATATTACATATGTGTATATATATATATATATATATATATATAATTAAACATTTGTGCCACAAACTAAAACAGTTAATGTTTTTATATATTTCAGACTTTGAGGACTTTTCATTTTAGCTCAGATACTGAAGAAAAAAGTATCTTTGAGAACTGTGAATTTATTTTTTCTTTAGAACATTTATTGAATTGTTCATTTGTTTTTGCATTTCTCTGAGAAATGCAAATTGACATCACAATGAAATGCCATAACTATTGTAAAAAATAGAACATGCCAAAAAAGATTCTTGTAAAATTGTTTTCATTGTGATTAGCTCATACTTTCATTATTCATCATGTGAGGAGTTCTTCTTAGAAGTTGATGAAATAGATGGCAATCCAGAAGTGCCATCTCTTTACCAAGGATGTCTAACTATTTTTATTGGACAAGTGTCACTTTTAAAGTTGATGAACAGCAAACATGAAGTAGTAATAACTAATGTTGAAAAATGAAGCCACCTAAGAAGCAAGAAATGATAGATGACATGGTGCATTTTTAGTACCATAAAAAGTTCAAAAATGAGGAATAGTTTTGGTCATGCCCTAGTTTTGATTTTTTTTAATACAACAACAACATAAGCATATTATTTTTTCATTAAGCTTCTTAGTTTCTTAGTATCACAGTGGAATGATGAGAAAACAAGAACAACAACAAAAATAACCATGAGTCTGCAAATCTCTGACAAAAAGCAGATACTTCAAGGCATTTGAGGGGGAGGGAGGGAGAGTCTTGACAGCAGTGCCAAGGTAGTTCCAGCATCATGCCTCTCCTTAGCTTGCTGGGCCGGGAGGGGTGGGGAGGTGGAATGGTGAGAAGGTGGCACTGTCACAGCTGTCCTTGGCGTTTCTGCCTCGCGACTGATACACGCATGATCTGCGTGGACCACCCCACAGGATTTTCCGGTGCCTCCCCGGTACCTGGCCGCATGACCCCTGCCTGCTCCAAACCCCTGGGACACCCCGGAGCCAGTTCTGCTGGGTGGGCGGCAGGAGAGGAGCGTGGAGGGGACGAGGGCAGGCGACGCTGCTCTGGGCATGAGAAACCGAGGAGAGGCCGAGGCCCATTTGGGAGACACCCGTGGCAGCAGGCGGAGGTGGTGCAGGTGGCAGCGGCAGGAGTCGGTGTCCCTCGGGCGGTGAGCAAGCTACACCTAGAGCTTCATGGTGCCGGGGGGCAGGCTGTCGTTGCAGAGTCTGTAGTAACGCAGGTCGTTGACCAGGCTGTACACATTCTGGGTGAATGAGGGCAGGTCCCCATCCATCTTGAAATTCCGCCCCAGCACATTTTTCTGGTTGGCATCCACACCGTCACAGCTGGTCAGAAACTCTGGGAGGAAGGCCGCGAAGAAGCCATCAAAGTCCACAGAGGCCATGCTGTAAATGGCAATGCCAATCTCCTCCTGCAGGAGGTCGTGGGACTTGTGAACCAGGATCTGGAGCAGCATGTTCACAAACTGAGAGAGAATGGTGGTCCGGAAGATCTTCTGTGGTCCAGCTTCTGCTTGGTGTTGAGAGTCTCCAAGTAAAAGAGATTTTATTTTAATAGGTAGACGTCAGGCTGGAGAAAGGACTGTCCAAAAGCCTGCATGATGGCACTGAACTGAGGCTCATCCTCCATCTGCTCCTCGGCAGTCCCGCTCTGGACACTGGCTAGGATGGTGGACTTGAAGAAGCACCTCCAGTTGTGATGGAGCGACCGGAAAAGCAGCTCAAACAGCTCAGCCTTCACATCAGGGGAGGGGCGCTCAGCGATGATGGGATACACCTGCTCTATGCACAGGGCGATGATGCTGGGGAGGAAGGGCTTGAACACCTGGCCAGGTTCCTGGACCACCACCTGCAGGATCTTCAGGAACTTCTCAACCACCCGGCAGCCAGTACTGCCTTCGTGGAGGATGCTCTCGGCCAACTGTTCTCTGGTAAACATATTGAGGAAAGTCTGTATGATCTGCTCAGTGAAAGGCACGCCCATCTGTACTCTAAGGCCTCAAAACAGAGTGGGGAAGAAGCTCAGCATCTCATCAGACACATCTGGCTGATGGATAAAAGCTGGAAAGAGGGCCAGTGAGACTTGAACAGATTCCTGCAGGGACTGGTAGCTGATCTGTTGGGACTTGGTGGATTCCCCAGAGATATTCTCCACGATATCTTCTAAGACACTGTCTGGTGGATAATCACTTTGGTGTCATCCAGGGGCATCTTCCTCTGCGGGGTGACAGCATTGGGCTTCAGGTTGCAATAATCCAGAGAGAGCACAGAGATGAGGCTGGCATGGTTGATGGAGTGCACAGGCCACTGCTGCTCGTTCTCTGGGATGTTTGGCCATGGAAGCAACAGGACGTTAGAGAGGGCGTGGCACACCAATACCTGAGCCTTGTCAACAAGCTGCTGGGTAGAGGCATCGGTGATTCTGTTGAATACTTTCTGTACTGTAGGGATGCTGATCAGAAAGACAGGTCGCACAGTGGTGGCCCGGGAGACCAGTAAATGGCACACAGATAGCAGCAATTTGTCTCGGACCTTGGTGCTCATCAGAGGCGTGACTGTATCTACGGTGGCGGAGATGAGCGTAACAAACTGCTGCATATTCTGCCGATGAGCCTCGCTGCAGTACTGTGCTAGCCAGTGAGAGTAAGCCTGCAGAGCAGCCAGGGACTAAGCATGCACATCAATGAGATCAGGCTTCAATACTGATGGCACGGCAGTCTCAATGTTGTACAGTTTTATCTGAGATCCATACAAAGTGACTGACCAACCTCTCCACCACAGTGAGGGTGTCCCTGAAGCGCACTGTGAACACGTCCCCGATGAAGTTCTCAGCTAGGTGGCCCACAGCCTGCAGGAGGGAGCTCAGGACTCACAGGGAACAGTGCAGCTGCTGGCAGTCGTTCTCTGCTGTGATGTTCAACCTGTGTCCTGACCCTGAAGTAAATATAAACTGCCCTAACCCCAGATAAACTTTTTTTTTTTTTTTTTTGCTGTACGCGGGCCTCTCGCTGCTGTGGCCTCTCCCGCTGCAGAGCACAGGCTCCGGACGTGCAGGCTCAGTGGCCACAGCCCACAGGCCTAGCCGCTCCATGGAATGTGGGATCCTCCTGGACTGGGGCACGAACCCGTGTCCCCTGCATTGGCAGGCGGACCCTCAACCACAGCGCCACCAGGGAAACCCCCCCAGATAAACTTCTAAATTGTCCTGAAGAACTGGGAACAGTGTTGAGAAGGCGTGTGTGGGAAGGAGCTCCATCACTTTGGCCACTACCTCCAAGCTCTGGTGTAAGTACCACTGCCACTCTGTCTGCTGATCGTCATCCAGAGTTTTGTCATCCAACTCCTCCAACTGGGCCTGGTTGTATCTGAAGTGGATTCGATTCAACACCTCCATGAGCAAGAGGACTAGGGCGTCTTCGTACCTGTTGAGAACTGCCTCCCTGTCTCCTAGACGGCTTTTCGTTTTCCTTGTCAGATAGTCCAAAAAGAGCGTCCAGATATCCAAACAAGAAGTAACCTTCATGAGTAGGCTGATGAAATGTGTACTTGAACAAAACTGTCAAAAACTCCACCACAGGGAACTGGGAGTAGGACTCGATTCTTCTTAGGTGAACACTCACAAAGAGCTGCAGAAGGTCATTAAACTTCTCGATGTAGCACTCATTGAGTTCTTCTAGCCTTCTCTTCACCGTGTGGGCATTGTTATCCTTGGTGATTTTCTGCAGGTAGAAAGTCTGCTGGAACATACACAGTAAGTAGTCCTCGAATTCCATAGGCACACAGTTCTTGGACATGAGTTCATTGATGCAGGACATGGCCAGGACCCCAAGCCAGCTGCACTCCTGACCCAACACACAGTTCTGGCTGCTGCCGTTAACCGATGCCATCTTTCTGGCCTGGATGTCACAGCCAAAGCAGGCAAAGTGGAAGATGGCGGTAAGGAGGGACGGGATGATGCTGGCAGACAGAGGAATCCGACTGAAGAGATGGGCCAGGCACTCCAAGGCCAAGGAACAGATATACTCACTCTCCGCATCAAGGATGGGGATTGGCTGATTCAACAGTTTGGCTGAACTAGGACTCTGCAACAGGTTACTCAGTAAGTCACCACTTTCTCCTGAGGTCGGGGATGGTGGTGGGGTGGTGGCAGTCACGCTGTGTTTGTCCCAGACAGTCTCCAAGATACCTGTCAGTAGCCCAAGCACTGTCTGCACCTGGTCCAGCAGCAGCTTTTGCAACTCCTCCTTCCGAGCCACTCTGAGGTCCTCAGCGGGACAAGCCAGCTCTTCTGAAGTTGTCTTCAACATGATCAGCCCGAGGGGAGTTGTCACAGGGGACTGGATCAACTGTAAAATGTTAGTAAAAAAGTCATGGTAGAACATGGGCCAATCTTGACGGCCAATGTCAACAATCACTTTGCAGAGCTTGTTCCAGATGAAGTAAGGTAAGGTTTTGTGGTGAGCCAAGAGGAGTTTGGACAGGCAGCTACGGATTTCCATCTTATCCTGAGATGGGACCCCAAGCCACATTTTATTGATCAGATTCTCAAAAAACGTTAAACTGTACATCATTACACAGTCATTCCTAGTGCTGGAGACAAAATACAGGCAGAATCTCCAGGCTCCTATTTGCTGAGCAAAGTTATCAAGAAGTTCCTCTATCTCACGTTTTCTTTCATTGGTTGTACAGTCGTGGAAAAACTCTGTCATCAGACTTTCCAGTGCCCCGAGAGAGGCTTCTTCAGATGCCATGCTGGCCGGGGAAGGGGGCTGGCTCTCGGGCTTCGGACACGTCCCGCTCGCACAGTTCAGCTCATGGTCCTGGCAGGCTCGGGAAGTCCCCTGCCCGGGCAAAGACAACCGCTTCCCCACCCGGGCCCCGCGGGGACCCTCTATAAAGAGCGCGGCCCCCCGGCCCACCTCATCGGGGACCCCCGGAACTATTCATCACCTCCCCAGGGAAACTGAAAAAGCAGGAAATGGGGCTCGGAGGCCGGCGAGGAGGGCAGCGGCTCGGGGCTCCCCGCCCGGGCCTGACCCCCGAGGGCAGACTCCGGGCCCAGGCAGGGGCTCCCCGGCCCCCGCGTTCAGAAGCGGCAGCGGGCCCTGCCCCGAGGCTGAAGGGGCCTCGGCGGCGGCGCAGCCCGAGCGGCCGGATCAGGAAAGGCCCGAGGGCCCGCGCTACCCTAGCAGCCTCAGCCCACACGGCCACCGCCGCCGCCACCCCCCCCACCCCCCCCACCCCGGCACCGAGCATCCCTGCGCGCGCCCACCCCGGAGCATCCCTGCGCGCGCCCGCCCCGGAGTGGTCCGCTCGCGCCGCGCGGCCACCCCCGACCAACAGCCCCAACGCGCCGGCCCCAGTTTTGATTTGTGGCCATTTCAGATGGACCCTTCTTTAGAGATAGAATAAAAATAAAATATCTCATTTTCTCCTGAAAATACCCAATATGACTATATAAGTGTATATTTGTGGGCAACTGAAACACATTCCCTGCTAGTACTCCATAAACTGCAGGGGTCCATTGGGAACTGGGATTTGGCCTGCAGAAATCTGTAATAGCAATTTTAAGTGCTTGTAGGATAATGAGAAATTTTAGGTATTCTCAATAATGTCATTCAATGCAGTGTATCTTCATTTCTTTAATAAAAGAGGAAATTCCTGCTGATCAAGTGTTACATAGCTTAAGGCTCATTTGGGGGGATATAATGGCCAATGCCTAATTTATGCTCTTAGGGTTCATTTCAATATTAACCTTTTATGATTCCAATGGGGTTAGAGGCTTAATAGAATGAGGTGAAGTTATTAAAACCTATAACTTTATAATACACACATTTCTCACTGTTCCCTCCAGACTCAGTGTTTCTTTTCAATTTGAAAGAGGCAGGGGATGATTTATCCATATGTTCTTCCCAGTTCACATTTATCTTTAATGAGAACTTTGCCAGTTAGTTTATTTTTGTAATTAATGATACTTTGCTCCTGAAAAAAATTGATATCAATCAGTAAAAATAAGAGAGCCTGTATATATACATACAGAGTCCTCATGTCAGTGACTGTGTGTGTGTTTTGTATTTCTATGTAGTTTTAGAATCACAAATCATAACTTTCTTTTCCAGTGTTCATTACTAAAGGAAGTTTTGCAGAAATGCTGCCTAATACTTTCTGAAGGTCAACTGAAAGTGAGTCTGTGGCATGCTCAGATAAGAGAACGCTGCCTAGAGCCCTGCTATTCACATCATTAATCAGAAAGCGAGGAACTTAGAAGTCAGCCTGGAAATATGAGTTATGTGGGTTAGAGAAGAATGTATAATCCCGTTCAGTAGAGTGTGAAAGTTTCCATATATCTGCTACTCCTAAGTCAGTAATAGCTGAGGATGAAGCTTTATGAGCTTTTTAAATAAAATGGTATTCTTGATAATATATGCCAAATCTCTCTGTAGCAGGATCCAAGGCCACAGTAAGTCACCACTCCAAATTGTTTTAGTAAAGGCATTATTTTGAGTATTGAGTATATTACATGGGTTGCCATGTAAATTTGTTTGAAGTTGGATCATTCATGAAAGAAGTAAAACACCACCAAATATTTTATGTTCCTCTGAACTTCAAAACAACTTAAAATATTTAGGGTGTTGGGATGATTGGCCTGGGGTGGGGAGGGGAGTGGCTAGGTAGAAATATGCTGAAGTCATACTATAGGCCAGATTGATTTATATATTATTTAATTTATTCAGCACAAACACATATGCACAGACATACGCAACTATTAAGGTAGGAGGTGTCATCATTTCCATTTTATGGAGGGGGAAATTGAAACTTGATGTTAATAATTTGCCCAAGATCATGAAACCAAAAAGTTGCAGATTGACTTCGAGTATTGCAAAGTTAATGTTCATTTCCCTACAGGAAATGTGTGCCTCGATATATCTTATTTTAGTAATATACACATATTTATCCCAATGAAATTTTTAGCTACTGAACAGACAACACCTTCACGTGGTTGATGTTTGCAGCCTCATAACACCTAGGCTCAAAGCTGCGCATCTAATTGGTGCCCAGTGGAGGGGGGTTAGTGGATTGAATTCATGAATACTGACCTCAAGTCTTAGCAATAAAATGTAAATGTAATGTGATGAATGAATATTTTGGAAAATGGTCCTTCAGTTATGAATATGAGGACAGATCCTGCCATCAGTAGTACATGTTCTGTGATCTATCTTCATCCTGCAGTTGGGAGGAACCTGCAAGTAGTCTCTCATACCAGCACCACTGGCAACACGGATAACCAGATATAGGCATGTGGCATTAGTCGGGAAGCAGAGCTAAGCATACCGGACCATTTGAACATCATAAAAAATAGAAATAAAACAGTTGCAATAGTGGGAAAAGATCAAATGATTACTTTCACAATATACTGTATACTTCTTGAGGACAAGAGAAATAGTCTTAATTATGTCTGTATTCCTAGCACCTGGCACAGCGTAGGGGCTCATTTTTCCCCAAGACTAAAGCAAGGGAGTTATATAATCTCTCTAAGGCCATTTGGGTTCTCAGCTGACATCACGATTTTGCACGTTCTTCCCTCCACCTGCCACGTCTTTCCTGCTCTCACTTTCTCCATCGACCTTACCCTCTCCTGCTAATTTTCACATCTCAACTCATGTGTCACCAACTCCAGTAACTTTCCCTGACTCCTCCAGTGACACTTCAGTTCTCCTTTCCTAATATTCCAATTGTACCTGGAAGATACTTCTTAAAGATATAAGGGAAAGTTTCTACATGTCTGCAGAACAAGAGTTGGTTTTTTTTTTTTTCTTGCGGTATGCGGGCCTCTCACTGTTGTGGCCTCTCCCGTTGCGGAGCACAGGCTCCGGACGCGCAGGCTTAGCAGCCATGGCTCACGGGCCTAGCCGCTCCGTGGCATGTGGGATCTTCCCGGACCAGGGCACGAACCTGTGTCCCCTGCATTGGCAGGCGGACTCTCAACCACTGTGCCACCAGGGAAGCTCTAATTTCATTCTTTTACATGTAGCTGTCGAGTTTTGCCAGCACCACTTGTTGAAAAGGCTGTCTTTTCTCCACTGAATATTCTTACCTCCTTTGTTGTACATTAATTGATCATAACTGAGTGGGTTTCTTTCTAGGCTCTCTATTCTGTTCCATTGATCTATGTATCTGTTTTTGTTTCAATACCATGCTGTTTTGATTAGTAAAATTTTGTAGCATTATCTGAAGTCTGGGAGGGTGATACCTCCAGCTTCTTTTTTCTGCAGATTGCTTTGGCAAATTGGGGTCTTTTCTGGTTCTGTATGAGTTTTAGGATTATTTGTTCTAGTTCTGTGAGACCCAAATAAACAAAATAAGACATGAAAGAGGAGAAATAACAACTGATACCACAGATATACAGAAAAATCATAAGACTACTAAGAACAGTTATATGCCAACAAGTTGGACAACCTAGAAAAAATGGACAAATTTCTAGAAACATACAACCTGCCAAGACTGAATCAAAAAGAAACAGACAATTTGAACAGACCAATCAGTAGTAGTAAAATTGATTTAAAATTTTTTTAAAAAGATCCCAGAAACCAAAAGTACAGGTCCAGACCACTTCATCGGGAAATTCAATCAAACACTTAAAGAAGAACAAATACTTATCCTTTTCAAACTACTGCAAAGAACTGAAGAGCGTGCAATATTCTCAAATTCATTCTATGAGGCCACTGTTACCCTGATACCAAAACCAGGCAAAGACTGTAAAAAAGCAAAAATTGCAGGCCAATATCTTTGATGAATATAGATGCAAAGCTCCTGGACAAAATTTTACCAAACCAAATCCAACAATATATAAAAAGGATCATGCACTATGAGCAAGTTAAATTTATTCCAGAGTCACAAGGATGATTCAACATTCACAAATCAATCAATGTGATATACCACATTACAAAAGGAAGAATAAAAATCATAAGATCATCTTAATAGATGCAGAAAAAGCTTTTGATAAAATCCAACATCCATTTATGATAAAAGCTCTAAACAAAGTGGGTATAGAGGGAACAGACTCCAACATAATAAAGGACATTTATGAAAAACTCACAGCCAACATCATACTCAACAGTGAAAAGCTGAAAGCCTTTCCTCTAAATACAGGAACAAGACAAGGATACCCACTCTCACCACTTCTATTTAACATAGTATTCGAAGTCCCAGAAACAGCAATCATACAAGAAAAAGAAATATAAAAGGCATCCAAATTGGAAGGGAAGAAATAAAACTGTCACTATTTGCAGATGACATGATACTTTTTATAGGAAACACTAAAGTCTCCACCCCAAAACTATTAGAACTAATAAATGAACCCAGGAAAGTCTCAGGATACAAGATTAATATATGCAAATCTGTTGCTTTTCTACAAACTAAACATAAACTATAAGAAAGAGAAAGCAAGAAAATAATCCCATTTAAAATTGCATCAAATATCTGAAAGAGAAATTAAGGAAACACTCCCATTTACCATTGCAACAAAAAGAATAAAATACCTAGGAATAAACCTACCTCAGGAGACAAAAGACCTGTATGCAGAAAACTATAAGACACTGATGAAAGAAATTAAAGATGATATAAACAGAAGGAGAGATAGACCACGTTCTTAGATTGGAAGATTAAACACTGTGAAAATGACTCTACTACCCAAAGCGATCTACAGATTCAATGCAATCCCTATCAAACTACCAATGGCATTTTTCACAGAACTAGAACAAAAAATTTCACAATGTGTATGGAAACACAAAAGACCCAAATAACTAGAGCAATCTTTTGTTTATTTATTTATTTGTTTGCTTGTTTGTTTATTAAACATCTTTACTGCAGTATAATTGCTTTAAATTGTTGTGTTAGTTTCTGCTGTATAACAAAGTGAATCAGCTATATGTATACATTTATGCCCATATCCCCTCCCTCTTGTGCTTCCTTCCCACCCACCCTATCCTAGCCCTCTAAGGGCTCACAAATACCGAGCAACTCTCCCCATGCTATGCAGCTGCTTCCCACTAGCTATTTTACATTTGGTAGTGTATATATGTCCATGCTACACTCTCACTGTATCCCAGCTCACCCGCTCCCCTCCGCATGTCCTCAAGTCCATTCTCTACGTCTGGGTCTTTATTCCTGTCCTGCCCCTAGGTTCGTCAGAACCATTTTTTTAGATTCCATATATATGTGTTAGCATACAGTATTTGTTTTTCTCTTTCTGACTTACTTCACTCTATATGACAGACTCTAAGTCCATCCACCTCACTACAAATAACGCAATTTCATATCTTTTTTGGCTGAGTAGTATTCCATTGTATATATGTGCCACATCTTCTTTATCCATTCATCTGTTGATGGACACTTAGTTTGCTTCCATGCCCTGGCTATTGTAAATAGAGCTGCAAAGAGCATTGTGATATATGACTCTTTTTGAATTATGGTTTTCTCAGGGTATATGTCCAAGAGTGGGATTGCTCTGTCATATGGTAGTTCTATTTTTAGTATTTTAAGGAACCTCCATACTGTTCTCCATAGTGGCTGTACCAATTTACATTCCCACCAACACTGCAAGAGAGCACCTTTTCTCCACACCATCTCCAGTTTGTAGATTTTTTGATGTTGGCCATTCTGACTCGTGTGAGGTGATACCTCATTGTAATTTTGACTTGCATTTCTCTAATGATTAGTGATATTGAGCATCGTTTCATGTGTTTGTTGGCAATCTGTATGTCTTCTTTGGAGAAATGTCTATTTAGGTATTCTGCCCATTTTTGGATTGGGTTGTTTGTTTTTATTGGTGTTGAGCTGCATGAGTTGCTTGTATATTTTGGAGAATAATCCTTTCTCAGTTAATTCAGTGGCAAATATTTTCTCCCATTCTGAGGGTTATCTTTTCATCTTGTTTATGGGTTCCTTTGCTGTGCAAAATCTTTTAAGTTTCAATAGGTCCCATTTGTTTATTTTTCTTTTTATTTCCATTTTTCTAGGAGGTGGGTCAAAAAGGATCTTGCTGTGATTTGTGTCACAGAGTGTTCTGCCTATGTTTCCCTCTAAGAGTTTTAGTGTGTCTGGCCTTACATTTAGGTCTTTAATCCATTTTGAGTTTATTTTTGTGTATGATGTTAGGGAGTGTTCTAATTTCACTCTTTTACATGTAGCTGTCCAGTTTTCCCAGCATCACTTATTGAAGAGGCTGTCTTTTCTCCGTTGTGTACTCTAGCCTCCTTTATAAAGATAAGGTGACCATAAGGGCATGGGTTAATCTCTGGGCTTTCTATCCTGTTCCATTGATCTACATTTCTGTTTTTGTGCCAGTACCATACTGTCTTGATTGCTGTAGCTTTGTAGTATAATCTGAAGTCAGGGAGCCTGATTGCTCCAGCTCCATTTTTCTTTCTCAAGATTGCTTTGGCTATTCAGGGTCTTTCGTGTTTCTATACAAATTGTAAAAATTTGTTGTAGTTCTGTGAAAAATGCCATTGGTTAGTTGATAGGGATTGTATTGAATCTGTAGATTGCTTTGGGTAGTATAGTCATTTTCACAATGTTGATTCTGCCAATCCAAGAACATGGTATATCTCTCCCTCTGTTTGGATCATCTTTAATTTCTTTCATCAGTGCCTTATATTTTAGTGCATACAGGTCTTTTGTCTCCTGAGGTAGGTTTATACCTAGGTATTTTATTCTTTTTGTTACAATGGTAAATGGGAGTGTTTCTTAACTTCTCTTTCAGATTTTTCATCGATAGTGTACAGGAATGCATAAGATTTCTGTGCGTTAATTTTGTATCCTGATACTTTACCAAATTCATTGATTAGCTCTAGTAGTTTTCTGGTAGCATCTTTAGGATTCTCTATATATAGTATCATGTCATCTGCAAACAGTGACAGTTTTACTTCTTCTTTTCCAATTTGGATTCCTTTTATATCTTTTTCTTCTCTGATGCTGAGGCTAAAACTTCCAAAACTATGTTGAGTAATATTGGTGAGAGTGGATAACCTTATTTTGTTCCTGAACTTAGTGGAATTGGTTTCCGTTTTGCACCACTAAGAAAGGTGTTGGCTGTGGGTTTGTCATATATGGCTTTTACTATGTTGAGGTAGTTCCCTCCATGCCTACTTTCTGGAGAGTTTTTGTCATAAATGGATGTTGAATTTTGTCAAAAGCTTTTTCTGCATCTAGTGAGATGATCACATGGTTTTTATCCTTCAGTTTGTTTAAATGGTGTATCACATTGATTGATTTGCATATATTGAAGAATCCTTGCATTCCTGGGGTAAATCCCACTTGATCATGGTGTATGATCCTTTTAATATGCTGTTGGATTCTGTTTGCTAGTATTTTGTCGAGGATTTTTGTATCTATGTTCATTGGTGATATTGGCCTGTAGTTTTCTTTTTTTGTGACATCTTTGTCTGGTTTTCGTATCAGGGTGATGGTGGTCTCGTAGAATGAGTTTGGGAGTGTTCCTCCCTCTGCTATATTTTGGAAG
The DNA here is from genome assembly GCF_011762595.2 of Tursiops truncatus. Taxonomy (NCBI): domain Eukaryota; kingdom Metazoa; phylum Chordata; class Mammalia; order Artiodactyla; family Delphinidae; genus Tursiops; species Tursiops truncatus. The sequence goes on from NC_047055.1 coordinate 10,512,940, forward strand.
CGTTTGAGAAGGATAGGTGTTAGCTCTTCTCTAAATGTTTTGTAGAATTCGCCTGTCAATCCATATGGTCCTGAGCTTTTGTTGTTGGAAGAATTTTTTTTTTTTTTTGCGGTACGTGGGCCTCTTACTGTTGTGGTCTCTCCTGTTGCGGAGCACAGGCTCCGGATGCGCAGTCTCAGTGGCCATGGCTCACGGGCCCAGCCGCTCCGCGGCTTGTGGGATCTTCCCAGACCGGGGCACGAACCTGTGTCCCCTGCATCGGCAGGCAGACTCTCAACCACTGCGCCACCAGGGAAGCCCTGTTGGAAGATTTTTAATCACAGTTTCAATTTCAGTGCTTGTGATTGGTCTGTTCATATTTTCTATTCCTTCCCGGTTCAATCTCAGAAGGTTGTGTTTTTCTAAGAATATGTCCATTTCTTCCAGGTTGTCCATTTTATTGGCATATAGTTCCTTGTAGTAATCTCTCATGATCCTTTGTATTTCTGCAGTGTCAGCTGTTACTTCTCCTTTTTCATTTCTAATTCTGTTGATTTGAGTCTTCTCCCTTTTTTTCTTGATGAGTCTGGCTAATGGTTTATCAATTTTGTTTATCTTCTCAAAGAACCAGCTTTAAGCTTTATTGATCTTTGCTATTGTTACTTTGATTTCTTTTTCATTTATTTCTGAACTGATTTTTATGATTTCTTTCCATTGGCTAACTGGCTTTTTTTGTTCCTCTTTCTCTAATTGCTTTAGATGTAAGTTTAGGTTGTTTATTTGAGGTTTTTCTTGTTTCTTGAGGTAGGATTGTATTGCTATAAACTTCCCTCTTAGAGATGCGTTTGCTACATCCCATGGATTTTGGGTGGTTGTGTTTTGTCATTTGTTTCTAGGTATTTTTTGATTTCCTCTTTGATTTCTCTAGTGATCTCTTGGTTATTTAGTAGCATATCGTTTAGCCTTCATGTCTTTGTATTTTTTACAGTTTGTTTCCTGTAATTGTTACCTAGTCTCATAGTGCTGTGGTTGGAAAAGATACTTGATATGGTTTCAATTTTCATCAATTTGCCAAGGCTTGATTTGTGGCCCAAGATATTATCTATCCTGGAGAATGTTCCATGAGCATTTGAGAAGAAAGTGTGTTCTGTTTTGGGATGGAATGTCCTATAAATATCAATTAAGTCTATCTTTTTAATGTATCATTTAAAGCTTGTGTTTCCTTATTTAATTTCATTTTGGATGGTCTTTCCATTGGTGAAAGTGAGGTGTTAAAGTCCCCTACTATGGTTGTGTTACTGTCGATCTCCCGTTTTATTGCTGTTAGCATTTGCCTTATGTATTGAGGTGCTCCTTTGTTGGGTGTATAAATATTTACAATTGTTATATCTTCTTCTTGGATGGATCCCTTGATCATTATGTAGTGTCCTTCTTTGTCTCTTATAATAGCCTTTATTTTAAAGTCTATTTTGTCTGATATGAGAATTGCTACTCCAGCTTTCTTTTGATTTCCATTTGCATGGAATATCTTTTTCCATCCCCTCACTTCTAGTCTGTATGTGTCCCTAGGTCTGAACTGGGTCTCTTGTAGACAGGATATATACGGGTCTTGCTTTTTATCCATTCAGCAGTCTATGTCTTTTGTTGGAGCATTTAATCCATTTACATTTAAGGTAATTATCAATATGTATGTTCCTATTACCATTTTTTTAATTGTATTGGGTTTGTTTTTGTAGGTATTTTCCTTCTCTTGTGTTTCCTGCCTAGAGAAGTTCCTTTAGCATTTGTTGTAAAGCTGGTTTGGTGGTGTTGAATTTTCTTAGCTTTTGCTTGTTTATAAAGGTTTTAATTTCTCTGTCAAATCTGAATGAGATCCTTGCCGGGTAGAATAATCTTTGTTGTAGGTTTTTCCCCTTCATTTCATTAAATATGTCCTGTCATTCCCTTCTGGCTTGAAGAGTTTCTGCTGATAGGTCAGCTTTTAACCTTATGGGGATTCCCTTGCTGATTTTAATATTTTTTCTTTGTATTTAATTTTTGATTGTTTGGTTAGTATGTGTCTTGGCCCGTTTCTCCTTGGATTTATCCTGTATGGGACTCTCTGCATTTCCTGGACTTGATTGACTATTTCCTTTACCATATTAGGGAAGTTCTTAACCCTAATCTCTTCAGATATTTTCTCAGTCCCTTTCTTTTTCTCTTCACCTTCTGGGACCCTTATAATTCGAATGTTGGTGTGTTTAATGTTGCCCCAAATGTCTCTGAAACTGTCCTCAATTGTTTTCATTCTTTTTTCTTTATTCTTCTCTGCGGTAGTTATTTCCACTCTTTTATCTTCCAGGTTCTTATCCATTCTTCTGCCTCAGTTATTCTGGTATTGATTCCTTGTACAGAATTTTTAATTTCATTTATTGTGTTGTTTATCATTGTTTGTTTGCACTTTAGTTCTTCTAGGTCCTTGTTAAACGTTTCTTGTATTTTCTCCATTCTATTTCCAAGATTTTGGATCATCTTTACTATCATTACTCTGAAGTCTTTTTCAGGTAGACTGCCTATTTCCTCTTTGTTTGTTTGCTCTGGTGGTTTTTTGCCTTGCTCCTTCATCTGCTGTGTTTTTCTCTGTCTTCTCATTTTGCTTAACTTACTGGATTTGGGGTCTCCCTTTTGCAGGCTGCAGGTTTGTAGTTCCCATTGTTTTTGGTGTCTGCCCCCAGTAGGTAATGTTGTGCTGTTGTAAAAACACCAAAGACAATAAAATAATCTCAGAAATTTCAAGCACCAAAGGTTTATTTCTCACTTGTACTACACTACACATCAGTTGAGGGTTGTCAAGGGGTCTTCCTCCACATCATCCTTATTCTGAGGCTCAGGCAATAGAACACCCACTCTCTGGACAATTGAAGGTTGCCATGCAGGATTGACATAGAGATTTTAAGTGTCTCAGATGAACAATTAAATGATCTGGCCTCAAAAGGGCACATATCATCTCTAATCATAATTTATTGGCTAGAAGTAATCATAAGGTCCCTTCCCACCACAAGGGGGCTGAGAAGTGCCATTCTGCTATATGCTCAGAGATTCTAAGAATTGAAAATAGTTGGTGAATAGAATTAACCACCAAATTTGGTATGTGTAGACACAAAATTCAGGATACTACTAGGCAACATGGAACAAGAAGTGAATAAAGGAGGGGTACAAAAGGAGAGTCATTCTATCTTCAATATTTTATTTTTTGAAAAAGTAAAGGGAAGCTGGAATGAAATATGGGAAAATATTGAGATTTGGCAAAGCTGAATGGTAGGTGCACAAGTGTTCATTTTATCATTCTATATAACTTTCTGTATGATGGAGCTACTTAATAAGATTTAACATATGAGAAAAAATAAATTAACAGTTAGTTATGTTTAAGAAGAAAAGAGAGAAAATATTAGGAAAGAGAAAGGCAAACTAACCTCAGGTACAGAGATCATTTAAGGATATATTGTACATTCCCAATGTTTTTTAAAACATGACTGGAATGGGTATTTTCTAGAAAATATATATATTCCCAAAATGACTCAAAAAGACAAAAAGCAGAAATGGACTAATAATCATAAAAGAAATTGATAAAGATATCAAAGAACTATGTTACCTTCCTACCCAAATTGTCAGGATCAGGTGGTTTCACAGGTGAAATTTTCCATATTTTGATAAGTTGATAATATGATGCTCATTTATTTAATGCCTAGTAAGGCATATAAGTGTTTTATATTCATTACCTTTTTTTTAAGAATAAATGTGGTGAAATTTTATTTTTTTTCTTCAAGTTTTACTGAGATATAATTGGCATATAGCACTGTATAAAGTGTACAGCATACCAATTTTAGTTACAAGCATCATGAAATGATGACCACAATAAGTTTAGTGAACATCTGTCATCTCATATAAATACAAAATAAAAGAAAAAGAAAAAAAATACTTTTCCTTGTGATGAGAACTCTTAGGATTTCCTCTCTTAGCAACTTTCATATATATACAGTAGTGTTAATTACAGTAATCATGCTGTATATAGTCATCATGCTGTATGTACATCCATAGTACTTATTTATCTTACAACTGGAAGTTTGTACCTTTTGACCACCTCCATCTAATCCCCCCCATCCCTACCCCCTGCCTCTGGTCACCACAAATCTGATCTCTTTTTCTATGAGTTTGTTTGGTTTTGAAGTATTATTGACCTAGAACACTATGTTAGTTCCTGTTACACAACATGGTGATTTGGTATTTCTATGTATTTCAAAATAATTGCCATGATAAGTCTAGTTACCATCCATCACGAAGATATTACATCGTTATTGACTAAATGCCCCACACTGCACATTTCATCCCCGTGACTCATTTATGGTGGATGTGTGAAGAAGATGAGAGAAATTAAGAGGTACAAACTTCCAATTACATTAATTATCTTGTGATGTCTTCTGAAGAGACCCATTTAATGAATTTTATTATTATTCTCATTTATAAATGTCAAAACAAAGAACAAGTAGTAGGGCCAGATTTTAAATTCATTTCTCTGTCTACAGAGATCATTATTTTAGAAGTTATAATCCTATAACTTCTATGCATTTTAAACTGTTTTGGAGCATGGAATGACAAGGAAACTTTTCTAATTATTTTTTAAGGGAGCATAATACTAATACCCAACCTGAACCTGATGAGGATAACAAATGTGAAGAAAACTACTAAAAAATATGCATTACATGTATTGATGCAAAAATCTGAAATGAAACATTTGCAAATGTAATCCAACTGCAGATAACAGAATAATGCATAATAATGAAGTGGGAGGCACTCTAAGAATGCAAAGAGTTCAATAACAGGAATCCCTTAGGAACTGAATAAATGTAATTTACCATATTAATAAGTCAAAAGAGATAAAAAATATGATCATACTGGTAGATGCCAATAAAGTATTTATAAAATTCAACCTTCATTAAAACATGAATGCCTCCTTAAAAAGTGTTAAAACCCTTATATTTTACTGCAAAAAAAATTGAAAAGACTGAATGTAATTTCAGGAACAAAATTAAAATGCTGCTTTCACTATTATTATTTAAAATTGTTTTAAAAGTGCTAGATAATGCATTTAGACAAGAGAACAAAATAAAATTTTACATATTTGATATGAAGATAAATGTAAAATTAATATACAGTGATTAATATCCATTTATACTAACAAAAGCAAGTTACAATATAGTGGAAAAATCCCATTTAAATAAGCAGTCTAAAATAAAATGAAAATAAAATAACAAGGAATAAATTTAACAAGCAATGCATAAGTACTAAATGAAGAAAACTACCATATAAAAGTTTACTGAGGGAAATTAAAAGAAAAAGACCTGAATAAAAGTAGAGAAATATAGAAAAGGTAATAATTTAAAGATGTCAATTCTCCCTGTGTCTATAAAATGAAGATTAAAAGTTATTTTTCATCCTTCAGATTGATAACAAAGAAAAATATTAGCAAAGATTAAAAAACATGAGGAAACCTGCTGTTAGGAAAGGTGTGGGGTGTGGGCATATTCATGAATGACAATGAAAATGCAAACTGTTCCAGCTTGTTGGAAAAGCAATTAGCATGTGCTTTCTTAACAAATTAAATACATGACTCAAACTAAAAACCGCATGTTTAATCATAAAAAATTTAAAATATCAAAATTAACTTCCAAGAACAAGAGAAGAATGCTTACTATTATAAAGTTATTTTGAAAGTACTAGGTACCTATGTTCTGGAAATGCACAGACAGAAGAACAATAATAGTTTAAATATATATCTAGTCATATACTGTAATTAGAAAATATAATACAAGTAGCATTTTCAATTTTTGGATAAAATGGTGGACTAATCAATAAATCATCTAGGGGAAACATTAGCTACTGAGAATAGTAATAGTAATAAGACAGTCCAGCTAATATTGATTATATTCTTACATGTTCCAGTTTTGTTCTAAATTCTTTGAATGGATTCTTTCATTTTAATCACAAGCCTATGAGTTAGGGAGTATGATTACCCCTTTTTTACAGATGAAGAAATGGACTTCAAGAGGTTAAGCGATTTTCTCAAGGTCACTTGGCTATTAAGTGGTAAAGCCCAGATCCATGTCTTTCTTATCATAGAATTTAACACTAGCTGCCAGGCTTGATTATTACCTCAAGCACTCAAATAAATTACAGATAGATCAAATATTTAAATGTTAAGAATTAAATCTTTGTAGAAGAAGATATGTATGAATGCTCTTTGTGATCTTGATGTGGGAGATGCCTTTCTAAGCCTCACTGGTATACCTAGAAGCCAAAAAATTTGATAAATATGATGACATAAAAAATGTAAAGTTTCTTCTTAGCTAAAAATACTGCAATGAAAGTTAAAAGACAATCTGGGAGGAAGTATTTGTAGTACATTTGACAGACTAATTTTCTTAATATTCAAAGAGACTGCATAAATCAAAACTAAAAAGATGAGCAACATTATTTAAAAATGGGCAAAGAACATGAAAAGCCAATTGAGAAATGAGTTGAAAATGATTATTAAAAATGAAAAGATGCTCACCTTCACTAGTTATCAGAAATGTAAATTAAAATGAGAATTTTTCACTCTTCAGATTAATAATGAGGAAAAATATTAACAAAGATGAAAGAACATGGGGAAACCCACTGTCAGGAAAGGCATAGGATGTGGGTACATTAGTGCATTGATGGTGGGAATGCAATTTGTTCCAGCCTTTTTGGAAGGGCAATTACTGTTGTGCCTCAAATTTTTTTAAATTAAATATTCTTTGACTCAGTAGATTTTCTGGGAATATTTCCTAAGATGATACCCCAAAAATGCATAAAGGTGTATGCACAAACATGATCACTGCAACACTGTTTTTTGGTTTTCTTTTTTTTTTTTGCGGTACGCAGGCCTCTCACTGTTGTGGCTTCTCCCGTTGTGGAGCACAGGCTCTGGACGCGCAGGCTCAGCGGCCATGGCTCACGGGCCCAGCCGCTCCCCGGCATGTGGGATCTTCCCAGACCGGGGCACGTACCCGTGACCCCTGCATCGGCAGGCGGACTCTCAACCACTGTGCCACCAGAGAAGTCCCTGCAACACTGTTTTTAATAGGGAGCATTTGGTAACAAACAACTTAAACATCAATCAAGTGAAGAGTGGCTTAGTAAAGAGCTGTAAAGCCAGGAAAGAGAATGCTCAACAGCCATGAAATCGGTGATATGAATGGACATGAAAAGAAGTCCACAATACTTTGATGAGTGAAAAAAGCAACATCCCAAATAGCATGCATAATATAACCTTATTTGTGTAAAAGTGTATGTAGGTGTGTGTGTTTACATGTGCACATACATGAATGTATGACAAAAAAATCTTGACCTCTTGTTCTCTCATTATTTCCACAGGGTGTCTCATTCAAAGAAACAACAGTCGATCATCTCAAATACTCAGAAAGCAACTTTACTCTTTACTTCCTACTCTGGAAGAGTGCCATAGTGGAGAATACATTCCCAGTACACAACAAAACTTCTCCAGCACTCTCTCCTCTTTCTCTCTGTCTCCCTCTAGGTCTTCAGTGCTTCTTCAATTCACGCAATTGGAAGAACAGCTTTAAAAATCACTGATGCATAGCACAGGGAGCTTTGTGACCACCTAGAGGGGTGGCATAGGGAGAGTGGGAGGGAGGGAGATGCAAGAGGGAAGAGATATGGGAATATATGTGTATGTATAACTCATTCACTTTATTATAAAGCAGAAACTAACACACCATTGTAAAGCAATTATACTCCAATAAAAATGTTAAAAAAAATAAAGTTCAAAAGTAAGTGACAACTTAAATGATATATGGAATATTTTGCTGACTTACAAGAGCATGCAGAATTAAATATGATCCAGTTCAAATGTTAAAAAAAAATCTCTGATGCGTGTTACTGGTTTATCAGCCAGAGAGAGAGAGAGAGAGAGAGAGAGAGAGAGAGAGAGAGAGGTTTCTCATTCCCAGTGTCTTTCCCCAAATTTCCGGGGGCCAGGCTCACACTGAATTAAAATGGCAGCTTCTCTATTACTCAGGTAGAGGAGATAAAGGGCTAGGGTATGGTGGGAGAGGGAAATTCATAGGAATAAAAAGGCCCTGGGCAGATAAAACTACAAAGATAATTACAGAGATAAATATATATTCTTAACCAAGCCTTCCTGGTTATTCTCCCAATTAAAGGTAGGTTAACTTGTTTGCATTGAAAGGTTCCCCACTTTACAATGCTCTTAATACAATAACTTGTCCTAAACCATTTGAAACAACTTCTAGCACTTCCTGTGAGGCTTTCCTATGCGTACTGTAGAGACATGGTATGTTAAAGATTTGTGACTTCATATGTAATTTCTTGAATTGTATGTAGACATTTCTACATGTTTTTAGACCAGAATTTCTCAATCTAGGGACTATTGACCATTTGGGCTGAATTAATCCTTTTCCTTGATTGGAGGTGGGGAAGCTGACTTGTGTATTGTAGAATTGTTAGTAGCATCTTTGGCCTCTCGCCATTTAATGCCCGTAGAGCCTCCCATTTCCCCCTCCGCACGTTGTGACAATCAGAAGTACGTCCAAACATTGCCAACTGTGCCATAGGGGTCAAAAATGCACCTCATTGAGAACCACAGGAATTGACACACACCCTTTTGGGAGTTTATAGATATAATAGTTTATAGATAGTTTATAGATATAAATATATGCACACATATATGTACATCTATATTATATATATAAAATCTTTTTTCGTATCATGATAAATTCTGTTTCAAATTTGTGCAATAAGAAAAGAGAATCATGTCAAAAGTAAGCACCCCAAAAAAGCCAAAGCTCATACAATAAATATAGATCTATTTCTAAAATTCATGAAAGGCCAATTAGATAAAAAATCATGAGAAAATGTCATTACAACAACAAAAACGGCAGTGATAAAAATGTTACATAGAACTGAAAAATGTCACTATCGGGGTGAGAGACCAGCAGAGTTCAGCCAGAATCTAGCTAGAAGTATTCTCCAAGGGAAACAGAGGACTACTCAAATTTATTTTTTAATCATTTTGTTGTTTCTGTCTTTCTTCAAGGCAGAATATGCTTAAGCTCATACTGGGATTGTTTCTGCATAATTCTAGATTGATGGAATGAATCGGAGAATTGCATAAACTCCCTGGTGAATTTACCATCTGCCCAGGCCCTCTGAATATTTTCTATGACTAAACTCACTGAACAAGTGAAGTTGAAGGTATTGCTGAGTGGAAAGAAACAATGAGAATATAAAATAGAACACACAAACATCAAAACTCTTGCCAGTTTAGACGCCCACATTGCAAACTCACTTTGGGGGAATTTGTCAATGTGCCAATGAGCTTCTCCTTGCTTTCAGAAGAACTTCTTACTGTGATGAAAATCTTTGGTGACACACTGGCATCAGATTCATCTTCAGCACTAAGAGCTACTAGAATTAAACAACAGCAGAAAACAAAACAAAAAATAAATCCTAGAGTAATGCTCCCACTGGTGCAGCTAGCCAGGCCATTCTTAAGGAAAGCTTACAGTACACAGGCTTACAGTTAAATCTTAGTTCAAATGCAGGCCTTGACAGTGATCTCCAGGACACTTTCCAGTTTCCACTTTCTACACCTTTCAGTTACAGAACCTAATCAAATACATCTAACATGCCATTTGTCCATTTACTGTCAGCAGAAATTCATGAGAACTCTTCATTCCCCTCTCCCACCCATGCTTTGTAAAATATTCTCTTGTAGGCAAGAAGTCTCATTGAAGAACATTGTGCATTTCAGAAAAGCAATGTTTCTGATAACTTTTGATTATTCATATGACATACTGAAATTGGAATAGACAAGAATAGTATTTTAAATCTATCCAACTGTTTTATATGTTTTATTCATTAAGGTTTTTGCTGTTTCTACCATGTTTGTGTAAGTCTATGCTGCTCTTAACAAGCTGCAACCAAAACCCAGACCATTAATTTCTCCAGATTCTCACCTTTATGCAGATTTTTAAAAAAACATTGAAGCACATAGATAAACTCTGCTTCAATAGAGAGGTATCCTTAGGTTAGAGATGTATAAGATATAGTTCTTGATATATTGGTTCAAACAGGAAAGGGAAGAGTTGACACACAAAATCTGTTATTGCTGTATAGACCAGGGGTCAGCAAACTAAGTCCCTTGGGCTAAAACCAAGCCATCATCTATTCTAAGTCCCTTGGGCTAAAACCAAGCCATCACCTATTTTGTAAGTAAAGTTTTATTGGAATTCAGCCAAGCCTGTTCATTTACATATTGTCTACAGCTGCTTTTGTGCTGTAAAGGCAGAGTTGAATAGTTGTGACAGAGACATTGTGCCCTGCAGAATATAAAATTCTTGCTACGTGGCCCTTGGTAGAAAATGGTTGCCAACTCCTGGCATAGACTATCAAAGGGAAGGGATTGTAAAAATAATCCAATGCTCTCATTTTGTGGAGGGGAAAATAACTGAGGCTTAGAGGGTGTGCGTGGTTTGCCCAAAGTCACAGAGTTTATCAGTAGCAAAGTTGTTACTAGAAACCAGGTTTCCTGATGTCCTTTAGGGGAAATGGATACTGCCTCCAAGAATTATAACTGAGGTCTACAGGCTTCCAGAGTTCATATTTCAGCCTATTAGACATCACAAAAGTTTGGGGTCTTAGGTAGATGAGTGAAAAGACAGATCTGTGAACTAATGCTCCCTTGCTTTTTCCTTGAGATTAAATGAGACAATGGAAGTATGTGTGTAGCCCAGCACCCAGTGTGAGTTAATTTCCTTTTTACTTTCGTAGCCTGACCGCTGTAGTAGCTTGTTATGAGGCCATACTTGCAACTAAAGATAGAATTCAGCCTTGGAATTTAGGATTACAAATCCAGTCTTTGTTCTAGAACACCAAATGAACAATTCAAATATGGAACATTAGGAATCAGTTGGGGTAAATGTTTCTTTGCATCTGTTACTACACTTCTGAAATAATGAGAGAATAATCATTGTTTCTTCATTGGCCTTCCCCAACTAGAGTAAAACATTTCTAAATGGTTATCAAATGCAATTCTCCTTCCAAAATAGGCACCATCAGCTGCTTATTAACTGGTTTTTAACTGAGATAGTGAAAAGTAATCACCCACTTGCACTGCAATGTCTTGTGGTAAGAAAGAACAAGAAATAGCAATGTGCCCACGTGACTGTCAGCTGTGCTAACTATCTACATTCCTGTGCTCTGTACTGTTGTAGTTTCTAAGCAAAATAAATTATTTTGTGTGGAAACAGTAAGGAGAAACAAATGGCCTAAACACAAAAGGCTAATCCTACACAGAAATAAGGAAAAAATTATTTCTTCCTCCATTCTCAGGCTTTATCCAAGGCTCTTCACTTCTAATTTAACATATTCCCCAGTGTAATTTTATGCATTTTAGCATGATGAATTACTTCGCACAAGTGTGTATGATGGCTTATATGAGTAAGGCAAGATAACTAACAGAGATAATACTGCAAATATCCAGTTGAGAGACAGCGATGTGCTGAATCAAACAAAAATGAAGATAGAGTAAATGGCTTTGTTTGAAGATGTTAACCAAGTAAGAATCTTAAATTCTTCCTAGAACAACATGGTGCGGGGCGGGGAGTGATGAACCAACAAACATGAAGGAGATAAAACCCGTAAGACTTCTGGTTATGGGTTGGGTAGAGATGATGCAGAAGGAGAAAGAAAAGTTAATTATGACTGTATCAGTTTTCTATTGTTGCTGTAACAAATTACCACCCGTATTTGAGTGGCTTGAAATAAGAGAAATTTATTATCTTAAAATTCTGAAGGGCAGAATCCTAAATGGATGTCACTGAGATAAAATCAAGGTATATAGGGCTGTATTCCTTTTGGAAGTTCAAGGGGAGAATTTGTGTCCTTGTCTTTTTCACCTTCCAAAGGTTGTCCACATTCCTTTTCTCATGTCCAATTCTCCATCTTCAAGACCAATAATATTGGACCAAGGCCTCTCATGCTGATGTCTCTCCACTGTTCTTACTCTGCCTCGGTTTTTCACTTTTAATCAATCTTCTGATTACATTGGGCAGACCCAGATAATTGCCCTATCTGCTGATTAGCAATCTTAATTCTGTCTGTACCCTTAATCTCTCTTTGATGTGTAATGTAGCATATTGATGAATTACAGGGATTAAGACAGACATCTTCAGGGACCATTATTCTGCTTACCACGGTGACTTTTTGAATTGTTCCTTGAATAACTGAAATATTATTGTAGCTTAAAATACACGTTTCATGATAAGTAAAATCCTTACAATGTCCTAACAAGGCTCTCTATGTACTTAAGAACTATGGCCCTGGAGATAGACTAAATTAGATTTGAATAATGGCTTTCACATTTAATAGTTTTGTAAACACATAAAAATATATCTCATAGCCTCAGTTTCCTCATCTGCAAGATGTGGAAACTAGTTATATGGTGAAGATTGAATAAGGTAATGATGATAAAGTGCTTAGCACAGTGGCTGGCTCAGTGAATATTAGCTACTAGTTAGTACTGAATAGAAATATAGGTGAAGGAAAGTTGGTGTTTAATTTTGGACATATTGATATGAGTTGCTTGAAAAGCATCTGTTATGTGCTGCAATGTGCTGGTATTTGTATTTGGAGGTGGGGCCTTTGGAAGTAATTAGGTTTAGATGAAGTCAAGACATTAGGGTCCTCATGATGGGATTAGTGCCCTTATAAGAAGAGACAAGAGAGCTAGCTCTCTGTTTCTCTGGCTTGTGAGGATACAGCAAGAAGGCAGTCATCTGAAAGCCAGGAAGAGGGCTCTCAACAGAACTTAACTGTGCTGGCACACTGATCTCAGACTTCCTAGCCTCCAGAACTGTGAGAAATAACTGTTGTTTAAGCCACCCTCTCTATGGCATTTTGTTATAGCAGCCTGAGCATTCACCCTTAGAGTTTAGAATTCTCTTTTTTAAATTAGTGTCCAATTATATTTATCTCCTAGCCCATTCTTTCTTACTCTCCTAGAAGACCATTTCATACTACCTCTTCTCTCCCCAAACTTTTAACACCTCCTTGCCCTTGCTCACATTCCGCAAAATATAGAAACAGTCAGAACTTCCCAAAGCTCCCAATTCTTCATCTACACACCCATCTGTACCTGTGGTCATGTATTCTACCTTCTATCTTGTTGCTATGGGTGACTGCTCAAGCTCCTGACTAAGCCAAAACCCACCCCAACTTGTGCACTAGATTCCATCCTTTATTGCCTACACAAGCAATTTCCCCTCTTTCCTCTACATCTTCAAACCCTCCCCATTGCCTTCAGCATACAAACATTTCAATATTGCTTTCATTATAAACAAAAAAGCTCTCTTGATCTCATGTCCCCCTTCAACTACTGCCCCATTTATAGCAAAGTTTCTTGAAACAGCTCTCTACATTCCTTATCTGAAATTTATCTACTCTTGTTTTTTTCTTGAAGTATGCAAATGAAGTTTTACCTCACCAATCCACTTAAGCTGCTCTAATCTTAGATGACTTCATCGGATTTGACCCATCAGCAGGATTTGACACAGCTAATCACTTCTAACTCTAAAATACTCTTAATATGACTTCTATGACATTACACCTATTTTGTTTTCTCTACATTTTTGGCCAATTCTTGCAAGTTTCTTCTGTTTGTTCTTCCTCATAATCTATCCTTTAAACATTGGAATCCACCAGGCTTCAGTTCTTGCATCATTTTGCTTTTCTGTCTACTTTCACTCACAAGGTGATTTTATTCAGTCACATGATTTAGGCATCTATATGCTGATGACTCACAGGTTTATATCTAGAGTGTGAACTGACTGCACACTCATATCCAAAAGCCTAAGCAGTATCACCACTTGGAAGTTTAACAAGCATCTTAAAATCAAAGTATCCAAAACAGTTTCTGACAATCTCCTCAAATCTGTTATTCCCATAGTCTTCCCTGTCTCAGTGAGTGGCAACTCCGTTTGTTCTGTTGCTCAGGTCAAAAGCCTTGGAGTTATCCTCGATTTTACTCTTTCTTTCAAAATATACATTTAATCCACCAGCAAGCCTGTGGATTCTAACTTCAAGACATATCCAGAATCTGACAACTTTTCACTATCTCCATTCCTATCACCCTGGTCATAACCACCATCAACTATTTCTTGGATTATTGCCAGTTGCTTCCTAACTGGTCTCTCTGCCTCCATCCTACAGTCTGTTCTCAGCATGCAAGCTATGCTGATCCCATTAAATCCTGCTAAGTCAGAAGTTAAATCATGTTATTTCCTCTCTTGAAAATCCCCTCAATTCCTTCCCATCTCACTATAAATAAAATCCAGAATGCAATGTCCCAAAGCTTCCGTATCAGTGGTACACTGGCAAGTCACAACTAGTTCAACTAGTTCTATAGAAAAATAGTATGTGTGTGTACACATACACACACACACACATTCTATAGATACAATAAAATTTACTGATTTAAAGGATGACAAGCACACAATTTACAAATATTTATAAAATATACAACATTCTTCTTTTCAGTAAATTCCATGTAGCCAATTGATTCTTATGAAATGCTTTCGTTGACTTTTGCCAAACTCTTATATCCATAGCCAAACTATGGTTGGAGATGAAGAATGTGCTTAGTTTCCAACATGAATGTTGGTTATTTTCATTTGCATTAATGAGTAGCATTCAAGCGAAATAACACAGATGTATGTTGGAATGTCACTGGTTCATCAATGACAGGAATGATAACCTCACTGAATCAGATTATAGTTTTCTAATATTGATATTCAAAGGATATTTCCTCAATATTCTGTACTGTTCACAATGTAATGCCTACAGTTGCAACACCCTTTTAATTGTAATGTTCATTGGTAACATTTCCTATATCACATACTTAAGCACAGAAAATCAACAACAACAACAAAAATCAAGCCCTTATTTGAAGCATTTTCAAATATCCATGGTGTAACTATCCCCACCATTGCTGATTTTAAACTACTAACTTGATGTCACTGAATGAAGAGATTGTAATATACATTCCTCACACTCCATTATTTAGTATTTCCATCAGACAGATACAATAGACCTATAAAAGTTGGAGTCACGGTCACAGGTTATAAAATACATGTTCAAGGGCATTCTTCTCGGGAGGTGGCAAGCGCCTCAGTAAAATTGGCGGCCGGATCATGCTTAGAGGTCACATCTCCCATTGAAGCCGTCAGATTTAAGCTAAGAAGTACCCGTGACTTTGATGGAGAGGCTTGGGTCTTAGAAGTATGAGTATCTATTAAATAGAACTCAATTTTATGTGTCTGGAATTTAATGCCTTTCTGTTTTCTCTAAGCATTTGGTAAAGTCTTGTTAAATTTTACAACCCACCCTCAGCTAACTCTGGAGGGAACTGAAGGGAAGGTCATTTTCCATGCTTGTGGGAAAATAGTAAAGGGAAGAATGACAGCTAAGCAATGGAACCAAGTTAGGAGATGGCTGTAAGCAGACAGCAATCTGGAATCAGAGAGCTGGTTGAGAGCCAAATCCTTTGGCATTTCTAGATATACAGGAGGAGGGGAACTTGGTAGAAGATAGGACTTCTTACTGTTGCATAGGACAACGGATTAGATTTGTGATTTGGAGTTTAAAAAAAAGGTTCCAGTGAAGACTAGAGAAGCCAGTTACGTAATTGAAATGAAAAAGAAAATATCATCATATTTTTAAAAATTTAAAGAGAAATCTATTATTATCTCCAGAGATGCTGAAAAGACATTTGATTCAACAATATTATATATATATATATATATATATGAAAAACATCTAACTCTGTTTAAAATAAAAATTGATGCATACACCCTTCACATAAAAAATAGTGTGGATCAAAAGGAGGTGAAAATAAAATTCAGGACAGAAAAGTGATCATAACATGGTCTCTCCATATAAGCAAAAATAAAGCTATGTCTCTGCATTCTTAAAATAAAATAAACTTAGAAGGATTAGGTTGTTCATAAAACAATGAATAAATCAACAAATAAAAACTATAAAATCTCCAAAAGTAAAATTTGGCAATCAAAAAATAATAGTGTGTGAATATAAATTGTTATAGCCACTATGGGAAATAGTACAGCAGTTCCTCAAAAAATTAAAACTAGAAATACCATATAAAAAGAAGATAGTGTAGGAAGATCTTCATGTAGCTCAGAAACTACAGGAAAAAAAAAGACAAATAAAAGAAATAAAAGTAAAGATATAAATCTGGCTCTCTCTCTCTCTCTCTCTCTCTCTCTCTCTCTCTCTCTCTATATATATATATATATACACACACACACACACCATACATATATATACACATTATCTGTGTACATATATATTGTATACAATTTCTCTTCACAAAAATATAACACATATGACAAAGAGACAATTTTCTTATATATAAAGAGCTTCTAAAAATAAAATAAATAAATTAAAAGACCAATATAGTCAAAAATATCTAAAAGTGATGTGAAAGATAATAAAGAAATGCTAATGGTTATAAACATATGAAATTAATTTCAGTGTAACAAGACATCATATGCTACCTATTATAATGCCAAATACAAAGGTTTGAAATATCCAGTATTGTCAAAGTTGTGAGAAATTAGGCCTTCCCTTTCACCTTTGATATTATAGACAGATAATTTAGCAAGTTCTATCAAAATGTTAAGTGCATATAATCTTTTATCCAATGATTCTACTTTTAAAGTTATGCTTAGATATACCCACAAATGTAGAGAAAGATACATCTACAATGATGTTCACGGTGGCATTATCTATGACCTCAAATACCTGGAAATAACCTAAATGTCCACCTATGGGAAATTGGTTAAGCAATTCATATTATAACCATAAAATGGAATAATATGCCACCATTTAAATGAATGTAGTAGATCTTTATGTGCTGATATGGGTTGATCTCAAACTGTATTAAGTATAAGAATCAATGTGCTATACAGTATATACAGTATTTTTCCTTTGTTATGGGCTGAACTGTATCCCTTCAAAATTCATATGTTGAAGTCCTAACACCCAGTACCTCAGAAAATGACTGACTGTAATTGGAGATAGTATATTGAATGAAGTAATTAAGTTAAAATGAAGTCATATGGGTGGACCTTAATGTTGTCCTTGTAAGAAGAGATTAGGGTACAGACACGCATGGAGGGGAGGCCATGTGAAGATACAGCCAGAAGCTGGTTATCTACAAGCCAAGAAGAGAGGCCGCAGAAGAAACCAACCTAGTCCACACTTTGGTCTGAACTTCTAACCTCCAAGACTGAGAGAAAATAAATAAATTTCTATTTTTTAAGCCACCCAGTCTATGGTACTTTGTTATGATAGTCCTAGCAAACTAATGCAGGAGACTATATATATATATATATATATATATATATATATACACACACACACACACACACACACATATATGTATGTATATATACATATATGATATATGTATATATGCCTATGTAAGTGGGGAAATATGCACATGGGAAATTTCTGGAAGGGCACACAGTAAACTGTTGGTGATTGTAAAATTTAGATGGTGAAGACAGAGTTCTGTTGTGGGAGGATGACTAATTCTCTATTGTTTACCATTTTTACCATGTGTATGTGTTGTTTTAAAACACTTAAAAATCAGTGAAAAAAAGATCAACATGCTATTAAAAATTAAAGCTTATGAACAGAGTATTGACAAGAGGGGAAATATAATCACTGGATATTTAAAAGAAAAAATTAAGCTTACTAATAATCAAGGGTACAAATAAAAACATGTTACCATATTTTGCCCATCAAAGTGGCAATTTTTAAAACACCAATACAAACTGAATGTAGGATGTGGTGGTGAAAATCTTGGGCTTTGTAATGAAAAAGCCCAGAGGTCTGCTAATTGCTAGCTGAGAAAAGTATTTACCGAGCCTTAATTTCCTCATCTGTAAATGAGGAAAAGAGTACTTCACTCTTAGAGTTATTTTGAATAATGAGATAAAACCTGTGTAGTGACTGGCTCATAGTAAAGTGTTAATAAACATTAACTATATTATCTTGTGATGATAATGGTGCAGAGAAATTGGTACCTTTGAATATCGCTGGTAAAAGTTTAAGTTCACAGAATCTTTTTAGAGAGCAACTGATAATATTTTTCAAGAGCTTGACTCAGTAATTTCACTTGTGGTAATGTATTATAAGGGAATAATCAGAGATATGCACAAAGATTTATGCACAATATTGCTAATAACAGCATTATCAAAAACATGGGAAAAATCTAAATGCCATGCAGATGAGACTGTTCAAATAAGGTAAGACATATCCATATAATCAAATTCTATGTAGGTATTATAAATCATATCTTCAAAGTATATTTCATGGCATGAGAAAATTATAAAAATATAATGTAAATTACCAAAAGTTAGATATAAAATTCCACATACACCATGACTCTCATTTTGTTTAAAAACAATACCGGTGGGCTTCCCTGGTGGCGCAGTGGTTGAGGGTCCGCCTGCCGATGCAGGGGACACGGGTTCGTGCCCCGGTCCGGGAAGATCCCACATGCCGCGGAGCGGCTGGGCCCGTGGGCCATGGCCGCTGAGCCTACGCATCCGGAGCCTGTGCTCCATGACGGGAGAGGCCACAGCAGTGAGAGGCCCGTGTACCGCAAAAAAAAAAAAAAAAAAAAAAAAAAAAAAAAAAAAATACCAGTAACAAAGTAATAAAATATGAACACTGGCTATATTTTGATGGTAGAACTACCAGGTGATTTTTAGTTCTTTTTCTGTATTTTCTCAAATGTTTCTAAAAGAATATATAGTACTTTCTTGCCACGATCACATTTTTTTAGACTTGGTATTTAAAATAATATATGTACAAAAAAGTGAACACATGATGAGTGTTTATCTTGATGAAGTTTCATAAACTGAATGCACCCTGTGTTACTTGCACCATAATCAAGAATCAGACATCACCTGTTCCCTCTGCTCTGCCTTGAGGCCTCTTTTACTCACTATCCACCCCTCTACCCTCCACCCAGGGTTACCATTCCCTTGATTTTGCCTGTTTTTGCAGTTTACATGAATGGAATCATACATCGTCTGCTCTTTCGTGTTTGACTACTTTTGCTCAACAATGTAAACTCTATGTTTTACTTATGTTCCAATACCCTAAAAGGAAAAATTCAAGTTGAATACAACACTACACCCTTCTTGTATGATACAATGTCCTTTGTAAATGAGTAAATGAGCTCACCCTGAAGCTCTACTTTCTGAAATGTCAGGATTGTGTCGATTCAAGTCAAGCTGCTGAATTAAAACAATAAAAAATGATAATGAAATAATAATAGAAATAGTAATAATAAGTAAACCATAAAGTCTTAAAAAGGAAAATGATGGTCTTTGAAAATTTATTTTAAACTTATGGATTAGAATCTAAGTGAAGATGAATTGGTTGGGAATAAAGCAAATTAATATATTTTATTTAGTAACTACCGTTTGCATGCACCTCTTATATACTAGGCATTGTAATATGCTGTCTCATTACTTAATCTTCACAATAAATCAATGAAGTAGATGATATTATTACAATAGCACAGATACAAAAACTGGGGACCTGTGAGATTTTCTGTCCAAGATTGCTCAGATAATAAATGGAGGGTCCAGAATTGTAACCCATGTTTGTCTGATCTCAAAGCCAGGCCTCTTTCTACTATGATGCTTACTGTTAGCTCTGTCAGGGAACTATTTTTGTTTCACTGCCTTTTGATTTCTCATAGTAGCATCTGATTTTAATTCAGGGTGGGGATAACCCAGAGAACTTTTAGCATTAACAAAGGACAGATTGCCTTAAGGCCTGTGTATCCCTTGCCTGTTTTACTCATATCAGCCACACATTAATTATATATCCATCACTACTGAGAATGTAATGTGAACCTCTTAAGCAGCTAGAATTCAATGGAAAATGAATGTAGAGGTTTTTTCATCTAGGTTTGGAGATATATATATATATATATATATATATATATATATATATATAGAGAGAGAGAGAGAGAGAGAGAGAGAGAGAGGACAGTGGGGAAAAGAATTAACGATGTTCAAAATTATTGCATTGACCCTTGATTTCATCAGAAACCCCCTGTAGTGGTCATCATTTTTAATGCTCAATGAATAACACACATTTTCATCTTTGTCATGATACCTAACAATCTGCCTTTGACACATGGTGCCCTAAGTGTGAAATGATGCTTACCTGTGTAAAACTGGGAAACAGTATTGGCCCAATATATCCAAACACTGTATATCACCACCAGTAAAAACATACCCATTGTCAGGAAAATATCACAGTTTGTTTGCAATATTCCATTTATTACACTAATAGGTAGTATCAATATGTTTGAAAATATGAGAAATTTAATCTCTTGCAATAAAATGAGAAAGGTGGTTATCAAATCAAAACTCTCTAAGCAGAGAAATGTAGATATGTGTCCTTGGTGAGCACACGATGAAAACTACAAGCCTAGAGTAGCGTTCAAGTATGCTCAAGTATGATTTTGTGAGAAATAGAAATTCATTAGAGTTCTTGGGCCACTGAGTGGTAGCCTTGGCCTTTTGTATATCTTATGCATTCCTGTTTGCACGTTCTGCAGCAAACCCATCCATGTAAAGGAAACATGAACCACACTCATCATTATCACCAGTTTTTGAATCCACAGCCTCTGTGGTTTGGCCTAGCTCACCCCATGCATCTACTGTCCTTGTGTTCTTAAAATAACTTGCCCTTACTGACAAAAAGCAGAAGCAATATAATGAGCGAAACATGCCAAAGTCAGTCATTTGAATCCATCTGAACGACACAATGAGCTTACATTACATTTACATTAGCCTGCAAAGGGTCTTTGTTGTTTGTAAAATATTGCTTAGTTTGTTAGCCCCTTTGATTTGTCTCTTTGTTTGTTCATGAAGTAAAGGTGGGGGAAGAATTTTTATTATAATAGATAAATCGTCTCACTGTCTTTTAAGTAGTCATTGGTTGCCCATTTCTATGATGGAGAAATGGAGATGCCCAAAGCAAAAGCAGAAGTTATTTTGCTTTCTTCCTGGAGCAGCCAGTTATCCGCTGGCCAGCCTGATTGTTTCACCCAGGTCAGGCTAGCAAAACCAGCAGGCACACTTCCCAGCAGGCTGCCTGCATTTTGACTTACTGATTCACAAGCCTATCTTGTCTTAAAATTCCACTTGGCTACTATTATAAAAGTCTTAGACCTCTAAGTCATGTGACCACTAGTTATCTTTCCTTGTCATTAGTAGCTCTTAAATCAACTCTATCACAACATGTATTTAATGACAAAAAGCAAATCCAATGTCCTTTCCAGAGTTGAGTTGATAAAGCCAGTCATATTTTGTACAGAATTGACTGGCAGGGTTTAATGTATTAGGCTTCCCGAGGATTTACAAAAAAATATATATTTATGTTTAAGTTTCAGTGCTAATTTTGGAGAATCATTTAACAGATGACTAACCCTGTCTCTGTTAGGTAATCATCCATTCAGAATACATTTTGTATATCCTAGAGGACTCGGACCTCTTCACTAATAGATAAGATTTTAACATTAGAGTTAGTTTGACTGTACCCCCCAGGACAGGCCAGGGTCTAGTAGGCAAACATCCCAGTAGACTGTCTGCAGGTTGGCTTCCTGGGTCATCAGAATTCTGCAATCCAGTGCGTCCTGCCATCGCCCTTTCCCAACACCACGAGAACGTGACCAGTTCCTTGGCCTCCACAAGCCACCATATAAGAGACTATATATAAGAGGTGAGAGACTTCTACACTCACTTCACTTTGGAAGCCTAAAATAGCAAGTACCCGTTCGATTTTCTTAGAAGGGGAAGGAGAAACAAAGAGGTAAAAGCCAGAGAAATAAGAGACAAGGGAGAGAAGCTCTAAGGCAGGTGCCATTAGGTTGTCTCCTTCCAGGGAGGAAGAGCTTAGAGAGCTTGAAGATGCCAGGAGAGAAGAGAGCTTGATAATGGCTAAAGGTCTGGAGCTTCCTTAAAAAAAATTTATGCTAATTACTATATGTTACATTTTCTCCCTAGCAATGGCTTCCCATCAGCCACTATTGTACCAGGCGACTATTGCTGAGTGCTTTGCTATACCTTCTCTTTTCCTGGCAGCAATGTAAGAGAGAGAGGGATTCTGCTTAGCTTTTCTTAGACCAGTCACGTTTTGACTCTCCTGGCCTTTAACCTCAGACCAGTATCCCCAATTTTTCCCACTCACAGATTTCTGTGTGTCCTATAAGCCCTGAGGCAATCTGTCCTACCACTATACCCCAGCCTAAGCTAAGTCCAGACGGGCTGCAGCCTGCACCAGTGTTTCCATTCTCAGCACTGTTGACATTTAGGGCCAGATAATTATTTGCTGTTGGGGGCTGTCTTGTGCAATGTAACATATTTAGTCACATCATAGGCCTTTACCCATTAATATCAGTAGCACCCACCCCCCAGATATAACAACCCCAAAATGTCTCCAGATACTGACGAATGTCCCCTCGAAGGCAAAATCACTCCCAGGTTGAGAGTCTCTTGCCTATATTGATGAGAGGTAGTCACAGGGATGTGGTGAGAGAGTGAGGTGTGGGGCAGAGGACCTTTTCTCCTCCCCACTCAAGAAGGAGAAGAGGCTGAGCTATGGCCTGGGCTTTCTGGAGTGCTTGGCCCCCTCAAAACACAAACATGAATAAAGGGGAAGCTGCAGGTAAACCTAGAGACACATTGAGTGGCTACTCTGATCCCTCCATGTTTCCCAATTAATTTCTGCCTGCTTGTCGAAACTATAAAATATTTTCCCAGTGTGGTAATTCGGCAAACAATGAAATTTCTACATTAAGTTCATTTCAATTGACAAATTGTTTTATCCCTTTTTAGGCAAAATAGGTGTGTACCTAGGTATGGATGAGCTAGAAGGCCTATTTTTAATATGACTAAGTCAGATATTGTCTGTTATCTCCGTAGAACAATTACTGGAACTTTGGATCTCCCAACATCCTGTAGAGGAGAAACAGCAAAGGGGTTGAGGCAGCAGGCATCTCCCTGTGCCTCTTAGCATCACTTCTGCTCTCTCAGTGGCTGCAGGCAGCTCAGACTGCTGCACTTACACAAACATTGTCATCTCTTTTTCTCATGGATCCCAGACCATGTTCTAGCATTCTTTCAAAGCATCCAGTATTGTAATTATTTCTAGAGAAATAAAACCAGGGGGTGACATAGGGGAGCTTCTTCAGGGAAGTCCTATCATTACAAAACCTTGATTTATGTCTCAGCATTTTTTTTTAAAAAAAACTGTTACCTTGAACAAGTCTCTTATTCCTCTTTGAGCTTTATTGTGTTCATCTACAAATGTGTATGATTATACCTGCACTATCTGTGTCACAGGGTTTCCATAAACAGCAAACGAAATTCTTGTAAGGGGCAAAGTGCTAAGCAATTTTCAGTTATTATTAGTACTCTGAGGCATTCTGACTGACGTGTGGGGTGTAAGATAATCAAATGCATACCTGAGAGAGGGCTTTCCCTCTCTGTGAATATCTTTAAATATAGGAAGCATTCTGGTTTTACCCCAAGATGCTATTATCTTCTCAATCACATGAAAGCTTAGCTTTTTAGGTCATTGTAAAATTATAAAATGTAGTAATTGAGAGGTTATCCAATCCAATCCTTTCCTTTTACAAACGAGGCAAATAAAATTCATAGAAGGTAAATAATATCCTTAAGATCACACAGCTAATTAGTGGCAGATGAAGTATGGGAACCAGTCCAATATGCTTTGTACTAAGGTCATGTCTGGTCTGATTATTTTAAGTCACTTGTTGGTCCACTTGTAAAAGTAAAGAAAGGGAAATATACGGCTTCTAAATATAATCAGCCATTGGGAGCCTAGAGAAGGCTAGGCACTCAATTCCTTTGGCTTGAACTAGCTCCTGTGGTATTTCCTCAGGATTTTAGATGGCATGACTTCTAGCCCACTGGATGGAGACTGACTTTAGAGCCTTTTAAGCATCCTTCCTAATTTTCTTCTTTGGGATTAATCGGGGCTTGGGTGATGGTGGAGTCACTCACCATGGTTTAAGGAGCCTAAAGATTCATTTAATCTTAGCTCTCCTTCCAGTTTCCCAAGTAATCTTGAGTCATGCTTGGCTATAATCTCTCAAGCACAGAAGAAGGCTATTGCTGCACATACACTGAAACTGAGACCTTAACTGATATCCGATCACTTCTCTGGTCCAAACTTCTCAACTTTAAACTGAATATTATTATTGCCCTCAATTCGAAGATGACCAAATTGAAGTTTAGAAAGGCTAAGTCACCTCCCAAGGTCACATAGCTCAGAATTGACAGAGTCAGGAGTCAAACCCAGATATCCCTGACTCTAGAGATGGAGAGACAGATAGATGATAGATAGACAGATATAGAGATATATTCATATGGAGATATACATATGAACATTACATAATTCTTACATGCTGAAAATGTGAAGCCTACAAGGACCTGGAAAAGTAAAGAGACAAAAAAGGCAAGGTAATCCAAGGAAAGGAAAGACCACGTGAAAGGGCACAGAGACACAAAAGTACTTTTACAGTTCTAAAGAAGATTGGTGAGGTGGAATAGAATAGTGAGTTCAGGAGTCAGATTGCCTGGACCCACTCTTAAACTCTATCATTTACCCATAGTACCTTGAACCAACTGCTTAACCACTTTGAGCCTTGGTTTTCCTAGATGTAACATCATAATAATAACAATGATCATCATCATCATCATAATAATAGTATCTGCCTCTGAGGTTTGTTTTGAATTAGAGGATCTTGGCTGAATATTAAAATCCACCAGAAATCATTTTAAAAAATACCTATGCAATTGCCTCTGGCTCAGAGAGCCTGATTTAATTCGACTAGGATGTCTCTCGTTACCATTCTGAAATAAAATTCATAAACATAAATAGTTTCCAAAAAATCAATACAATACGTTAAATATAAAGTAAAGGGAGACCTTTAAAAAAACTAATTTGTTCTTAACATGTATTTAAATATATAAGTATGCAAGCGTGACCACACTAGAACATGAAACATGACATCACAACTTTTCCAAAATAGAATCACAGTTCTAAGTGAATTCTCTGTGCTATGTACACTAGACCCCAATGCCTCAGATATATTCAAGGATTTGAGACTAGAAATGATCCTCATTCTCTACTACATCATCAGGTTATTCCTCTCTAATGTATCATTTCCATCAACAAAGAAGTATTTCTTCTATCTTAAAGGAAAACAAAAACAGTAAACGTCTATTAAACCCACTGCACCTTTTCTCTGGCATCTATAGGAGAAGGATTCCTGGAAATAGCTTTCTAGACTCACTGTTTCCAATTCTCTTTTATTTCTCTTTTGGAGCTTACTTCCTGTCCCATAGAAACTGCTCCTTAGAGGTTGCTAAATCTACTGTTCAATTCAAAAATCTCATCTTACTTGATATATCAGTATCATTTGACCCAGTTGATCACTCGCTTATTCTTGAAATATATTCTTCACTTGGCTCTCAAGACACTACACCCTCCTGGATTTTTTCCCACCTCCTTGATTATTCTTTCACAGTTTCCTTCGCTGATCCCTCCTCATCTTCCAGAACTGTAAATGTCTGAGTTTCCTGCAGTTGAGTCTTAGAAGTCTTATCTTCTCTATGTATACTCACTCCCTAGGTGATTGTATCTGCCTCAGTACACTATTGACACCCACATCTGTATATCCAGTCTTCCATCTTTCCAGTTAGTCCAACCAAAAGCCTTGGAAACATCCAACCATCATGTAGTTGTTAAAATCATGGACCCTGTAGCCAGATGGTCTGTGTTTGAGTTCTGAGTCCATTACTTACTAGCTGCATAGCATGGGCAAGTTACTTTTCCTCTCTGTGCCCCAATCAGTAAATACTGAGTACCCATATGTACCAATAACTGTTTCTTCATCTTTTCTGAGAACTAAAAGACTTAACACTTATAAAAAATTTAGTAGTGTTGGATACATAATAACTGCAATATATATTATCTATTATTATTATCAGTATTATACCTGACTCCTTTCTTTTTATTATACTCCAAATCCAATTAATCAGCATATTCTGTAAACTCTGCTTCAAAATACTTTCAGAACTGCCCTACTTCTCACCACCTCTACCATTACAACTCTGGCCCAAATAGTCATTGTCTCTCACCTGGAGTATTGAAGTAGACTCCTAATTGATGGATCTGCCACCACCCCTACCTATCTATAGTTTATTCTGCACACACCTTCCAGAATGATCATTTTAAAGTTCCGCACATCATTCCTTTACTCAAAACTATCAATGGCTTTCCAGCTCTCTCAATGCACATTTTGTATGATCCAGACCCTGCTACCTCTGTGGCCATAGCCTCTACTGCTGTGTCTCTTTCTTACTCTTCTCTAGTCAATATGACTTCCTAGTGGTTCTTTGTGTAAAGCAAGCACATTCATTCCTCAGGCCTCTGCACTTGTTGTTCATTTATGGACTGCTTTTTCCTCAAATATCCATAACACTTTTTCCCTCACCTTCTCAATTTTTTTCTCAAATATTACCTTTCCAGTGAGGTTTTTCTTGACACCTATTTTAAACATCTTCTCCTCAGCACCACCTGACTCCCAACTTTTGCATTATTTTCTCCATTGTATTTATTACCAACTGACATAGTATATATTTAGCTTATTTATTTTTGCTTATTACCTCACCCCCCTCACTAGAATGTAAGCTACATGATGGCAGAGAGACAGAGAGTTTAGTCTGTTTGTTCACTGTTGCATCCCTAATATCTAGAACAGTGCCCGACCCAAATAGGTGCTCAATAATCATCTGTTGAATGAATAAATAATGCATAAAAATCACTTAAGTTATGCCTCAAACATAGTAAATAAGTGTGAGCCAATAGAATTATTAGCAACAACAGGAGATAGTCAGTCTTATTACTAATTCACAAGTGGAAAAAATGAGATCCAGAAGGTTAAGGTAAGTGGCAGAGATAGGATTTTAATCCCATGAGTTTGAACCCAGAACCCCTGTGTTTAATAACTACGTGTTTTACTGTCCTTGAAATGTAGCTTGAGTACCAGTTTGGAAGGTATATAATTGATGACAGAACAAGATAAAGTAGTCTGGCTTTGAAATTGCACTTGATAAATCATTTACTCTTTTGAACAGCTACTATTGGCCAGGGCTCTGTGCTAAGCACTAAGAATATACAGATGAATAGAGCATATTTATAGTCCTTCTGGCCCACAGTTTAGCAGAGGAAACAAACACATAATTTGTGATATACCATGTGATGAACAACGTTCTAGACATACATATGAAAATCTGTGGAAATATAAAGAACAGAGTACTCAAGCAATTATCAGGCAAGTTAACGTGAGTGTTCTAGAGGAGGAGGCATTTAAGCTACCTTTAGAGGAGAATTAGGAGCTCATATTGACCAAGAGGGAAAGAGAATTCCAAGCAAAAGATCAATACCATGTGCAAGTAATGGCCATGATAAAGCACATGGCCTACCCAAAAACTTAAAGGGGTTACACTTTGTTAAATAACAAGGTTTTCTGGAGGGAAAGCAGCAGATGAAAGCATAAAGGGAAGCGGAACACAAATCATGAAGAATATTATACATAATTTAAGGTTTTGGAATTTTTGTGAAGATCATGAAAAGTCAATGAAAAAATTTACATAGAAAAGTAATACCATCAGATTTCCAATTTTGAAAGGTCCTGCTGGATTTAACGTAGTGTTTATTTTTGAGGAAAGCAAGACCAGGCACATGGTACCACTTAAGAGACTTGCTATAGTCCTAGGAAAGAAAATATGAAGTCCAGAATTGTGTCGGTAGCAGATGGGATATAGAGCAGGGATTGGAATTGAGAAATATTAAGAGGGCTGCATCAATATGACTTGGTGACTGATTGGACATGGGAATGTGGAGAAAGAAGGAATAAAGGGTGATGCCAAAGGTCCAGGTTTGGATAATTACATGGATGGTATTGCCATTCCCTGAGGCTGAAATGCAGAACAAATTTAGGGATGGAGAAAGATGCACTTATTTTGGACATACTGAAGTTGAAGTACCTGTGAGCTCACTTGGTAGAGAGGAGGAATCAGGCCATGACAACTCTAACCTCAGCAAGTCTAATAGTAGAAAAGCAGATAGTACAATACATGCCTTCTGATATATGTGGCAGCCAGATGAGTGTGCTGCTCAGACCTCCACTCAAAAGAGAATCTCCTGTAGGAGTGCAGTGGGCTGACAGACTCCAGCTGCCATAGTTTCAGGATCTAATACAATGTTCACATCGAGGCCATGCTTGTCCTGGGCTGCTTCCAACCAATAACTGAGCACAGCAGGAATACTAGAGCCAGGCCATGTCAGCACACTGTGAGACTCCTATATTGGACAATCTTTCCCTGTGGCTCCGTATTGTCCTGGCATGGCACATGTTCTCAGAGTTGTGCTGCAGTCTGAGGGGCTTCCTACCTAATCCCCCTTTCTGCCTTCTCTCCTTTCAAAGGAGTCAGAGCTGCACTGGGGCCTGAGCTTCTATCAGCCTACTCTTGCTCCCTCTTGCCTCTATTTGTCATGGTCTTTCCCCAATAAATCTTTTGCACTTCTAATTCTTCTTTGACATCTGCTTCCAAGTGGACCAGTAATGACACATGATGCAATAGAAATTATGCTTTCTCAAAATATTTATAACTGGAATCCCATCAAGGCTTTAAAATGAACTACCAGTTTACAGAAAACATAGGAGATATAAAAACAAGTTAAGTGACACCATGAGTAAAGAATCAGAAAAATCCAGAAGGTGGAATATTTTCCCAATGTCATTATAACAAAGATAGAGACTATTTCAGACTGAGTCTGGAGAGACATAAAACCTAAATTTACTGCATAGTTCTTGATGAGATGTACATTTTAACAAACCAGCTGTAAAAGAAAAAAGATTTCAGGTAAATTTAAATATGAACTGGAGAGTAGAAGATATTAAGGAATGATTACTACTTTCGTTAACTGTCTTAATAATAGCATTGTGGTATATAGAAAAATCTTACTTTTTAGATATGACCTTCCAAGACTGAACCAGGAGGAAATAAAAAATATGAACAGACCAATCACAAGTACTGAAATTGAAACTGTGATTAAAAATCTTCCAACAAACAAAAGTCCAGGACCAGATGGCTTTACAGGTGAACTCTATCAAACATTTAGAGAAGAGTTAACACTTACCCTTCTGAAACTCTTCCCAAAAAATTTCAGAGGAAGGAACACTCCCAAACTCATTCTACGAGGCCACCATCACCCTGACACCAAAACCAGACAAAGATATCACTAAAAAAGAAAATTACAGGCCAATATCACTGATGAACATAGATACAAAAATCCTCAAAAAATACTAGCAAACCAAGCCCAAGAACACATTAAAAGGATCATACACCATGATCAAGTGGGATTTATCCCAGAGATGCAAGGGTTCCTCAATATTTACAAATCAATGAATGTGATACACCACATTAACAAATTGAAGAATAAAAACCATATGATCATCTCAATAGATGCAGAAAAAGCTTTTGACAAAGTTCAACACTGATTTATGATAAAAACTCTCCAGAAAATGGGGTTAGGGGAACCTACCTCAACATAATAAGGGCCATATATGACAAACCTACAGCTAACATCATACTCAATGGTGAAAAGCTGAAAGCATTTCCTCTAAAATCAGGAGCAAGACAAGGATGTCCACTCTCGCCACATTTATTCAACACAGTTTTGGAAGTTCTAGCCATGGCTATCAGAGAAGAAAAAGAAATAAAGGGAATCCAAATTGGAAAAGAAGAAGTAAAGCTGTCACTGTTTGCAGATGACATGTTACTATACATAGAAAATCCTAAAGATGCCACCAGAAAACTACAAGAACTCATCAATGAATTTGGTAAAGTCACAGGATACAAAATTAATACACAGAAATCTCTTGCATTACTATACACTCATAAAAAAAGATCAGAAACAGAGATTAAGGAAACAATCCCATTTACCATCACATCAAAAAAGAAAAACAACCTAGGAATAAACCTACCAAAGGAGGCAAAAGACCCGTACTCAGAAAACTATAAGATACTGTGAAAGAAATCAAAGATGACACAAACAGATGGAGAGATATACCATGTTCTTGGATTGGAAGAATCAATATTGTGAAAATGGCTATACTACTCAAAGCAATCTACAGATTCAATGCAATCCCTATCAAATTACCAATGACATTTTTCACAGAATTAGAATGAAAAATTTTACAATCTGTATGGAAACACAAAAGATCCTGAATAGCCAAAGCAATCTTGAGAAAGAGAAATGGAGCTGGAGGAATCAGGCTCCCTGACTTCAGACTACACTACAAAGCTACAATCATCAAAACAGTATGGTACTGGCATAAAAACAGAAACATAGATCAATGGAACAGGATAGAAAGTTCAGAGATAAACCAACACACTTATGGTCACCTAATCTATGACAAATCAGGCCATAATATACAATGGAGAAAATACAGTCTCTTCAATAAGTGGTGCTGGGAAAACTGGACAGCTACATGTAAAAGAATGAATTTAGAACACACCCTAATGCCATAAACAAAAATAAACTCAAAATGACCTAAATGTAAGGCTGGATACTATAAAACTCTTAGAGGAAAATACAGGAAGAACACTCTTTGACATAAATCACAGCAAGATCTTTTTTGACCCACCTCCTAGAGTAATGAAAATTAAAACAAAAATAAACAAATGGAACCTAATGAAACTTAAAAGCTTTTGCACAGCAAAGGAAACCATAAACAAAATGAAAAGACAACCCTCAGAATGGGAGAAAATATTTTCAAATGAAGCAATTGACAAGGGATTAATCTCCAAAATATACAAACAGCTTATGCAGCTTAATATATGAGGGTTGAAAAGACAACCCTCAGAATGGGAGAAAATATTTTCAAATGAAGCAATTGACAAGGGATTAATCTCCAAAATATACAAACAGCTTATGCAGCTCAATATAAAAAAAAAACCCAATCAAAAAATGGGTGGAAGCCCTAAATAGACATTTCTCCAAAGAAGACATACAGATAGCCAACAAACACATGAAAAGCTGCTCAACATCACTAATTATTAGAGAAATGCACATCAAAACTACAATGAGGTATCACCTCACACCAGTCAGGATGGCCATCCTCAAAAATTCTACAAACAATAAATGCTGGAGAGGGTGTGGAGAAAAGGGAACCCTCCTATACTGTTGGTGGGAATGTAAACTGGTACAGCCACTATAAAGAAAAATATGGAGGCTCCTTAGAAAACTAAAAATAGAGCTACCATATGATCCAGCAATCCCACTCCTAGGCATATATGTGGAGAAACCATAATTCAAAAGTATACATGCACCCCGATGTTCACTGCAGTACTATTTACAATAGCCAGGACATGGAAGCAACCTAAATGTCCATTGAAAGAGGAATGGATAAAGAAGATGTGGTATATATATATATATATATATATATATATATATATATATATACACATATATATATATACACAATGGAATATTACTCAGCCATAAAAAAAGAATGAAATAGTGCCATCTGCAAAGATGTGGATGGACCTAGAGGTTGCCATACAGAGTGAACTAAGTCAGAAAGAGAAAAACAAATATTGTATAATATCACTTACATGTGGAATCTAGAAAAATGGTAGAGATGAACTTATTTGCAAAGCAGAAATAGAGTCACAGATGAAGAGAACAAACTTATGGTTACCAAGGTGGGAAGGAGGTGGTGGGATGAATTGGGAGATTGGGTCTGATATATATACATTACTATATATAAAATAGAAAATAGGTAACTAATGAGAACCTACTCTACAGCAGAGGGAACTCTACTCAGTGCTCTGTGGTGCCCTAAATGGGAAGGAAATCGTAAAAAGAGTGTATATATGTATACATATGACTGATTCACTTTGCTCTACAGCAAGAAACTAACACAACATTGTAAAGCAATTATACTCCAATAAAAATAAAGAAGAAGAAGACATACAGATGGTTAAAAAGCATATGAAAATCTGCTCAACATCACTAATTATTAGAGAAATGCAAATCAAAACTACCATAAGGTATCACCTCACACCAATCAGAATGGCCATCCTCAAAAAATCTACAAACAATAAATGCTGGAGAGGGTGTGGAGAAAAGGGAACCCTCTTGCACTGTTGGTGGGAATGTAAATTGATACAGCCACTATGGAGAACAGTATGGAGGTTCCTTAAAAAACTAAAAATAGAACTACCATATGACCCAACAATCCCACTCCTAGGCATATATCTGAAGAAAACCATAATTCAAAAGAATGCATGCACCCTGATGTTCACTGCAGGACTATTTACAGTAGACAGGACATGGAAGCAACCTAAATGTTCATCAGCAGAGGAATGGATAAAGAAGATTTGGTACATATATACAATGGAATATTACTCGGCCATAAAAAAGAACAAAATAATGACATTTGCAGCAAAATGGATGGACCTAGAGATTCTCATACTGAGTGAAGTAAGTCAGACAGAGAAAGAGAAATATCATATGATATCGCTTATATGTGGAATCTAAAAAAAGGCTACAAATGAACTTACCTAAAAAACAGAAATAGAGTTACAGATGTTAAAAAAAAAACTTATGTTTACCAGGGGGTAAGTAGGAGGGGAGAACACACTACACACTACTATACGTAGATAACTAATAGGACCTACTGTATACCACAGGGAACTCTACTCAATACACTGTAATGGGCTATATGTTAAAAGAAGCTAAAAAAGAGTGGATATATGTATATGTATGGCAGATTCCCTTTGCTGTACACCTGAAAGTAACAGAGCATTGTAAATTATACACCCCCAAAATTTTAAAAAACAAACCAACAAAAATACCTGAAGCCCAGAGAAGCTAAATAATTTAAGGTCACATTGCTAGGGAATGGTACAGCCAAGATTCCAATCCAGGATGTTTACTGGGACTTTTCTCTTTAGAAAATAACATTATTAGAGCTGGGTTTTAGTATAAATAACATATGGATCCTATGTTACACATAGAGAGAAGGACTAGATTGTCCAAATATTTTTTAAAAGAACAAAATAAAGGAGAGCAAAGATTTTTTAAAAAATCTTACTTTTTAGACATAGATACCAATAAATTAAGGTAAAAATACCAAAAAGTCTACAATGTTCTTTAAATTACTTCATAATATAAAAATATAGAAGAATCAAGTACAGAAAAAAATTTCTAGGGGGCATTATCCCTAAAGTAAGGGGCCAAATAAAGATGCTTATTTACACCACCATTATTTAGCTTTTCTTTGGAAGTTGTAGGTAACAAAATAATGCTAAGAATAGTTAACAGCAGAAACAAAACTTTTATAATGCTTACTATATGCCAGGCACTGTCTAAGAATTTTACATAAACTAACTCATCTGATTTTCCAAACCACTTATCAAGTAGGCAACTGTATCTCAATTTTCCAGAAAGCTGAAGTAAATAGATGTAAAGTAACCAGCAAATGAAGCACAGCACATAAGTGGTGAATCCACATTCAAACACATGTATTCTGGCTCCAATAAACAAATCAATACACACATATATGTGTTAGAAAGATAATGATGATGATAGGTAGATAGATATAGATAGATATCAATAATTATTTGTAGCTTGCATTTTTGTATACCTAGAAAACCTAAGCAAATTCACTGTATATTTTTTTAGAACTAATTAGAGGTTCAGTATGGTAAAAAGAGAGCACACTTACCATAGTAAACAACAAAATGAATTTAGGAATAATCTAAGTTAAACTTTATGTTTTCTATAAGCGTAATGTATAATTTTCAATTTGTTCCCATCAAAAGAGCATTTAAAAATAAATTGGCAAGTTGATTCAAAGAGATATACCAGGAACAATATGTGATAATAACTAAGATTATTTTGATAAAGAATAATGAAGAGGACTGGTCCTAGCATACATCAATGGCATTATAAAGATGAAAAAAACAGAACAGTTTTGTACTGGCACAGAGGAATAGCTCAAAGGAACACATTACAGAGTCTGGATTTAGACTCAAAAATAGGTAATTTAGTATAAAATGAGGCAGCATTTAAAATCAACAGGGAAAATGTCAATTATTCAATTAAGTGCATTGTAATTACTGTTTAGCCATTTTGAAAATTTTTTTAATGTTTTCCTAACTCAAATAAATACAAGATGTATCAAATATTTTACTCTAAAATTTTAAACCAAAGATGAAGTACAAACAAATATTGGTGATTTAAGCACGAATTATCTTTAGGTAGAGAAGATATTTCTAAACATATAATGAAAGTTAAAAAGCATTAAAAAGGTTAATAGAGCTAAATATAAAATATGAATTCTGTGAGAAAAAAAGAATAAAATGAGTCAAGGTATAAATAACAAAATGGAAGAGCATTTGCCAACCATCAGCAAAGGGTTAGTTTCCCCAATGTACAAAATACCTTTTCTACTAAAGTATGATTACCTTCACAGAAAAATTGCAAAGAAATTAACTAAAGAAAAAATAGTTTAAAATTATAAGGCAATTAAAGATAATTCCCCATTTATCAAATAATTGTTGAGCTCCTTATTGTACAGGCTTGCTGTCTCCCCTATCTCAGATGCTTTACCCCCTGATCTTTACTTGGCTAGCTTTTTCTCAAGATCAAAAATGATCCAGTAATCTCACCTCTGGGTATATTTCTAAAGGAAATGAAATCAGTATCTTGAAGAGATTATCGGCACTCCCATATTCATTGTAGCATTATTCACAATAGTCAAGATACGTAAACAACCTAAGAGTCAATTAACAGATAAATGGCTAAAGAAAATGTGGTATCTGTATACAACCGAAGATTATTCAGCCAAAAAAACGAAAATCCTGCCATTTGCAATAACATGGATGAACCTGAAGGACATTATACTAAGTGAAATAAGTCAGACAGAGAAAGACAGATAATGTATGATCTCACTTATATGTGGACTCTAAAAAACCCAAACTTATAGTAACAGAAAGTAAAATGGGGTCGGGTGGGGGGAGGGAATGAGGAGATGTTTGTCAAAAGATACTGATGACAGAAATAATCACTAAACGATCTATAAGAAGAGAAAAGAATTTTATTTGAGCCAAACTGAAGATTATAGCCTGGTAGACACAGATTCAAGAAGTACTTGAGGGGCTTCCCTGGTGGTGCAGTGGTTGAGAGTCTGCCTGCTAATGCAGGGGACGCGGGTTCGAGTCCTGGTCTGAGAGGATCCCACATGCCGCGGAGCAACTAGGCCCGTGAGCCACAACTACTGAGCCTGCGCGTCTGGAGCCTGTGTTCCGCAGCAAGAGAGGCCGCGACAGTGAGAGGCCTGCGCACCGCGATGAAGAGTGGCCCCCGCTTGCCACAACTAGAGAAAGCCCTCACACAGAAACGAAGAAGCAACACAGCAAAAGTAAATAAATAAATTAATAAACTCCTACCCCCAACATCTTCTTTAAAAAAAAAAAAAAGAAGTACTTGAATTGTGTTCTGCTGGACTACAAAATGGCATGGAGGTGGGGTTATAAAGGCAAAACCCACAAAAATTACTGTAGTTGTTTGTCAAGAATTAGGTTGGAGCTGGCAAGAAGGGTGCTTGTTAAGCAAGGATTGGTTGAAGTGGTTGCATAATTACAAGGGGAGACCTTGAGACGACAAGGTTGCAGCTGGCAGCCTCTAGCAGATATTGTTTTGAGAATGGCTGGTGATGTCCTTGAGTCTTATACAGTTCAGAATATTCAGGTTCTCAGTAATACAGGAACATGCCTGAAACCACATCCACAATGGCCACCTAGCTCCATTTTGGATGCCTGAAACACAGTTACTCCATTTTGATTTTTAAATGCATTCCTTTCTTTAATGGTTCAAACAGATGCACAATGCATGATTAATAGGCCACAAACAGGCTGTTTTGGTTAGCCTAAAGCTAAATCATGTATAAGCCAGAATGACTGCCCCATAACTCAATATGTGAAAATTTCTTCCATCAATACAAACTTCCAGTTATGACATGAATAAGTTATAGCATTCTAACGTACAGCATAGTGATTGTAGTTAATAAAACTACTGTAGACTTGAAATTTCCTAAGACAGTAAATCTTGCATTCTTACCACAAAAGAAAAATGGTAACTATGGGAGGTGACGGATGTGATAATTAACTTCACTGTAGTAATAATTTCACAATGTATATGTACATTAAACCATCATGTTGTAAACCTTTAAAAAATTACATTGTACAACCTAAATATATACAATTTTTTGTAATTGTACCTCAGTAAAGCTGGAAAAAATCAAATATTATCTTCTCATTGAATCATTCCATCATCAAAATCCCAGTTTAAGTATTTCTCCCCACAACATCCTACATAATTGGCTTTAAAGCAAATATTACTATATTAGTTTACCTCACTCATTTAGTTACTTTTTACCCTCTGAAGTTTCCCTAGGGTAAGTAAGATTCATTTCCTCTTTAAAAGCTGGTGGTGATAGTAAACAGAAATAGGAAAACTAGAGAAGACAAGCTAGGGTAAGATTTGCACAAATGTCTGTTACATGCACATTAGCTGAGTACCCACAAAGCAAACAGCACTGGCAATCTCTCTGCAAAGGAAATACTTTCCTAAAATGAGTAAAATATTAGAGAGAGGGTATATTTTCAGATGATATATGTAACTTTCATTATACGTTAGCCTCTCCCTTCTGTCTGTTTTAGCCAAATATTAGTTACCTAAGCAACAATTCCAAACACTTGATGGGAATTTTTAACAGTATCTACAGAGTCAGACCTGCATGACATATTAGGAAACAAAAGTTTCCATGGTTGTACATGAACTCACGTGGCAGCATTCTGCAATTTAAATTTTTAAAAAGTGTCTTAGTGATAAATAGACACCTAGAGCTTTTGTCTGATGGAAATAGAATAAAATATGAAAAATTTCTATGGAAACCTCCGGGGAACAAGGATGGGGTGGGTGATTTCACTATGTTAGCAAATGGAAATGCACTGGAGTGATGACTAATGTTATTTTCTTTGTTCCTGGGAGATAACACAATTGCATTCCAGCGGCTTTTAATGAGTTTTTGCTTGTGATACAGTGGGTACATTTGCATGTCAACTAACAGAGACCAAAAATATATTTTATGTCATCACCGTAGGAGGAGAAATTGTTTCTGTGTTGTATAAAGTAGAAGGAAAGTAGGTTCCTGGACTGCCTTCCACGTTAAAGAGAAATAACTGAGTTCAGTTAGCATATTCTGAGAATCTGAGAAGGAAAAAGTGAGTCCTCTGGCTCCATTTTATAACTTTTTTCCCCTAAGTTGATCTAAAGTTAAGAATGATGATAGAAGCATATTTCATGAACTTATGGCAAGAAAAAATGGTAAACAATTTGAATTTAGTGCCCTTCCTTGATATCTATATTCAAAACACATGAAAATTTACCCATGTTTTGTTTCAAATGATGGTTTTGAAAGGTACCATGCACGTTTCCTTTCGAATGGCTTTCAGAGTTTCACTGGTGATTAGCAGAAATTTTGCCCTCAGCTATAAAATCTTAAAAGGAAGAAGAGTATGACTGTGTTAAGAGTAAACACTTAAGTTACGACTGCAATGTCAATAAGAAAAACTAAAAAATGTATATGGCATTCCATAAGTCTTTGCAATAGCTTTGGAAATGCAAGTCCCAAACTACTTTTGAATACTAATCTCTCTAAACTTTCTAAATAAAAAGCACAAGGTCATCATAATTTGAATATGAGTCTGGTATTTGTTAATACTCTGTCATGACATAGATTTCAGAATAAGATGAGCATTTGGATTTAATCTAAGAGGATTTAGTTATTCAAGCATCACAGGGTCTTTTAGTTGCTGTTTTCTTCCACCTGTCTGATGATCTTAACAGCAAGGATTCCAAAGTCACTGCTAAAGTGAGACTGTGGTATATTATGAGAACATAGCTGTGTCATTTTCAGTTTTCTCCTCAAATATTAGATATGTCCAGCAATGGCTTTCAGCTACAGAGTCAATTTGTGTCAAATTTACACATTTAGCTCAAACAAGGAAGTCCTTGGTTCAGATAATGGAAGTAATTCTGAAAAAATATTATGATGATTTATTATAAATAGAATTATATGTGACACTGTACCAGGGAAGGTCTCAATTTCAAGGAACTATCTTTCCTTAAAGTGAAGAATTATTTACCTGTTTATTCATATATTTAATTTTAATTTGCATTTGAGTTCATTAGATTTTCCTAAAACAGGGCTTCTATAAAATGTTACAAATAGCTTTCTGTTCTCTAACTTAGTAATTATGTTGGGTAATTATGTTCAGCAATTATATCACTTCCCTGATTGAATCTCTTCCATGCCAGTTTCTCTACCCCATCCGTGATCCCCTGCATCACCAGCATCTGGAGATAAAGTCAGATCTCTTAAGATCTTTCCTGATCTGCTGACTGCACACATTTCTGGCCTTATCTCTTGCCACTTTCTCTCTTGAAACTGAACACACTCCAGGAATATCAAGTTACTGCCCAATTCTTTGGAACTCTCAAGGTGGTTTTTATATGCCTCTCTCCCTTTGGCCAAATTTCCTCCCCTGCTTAGGGACCCAGCTCAAATGTCATCTCCTCAGTGAAAACTTTCCTACCAAATATCCATCTGTAGCTTTCATCAGGCAGCATTAGTTCTTCCTTCTAATGTTTCTAAAAATGTTCCACAGATCTCTAGTACTACACTTCTCACATTGTACTTTTAAGTTGGTACCCCAAACGTATACACACTAAATGTTAGGCAAGAAATAAATATATCTTAGCATCTTTTTATACCTTAATATGGCTGGTACACAAGTGACACCTCACAAGAGGTCATTAACTGATAGATTGAATAAATGAACACTGTTATTTAACCCATTGTAATCATAAGAGTAGGTCCCTGGGGTGGGTGGGTGGAGGCAAGTGAGGAATTGCCTCTGGAAATCGATAGATGTAATTGGTTTTCATTTATCTGGTAGAAACAAGAGGCAGGAAAAAGAAAAGAAGAGTGTCTTGGAAAAAGAATAGAATACATTCATAAATCTGCAAATGATATGCTCCCTGACTCCATGTTAACTTCTTCAACATACACCCAGGTCTATGTACTTTGGAGAACTTATAGTGCTGATACCTTAAACCAGAAGTTTTCTCAACTTGCCACCAAATTTCTATCACCCTCTCTCTGTTTTTATCTCTGTTTCAGTCCTATCCCATTCAAGATTAATATCATCCTCTGCATTTCCAGAGCACTTTGGGATAGATCTGCTATCTTACTGCTCATATTCACCCATATATTAGAAAAAACTTGTTACCAAACTGAACTTGGGTCTGCTCACACTCTGTGCAGCAAAGCCAATCTACTGACACTGGGTTGTGGTGAAGAAAAGTACAGCATTTATTGGCAGGCAACAAGCAAGGAGAACAGGCAGCTCCTGCTCAAAAGACCTGAACTCCTCAATGGCTCTCAGGGAAAGGTTTTAAAGGCAACATTTCAGGTAAAGGTTGCAGCTTGTGGACTTTGTTCTGATTGGTTGGTGGTAAGGTAGCAGGGTAATGTTTCCAGAATCTTAATCATCAACCTTCTGGATCCAAAGAGACTGGGGTCTATGTGCCTGTGGTCAGCATGTAGTCACCATACCCCTCCTGAGCGGGGGGGATGTCTTGGTTTCTGCGCAACAACTCAAAGATATGTGCCAGATTGTTATGTATAGCCTTTGAGGAGGAACTAGGACAGTGTTTTTGTTGTTGTTGTTTTTATACAGCAGGTTCTTACTAATTATCCATTTTATACATATTAGTGTATATATGTCAATCCCAATCTCCCAGTTCATCCTACCACCACTCCCCCACCACCACCACTTTCCTTGCCTTGGTGTCCATACGTTCGTCTTCTACATCTGTGTCTCTATTTCTGCCTTGCAAACTGGTTCATCCGTACCACTTTTCTAGATCCCACATATATGCGTTAATGTACAATATTTGTTTTTCTCTTTCTGACTTACTTCACTCTGTATGACAGTCTCTAGATACATCCACGTCTCTACAAATGACCAATTTTGCTCCTTCTTATGGCTGAGTAATGTTCCATTGTATATACGTACCACTTCTTCTTTATCCATTCTGTCGATAAGCATTTGTTATTTCCATGACCTGGCTATTGTAAATAGTGCTGCATTGAACATTGGGGTGCATGAGTCTTTTTGAATTATGGTTTTCTCTGGGCATATGTCCAGTAGTAGGATTGCTGGGTCATATGGTAATTCCTTTATAGCTTTTTAAGGAATTTCCATACTGTGCTCCAGCATGGCTGTATCAATTTACATTCCCACCAACAGCACAAGAGGGTCCCCTTTTCTGCACATTCTCTCCAGCATTTGCTGTTTGTAGATTTTCTGATGATGCCCATTCTAACTGGTGTGAGGTGATACCTCATTGTAGTTTTGATTTGCATTTCTCTAATCATTAGTGATGTTGAGCAGCTTTTCATGTACTTCTTGGCCATATGTATGTCTTCTTTGGAGAGATGTCTATTTAGGTCTTCTGCTGAGTTTTGGATTGGGTTGTCTGATTTTTAATATTGAGTTGCATGAGCTGTTTATATATTTTAGAGATTAATCCTTTGTCCATTGATTCGTTTGCAAATATTTTCTCCCTTTCTGAGGGTTGCCTTTTCATCTTGTTTGTAGTTTCCTTTGCTGTGCAAAAGCTTTTAAGTTTCATTAGGTAACATTTGTTTATTTTTTGGTTTTATTTCCATTACTCTAGGAGGTAGGTCAAAAAAGATCTGGCTGTGATTTATATCAAAGGGTGTTTTTCCTGTGTTTCCCTCTAAGAGTTTTATAGTGTCCAGTCTTATATTCAGAACAGAATACACATTTTTCTCAAGTGCTCATGGAACATTCTTCAGGATAGATCATACCTTGAGTCACAAAACAAGCCTTGGTAAATTTAAGAAAATTGAAATCGTATCAAGTATCTTTTGCGACCACAGCACTATGAGACTAGATATCAATTACAGGAACAGATCTTTAAAAAATACAAACACATGGAGGCTAAACAATACACTACTTAATAACCAAGTGATCACTGAAGAAATCAAAGAGGAAATCAAAAAGTACCTAGAAACAAATGACAGTGGAGACACAACGACCCAAAACCTATGGGATGCAGCAAAAGCAGTTCTAAGAGGGAAGTTTATAGCAATACAATCCTACCTTAAGAAACAGGAAACATCTCGAATAAACAACCTAACCTTGCACATAAAGCAATTAGAGAAAGAAGAACAAAAAAACCCCAAAGTTAGCAGAAGGGAAGAAATCATAAAAATCAGATCAGAAATAAATGAAAAAGAAATGAAGGAAACAATAGCAAAGATGAATAAAACTAAAAGCTGGTTCTTTGAGAAGATAAACAAAATTGATAAACCACTAGCCAGACTCATGAAGAAAAAAAGGGTGATGACTCAAATCAATAGAATTAGAAATGAAACAGGAGAAGTAACAACTGACACTGCAGAAAAACAAAAGATCATGAGAGATTACTACAAGCAACTCTGTGCCAATAAAATGGACAACCTGGAAGAAATGCACATTCTTAGAAATGCACAACCTGCCAAGACTGAATCAGAAAGAAATCGAAAATATGAACAGACCAATCACAAGTAATGAAATTGAAACTGTGATTAAAAATCTTCCAACAAACAAAAGCCCAGGACCAGATGGCTTCACAGGTGAATTCTATCAAACATTTAGAGAAGAGCTAACACCTATCCTTCTCAAACTCTTCCACAATATAGCAGAGGGAGGGACACTCCCTAACTCATTCTACAAGGCCACCATCACCCTGATACCAAAACCAGACAAAGATGTCACAAAGAAAGAAAACTACAGGCAATAGCACTGATGAACATAGACTCAAAAATCCTCAACAAAATACTAGCAAACAGAATCCAACAGCACATTAAAAGGATCATACACCATGATCGAGTGGGGTATATTCCAGGAATGCAAGGATTCTTCAATATACGCAAATCAATCAACGTGATACACCATATTAACAAATTGAAGGTGAAAAACCATATGATCATCTCAATAGATGCAGAGAAAGCTTTCTACAAAATTCAACACCCATTTATGATAAAACCCTGCAGAAAGGAGGCATAGAGGGAACTTTCCTCAACATAATAAAGGCCGTATATGACAAACCCACAGCTAACATCGTCCTCAATGGTGAAAAACTGAAAGCATTTCCACTAAGATCAGGAACAAGACAAGGTTGCCCACTCTCACCACTCTTATTCAACATAGCTTTGGAAGTTGTAGCCACAGCAATCAGAGAAGAAAAGGAAGTAAAAGGAACGCAAATCAGAAAAGAAGAAGTAAAGTTGTCACTGTTTGCAGATGAAATGATACTATATAGAGAGAATCCCAAAGATGCTACCAGAAAACTACTAGAGCTATTCAATGAATTTGGTAAAGTTGCAGGATACAAAATTAATGCACAGAAATCTCTGGAATCCGTATATAATAATGATGTAAAATCTGAAGGTGAAATTAAGAAAACACTCCCATTTACCATTGCAAAAAAAAAAAATAAAATATGTAGGAATAAACCTACCTAAGGAGACAAAAGACCTGTATGCAGAAAATTATAAGACACTGATGAAAGAAATTAAAAATAATAAAAATAGATGGAGAGATACACCATGTTTCTGGACTGGAAGAATCAACATTGTTAAAATGACTCTACTACCCAAAGCAATCTACACATTCAATGCAATCCCTATCAAACTACCACTAGCATTCTTCACAGAACTAGAACAAAAAATTTCACAATTTGTATGGAAACACAAAAGACCCCGAATAGCCAAAGCAATCTTGA
Source organism: Tursiops truncatus (assembly GCF_011762595.2). NCBI lineage: Eukaryota > Metazoa > Chordata > Mammalia > Artiodactyla > Delphinidae > Tursiops > Tursiops truncatus. Next base: position 10,556,167 of record NC_047055.1, read on the forward strand.
GAAAGAAAAACGGAGATGGAGGAATCAGGCTCCCTGACTTCAGACTATACTACAAAGCTACAGTAATCAAGACAGTATGGTACTGGCACAAAAACAGAAAGATAGATCAATGCAACAGGATAGAAAGCCCAGAGATAAACCCACGCACATATGGTCACCTTATCTTTGATAAAGGAGGCAGGAATGTACAGTGGAGAAAGGACAACCTCTTCAATAAGTGGTGCTGGGAAAACTGGACAGGCACATGTAAAAGTATGAGATTAGAACACTCCCTAACACCATTCACAAAAATAAGCTCAAAATGGATTAAAGACCTAAATGTACAGCCAGAAACTATCAGACTCTTAGAGGAAAACGGAGGCAGAACACTCTATGACATACATCACAGCAAGCTCCTTTTTGACCCACCTCCTAGAGAAATGGAAATAAAAACAAAAATAAACAAATGAGACCTAATGAAACTTAAAAGGTTTTGAACAGCAAAGGAAACCATAAACAAGGTGAAAAGACAACCCTCAGAATGGGAGAAAATATTTGCAAATGAAGCAACTGACAAAGGATTAATCTCCAAAATTTAAAAGCAGCTCATGCAGTTTAATAAAAAAAAACAAACAACCCAATCCAAAAATGGGCAGAAGACCTAAATAGACATTTCTCCAAAGAAGATATACAGATTTCCAACAAACATATGAAAGAATGCTCAACATCATTAATCATTAGAGAAATGCAAATCAAAACGACAATGAGATATCATCTCACACTGGTCAGAACGGCCATCATCAAAAAATCTAGAGGGCCTCCCTGGTGGCACAGTGGTTGAGAGTCCGCCTGCCAATGCAGGGGACGCGGGTTCGTGCCCCAGTCTGGGAAGATCCCACATGCTGCGAAGCGGCTGGGCCCGTGAGCCATGGCTGCTGAGCCTGTGCTCCGCAACGGGAGAGGCCACAACAGTGAGAGGCCCGCGTACTGAAAAAAAAAAAAACCTGGAAATAATGCTGGAGAGGGCGGGGAGAAAAGGGAACACTCTTGCACTGCTGGTGGGAATGTGAATTGGTACAGCCACTATGGAGAACAGTACGGAGGTTCCTTAAAAAACTACAAATAGAACTACCATATGACCCAGCAATCCCACTACTGGGCATATACCCTGAGAAAACCATAATTCAAAAAGAGTCATGTACCAAAATGTTCATTGCAGCTCTATTTACAATAGCCAGGACATGGAAGCAACCTAATTGTCCATCATCAGATGAATGGATAAAGAAGATGTGGCACATATATACAATGGAATATTACTCAGCCATAAAAAGAAATGAAATTGAGTTATTTGTAGTGAGGTGGGTGGACCTAGAGTCTGTCATACAGAGTGAAGTAAGACAGAAAGTGAAAGACAAATACCGTATGGTAACACATATATATGGAATCTAAGAAAAAAAATGTCATGAAGAATGTAGTGGTAAGATGGGAATAAAGACACAGACCTACTAGAGAATGGACTTGAGGATATGGCCAGGGGGAAGGGTAAGCTGTGACAGGGTGGGAGAGTGGCATGGACACATATACAGCACCAAACGTAAAATAGCTAGCTAGTGGGAAGCAGCCGCATAGCACAGGGAGATCAGCTCGGTGCTTTGTGACCACCTAGAGAGGTGGGATAGGGAGTGTGGGTGGGAGGGAGATGCAAGAGGGAAGATATATGGGAACATATGTATATGTATAACTGATTCACTTTGTTATAAAGCAGAAACTAACACAGCATTGTAAAGCAATTATACTCCAATAAAGATGTTAAAAAAAATACATTTGGAGTTTATTTTTGTGTATGGTGTTAGGGAGTGTTGTAATTTCATTCTTTTACATGTAGCTGTCCAGTTTTCCCAGCACCACTTATTGAAGAGACTGTCTTTTCTCCATTGTATATCCTTGCCTCCTTTATCATAGATTAGTTGACCATAGGTGCATGTGTTTATCTCTGGGCTTTCTATCCTGTTCCATTGATCTATATTTCTGTTTTTGTGCCAGTAGCATATTGTCTTGATTACTGTAGCTTTTTGGTATAGTTTGAAGTCAGGGAATCTGATTCCTCCAGCTCCGTTGTTTTCCTCAAGTTTGCTTTGGCTATTCAGGGTCTTTTGTGTCTCCATACAAATTTTAAGATTGTTTGTTCAAGTTCTGTAAAAAATGCCATTGGTAATTTGATAGGGATTGCATTGAATCTGTAGATTGCTTTGGGTAGTACAGTCATTTTCACAATATTGATTCTTCCAATCCAAGAACATGGTATATCTCTCCATCTGTTTGTGTCATCTTTGATTTATTTCATCAGTGTCTTATAGCTTTCTGAGTATAGGACTTTTACCTCCTTATGTAGGTTTATTCCTAGGTATTTTATTCTTCTTGTTGCAGTGGTGAATGGGATTGTTTCCTTAATTTCTCTTTCTGATCTTTCATTGTTAGTGTATAGGAATGCAAGAGATTTCTGTGCATTAGTTTTGTATCCTGCAACTTTACCAAATTCATTGATTAGCTCTAGTAGTTTTCTGATGGCATCTTTAGGATTCTCTATGTATAGTATCATGTCATCTGCAAACAGTGACAATTTTACTTCTTTTCCAATTTGTATTCCTTTTATTTCTTTTTCTTTTCTTATTGCTGTGGCTAAAACTTCCAAAACTATGTTGAATAATAGTGGTGAGAGTGGGCAACCTCGTCTTGTTCCTGATTTTATACGAAATGCTTTCAGTTTTTCATCATTGAGAATGATGTTGGCTGTGGGTTTGCCATATATGGCCTTTATTATGTTGCAGTTAGTTCCCTCTATGCCTACTTTCTGGAGGGTTTTTATCATAAATGGGTGTTGAATTTTGTCAAAAGCTTTTTCTGTATCTATTGAGATGATCATATGATTTTTATTCTTCAATTTGTTAATATGGTGTATCAGATTGATTGTTTTGCTAATATTTAAGAATCCTTGCATTCCTGGGATAAATGCCACTTGATTGTGGTGTATGATTCTCTTAAAGTGTTGCTGGAATCTGTTTGCTAGTATTTTTTTGAGGATTTTTGCATCTATGTTCATCAGTGATATTGGTCTGTAATTTTCTTTTTTTGTAGTATCTCTGTTTGGTTTTGGTATCAGCGTGATTGTGGCCTCGTGGAATGAGTTTGGGAGTGTTCCTTCCTCTGCAATTTTTTGGAAGAGTTTGAGAAGGATGTGTGTTACCTCTTTTAGGACAGTGTTTTATCTCTGATATATGTTTAGGATATCATTACTTTTGTTGCTTAACTGCTTTTCCTTTGTTTCTGCATTTCCTCTCTTCCCTAATTAGTAACGGCTTGAGTCTGTTCTTTGGATCACAGGGAAGGCCTAGGGGACTAAAGGTTTTTTTCTACAAACAAGAAATGGGGCACACAGAGGGGCTTTTGTACCTGGGAATGCCCCAGTGTCCTTCTCAGTTTCAATCACCCCTTTTCTTTGATACTCTTCAATCCTGAGGGGAAATGGGGTGGGACAAGACAGGCAAAAACATTTTGGGTAGAGAGGTTAGCCCTAAACTCAGCAGGAGAACTCATTTATAGGGGGACTCATATTCAAGCTGTTTCTGTGACTCCATGAGTCTGGGACCCTCTGGAAGGTAGGTCTTTGTTTTAATGTCCATTACGGTGCCCAGAACAGGGTATTATTACACAATGTAAGGAGTCATCATATAAATGTTTAATTACAATGAATAGTGTGATCTGGTTAGTATGTTAGTTAACAGTTTTGTTAAACACATTTGTGCTAAATCCCACTCTGCTGTGTTATCTAGCAGGGTAATGAGAGACTGTACAGATGAAGGTGAACTGTGGCTATGCAGATTACAGTGGAACAACCTAATTATGTAGAGCAACAATGCAGAACTATCTCCTTTGAGAGCAAGTGTATACGGAATACTAATAGGTATTGGACATTTGCATGTCATTCAGGACTAAGTAAACCTACATATCACATTCCTCTAAACAGAATGATTGATACAGGGGTGAGCATATAACCTAGGCTGATACAATCAAATGAATCTTGGGACATTTGCTGGAAATGCTTAGATAAAGACTTTTGTTCTTTGCCACTAGGCAGAAATATGGGGGTATGCAGACCTGGGGTTTGCTGGAAGACAGCTTGAAATCATCTGATAATGGAGTTAACAGACAAGAATGGGGTCAGGTGGTGGAAAAATATCCTGAAGACATCATTTAATTTTCTTTATCTAGGCACAGCAGAAGTGAGATATATCCCTTAATTATTTGGTTACTTGAGCCTGTAAGTCACCATATTTGCTTAAATTTGATAGATTTCAGTAATTTTCAGGAAAGTGAGTCTTAAAATACAAATGAAAATAATTATAATATTAACTATCACTGATTGAATGTCTGCATATATGACATATACTATGCTAAATACTTTGCTTTTAACATCTCATTTAATACTAATGACAACCCTATGAGTCAAGTTCTAGTCTTCCTGTTTAAAGGATGAATGATTTTTTGTGTTGTTGTTACTCACAAAAATAGTGGCTATCAACTTATTGAGCTATAGAGTTTTCTAGGCACTATATATATATATATATATATATATATGAAATATATGTTGGTCATTCAGATAACGAAAATATAGTTCTCATATATATCTGGTCTTCATCCGCAGTTCTTGGCTCACAGCTCCCAAACCACTTGGAATTTCTTGAGCAATTATGATCAATGGGAACATCTTTTACCATAATATTTGCTCTCTTGTCCTCAGTTCCTGAAAACTTCAGAGCCAGCTTCAGAGCCATAATGATGAAATGGGAGTCTTATTATTCATAACAAGCCCCTTTGCACCACAACTGGGTTTATGTTAATGATATGACTTTCAGAAGGCAACTGAGGATGGCGGCTGGTTGCCAGGTAACCAACCATGGAAAAAAGGGTTGGAACTTTCAGTCTCATCCCCTGATTTGTGGGGAAGAGAAATGGGCTGAAGGTTAAATCCATGACCAATGGCCAATGATTTATTCAACCATGCCTATGTAATGAAGCCTCCATAAAAACCCAGAAGGATGGGGTTCAGAGAGCCTCTGGGTTGATGAACATATGGAGACTCTGTGAGATTGCTGTGCCTGGAAATGGCATGGACATGGAAGCCCCATACCTTCCACCCATACTTAGCCCTATGCATCTTTTCCATCTGGCTGTTCCTGAGCTATATCTTTTTGTAATAACCTGATAATCTAGTAAATAAAATGTTTCTCTGAGTTATGTGAGCCACTCTAACAAATTAATTGAACCCAAGGAGAAGGTTGCAGGAACATCCAATCTGTAGCTGGTAGGTCAGAACACAGGTAACAACCTGGACTTGCGACTGGCATATGAAGTGGGATGGGGTGGGGGCAGTCATAGGACTGAGCCCTTAACCCACGGAATTTCACGCTATTTCTGGGTAGATAGTGTCAGAATTGAGTTAAATTGTAGGATACCCAGCTGGTGTCCTAAAGAGTCGTTTGTTGGTATGGGGAACCTTCCCCACACATTGGAAATTGGGAACTAGGTCTCAGAACACCTATTTTTCTATATATACATATATATATATACAATTCATATATATGTAGTTTATATATATTTCATCATATATATACTTCATCATATTATATATATCACTTCATATATATTTAATTGTATTATATATATATTTCATCATCACTCAATTCACTGAGGTAGGCATTATCATTAGCTTTAAGAAAATTGGAAACTCAGAGAGATTAAGTGACTTGTCGAAGGTCACATAGGTAGTAAGTAACAGATGGAAAATTGAAATAATGTCTGATTGCCCTTTATTTGAGATCTATATTCATTCAGGAGATTCCATTCCTTCATCTAGTTCTTATTAATCTTGCAAGGTACTTCATTTCTCTGAGCTCTACTTTCTTCACAGCAAAATGAGGATAATAACTCAATACATTCTGTACCTTCCAGAGATGTTATGAAACTCAAAAGGGAAATTGAATATAAAAGCAAGGCATAATACCCTATAAAAATGTAAGTTGCTTTGATTTTGATAATTTAACATAAAAATAGTTCCCACAATCAGATCACTAAACATATAAAATCAAGAATTATCTCTTAATAATGCCATTTATTATTGTTTGGATGTCTTAACAATACGGCTAGAGTTTTAGTGTCAAAACTCAGAAATTCATATATTTCTCCTCCTAGTGCCATGCTGTTTATGAATAGGGGACTCCCATTCTATCGCTCATATTTTAGTGATGTATACATATTTATTTATTTTATTTTTTTACACCTTTATTGGAGTATAATTGCTTTACATTGGTGTGTTGGTTTCTGCTTTATCACAAAGTGAATCAGTTATACACATACATATGATCCCATATCTCTTCCCTCTTGCGTCTCCCTCCCTCCCACCCTCCCAATGCCACCCCTCTAGGTGGTCACAGAGCACCGAGATGATCTCCCTGTGCTATGCGGCTGCTTCCCACTAGCTATCTATTTTACACGTGTGGTAGTGTATATATGTCCATGCCATCTCTCGCTTTGTCACAGCTTACCCTTCCCCCCTCCCCATATCCTCAAGTCCATTCTCTAGTAGGTCTGTGTCTTTATTCCTATCTTACCCCTAGGTTCTTCATGACATTTTTTTCCTTAAATTCCATATATATGTGTTAGCATATTATTATGTTGAGGAAAGTTCCCTCTATGCCTACTTTCTCCCAGGATTTTATCATAAATGGGTGTTGAATTTTGTCATAAGCTTTCTCTGCATCTATTGAGATGATCATATGGTTTTTCTCCTTCAGTTTGTTAATATGGTGTATCACGTTGATTGATTTGCGTATATTGAAGAATCCTTGCATTCCTGGAATATACCCCACTTTATCATGGTGTATGATCCTTTTAATGTGCTGTTGGATTCTGTTTGCTAGTATTTTGTTGAGGATTTTTGCAGCTATGTTCGTCAGTGATATTGGCCTATAGTTTTCTTTCGTTGTGACATCATTGTCTGGTTTTGGTATCAGGGTGATGGTGGCCTCGTAGAATGAGTTTGTGAGTGTTCCTCCCTCTGCTATATTTTGGAAGAGTTTGAGAAGGATAGGTGTTAGCTCTTCTCTAAATGTTTGATAGAATTCGCCTGTGAAGCCATCTGGTCCTGGGCTTTTGTTTGTTGGAAGGTTTTTAATCACAGTTTCAATTTCAGTACTTGTGATTGGTCTGTTCATATTTCCTATTTCTTCCTGATTCAGTCTTGGCAGGTTGTGCATTTCTAAGAATTTGTCCATTTCATCCAGGTTGTCCATTTTATTGGCATAAAGTTGCTTGTAGTAATCTCTCACGATCTATTGTATTTCTGCAGTGTCAGTTGTTACTTCTCCTTTTTCATTTCTAATTCTATTGATTTGAGTCATCACCCTTTTTTTCTTGATGAGTCTGGCTAGTGGTTTATCAATTTTGTTTATCTTCTCAAAGAACCAGCTTTTAGTTTTATTCGTCTTTGCTATCGCTTCCTTCATTTCTTTTTCATTTATTTCTGATCTGATTTTTATGATTTCTTTCCTTCTGCTAACTTTGGGGTTTTTTTGTTCTTCTTTCTCTAATGGCTTTACGTGCAAGGTTAGGTTGTTTATTCGAGATGTTTCTTGTTTCTTAAGGTAGGATTGTATTGCTATAAACTTCCCTCTTAGAACTGCTTTTGCTGCATCCCATAGGTTTTGGGTCGTCATGTCTCCACTGTCATTTGTTTCTAGGTATTTTTTAATTTCCTCTTTGACTTCTTCAGTGATCACTTGGTTATTAAGTAGTGTATTGTTTAGCCTCCATGTGTTTGTATTTTTTAAAGATCTTTTCCTGTAATTGATATCTAGTCTCATAGTGCTGTGGTCGGAAAAGATACTTGATACAATTTCAATTTTTTAAAATTTACCAAGGCTTGATTTGTGACCCAAGATATGATCTATCCTGGAGAATGCTCCATGAGCACTTGAGAAAAATGTGTATTCTGTTGTTTTTGGACGGAATGTCCTATAAATATCAATTAAGTCCATCTTGTTTAATGTATCATTTAAAGCGTGTGTTTCCTTATTTATTTTCATTTTGGATGATCTGTCCATTGGTGAAAGTGGGGTGTTAAAGTCCCCTACTATGAATGTGTTACTGCCGATTTCCCCTTTTATGGCAACAGAGGCTAGATGACCAGTGGGCAGGGGTGACGTAGAAGAGGTTCAGACACTAGAACTGGACTTGAGGATGATGGCAGATGCTGGTCCCTAACAGGCCTGGAAATCTATGAGACTATGAAAAAGAATAAAATGAAAAGTGGCACCAATTGAACAGAAGTGAAGTGATTACACTTTACACTTGACCTCATGCAATTAAGAAGAATGACTTTGAGCAGAGCAGCTAGTTTTTCAGTTTCTCTGCCATCTCTCAGGTGTCTAATGGCCAGAAGGTAAAGGCTATTACAATGTCCACTTCACCATGGAGTTAAAAGAAACTTATAAAAAATGAATCACTGCTCTAATGCTTTTTCTTGCCTGAGAGCATAGCTGCTATTTAACAGTTTTCCTCTTTACTTTTCTTTGATCTGGGGGGACTGTATACAAAATCGCCACTTTAAAGTTAGTTTTAAAATTATAGTTGTTAATTCACAAAAGCAAAAATACATGAGGAAAAGTAATCTTCCAAGTGAGACAAGGAAGTGTGGAATAGGGGGAGGAGAGTGAGTTGGTAGGGAACAGAACTACAATTTTTCAAATGCCTATATTCTGCCAGGTCCTTGTTAAGTATTTTGCATACTTGATCTAATTTTCATGGTAGCCCTGTAAGGTCAATATGCTTAACTCCATTTGTCAGAAGTCTTAATAATATTGCTCACATTATGCATTCTTATTACCAGCTAGACACTATTCTAAACATTTTGCATGATTTTTTATTTTATTTTATTTTTATTTTTTATTTTTTTTTGTGGTACGCGAGCCTCTCACTGTTGTGGCCTCTCCCGTTGCGGAGCACAGGCTCCGGACGCGCAGGCCCAGCAGCCATGGCTCACGGGCCCAGCCGCTCGGCGGCATGTGGGATCTTCCCGGACTGGGGCACGAACCCGTGCCCCCTGCATCGGCAGGCGGACTCTCAACCACTGCACCACCAGGGAAGCCCGATTTTTTATTTTTTATTCTCATGGCAGCCAAGGATAGGTGCTTTAAATTATTCCATTTTACAGATTAAAAGACAAAGATCCAGAGGGATTTACAACTTATCCATGATCACACAGCTCATAAGCAGTGTAGTCAGAATTTCAACCCCAATATTCTGACTCCAAAAATTATTGGGCTTTTAAAACCGATGGAATCAGAGGTTTAAATACTTCTATTATAATGATTAATGTGTATGTGATGGGGGAGGTCAGAAGGTGATAGGTGAGATCAAGCAGCAAAATAGGGACTAAAGGAAAAAGGCCAGAGCTTAAGGAAAGACATTTTCAAATATTGTAAGATCACCCCAAGGCAAAGAGCAAAGACATGTCTGAGTAGGAAAATGAATACCTTACATATAGGTCCAAAATGAACTTGAGAAAATACTTGTGAAGGGCTCCTAAGCAACTGCAGTTTCTTTTTGATGCCAACTTGAGAATCAGAGAAAACTATTTAAGGATACAAAGCAAAGGGGAGACACAAGGATGAAAAACAGCTTGTAGTGCGGCCAGATTATTCATTTCTGCCTCAGTGTTGACTGAGGTGGACATGAGGACCGCCCCTGCTCCCTGCCTTTGGTAGTGTACAGATTATGAACCGTCAGGAAATCCCTGCTCTGTACATTTGAAAAGCATATTATCTTGTTCTTAGGTTGTTTTAAGAATGATCATGAAAGAAAAACCCCTAATGGTAACCTAGGTCAAAAAGCTGGGAGGATCCTTTGGTTTTATGAATTATATAGAAAATTCTGTAACAAGGAATTCTTACAGCAACCGCAGCTACAGATGGCAGGGTGGTGGAGGTGTTTAAGGAGCAGTGATCCAGAACATGCTAGTTGGCCAGAAACGTTCTCTCACAAAGACACCACATCGTTTGGGGATGTGAGCTATATTTAGCCAAACCACCTAAACCACATGCGGTTCTTGCTCCAGCACCTTCTCCATTGAGAACAAGCAGGACTTCAGTGTAGTTAAGGCTCCAAGTAGAGCAATTAAAATGATAAATGTTTCCATGGCTAAAGTGGCAGGATTCAAGCTGAGCTTTGATGCCCCAGCCCTCAAACAGCAGGAACAGCTGGAAAAAGCAAATCGAAAAGCAAATCGCAATTGCAGAAGGCTTGTTGAACTGCAAATAAGCAGGCTCCCAGGGACGAGAAGAGAGAAGCAGGATAAGGTAAGCCACAAAATTGAGTGAGCTACCTTGCCATTATAATCAGAAATAGAAACAGATTGAACTAGGTGGAGTTTTGACCTCAGGCTACACATTTCTATCTCTGGGCCTTGGTTTTATTATCAGTAAAATGATAATAACACCTCTCCTATATGGGTTTATTGTCAAGCACAAATGAAAGTTTATGTTAAAACACTTTAAAAATTGTAAAGTATGTTAAGATGCTAATGAAAACACTTGATCCTTATGTTTCTGATCTATTAATTTCTCCTCATAGTAGGTAACAGTCTTTTTTCTTCTTCTTCTCCTACTCCTCCTTCTTCTTCAAGTTGTAATATTTACAGAAGTGCTACAATTCATTGTTTGGGTTATTTTATTTATGTTTGAGTCTCTCTAAATTCAGCAGGGAAGTGGTTACATTTGCAGTTGGAGAATCACTCTGTGAATGTTCTGTCCTCGGGGCCAAGAGAGGGGAAGGGAAAGAGCTGAAGTATGGAGCAGGCACCGAGATACTCAGTTGGACAACCCTGTTGCTGACTAAGGAAGTGAGAAAAGTCACAAAAGAATCCAGGATGCCCATGAAGGGATCAATACAATGGGGAGGGGGAGGGGTTCTAATTAACCAAATACATATAACTGGGATCTGTATGCCAGTCTATTCTACCTAACATAGAAGGAAGAAAGCTAAGGTCTCTGAGAAGCTATAGGTCAAAAGACATATGACATCTTCATAGAGCAGTACGAAAGGCCCAATAAATCTGGAGTTATCGATCCATTCACAACTGAGTCCAGGGTCAGAATATCTGGAAGAGATCTATACCAGTAATTCAATGTTCTAGGGTCAGAAGCAAGTTGCACAATCTAGTTAGTTTAAAAATCATGTTCCCAGAGAAATCTTTCCTGAATTATTATTGCTCCACCCTATCAGGTCCCTTGCAATCATTGCACCCTTTACTATTCAACATAGTTTTGGAAATCCCAGCCATGGCTATCAGAGACGAAAAAGAAATAAAAGGAATCCAAATTGGAAAAGAAGAATTAAAACTGTCACTGTTTGTAGATTACATGATACTATACATAGACAATCCTAAGGATGCCAACAGAAAACTACTAGAGCTAATCAATTAATTTTAAAAAGTCACAGGTTACAAAATTAATGCACAGAAATCTCTTGCATTCCTATACACTAACAACAAAAGATCAGAAAGAGAAATTAAGGAAACAATCCCATTTGCCATTGCAGCAAAAAGAATAAAAAACCTAGGAATAAACCTACCTAAGGAGACAAAAGACCAGAAAACTATAAGATACTGATGAAAGAAATCAAAGATGACACAAAAGATGGAGAGATATACCATGTTCTCATATTGGAAGAATCAATATTGTGAAAATGACTATACTACCCAAAGCAATCTACAGATTCAATGCAATCCCTATGATATTACCAATGGCATTTTTCACAGAACTAGAACAAAAAATTTTACAATTTGTATGGAAATGCAAAAGACCACAAATAGCCAAAGCAATGTTGAGAAAGAGAAATGGAGCTGGAGGAATCAGGCTCCCTGACTTCAGGTTATACTACAGGGCTACAGTAATCAAAACAGTATGGTACTGGCACAAAAACAGAAATATAGATCAATGGAAGAGGATAGAAAGCCCAGAGATAAACCCATGCACCTATGGTCACCTAATCTATAACAAAGGAGGTCAGAATATACAATGGAGAAAAGACAGTCTCTTCAATACGTGGTGTTGGGAAAACTGGACAACTACACGTAAAAGAATGAAATTAGAACACTCCCTAACACCATACACAAAAATAAACTCAAAATGGATTAGAGATCTAAATGTTAAGACTGGACACTATAAAACTCTTAGAGGAAAACATAGGCAGAACACTCTTTGACGTAAATCGCAGCAAGATCTTTTTTGACCCGCCTCCTAGAGTAATGAAAATTAAAACAAAAATAAACAAATGGGACCTAATGAAACTTAAAAGCTTTTGCACAGCAGAGGAAACCATAAACAAAATGAAAAGCCAACTCTCAGAATGGGAGAAAATGTTTGCAAATGAAGCAACTGACAAGGGATTAATCTCCAAAATACACAAACAGCTCACACAGCTTAATATCAAAAAACAAACGACCCAATCAAAAAACGGTTGAAATAGCTAAATAGACATTTCTCCAAAGAAGACATACAGATGGCCAACAAACACATGAAAAGCTGCTCAGCGTCAGTAATTATTAGAGAAATGCAAATCAAAACTACCATAAGGTATCACCTCACACCCGTCAGAGTGGCCATCGTCACAAAATCTACAAACAATAAATGCTGGAGAGGGTGTGGAGAAAAGGGAACCCTCTTGCACTGTTGGTGGGAATGTAAATTGATACAGCCACTATGGAGAACAGTATGGAGGTTCCTTAAAAAACTAAAAATAGAACCACCACGTGACCCAGCAATCCCACTACTGGGCACATACCCAGAGAAAACCATAATTCAAAAGGATGCATGCACCCCGATGTTCATCGCAGCACTATTTACAATAGCCAGGACATGGAAACAACCTAAATGTCCATCAGCAGAGGAATGGATAAAGAAGATTTGGTGCATATATACAATTGAATATTACTCAGCCATAAAAAGGAAAGAAATTGGGTCATTTGTAGAGACATGGATGGACCTAGAGACTGTCATACAGAGTGCAGTCAGAAAGAGAAAAACAAATATCGTATATTAATGCATATATGTGGATTCTGAAAAAACTGGTATAGATGACCTTATTTACAAAGCAGAAATAGAGACACAGACGTAGAGAACAAATATATGGATACCAAGGGGGAAATGGGGAATGGGATGAATTGGGAGATTGGGATTGACACATATATACTATTGATACTATGTGTAAAATAGATAACTAATGAGAACCTACTCTATAGCACAGGGAACTCTACTCAATGCTCTGTGCTGACCTAAATGGGAATGAAATCCAAGAAAAAAAAATATATATCTTTTATATATATATATATATATATATATATATATATATATATATACGTATATATATACACATATATATACGTATATCTGATTCACTTTGCTATACAGTAGAAGCTAACACAACATTGTAAAGCAACTATACTCCAATAAAATTTTTTTAAAAAAGAACTAAGTAAGCAAATATTATCTGCATCTAAGTTTGGTCCCAAAGTGCTTCTAAGTTTGGTCCTTGGACATTCTGCTAGAGAATCACCTGACATTCTGTTGAAATAGACAGAGACCTAGAAGGCACTCCATACAGACTGACTTTTTAAAATTAAATCAGTGCAGCTCCAGCCACTGAATAGAATATGTTTCTTCCATTATAATTGGAAAAGTTTTGTGGTAACCACTCTTAGGTCAACCCTTGACCAACCAAGTGTGGCCAGAGGGGCAGCATCAAAATAGTTGCTCATGACCTCCACGTATGTGGGAGGAGTTTTCCCAGAAAAAAAAAGTGGGGCTAGGTCAACAAAAAAAGGGACATGAGATAAAAGTGTGTAAGGCCAAATAGTTGCTGTATGCATAGTATTATTGATTAATTCCAAAGGGGACTTCTGTCAGAAACAAGCCCACTCTAGTTACATGTTTAAAAGAGCAGGGTGGCAGGCCTAGGTTAGACGTTAAATATATTTTTGGATTGTTTTAACAGTAAGAATTTGGATGGAGGTAAGATAAAATATAAATCCAGAAGTAATATATCTATTTTTCAATTCTTTCCTGTCTTTATTAAACATTGGCCTTGATTTCAAAAACTTGCCAATATGCTGCTATTTGTTTGTATGGGACCCAGGGAAACAGCATTAAGCAACTTATTCCTTTAAACTACCATGTTGTTCTTAAAATTCTAATATGCAGCATCATGGTTATTCTTTCAAGCATACCAAGTTGACCTACTTAGCAAGGCTTACAGAACTCTTATCTCTAAAGTAAATCCACAGCCTCTGAATTTATGGAATAAAATATCCAGCATTAAACGGGAGTTCCTGAAACTTTAGATCAGTTAGAAAACTGGTTAAGCAAAATAACTAGTGAAAAGATTCTTTGATTTTTAATTATTTTGTTTCTATCTAAATTGTATAGACAGTAAACAGTTACAAAGATAGAGTTTATGGTAGTGGTTCCTCAATGAAGACAAACATATGTTAAACTAATTTAATCCAGTGGTCTTACCTTTATCATAACAACTTTTATTTTTTTAATGAAGAGGAAAGAAATACATGTTATGCAAACATCAAATGCATTTCTGGCAAATATAATGAATGTCTGATAAATAAAATTTATGAATTTTGTAAAAAAATATATCTGATGAATTCCACCACCACCATCCAAGTTCAAATCTTCATCATCTCTTACCTGATTACCTACTGAAATAGCCTCCCAATTTGTCTTCCTTTTGCCACAATCCGTCAACCCCAACTAAATCTAAATACATTAAATATGCAATCTAGATCTAATATACTAAATACCCAATGTAAATCTAACAGACTAAAACCACACTTTTATTTTTAAATAAGTGACATTATGATCTCCCCATGGTCAAAAACCATCAAATGGCTTCTTGTCTTACTAAGAAGAAAATTCAAAGTCCTCAATACATCTGTAAGGCTTTGCATGATCTGGCCCTTGGTTAAATCTCTAGTCCTCATTCTGTACCACTCTCTTCCCCACTCACTTTGTTTCTATAGCACTAGATTCCTTGCTGTTCATTGACCAAGCCAAACACATGCCTATATCAGGGCCTGGGCACTTACTGTTCCATCTTCCTGGCATTCCCTTTCACCAAATAACCACATGGGTTGTTCCTGAGTCTTGCTCCAATGTTACTCTCTCAGAGAGATTTTTCCTAATCCCTCTATATTGAATAGCACCCCTCCTCATCTTCTATCCCCTTAACTGCTTTATTTTTCTTCATAGCATTTATAACTTCCTAACATATTATTTCCTTATTTGTTTGTTTATTGTCTTTCAATCCTCAAAGAATAAAAGTTCTATGAAGTCAGGAATTTTTCCTTACTTTGTTAAGTGGGTACGTAGCCTCCCAATAAATATTCATTAAATGAATGCATGAATAGTCCTTAAAAGGTCAAAGTAGGTATGTATCTTACAGTTGAGAAAATATAGTGTCACAGAAGGATTTAAGCAAATAATAAAATTATAGGATGTTATAGATTTAGTTGATAAATTGGTTTAAATGTATCAAAAGTTTTAAAGACTCCAAGGGTGAAATTGTGAAGCTATTAGCCACAAATGTAAACAGTCATTATAAATTCTGAAAGGATGACATTTGACATCTATAAGAAAAGTTTTAGTGGGCATTTTTACAGTTAAAGACTGAAAAATTTTAACTTCACAAAAAATAAAGGATGATTCTCATAATATTCTAAAACTACTGAGTGGCCCCAGTTTTGGTAAATCAGATGAACAATTTCCAATCAGTCACATAGATAATGTGTTATGACAGGAAACAAATGTGTTTTTTTTCCCTTTACTATTAAAAAAAATTATGTATTTGCCTGTTTTCAGAAATGATTTTATCTAAACTAAGGTGACCAGATAATTAGGTATACAGAGATTCAAAGTGTTGATGTTATATATAGAGAGCTGGGTTTTATTTAGGTTATCTATCTTTCTCTTAATAATCTTGCTTGATTTTCATTATCTTGAATGCTTTATCACAGCTGTAAAGTGGAGTCTTCATACTTTCCCCCTCACAAGATATTAGTTTTCTTTTCTTAATATAACCATGAAAAATCCAGCTGTGTAGGAAAGACAGCATACTTCATCTTATATTTTCTGTTTTAAGGGTTATCATTCAAAATTCACTTATCTACTTTGAATAGAATTTACCATCAATCAACTATGGTAATGAGGTGACGCATCCTTTTGTTTTAATTACACAATCTCTGGTTACTTAATATTAAACCACCTTTCAAATCACTGTGAACCAGAGCGCCCAGCCCTACAGAAAAGCAGCCTGCTTAGAAATATTAAATATTCAAGAGTTTTAACACAAGGCACATACTTTAAAACATTCTACTAGGTCAATTGAGAGAGGTTTACATCTCCTAATTCACAGAAGGATTTTTAAAATTTTAGTAAGAACACAATATGAGACCTCCCGTCTTAGCAAATTTTAAGTGCATCATACAGTATTGTTAACTATAGAGGCACAATGTTGTCCAGCAGATCTCTAGAATATATCCATATTATAGAACTGAAACTTTATACTTTTTGAACAGTAACTCTCCATTTCCCCCTTTCACCAGCCCCTGGCAGCCATCATTGCATTCTCTGTTTCTATGAGTTTGACAATTTTAGATTCCTCATATAAGTGGAATCATGCAGTGCAGTGCTTGTCTTCTGTGACTGGCTAATTTCACTTAGCAAAATGATTTTGCTCTGTCTTTTTAATACAAGTTGAACTACATAAAGAATTGTTTTGCAGAGTCCACTGACCAAACAATAAACTACCCCAGAATTATAATTGTAGACTCAGGAAGAGATCTCCCTGTAAGTTTCACGCTGAGGCTAGTTAAAAATCACTTCTATCTATAGAAGCTTTGCAGCTAAAACTTTCTCAAAAGCTCAAGGAACAATTGTTTGGTGGAAAGAAAATTCCTCTGAAGAAATTGCTCTGACGAGCATGTGGATTGGGCCAGAATATCCCTAGACTATATTCCTATACAGTCCTGATGAGCGTCTAAGAAAAAACTATGAGGTCATCACCTCATGGAAGTTTATTTTCACCTGTCTTCCCTTACATTTTCATTCCCTGAAATGAATGAAAAGCACATGGAGACTTGTCTTTATGCAATCTTCCATTTTTGTTTTTGGTAAGTGTGATCTGAAAGTGATGTCCAAACAAATGCCTCTGTTTTCTCCTTCCCTCCTGCTACCTCCATCTGTTTGCCTTTAGTCTTCTCCTAGCCCTTTTCTCCAGCCACTGCCTCTTTCCTCAGGTGGATCAAAATCCCGTGGATAATGTAAAGAAGCCACCAGTGTTCCAGATGTAGATGACATGATGATGCTCTGAGGTGAAATGCAGGACTGTAGCACATCTGCTACCATAACATGCCCATACAATGTAGACATACCACACCTATGCACTCTACTTATGTGTCTCACCTCTACGACACCTACAAAGGCAAGCCCTTGTCAGAGGAAAAAAAATTAGTGATCTGCAAGTAATCAACATCCAAGACACAGAGTCTCTCACAAATATGGGAAGCAAGATAAATCAAATCATTTAACAATGCATTAATATTCTACAGAATTGGACCAATTATGGACAGCCTGAAAATAAAATAACATCAGAGAATTAGAATGAGTGAAAATGAGAAATGACTTTTTTAATATATTGCATTATAACTTTAGAATCATATAATGTGAAAGACTGGGCTAAATGAATGCTGAGTTCTCTTTCATCTTTTTCATTTTGCAGATGAGGTCCTAAGAGGTGATTTCACCAATGTTTATGCTGTGTGATCTTGTTCAGATGCCCTGATCTTTCTACACCTTTGGTTTCACATCCATAAATGGGGAGAACTGTTGAGAAAAATGAATGTGATAAATTCCAGTGCTTGACAAGTCATGTCCTGGTATTGGTGACTGAATGATCAGTTCATAAATAGGAGACTTAATGCTTCGATAAATTATCACTTAATGCATTCAAGGGCAATGATAATCAATCAATAATTAAATAAATAAATGCATTTAAATTAGGCATGCTAGTTATCTTCTAAATGCTAGTCACTTTGCTGGGTTATTGAAATATAAGGATGGATAAAATATAATTCTAGTCCTTATCTGCCTCACTCACAGGTCTGTTTTGTATCCTGATTCATATATTTATATTTATCTCTCACCTATTTGTTTCTTTAGTTGTGTAGACTTTTAATTGTCTTAAATCCTTGCTGAAAAAAGATTCAGTATAAATAAATAAGGAAATTATTTAGTAGGCATATACATGCTTACACACACAAACTAGCCCTTCCCCTTGTAGAACGTTTTTGGGGAGTCACACCCCTAAATAATTGCAACACAATGTGATATACACTGCAATCGAGGTATGTGCCAGGAAGCAGAGAGGAGGATTAGCTCATTTTGCAGTTAGGGGTTGTCCACTGGAGACTTCCCAAAAGAGGTAACATTTGAATGAAGCCTTGATGAATGGGTAAGTGTTTATCAGGAGGAGCAAGGAAACAAGTGAAGAGGCAGGAAAATGTCCAGGGCATGAAGAATTGTCCGGTGTGGTAAAGCACAGGAAGCAGGGCACTGAAGGGTGGTAGTCTGATGGTTAGGGCATGGTGAGTGATGAGGGGAGAGAATACAGAATAAAACCATTAATCAAAGTAAAACACACCACAGTTTTGAGACAACATCTTCAGTCGTCATTAGGTATATTCCAGTAGCCTTCCTGTGTCTACCTGGCATTGTGCACTAAGCAAGTACATTCTTTATCAAAGTAATTATTTAAAATGCCAGCTCCTTTTGCTGTTTAGGCATGAAACACCCAGATTTCCAGCAAGAATTTAGAGATTTCCAACTGAAATATATTTTCATAGTAAAATAGATAAAAGCTTTGCTTTACTGGCCTTAAATGAGGGAATTTTAAAGAAACCTGGGAATAGTTAGAAGCATTTCTGTTCTGACACCTTTTAGTCAGTTGAAGTACAAGAATTTCCTCTCACCACACAGAGCTAAACAAAAGGCTGCCATAGGTGATATGGGGAAAAAGCTTGCTTCGTTGTGTGCTGTTCACATGTTTATTTTTATTTGAAATCAAAATGATCTTTCAGTCCCTCAAATGTCCAGGTCCAATCTATCAGAGAAGCATAGCATATTTTTCCTTTTCTTTTCTGCATTTATTAATAACCCTCTCACCCAACTTCCACCCACAAAAGGCGTTACAGTTGATCAGGTTATCAGTGGCCTGCACTCTGACTTCACAACCAAGAGGATGGTTCATCTCTAGTGGCTTACATTTAAAGTGAAATTCAAACTATATCAGGAGAATTTCTGGTTCACCTGCCAGACTACAGAAATTGCCTGCCAAAATGATGACCAACACAGTATCTGGTAAAACTTCTGGGCTCTGAATGGCCAGTAAGAGTGTCCTGGAATCCAAGCGGACTCCTCTTATGTTTAGACAATCTATGTAGAAACAAATGTATTTCTTCAGCAAAGAATGATAAGAATAAATATCATGGGGGAAATATCGTCAGTTAACTAGCAGTGATTTGATTCCTACCTGTTTGAACTTAAGTAAGTCATTTAACCTATCTGTGTCTCAGTTTTCTCATCTATAAAATGAATATAATAATAGGTTTGGGTAGGATTTTATAAGGTAATCCAGGAAAGCACTTAGCACTATGCCTGGCACTTAGCATGTGTCATAATAGCTATGATTGTTATTAGTACTCTAGCATGACTCTACTGAATCACCAGAAACAAAGCCACTGGAATTACTTAGAAATTATTGAGCCACAATAAACTAATGTATTTTGAACATTATTTAATTCAATAAACATTTACTGTGGGTTTGCAAGTGCTGGGACCTGTGGTAAAGACACATGATGCAAACAATCTCTATTCCCAAAGAGCTTAAAATCTAAAGGGAAATACAGAAACATACATAAAAATTTGATACAAGATTGTGAAGGCTGCTATAGTAGTTATGGAGAGGGGATTGTGGGAATTTAGAAGCTACAGGGCTTGACTCTGATGACATGGAAGGTGTGACCTTGGAAGAAACATTTATTGAAAACTTTCTTTGGGCCAGGTTCTGTACTAGGCACTGGTCATATACAGCTGAAAACAAGACAGACATGATCACTATTGTCATTGGATTTATATTAAAATCCAAGAGGATTTGGTTTGGTAGGGGCAGATGAACTCAATTTTAAATATTTTGAGTTTGAGCTTACTATCGAACATTTAAGCATAGATACCCCTTTTGCACTTAGGATGGTGGAGGTGGAGCTCAAAAGAAAGATAAAGACAGGATTCCTGGAGAACGAGAACTTTGCTATATTCACCATTGTAACCTCAGGACCAAAATAAAACAAAAAATAAAAAAACTTGGCACATAATAGACATTTGGTCAATATTTGTTGAATGAATTAATATCAAAAGACAAAGATATCATCATCATCATCAACTCTCTGTAGTGTCCTGACAAGATAACCAGAAACAAAGCCACTAGAATTGGCCCAGGTGAAATCCTAAGATTTAATGAGATCACTGGGGGCATTCAATGCTTTGTATATGCAAGTGTGTATGGTTACTGTTGGATTTGCATTTTTCCGCATTGATGTTAGCAATTCTTGGGAAATAATTCTAATCTACATTTTCTTATTTGTTTATTTAGTTAGTTAGTTAACTAACTTTGCCAAGCACCATGCCAAGCACTGCTGGGAATATGATGACAAACAAGTTATCTGTCTGTCTTGAAGAAACTTGCAGTTCTCAAGACACATAGCTGACATCAAGGGCAGGGTGGCAGGAGAACATAATCAAAATATAGAAAAAGGGAACAATGATAAACAGTAGTCTGTCTCACTAGAAATATTTCTCTGCTTATTTCCAAGCACTGTTATCAATTTTCAATTACCAAATGTAAAATCAATCCATCTTTTTAAAGAAAATCCACGATCTAATTTCCCCATGATGACATCTAAATATAATCGAAGAGCATATTCAACTATGTCTTGGTAGAACTGCAGGGAGGGCTGCTTTTCATACACCAGAACACAGAGTCATTCTTCTGGGCAGATTAGAAATTCATCACAATGAGCTTAAGTTAATGGACCAAGTCTTTAAGTAAAGATAACAACGTTGATTAATGAAAATTATGAAGCGGTCTTATGTTTTTGCACAAGCTGGTTAAAGATGTGCAAATGCTAAAAATGTAGAAAAGTGTCCAGCCTCCAAAGTGACTATGTGTGTAAGCTTTTCCATTACATGTAAAATGGGGGGGGAAATCTATTCTAACAGCAAATTCCTGCTCAGTTATTTGGGGACAGGGATGGAGGTAGGAAAAACGAGCACTTTCTATGAATCCCGTGGAATAGATTAAAATTTTGGGTGCCCAAGATTTTCAGGTAGTTGGCCTTGAGAAATGAGGTCCAAAAAATAATATGATGATATGATATGGTTGAAAAGAAATTAAAATAGCGCTTCATGATTAGTTCTGTTTTCTAGAAATTTTTCAGAAGTATATGTTATTTATAGAGATTTTGGTTATAAATATATATGTGTGTCATAGGATTTAACACACCTAATTCCCAGTCTAAATATGCCACCTAGATCATGAGATATGCATAAGTATACATAAATATATACCACACATACACATACCCTCATGGATAGTGTGACCAACTTGACCCAATTTTCTGGTTTTAAAATTGAAAGTTCCATGTCCCAGATGCTCCATTAGTCCTGGGAAAATTGGGACCATTAGTCACTCTACCCATTGGATACATTAGTTATGAAAACGGTACTGCTACACTAAGTTGAAAGTCCAGCATGTTTTTGAAGTATAAGCTGAAGAAAGAGAACTATAGAAACCTCACAAAACCACACATGCATTCATTTTCATTCTCTTCTTGAGTGTCCATCATTTTAGGAACACTGGATGAGCAACCTCTCCATGCTGGTTCATTTTCTTTGGGGAACATATAAGAAAAGATTGCAAAAAATGTTTTCAGAAGATCATTGACACAAATTTGCTCAACAGTGCCTGACACAGAGTAGGCCCTCAATCAATATTAGTTAAATACAATAGGTTACAATACAATATTCTCACGTCAAAGGATTAAATTTGTGGTAATAATAATTTGCAAGATCACTGCATTGGCTGATCCACATAGTCTGATTTATGGGAAAATGCATTTTTGCAATAGCTAGCATGAAACCTTCTGTGTTTTGGCTTTCCAGATGATTCCTGGCACTTTTTCTGATATCCATAATGATAATAATTGCCTTCTTTAAGCACTTAGCATGCTAATTAATGTGGTTGAACTTTTATGTACATACTTTAATCTGGGCAGTGACTTTTGGAAGATAACTACTGTTATCATCCTTATTTTACAAATGAGAAGACCAAGGCCCAGAAAGATAAAGGAACTTGTTCAAGTTCACTTGGAAGAAGTTAAATTTAAGTCAGCTATATTTACCTAACCATTTAGATATACGGTCTCTCTAATGTATTTCTTCTATCCATTTATTCATTCATTCAGTAAATATTAGTTGGGCACCTACTGTGTTCCCAGCACTGTTATAGACAGTGGGAAATAACATTAATTCAACTAGATTAAGTCACTGTTCTCATGAAGCCAACACTCTGATAGGGGGACAGACAATAAATAATTATTCTATATAGTATCAGCAAAAGATAATTGGTCTTGAAAAATGGAGTGCATTAAAGTGATAAGGAGTGCTGAAAAAGGAGGGCACTATTGTAGATTAGGTGGTCAAGGAAGGCCTCTCCGGAGGTGATATTTGATCACAGGAGAGAACTGAACAAACAAAAGAGTTAAGAGCATCCCAGGCACGGGGAACAGCAAATATAATAGAGGCCCCAAAATGTGAACTTACTAGGCAAGTTCAAGGAATGGCAAGAAGGCCAATATAGCTAAGGCACAGTGGGTAGGGGGCAGAGTGCTAGGAGGCAGAGGCAGACTGTAGATAGCAATGCTAGGAAATGATGTTTTTCTTGGTAACGATGTATTTCAAAAGAGCACCAGGTACATTTTCCCTATTAATGTCGATACAATATAATTTAAATAAATTAATGTTTCTATTTAAACTGGCTTATTTATGACCATGAATGAAGCAGTAAAAGAGGAAAGGAATATAAAAGACAGTATGGAAGAAACACTTAAAATTTATTGAGACATGAATACCGGTGACCAAATGTGGATGGAATTCTATCAGCCAATGTAGATTAACAGTTTTGTCCAGGGATCAGCAAATTTTTTTCTGTAAAGAGCCAGATATTAAAACTTTTTTAGGTTTCTTGGGCCACATAGTCTCTGTTACAACTACTCAATTTCACTATTGTACACAAACAACCACAGAAAATACATAAATAGATGGGTGTGGTGCAGCTTTATTCCAATAAAACTTTATTGACAAAAATAGTCAGTAGGCCAGGTTTGGCCCATGTGTTATGGTTTGTCAACCACTATTGTAGTTGAAAGATATAATTCTACCTGAAACTATTTTTCTCTGCTACATATATCTTTACATTTTCTCTTCCTTGAAAAAGAGAGGCATGGCATGAAAACGAAGAAAATATAAAAGTGAAGGGCACTAAGAGTATATTTTATGAGATCTTCCCACAAGGCAGAAATGAGGTTCTTCCATCCACCCTAGAGCCTGGAGCCTTAGGTATGTATTAGTATGTATTCAGTCAATGCAAGTGGAATTTAATTGTTTTTTCTATCTTTACTTGGTCATTTGGTGATATTTCATTTGTCTGGATCATCCTTACCATCACCACTGTCAGTGCATGTGAAGGTGCTATGTTATGATGCTATGCCAAACATTGTAAGCAGAGAATTCCTGCCCCTGTTATTATATCAGTTGTGAGAAGACAATGTCTCTTAATAAAGATAATATTGATTTTTTAGACTCTGTATCAAGTGGTTTTCCATGCAGATAGACAGTACTGCTCTTCTTACAGCTTCCCTATGAGGAAATCTTATGTACTTAACCAAGGGCTAGCTATTTGGTATTTGACCCAGAGCACTGAGGTTTCTCCTTCACTATGGTTTACCTGAACAGTCTGGGCCTTGATGTAAGAGTTTGCTCACTCTTTCTACTTATTTAGCGCTAAGAAAGTCCCTAGAAAATTGTATCAAATGGTATATTCCAGCATCTAAGTCCATTTTCTTTCACTCTATAAAATAACATGACCAGTTCTTGAGGGCTGGAGGAAGCAAAAAAAAAAAAAAAGTAGTACATTCAGAACCAGTTCATATAGTGCAAAACTACTGATTCACGTATTAAAGAAACTGTAAATTAAACTGAAAATATTTTAGCAAATGATAAAAGCTTTAGTTAGTAGTTTAGCCTGAATCTAGTCTGTGTCTATTGCTGAGGGTTTGGACAAATGACAATTCTAGTGAAAAAACTGGAGCCAGACTGAAGAGGCATTATTATACTTTAATTATTTTGGACAAGGGCATTATTTATTAGTGAAAATAAGACGGGGGAGTTTTGTTTACTTAATATAATTTTTAAAAAGGACTCTATAAAGTAAGAAGTAAAGATAAAGTAAGTCAAATCACTGAGAAGTAAAGGGAGTCTCTAATTGAATAAATGGAAATTAAAGAAAGATGAGTGAAATAAACAAAGAATATTTTTAAAAAACATCATATTTAATGGCAAAATGAAAATCTTTACTTGAAGCAGTGAAAAGGAGAATAAAGACTTCAGCCGTCCAACTAGCAATGTGAATGACATGTTTAAGAAACTTGACCACAATGCAGACACAGAGAATTAAGAAATGAAAATTATAAGAGAGGAATGTAGATATGGACAGATGCAGGTTAAGTGGTGTTCCAGAAGAAGAGACAAGATGTAATGGAACTGAAGAATCTAATTAAGGACAACTTTTCTGAACTCATGGAAGGGCTGAGTAAATACTTTGAAAGTTCTCATCACATGCCAAGAAAAAACAATGAAAAGGCGACCGTATCCAGACATATACTGGCAAAGTTTTTATGAGGTACAAGCATAAAAAAGCCTATAATTATCTAATGAGGATTACAAGTTATTTTCAAAGGAAAATAAGTAGGCTTTTCTCAAATGTCTCATCTGAAAAAACTAAATGGAGAAAATGATGGAGCAATGTCTTCAGAGATATGGAGAAATATTTCAATCTAAGAACTTTATATACAACTGGAAATGTAAAAGAACAGAAAATGTACCTCCCTATATGATTTTCTTAAAAAATCACTTGAATTGTATTCAAAATAACTAATCTATAAAACAAAATCTAAAATTCCAAAAAGAAGAAGAGATTGGGCAAAATGACTGGCAGTGAGCATTTAGTGAAGTCTATATAGCTCTTTCAAACCTTGTCACCAAACCAAAGGCAAATATATTTTAAATATTCTTGAATAATATGTATATAATGTAAACATAGTGACATTACATGAGTTCACTTTGAACTTCTACAATTAAGGAAAATTGACTAAATAAAAGTTTTGAAAAAGATAAAGGTAACCTCCAGCACTATTTTGGAAATATGTTATCTATTGAAGATCCTGGAAAAGACAAAAGAAAATAAAATTTAACAGGCAAAAGACTGACAACAGTGAAAACAGCAAGGGAGAATAAAAAGAAGACACAAAATAAGAGGAGATAAGTAAGTCTAAAAGTGAACTCATAACCCATTGATTTTTAAATTTACTTATTTGTAGAAATAATCATCCATTAACAATATTCTGGATCTATAATTCTGGGTATAGTAACATCAATACAGACTTGGATTGAGGGTCTGGCTACTGAAGAAAATTCAGTTAAACAAAGCCATTGTTTCTAGTTGTATTTCCTCTGATTTCTCTAATGGCTCAAGCTGCTCTATTCAGAAGTTAAATTATGGAGATATAAAAATTGGTCTTTTCTCTCTATATCATACAGCCTTATATGATCTCATCTACAATCACAGATTCTATACATTTAAAAAATGAATTCCTAAAACAAAATAATGGTAAATTGTACTACATTACATACAAGAACTTGTTTTCATTAAAAATCCTCACTGGGTAATGAGAAGGCAAGCCACTGGTTTGTATGATCTATTTGTAATGCATAAAATAGACAAGGGATTAGTATCCAGGATATAAAAAGGACTTCAACAAATCAAAAAGGGAAAGACAGATAACTCAATATTAAAAAAAGTGGAAGCCTCAGAGTAACCACAAAGTAAAAACCTATAGTACATGTACAAACTACAAAGAGAAAAGAACCAAAGCATACCACTACAGAAAATCATCAAATCACAAAAGAAGATAGCAAGAGAGGGAAAAGGGAACAAAGGAATTACAGAACAACCAGAAAACACTTAATAAAATGGCAATAGTAATTTCATACCTATCAATAATTGTGCTGTGTAAATGGAATAAATTTTCCAGCCAAAAGACAGAATGACTGAATGGATTAAAAAAATAAATAAAGACGATCCAACTATCTGTTGCCTACAAGAGACTCACCTCAGCTTTAAGGACATGCATAGACTGAAAGTGAAGAGATGGAAAAAGATAGCCCAGGCAAACGGAAACTAAAAGAAGGCAGGGGTAGCTATACTTATATCAGACAAAATAGATTTTTAAGTCAAAGATGGTAACAAGAGACAAAGAAGGTCATTATATAATGCCAAAGGGGTCAATTCATCAAGAAGAAAAAACAATTGTAAACATTTATGCACCCAACATAAGAGCATCTAAGTATAGAAAGCAGATATTAACAAGTTAGAAGGGAGTAATAGACAGCAATATAATAATAGCAGAGGACTTCAATTACCCCATTTTTAACAATGGATAGATCATCCAGACAGAAGATCAATAAGGAAACATTGGACCTAAACTACATCTTTGACAAGATGTACCTAACAGACATATACAAAGCATTCCATCCAACAGGAGCAGAATACACAGTCTTTTCAAATACACAAGGAACATTCTCCAGGATAAATCATATGTTAGGCCACAAAACAAGTCAGTAAATTTAAGAAGACTGAAATCTTATCAAGCATCTTTTCTGACCACAATGGTAAAAAATGAGAAATCAATAACAAGAAAAAAACTGGGAAATCCAAAAAGATGTGGAGATTAAACAACATGCTCCAGGATGGGTCAAAGAAGATATCAAAAGAAAAATCAAAAAAATATCTTGAGATAAATGGAAATGGACACACAATGTACCAAAACTTATGGGATGTAGCAAAAGAAGTTCTAAGAAAGAAGTTTATAGCAATAAATGCCTACCTTACGAGAAAAGAAAGATCTCAAGTAAACAACCTAAGTTTATATCATAAGGAACCAGAATAATAAGAACAAATTAAGCTCAAAGTTAGCAGAAGAAAGAAATAAAAAAAGATCAGAGTAGAATAAATGAGAGACTAAAAGACAATAGAAAAGATCAATGAAACTATTAGCTATTTTTTTAAAAAAATTTAAAAAATAGACAAACAGGTAGACTTACCAAGAAAAAAGAGAGGAATCAAATAAATAAAATTATAAATGAAAGAAAAGGCCTTGTAACTGACACCACACAAACACAACAGAGTACAAGAGACTACTGTGAAAAATTATGTGCCAACAAATTAGACAACCTAGAAAAAATGGATAAGTTCCTAGAAACACAACCTACCAAGACTGAAAGTTGAAGAAACAGGAAATCTGAATATAAGTGAGTCTACATCAAACTAAAAAATTTCTGCACAACAAAGAAAACCATCAATAAAATGAAAAACGACCCTAAGGAATGGGAAAAAAATATTTGTATACTACATACCCAATAAAGGGGTAATATCCAAGATATATGAGGAATTAATACAACTCAATAACAGCAGCAACAAAAAATAACCTGATTACAAAGTGGGCAAAAGACCCAACTAGACATTTTTTCCAAAGAAGACATACAAATAGTCAACATGTACATGGAAAGGTGCCCAGCATCACTAATCATCAGGGAAATACAAAGCAAAACCACAATGAGATATCACCTCACACTTGTTAGGATGTTCATTATCAAAAAGATGAGTTAACACATGCTGGCAAGGACGTGGAAAGAAGGGAACCCTAGTACTCTGTTGGTGAGAATGTAAACTTGCACAGCCACACCCACTATGGAAAACAATATGGATGTTCCTCAGTAAATTAAAACTAGAACTACATATGATCCAGGAATATATGATATATTGTGTGTTTTTAAACAAAGGAACCCACAGAAAATGCTATGTATTTTCTGCATTGCGTGTGTATCCACATTGGTCTATATTTTATTCCTTGAAGAAACCAATAACACTGCTTTTGTTATTCTTGTGGTTCGTTCTTCCTGGAATAGTTTTACCCCACTCATTCATCCTTCAGTTCTTAACTCAAAACCCACCTCAATCAGAAGGGCTTCCCTGACAATATGAAATAAAGTAGGATCCTACTTTCTGTTATCATTCTCTAGTCTTTTCCTTGTTGGTCTTTATAGCACTCACATTTAGGATTTTAAATAATTTTGTTTTCTTTCTTTATGTGTTTTTCCTTGGTTAAAGGTAAGAGAAAGGCAGAATTGTACTCTTAATTGTAAACATCTAGTAATCCTGCACATAACTAAGCTTCAGAAGACAAGTTCCACATCTCTTTTCAGTCTTCCCCCTACAGGTTAGACAGCCTTTGATCATTTCTGATAAATAGTTCTACTCTGAATAGTCTTTATTTTTCATTATTCTTCTTAAACATTTTTACCCCCCCAAACTGAGTAGATTGCTAATTTCTGTTGAGCAGAGTGAAGTTAGTATCTCTCTCTTAGACAAAATACTCCTTTTTATGCAGCCTAAGATAGCATGTGTTCTTCGGAAAATGACATGAATTATACCATGACTCATACTGAGTTTACCATTGACATTAAAACCAGATGTCTTCTACAAGTGCTGCTACAAATGTATGCATCCCAACATGGATGTGCACACTGGGTTTTGATCCCAAGGTGTATATTTACGCTAATTTTTATTAAAATTCATTTTTATATATTTAGTCCACCATCTCAACCTTTCAATCTATTTTTGGATTCTGATTCACTCATCTAAACTACTTGTTATCCCTTACAGCTTTGTATTATCCATTAATTTTATAAACTAATACTCAACTGGTTTTTCTAAATCACTGATAATAATGATAATCAGGGCAGGGCTTGGGCTAGAGTCCAGTGATACATATTAGAAACCTCTGTCCAGTGGAACTACAATCCAATCAGTTATATTCAACCAGGGAGAAACTCAAGTCGTGCTTATATTTCTTCATGCTGTCTACAAAGATACAATGAGAAATCTTTTCCAAATGAGCTGCTGAGATTCAGATGTATTTTGCTTGCTGCATAAACCTCATCTAAAAGACTACTGAAGTAACTTATATTAATAATAAATAAAAATGATAATAATAAATAAAAATGATAATAACCGTTTACATTTATTGAGTACTTATTATATACTCCACAATATGCTAAGCATTTTATATACAACATTTCTTTTAATCCTCCCTAAAACATGAAAGATAAGAATCATTTTTACATTTTGAAGGTGGAAAACTGAGGCTCAGAGAAATTGTCAGAAGAAATTATAATTACTCTGAAACAACATCATTGTGAACTCAAGTTTTCATTGTTTGTAAGCTAAGAGTACACTTATACTCTTAAAGCAATAATATTTTGCCACGTAGCATATTCTCAAAATAATTTGAAAGTCAAAGTAATACTTCCTGAAACAAGTGTTACTCACATTTAAATATCAGATGACTAAAGGAGTAAGAGCATGAAACATATTGACAGTTGTAAAGGAGCTGCAGTGCTGCCTCATCCTGGAGGAAATTTCTTGACAATTGTGATAGCCCAGCTACCTCAGGAGTTCTAGTAAGAGCTCCACAGCCCATCCTAACGTAACGTTTATGATTCCATGATGCAGATGTTGTCCACACAGAAGACTTCAGTTCCAATCTTATCTCCTCCTGCCATGTATTGTCACCAGCTCAGACTTGTTTTAAAGAGCAGCCTCGCTCTCATCAGCTATCAGAGCTGAGAGCTCTACCCATGGTTTACTAGTCCATGCAAACCAGAGAAAAGAGACAAGTTCCAGTTGGAATGTGAGAGCCAAGTGGAACTAACAAGAATTGTACTTTAAGAGCATAAAAAATGTAGAAACACTGCTTTCCTAAAATCCTGTTTTATTAACCTTTATCAGCTGCTGAGAAACTGGGACATGATGGAATTTTTGAACTTTCCTGTCAGCAGCGAAAGGGTAATGCTTGTTATGACTGCTATTTGGCAAAAACCCAGCCTCTCATTCCAAAAGGTCTCAAATTAATTCCATTCACGACTGATTAGAGAGCACAAAGCCTACAGGGTTTTGTGGGGTTTTTTTTTGCTACTTCTGTGTCATACGTAGGTGAG
This sequence comes from Tursiops truncatus, assembly GCF_011762595.2. Lineage (NCBI taxonomy): Eukaryota > Metazoa > Chordata > Mammalia > Artiodactyla > Delphinidae > Tursiops > Tursiops truncatus. Next base: position 10,586,772 of record NC_047055.1, read on the forward strand.
AAATATTTGTTTCTCTTGATATAAAAGGATCTATGAATGTTGCTCAACAGCTAGAAAATTCTCGACTACCACTGAGTTAACGTGGAAAGTCATTCAGGGAGATCATTGAGAATGCATTAGAGTCTAAATGAAAATGATGGAATTTCACTTTTCCCCTGCTTTATTCATTGGAAAAGAAAAGAAGTTTCTCCTTATTAACAGTTTTTGACATATCCCTACAGCGAGGTTGCTTATTTTTAATCCCGTCAATGAGAACCATTGTTTTCCCTCCAGTGATAACACACCCTAATGTGTGAAGGTGCAGACTAATGCGCCTGACTGTGGGTATGTCTGAAAGAAATATTTTTTAAAGGTCAAAGGCAAATTCCTATTTCAGTCTCTAAACCTTCCCAAGCAGCAGGCTTTAGCTGTTTTGCATTATAATGTGGCATCTAGAGCTGTAGGCTTCAGAATCAGTCTTCCCAGTTTGAATTCTGATTCCACCTATAGTTATTTATCCTCTCTCTGCTTCTATTCTCTCATTTTCAAAATGGAGATAATAATCATATAGTAGCTACCTTATTAGGCTGTTGTAGAATTAAATGCATTAATTTACATCAAGGGCTTAGAATACTGCCTAACACCTAGTAAGAGTGTTCGCTGTTACCGTCACTAAGGAGTTATCACAGAAATGACTGTTCTAGATCAAGGTTCTGACTTAGCTCTACCATCTGTAACTTACATGACTTGAACAAAACATCTGGCCTCACTTCACTGGGTCTCAAGTTCCCCATCTATAGCTTGGCTATAATAATGCATATTTCACAATGTTGTTTGATGACAACATGAAGTAATTCAGGCAAAGTACTTAGCATAGTATCTGGCAAGCCAAGGAAATCACTTACCATTAATATCATTGAGTGTGTGTGTAAGAATCATTTATATATTTTTCAATATGAATGAGAAAAAAATTGCATTTTAAGTAATTTTTAGTGTGCTTACTAGTCATTTGTATGCTTTTTTCCCCTGAATTACTTCTTTATAACCTTTGCCTGATCATGAGTTTGTTTTTGGTTTCATCCTGATTTGTAGAAATATATATATATATATATATATATATATATATTTACTGAATGTTTGTGTCCCCCAAAATTCACATGCTGTAGCCCTAACTCCAGTTGTGGCTGTATTTGGAGATAGGACCTTTCAGGAAATAATTAAATGTGGTCATAAGGGTTGGGCCATAATTCATTAGGATTAGTGTCCTTATCAGAGACACCAGAGAGCTCACACTCCCTCTGCTGTGTGAGGACACAATGAGGAGGCAGCCATCTGCAAGAAGTTAGGAAGAGAGCTCTCACCAGAAATCAAACATGTTGGCACCCTGATCTCAGATTTCCAGCCTCCAGAACTGTAAGAAAATAAATTCTGTTGTTTAAGCCACCCAGTTGGTGGTATTGTGTTATGGCAGCCCAAGCAGAGATGAATATATAGCTACATATATTCATATATTCTATCAAATAATATATATCATTAAATATTATTGAATTGAAAATCCCTTTTTACTAAATTTGTACTATATCTTTATTTATTAAAGTTTTTATGGTATTTTGTGATCTACAGGTGTGTGTGTCTGTGTGTGTGTCTATGTGTATGTGTGTTTAATGAAGAAAAACCTATCAGTTCTTTTCTTTATGACTCCTGAGATTTTTGTCATTCTTAGGAATGTCAAAAATTATAACTCTCATATGCTAGATCTTTTCCAGTACTTCACTGGTTTTTAATTTTCATGGTTTGAAATTTAATTCACCTGGAATGTATTATTTATATGTTGTAAGATTATTATCATATGTTTACCATCATATGGAAAACAAATTGTCCCAGAACACTTTACTTAACAGATCATTGTTTCACCACTGATTTGAAAATTCAACTTTCATATAAAATAAACATACCAAAGCCTTTATCTGAATTCTCAGATATATCAGATAGATCTATTTTCTCTGATAGCAGATAATCTTTTACTACTGGAATTGGATACAAGATCCCATTCAAACTTCTCAGCCTAACCTAGTCTGATGTATTTATTATTTCAGAAGAACGTTATGTTTAGTCTATCAATTTTTCATTGGTTGTTTTAAAATATTCAGAGAATTTTAAAACTATTAAAGCTCATGGTCTAAATTAACATGTAAAAACTAGTTAAAATACTGCCTTCATCTATTTAGTCTACAGAAGGTAATTATAGTGCCTGCTAAATTTCCAGAAAGTATTATATAACCACCACCATAGTGTGATAATTAAGAGCATGGACTCTGGAACCATACTGCCTAGGTTCAAATTCCAGATCTGCTATTTGTTAGCTGTGGAACTATAGAAAAGTATTTAACTTCTTGGTAACTCAATTTCCCATCTATAAGATAGCGTTAATAAAATAACTTTGTCTCAAACTATTGTGTAGATTAAACAAACTGATATATGAAAATTCCTTAGAAAAAGCTGCTGGCACAGAGTAAGAGCAATGGTTAAGTGTTGGTCAGATAAAATAACTGCTTAGGATGGACATATATACACTACCAAATGTAAAATAGATAGCTAGTGGGAAGTAGCCGCATAGCACAGGGAGATCAGCTTGGTGCTTTGTGACCACCTAGAGGGGTGGGATAGGGAGGGTGGGAGGGAGGGAGACGCAAGAGGGAGGGGATATAGGTATATAGGTATATAGGTATATGTATAGCTGATTCACTTTGTTATAAAGCAGAAACTAATACACCATTGTAAAGCAATTATACTCCAGTAAAGATGTTAAAAAAAAAGAAAAGTGTGTTTGTTCAAAATAAATAAATAAATAACTTTCCTAACTGCTTAGGAAAGTTATTTCTCCTTCCTATGAAATGAAAAATGATCTATAAGGGCACTTAGTATTGACTACAAGTTCCAGTTCTGTCAGTGATGGTATCTGGGGCATGAGGGGCACCCAAGTTAGGGAACTTTTGGTTAATTTCCCTGGGCCATATACAGCAAAGCGTTCTCTCAAATACTCTCTGGAAATTCGGAGCCTCAAATATGTTTGCCACCTTCCCCCAAGTCATCACATTTATTAACATCCTTATCTTATTTTTCTAGAAGCAGGGGCTTCTAGCAGATCTTTTCCCTTTGTGAAAGGATGTATTTCTGTGTGAGGTAGATCTAGGCCACCTTAGTCTGTCCTCTAATGTTCACCTCAGTAGCACTCTACCTGGTTGATAATATCTTTGAGGTCAACTTCCTGTAATGTTTTACTTTTTTTTTTACTTTAGGAGCATTGTATAATAAAAACACCATTAAAGATGCAAAACCAAAGTGAGCCATGAAGCACGACACGATGGGGCCTATCACCATTCCTAAGTGTGTTCAAGGCAAAAGCATTTCAGAGAGAGGTAAACAACAGTCATTATAGCTATCTTTGTTGACCTCTGACCATATATGCCAGTCACTGTGTTTGATATACATTAATTCTCATAAAACTTCTGTCATGTTGACATTATTATCTCCCTTTTACAAATGAGGAAAGAGGTTCACATAAATTAAATGACTTTCTCAGGGCAACAGCTAGTAAGTTTCAGAGCTGGATTTGTATCCAAAATAAAGTGGGCTTTTTTTGGTTTTTTGACTCTATTTTCTTCTTAGTAATATTATATACATTTATTATTTATATGTATTAAAAAGGATAAAATAAGTTTGGACTCTTCTCTCACACAACATGAAGTTCTGCATGATCTAAAGATAAAAATGTTGAAGTAAAAAATATATATTTTTGAAAACTTATGTATAATCTAGGAGTCAAGAAAACTTTCTATGCAAGCTGGAAAACCTAGACACTCTGGAGAAAGGACTGACATATTTGAGTGCTTAAAACTTAAAATGTAATCATATGGCAAACGTAAAGGTAAATAAAACCAAAAGACAAATAATAGAGGAACATATATTTGTAATACACATGACAGATGAAGGGGTCAATATCCAACATATAAAAAATTTCCTACACATTAATAAGAAAAGACAAACACCCTAATTGAAAGTGGTTAAAAAGGGTAAAAAGGGCTGTTCAAGGAGGCAGAAAACCACCTTGCCAATAAACAAGTGAAATTACTCAACTTTACTAGCAATCAGGCATATTGAAATTAGAATAACAAGGAAATATCACTTTAAGACCATTAAACATGTTATCACACATTGCTGGAGTGTTGTGGAGGTTAATATGTCATCTCATACATTTGCTGAGGGAAATGTGCGGTATATTAAAGCCATTTGTAATTCCATCTGGCAACCTCTATTAAAATTAAGAATTTACATAAACTTTAACTTAGCAATTCAATTTCCGGAGCCTTCCATAGAAAACAAAAGCACGCGGCATGTGGGATCCTCCCGGACCAGGGCTCGAACCCATGTCCCGTGCATTAGCAGGCAGATTCTCAACGACTGTGCCACCAGGGAAGCCCCAGATTTCCTTAATTTTTACCTAATGTTCTTTTTCTGTCCCAGGATCCCAACCAAGATTCTACATTAAATTTAGTCATTCCATGTTATAACTTCTTTGGCTCCTCTTGGCTGTGACAGTATTTTAGACTTCTTGTTTTTGAAGACTGACAGTTTGGGGTTTTGTGTTTTGTTTTTTACATTAGATCTGCAGATGTTATTGCTCTTATAGGTAAAAGTTTTTATAAGTTTCTTCTTCCAGAGAACCTCAAATCAAGTCAGTACCATCAGTGTTATGGACTTCCCCATGGCAATGGTTGAACTAATCTCTTGGCTTTGTCACAGAGGTGACACAGATGTTTTTCTCTAGAAGTCTGAGGATCAGGATCATTTTTATTTATGACAGAGGCACAGGGGCAGCAGCAGAAGCATTTTGTAAGGTACTAGGGAGTCATTTACTCTTAGAAGTATGACTTCAGCATCCCACATAGTTAACTGCTCTTCCTCCACACGAGTGACCATCCAATGGACCTGTATATTGAACAGACTCAGTCTTTCTCCTGAGCTCTATATAGAAAGGGGGCCAACATGCGGTTGAGACACAACCAGTGTTCACAAGGTAAGAGTCATTTCTTTGAGGTTAGTGTCAGTCACACCTTATTTTGGAATTGAAACACATGATTCAATCTGAGAATCACAAATAGGTCCAGGTTGAGACACATGATTCAGGACTGCTTTAAGGAAGGTCCCAATCCAATAATCCTTTCACTATATGCCAAGAGGCTAAACTGACTTATGTTGGTTAAAGCTTTAGCAGACACTCAGTAGGACTAACAAATGCAGCACAAAGAAGCAAGTTAAAAGCACAAGCTAGCCAGCAGGCAGTAGCCCAAGTGCACGTTCACCAGCATACAGCAGAGCCAGTTAGAAAGCCAAAGCAAGAGAAGAAAGACCCCTAGTGGTAAGGGATAGCACCTTGATGTCCCGCTCCCAGGGCCAATTGTGGTAATCACACCACAGAGACAGGATGGATCCTTCAACCAAAATTCGGTTTGGATGTCAAGACTGATGACACATACACCTAGAGAGTATGAAAAAATTTATTACGTAAGGAGGCTTTCTGGGGAGAGCAGGGCAGGCTCTCGAGCAGGTTCAAGAATGGCTTAAGAGAGCAGAAGAAGGAGATTGGCTTGGCTTTTATGGTGGTAAGGGGATGAAGCTGGAGTGTTCCCACACATAGGTCAGGGCTTGCACAGTCTGAACTTCCTCCTGGCCCACAGAAGAGAGAGTACCTGAGCTTTCTTATCAGATATAGGTAACTAGGGGAAGAGGAAGTGGTAGGGCTCTTTTATAGAATAATGTTGTGTAAATGCAAGGTGTTTAGCACAGTTTAGAATTCTCATAACTATTATAACCACACTTATATTGTTTTCAGTTAAACTGCATTTCACTAGATTAGTATTTCCCAAATTATGGTCCTTTAAATATTATTTAAGGTGGCTTAGAATTATCTTGGTTCATCACAGAGAAACTGTATAGAAAGAGAAAAGACTGCTATCAAAAGGAGGTCTGACACAGTGGTCACAAAAGAGCAGACTTAATTGTACTATCTGCTGAATTATGAGGGGTTTCTAACATTTTTCGCATCCTGGGTGATTACTGTAGCATCCAAAGACTGTAATAATAATTACAGAAATGAACATTTATTGACCACTAACTCTATTAGGAATTATGCTAAATATTCATATACACATTTAATCCTTGTCACAACCCTATTGAGATAAGTGGCAAAATAGCGGTTTCTGTCATTTATGCCAGGACATCTCCATTCCAATTGCAGAAGCAGAAAAGAGCATATAGGAGGGCACATGGAAATATTTATGGGCCAGGCTCAAAAGGGGTATGCATTACTCCTGCTCACATTTCATTGGGAAAAACTCACATAGCCACATCTAACTACAAGAGAAAATGAGAAATGTAATCTACCTAGTAGAAGAGGAGAACTTAAATATTGGAGATAGGCTAGCAATGTCTGTCTCCACCATCTTGTTCATCACTATCCCCAGTATTTACAGTAGAGCCTGGCATGTAGTAGGTGGCCATGAATATTTCTGTTGACTGAATGGGTTTGAACTTTTTTGGTCAGTTATGGGGATCAAAAATATATAGAACTTGGTTAAGCAATGGTTTCCTAGATATGACACAAAAAGCACAAGCAACAAAGAAAGAGTAAATTGGACTATATCAAAATTTTAAAATGTTTTCTTCTGCAAAATAATACCATGAAGAAAGCGAAAAGGCACACCAAAGAAATATACTTGCAAACCATATATTTAATAAAAGTGTAGTATCCAGAATACAGAAAGAACTCTTACAACTCAACAACAAAAATACAAACAACCCAACTGAAAATCAGGTAAAGGGCTTAAATAGACATTGTGCTAATGAAGATATACAAATAGCCAACAAACATACGAAAATATGCTCAATACCATTAGTCGTTAGGGAAATGCAAATCAAAACCATGATGAGATACCACTTCACACCCACTAGGAAGGCTATAACTTTTTTAAAAAGAAAATTACAAGTATTGACAAGGATGTAGAGAAATTGAAACACTCATACACTTCTGGTGGGAACATAAAACGGTACAGCCTCTGTGGAAAACATTTTGGCAGTTACTCAACAAGTTAAACATAGACTTGCCATATTACCCAGTAATTCTACTCCTAGGTATATAATGAAAAGAGTTGAAAAAGAGGGAACAAAAAAACAGGTGAATTGAGCAACACAAAAGCAAAGGGCAGATAATATTTCAAGAAGTAAAAAATGGTCAACTTTATTAAATACCTTTTACAGGTAATATAGGGACAGACAAATGACTATTGAACTTGTTAGTATAGAGGTCATTGGTAAATTTGATAAAAAGGAAATTGAAAGAGTGGAAAATATTTTAATATAAACCTGGATGTGTATTAAGGAGAAAATGTGAGATCAGAAAGTGAGGGGAGGATAGACAATTTCTTTTGGGAGTTTTGGTGCTAAGGGGAGGAGAAATATGGGACTATAGCTGGAGGGGGATTTGGTATTAAGAGAGTGTATTTTTAAGAGGGTAGATTCTAGAACGCATCTAGCCAATATAAATGACTGAATGAAACTGATGATATAAAACACCAAAGGGATAATTGCAGAAGAAAAAATATTGAGAAAGCAAGAGGGGTGTTCAGAGCACTAGTAGATGGGATCCATAGCAAATGTGGAAATGTTGGCTTTACATGAGAACAAGTAATATTTATAGATTTTACAGTGGAGAAGGAAACGATTATGGTATGATTACAAATGCAGGTAAGATGGCAGATTTGGTGGGGAAGATATAAAAGAATTTTCTCTTGACTCTTCAGTTTTCTCAGTGAAGGATGAGATAAGGGCATAAAATAACAAGAGTGAGGGTAGGGTTTTGAGAAATTGAGGGGAAGATAAAGTATTGGATATTCATTTTGTATAATGGAAATGGGTGTATAATATGGAAGGATTGATAATTTAAGATATGTGTTCAAGAATTTAAGGTGAGATCAATTAGCTTTGTCTTGTAAATTTCTACAGCAACATCCATCACTTGTATACAGGAACAAAGTAGGTAGATAGCTAAATTTAACAAGGGTTGTGGTTTTGCCAGGGAAGTACTAGGGTGGGAAAGTGAGTAGGGAGATGAAGGTTTATGAAAGTAAGTGATACTAATGATAAATTGGTAAGCAATGAGGAAATGCGAAAGGAGAAATGTGGATGATGCTGAAAAGTAGTAGAATTCACAGATTGGAGTTCAAAATTGAAGAATTTTTAGAGTTGGGTGTGTGTAGATATGTGTACCTGCATGTGAGAGAGGTATTTTGCTAGGAAGAATAATCAGTTGTAGCCCAAGAGATGTATGTTTTAAAATCAGGATTTCAGAGTTGCTGTAATTTTTGAGAATGTCAATGTCTAGTGCATGAGCATTAGAGTGAGTGGCTTAAGTATGATGGAAGAAAAATATGATTGGAATTGAGGGCATGAAAGATTTGCAAAGCCAAAAATGCTGGACGAATATCCACATAGATGACAGATGTTGAAGTTGCCAAGATGGTGGCAGTAATAAAAGTAGAGAAGAAGAAGACTTAGGAAAGTGTCTAATGAATGAAGGTGAAGAAATAAGATGGGGTAGCACATGATATTATCTAATAGCAAGAACTACAAATGAGCTCTGACTTTTGAAAGAGAAAGGAGCAGAAATGGTTTGAAAGTGACAATGAGTCGACTCCTTGGGGTATGTGAGGAAAACTAACGTAGCATTGCTCAAGAGGACTGCAGGGGAAGTGATTTCCTCAAGGCACAGCCATATTCCAGTTATAAAACAGAGATTAAGGGAACACTGAGAGAAGAACTTGAAGCTCCTGGGGAGTTTCTTAATGATAGACTATGAGTTACAGAGGGCAGGAAAGAAGGGCTCATGAAGCTGGGGAGAGAGTTGGGTCCAATTTTGTCAAGTGCAGAGCAATATGCGAATAAGGGTCTAGTTAATGATGGATAATCTGCAGGGTGGTGACTTAAGTAAAAGTGATAAGACAAGATGGGCCTTGTGACTGCATGGCAGATTGGGAGGCGAGTAAAGCCCTCCAGACCGGAGATTGCTTAATCTAGGCTGACCTAGAACTAAGAAGAATCCAGAAACACCCATTGAAACCTGTTTCCTCTAAATATCATGTATCCTGTATGATGATCCAGCATTTCAAAGATAGACTAGTAAGGACATCTAGGAGGGTAGATTTGAAAGGAAAGGAGTGTGTTTGCTCAAGAGTGTGAGTGTGTATGAAAAATATCAACAGCAAATTCTAATGTCAGAGGGTTGCTACTATAGGCTTATGGAGCCGTGCACTATTCTTGGCCAACCCAAGATGCCTGCACAGATGTGGCCCAGATGCAAGCACCGACACTTACTGGGCACCTGCAAAGCCAAAGCTGGGGAAGATGGAAGGCCAAGGGGAAGTGGTATTATCCCAATACAGGAATGTATTTACTTAGGCTTCCTAAATGGCAGGTGGACAAAAAATGGAAGAAAGGAAATTAAGCTTCTTTTTGCCTAACATCTCTCCTCAGGAAGAAGTACTTGGAGTTGTAGTTCCTACATAAATTCACCTGCTAAACCTCCAGGGAGCTCATCAGTGGGCAGATGTTCCCACCTAAGTATGGTTACCAGCAAACATTTAATCAAAATCATGGCTGCATCTGGCTCACATTAAAAGGGCTCTCTTTGTCATTGTCTTTTAAAAGAACAATTCCCCATGCTTATAAATCCAGACTCAGAACATCAATTCAACCTACCTCAGGAGCCTTATGGCTACACCTTCCTGCTGGGAATCAGCATGGTCCCCAGAGAATCAATCTGAGGAGTATTGCTGAAGTGTTTTCATTTTCAGTGATTATCCACTGGAATGTCTAACAGTGAAGAATAGACAGGGCAATACAATCCTAAGATTCAATTCCTTTCATCAAATACAAATAGTGTATATGAGCAGCAAGGCAAGAGGATGGAGAACTTTAACTGAAATTCCAATAGAGATCTAAGTGCAAATCCTGGAACCATCCCATGCTAGCACTGTGAGTTAGGATAGGTACTTAACCACTCTGAGCCTGTTTTCTGATCTCTAAAAAAAAATAGAAGGATAATATCTCATACAGCTGTTGCAAAGATCAACTCAAATAATTCCTGTAAAGAATATAGCACAACAACCTACAAAATGGGAGAAAATATTTGTAAATCATGTACCTGATAAGGGATTTTTGTTCAGAATATATAAAGAACTCTTACACGCCAGTGATAAGAACGTAAATAACCCAACTTTTTAAATGGGCAGAAGACGTAAATAGACATTTCTCCAAGGAAGATATACAAATGGCCAGCAAGCACATTAGAGATGCTTGACATCATTACTCATCAGGAAAACACAAATCAAAACCACAGAAAGATACCATTTCATACCCATTCGGATGGCTAGAATCAAAAAGTCAGATAATCATAACTGTTGGTGGGGATTTAGAGAAATCAGAACCATCATACACTGTTAGTGAGAATGTAAAATGGTATAGCTGCTTTGGAAAAGTTTGGTAGTTTCTCAGAGAGTGAAACAGTGTTACTGTATGACCCAGCAATTCCACTTGTAGGTATATTCCCAAGATAAATGAAAATATATGTCCATACAAAAACTTGTACATAAATATTCATAGCAGCAATATTCATAATACCCAAAGATGGAAACAACCCAAATGCCCATCAACTCATGAATGGATAAACAAAATGTGGCAAATCCATACAACAGAATATTATTCAGACATCAAAAGGAATGAAGAACTAATATATGCTACAACAGGGCTGAATCTTAAAAACATTATGCTAAGTGAAAGAAGTCAGTCACAAAAGACCACATATTATGTGATTCTATTCATATGAAATGCTCAGAACAGGCAAATATATAGATACAAAATAGATCAATAATTGCTTAAGGCTGAGGCAGAAGTTGTTGGGAGCATAGGGGATTAATAGCTACAAGATATAAGGGTTTCTTTTTGAGGTGTTGAAAACGTTCTAAAATAGACTGTGGAGGGAGCTTCGAGACGTCGGAAGAGTAAGACGTGGAGATCACCTTCCTCTCCACAAATACATCAGAAATACATCTACAAGTGGAACAACTCCTACAGAACACCTACTGAACGCTGGCAGAAGACCTCAGACCTCCCAAAAGGCAACAAAGTCCCCACGTACCTGGGTAGGGCAAAAGAAAAAAGAATAAATAGAGACAAAAGAATAGGAATGGGACCTGCACCACTGGGAGGGAGCCGTGAAGGAGGAAAGCTTTCCACACACTAGGAAGCTCCTTCGCGGGCGGAGACTGTGGGTGGCGGAGGGGGAAAGTTTCAGAGCCACGGAGGAGAGCGCAGCAACAGGGGTGCGGAGGGCAAGGCGGAGAGATTCCCGCACAGAGGATCAGGGCCGACCAGCACTCACCAGCCCGAGAGGCTTGTCTGCTCACCCGCCGGGGCGGGCGGGGCTGCGAGCTGAGGCTTGGGCTTCGGAGGTCAGAGCGCAGGGAGAGGACTGGGGTTGGCGGCGTGAACACAGCCTGAAGGGGTTAGTGCACCACGGATGGCCGGGAGGGAGTCCAGGGAAAAGTCTGGAGCTACTGAAGAGGCAAGAGACTTTTTCTTGCCTCTTTGTTTCCTGGTGCATGAGGAGAGGGGATTCAGAGCGCTGCTTAAAGGAGCTCCAGAGACGGGCGTGAGCCGCAGCGATCTGCGCGGGCCCCAGAGACAAGCATGAGACGCTAAGGCCGCTGCTGCAGCCACCAACAAGCCTGTGTGCAAGCCCAGGTCACCCTCCACACCTCCCCTCTAGGGGACCTGTGCAGCCCACCACTGCCAGGGTCCCATGATCCAGGGACAGCCTCCCCGGGAGAACGCACGGCGCGCCTCAGGCTGGTGCAACGTCACGCCGGCCTCTGCCGCCGCAGGCCCGCCCCGCACTCCGTGCCCCTCCCCCCCCCGGCCTGAGTGAGCCAGAGCCCCCGAATCAGCGACTCCTTTAACTCCATCCTGTCTGAGGGAAGAACAGACGCCCTCAGGCGACCTACACGCAGAGGCGGGGCCAAATCCAAAGCTGAACCCCAGGAGCTGTGCGAACAAAGAAGAGAAAGGGAAATCTCTCCCAGCAGCCTCAGAAGCAGCGGATTAAAGCTCCACAATCAACTTGATGTACCTTGCATCGGTGGAATACCTGAAAAGACAACGAATCATCCCAAATTGAGGAGGTGGACTTTGGGAGCAACGAGATATATATATATATATATTTTTTTTTTTCCCTTTTCCTCTTTTTGTGAGTGTGTATGTGTATGCTTCTGTGTGTGATTTTGTCTGCATAGCTTTGCTTTTACCATTTGTCCTAGGGTTCTGTCTGTTCTTTTTTTTTTTTTTTAGTATAGTTTTCAGTGCTTATCATTGGTGAATTTGTTTCTTTGTTTGGTTTTTCTCTTCTTTTTTTCTCTTCTTTTAAATTACTTAAAATTTTTTTAATATTTTTTGTTTTTTTAATAACTTTTAAAAATTTTATTTAATTTTATATTTTTCTTTCTTTCTTTCTTTCTTTTCTCCTTTTTATTCTGAGCCGTGTGCATGACAGTCTCTTGGTGCTCCTGCCAAGCATCAGGGCTGTTCCTCTGAGGTGGGAGAGGCAAGTTCAGGATATTGGTCCACCAGAGACCTCCCAGCTCCACGTAATATCAAATGGTGAAAATCTCCCAGAGATCTCCATCTCAACGCCGAGACCCAGCTCCACTCAACGACCAGCAAGCGACAGTGCTGGTTACCCTATGCCAAACAACTACCAACAAAGGAACACAACTCCACCCATTAGCAGGAGGCTGCCTAAAATCATAAAAAGTCACAGACACCCCAAATACACCACCAGACGTGGACCTGCCTACCAGAAAGAAAAGATCCAGCCTCATCGACCAGAACACAGGCACTAGTTCCCTCCACCAGGAAGCCTACACAACCCACTGAACCAGCATTAGCCACTGGGGGCAGACACCAAAAACAACGGGAACTATGAACCTGCAGCCTGCAAAAAGGAGACCCCAAACACAGTAGGTTAAGCAAAATGAGAAGACAAAGAAACATACAGCAGATGAAGGAGCAAGGTAAAAACCCACCAGACCTAACAAATGAAGAGGAAATAGGCAGTCTCCCTGAAAAAGAATTCAGAATAATGATAGTAAAGATGATCCAAAATCTTGGAAAAAGAATTGAGAAAATACAAGAAAAGTTTAACAAGGACCTAGAAGAACTAAAGAGCAAACAAACAATCATGAACAATACAATAAATGAAATTAAACATTCTCTAGAAGGGACCAATAGCAGAATAACTGAGGCAGAAGAACGAATAAGTGACCTGGAAGATAAAATAGTGGAAATAACTACTGGAGAGCAGAATAAAGATAAAAGAATGAAAAGAACTGAGGACAGTCTCAGAGACCTCTGGGACAATATTAAACGCACCAACATTCAAATTATAGGGGTCCCCAAAGAAAAAGAGAAAAAGAAAGGGACTGAGGAAATATTTGAAGAGATTATAGTTGAAAACTTCCCTAATATGGGAAAGGAAATAGTTAATCAAGACCAGGAAGCATAGAGAGTCCCATACAGGATAAATCCAAGGAGAAACATACCAAGACACATATTAGTCAAACTATCAAAAATTAAATACAAAGAAAAAATATTAAAAGCAGCAAGGGAAAAAACAACAAATAACACACAAGGGAATCCCCATAAGGTTAACAGCTCATCTTTGAGCAGAAACTCTGCAAACCAGAAGGGAGTGGCAGGACATATTTAAAGTGACGAAAGGGAAAAACCTACAACCAAGATTACTTTATTCAGCAAGGAACTTATTCAGATTTGACAGAGAAATTAAAACCTTTACAGACAAGCAAAAGCTAAGAGAATTCAGCACAACCAAACCAGCTTTACAGCAAATGCTAAAGGAACTGCTCTAGGCAGGAAACACAAGAGAAGGAAAAGACCTACAATAACAAATGCAAAACAATTAAGAAAATGGTAATAGGAGCATACATATCGATAATTACCTTAAATTTAAATGGATTAAATGCTCCCACCAAAAGACATAGATGGGCTGAATGGATACAAAAACAAGACCCGTATATATGCTGTCTACAAGAGACCCACTTCAGACCTAGAAACACATACAGACTGAAAGTGAGGGGATGTTAAAAGATATTCCATGCAAATGGAAATCAAAAGAAAGCTGGAGTAGCAATTCTCATATCAGACAAAATAGACTTTAAAATAAAGACTTACAAGAGACAAAGAAGGACACTACATAATGATCAAGGGATCGATCCAAGAAGAAGATATAACAATTGTAAATATTTATGCACCCAACACAGGAGCACCTCAATACATAAGACAAATACTAACAGCCATAAGGGGAAATCAACAGTAACACAATCATAGTAGGCGACTTTAACACCCCACTTTCACCAATGGACAGATCATCCACAATGAAAAAAAAAATAAGGAAACACAAGCTTTAAATGATACATTAAACAAGATGGACTTAATTGATATTTATAGGACATTCCATCCAAAAAAATCCAGAGATAAACCCATGTACATATGGTCACCTTATCTTGATAAAGGAGGCTAGAGTATACAATGGAGAAAAGACAGCCTCTTCAATAAGTGGTGCTGGGAAAACTGGACAGCTACAGTAAAAGAATGAAATTAGAACACTCCCTAACGCCATACACAAAAATAAACTCAAAATGGATTAAAGATCTTAATGTAAGGCCAGACACACTACAACTCTTAGAGGAAAACATAGGCAGAACACTCTATGACATAAATCACAGCAAGATCTTTTTTGACCCACCTCCTAGAGAAATGGAAATAAAAATAAACAAATGGGACCTAATGAAACTTCAAAGCTTTTGCACAGCAAAGGAAACCATAAACAAGACCAAAAGACAACCCTCAGAATGGGAGAAAATATTTGCAAATGAAGCAACTGACAAAGGACTAATCTCCAAAATTTACAAGCAGCTCATGCAGCTCAATATCAAAAAAACAAACAACCCAGTCCAAAAATGGGCAGAAGACATAAATAGACATTTCTCCAAAGAAGACATACAGATTTCCAACAAACACATGAAAGAATGCTCAACATCATTAATCATTAGAGAAATGCAAATCAAAACTACAATGCGATATCATTTCACACCAGTCAGAATGGCCATCATCAAAAAATCTACAAACAATAAATGGACAACCTGGAAGAAATGGACAAATTCTTAGAGAGGGTGTGGAGAAAAGGGAACCCTCATACACTGTTGGTGGGAATGTAAATTGATACAGCCACTAAGGAGAACAGTATGGAGGCTTCTTAAAAAACTAAAAATAGAACTACCATACGACCCAGCAATCCCACTACTGGGCATATATCCTGAGAAAAGCATAATTCAAAAGGAGTCATGTACCACAATGTTCACTGCAGCTCTATTTACAATAGCCAGGACTTGGAAGGAACCTAAGTGTCCATCGACAGATGATGGATAAAGAAGATGTGGCACATATATACAATGGAATATTACTCAGCCATAAAAAGAAATGAAATTGAGTTATTTGTAGTGAGGTGGATGGACCTAGAGTCTGTCATACAGAGTGAAGTAAGTCAGAAAGAGAAAAACAAATACTGTATGCTAACACATATATATGGTATCTTAAAAATAAAAATGGTCATGAGGAACCTAGGGGCAAGACGGGAATAAAGACGCAGACCTACTAGAGAATGGACTTGAGGACATGGGGAGGGGGAAGGGTAAGCTGGGACAAAGTGAGAGAGTGGCATGGACATATATATACTACTAAATGTAAAATAGATAGCTAGTGGGAAGCAGCCACATAGCACAGGGAGATCAGCTCGGTGCTTTGTGACCACCTAGAAGGGTGGGATAGGGAGGGTGGGAGGGAGGGAGACACAAGAGGAAAGAGATATGGGAGCATATGTATATGTATAACTAATTCACTTTGTTATAAAGCAGAAACTATCACACCATTGTAAAGCAATCATACTCCAATAAAAATGTTTAAAAAATACATGGAAAAAAATACAGTAAAATAAAATAGACTGTGGTGATGTTTTCATGTATCTGTGAATATATTAAAAAATATTGAACTGTACATTTCAAAAGGGTGAATTGTATATAATGTGAATTATGCCTCAAAGTTGTTTAAAAAGCCTGTGTGGTAGGTAGAAAAAAAGAGTATAGCACATTACCAAGAACATAGTAAATGCTTATTATTATTCTATCGTGATTTACTATATTCCTCTGACAAATTAGTCAGGTTCAAAATCAAACTATGCCAAGTGATTAAATTACTAAGAATGAATTAAATGTGACTCATAAATCCTAATGATTGAGAGAATGATCTTTGGAGCTAGGCAACCATAGATCTACCATCACTAACATATGACCCTGAACAAAGTAACTTCTCAATTTCCTCATCTGTAAGATGCAGGTAATAAAAGCACCTGCTTAATTTAATATAAATATTGTTAGGAGTAAATGAAATAAGTTATGTGCTTAGGCCAGCACAGTGAGTAGAACATAATTGGTCTTAGCAAAAATTAGATCTCCCTAACTTGTGCCGATTTCCCACATGTTCTAATCCCCTCAAAAGGTCTTTTCAATGTTTAATATGCTAACAATTTTTATTTTAAATGTCAAACTCTTCCTGAAAGTTGCTTCCAATAATGGTTCACTGCTTGAATAGTATCAGTTGCCAAAATGTCAATTATTCCAGAAGGCTACATTCTTAGTCTCACTGTCCTCTACCGATAACTTATTGATGGATACAAGTCACTGATGCTGGTTGAGTTAGGAGGTATTCTTCTTCTTTTTTTTTTTCTTTTTTTTTTTTGCGTCATGCGGGCCTCTCACTGTTCTGGCCTCTCCCGTTGCGGAGCACAGGCTCCGGACGCGCAGGCTCAGCGTCCAGGGCTCACGGGCCCAGCCGCTCCGCAGCACGTGGGATCTTCCTGGGCCCAGCCGCTCCACGGCATGTGGGATCCTCCCGGACCGGGGCACGAACCCGTGTCCCCTGAATCGGCAGGCGGATTCTCCACCACTGCACCACCAGGGAAGCCCGGTATTCTTCATTTTAATCAGCCACTGATGCATCTTTGCCATTTGCTTGGCTATCAATAAGAAAATCATTCATTGAGAAGTCAATGGAATAAAAGTGATTCAATAAATATGGCTGCCAACATTGGAAATGAAAACTGCTACCAGCTAATTCAAGATTGTGCTAAAGTGAAGTCTTCCACAACCAAGGTTTTTTTGTTTTGATTTTGATTTACTCAAAATCAGTGACCTTAAATAACTAAAGAAAGAAATAAAACAAGATGTTAAAGAACATGCCAAGATGTGCTTGGAAATCAATACACAGTTGCTTTCAATATAAAGAAAGGAAGACGAAACCTCCACAAAATCCCTGCTGGAACAAATCATGTTTTTCGCTCCAGGGATTAAAGAGAGGAGGAATTCTGTCACAACCATGTATCATCCATCCAGATGTGTGAATTTTTTTCAAGTCTATGAAACCTGCAAATTCATTCAATAAACCAGAAACACATTCATTTAATTTAAAGATAAACATATGTACTTTCATAATCAAGCTTAAATTATATTACAGTGGAATTAAAATACATTTTTATACCTTATAACCTTATTCAGAAATTCAGCATAGGAATTGGCTATAAAAGTCTCAGACTTCATAAATAGCTTCCAAAATTGTGCTTTGGCTCTGGAAATTTAAGTGTTTTAAACTAACTTAACAGAAGCATTAGCAAAAGGAAAACATACATTATAGGCTATTTCAGGGAAAGCTGTGCCCTGCAGCACGTCTCTAGACAGGGAATGGCACATATCAAGTTCATTGTCTTTTTGCCAACGTGTAAGCAAGCATGTGACAGGCCAGTGTGAGAATTTAAATTCTCAAAAGAAATGTCATGATGCTGCTTCTGAGAACAAGATGGCATGAAGGTCATAGCGATTGTTCTTGAGGGGAAAATCTCTTCAAAGTTTCACTCTGGTCTGCACAAGTTAGTAGCTTTATTTCCGTCCACTCTTCCCCTCCCCAGTTTTAATTCATTGGGCCATGCTCACAGCCTCAGATATACCCTACTCTCTCCTTGGCTTTGTCTTTTCTGAAATGCCCCTGTCTGTTTTCTTGCTGGGCCATGCCAATGACACTGACCGTGTAGATGCTTCTGTCTCAGAAGTCCTCAGGGTTAGGTCATCCTGCCTCATGACCATGCCCTTATCTTGAACACTTTCTTCATGCTAATAGGTATTGTCATCAGAGATTTCACCAGTGCCAGACACTGTTCTAAGAGCTTCACATGCATTACCTTAATTGAGCCAATAATCCTAAGAAGCAGATTTTCTTAGTAGCTCCATTTTACCAATAAGGAAACTGAGGCTCAGAAAGGGTGTATGTTTATAGGATATAGGATATCTGGTATTTGCCAAAGGACACAGAAAGTAGCAGAGTTGGTATTTGTAGTCAGAATCTATGATGCAAAATGTTATATAATACTGTCTCATTCATTTTTCATCCTTTGCTAAATTATAGAGGAAAAAGAGTATCTTAATTTGCATTTCTTGATTTCTCCTGCAGCAGAAACAGAATGCTCCAGGAAATATGGGCTATAAGATATACTGCATATATTTTCTTCGATTTACTCTTTAAAAAACAAACAAACAAATTCAGAACCTTAGAAATTAGAGTTTAGGAGAAATAAAGGCAATATTACTGGAAAATGTGGCTGATCTCTTCCCCAGTGACTATTCTCAGGCTCTCAGAGGTGAGATCCCCAGCCACCACCACTGCTCTCTGAACTACTACGGTTCTAAGCATCCCACCTCCTCCACGGTCATTGGTGTCCAAGGCCCTGCCACCTCAAGGCACAGCCTGGGAGGGCAGTACAAGTCCCTGACATCAGCAGAACTCATGATTCCTTGTCTTTTCTCCTCATCTGAAAGAGTCAACCTTCTCTTCTTGAGTCACATGGCCTCCAAGCCTCCTGAGGGTCGGTCAGACTAACCTTAATTCCTTCTTCAGCCTAGTCTAGATGTTGCAAACTTCAGTTCTATAAGTCACATGTAGAACTACCAGTGAAACTTTAGTTCTACAAGCCAAATGAAGATGCCTCTTTGAAATCCCTCACATTGTTCTTCTCTTCCTAACATTAGTTTCCAACAATTGACAACTGACAGCATTAATGGAAAAACCCAGACTTACTTCCTCTTCCTACCCTCAAAGATCTGGGAACACTAGTCCACATTCTTTGCAAGGCAAAATCTCTTGGATCCAATAGTAACTGCTTTCTTTAGACAAGCCATGCACACTCCAGTTCCCCACGTTTCTTAGGTAAACTGCCTGACCTCTACAGATATTTGAGTTCATGACTTTGAATCTAGAACTTCTAAACCGAAGTCTGTTTAGGGTTGACTTCCAGGTACCGGGAAATTCTGATTTTTTGTTTTTTTGCAGGGGTGGGGGTAGTTACTGAAACATAAAAGAGCTATTAACATGCCTCTACCTAGGGATAAGCCTACATATTAGGAACAAAGTCCTGGTTAACACTACTGGGTGGGGGAGGGGTTGTATACAGTGTCTAGCACATAGTAGGTGGTCAGTAAATATTTGGTGAATATATGGAAATGTTTGTCGTTTCACTACTGTCAAACGCAATGAGAACAAATATGTCAAGTAATTTTTCAGTAAGTAATCCACTTAACGCAAGTAAAATTAAAACATCCTTCTTAATTGACCATATATATTTTTCTTTGGGGAGTTACCTAACCAAATATTGCCCATTTTCCTATTGGAACATTTATATTTTCCTTATTGTTTTCTAAAAACTCTTTAGTAATTCCTGTATGATACATGCATCCTTTTTTCTGGTTACTTAACTTTTCATTTTATATATGCTTTTATAGAGAAAAGTTTTAATTATTTTTATGCAGGAAGAGCCTTGCATTTTTGAAGCACACTTAATCCACAATGAGAATAATAATTATAATAGCAATAATAATAATATCAATAGATTTATGCATTCCTATTTTATTTTCACTACCCTTGTGGACAAATGGTAATGGTAGAAGAGCAATCTAAGTAGGAGGATGCTGGGATTACATGACTGATTACAGGTCAATTTACATAGGGAAATAAGAGAGTGAATTTCTGCCTTTTCCCAGTTCAAGGTTCCTTACAGGAATTGATGTCAAAAGATACAGCAGGTGAGACAATATATATTTCTAACCATATAATACCTACACTACCTTAAACTAAGTCAGTGGAAGAAGAATCAGATCAACAATGCTCAAAATCTTCTTCTGGAGTCAGCAGACTCAAGTTAACTCTTCTATACAGAATACCAGTTGTGTTCCTGATGTCCTCATTGCTTTGTCAATGGCACAAATTCCTCCCAATATCTTTCCCCTAAGTGGAACTAACTTGACCGAGTGCTGTTCTGCTTCTAATTATTCTTTACTTCTAGGACTAACAAATTTTTCTGTAAAGAGAATAGATAGTAAATAGTTTAGTCTTTGTGAGCCATATGGTTTCTGTCACTTCCCCTCCTTCTACTCATCTTGTTCTTCTTCTTCAAAACACATTTTTCTTTATGTAATGCGGTTAGCTTAGAGAGTGGAGCATGAATAAGAATATAAACCTTATTTTTTAATGGGCCATTTCTGTTTACCTCAGGGTCACCTACCTGTTCACTGCTTTTATATGTAGCCCAAATTGGGTGTAATCTAATGACTCACAGGCAGTGCTTTGCTGGTGCTGGAACAAACCAGCTTGAGAGAGTTGATTGTATATGTCTCTTCATAACTTTGTGTTTGGTGATAGTATACTGGTAGGCTGAAATTAGCCATGTGAGAGTATTTGCTCCATGAAAATAGGCAAATGCTACAAATCAGGTGTATTAGTTTGCTAGAGCTGTGGTAATGATTACCAAAAACTGGGGGGTTTAATCAACAGAAATTGATTGTCTCATAGTTCTGGAGGCTAGAAGTCTGAAATCAAGACTGGCAGGGTTGGTTCCTTCTGAGGCTATGTGAGAAGGATCTGTTCCAAGCCTCCCTCCTTGGCCTGTAGATGGCTGTCTCCTTCCAATGTTTCTTCACATTATCTTCCCTCTATGTGTGTCTCTTTCCCTCCACATGGCATTCTTTTATTAAAGTCATGAGTCATATTGGATTAGGGGCCCAATCTACTCCAGTATAACCTCATCTTAACTTAATAATTATATCTGCAAAGTGAATATTTAGAAATAAGGTCACAGTCTGAGGTACTGGACACTAGAAATTCAGCATATGAATTTTGGGAGGATACACTTCTACCCTTAGCATCAGGTCTTTAAGTTTTTTCAGAGAAATGGTTATTAAATATTTATCAGCACACCACTGCCTACAGGCCTGAGATTGCTCTATTCCTCAATTAGGATTCCACAGAGGGCAGAGAGGCAAGCAATTTAAAATAGAAAGGTGAACACCTGATGACTGTAAGTAACCAATGAGAACTAGTGGTGCTATGAACCCACTGTTCCTCTTTCTTGAAAGAAGGAACTAAAGAAAATGTAGAGACCTGAAACCATAAAAGTCCTAGAAGAAAACACAGGGGAAAAGCTCCTTGACACTGGTCTGGACAATGATTTTCTTGACATGACACAAAAAGCACAGGTAACAAAAACAAAAATAAACAAGTGGGACTACATCAAACTAAAAAGCTTCTGCATAGAAAAAGAAACAATCAACAAAATGAAAAGGCAACTTACAGAATGGGACAAAATATTTGTAAACTATACGTTCAATAAGGGGTTAATATCCAAGATATATGAGGAACTTACACAAATCAATAGCAAAAATAATAATAACCTGATTTTAAAATGGACAAAGGATCTGAATAAACATTCCTAAAGAAGATACACAATTGACAACATGTATTGAAAAATGTGCTCAACATCACTAATCACCAGGGAAATGCAAATCAAAACTAAAATGAGATGTCACCTCAAACCTGTAAGAATAGCTATTATCAAAAAGTGAAAAGATAACAAGTGTTGGTGAGGATGTGGAGAAAAGGGAAACCTCTTGCACTGTTGGTGGGAATGTAAATTGGTACAGCCGCTATGGAGAACAGAATGGAGGTTTCTCAAATAATGAAAAAATAGAACTACTATGTGATCCAGCAATTCCACTTCTGGGTATACTTTTATGAAATCAGTATCTTGAAGAGATATCTGTACTCCATAGCTAAGATATGGAAACAATCTTAAGTGTCTGTTTACAGATGAATAGAGAAAAAATGATATATATTGATATATAATTTTATATATATATATATATATATATATATATATATACACACACACACACACAATATGGAATATTATTCATCCTTTAAAGAAGGAAATCCTGCCTTTTGCAACAGCATGGATGAATCTGGGGGAGTTTAAATGAAATAAGCCAATAGATAAAGATGAATGCTTTATGATCTCACTTATATGAGCAATCTAAAAAAGTCAAACTTATAGTAACAGAGAGGAGAAGGGCAGTTACCAGGAGCTGGGGGAGTGGGTGATATCAGGAGCTGTTGGTCAAAGAATACAAAATTTCAGTTACAAGATGAGTACGTTCTGGAGATCTAATGTACAGCACATTGACTATAGTTAATAATATCGTATTGTATACTTAAAATTTGCTAAGAGAATAGATCTCGAGTGTTCTCACCACAAGAAGAAATGGTAGCTATGTGGAGTGATGAATAGATTAATTAGTTTGATTGTGGTAGTCCCTTCACAATATGTATATATATATATATCACTATATATATATATATATACACACACACACACACACACACACACACACACACACAATCATGTTGTATACCTTACATATATAAAATTTTTATTTGTCAATCATGCCTCAACAAAGCAGAAAAAATACACAGTTTTTCAATATAAGTGAAGTATCTCAAAAAACTAAAATGTAGAAGTAGTAGATAAGATTCCCCCACAAATTTAGGAAGGATTACCTAGGAATAAATTGTATATGTCTCATTAAAAGGCATCAGAAAGGATGACTACAGTGTCTGCGAGCGTAAAGCAGTTGTTGATACTTCATACATACCTGACTTCAGTTTAGAAAGTACAGAAACTTAATATTATTCAGTTATCATTAAATTGATTTTATTAAATGTGAACAGCAATAATGACATGACAGGAGTATATCCACCTGAGTCTAAAGCAGATCAATCTATGAGCCTAAATGAATTCAGGAAAAAAATCAGTGAAAGTGGTAAATTAGTCCCTCTCTATGGAATTTTCTACTTTTCAACCAATTACTTTGATATCACATTAGTTACAGGTAAGACCCTAACGTATGCTAGCTAGTAGACTGAAATAGCAGGGAATTAGCAAGGGAGAAGCTTGGGCAGACCTCTTTCAGAGCTGCATTGATTCTTTTAGAAATGGTGACTGAGCAAAGTCATGTAAGTTTGCTATGGCAACAGAGAGCCTAAAATAACTTTGCCTGAATAAAATGAAGGCTTCAGTTTGCCCCTCCAGAGTCATAGGGCATTTCATTACTGAAAGCAGCCTCTAAGGTGTAAGGTGGATACTGTGTGAAAGTTCTGGAGTCATATTTAGATACCTAGCAGCATTTTACCTTTCCTCTGTGTTGCTTAGAAACACATGGTGATTCACATTTCTCCTGCAATGCCATTTGTTTGGCCCACCAATCATTAGCATATTTTAGGAAAATTATTTTTCTTGCATGAAAAGCTAAGACAACAGCTCTCATAGCCAGATAGATGAGACCAGTTTGTTATAAAATCTAGCTAACCAAATACAGCTTGGCTATGCTCATTAAAAAAAAAAAGACTGAGCATGCTCAATGTGATATTTTTTCATGTTTTTGGAATGGGCACTTAGTAAACAGGCCAAAATGTCTCACCAACTCTCTGGTCATTTTGGTCATTAAGAATGACCACCAAAGAAATTCCTAGGATCTCTTTTTCCGAGGACTGTAAGTCTCACAAAGAAGCAAAGAAGGATTATGTCTGTTGTCTCTCTCATTCTCCCTTCCTATCATAGTTCTTGGCAGTTAACTCATAACCAATACAAGTTGTGAATAAATCAATCAATAAGTCAAGCAAGCATTCAGTAATCAATGAATGCTTGCATTGGTGCTGCCTTCATGGGAAAGCTCTCTGTCATCTCTGGGGTCATCCTTACACTCTAGGTTCTTTCTTGTTAATTAAGAAAGTTACAGCTTTATTGAGGTATAATCAATATGCAAAAAACCACACATATTTAATGTATACAATTTGATAAATGTGGACAATACATACACCCAGGACGCCATCACCACAATCAAGCTAAGAGTCCTGTGATTATATAGAGGAAACGAAAAACAAAAGAGGTAGGTATTTACCCTTTCGTAAAGGTATTAAGTCTAACAAAATAAATCACAATGTAAACTCAGAAATTGTCTTTCCCATAATGTATTTGGGGAACCAAAATACACAGTAAGTTAGTCAAAAGAAAGCTAAACTGTAAAGCATTTACAGATAAGGTTAAATGCAATTTCTCTTTCTGATAGAATGAATTAATAGGGTAATGCTTTGTTCAGATTTTTTTGTTCATTCAGGCCTTGCTGATAAGCAATTCCAACTTCCATCTCCAAATAGATTAATCATATTTAATGTGTTCTTTGGCACAGTGGCATGCCTAAAGCAAGCAGGTGGAAACTGATTTTGCCAATGTCATTGGGATGTGTTTTTGCCAAGCTCTGAATATTACTTAATGGCAATTCCAAGACAGATGGCATATGTGTTTAAGCTGAAGGAATTCCTTTCACTCAAATTAATTAAATGTGTATCTATGTAGTCAAGTCTGTTTCCCTATGCATATACTAAGTAGGTTCCTTGAAATCCTTTGTCTATTCTGAACCCAGAAACACTCTGCATCATTTTTTTCAATGTTGGAAAAAGCAGACATGTGACTTCATAGGTGTGTTATCCTAACTCCCTGTTAGTGACTACAGAATAATGGTCGCCCAAAGATTGCCAAGTCCTGATTCCCAGAAACTGTAGGTATGATTTGCAGGTATGATTAAATTAAGGATTTCGAGATGGGGAGATTTTCCTGGACTATCCAGTTGCAACTGATACAACTGCAAGGGCCCCTACATGGCAACCAGGATGGCAGAAGAGTCAGAAACAGGGAGATGGCATCATAAGAAAGACTCCACCAGCCTTTGCTGGCTTTGTGAGAGGGCCACAAATCAAAGAATGTGGAAAGCCTCTAGAAGGTGGAAAAAGCAAGAAAACAGATTTTTCCCTAGAAAGGAACCTTCCAGAAAGGAAGGTAGGCTTGCTGACGCTTTGATTTTAGCTCAGCTGAGACCCATTTTGGACTTCTGAACCCACAACTGAAGATAATAAATTTGTGTTGTGTTAAGCCACCTAGTTTGCAATCATTTGTTACGGTAGCCCTAAGAAACTAATACAGTGAGCTTCCTAGATTCACAGGGAGAATGTCCATAGAAAAGACGAAAGATGATACTGTACACGTTTCCTGTAACAAGTCCTAGGCAACACAATTGTCAACCAACTGGGAATGATATTTTCGGGAATCAAAAGAGAGAATAAAGCTGTGAGAAGATGTTAAATCTTATTAGTTAAGAAAAACATCTAAACCATTATCTCTGTCTAGATTGGAGGAAGCAATTAGCTTGAAGGGCAGTAAAGTGAGTTTTTAGTTAATCTGCACCTAAATAATACATTTAATGGAGCATTTTCCATCAAGAGAAAAGGAAACTTTGTGGAAAGAAGCTTCTGTAAAGGCAGTACTATACTGTCAGGAGCTTGACAGCTCAGATTAGCTGAATTCAACTCGAATTGCATAAACAATTGCATGAAAATCAAGCATGATTGAACTCTAACTCAATCATTATATTCCTTTTTCACTATGAGAAATAGTGGCTATGAAAACAGGGATTTATATGCCCAGTCTGAGGTATAGACGAAATTATCATCTCTTGCAATGCATCAAGGAAGGCTTTGTGGAGGAGGGAAGGAGCATAATGCAGTAGGCTAAAAGGAGGGTATCATAACCATTACACGTGTGACCTGACACGGTCACAGAGACAGGAATGAAATGATTACCATCAAAAAGAGGAAGAGGCAAATAAACTCACAGGTTTGATATAAGAATCTATTCAAATTTTCTGGATCTATGAGAAGAAGCCAATATGCTTCAGGGCTGGGATACCAGTGAGGTCACATTCAAGGCAATCCTAAGAGAGAGATTAACTTGGAAATACATGCACACTGAATCCCATCACCTGAATGAGATGCTGCATCTCAATCCCCCTCAAAAAACTATATTTATTCTTAACTTATTCTTAAATTAATATAGATATCCAATGTTGTAGTTGAAGAAATAAGCCTTAGCTATTCCTCTAAAGAATTCCTCTAAGCTATTCTCTAAAGAAAACTTTAAGGAATTTGGGGAGCTCATGGGTAGTAAACTCATTCAAAATGCCAAAGAGATAACCTAATATGCTTGGATTTATGTGCAAAGTAGGAAATCGTCTGTCTGGAGACAGTGATGCCAAGTGGAAAGAGCATCAGTCTAGGATGCAGGAGACCTGGGTTTTAGTTCTGACACTGCCACCACCTGGCTGTGAAATCTTCAGCAAGTCATTTCTCCTCTCTGGGTCTCAGTTTATGTATCTTGAAGTTGAGGGGGGTTTAAATAAATTGAGCAAAGGTAGGTTTGGAGAAAACATGAGTCTCCCAGTTTCTTTTTCAGCAACGGTAGATACTCCTAATGAATCATGGCGCCATTTTCCCTGAACCTGCATAAAGCCTCACAATTCTCAACTGAGCAATCCAGGCAGCTGCTAGCAGATCATCAGAGTTAATATGAAAGGTGAAGCTTATTCCACTTCCTTGGAAATGATCTCTAAAATGCCTTCCAGTTCCAAGAACTTATGTTCCTGTGCTTTTTTTGATTTAATGATTCCTGTCCTAGCTATTTAAAAATAGACGTGATAAGCATAGATCTTCTGCAATTTCATTGACTCACTGCTCCTAAGAGTTCCTTTACAAGCTTTTATGAAATTTAGGAGCAGAGAAAAATTTGTGTATTATAATGAACATGGCTTATAGAGTTTTTCTTTGTGCTAAGAAAAAGGAAGACAAGCTATAGAGAATCACGGAACAGGTGACTGCTTGGCGTTGATGCGCCTGGCCTTACTCTGCCTCTGTTGTTCTACTGAAAGTCGATAGCAATTCAACAATAAACATAATGATGACCTGAGAAAGCAACAAAGTGAGTCTAGAAGGCTAAAATTTAGTTATACTATAAAGCTAACTAAAAGCAGGAAAACAAGATGCTCGGGAAATAAGTGGGCAGTCCTACGTGGTGAAAAGAGCACAGGCTCTGTAATCAGGCAGATGTAGGTTAAGAAACAGCACTGAGAGTTGAGATCTGTGCAACCTTAGGCAAGTCACCAAACCTCAACTGGTCTCTCTCTGTCTTCATATGTGAAAGTGGGCATAATAACTATTCAAGGGGGTTGCTATGAAAATTAAATGAGATGAATTTATTAAGGTCAGTGAGAAAGTTCTGCACATCACTTGATGTAGTAAGGGCTCAATAAATGTCAAACTCCTTCCTTTCTTCTAAAGAGAAAACATGATTTGAAGAACCTTTCCTTATGCAAAAGCCCGTATATAAAGACTGCTGCAAACTTACTTCCTGAGGTGAATTTTTTAAATTTAGAAATAATTTTTAGAAACTAATTCTGATGTAAAGAAATCACTGTCAGATTAACTGCTGCCAAAAGAGCCTTTCTGCATATTTATCTCAAGGTAGAGATTAAAAATTGGAATAGGAGGCCGTTTTGTAGCTCAGCTCTGAGAAACTCTGATTGAGCTGGCATTTTCTGGTTAGGTTGGTGACATAAAAATGTTATTTGGTAGAATATAAAATCACTGGTAGTAATTCTACATCAAGCTGAATTTAAAAGACAAAGAATAGTACATATTAACCAACTCAGCTGGGGCAGAGGTTTGAAAAATGTGGCTTGCAGGCCTTATGGTCAGATGGTTGGGGGGATGAGGGAGGCAACTCAGCCATTCCTAGAGAAGTAGCCTTGTCACAGGATACCCTGCAATGTTTGCCAGCAAGACGACTGGGAGCTTTCAGGATACATTTTGCTGTCTTAGAGGTTACTATAGAAATGCAGGAACATAAGAATATAAAATAATGCAAAATCATGAAATCCTTTACCTCTTGAAAGGAATGGGAATAAAAATATGCAATATTGGGACCTTTGAATCCCACAAGCATGCAGTCCCCAGCACAATATGGCCTGTACTGAATAACAATCTCATCAGGATGCCTAGAGAAACATGATTGCTATTTTCACCCCTGCTCCCATCTCAACTGGCTTTGTCCTTGGCATCTGTATTTGCAGAGTCAAATATTGTAGTGCAGTTGGAAGAACTAGTATATTCTCTGGAACGTAAATAGGATTTTTTTTTTTGTTTATAATTCTTTAAAGTCTATTTATATTACAAGTGTTCTTTTTTACTGAATATATTTGACATATAACAGTGTGTAGATTTAAGGTGTACAACATGCTGATTTGATACACTTATTACTGTAGCATGACTGCCATTGTGACGATAGTTAGCACCTCTATCATGTCACATATCATCATTTCTTTTTAATGATTGGAATAATTAAGATCTAGTCTCTTTGATTATAATACAATATTGCTGCCTGTATTTGCTATAGTGTGCATTCTTGTTTTTTTTAAAGAGTTAAATAGATATATCCTTTACTTAGTGAATTAGTTCTTGTAAATAGGATTTTTAAACTCTTAGAAAATGGGTAGTTTGTGAAAAATTAATTCTATCTATGGAAAAAGAATTGTCATTTGAAGGATTTCCTATTATCAGAGTAAAGTTTGATGAGGTTCCCTTAGATCTTTAAATGCAATTCAAAAGATACAATAGGCATACATTAAGTCATACATGCACAACTTATGAAGAGCCGCAATTAAAATGGCAGAATGGTAGGTGAGCAACACAGAAGGCACTTATTTTTCTTACCCTACATCTGATGGAAGATATTTTCCGGGTGCCATTATATTCCCTTCAAACTCCTACAAGGAGAACTATGTTAATGGAGGGGAGAAATGTTCAGAGCTGTGAGACAGGTATACAGCATAAAGTGCACAAAATGTGTTTCCCTAAGACACTGTGATTGATTCCAACTGGCCTTGGGGCATAAACTATGTAACTCATATTAAGGCCAGCTGCTAGACTCAAGATACAGTCTGACAGCGGATTGCATTCAAAGAAACAATAATATATTATAGTGTGTGTGTATACGTGTAAACATATTATATATATATATTAAGTTATATATATATATTAAGTTATATATATAAATATAACTTAAATTCTTTCCTTTTTCCTCTTTCCTTGACTTAGGCTAAAGCCTGACTGGCTGAGGCTAAGAAAGCAGTTGGGGCTGAGTTGTTGGCTAGAGCTGAGGAGGCAGCAAGTTAATATTGGGGCCCACGGAGCCAGGATAGGGGATGTACTCAAGGCAAGAGAAAGTAGCTAGAGATGGCAGAGCTGGGGTTGAGATGGCAGTTGGGGCCTCTCATCGGTTGCTGTTGTACCCTGTCACTTCATTCATGCAGGCTTTATACAGCCTCTCCCCAGCACAAACACATTAGGGAGAGTGGCTCCAATTAGTTCTTCTTCAGAATCATCTCTGATTCTGTCCCTGCTTTCTAACCTTAGGCCTACAATCCCAACTATTCCCACTACTTTGTGGCTCACAAATGCTAAGTAGGCCTGGTTCAATCCCTTTCCCCACCAATCCCTTAGGGCCTAAGCCTGTGTCTAGAAAGGATCACTACGGACATGGTGAGGGAACCAAGCATGGGGCACAGAGTCTTTTGTCCTTGCCACTTAGGCCACCAGGCTTCCCTGTGTCTACGTGTGAGTGTAGACGCTGGGTGCAGTGTGCCCAGAGCACTTAGCAATGACTGCAACTCAGGCAAGTTGCTGAGAAGAGGCTGAGCTGTGGCCTGGGCTTTCTAGAGTGCTTGGTCCCCACAAAACACAAACATGACATAAAGGGGCAGAGGCTGCTAAACCTAGAAACATACTGAATGGCTTCTCTGATCCCTCCATATCTCCCAAATAATATCTCCCCAGTTACATCAAAAGAGTAACATTCCCCCATAGGGTTCATGTCAGCTAACCAGTTGTACAATACTATCCTCTTTCACGCGAAACAGCTCTATGTATAGGTGTGTATAGAGTGGATTTTAATAGTTTCTATAAGGCCTTACTTAACATAATTCACTGATATCATGGTTCTGATCTAATCACTGAGATCAGGGTTTACATACGTAAAATAATACACTCAAGAAGCTTAGTGTATAATCAAATACAACCAAAACCAAAGAAACAGTTCCAGTCTCCAAATGCTAGGATACTATGATATCTATCCTTAAATGAGAGCATTTGCAGCACGTGACTATTTAGTGATCATGTCAACTAAACATTGTACATCTGCTCAGTAAATCCCAGAGCACAGTCTAGGCATCCTAGATCTTTTCCAGAATTGGAATTACTTGTTCTAGAAAATAGAAGATACAGGGGATGACATGATAGGACAAAAGAATGCCTCTTCAATAAATGATGCTAGGAAAACTAGTTAGGAAAAACTGGTTGGGAACGCTGTTAGGTAAGAACCGTTATCTCACTTCAAATACAAAATTCAACTCAAAATGGATTAAAGACTTAAATGTAAGACCTGAAACCACAAAACTAGAAACGTATGTTAGAAAAAAAAGCATAGGGGAAAACTTCTTGACAGTGGTCTGGGCAATGATCTTTTTGAATAAAGTCTCAAAAGCACAGGCAACAGAAGCAAAAATAAACAAATGGGATTGCATCAAATTAAAAATCTTCTGCACAGAAAAGGAAACAATCAGCAGAGCGAAGAGACAATCTAAAAAATGGGAGAAAATAACTGAAAAACATACATATGATAATGGGTTAATATCCAAAATATACAAAGAACTCAAACTCAATAGCAGAAAGCCCCCAAATAACCTGATTTAAAAATAGGCGAAGGACCTGAATAGACAGTTCTCAAAAGAAGACATAAAAATGGCCAACAGGTACATGAAAGAGTATTCAACATCACTAATCATCATGGAAATGAAAATCAAAAGCACATGAGATATCACCTCACATCTGTTAGAAAAGCTATTATCAAAAAGACAACATGTAACAAGCATCGGCGAGGATGCGGAGAGAAGGGAACCTTTGTGCACTGTTGGTGAGAATGCAAATTGGTGCAGCCACTATGGAAAACAGTATGGAGATTTCTCAAAAATTAAAAATAGAACTAGCATGTGATCCAGCAATTCCACTACTGGTATATACCCGAAGGAAATGAGATCAGTATATTGAAGAGATAGCTACACTCCCATAGTCATTGCAACATTATTCACAGTAGCCAATATATAGAAACACTCAAGCATCTATCAATGGATGGCTATCATTATATATATATATATATATATATATATATATATATATATATATATATAATGGAATACTATTCAGCCATGAGAAAGAAGGAAACCCTGCCATTTGTGACAACATGGATGCATGGATCAATCTAGGGGACATTAGGCTATGAGAAATAAGCCAGACAAAGACAAGTAGTATATGATCTCAGTTATACGTGGAATCTAAAAATAAAAGGTCGAACTCAGAAGCAGAGAATAGAACAGTGGTTACCAGAGGTTGGAGAAGGTGGGGGAAATGGGGAGGTGTTGATCAAAGTGTACAAAGTTGCAGTTATGTAGACAGATAAGTCTAGAGATCTAATGTACTGGCATGATGATTATAATTAATGCTGCACTGAACACTGGAAATATGCTAAGAGAGGAGATTTCAGGTGCTCTCATCATACATAAAAAGTGGTAAATATATGAGGAGATATGTTACTAGCTTGACTGTAACAATCATTTCACTGTGTATTTCAAATCATCATGTTGTAAAGTTTAAATATATATGTTTTATTTAAAAATATATAAATAGGGCTTCCCTGGTGGTGCAGTGGTTGAGAGTCTGTCTGCCGATGCAGGGGACGTGGGTTTGTGCCCGGGTCCGGGAAGATCCCACATGCCGCAGAGCAGCTGGGCCCGAGAGGCCCGCATACCGCAAAAAAAAAAAAAAAAAATATATATATATATATATATATATGTGTGTGTATATATATACATATATATATAAAGAATTAAAAAGATGTAAAAGGGAAACAGGTTCACAGATATAGAAGACAAACTAGTGGTTATCACTGGGGAGAGGAAAGGGGGAGGGGCAAGATAGATGTATGGGATTAAGAGATACAAACTACTATGTGTAAAAGATAAGCCACAAGGATATATTATATAAGGATATATTATATAGCACCGGGAATTATAGCCATTATTTTGTAATAACTTTTTTTTTTTTTTTTTTTTTGCAGTACACAGGCCTCTCACTGTTGTGGCCTCTCCCGTTGCGGAGCAGAGGCTCCGGACGCGCAGGCTCAGCGGCCATGGCTCACGGGCCCAGTCGCTCCGCGGCGTGTGGGATACTCGCGGACCGGTGCACGAACCCGTGTCCCCTGCATCGGCAGGCGGACTCTCAACCACTGCACCACCAGGAAAGCCCCGTAATAACTTTTAATGGAGTACAATCTATAAAAATATTGAATCACTATGCTGTATACCTGAAACTAATATAATATTGTAAATCAGCTATACTTCAATAAAAAAATACAGAAAATAAATAAATAAAGAGATGTAAAAAGTTAAAAATAAAAAGAATTTCTCTATGTTAAGGCCTATTGTGCAGATAATGGTCCACTTTGTTCTATCTCTAGGAAACATGTTTCAAAAGGCTAAGAGCTATTTCACCACATAGGTAGCTATCTCCTCGTGTACCCACATCACCATACATGCTAGGCATCACCCTCGTAACACCCTGTATACTTTCCTTATGCTACTTATCACAGATATAATCAAATATTTCTTTTTTTGTTAGCGTCTGTTTTAAACTATCTACCCTAATAGATTTTAAACTCCACTAAGTCAGCAAATTTGTTTCCTTTACAATTGTATTCCTAGTGCCTAGCACAATTATTGATTCCTAATACATGCTCAGTAAATATGTGTGGAGAGGGAGGACTAGAGGGAAGGAAGAACAAAAGCCAGTAAGAAAGGAAAGATAAAAATAAGGCAGGAAGATGGAGGAAAAGAGATGGATATAAAAATGATTTAGATGGCGCAGTCAACATGACTTATGGATGAATAGATTAATAATAATCAACCATTTTAACCTAAAAAAAGCAATTTACATAGCAGTGCATGGCATCTATAGGACAATCACACTTGGTTTTAATATGTAGATTGGATGTATGGACTATAACTTGTTTGTAGGAGTGTGAAACAGTCTTGGTTTCCTTATACTATAAATCTCCGTTTTCAAATGAATCCTGGTCTATGGAAGTGTCCTATCCAGGAGTCTTTAAAGTATAGACTTATAAGTCTATAAAGTATCATGCATTCAGTAGTGCTACTCAAAAACCTCCAAGTTGTTCTCGACACTTTTCTCATCCTTGCCACACATTTCCAATTCATTACCAAATTCTGTCAGTGTTGCTTCCTTGATATCTTTTGAATCTGTCTTCCCCTTAGTCTCCACTGTCACAAGTCTACCCTAAGCTATCTTTCCTTTGGTCAACTGAAATTACTTCCTAACTGGTCTCCCTGTTCCTACTCCAGATCCTTCAATTTACTTTCGCTGCTGAAACTAGAGTGTTTCCAAACACAAAGATGGGCATGTCAACTTCATGCTTAAAAGTCATTAGTGGCTCAAGACTCTTAAAAGCCAAAATTCTTAGTTAATTCTTAGATAATGTCCTACAGAATGTTGTGTGGTATGATCTTCCCTTCCCTTTCAAGCCTCCTCTTATAGCACTCTCATCCTCACCCTCTACACTCCACTCACTCTAGCCTGATTTCAGTGACTTTAATGTATCATTCTATCCTGCTGTCAGGTTACTGTTATTGTTTCCTTCATCTAGAATGTTCCTGCGTACCTATGCCCTTCACCTACCTAGTCAGGGCCTACTCATGTTTTAGGTCTGAGCTAAAGTAACACTTCTTCAGGAAAGCTTTCCCTTGGCCAACCTTGCCCGCTCATCTAGGTCAGGTTCCTTTTTAATATGCTCCATGTAACCATGTTCTTGACATTAATAAATTTTTTCTCAGATTGGAATTATACACTTACTCATGTGATTATCTGATTAATATATATTTTGCTAATTAGAAGATAAAGTCCATGAGAACCATGTCTGTTTTTGCTCAACATTAAATCAGCATTTCCTAGCATAATAAATGGCACACTGCTGATGATCAATAAATCTTTGTAAGAGGTAAAAAAGTAAGTGCGATCAAAGAGGTATAATATTTTAAATGTTCTCATAAAACAGGAAACTTTTTTGTAATTCTATTTTTAACCTAAAGTTGAAGACTTAGATTTAATATTCAGTTAACTTCCTTTACAACTTAAAAGAAGGGTAACATCACTATTTGGTGACAGTTTCTTTTTATGAAAAAATATTGAAATATCAGGGTTGTTATATTGTAACCTTGTGATGAAGCCAAATTAATATGCTCTACATCTTGATCTTATCATCAAATCACCTTTCATTTGAATAATGAAATATCTCCATGGAGCCAAGGTTTTACTGTGTTCACATATTTGCCCAGGGGAGAACAGTTCGAGTATCTATTCAAATGGTATGAAAGAGTTAGGTGATATTATGGGCTATGCTGAGAAATTGATTCACTGATCTATTTTGACAGAAAATGTCCTCAGAGACTGCTTTTACATTTAAAAGCACTGGGTCAGTCTTAGCAGCAACAAAGCCCCTTAATTGCTGTTATTTAAAAATTGTGATCTCTCTCAGGCTCCTCCTGGCTAGAACAACAAAAACAACAAAATAGTTTTCTTTATTTAACTACACATACTCTACTTTTTGTTTGCATCCTTAAATGGTGGGAACCATGAAGGTTGGTTCAGGATTATAGGAAGAAGGTATGGCTACTATTAGTGCTAGATGACTATAGCTTGGGGCTAAGCCAAAGGAGAGTCAAAGCAATTTAAATTGCAAGGTAGGACATACAATTAATACGGGACATAGCATTTACAATAAAAATAAAATCATCTATGGGAACACTCGGGGCTCTTAATATATAAAACAAAAGTGTCAAAATAGGTAAAGTAAGAAATAAGAATTTCTCTACCTCTTTTTAATGAATATGGGTTCTACCACCCCTAAAGTTCTTATCTGAGGACAGAAGATTTCAAACTTGTATTCACTTGACTTTGGAATGATCTTTTTTTATCTTGAAAGGCCTTATTTTAGAAGTATGAAACTTATAACCACCTTCATCTCTTCCCACATCTGTCCCTTGGCCCATCCCTCAAAAAGACCATTCACAATACTTTCCTATTCAAAACCTTTCAAGGATTTCTCATAACCTTCCAGATTAATTCAAAACATTTTAGGAGGACATTCAAGTTTCTTTAACATAATTTTCAAAGTGTTCCAAGATCTGGCCCAGGTTCGACTCTTGCCACTTCAACATTCAAATTGATACAAAAAGTGAACTCTTTATAGTTTCCAAATAGATCTTTTTCTCTCTTACTTCTCTGCTTCTGTGCATGTGCTGGGAATATCCTTTCTCCTAAAGTTAATTCCTGCTAGTCCTAAAAGGACCAGCTGAAACAAGAACCTCTTTTACTGTCTCTGAAAATCTGCTCCCGGTACTACCACTTTGGGCGAGGTATTGCCCTTGTGCTCCCAGCTCCAAATGTAAATAAAGAAGCTTTATTCCTTTAAGTACAAGAAAAAATTACTGTCATTAAGGATTTTTAAAAAGTTAACTGTATATATAATTAAATAAGAAGACTCAATAGTGGAACCGAAAAGCATATACATGTCATCTATTCAGCAAGATTTTAGCCAAAGAAGTAATTCCCACAGTTTAAGATGGCCACGTTGGCAGAGTTGGTATTGTTTTCGAAGGCTGCTCCACTGAGTAAATTACAGCTCATTTCCACAGGGAAACAGCAGCAGTGTCCTCCATAGTAACAGCAGGAACTGGTCATTCAATCAACAGGAAGAGAGGTAGTGGTAGTGGTGAATGCTTTTGTTGTAAATACAATTGTATATGTGTGTTTGATACACCGAAGTTCTAGAATTAACTGACATTAAGACTCTAATCTCTTTTCTCCAGGGATCTGACACCTGGATTGGAATGTTTGTTCGCCCCAGTTGCAATCTCACTCCTAACTATCACTTGGAGATGGAAATGTCATGTAAATCAGCCTACAGCTCTGACACCATTTCCCCCTCATAAGCAGGCATCACCAACATTTCATTTCTAGACAATTTTTAGAAATCCTATGTAACCCACAAAATGTAAAAATTCTATAAACAATTTACTCATGAAAGTAGATTGAAGTCTCTACTCCATGCACATTAGTGACATCAATAGAGACAGTTGCAGTTCTAGATTTTCTATATTGGTGGAGTCTGGCATCAGCAATGATTGAGGAAAGGGAAGAGAAAGGCTTAATGACCTGTCCTGGGTTGAATTTGCATAGCAATCTCACTGTTTCTTACCTGCATTTGTCTCTTTGGGGAGGCGTTTGTGGGGGAACCTAATGAATATTGTGTCCTAAGCCCTTTGTCATATGCCTTGGCATGACCACTTATGGCAGAAGCTACTCCAGGCCTAATGTGCAGATTTATGAAGGAATAATTAGCATATTTCTGACCGTTGAGACCTCGAGTTTTGCTTTAAATTTGCTACTGTGTATTTGGGTGATGCTGAATAAGTTATTTTCCCTCTTTGGATTCCAGGTGTTTTTCTTTAAAAAAAAATGAGGGCATTGGGTTCCATGATCCTATGGCCTCTTCCAGGTTTCATATCCTATGTCTGAAATTATTAGCTTCAATGAGATCTGGTGCTTTTTCCTTTGTAAAA
Organism: Tursiops truncatus; assembly: GCF_011762595.2. Lineage (NCBI taxonomy): Eukaryota > Metazoa > Chordata > Mammalia > Artiodactyla > Delphinidae > Tursiops > Tursiops truncatus. The sequence goes on from NC_047055.1 coordinate 10,624,052, forward strand.
ATCTAAATCTTGGTCCTAGATGTCTAATGCCATGAATTTCCCCATTCTTATATACTCACCAGTAGTATTTAGCAATTACTGAACACACACCAGGCCCTGTGCTAAGAGTTTTATATATATTAATTCATTTGTTTGCCACCACAACGCTGGAAAGTAGGTACTAGTATTATTCTCATTTTTCATATGAAGAAACTAAAACTTAGAGAAGTTAAAAACCTTGACCTAGATCACCCAACTACGAAGTAGCAGAATCCAGATTTGAACCAGGCCCGTGTCCTTAGCTTTGTGCCATGTATTGCTAATGAATGTAATAGAAGTAATGCTAATAAGTATAACATTAATATAAGTCAGGTTTTATTACATTTGGCAATTTAATAAGCCTTACCACTATTGTGTAAATAAGTAGCATGTATAATATCATCATTTTATAGATAAAGGAATTAATCAGTTCCCAAATATTACTACCTGGTAGTTCAGCATTCTTTCCTCTACATGTCAGTGCTTTCTAATATTGAAGTCTGCAATAACAAGTTCAGATTAACATGCGTTTATTCACCAAATATTTCTTGAAAGCTTACATGTTCCAGGCACTGTACTGAGACTGATGAAAAGGATCACATTTTTAAATAGAAGTAAAAGTATCATTTAATGCTTTCACCACTAACTTGCGGATGGCCTTTCTAACAAAGTGGCTTCTAAGTAGAGACCTGAGGGAAAATGATGATGTATAGCTGGTACCTTGGAGAATAACCTTCCAGACAGAAGAATGCAAAGGCCCTAAGCTAGGCTTATGTATTCTGGGTTATAGGAGTCATAGATTGGTCAGCGTGACTGGAGCAGAATGATCCAGTAGTAGAATAATAAGCATTGAAGTAAGAGAGGTAATAGGTGACCAGACCATGTACAGTACAGCCTTATTAGGAATTTGGGTTTTTTTCTATTCAAGATGAAAAGCCTTTGGCATTTTCATCAACTGAAAGACATGATCTGGCTTAAAATATATAGTAGGGGATCAAGCGTGTAAGAAATAATCATTGGCATTATTATTTTAGCAAGTATTTTCCAGCTGCTCAGATGTTTTTAGAAACATTTTTAACCACCTGACTTTCTAATAGCTTTTTAAAAATAGTTATCAGTACTCAGACTTGTGAAATTTTCTACCACTTCAGGTTTAGGTATAGCTTTCTTCTCTTCACTTCCCTTCCCTTATTTCAAAGGAAAGATAGCTTAGATGCTAGATAAGGGTGGGTGCAAGAGGGATACAAAAAAGAAGGGAGGAATTAACAGTATTTTATCTGACAAAATAGGGAGTTAAGAGAAACTGTTTCTGGTTGGTAAAACAAAAAAATGGAGATTTGAATACTCATTTTGAAGGAGAAGAGGTGCCTGGTGTAGGAACTCAGAATAATGATATACTAAGTCAAGTCATATATATATATATAACAGGCTAAGTCAAGAGTCAACATCTGACCTGCTCCCTACTATTGTAAATAAAGTTTTATTGACCATAACTACCCTGTCTGTTTATGTATTGTCGATGGTGCCTCTCACACTGCAACAGCAAAATTGAGTAGTTGCAACAGAGTCCTATGTCCCTCAAGCCTAAAATACTTACTTTCTTACCTGTTACATAAAAAAAATTGATGATAACTTCTGCACTAGATTATGCTGCAATAAAAATTTAGTCCCAGAAATAAAGGGGCCTACCATAACAAAGGATTTTTTTCTTGTGCACATCATTTTCAACACAGATCAGTAGAGACCCTGCTCCATGTTGGCATGCAGAACTAAGCTGCCTGAGTATCCACCATCTTATTATGCCTACATATCAGCACAACGTTTCAGGGTTTTCCATAGTACAAGGAGAGGTCACGTGAAAATGCCATGCCTTCTTTTGAATGCTTTGGGTTAGAAGCAACACATATTACTTCTGCTCATAACCCATTAGCCAGCACTAAGCACATGGCCCTGATAAACCTCAAGGTGGCTTGAAAGCATCATCTTCCATGTAGTTTTTCTGTGTGCTCAGAAGGAGAGGAACTGCCGATAATAGAAATATCTAGAAATATTTAGCATAAATGACATAACAATATTGAGAGGAGGATGGAGGGATAGGAGTGGGAGGCTGCAAAAGACCTAAGTACACATCAGTCATTGCAGGGAATCAGTAGATAATGTCTAAAGTCAATAAACAATGGTGTAACCACATTATTTAGAGATAAGGAATTAACAGCAAGAAGAACTAATAGAAAGTCAAGAAGGTGGTTTCTTCTGGCGCACAGAACTGGGGAAGCAGTGGTGTGGGCATAGGACTACTGGGTGTCATTACAAACTCTTCTATAGTCCTCAAGAGTATTACTTATTTGTAACTTAATGCATTATTACTTGGATGCTTTATTTAAACTGGATCACTCTGGGCATGAATATATAATCCGTCCATAACAGCTTACTGTTAAGATCTAGTGCCCTGATCTTACCAACGGGTTTCTCTTTTTCCCATCTAGCCCTCCTCCAACCTATTCTCCAATTTTTTGTCAAAATGAAATTCTACTTACTCTCTTAAATTTACCACTGTCTAGAGTTTCTGGAAAAATAAGTTATAAACTCAGTGATGTGCTGGTAAATGTTTATCAACTAGCTCTCAAAAAAAAAAAAAAGCCCTGATTTGTATTGTTTGTATCTATTGTGTAAATACTACCATCATAACTGATTTCAAAGTACCAACATGATGTCACTAAACACAGAGTTTGGAGAGCTGCACAGTAGCACACCATGATATAATATCCACCATATAGATACAATATAAGTAAATATCCTCAATAGCATTATAATAGTTAAATGGAATAAAATAATTAGGAAATGATTAGTTTTTTATAGATATTATCTTGGCTTTTCATATATTCTATTCAATTGCATATTCTACATAATTTAATTTTAGTTAAAAATTATCTAAAATTAATATTTTTTAATAATCAACTAGGTCATGGAATTCTAGCACACCACTGTACATCTTCTTAGTAAGGTCCACAAAGCCCTTCATAAGCAAACCCCAAGCTTAGCTTTCCAGCCAATTCCATTCAGCATTCAGATCATAAATAATGATTAATGATTCCCTAAGTATACTGTTCTATTTCCTTATTCTGTGCATTTATTCTAAATTTCCTCTGCCTGGAGGGCCACCCTTTTTATTACAATAATGGGAACTCTTAATAGTCATACAAGATTCAGATGAGGAGTGATGGCAGTGAAAATAGTGGAATCAATACCTCCAGAAATTTCCTCCTTAGTAAAAGCAATGAGAAAACTAGCATTCAAGCATTATAAGAATCACCTCTTTAAAAACTCTGGAAATTAACAAAAGACTAGTAACAATATGAGAATTATTTAATCAAGAAAAATGTTTGAATGCAGGTAAGAATGGTTAGCTTTGTGTTTTACTGAATTGCCCTAGTTCAATACCCAGTCCTTCAGCTCCATAGGAGCCTTGAAAACCAGCAGCCTGCATTCACAGTGAAAACCAGTAGGCTGGCAGCCATTGGAGGGACAGAATACTGTTGGATCTTCTTCAAAGCCACATTCCCAGATATATGTCATTATCTGATGTTTCTGGTATCTCCCTGGAGGATCCCACTTGTAAGGTGGTCTGTATTTGACCTCATTCAGAGCTCACCTACTAAAGAAAGCCTTTTCCTTGGAGTTTGAAGAAAATCATTAAAAATAATTGTTTAAATTCAAGACTGTCTGAGGAGGTGGAAGCAGCTGGAGTGAACAATGGACTAACCAAAAAGCTTAAAAAGAAAAGCTAAAGAATGAGGTCACTATAAAGACTTAGAATCTAGTAGGCCAAGGGTATGCATAGAGCTAAGCCTATGGCCAGGGCTTTGTGCATGTTCTGGAAAAACCTAAGAAGACCCTATGACCTCACTTCTGCCTGACCTTGAGGTTTTGTACAAAGGGAAAGTGAAGGATAAGGCAGAGTTGTTAATTGCCTGGCTCAGTGTTAAAGGCATGCCCCAACATACACACAGAGCCCTTTGGCAAAGACCAGGAGACTTATTGGTTCCAACCATTTAAAACAACTTCTGTCCAATCATTAGTTGACAACTAGTCTGAGTAGAAACTTTAATAGTCACACATGACTAAGAATAGATATCTTAAAGAATTAGTTAAGAAAAGTCACTAAACAAATGAATGAACAAGAACAACAATAAACAGCAACAACAACAAACCCTGAGGTAAAGGAAGAATTTGATTTCCAGAGTTGCTACACTATATTATTTAAAATCTCCAGGTTTTGACAAACAATCATAAGACAGGCAATGAAACAAGAAAGTATGGTCCATATGGGCACTAAAGAGCAATCAAGAAAAACTGTCCCTGAGGAGCAGACATTGGACTTATTAGAAAAATTCTAAACATATTCAAAGAACAAAAGATAACCATTTCTAAAGACATAAAGGAAAATATGAAAGCCATATCTCACCAAACAGAGCATATCAAAAGATAGAAATTATTTTTAAAGTACCAAATAATAATTTTGGAGTCAAAAAGTATAATAACTGAAATGAAAAACTCACTAGAAAGGTCACTAGCAGATTTGAGAAGGCAAAAGAATCAGTGAATGTGAGATAAGTTAATTGAGATTATCCAATCTGAAGAACAGAAAGAAAAAAATGAAGAAAAACGAACAATACACGGAGACCATCATCAAACATACCAAAATATGCATGCAGAGAGTGAGAAAGGGGTTAAATTTTTTTGAAGAAATAATTGCCAAAAACTTCCCAAATTTAATAAAAAATATTAATCTACACATCCAAGAAACACGGTGAACTCCAAGTAAATAAACTCAAAGAGATCTACACTCAGTCACACCATAATCAAATTGACAGACATAAAAAGAGAATCATGAAAGCAGAAAAAAGAAGCAACTAATTTTCTGTAAGCAATTCTCAATAAATTAACAGCTGTTTTCTCATCAGAAACCATTGAAGATCAGAAGGCAGTAGGATGACATATATAAAGCACTGAAAGATAAAAGCAGTGAACTCAGAATTTATATCCATCAAACCTATCCTTCAAAATGAAGGAGAAATTGACACTATCATATAAACAAAAACTGAGACAAGTCATCACCAGCAGACATGCCCTATAATAAATACTAAAGGAAGTCCTTTAGCCTGAAATGAATGGAGGCTAGAAAGTAATTCAAATCCACATTAAGAAATAAAGAGTAGCAGTAATGATTACTACAAAGATAAATATAAAAATAGCATAAATATTTCGGGTGTAACTTTTAAAATCCTTTTTGTGAATTATTATGAATCCATGTTGACAGGCATGTAATGTAAAAACATATAATTTGAATTACCATAAGAGCACAAATAGGAAGGAGGAAACATAGCTATATAGGAGCAAAGATTTTGTATACTATTGAAATTAAATTGGTATCAATCCAAACTACATTGCTGTTAATTAAGGTGTTAATTGCAATCCCCAGAGAAACCATTAATAAAATAAATTTAAAATATATTATAAAAGAAATGACACAGGAATTAAAATTATACACTATAAAAATCTATTTAACACAAAAGAAGGCAGTAGTGGATCAACAGAAAAACAAAAGAAACATAATAAAATAAAAAACAAAGAAATATAATGTACACATGAAATATATAAAGTTATGAACCAATGTTACCTCAATAAAAAATAAATCTTAAAAAATAGTAAAATAGCAGACACAAAACCTACCTTATCAGTAACTATATTAAGTGTAAATGGATTAAATATTTTAATCAAAAGGAAGAGATTGGCAGAACAGATTAAAAATAATCCAATTAAATTCTGCATACAATAGATCCACATGGAAAAAGATATTCCATGCAAGCAGTAACCAAAGCAAGATAGAATGGCTATAGACAAAATAGATTTCAAAACACATATTATTATTAGAGACAAATAAGGCTATTTTATGATGATAAATCTGTCAATCCACCAAGAATATATAAAAATTATGAAAATAATTGTACCCAACAACAGAGTCCCAAATACATTAAGCAAAGACTGACAGATTTGAAAATAGATATAGACAACTCAGCTGTAATAATTGGAGATTTCAATATACCACTTTCAATAATGGACAGAAAAACTATGCAGAAGATGAACAAAGAAATAGAAGACTTGGACAATGCTATAAACCAAATATACCTGACAGAAATCTATCAAACACTCCATGCAACAATAGCAAAATACACATTTTTCTCAGGTGTACATTGAACATTCTTTAGGACAAACCATATTTTTAGGCTATAAAGCAAATCTCAGTAAATTTACATACCATGTATATTCTCTGACCACAAAAGAATAAAATTAGAAATCAATAAATAAACAAAATTTGGGAAATTTGTATAAATTAAATAACACACTCAAGTAACCAGTGAATCAAAGAATAAATCATGGGTAAATTTAAGAAGCACTTTGAGATGAATGAAAATAGAAATACAACTAACAAAAAGTAATGGGATTCAGCCAAAGCAGTGCTTGGAGAGAAATTTATAGTTGTGAGCACCTATGTTTTAAAAAACTCAAATAGGCAAGGATGTGGAAAAAAGAAAACACTTGGGCATTGTTGCTGGGAATGTAAACTGGTTCAGCCATGATGGAAAACAGTATGGAGGTTCCTCAAAAAGTTAAAAAATAGAACTACTATATGATAGAGCAATTCCACTTCTTAGTATTTATTTGAATAAAATGAAAACACTACCTCAAAAATGTATCTGCAGCCCCATGTTCTCTGCAGCATTTTTTAAAATAGCCAAGACATGGAAATAACCTAAGTGTGCATAGATGGATACATGGATAAAGAAACTGTGGTTATATTTATTTAATGAAATATTATGCTGCCATAAAAAAGAATTAAATTCTGCCATTTGTTACAATGTGAATGGAACTTGAGGGTATTATGCTAAGACAAATACTATATATATATATCTATATATCTATATCTATATATATCTATATATATATAGTGGAGGGGTGGGGGACACAAAACAGGTGAAAGTGGTCAAAAGGTACAAACTTCCAGCTATAAGATAAATAAGGAAAAAAACCCAGCAACCTCAAATCAATAACCTAAACTACCACATTAAGAACTTATAAAATAAGAGCAACATAAACCCTAATCAAGCTGAAGGAAGAAAATAACAAAGACTAAAGTAAAAATAAATGAAATACAGATTAGAAAAACAACAGAGAAAATCAAAACCAAAAGTTGGTTCTTTGAAAAGATCAACAAAATCAACAAATCTTTAGCTAGACTGACCAAAACAGAGGATTCAAATTACTAAATTCAGAAAATAGAGGAAATGAGACATTTGTTCACACAAAACTTATACACAAGTGTTCACAGCAGCATTATTCATAATAATCAAAAGTAGAAACCACCCAAATATTCATTAACTGCAGAATGGATAAAAAAAATATGATGTATCCATACAGTGGAATATTATTCAGCTGTAAAAAGGAAAGAAGTTCTGACACATGCTACAACATGTATGAGCCTTGAAAAGATCAAGTCAAAGAGGCCAGACACAAAAGGCCACATATTGTATAATCATATTGTATATACATACTGTATATACATATTGTATAATCTTTTCCACGTCCTATTTCCTATTTTTTCTTTCTGTGACCACTTTCTCACAGATTCAGCACTGTCATGATTTAAAGAGTAATTGGAAGGACTTATCACTTTTTCTACAGAAGACAGGAATAAATAAGGAAGCAGAACATTTGGTCTAGTCTCATCTGAGATCTTCTATGTGGGAGTAACTGAAGCAGTCAAAGGCATGAACTTCCATAGACCCCTTTCACCACATCTACCCACCCAACTGCATCTGTACCATATACCACTCTCCTTTGATCTTGGTTACTCTGGATGAACCATTCTTACTTCTAGTTAAGGCCACTTTCTCCACTGAAACATTAGATGCCATCTTCTCTTGCCAGTTGAAGGACGTTGCTTTAGCAATTATCCCTTTATTTCCAGTATCATCAGATTCTCCCTCTCCATTGAATTATTTACATCAGTATATAAATACACTCTTCCCATATTACCAATCAACAAACAAAAACCATAAAAAACCTTTCCTGACCCTACTTCCTTTTACTCTCTGCCTATTCTCAAGTAAACCCACTCCAATCAGAATTTCACCTTTATCAGTCCATCTAAACTGTTTTTATGAGTGTCACTAGTAATATCCACATTGCTAAATCCAATTTCAACTCTCAGTTCTCATATTATTCAACCTCTGTACAGCATTTGACACAATTGCTTATTCCCTCCTCCTTGGAAAACTTTCTTCACTTGGGTTTCAGGACACTGCTCTCTTCTTGTTTCCTCTTACTTTTCTTGTCTCTCCTTCTTAGTCTTGTTTGCTGGTTCCTCCTCTTTTCCCTGACCTGTAAATGATAAAGATTCCTAGGGCTCAAGACTTAAATGTCTTCTTTATCTGTAAGCGATCTTATTCATTCACATGACTTTAGATACCATCTCGATGCCAATAACTCCCGTGTTTATTTCTCCGGCATATACCTTTCGCCTGAACTCAACATTCATATCCCTAACACAACTTAACACACGCCCCAAACCAAGATTGCATTTCTGCCAAAACCTTCTTCACTCTGTCTTCTCCATCTCGTAAATAGCAACATCTTTCCAGTTGCTCAGGCCGCAAATATTGGAGTTACCTTTGAGTCCTCTCTTTCTCTCACTCCTTATATCCAATCGGTCAGGAAACCCTGCTGGTTCTACCTCCAAAATTAATCTGCAATTCATCCACTTATCATTATCCTAGTTGCCAATATGTTGATCCAAGTCACCATCATCTCTTGTTTATACTATTGCAGTAGCCTCTTATCTGGAATCCTGGTTTCAGCCATTTCCCTCCTTCAATCTGTCCTCTACACAGAAGCCTCTTATCTGGAATCCTGGTTTCAGCCATTTCCCTCCTTCAATCTGTCCTCTACACAGAAGCCACATTGGTCCTGATAAATTTCAAGTGAAATCAAGTCATTCCTTTTTTCAAAACACTCATCCTCAGAATTAAAGCCAAAGCCAAATGCTTCTGTGATCTGCCCACACCAGCCCTCCTTATTCACCCCCAGCTACCTCTGTGAACTCATCTCCTACTACTCTCCTCATTCACTCTACTCCAGTTTCACTGGCCACCTAAATTTCTTCGCATACTCTAGGCACATTCTCACTTCAGTGTCTTTGAAGTTGTTTTTTCCTTTTCTGGAGTTTTCCTCTGAATGTTTCTCTCTCTCAAATCTACTTATTCATCCCTTTTCCAGCTCCATACTTTAGTCCCTAGCACAGATTTACTGGTATCTCTTCCTTCCTTCCTTCCTTCCTTCCTTCCTTCCTTCCTTCCTTCCTTCCTTCCTTCCTTCCTCCCTCCCTCCCTCCCTCCCTCCCTTCCTTCCTTCCTTCCTATTCTGCGGTACGCAGGCCTCTCACTGTTGTGGCCTCTCCCCTTGCGGAGCACAGGCTCCGGATGCGCAGGCTCAGCGGCCATGGCTCTCGGGCCCAGCCGGTCCGCGGCATGTGGGATCTTCCCAGACCGGGGCACGAACCCGTGTCCCCTGCATCGGCAGGCAGACTCTCAACCACTGCGCCACCAGGGAAGCCCATTGATTTATTTGTGAATAATAAAATACTTTAAATGGATGACAAGATCATCAGCAACTCAGCAGTCCCGGTAAATACCAATTGTCCCAAGAATTTTCCTGGTCCAGTTTTCCATTACACTTAATGGTGCTGTCATCCTCCCATGGGTCTATGCTCCCAGTGCGGCTGTTATTGTTGATATCCCCTAGCTGACAGACCTGTTCTCTGTTCCATTCCACATATGCCTACTGAAAGTATGATTATCACCCAAGTCCCAGTTGAAATGCTTCCTCTTCCATGAAGCATGGGCAAAACTTTCAACTAGAGATTGGCTTACTTCTTTTAAACTCTTATATTGCATTGTTGTTCTCTTGTAACATTTCACTATGAAATATAGGGAGGAAATTGTGGTGAAGTGGAAATGGCATTTGGACTTAGAACATGAAGGCCAGGGATTCATATTCTAGCTCTGTCATTTACCAAATCTGTGACCTTTGGCATCAAACTTTGTCTATATGGTCCTCATTCTCCTCACCCCCAAGATGTGGGTGATAACCCCTAAGTGGAGTTGTTTTGAAGATCTCAGTAGCTAATATATGGAGAAATATGTAACACACAACTTGAAATATAGCAGATAAATAATTATTAAAACACAAGGCTCATATATTTTATCAAATTGAAAGTCTCTTGATAACCAGGGTCATGTCAATTCTGCTTTACACAGCTCTACCGCAGACCTAGTTAGGATATTGCTTGGTCTGTGGTAGTTACACTCAATGTTAAAAGAATTAATTTCTTTAAAAAAAAAAAACTGTTGCCCAATACTGAAGACATGTTATCCTGTGGCTTATTCCCAAATCTTCACTTTGCCACTTTAGAATAAAGGTGACTTATCACATATACTGTCTTTGATTTTGGTTGTAAAAGATGTGTTTCAGGAGAGTAGATTGTACTGATTTTTCCTACACGATCATGGCATGTGATGATGATATATTTTATGTGTTAAAAGACTAAGTAGGACCTCACATCCTTTGATCACACACTGTTTATTTTTCATTTACACCACTGTTCTCAGAGCTACTGTGAAGGGAGCAGTAAGATAGTTGTATAACAAACCAGAAATAAGTTTTATTTAGAATGTAAGTTGGCTAATTCCTTGATTCAACTTTTTTCTTTATCTGTGATAACTGTATTCGCATTTATAATATGGAAAACTTATAAATTATACTTTTCTACCTGAAAGAAGATTGAAAGGAAAAGAGTAATATGAAAGATGTAATTATAATGTGCCAAAATAGGATCATTGCAAGTTGTTCTCTTTTTAAGAATTTATTTTGGATGACATTTAAATTAAACTGCATTTTAATTCAAGTACAAAGAAGGAAACCCACATCACTAACTAGCTTTGCCAATCAACCTGTCAATATACTAATTATCAAAAAGTTTAGCAAGGAAGAATTGTCCCCTTGCAATTCTTGTACCCTGGCCCCAGACACAAAGGCAATTACTTTGTTCAAGTTGTCACCTTGTGACTCAAGTTTGAAATGCACTCCTCCGCAGTGTTAATAGGCCCTATCCATGAAAAAACTTGTAAATTTTGGTAGCTATAGAAATGGCATTTCTTAATTTTAATAGATTCAAATCCTTTAAGGGAACAATTCTCTGTATCCCTAAACTGATCCTATGCATAAAAAATTGCAAGCAATAAAATAACCATGTAAAACCAATCATAATAGCTGTCATTTATTAGACAACTACCAGTTTTAGATTTTTAAATGATATCTTTAATTTCCAAACTCTAAGAGACAAATACTATGTCCCATTTAATAAGTAAGAAAGTGAGGCTCAGCTAAGTTAAGGAAACTCCACCAGGTTGCATAGTAAGGAAGTGCATAGCTTAGTCAGCTTTTACTGACTAAAGCCCTTGTTTTTTGTATTATGTCAAAACCAGAAAAAAAAATTGCTAGCCTTATTCGAAGTGTATATTACTTATGAAACAACTATGGGGTATATAGTGACATCTCCCCTTTCATTCCTGATATTGGCAATTTCTGGCTTCTATTTTTTCTCCTAATTGATGGAAAAAATCTTTAAAACTCATCATAAATACTCATCATTTTAGGCCCTATGCTTTGTATAGATCCAAATTTTTATGTGGTATATGTCATTTTCCTTTAATCTGAAGAACTTCCTATAACATTTCTTACACTTCAGGATTGCTTGAAAAATTCTCTCTGCTTTTTTGTTTTGTTTTGTTTCTGAAAGTTTCTGTATTTCTTCATCTCCAAAATATATCTTGACTGGATGTAGACATCTAGTTTGACAGTTTTGTTTGTTGTAGCACCTCATAAATTTTGTCAAAGTGTCTTCTGGCTTTCATAATTTCTGACAAGCAATCTGTAATAATTCTTCTTATTCATCTACAGGTAATGTGCCCTTTTTTCCCCTCCTGCTTTAATTTTATTTCTCTACTTATTTTAGCAATTTGATTATGATGACTTACTTAGGCTTGGGTTTCTTTGTGTTTACTCTCCTGTGGCTAACTGAACTCCTTGGTTCTATGAATTTATAGTTTTTTAATCAAATTTACAAAATTTTATCCATTTATCCTCAAATGATTTTTCTGCTTCTACGTTTCTCCCTTCTCTTTCCTGAACTCTTCATATACACATATTACATCATATGGCATCATTTTACTTATCCCTAGTGCTCTGTAGATTTTTTAATAAACCGTTTTAGGATAGTTTTAGATCTACTCTAAAGATATGAAACTAGTATAGCAAGTTCACATACAAGAAAATCCCACAACCTGTTTTCCCTATTGTTAACATTTTACACTAGTCTGGTGTATATATCATAACAAATGAGGCAATATTGATTTATTATTATTAACTAAAGTCAATACTTCATTCAGTATTTCTTAGGTTTCACCTGTTGTCCTTTTCCTGCTCCAGGATCTCATGCAGGGCACCATATTACATTTGGTAATCTGTCTCCTTAGGCTCCTCTTAGCTATTTCTCAAACTTTCCTTGTTTTGTTTTTTTTTTTTACATCTTTATTTGAGTATAATTGCTTTAAAATGGTGTATTAGTTTCTGCTTTGTAACAAAGTGAATCAGTTGTACATATACATATGTTCCCATATCTCTTCCCTCTTGCGTCTCCCTCCCTCCCACCCTCCCTATCCCACCCCTCTAGGTGGTCACAAAGCACCGAGCTGAAGTACTGGTGAGGTATTTTGTAGAATATCCCTCAGCTGGGATTTGTCTGATGCTTTCTTATTATTAGACTGAAGCTATAAGTTTTAGGAAAGAATACCACAGAGATGAACTGTTTTATTCTCACAACATCATATCAGGGCTACATGATACCACATGATATATCACTAATGACATTAACCTTAATTACCTAGCCAAAGTAGTGTATGCCATGTTCTCCACAAAGTTACTAACCCCTCCCTTTCCATATACTATTTTTTCAAAGCAAATCATTAAATGCAGCCAACATTCAAAGAAGAGGGGAATTAAGTTCTACCTCTTGGAGTAGGGAGTAATCAATGTAAATTATCTGGAATTTTTCTGTATAGGAGATTTGTCTCTTTTCATCCATTTATTTATTTACTCAGTAATTTATTTATATCACTATGGACTCCTAGATATTTATTGTATAGTTTGCATTACAATTGAATACTGTTTTATTAATTTTGTTATTTATTATTTTGTTATTTATTATTTTGTTATTTATTATTCCAGCTTTGACCACCATATATGGTCAAAGGGGTGCTTTGTGCTGGTTTCTATGTCCTTTGGACATGCCCCCATTCTTTTGCTTTAGATTACTTTGTGGCATTACCAGATGCTCCAGGTTTATATTGTGTAATTCCTGCCCCAGCCCTAGAATCAGCCATTTCTTCAAGAAGCCCTGATTTATTTTATTAGAGAATGATATTAGAAACCAAATTCTGTGTCCTAGGTCTCTTGGTCGCTAGTGAGTTGTCATCAGTTCTAGGCTCTCTCAACTGATACAATGAGTGAGTATATGTATATATACACAATTTTGTATGTACCCATACCTACAAATATTTCTAAATGTATCTATATTAAGCTAAATATGAGTTTATACTGATATCTCAGCTCTAACCCATCACCATATATATCATTCTAGCCTTTTGCCCTGCTTGTCTAACTTCCCATTCCAAAAGTGAGAAACTGAGTTCCCATAATCCATCACCTATTTGTTTAGGTGTCCAGTTCCAGTACACATAGATGTCGAGTAGTTTTAGAATTGTTAGCCTGTACCCCAACGGGAAATAATGTCATCCAATAGACTGCAGTGTTTATGTAAATTCTCTTGCTTTTAGTCTCATAGTTTCCATTCATATTCACCTTTACCCCCACCCTCCTCAGTAAGGCTATTTAATACATTTGTAATACAGTCAGATTCTGTTATCACAATCTGAATTTTCTATTTTTGCTTTAGTTTAGATAGTTTCTATATTTTTTTTCTCTTGCAGTGTCTAATGTTCTGGTAATTTCATCCACTTAGTTTTTAATTTCAGATAGTATATGTTTTATTTCCAAACTCTCATGTTTTGTTTTCTATTTCTCTCCTCACTGTGTTCATTTTTCTTTAAAATGTAGAGCATAGTTATATTATTTTAAATAATTATGTTACAGCCCTCATCAGCAAATTCCATCATCTCTGATCTCCACCTGTTTATGGCTCAAATTTTCCTGTTCAGTTTGTTTTACTAGGCAGTTAAATGAAGATTTTGATTTTAAGGATTTTTTTATTTGATTTTTTTTGGATCATGATTTTAAGGTTTTGGATCTTGACTTTAAGGTTTGTTTTTAAGCTTTAGTAGGGTGAGTCCGGAGTAGCCTAAGCTCTTGGGCAAGTCTACTGATTGCCTAAAGGATTAAGTGAGGTCTCTCCATTTTCAGTGGTAGGATTTTGAAGATATTTCATCCCTATGTGTGGGAAATTAAACAAACAAACAAACTGTCCTTGACATCTGGGAACTTGTCTGACACAGCTCGGTTTCAGTGCTGTTAGAAGCTGGCCTGGCACTCATAGCTAAGCCATATTCTCTTCTGGGACATAAACAATCTCACAGAACACCAGCTTCAGACCATGATAAACTGAGATAAAACAGGGCCATTTTGTCTAAGCACAAAAATAAGATCACTGTGTAATCCAAAAAGTACGAATATACCCCTCTCCCTGCTTGTTTTTCTAACTACAGATTTATATGTGCCCTACTCTGCCCTCCTTCTATATAAGATTTATTTTAATATCAACTCATAGAATTGCCTCTAGATCTCTAGATTTCTGACCAAATCTAGACCAAAGCCTTACTTCCTTAGACTCTTTTTCAAATCACCCAACCAAAGCCTAAATCCTATAATCGGTTCTTTCTAACACCCTCTTACTGAGATGCCCTGGTGTTCATTCGCCCTCACTGCGATGAATAATAAACCTGACTAACACCATACACAAAAATAAGCTCAAAATGGATTAAAGACCTAAATGTAAGGCCAGACACTATCAAACTCTTAGAGGAAAACAGAGGCAGAACACTCTATGACATACATCACAGCAAGATCCTTTCTGACCCACCTCCTAGAGAAATGGAAATAAAAACAAAAATAAACCAATGGGACCTAATGAAACTTCAAAGCTTTTGCACAGCAAAGGAAACCATAAACGATACCAAAAGACAACCCTCAGAATGGGAGAAAATATTTGCAAATGAAGCAACTGACAGAGGATTAATCTCCAAAATTTACAAGCAGCTCATGCAGCTCAATAACAAAAGAACAAACAACCCAATCCAAAAATGGGCAGAAGACCTAAATAGACATTTCTCCAAAGAAGATATACAGATTGCCAACAAACACATGAAAGAATGCTCAACATCATTAATCATTAGAGAAATGCAAATCAAAACTACAATGAGATACCATCTCACACCGGTCAGAATGGCCAACATCAAAAAATCTAGAAACAATAAATGCTGGAGAGGGTGTGGAGAAAA
This sequence comes from Tursiops truncatus, assembly GCF_011762595.2. Taxonomy (NCBI): domain Eukaryota; kingdom Metazoa; phylum Chordata; class Mammalia; order Artiodactyla; family Delphinidae; genus Tursiops; species Tursiops truncatus. The sequence continues at coordinate 10,639,759 of NC_047055.1, forward strand.
GGGAACACTCTTGCACTGCTGGTGGGAATGTGAATTGGTACAGCCACTATGGAGAACAGTATGGAGGTTCCTTAAAAAACTACAAATAGAACTACCATAGGACCCAGCAATCCCACTACTGGGCATATACCCTGAGAAAACCATAATTCAAAAAGAGTCATGTACCAAAATGTTCATTGCAGCTCTATTTACAAGAGCCAGGAGATGGAAACAACCTAAGTGTCCATCATCGAATGAATGGATAAAGAAGATGTGGCACATATATACAATGGAATATTACTTAGCCATAAAGAGAAATGAAATTGAGTTATTTGTAGTGAGGTGGATGGACCCAGAGTCTGTCATACAGAGTGAAGTAAGTCAGAAAGAGAAAGACAAATACCGTATGCTAACACATATATATAGAATCTAAGAAAAAAAAATGTCATGAAGAACCTAGGGGTAAGACAGGAATAAAGACACAGACCTACTAGAGAATGGACTTGAGGATATGGGGAGGGGGAAGGGTAAGCTGTGACAAAGTGAGAGAGAGGCATGGACATATATACACTACCAAACGTAAGGTAGATAGCTAGTGGGAAGCAGCCACATAGCACAGGGAGATCAGCTCGGTGTTTTGTGACCACCTAGAGGGGTGGGATAGGGAAGGTGGGAGGGAGGGAGACGCAAGAGGGAAGAGATATGGGAACATATGTATATGTATAACTGATTCACTTTGTTATAAAGCAGAAACCAACACACCATTGTAAAGCAATTATACTCCAGTAAAGATGTAAAAAAAACAAAAAAACAAAAATACCTGACTTCTTCATTTACACGTGTTCCTGGAAGGCAGTGACAGTGAGTTCTGGAAAATTTTCAGCTAATGACTCACAAGGAGTCATTCTTTCTCAGGTGTCACGAAACTCATCCTACAAATGTGTTAATTAGTAGTCAGACAAAGATTCAAAAGGCCTCCATGAAGATTTCTGGAGTTCTTTTTCTGGATAGCTCCCTCCTCTCCATTATTCTGCTATGCAAATTCCAATTATTTCAACCTACCTGAATTCTAATAACTACTCTTCAATTTAGTGAAACAATAGTGGTTTACTTGGGTTCCTTTTTCCTATGCCACAGTTCAAAATTTACCTCCCGGTAGGGAGCTGGAGTGATTGTAGAGCTCACCTTGTTTGTTTCCCTTCTCTTAGTGATCACAGCACTAATTTCTATACTGATTTCTGAAAAGAGATTATTTCAAATGTTTATTTTCTAATTTTCTTTTTTTTTTGTATTGGGAGGGAAAGTTTTGGATTGGTTATTCCTTCATGGGCAGAAATGGAAGCTCTTTGTTTTTTAACATTGAATCATACCATATATATGTATTTGCTATTTGCTTTCCCCACTTCAACTCTTTGAAAATATATTGTAGATAAAATTCTTCACTGTATTTAATACCTGGTTAATATTTTATAAGATATAATGATTATTATATATATAATCAATGCACTTTTAATGAACATTTGTTTCCATTGTGTATGTTGGTGCATATGGTACCTTTTTTGCCCCTACACATAATGTTGCATTATTGTATTTATTCTGACATCCATATGCCCAACAAACATTCATTGAAATGCTATGTGCCAGGCAGGATGCATTAAAATGATCATGGTTCCAACTGCTAAAACCATGAAAAGTTAAAAAAAACAAAAAACAATGTAATTGGCTATTTCTGAGAAATGTACTTTAATTTTCCAGTGTTGATTTTCTGTAACAGCTATTAGAACTATAGTTTATGTATTTTGGTGGATCTACTTTAAATATCTCCAAAATATCTTATTTCTCTCAAAAACGTATTTTAAAACCATAAGTTTATACATAAGTTGTGATTTTATAAGTGTAACTTCAAATGACCTTTCTGGATAGTCTGTAATTGGGAGAGTCAGATCTATTTACTCCATACATTTAATTTTCTAATACTCTATTTAGGGTATTGATGGAAGCAATGGGCTCTAGGTAGTTTGGGGCAGTAGGTAGTATGTGGTTAAATAAAACAAATGAAGAAGAAGAAAACCAAAAAACCTTGAAACTTTTGATTAAAGAAACACATTCACTGGACTTTCCTGGCAGCGTAGTGGTTAAGAATCTGCCTGCCAATGCAGGGGACACAGGTTCGAGCCCTGACTGAGATCCCATATGCCGTGGAGCAACTAAGCCTGTGTGCCACAACTACTGAGCCTGTGCTCTAGAGCCCGTGAGCCACAACTACTAAGCCCGCACCACAACTACTGAAGCCCGTGTGCCTAGAGCCCATGCTCCGCAACAAGAGAAGCCACCGCAATGAGAAACCCATGCACCCCAACGAAGAGTAGCCCCTGCTTGCGGCAACTAGAGAAAGCCCGCACGCAGCAACGAAGACCCAACGCAGCCAAAAATAAAATAAATTAAAAAAAAAAAAGAAACACAATCACAAATTTTCACATTAGTCAGCTTTGAACTGTGGGATGAGAATGGCATATAAGGAACCAGAAAAGAATTATAGCCTTTTCTTCCCTCTTGGTAATTTCTTCTCTGTGCTACCTAAGTCAGGGAGAGGGCAGGCTTAGAAAAAGGAAAACTAGCACCTTTAATTAGTGGGAAACAGATAGTTTTTTCTCACTAGAAAATGAAGAACAAAGGCAAAGGTGTTTAATATGAAACTGGCTTTGAAACATAAGCCACAATCATAATTCACCATTCACTGTATTTAAAATGTTACTCTAAGACTTCTAACATTACTCATTACAGTTTATATTTATGTGTCAATGAAGAATTACGGGCTTTGAAGAAAAACGTTTAAAGAATGTTTGAGTAGAACTGTACTAATGTCCCTTTCAGTTAGTTATTTGCCACCCAACTTCCTTTCTAGTTTATGAAATCCTGAGTCTGTATTCTTTAATATATCTTGGGAGTGAAGATATATTCGGAAAAATAAAATGGGGAGCAAGTAGAAAAGAATCCAATGAAATAAATCATTGTCCCAGGCAACTTGAAATATTAAGTCAGCAATATGAACAAGCTATCATTTTTAAGTGCTTACTGTGTGCTAGGCAGACCATAGCTTTAAGCAATATCCATTTTTCCCCAGGTTTATTGAGATATAATTCACATACAACACTGTGTAAGTTTAAGGTGTACAACATGCTGATCTGATACACATACATTCCAAAATGAGTACAACTAGAGCATTAGCTAACATCATATCACACTATTGCCATTTCTTTTTGGTGGTGAGAGCATTTAAGATCTACTCTCTTAGCAATTTTCAAGAATACGATACACTATTATTAATTACAATCACCATTAATCTGATAACTGGAAGTTTGTACTCTTTGACCAATATCTCCTCATTTCCCATCCCCCTTCCCCCAGCCCCTGGTAACCACCACTCTGCTCTCTGTTTTTATGAGTTTGGCTTTTTTTAGATTCCACATGTAAGATCATGCAGTATTTGTCTTTCTCTGTCTGACTTATTTCACTTAGCTTAATGCCTTCAAGTTTCATACATGTTGTCACAAATGACAGAATTTCCTTTTTTCTCAAGGCTGTATAATACTCCATTATATATTATATATTTATCATTATATACATATATAATATCACTATATATGTACCATAATTATGATTATGATACTACATATCACATTTTCTTTATCCATTTATCTGTTGACAGACACAGATTGCTTCTTTTTTGTTTCTTTTGCTATTAAGTACTATGCTTTTTAATCTTCAAACCAGCTTTATGAATTACATACTCTTATTATTCCCCATTTCACACATGAAGTTATTGAGGCTTGGAGAGGTTAAGTAGCTTGTGTAAGGTTATGCAGCTAATAAAAGGTAAAGCTAGGTTCCAAACCCAGGTCTGTGTGAATACGTCATCTTAATTCTGTCCTCCCATGTTGTGTTGCCCCTATATGGCATCTCTGTAAAATTCTTAGTCTTTTTAAAGGGAATAACTGTTTCCTATAGCTAACTTCCATTGAATGTTCTCAGGAGAAACATCTTACATAATGCGTATGACTTCTGGTTCTAGGACTAAGGTTGACACCATAACTTTGGATATCCATTTCCCTAATTCTATTCTTCTATTTGGAGGTTAATGTGCAGAGCTGAGGCAAGAGAGGGTTAAGAACTTGAAGACTCCACTTAATGTCAGCTCTGCCTCTAATTGCTCTGCTGCTCCTGATTGGTACTTGACTTTTCTACCCAGGGGCAGGAAATAAGGTTCCTATTACGCTAAGATCAATAATAAGACCTTTCCCAATATCCCATCATCTACATGGGTTTCAATGCCTTCTACTCTACAGAAGAGGAAACATATTTTCTTTACGTTGTGCCAATTGCTATGTAAGCTCAACAGATACCAAGGCAAATACGGCCCTTTTCCTGAAGAGTAGTTCACAGCCCACTAGAATAAACAGACATTAAAACAAATAATTAAAATTGATGTGTCATGGCCTATAAAAGGCAATGTTTAGTAGAATTCAGAACAGAGAACGAGCAATTTTGTGAGAAAGAAATCAGAGACGGCTTCAGATAAAAAGTGATGTTTGATCTAGATCCAAAGGATACTAATGATAATAATAATAAAAATATTTGCTGAGTGTTTGTTATGGGTCAAATACCCTGGTAAATGCTTTATATGCATTACTTTCTTTAATTCTCCCATCAAAACTATAAGCCAATTACAATTATGACTATTATTTTACAGACTCAAATTCACACCGTCAGTAAGGGCAAAATTGCAATTCAACGCCATGACTCCTCATTTATAAATAAATATATATTATTTCAGGAGCTGTTCTAGATTGGTTGTTCTCAACCATCTCAACCAGGGCTAATTTTGCCCCCTAGAGGATATTTGGCAAAGTCTTGGGACATTTTGGGCTATCTCCACTGAGGTGTACTGCTGGTATCTAGTGGTTAGAAGCCAGTGATACTGCTAAATATCCTACAATGCACAGGACAGCCATCCACAACAAACAGTCATCTGGCCCAAAATGTCAATAGTTGGTTAACAAATCCTGCTTATGTTGAAAAACCCTGTTTTAAATGTTCAGGGTACAGCAGGAAAATAATGGCCCTAGGATCAATCATCCTACACTCTTTTAGGTACAGAGAGAAGACAAACAAAATTGATAAAACTATATATAATATAATGTCAGTTTGTGACAAGTGCTATGAAGAAATATAAAGCAGAGTATGAAAATGCGGAAAATATATGCTAATTTAGAAAGGGTGGTCAGAAAATACCTCTTTGTGAAAGTGACACTAGAGCAGAATGGAATAGGAAAAAGCCCTGTGGATGTCTAGGGAATAGAAAGTGCAAAGGCCCTGAAGCAAAAGCATGCTTGGCATATTCCAGGAATAGAAAGGAGGACAGTAAGTCTACAAAGAGGTGAATGGTGCACAGAACGCTAGAAGATTATGACAAGGAGGGAGTGCAAAGCCAGATCATGTTAAGACTTTGTAATCCATGATAAAGAGACTGGAATTTATTCTGAGTATAGAAGGTAAATAACATAATGAGATTTGCACTTCTTTAAGAAGAACGCTGTAGCTTGCATGGGGAGGACAGACCATCTGAGAAACCCCTCTTTCCATTAGTACATCTGGCTGAGAATCCAGACCAACATCCTACTAAAAAGAGATTAAAATGCTGAATTAAAAACCACCTTCTTAAAAACACTGGAAAACTGGAAAGCTAGTAAGAATTTATCAAGCCAAAATATAAATGAAGACAGGATTTCTGAAACCAATGAAACTAATTTTGTTGCCAAACCTGTAGAATTTGAGCTTTCTTTGTATGATCTAAGAGGCTGCAGGTAAAAAAGGCAATGCCTAGGACTTTCACAAGATGGAGAGTCTAATAGGAGACCCTACTTCCATAAATGTTAGACCCCATAAATTTACAACTTCGGTGTAAAGGTGATCTAGAAGTAAACCTAACTTTGCTCCACATATATCGCTATTGGACAGCAAGGGAAATTGCCTTAGAAATGCATACAGATGAAGGAGGGAGACGCATAGATTTTGTAGCTTACAATTGCTCTCTGGGGCTGTTCAATCCTGTTCTTGAATGCATTTCCTCAGTTTTACATTGGATTCCTGCTGGGTCTTCCTGTCCTTATGGATTGGGAGGTCTGACAGGATCCAGCTCTTAATGTGCAGCTCTGGCTCTGTGATCGCTTGGAGTCCCATGGTTAGATATTCTGACTCTACCATCCAGTGGAGTAGCACAGCAGGAGCTGCTTTTCAATGGTTTATAATTCTCTGTTGCAGATGGCATAAACTTGAGATTAGCATCTGAGTGGAGAGCTACAATATGCACTACACCAGCCTACCATGAGTTGGAGAGTTGTGCTAATTGTAGATAATGTCTGCAAATCGTGCCATGACATTTGAGATCTTTCAATTTTGTAGTATTTCCCATTAGAGATCCCTTGCAACTCTAAAACAATCTAACAAATTCCATTTCACTAACCGTCTAATCTATGATCAACCCAAATGAGATTACTTCCTGTTGTATTAACTTGGCTGCTACTTCTACCTTTCTTACATTGTTCCTCCTTCCTTTAATCCTTTACCCTTCCACTTTCTCCCCATGTTTAAGTGTTGCTGATCCCTAAAAGGCCAGCAAAAGTATTCCCTAAAGCCCTCCCTAATGCTTCTAGTTTGTCTTCTCTGAATTCTAATGGCACTTCATCTTATACGTTCCTTGCTTTAGAGTTATTTGTATCTATATATAACATCTACTAGACTGCTAGCTCTTTGGTGGAAGGCTCTAAGTTTGACAAAGCCAAAGAATTATTCAGTACACAGAAACAAGCAATTTACACTCCTTGAATAGCTCTAAGTACTCGGACGTGTTTCCAGTCCTCTCCATTATTAAGGGAAATAGATGGGAAAACAGGGCTGTGAGGAATATGTATGAACCAATACAGACAGTAAAACCTGAAGCATAGATGGAAAGGAACAAGATGTGTTAAATGGGCTCCTCAAGGGACCCCTTTCTTTCTTGGCACATACTATCCAGCTTAGTTCTTCTTCATCTCCCATTTGAAAGTATGGGTGCCAGAGCAGAACTTTGCCTCACGTAGGTCAGCAGGAACATACAGAGTATTATCAACTGGATTTTATGGAGTACTAAACTCAGGCAGTAATGACGACAGGTTCTCCATGTCATCTGGTAAGCCATCACTACGCCTCAAAGTACAAATGTGCTCATGGGGGCTGAACAGCTCTTCCTATGTCACATTAGGCATATTCTAATGCAAAATCAAAGTTAAAATTCCAACATGGCTAATAAGGAAAGTATTGAAATTTGTAGACGGAGAAGAGAGAGATGAGGGGAAATATTTCAATTATCAGGTAAGTATCACAGAAGGGTGGTTTCTTACAGGTTCCAGAACCTCACTGTGTTAACATATTCAAGAAAAAAGGAATAATCAGTCTCCGGGGACAGACACATGCAAACTAAACTCATCTTCGTTAAAGCAGAAACTTCTCTGCCACTTTAGAAATGGGAATTCTACCAGCCTAGTAGACTACCAATATGGAGTCACATAATAGAACCACAAAATGTCTGAACTGAAACATTTAATCACCATATTAAATTCTCTCATTTTATACAGAAAAAAACTGAGACAAGGAAAAGGGATGTGATTTGTGCAAGGTTACAGAGCTAGTTTGTGGTAGAGCTGGAGACAAAACTCAAAATTCCTAATTCATAAGTCAGTGAAATACAGCTGTAAATCATTATCAATTCAACACATATATGTGGAGCACCTGATAGGGGTCAGACACAATAAGTCACAAGCAGCAAAATGTGATGTGAGGGGCTGACTACAGCACACTGACACTGTCATTTTCCTGATGAAGGACCAGCAGCTGACTAGCTTTTCTGCATAGCCAAGTCCTACTTGAAATTCTTTCCAACAGGGATAATAACAGCAAAAGCTTTTTATCAACTTCTCTTTTAACTCATTTAAAAATCTCTCGTCTCTATACAAGTGCTGACCAATAGAAATGCAACATAAACTATAAGTGCACATTAAAATTTTCCAATAGCCACACAAGAAAAACATTTAAAACATTGAAATTAACTTAATAGTATATTTATTTAAGCCAATCTATCTAAACTATTATCATTTCAACTTATAAAAAATTTTAATAACATATTACACATTATCTTAAGTGTACAAAGTTTTCAAAATCTAGTGTGTATCTTATACTTACAGCGCGTCTCCATTTGAACTACATGTCAAGTGTGCGATAGCCATGTGTGGCTAGTTCTAGCTGGTTACTACTGTATTGAACAACACAGCTGCATGTCATATACTAGAAAAATCAGCCCCTGAAGTATTTCAGAAAAGTAATTAAAATGCAACCCAAACATATTACATTTAATAATCCAATAAATTACAAAAAGTGGAAAACGCTTTTTCAGATGGAGTCCTATGAACTTCAATTAAATGTTCTACTTCCCTTGGTTATTCTATACCACGCCTGAGCACACTAGATCACTGGAAAGGTTAAACGAAAAGAAGCAAAAAGAACATTAAAATAAATGTTATATTAAACCCAATAGGTTTTTAATGACTTCTGGCCTTCATTTATTCCAAGTCTTTATAATTGGGATTAAACATTATTTTCACAGTGGCAAGTCAGAACAGATAACAGGAATAGAGCAACTTTTCTGGTAAGACATTAGGAACTAAACTGTCCATTCCAAATTATGGTTTCTTTTTTCCCAATATCACTGTCAAGACTAGTTTTCATAAAAGGAAGAACACTTTACATGGAAGGAATTGCTAAGCAGGATAGAGGTTCCAAATCCATTACCTGTTCATCACCTAGTTAATAGATGTTCATCCTCTATAACCTTGGAGAAATTCTGCCACAAAATTCAAATGAAACATGCAACTCATATTTCTGAGCCCAGTGCTGCAAAATACGGCTTGATAATATTAAAGAAACTTTCAAATGAGAACTTTCTAGAAATTCCAGAATTTATGGTTACAGTAACTGTAAATCAGTGAAATGCTACAACAAACTTTGGGTCCCAGGAAGACGTGGCCTAACGTTATAGTAGTTGGCCAGGAGAAGGTAGTTTCTGCAAAATCATTAAACACCATCCTCTTAGGGGTACAGTTTTTCTATTACTCTAAACAGTAAATGTCGTGGGGAAAATGAGATACAAACCTTGGGTGTTTCTCAATTTTTTTTTTCATGTATCTTGCTTCATGTATTGCCATTTGAAGAAATATCATTTTCCTGAAAAGTTGTAAAGAACATTATTTCATTTCTAGGTCTCTGGGGAAAAGAATCTTTACCTCTCATTTGCCTGCAATTTGAAAATGTGCTGCTCTAATTACTAAGGGAATAAACAATGAAAGTTTACATGCCATATAGTTTTAAATGACTAAAAGATTATGTGTTTAAAGGAAACGTCAGAAATTTTATTTTCAAAGGCGTTTCCTTTCAAATAGGGACAGCTCCATTTTTGCAAACCCGAGTGTCTGTAATTCTTTGGGGGCAGAAACCTGCCAACGATTTTGTTGCTCATTGTGTAAATTCTGCAATAGTCAGTACATTTAACTGGAAGCATTTGAAAACTGGAGGGTAGCCTAAAGAATGTGACCAGGATGTTACATAAGGAGAATCAAATCATGTCATGTGAGGAATGGTCAAGGGAAATGGAGAAAGGCTGTGGAAAATGCCAACTTTAACATTCATCTCTGCGTCTCTCACCTCCCAATTCTAATCCAACTACCAATCTACCCTCCTTATCAGCATAGTGGCTGAGGCAGAAGACCTACGGAGCCCCAAGACTATAAAAACTAAGCCCCAGCTCTGCTGCAGTCCTCACAAAGAAAATTAGAGGATGACTTCGCTGTTCTCTGGCTCAAACTAGAGCTTTGTGATTTGCTGCAGAGCTCAGGGATGAGGAGCTGCTGAAAAGAGTTTGGCGAGAGGAGATCCACAAGTCCTCTTAGAAGATGGGCAGTGGTCTCCCTAGCTCACCCTTTGCTATGGAAAGATTTTAAAACGTGATTTGAGTCTTCTATCCCCTAAAGGGATAATGTGGACATGTTTCCAGCTGCGGAGACCATAGAACAGAAATACTTCCTGCTGGTACCGCAACAGGCAACTGATGACCTGCTAGGTGGTATATCACCAACCTACAGGGACAGAGACTATCATGCTACATGACACAGGCAGGACCAACAGTGTTTAATGTACCCCAATAGCTGCCTCTAAGCTCTGAGAGTAAATGGATCCATGAGCAAGTAAAGGAAAACAACTAATTTAAGATGACTCATTGGCAAGAAAACTACCAGACAGAGCAAAGGAACAGGATTACTAGTACAATGAAGCTACTGGAGGAGACAGATGACAACAACCTTAATAATAAGAACACTTAAAGACATTCAATTATTGCATGAAAAGACTATGGAACAAGAAATATGTGTTTTGAAGTTAAAATGTCAGTTGATAAGATGAAAAGGATGATACTATTGAAACCAAAATTAAATGCCTGAAAGACCTAGTAGAAAAAATATCTCAAAACACAAGGCATAAATAAAAAGAGATGTAAATCTGAATAGAAGTCCGAAGAAACTTTGAGCACAGATCATAGAAATGAATAGGAGTTCAAGAAAAGGAAAATTCAACAGAAGAAGTGATCATTAGCCAAATAATTGAAAAGATGTGAGTGCATCTACTGAAAAGACTCAGGAATTTCCAGAAAGGACTCGTTAAGGAACATACAACTAGGCGTATCTTGATTTTAAAATTATCCCCAACTACAAAATAAATAGAAAACAAGCATCTGGACAGAGGGAAGTATTTTTTTTTTAAATCAGACAAATATTAAGCTTGTCGTCTCTAATGCCAGCAACTAGAAATAGTATACTATTAGGGACAAAGTACTGAAAAAAAAGAAGTGTGATTGCCAAATGTAGGCAAGGTATAAATCACCTGTCAGATAATATATCAACCACAACCCTTTCTGAGTAATATTTTCAAGAAAGGACTATGGGACTCTAGTCAAACATCAAATGAACCAAAAAAGAAGCCTTAAGAGAGGGAACAATGATAATGAAAGAAAGGAAACTGAGATAGTGATAAATATTTCAATATACATGAGTAAATATAAATGGAATATTCCAGAGTTACTGGGAATGTGTAGCATATACATACTGGGAATGTATATAAGGAAAAAAATCAAAAAGAAAACACATACTACAAGAGAAATCTAATCATAATCTGTATCTAAATGTATTATCTCAGAAAAGTTGGAAATGGAAGAAAAAATTCAAATTTCCCACTGGTGGGGATGAAAACAGGAAGTACAGGCATTCTACTTTTTCCAGCTTTATTGAGATATTACTGGCATATACATATGTAAATTTAAGTCTACAATGTGATGATCTCATAGAGGTATAAGCTGCAAAATGATCAACACAATAAGATTAGATAACACCTCCATCTCTTCACATAATTAACTTTCTTTATATGCTAATAACATTTAAAATGTACGCTCTTAGCCACTTTCAAGTATATAATATAGTATTGTTAACTATAATCACCATGTTATATATTAGATCCTCAGAATTTACTAATCTTATAACTGGAAGTTTGTATCTTTTGACCACACCTCCCCATTTCCCTCACTCCTCAGCCCTGGGTAACCACCACTCTACTCTCTGTTTCTATGAGTTTGGCATTTGTAGAGTCCACATATAAATGAGATTATACAGCACTTGTCTTTCTCTGTCTGACATATTTCACTTAGCATAATGCCTTCAGGGATCATCCATGTTGTCACAAATGGCAATATTTCCTTCTTTCTCATGGTTTAATAATATTCCATTGTTTATATATACCACAGCTTCTTTATCCTTTCATCCATTGACACTTAGGTTGTTTCCATATCACGGCTATTGTGAATAAGGCTGCAATGAACATGGGAGTATAGCTATCTCATCGAGATCCTGTTTTCATTTCCTATGAATGTATACCTAGAAGTGGGATTGCTGGATCTTATGCTAGTTCTATTTTTAATTTTTTGAGAAACTTCCATACTATTTTCCATAGTGGCTGCACCGAGTTACAATACATTCCCACCAACAGTGCACAAAGGTTCCCTTTTCTCTGCATCTTTGCCAACATTAGTTGTCTCTTGTCTTTTTGATAACAGCCATCTAACAGGTGTGAGGTGATATCTTGATTTGGTTTTGATCTCCATTTCCCTGATGATTAGTGATATTCATCTTTTCATGTACCTGTTGACCATTTGTATATTTTCTTTGGAAAACTGTCTATTCAAGTCCTTTGCTGATTTTTAAAAAAATTTTATTGGGGTATAGTTGTTTTACAGTGTTGTGTTAGTTTCTACTGTAGAGTGAAGTGAATCAGCCATATGTATACATATATCCCGTCTCTTTGGGGTTTCCTTCCCATTTAGGTCACCACAGAGAACTAAGTAGAGTTCCCTGTGCTATACAGCAGGTTCTCATTAGTTATACACTTTATACATATTAGTGTATATATGTCAATCCCAATATCCCAATTTATCCCACTCCCCTTTCCCCTCTTGGTGTCCATATGCTTGTTCTCTATGTCTGCATCTCTATTTCTGCCTTGCAAACAGGTTCATCTGTACCATTTTTCTAGATTCCACATATATGCGTTAATATACAATATTTGTTTTTCTCTTTCTGACTTTGATTGGATTGTTTTTTTCATTACTGAGTTTATCAATACCTTGTATACTTTTTATATTAACCCCTTATCAGATATATACCATTTGTAAATATTTTCTCCATTCCGTGGGTTGCCTTTTCATTTTGTTCACAGTTTCTTCTGTTGTGCAGAAGCTTTTTAGTTTGGTTTAGTCCCACTTGTTTGTTTTTTCTTTTGTTGTTTGTGCTTGGTATCATTTTTAAAACAATCATTGCAAAGGCCAATGTCAAGTAGCTTTTTCCCTATGTTTTCTTCCACATTTTACAGTTTAAGGTCCTATATGTAAGTCTTTAATCCATTTCAAGTTAATTTTTGTGAGTAGTGTAAGACAGGGGTCCGATTTCATTCTTCTGCATTGTGGTTGTCCAGTTTTCCCAGCACTATTTATTGAAGAAACTGTGCTTTCTGAATCGCCAAATATTAATTGACTGTATATGTATGCATTTATTTCTGGGCTCTCAATTCTGTTCCATTGGTCTATATGTCTGTTTTTATGTTAATAAGATGCTGTTTTGATTACTATAGCTTTGTAGTATAGTTTAAAATCAGGAAGCATGATGTCCACCTTGGTTCTCCTTTCTCAAGATTGCTTTGCTTTGGCTATTTGTGGTCATTTGTGGTTCCATACAACTTTCAGCATTTTTATTCTGTTTTTGTGAAAATTGCCAATGTAATTTTGATAGGGAATGCATAGAATCTGTAGATCGCTTTGTGTAGAATAAATATTATAACAATACTAATTCTTCCAATCCATGAGCAAGGGATATTTTTCCATTTATTTGCATCTTCCTCAATTTCTTTCATCAACATCTTAAAGTTTTAAATATACAGGTCACTCATTAAATTTACATTAAATATACCAGTCCTCAATTAAATTTATTCCTAAGTAGTTTTGATGCTATTTTTGATGCTATTGTAAATGGGATCATTTTATTAATTTCTCTTTTCAATAGTTTGCTGTTATTGATAGAAATGCAACTGATTATTGTATATTGACTTTGAACCCTGCAACTTCACTGAATTCATTTATTCGGACAGTTTTTTGGTGGAGTCTTTAGAGTTTTCTATATATAAGATCATGTTATCTGCAAACAATGAAAATTAAACTTCCTCCTTTCTGATTTGGATGTCTTTTATTTCTTTTTCTTGCCTAACTACTATGACTAGGACTTACTGTACTACATTATATTGAAGTGGTAAAAGTGAGCATCTCTGTCAATTTTCTCACCTTAAAGGAAAAACTTTCAGCTTTTCACTGTTGAGTATGATGTTAGCTTTGGGCTGGTCATACATGTCCTTTATTGTGCTGAGGTACAGTCCTTCTACAACTAATTTGTTGAGGGTTTTTTTTTTATCATGAAAGAATGTTGGATTTTGTCAAATGCTTTATTTCCATCTATTGAGATGATCATATGATTTTTATCCCTCACTCTGTTTATGTGATATATCACATTTATTGATTTGCATACGTTGAACAATCATTGTGCCCCAGGGATAAATCCAGCTTGATTATGGTTTATAATCTTTTCAGTGTACAGTTGAATTCTGGTTGCTAGTATTTTGTTGAGGATTTTTTGCATCTATGTTCATCAGTGGTATAGGCCTATAACTTTCTCTTCTTGTAGTGTCCTTTTCTGGCTTTGGTATGATTTCAATCTTTTAAAATTTGCTAAGAATTCTTTCGTGACCTATCACAGAGGAGGTTCCACGTGCTCTTGAGAAGAATACACATTCTGCTGCTGTTTGAATGTTCTATATATGTCTGTTAGCTCCATTTGGTCTAAAGTATGGTTCAAGTTCAGTGTTTCCCTGTTGATTTTCTGTCTGGATGCTCTATCCATTGTTGAAAGCAGGGTATTAAAGTCCCCCACTATCACTGTATTGTTGTCTGTTGGTATTTCCTTCAGATCTGTTGGTATTTGCCTAATATATTTAGGTGCTTTTATGTTGCGTGCATATATATTTGCAATTTTTATATGCTCTTGATAAACTGACCACTTTATCCCTATATAATGACCTTCTTTTTCTCTTGTTACAGTTTTTGACTTAAAGTCTACTTTGTCTTATGGCAGTATAGCTACCCCATGCTCTCTTTTGTATCTACTTGCAGAGAATAAATTTTTCCATCCTTCTATTTTGAGACTATGTGTTTCATTAAGGCTGAAGTGATCCTCTTATAGGCAACTTATAGTTGGGTCTTGTTTTTTTGTTTGTTTGTTTTTTTATGCATACATCCACTTCATGCTGTTTGATTGGAGAATTTAATCCATTTATATATAAAATCATGATTGATAAATAAGGACTTATAAACGACATTTTATTGTTTTCTACTCATTTTGTAGTTCATTCTTCCTTTCTTCCTTTCTTTGTGAAATATTGATTTCTTTTTTTTTGTAGCGGTATGCTTTGTTTCCCTTCTCTTTATCTCTTGTGTATCTACTGTAGGTTTTTGTTTTGTGGTTACCATGAGGCTAAAGACAAAAATTTGTAGATATAATGGTCTATTTTAAACTGATAAAAACATAGCTTCAAATACACACAAAAACTCCACCCTTACCCTACCCCAGCATTTTACGTTTTTAATGTCACAATTTACATCTGTTTATATTGTGTATCTGTGACAAATTATCATAGCTATTGTTATGTTTAATACTTTTGTGCCTTAATCTTTATACTACAGTTAAGTGGTTAATATACTACCATATTACAGTTTTAGAGTATTCTGGATTTGACTATATATTTATCTTTACTGATCTGTCTTATACTTTCATATGTTTTCATGTTAGTAATTAGCATCATTTCATTTCAGCTTGAAGAAATCAAGCATTTCTTGTAAGGCAGGTCTACTGGTGATAAACTCTCTCAGCCTTGTGTGGAAAAGCCTATCTCTCCTTCATTCCTGAAGGAGAGCTTGCTTTGGTTTCAGTGGGTTTTTTTCAGCATTTTGAATGTATCATCCCACTCTCTCTTGGTCTGTAATATTTCTGCTGAGAAATCTGCTGATAGCCTTATGGGGCACTGCATTGTATGCTTGATTTTTTTTTTTTTTTTGCTTTTAAAATTCCCTCTTTGTCTTTGATTTTAGACAGGTTTATTATGTGTCTTGGAGAAGGTATTTTTGTGTTGAATCTTTTTGGGAACCTATGAGATTTATAAACTTGGATTTCCAAATCTCTTCCCATATTTGGGAAGTTTTCAGCCATTACTTCTTTAAGTAAATTTTCTGCCCCTTTCTCCCTCACTTCTTCTTCTGGGAATCCAATAATGCTTAGATTGATTCACTTGCTGGCATACCATAATTCATGTAGGATTTCTTCACTCTCTTTAATTCTTTTTTTATTTGCTCTTCTCTGAATGCAGAATTTCAAATGACCTGTCTTCAATTTCAGAGATTTTTTTCTTCTGCTTGATCAAGTCTGCTGATGATGCTCTCTGTTGCATTTTTCATTTCATTCATTGTATTCTCCAGCTCAATAATTTCTGTTTTGCTTCTTCTAAAATTATTTCTACTTCTCTGCTAAACTTCTTGTTTTGGTCATGTATCGTATTCTTGATTTTTGTTGGATCATCTTTATGTGTTTTCTTGTAGCTCACTGAGCTTTGCTAAAACAACTACTTTGAATTCTTTATTGGCAAATCACAGATCTCCATTTCTTTGTGGTTGATTACTAGAAAATTATTGTTTCTTTGGTGTTGTCATGTCTACTTGATTTCTCATCAAGGAAATGGAGATGTATTGCATCTTGATGTATTGCACTACTGTCTTCACATTTGAAGAAGCGGTCACCTCCTCCAATCTCTACTGACTGCTTTGCAGAGAGAAATAGCTTCTTTTAGTCCTTCTAGACATTCTGAGGCTTTGTTAGACCTTCTTTATGGATACACCAGTTCCACACTTCTTGTTCCCTCTTATTGGGGGTCGGGGAAGGAAATTCCTAAAATTGTATGCCTTCTCTCAATCTTGTAAAGTCAGGCTGAGTGCTGACAGCCTCCTATTTGCTTTTCCTAGGGTGATGCTAATGTTCAAGTTTGTGTGCTTTCTTTAAATCCTGCAGAGTCAGGCCAGCTTTCTGTGTAAGCTCACTAGACATATGCAAAAGCTTGCACTCAAAGTCTTCAAGGGCATTCATGGGAGCCAGCCATGGTGTGGGGGTGTCTGTGAGTGAGATGTGCAGAGCATTGGGGGCTCCTGTGTGCCCACTGGTGGGATCTACATGTGAGTCATCCTCTGTGACTTGTGGGCAGGCTTTCTGATAAATTCGGCAAAGCTCTTAGGATCCACAACCCTATGATGCTTGGAGAGCAACTCCCTCTTGAAGAGCCCTGGTTACTGTTCTCCCAGCCCTTCCACACCCTCCAGTTGTGCAGCACATCTCTTTATTCTGGATAGAGTGAAAAAGAAATGAGCCTCTTTAGTAGCATCATGCACAGCAGGGGAAGCTGTTTATTCACTCATAAGCTCTCACTCTCCCTTGTGGCAGAAATTGCAGGTTGAGAAGTTCTCTCTTGGAATTAAAGATGGTAGAAATTCCTGTTCTGCCATTATGCTGATGTTACTCAAGGACTTGGAAGTTTAAAGTTAAGTCTTGGTAATGGTGCTTCTTGAGTAGAAAAATATTGTCTTTTAAGGTTATAAATGACCCTCTGGTAGATATCAGAATAAAAGCCTATGAGCTCCTTTGCTCAGGACTCCATGTATCTAATAGATTATTGCATTTGTCATCACTTTGGGGTTGTCCTCCAAAAGAACTGAAAGGAGACATTCAGAAGCTGCCCTATTTCAGATATCTCCTATGCCTATCCTATCCTTCTATCATTTTTATCTTAATAAAACTTATGAGTAGAAACAATAGATGTCCATAAACTTCATTTTGGCCATTCCTCAAACCTGCTCTGGTCTTCTTTAACCAGAGCCTAAGGTATCATTACATGGAAAATGCTGGAGCTGCTAAGAATATAGTGACAGTAATCTTAAAATCTTATAGCAAACTTCTATGATATATTATATCCAAAAAGCAATCACTAAACAGCATCATAGAATGAGATCTTATTAAATTATGGCTATATATTTAGACAGATATATAGGAAAAATAAGTAGAAAAATATATGCCAGCTTGTTCACAGGTCTCATCTCCAGAAGTGAAATTATGTTTATTTCCCCTCTTTGTAGTTTTATACATTTGCTACACTTAGAACAATTAATATTTATTACTTTGATAATCAGAAAAAAATGTTGTTTCACAAAGACAATTAAATAATAAACAATGAGTACTTAAAGTTAATTTATTTCCTACAGTAATTCTTAATTAGCCCACTTTTTTTTAGCAATATGCTTGAAAAATCTCACTGCACCTGATGAGAATAATAAAACCCTGTGGGGGAGGAGAAGAACTGATTCATTTCTATTTTTAATAATGGTACCATGGATAATTTCTAATTTCTGATTATGAAACTAACATGAGTTGAATTTATCTAGGTATACCATTCATGTATGAGTTTCAATACATAAAATTAAAGTTCTCATTTTAAACACATGAATAATTCAGATTAAAATAATTCAGGACAGTTCATTTAAATCCTTAAGATTAAGCCTCTTAATTTAAATGAAGAAAATATATTATTTCCATTAAAATATTGTCTACTTGGAAAATGCAGCATAGTTCCTACAATGGGAAAAATAATAGACTGATGACCTGGATCTGCTAAATATCTCACTGTGAATTGGACAAGTCAGATTTATCTCTATATCCTACATGTGAATATGACCAGAAGTTTATATAGATAATACACGTTTCTACAGAACAGCCTTCTAAAATACATCACCATTTCAAAGTTTATTCCCTGAGCAGGACATATTTTCCTTATGTATGCAATGAGGAAGTTGGAAAAAATGACCTATGACTACTTTTTAACAGGGTAACTATCACCCTACACACCACACACCAGCTCCATGAAGGAAACCGCATGAACATAAAGTTACCCCTGTCTTATACAGGTTTCAAAATACTTACTTAAGAACATACTTATCCCCGTGAAGGAATGCCCTTCACCAATCTGATCCAATGACCATATTGAAATGTCCCTGCAATTTTAAAGCAGATTGGTCTTACCCACTGGAATAGCTCCTGCTCCACAGAGACTGCAATTCCCTTTAAATAATTCCTGTAAAGAATCTCCTGCCATTTGCAATCACACCAACACTTGAAAGGGTTCCTCAGGCACCATATCCTTAAGGGGCCTTCTATACATCTAGATGTACTAATTCACATCATCCTCTTATATTTTAGTTTTATAGGAAAATGTATACAGAAGCCTCATTTGCAAGTAAAGGATTACATTCTGTTGTTTATGAGAAGTGTCTAAAGGCTGTTCCATTTACCACTTTACACAATGTTATCAAAATATGCTATGTTCAGTGTTGATTTCTGCAAAGCAAAACTAACTGAAATCCACAAAAATACAGTTCAAGTAACTTAAATTGCATTAAAATTCCTTTTTACATCTAGGTGAACAGCATCATCATTAATTCTATAATTGTGACACTAATAAAATGAACTTTTTCCCATTTAAATTGTTCCCCAGAACAAGAGGCCAATGCTTCTGAGTATATTTTATTAATTATTTCAAAAGTTAAATTAGAATGTCTAACATTGCATCTCACAGTCATATTATCATTTAGTGAATGCATTATGATTAATATCACCACTATGACTATCAGGGGAACTAATAAATGACTATTTCTTTAGCATTTTACCAATGAAATCTAAAATGTACAGTCTTATCCCTTTTGCACGTGAGTTTTCTCTTTAGCTCATTCCAATAAATGAAGTCTTTCATCTACCATTGTTTGACACACAGTCTAATTTGGGTAATATATTTCTATTTCTTTATCACACAACTCTTACTACCTCATTATGTCTTAAACTATATCATCAAATGTAATCAACTTATTAAGAGAGTTAAATGTTATTATAATGGTAAATGGTTATTGTACTATTGGATGCTTTTCTAATGGTTAAGTAAAACATTTCTTGATTGCTAAACATTAATTAGAGTAGGCATATAAATTCTCTTAGCCTAATAATTTCAAAGTTCCTATAATGATGTGCCCCTTCTTGCTTAAGTCTGAGGAGCACAACAGTGATGATAGCTTTGAGGGTAGGGATACCAGTTCTAAGATGTCAGGGCTTTTGGAACCCTTCCTCAGCTTCCCACAGAAACTGCTGTCGTGTGGGGCCTGGAGCCTGGGCCATGACACTCGGTTTAAGTGTGTATTGAATGCTGCTTCACTGAGAAGAAAGCCTGCACAAGGCTGAGGTTCCTCCCCCATAGATGTCCTACCCATCTATCAAGGACTTGGATGTATAATACTACTGCAGGTGACTGAATGATTAGAACTGGTAATTTAATCTATGACATTTGCTACATATCAAGTGCTACATATCACTGAAGATACAGCAGTGCTCAGAACAAACAAACTCACTCTACTTCTGGATTTTAAATTGCAGTGATGGGGGGGTGGGCATAAAAACGATGAGCACAATCACAAGTGAATTTATAAAATGTTATACAATGCTAAGAATGTTAATGGTAGGATCTCAGTGGTGGCTAGATGGGTGTTCATTCTAAGTTCCTTTCAGTTATGCTATATGTTTGAAAATGATCACAGTGAAATGTTAGAGAAAGTAAAGCCAGTTAAGGAGTTTACAGAGTGGTATGTATTCATGATATTTTGGATAGGGCAGTCAGTGAAGCATTTATGAGGAGCTTACATTTGAGCAGAGACCTGCCTCATATAATGGATGAGTCCAAATAGAAATCTGGGGGAAAAGCTCTCCAGAAGGATGGAACAGCACATTGACAGGGCCTTAAGATCAGAAATGACTTGCTGTGTTCTAGGAGCAGCAAGAAAGCCAACAGGACTTAGAAGAGTAGTAGTGGATGACCTCAGTGTTAGGTAGCAACCTGATCACACAGGGCCTTGTGGCCATGGCTAAAGACTTTGCACTTTATTTAAAGTATCATGGGTAGTATTACAATATTTTCATATAAACAGATAGTGAGCATGTGTGAACATTTTATTAACTTCATTAATAAGGGAAAAAATTAGAAAGAAGAGCTGGTTCAAAGATTGATGAATAAGGATTTATATAGACAGACAGAAAAGAAATGCATAAGTAAGACTGCTAAGTTAGTATATGGTTATATATCCTTCTACAAGGAAAGTAAAATCATAAGTTTTGTGGTTAACTTTTCCAGTGGGCTTTCCAGTAAACTTATCATTTTCTACAGGTTAACCTTGAACATTTCAGAGCTCTAAATTGATTTCGTCATTAATAGCTGCTGATGATTATTAACCAAATAAACTCTGACAATAATGATACACTCAGATGAAAATGTGTGTCAAATGAGAATGAAGCAAGCCTCTTAGAACATGCTTTAGCATGATACTGACATATCAAACAATTAACATTTTGTGATTTTCCAAGTTTGGAATAAAACTTTCATTCACAAAAGACACTGGAGGAAGTGGAATGTTGATATTACATGACTTCCATTTAAAAGGATTTCCCTTTATGTTGTGTGGAGAAGAGACTGCAAAATGCAACGATCAAAGTAGGATGACCACTTAGAAGCAAGCCCATTACATCTTCTGATGAGAGTCAATGGGGACTTGGACTAAGACAGGGTCAGTGCAGATGGAAAAAATTACAGGAATTCATAATATAATCTTGTTGTTGAGTTTTCAGGAATTGCTGATATGAGCTTTTATCAACATGTGCCCTTTTAAGACTATGACCATTATTAGTGGCTTCCAAGGTTTATCAATGTGGGGAAGGAGGCCAGCTCTGAAGTACCTCCCTTCCCTGATTTGTTCAGAATCTTTACTGGTAATTTATCTCCCTCTTTATGTGATATCAAAATCAGCACCCAATTTTATCTATTACATAGTTGAAGCCCTCAGAGGTAATGAAAAGTAATGTCTTTTCCCACCCAATAATGTTGAGAAACAGGCCTTAATCATATCACTCCAACAATTCTCTCTTCAACAGCATCACATTTCCTTCTCTTCTGGATCAATATCATCAGATACAAATACACGACTTAAAACATCTTCACTAAAAACTTTTCTTGGCTCCTCTTCCTTGTTCAGCTTCATGCCCATTTCTAGGAGGACAGCAAAACTCCTAGAAAAATTTGTCTGTACTCTCTATTTCTTCTTAAACCAAAATAAAGCTTATACTCCTACCACTCCAATAAAACTGTTCTTGTCAAGGTCACAGATAAATAAATTGAATTAAATTGAATCGAAACCACTATTTATTTTCGAGGCCTCATCTCATGTAGTTTCTTCTTCATGTAGTTTCCAGAATATCACACACTTAGATTTCTTCCTACGTCTCTGACCACTCATTTTTGGTCTCCTTTTCAGTTCTTCTTTATGTCCCAGACTTCTAAAAGGTAGAGTGTGTCCCAGTGCCCTTGAAGAATTTACCTACACTCATATCTTTGCTGTTCTTCTTGTCTCTTGGCTTAAGTGTCATCTATATGCTGACTGCAAGATTTACGTCTCAAATCTAGATCCCTCCCCTGAACTTGATTTTTTTAAATTTATTTATTTTATCTTTGGCTGCATTGGGTCTTTGTTGCCACGTGCAGGCTTTCTCTAGTTGCGGTGAGCAGGGACTACTCTTTGTTGCGGTGGCTTCTCACTGCAGAGCACAGGCTCTAGGAGCACGGCCTTCAGTAGTTGTAGCACACGGGCTCAGTAGTTGTGGCTCACGGGCTCTAGAGTACAGGCTCGGTAGTTGTGGTGCACAGGCTTAGTTGTTCTGCGGCATGTGGGATCTTCCCAGACCAGGGCTCGAACCCATGTCCCCTGCATTGGCAGGCAGATTCTTAACCACTGCACCCCCAGGGAAGTCCTGAACTTTAGACTTATATACCTAAAACTTAGTTGACAGCACAACCGGAATGTCTAATAGTGAGAATAAATAATAGTAATGATAGTAATGACAATAATAAAAACTAATGCTTATATGGTGTTTATTATTTTCTAGACCTCATTTTAAGCACTTTTTCATATATTAACTTACTTAATCTTTAAAACAACCCTATGAAGTATGTGGTAATATCATCCCCATTCTAAGAAGAGAAAATAGGGACACAGACATATCAAGCAATTTTTTCTAGATAACATGGTTGCTGAATGGTGGAAAGAGAATTTAAATTCAGATAGTTTGGCTCCAGAATTTGTGCTCTTAACCATATACAATCACTGCCAGTAATTAAGAGACATCTCAAACTTATCATGTACCAAACTGAGTTCCTGTTCCCCATCACCTCCATCACCAAATTCGTTCTTCCAGAGTTTTCTCCATGTCAGGAAATGGTAACTCCAGTTGCTGAAGGCAAAAATATTGGCGTCATCCTTAATTCCCCAACATATCATGCAACCCACAACTGGTACATCAGTAAATCCTATTGTATCTAACTTCAAAATATATCCAGAATCTGACACCTTCTCCACAATCTCCACTGCTACTATGTTAATCCGAAACATCATTATCTTTCACCTGGAACACTATAATAGTGTCCTCATTGGGCCCCTTGCTTCCATATTTGCCTCCCCTGCTTCAAACTCTGCAGTGGACTCCCATCTCACAGTAAAAGCTAGAGTTCTTATAATGGTCTATAAGGTTCTGCATGAGCTTCCCCTATGTCTTTTTTTTTTTTTTTTTTGCGGTACGCGGGCCTCTCACTATTGTGGCCTCTCCCGTTGCGGAGCACAGGCTCCGGACGCGCAGGCTCAGCGGCCATGGCTCACGGGCCCAGCCGCTCCGCGGCATGTGGGATCTTCCCGGACCGGGGCACGAACACGTGTCCCCTGCATCGGCAGGTGGACTCTCAACCACTGTGCCACCAGGGAAGCCCCTCCCCTATGTCTTTTGACTTCACCTCATACTACTCCTGTTCACTCATTCTGATCCACCCATACTGGCCTCCTAGCTCTTCCTAGAAAACATCAGGCTTCCTCCTGCTTCAGGGCCGCTATAATTGCTATTCCATCTGCCTAGGATGCTCTTCTTCAGATATCTGCATGGTTCACTCCTTCACTTCCTTTAGACCTCTACTCAAATGTCACTTTCTTAGTGAGGTTTCCTTGGCCACCATATCTAACTTAAACCATACCCACCTACTACACAATCCTTCCTACATGCCTATATCCTCTTATTAGAATGTAGCTTCTATGAGATTAGAAATTTCTGTTTATTTTCTTTGCTGCTATAAGCTCAATGTCTAGAATAGTACTTGTACATTGTTGGCACTCAATAAATATTTATTGAAAAAAATAAATGAATTAAGCCCAATAACTAATTTTAACAGTGGGATACCAGCACAAAAACAGATAAGGTAGGTTTTCCCTTGGTTAAGTGGTAACTGGTACATCTAAGAGATCTCCTTTCCCCAGATTCTTCTGATTTCAGCCTCATAAGTTGCATTGCTATACACACTCACTAACCTGGGACGAAATTCACGAGGCAGATTGACGTCTCCTACAGGCTAGATTTGACCTACATAGAGCTAACTGGAATGTCAAGCATAGATATTCAAAAGTTTTGCAAAACTTTGTTAATAGTGACCTTCCCAGGCAATATTCCTGTAGATCCTAAACTGGAATATCAGAGGCCTCAAATACTTGTCAGTGAGCTGCTTGTACTCTGCTGTCATCTTTTTAAACTCACAGTTGACCAGTAGATAAGGCACACTAAGGAAGAAGTTTCTTTCTTCCACAGTCTCTAAACATGTGAATTGTAAAGAGATTAACTGGAGGGAAAAACTCTCATTAAACCTCAATCATTTACAATGAGTACTGATTAAAAAAAAAAAGGAACTAAAAAATCCATCCTTTCGATCTCTTCTTCTAAGATCTCTTCTAAGATCTTCTAAGAAGAGATTTCCAGCTGAAACCCTTTCTGGCACTTGAGCTGAATGTTTAGGGGAATTTTAATTGAACTCCCTCAAAGACAGAGCTTCTATGTAAAGTATGAATAGTCTTTGCACACATCTTCATAAGTCTCTTGCTTAATAGTACTTATCTTAATGGAGGCATTCAAATATTACATTCACCTCCAACATCAGTGAAACTCAGTTAAACTTTTAAAATAAATATATGTCATAGAGCACCTAGTTTAGGTAGCAGCTGGCATGAAAGAAAATCTGTTGCAGTTTTAAGACGAGTGCCTCTAAGCATTTTATAGAAATCTCTTTATTAAGGCACTCCATTGCCCTACTATTTGAGCTGGCATTTTGGTCTTACCTTCAGGACGCAGAACTGACCGAAAAACCATTTCATGATTATCAGACAGTGGCTTCTGTAAAACAGTAAATGAGGTACTTTTTTCTCTGCTCCAGAGTTATTAGCCTTATATGGCTCAAGTACAGCAGTAACTGCTGATCCAGCTAGTAAAGTATGAAGGGAAATGAAGCCTGTGGTCTCTGGGAGATTCTGATTCTTCCATTACCTGCCATTAGCAAAAGTAAGTTTTATTAAGCCTAGATTTGTTTAGTCAATCGGAGACTAATGGTGGGCTATAGCGTTGCTTCTAAGCAGTGCTTAGACTGGTTATTGATTTCAAAGTAAGTGGTGAGAACCAAGAGAAAATTGTACTCCATTAACTTTTATCTCTCTCTCTACATGACCTTGGGTAGACTGGACATATTTTTTAGGCATATATAGATTTTCAATATTCTAACACAAGAGGTCCTAACCCAAACACAAAAGAACAAAATGAGGCCCAGAGATCTTAATTGACATACCCACTTAGTAGATACACAGCTGTGATAGAACCTAGATCTCTAGACTCCAGCCTAGTCTTCTCTCTAGTAGTCAATTTATTAAAAATGTATTGAACACCAGTGATGTACCAGGCATTGTGTTAGACATGTAGAGGAATACAAAAATGACCATCATGTTTCCTGCCTTCTAGATGTTTCTAAAAGCAAAATGTGTCCCAATCATACAATCTTACTCAGAGATGACATTAAATATCCAGGTTGAACGTTATACAAAGAAGAGAGGCTGAGTTTCTATCGAAATGCTTCTAGGAGTTCAAATTCAAAGCTTCCTACCCCAGCTCCCACATAGAAATGAATGAGTTTTTATTTTTTAAAAAACGACATAACTGGATTTAAAATAAATAAATAAATCTGTGTACCACAAATGGAACAGAAATATAGAGTGGGTATATTAGCTTCCTAGGGCTGCCATAACAAAGTATGACAAACCGGCTGGCTTAAAACAATAGGTGTTCATTTCCTCACAGCTCTGGAGGTTAGAAGTCAAGATCAAGAGCTTGGCAGAGTGCTTCCTTCTAAAGGCCTCTCTTCTGGGCTTCTTAATAGCCATCATCTTCCTGTCTTCACATGGTCTTCCCTAGGTGCCTGTATCTTTCCTTTTCTGTTTACAAGAATGCCGGGCATAATGGATTAAGCCCCAACCATATTACCTCATTTTACCTTAATTACCTCTTTTAAAGGCAATATCTCCACATACAGTCATGTTCCGAGGTACTGGGGGTTAGGACTTCAACATATGAATTTACAGAAAACACAATTCAGATCCGTAACAATGGGTAAGTGGGGCTGACACCACAGAACAGGAAGTAGAGAGAGACTCATTTGACTTCGCTGAGGTAAAAAGAAACACCCTACAGATCAGAACTATCTCATTACATGAAGCTGGATCTGATTAGGTCTCTTGCTCCAAGAAAGGAGGATATAAAAAACTATACCTGGTACCCAACAAAGAGCACAGGTTCTGTTTGTACTGAAAGGAATAATTAAGTCTTAGACAATAACAAGGGACACAGGAGGTGGGGATTTAATCATTTGTTGAACATTCTAAGATCTTTGTCTTGCATTGTAGGAGGCTAGAGATACGGAATAACTTTGGAATTTGGTACAAAAATTATATAAGTTAAAAATTTAAAGATAACTACCAGAAATATAGATGTATAGTTTCTAAAGCAGAACAAAAATAAAAGTAAAGAAAAAAAGCTTTATCCTTCAACATAAATCAAGAAAGTTGGAAAAGTCAAATAAAATGTATGATAAGCAGAAAACATAAAATAAAAAGATGTAAATAATTCCAAATATACAATATAATGATAATGAATTTTGATTAAATTCATCTATTTGATAAGAAAGATAATTATATTAGAATCTAAAAATCCAGCTATTTACTGCTTATGAGAAATGCACTTAAAAGCAAAACAGGAAACGAGAAAGATTGAAATAATTAGCGATATAAAAAGATATGCCAGGAAAATACTAACCAAATCAGGCTGGTATACCAATGTTAATACCAGAATATATTGAATTTAAAGTATAAAACATTGATAAATATAAGTAAGTACACGTCAACATGATAAAAATCATAATCCACCTAAATTGAACTTGTAGGAACTGGACAATGTAGCCTGAAAATATATGAAGCAAAATTTGATGAAAACACAAAAAGAAATCAATAGGGTCGATTTTTAAAATAATTTTCTCTTCAAAACTGAAAAATACAAAAATCAAATGACAAAAATCATTTGAACAATTCCATTATTATGCTTGATTGAATTTGTGTGTGTGTTTGTGTGTGTGTGTAAAAAGAGACAGAGAGGGGAAGAGAGAAAGGGGGAAGAAGGAGAGAGAATTTTTACCTGCACACAATGAACATTTACGAAAATTAACTATGTACTAGGTCAGGGGTCTGTAAACTTTTTCTGCAAAGAGCTGCCAGATATCTAGTAAATATTTAAGGCTTTGTGAGTTTTAAGGTCTCTTTCACAAGTGTTCAACAAGGAGAGCCGTTTTGAGAAGGCAGACTCATTACCAGGTGGCAGGCTCATTGACTATGGTCCTAGAAACAGCTTTGTCCCACTATGGACTTGGCTACAGCCTCATCTGGCCTTGATCCTGCCACCAGTACCATCTGCCAAGGGACCTAGGAGGAATCATGTATGTCTTTGCCACAAGTAACAGGCCTCCTGAACTCATTTCAAAAGCAGATCCTGAAATGGCCCTGTAAGTTGGCACCAGCCCCTCTCAGCCATAGTTGGGAGCAGTTCTGTCAACCCAGGTACCTGGAAGGATACATGTTCCCCTATGCTCCAAAAGATAAATTCACCAAACTTAGTATGACTGCAAATCCTGAAGTAGCCCTATGATTTGGCTCCAGGCCAGCTCTGGTGCAATCCAGGGGAAATCTCATCTGCCCAGGAACCCAGCAGGATGCACAACAGCCCATGGCCCCAAAGAGAGTCCTAAAGACCTCAGTCTCCATTGAAAACTCTGAAGAAGCCCTGTATTGGCAGGAGGCATCACATTTACTGATTTTAAACTATATTGCAAAGCCACAGAAATCAAAACAATATGGCACTGGCATAAAAACAGACACATAGACCAAAGACACAGAATAGAAACCCCAGAAATAAACCCATACATATACAATCATATACAGTCAACTAATTGCCATTGACAAGGATACCAAGAATATACAATGGGGAGAGGATAGTTCTTCAATACGTGGTACTGGCTGTGAAGACTGAATATCCATATGCATAAGAATGAAACTGAACCCTTGTCCTACATCATAGACAAAAATCAACTTAAAATGGATTATGTAAGACCTGAAACCATAAAACTCCCAGGAAAAAAATAGGGAAAAACCTCTTTGGCATGGGTCTTGGCAACGATTTTTTAAATATGACATCAAAAGCACAGGCAACAAAAACAAAAATAAGTAAGTGGGACTACATGAAACTAAAAAGTCTCTGTGCAGCAAAGGAAACAGTAAAATAAAGGGCAGTAAACAGTAAAATAAAGGGCAACCTATGGAATGGGAGAAAATATTTGCAAACCATATATATGATAAGAAGTTAATATCCAGAAAATATCAGGAACTCATACAACTCAATAGCAAAAATAATACTATTACTACCACTAATAATAATAAACAATATTTTTAAATGATGAAGAGGCTAAATAGAAAATTTTCAAAAGAAAACATACAAATGGCCAACAGGTACATGAAAACATGCTCAAAATCATTAATCATCAGGGAAATGCAAATGAAAACAAGGAGATATTACCTCACACCTGTTAGAATGGCTATTATCAAAAAGACAAGACATAACAAGTATTGCCCAAGGGTATGGAGAAAAGGGATCCCTTGTACATTGTTGGTGTGAATGTAAGTTTGTATAGCCATATGAAAAACAGTATGGAGGGTCCTCAAAAAATTAAAAATAGAACAGCAATCCCACTTATGGGTATATACCCAAAGGAAATGAAACCAGTATGTCAAAGAGATATTTGCACCCCCATATGTATTGCAGCATTATTCACAATAGCCAAGATATGGAAACAACCTAAATGTCCATCAAGGGATGAATGGATAATAAAAACTATATATATATTTATATGTTATATTTGTCTATATAAATAAATATAGATAATATTTTTTAAGAATTTTTTTATTTTATATTTTTATTGAATGAAAGATTTTTAAATTCTATGGAGCACTACAATTTTCAAAAGTTTCACACACATGATTTCATATACTCCCATAATAACCCTTTTTCTATCCCCTACCCCTATATTGCTCCTCCCACCTTCCCTCTTCCCACAGGTAACCACTAGTTTGTTCTCTGAGAGTCTGCTTCTTTTTTTTGTTTTATTCACTAGTTTGTCGTAGTTTTTAGATTCTACATATAAGTGATATCATACAGTATTTGTCTTTCTCTGTCTGACTTATTTCACTTAGTATAATGCACTCCAATTCCATCCATGTTACAGCAAATGGCAAAATTTCATAATTCTTTATGGCTGAGTAGTATTCCGTGTGTGTACACATACCACAGCTTCTCCATTCATCTGTTGATGGACACTTAGATTATTTTCACGTCTTGGCAATTGTAAATAATGTTGCTATGAAAACTGGGGTGCATGTATCTTGTACCTGATAACCATTCAGCCACAAGACAGAAATGAGCTCAAGTGGAAAAGAGAAGAATTAACCAGACAAATTCATCCAAGATCATCCAAACCCTAAGTGATGTGTATTAACAAAGGTTTAATTTTTATACCATTATTTTATGAGGTAGCTTGTTGCACAGCATCACTGTGTCAATAGACAACTGACACAGAAATTGGTATCAAAGTGATATACTGGCACTATTTATAAAACTTACAATAAGGGGCTGTCAGTGAAAACAGCAGAGTTATAAACTCTGAAAATTATCTCCTCCATAAAAGCAACAAAAATGCTGACAACATTATCAAAATCAATGTTTTCACTACTATGTAATTTAACCAAAGGCTCGTAGCAATTGAGAGTATTTATTGAGAAAAAAAACAACTAAATCAGGGAATTAACAGTTAGCTTTTTGCATTATAACTTTCTGTATTCACACCACCTCTGCTCCAACTCCATGATATTCATGAAAAATAGCAGTCCACAATCACAATGAAAATGAGTGTCCTAGCAGTCACTGGAGAGAACAGAACAGAATTAGAGATCTGTTATGGACTGAAGGAATTAAAACTTGTACACTAGAAAATATCTACCTATCACAAAAGAAAGCAGTAACAGGAGAATAAAAGAACAGAAATGAAATTACATACAGAAAACAAACAGCAGTTATGGCAGACTAAATCCTACCTTATCAGTGATTGTGTTAAATGTAAATAGGTTAAACACACCAATTAAAAGGCAGAAGTTGGAAGAAATAATTTTCAAAAACCCATAATTGAATCACTTACTGTCTACAAAAGACACGTATTAAATCCAAAGAAACAAAGTTGAGTTGAATGTAGAAGTGAAAATATACACAATGTAAAAAATGACTAAAAAAGAACTGGAATATATATACTAATGTCAGACAAAATAGACTCTAGAGAAAAATTGTTACTGAAGATAAAAATGGACATTTTATAATGATATAAGGGTCAATCCATGAAGAAGACATAAGGATTAAAATATATATGCACCAAAAGAAAGCCTGATAATAGATAAAGCAAAAACTGACAGAATTGGAGAAATAGACAACACAACAACAGTAGTTAGATATCAATGTCCTTTATAAATGCTGTCCCCCAAATCCTCAACAAAATGCTAGCAAACCAAGTATATAAAATGATTATATACTATGACCAAGTGGGATTCATCCCAGGAAGGAAAAGGTAGCTAAACATATGAAAAATCAAAGAACAAAGTAAAAAAATATATATCATCTCAATAAGGCAGAAAAAAAACATTTGGTAAAGCTAAATACCCCTTCCTAATAAAAATATTCAACAAACTAGGGATAGAAGGGAGCTTCCTCAACATGATTAAAGGCATCTATGAAATCTCACAGCTAACTTCAATCATATTTACTGACAAAATCCTGAAAAATGTCCCCCTAAGATTAGAAACAAAGCAAGGATGTTTGCTCTTTCCACTTCTATTCAACATTGTAATAGAAGTTCTAAGCAGGACAAATAGGCAAGAAAAAGAAATAAAAAGCATCCAGATTTTCTAAAAAAATTAAAATTTTCTCTATTTGCATATAGATCGTGCATACAGAAAATTCTAAGAAGCCTGGAAAGAAACTATTATAGCTATTAAGTTCAGCAAGGTTTCAGGGTATAAGATCAATGCACAAAAATCAGTTGTACTGGTATACATCAGCAGTGAGCAACCTAAAATGAAAATAAGAAAACAATTCTATATACAATAGCATCAAAAAGATAAAACACTTAGGAATAAATTTAACAAAAGTCTAAGAGTTATACACTGAAAACTACAAGATATGTTGAAATAAATTACACACCTAAATAAACGGAAATATATCCTGTGTTCATGGATTCAAAAAGTAATCATTAAGACGGTAATACTTCAAAAATTGATCTATAGACTCATTGAAACCCCTATCAAAATTTCAGCTATCTTTTTAGCAGAAATTGATAAGCTGATCCTAAAATTCTTATGGAAAGGCAAAGAAGCAAGAAAAAGGAAAAGAAAGTTGGAAGGGACACTTTCCTATTTCAAAACTTACTCTAAAGCTACAGTAATCAAGACTGTGTGTTATTGTCATAAATATAGTCATATAGATCAATGGAATAAAATTGAGAGTCCAGAAATAAACCTATACCAATTTATGGTCAATTGATTTTCAAGAAGAGTGGCAAGTTAATTCAATGAAAAGAGCATAGTCTCTTCAATAAATGTTTTGAGACAACAGGATATCCCATGCAAATTTATTAATTTGGACCAGCTTACCAAACAGCTTACAGAAAAAAAAAGACTCACACACACACACACACACACACACACACACACACACACACACCTCTGAATATTAAGGAAAAGCCCTATTATCCTTGACTACTTCCCCTGCACCTTTTCCATCCAGACAGCCCACAAATATTTGGCCCAGGAAAACCTTTCTTCATTCAAAGATGTGCTCAAAAACCACCAGGCCCAAATCTATAAAATGGATACTATGAGAAATAAAAAGGAATGGAACAGAGAAAAATTAATATCACATGAAGAATACTCACTGTTAAAGGTTGTCACAGAGGCGATTCACCAACTTCTATGTTCCATATTGGCTTCTGAGGTTATTCGGACCAACTCCTCCAAGGAAACAATTCTGGATGGAGGGAACATGAATAGTATTAAAAACTGGCAGGCTAGCTGAGCCTCCGTAGCTCTGGGGTTAGAACAGTGGTCTCGTAATAACTGGTAGGCTGGGAAGGAACTATCAGCCTCATATGAAGAGAGACTGTAAAGGAGGCCCAGAGCCTGCCTAAGCAAAAGAATTTAATAGCAGACTCTCTCCAGATGGATTTGAGATCTCATAGGACTATATCTTCATAGTAAGGGTAAAACAAAAGTAAACCCATTTCCATCTCCAATCTCAAGGAACTTCAGCAAAGGTTGTCTTGGTACTGAGCAGAGCAAGGAGTGAAACAGCAAGAATATGTATCCCTGATAACTCATAGCTGTAGTCTGGCTGTCATATATGTTTGTAGTTCAGTTCCACATTGCTTGAGTACTACAGGAAAACTCAAGATAGGAATTGGGGAGTGGGGGGCAGTTATCCCAGATTATCAGTGATCCCAGGCACACAGCAGAAGCAGGCTTCATACTAAACCTTTCACATTTGGGATTTTACTATTTGTTTCCTGAATAAGAGTGGACTTCAATTTTAATATCTTTTTCATACTTTGTGTGAGCTTGGTATCAAAGTTCTGCTAGCCTCATAAAATAAACTTAGGATGTTTCCTCTTTTTTATTTTTTAGAATTCTTCATATAAATTGGAATGCTCTATTTGGAAAAAAAAATGCAGGTCTAGTGTTTTATCTGTTAGACCAGTTTTAATTAATTCTTCATTTCCTTTAATGTTTATGACTATTAGATTATATATTTCTTCTTGTATCACTCTAAGTTATATATTTATAAATCTGTCCATTTGATCTAATTTTTCAAATTTTGGGTATAAAGTGTTTAGTATATTCTCCTATTAGCTTCTTTTTTTTTTTTTTTTTGAGGTACACGGGCCTCTCACTGTTGTGGCCTCTCCCGTTGCCGAGCACAGGCTCCGGGCGCGCAGGCTCAGCGGCCATGGCTCACGGGCCCAGCCGCTCCGCGGCACGTGGGATCTTCCCGGACCGGGGCACGAACCCGTGTCCCCTGCATCAGCAGGCGGACTCTCAACCACTGCGCCACCAGGGAAGCCCTCTTATTAGCTTCTTAATCTATATCGTATCCATAGTTATGTACCCCTTTTAATTCTTAATCTTATTTGTGCTTTCTTTTTTTCCTTAATCCATCTTGCCTGGGGTTTGTCTATTTCATTATTTTTTTCAAAGAATGAAACTTTGGCTTTATTGATTCTATTTCATTTTATTAATTTCCACTGCATCATTATTATCACTTCACCTTAGTTTTTCAGAATTGATTGTGTTGTTTCTTTTTTAATTCTTAAGGTAGATACCTAGCACATTAATTTTCAAGTTTTTCTTCTTTTCTAGTATAAACATTTAAGCCTATAAATTCTTATTGAAACACCACTTTCGTTGCTAATCACAAGTTTAATCCCTAATATTTTCAAAATCATTAAGTTCTAATTATTCCATTATGATAATCCATGAATTGTTGAGAAGTACGCATTTATGTTGATTTTGTTATCAAATTCCAACTTAATTGTACTTTGATTTCCACTAGTTTTCAATCACAATCTTTTTACTAGTTGTCTAAATCTCCTCCCAAGACTTTAGTCACATCAATCGCTCTATCATCTTGAGGAACACTCTCCTGGAGCCTACTGACCTGCAAGAATCTTGACAGACTGCCCTCTATGTCAGGTTCAAACCTGTCATCCCAAGATCTCCCTTCACTGTTCTAGGGATTTCATTTATCTCTCCTACACTGTGCCTCCTATTTTCTGCATCCCACATCTTCCTCTTTCTTGGTTTAATTCTTTCTTTTGGTGGAGAAAAATCTCCAGTAGCTTCCTGAGAAAAGCACACAGGAGGTTAAATTTTTGAGAGCTCGTATGTCTGACAGTATGTTTTACATATATATTTAATTAGTTTATATATGTCCAGAATCATTTTCCTTACAAATTTTTAAAGCATCATTCCATTGCTTTGTTTTATATTGATGATGTTGAAAATTCTTAAGCCATTCTGATTTTATTTTTAATCCTCTGGAAATCTGTACAATTTTCTCTTTGTTCCCAGTGTTCTGAAATTTCACACTGATGTATCTTGGCATGAGTCTATTTTCATCTATTTTTGTGGGTGCTAGTCTTTTAATATATAAATGAACATCTTTAAGTTCTACAGATTTTTCTTGAATTATTTTGCTGACATTTTCCCCCCTCCATTTTATGTATTTTCTTCTTTCTAGAACTCATATAATTAAAATATTTGAGAAAATTTTCTAGGAGAAGAAAAGATAGCTACACTGATTCTGAGCTTCAACTTTCTCCCCAGTTATAGAAAAATGAACATATGTATACAGAGTTTTGGGATTAAAGATGAATAAATCATTGCCCCTGCCTTCAATGAGCTCCCAGTCCAAAGGGAGAGAAGTAAAAATGATGTAGAAAAAGGGTATTTAAAGTGCTATGGGAAGCCACAAAAAGGACAGAGTAACTGTGACAGGAAACTTGGTTGGGGCAGTTGGAGACTAGGAAGTCTCAGAATGTGCTTCTACTGTGTCACATCTGAGCATAAGCAAGAAGAATGGATCTTAATCTTTGAGAAGTCACAGACCTTTGGGGGGATGTAATGAAATCTATGACACTTCTTCCAATAAAAATACATGTAACACACATACACACACATGTATATTTTGCTCCCTAACTCAGAATGTGCAGTGTTAAGAGCTCTTGGTATAGAAGGATGTATAGACAAGAAGAGGAAGAAAGTCCATACAGAGGAAACAGAATGTCAAAATCCTGCAGACATGAAAATCCTGTGCATTATTGGAGTGGAGGAAACTGTAACATAATTGAGTATGATTGGAGCATAAGCTGTAAAGAGAGTCAGACATGTCATAAGATGAAAACAGAAGATACATAAGAAGATAAACACGGATAAAGCATGAAGTACCTCAAATGTCAGTCAGGTACTCTGTTTACTCAGAGACTATACCATGATTGAGAGAGCTTACACAGGGCATGTCAATCCTCCCCTAACTGCTAAAAAATATAACTGGAAGAGCTAGTGCCCAGTGGAATACTAATTGATATTCCATGAGTGTGGAGTTTCACTGGCATTCACTGTAGGTGTTGAGTGTGCACTACTCACTTCTCAAGCTTACAGCTTTATGAGAGAAAAAAATGTTAGAATGAAATCAAAAGCCCCTGAATATCAATTATTTTACTCCTTAATAATGTACAGCAGAATGTCAGTCTTCAATAAACTGTAATGGTTCTCAACACTAGCAGCAAATTAGATTTACCTGGGGAAATTTCAAAAACGATACCATGCCTGAGGTCCACCCCAAACTAAATAAATTAGAATATGTGGGGTGTAGCCTGGGCCTCTGAATTTTTTGAAGCTCTCCAGATAACTTTAATGTGCAACTGGAATGGAGAACTACTATGTTAAGAAAAACACCCCACAAAAGCAAATTCCTACCTACTAGTCTAGTCTTAATTCTTTCTTTTATTTTTTTAACATCTTTATTGGAGTATAATTGCATTAAAATGAACTGTTAGTTTCTACTTTACAACAAAGTGAATCACTTATACATATACATATAAACCCATATCTCTTCCCTCTTGCGTCTCCCTCCCTCCCACCCTCCCTATCCCACCCCTCCAGGTGGTCACAAAGCACCGAGTTGATCTCCCTGTGCTATGCGGCTGCTTCCCACTAGCTATCTATTTTACGTTTGGTAGTGTATATATGTCCATGCCACTCTCTCACTTTGTCCCAGCTTACCCTTCCCCCTCCCCATATCCTCAAGTCCATTCTCTAGTAGGTCTGTGTCTTTATTCCTGCCCTGCCCCTAGGTTCTTCATGACATTTTTTTTTTCTTAGATTCCATATATATGTGTTAGCATATGGTATTTGTTTTTTTATTTCTGACTTACTTCACTCTGTATGACAGACTCTAGGTCCATCCACCTCTCTACAAATAACTCAATTTCGTTTTTTTTTAATGGCTGAGTAATATTCCGTTGTATATATGTGCCACATCTTCTTTATCCATTCATCTGTCAATGGACACTTAGGTTGCTTCCATGTCCTGGCTACTGTAAACAGAGCTGCAATGAACATTGTGGTACATGACTTTTTTTGAATTATGCTTTTCTCGGGGTATATGCCCAGTAGTGGGATTGCTGGGTCATATGGTAGTTCTATTTGTAGTTTTTTAAGGAACCTCCATACTGTTTTCCATAGTAGCTGTATCAATTTACATTCCCACCAACAGTGCAAGAGGGTTCCCTTTTCTCCACACCCTCTCCAGCATTTATTGTTTGTAGATCTTTTGATGATGGCCATTCTGACTGGAGTGAGGTGATACCTCATTGTAGTATTGATCTGCATTTCTCTAATGATTAATGATGTTGAGCATTCTTTCATGTGTTTGTTGGCAGTCTGTACATCCTCTTTGGAGAAATGTCTATTTAGGTCTTCTGCCCATTTTTCGATTGGGTTGTTTGTTTTTTTCATACTGAGCTGCATGAGCTGCTTGTAAATTTTGGAGATTAATCCTTTGTCAGTTGCTTCATTTGCAAATATTTGCTCCTATTCTGAGGGTTGTCTTTTGGTCTTGTTTACGGTTTCCTTTGCTGTGCAAAAGCTTTTAAGTTTCATTAGGTCCCATTTGTTTATTTTTGTTTTTATTTCCATTTCTCTAGGAGACGGGTCAAAAAGGATCTTGCTGTGATTTATGTCATAGAGTGTTCTGCCTATGTTTTCCTCTAAGAGTTTGATAGTGTCTGGCCTTACATTTAGGTCTTTAATCCATCTGGAGTTTATTTTTGTGTATGGTGTTAGGGAGTGTTCTAATTTCATTCTTTTACATGTAGCTGTCCAGTTTTCCCAGCACCACATATTGAAGAGGCTGTCTTTTCTTCATTGTATAATGTTGTCTACTTTATCAAAAATAAAGTGACCATATGTGCGTGGGTTTATCTCTGGGCTTTCTATCCTGTTCCATTGATCTATATTTCTGTTTTTGTGCCAGTACAATACTGTCTTGATTACTGTAGCTTTGTAGTATAGTTTGAAGTCAGGGAGCCTGATTCCTCCAGCTCCATTTTTCTTTCTCAAGATTGCTTTGGCTATTCGGGGTCTTTTGTGTTTCCATACAAATTGTGAAATTTTTGGTTCTAGTTCTGTGAAAAATGCCAGTGGTAGTTTGATAGGAATTGCATTGAATATGTATATTGCTTTGGGTAGTAGAGTCATTTTCACAATGTTAATTCTTCCAATCTAAGAACATGGTATATCTCTCCATCTATTTGTATTATCTTTAATTTCTTTCACCAGTGTCTTATAATTTTCTGCATACAGGTCTTTTGTCTCCTTAGGTAGGTTTATTCCTAGGTATTTTATTCTTTTTGTTACAATGGTAAATGGGAGTGTTTCCTTAATTTCTCTTTCAGATTTATCACCATTAGTGTATAGTAATGCCAGAGATTTCTGTGCATTAATTTTGTATCCTGCTACTTTACCAAATTCATTGATTAGCTCTAGTAGTTTTCTGGTAGCATCTTTAGGATTCTCTATGTATAATATCATGTCATCTGCAAACAGTGACAGCTTTACTTCTTTTCCGATTTGGATTCTTTTTATTTATTTTTCTTCTCTGATTGCTGTGGCTAAAACTTCCAAAACAATGTTGAATAATAGTGGTGAGAGTGGGCAACCTTGTCTTGTTCCTGATCTTAGTGGAAATGGTTTCAGTTTTTCACCATTAAGGACGATGTTGGCTGTGGGTTTGTCATATATGGCCTTTATTATGTTGAGGTAAGTTCCCTCTATGCATACTTTCTGGAGGGTTTTTATCAAAAATGGGGGTTGAATTTTGTCAAAAGCTTTCTTAGTCTTAATTCTATTACAGTGTTTCCATGCAGCATTATACAACTCAAAAATAATGTTTTTAAAAAAATTAAGTATATGTTTGGGCCATTTGAATTCCTTTGCTAAGCTACCAAGAATGTCACATTAGGGACTATAGGGGTCTTGAAGGGAGTCTGAACAGTATGCTTGGGGATCAATATCAGGACCTGCAGGCAGCCAGTCTCTGCTGGAAATGTTCACAGTGTGCTTTTTCACATTTTACAGTTTCATCTCCTTAGTGTGCTGCCTGAGGCTATGGCTCTCTTCATAGCTTACAGATCTGTCTGGCAAAAAGGCTACATGCATCAACAGTTTTTGCTAAGGGTCTTGTGATTATTGGATGGGCTTTTAGTTGGACAGTTTCTGAGGAAAAGGTTTTTCCTATTTTGGCTAGGAAGCCACAAGGATTAGTTGTGCTAAAATATTTAACATTACCAGAGCTAATAAGCCATCCATTGCCTTAAACAAAATATACAGCATCAAATATTTTCATTTTAATTATACTTGAACACTTTATGGGTTTGCAATCAATTATTTCTTATATTCTGTACTCTGTTGAACCTGAACATAGAACTGCAAGAAGAGGGTCATGCAATGATTTATATAACAAATATTTATAGACCTTACTATGTATCAAGAAGTGTGCTAAGTTATGAGATTAGAAGACAGCATGTATCCACCCTCAAGGTGCTCTCATTCTACTGTAATGGTATAATAACTCCATATTGAGTCATAAAAGTTCCACAAGAGAGGTACATCAAAAAAACAAACAAACAAACGGTGAATCCATGAGATGTCATACTTATAGCTGAGAGAGGTTAGAGCCAGGTCTTCAAGGGACATAAATGCCAGGATAGAAAGTTTAGAAAAAACTCTCTAGACAAAAGGGGAGGTTTTGTTTTTGTTGTTTCTTTGCTTTTTTTTTTGTTTTTTTGCATAGAAAAATGATAAAGTCCAAGGCTCAGGAAGGTTATAAGGTTAACTGCAATATAGAGAATGGATTGAAGATTGGCAAGAGAAGAAGCAAAGTGAGTTATGGATTTTATTAAATAGTTTAAGTAAGAGGTGATGTTGAGCAAAGGAAATGGAAGTAAGGACTGAAAGAAGAGACAGATGTTAGGATCATTATAGAGATGAAGTATAAAGGACTTGGCATGCATTTTCAATTTGAGATTACTACATAAATTGTAGGACTATTAGCATTCATCTATCCCTTTAATCACTCAACAAATCTTTATTAGATAACTATTATGAATCAAGCACTGTGTTGTAGGTACATTCTGGAGGTACAGCAATGAATATAGCAATGAATGGTCCCTGCCTTCATATAGATTCATGTACTAGGAGAGACAAATAAGTAAAACACACAGTAATTAACAAAAAGTTATAAGTGCTGTGAAGGAAGTCTTGAGATGCTGAAAGAGAACATCAGGCAGTAGTGATTGATGGTTGTGGTGATGGACAGAACTACCTTATATTGGGCATTAAGTGAAGCCCTCTCTAAGGAAGTATTATATTTCAGAGGAGATCTGAAGGATAGTATCAGAAAGAGCAAGCATTGAAGAAGCAGGGAAATCAAATGTAAAGGTTCTGAAATGGGACAATCTTGTTACATTTCTGTGTTTGAAGAGGGAACTGCTGCTGTGTTTAATGAGGCTGCAAGTTGAGTAAGATGAAAATGGTAAACTGACCATTGTCTTAGTAGCACAGATGTTACTGTTGACCTTGGTGTAAGCAGTTCCCGCTGACTAAGGAAAAACACAAATTGGAGTGAATTGAAAAGTGAGTGGGAAGAAAGGAGGGAAGTGGATACAGTGTGTTTAGTTGAGGAAAGAAATGAGAGGGTAGCTGGAGGGGGACGTAGAACAGGTGAAGTTCTGGTTTGTTAAAGTGATATAAGAATTTAGATCCCATCTGTATACTGAGCTGGTAGAGAGGGAGAGAAAAGAAAACTGGGAGCAGGGGATAATGCCTTCTAGTACCTCCAGTTCACCCTCACCCTGTATCTGAGCTGGATAAATTACTCAAAGTTGATTCTTTCCAAAGTTGGGCTCTATTGGTAGAAAGATGAAGTAGGGAAGAGAAGGACATTGTAGACTGCACACGGAAGTAAAGGTATTAAGCACCACAGAGGAAGAGAAGGGTGTGGGAAAACTGAGATTCTGGTCACCTAACTGCATGCTGCCTAATTTCTAGTGTAGCTTCATGTCAGACCTGCGCCAAATTCCAAAAGAACAGAGATTGCTTCATTTGATCTAACCAAGTACTAAGTGGCAAGGTAGGGAGCATACGCTGCTCTTTCCCTACCTTTAAAAGCCAGTTTAGTGACCCCAGAATGTTATTCACCATTAAATACAATTTATAAAATATGTTGGAGAACCACCAATATTTTAATTTATCAACCAGGGACATTTTAGACATCCTACCATGTACATCCATTATCTCATGGAAGAAAGAATATTTTAGGACCAAAAAGTAGGAAGAACATAATATCAGGATTAAAAACAACAAATGCAGCTTCATAGAAAATTTCTCTACACTGTTTTCTTATTTTATTTCAAAGTGTGTCATGGACTGGTGAAAATACCATCCGAGTCTTGTGTCAGTATGGAAATTAGTGTTAGGAAATCACCGAACTGCATGACTTATAAAATCTCTTCCAATTCACATTCTATGATTCAGTCAATAGTAACGAAAAACTATCATATTTGAAGTAAAATAGTTTCTTTTTCATGTGCTATTCAATGATCTTATAAATAACTTTCCCCAAGTCACCTATGCAGTTCTCTCAGCCTTAGGGATCTAAAGCAATACTCTGCCATTCCCATCAGTTTCACACGCTCCTTCTCCCAAGTCTTCAGAAAGCCCAGGGCATTTACAATAAACACCTTTCTCAGCACAAGATAACAGCAGTTTCGACTGCTTTCAGTCAGCTTGAATGTTGAAGACCTCAGTAATCACACTCCACTCTTTACCAATCCAGAATCAAAAACACAGATTAATTTTCAAAGAACAGAAAGAAAAAACTGAAAGAAAAGAAAAAAAAAGATAAAGTTTCCTTGCTGAAAGAAGGACAGCAGGAAAGAAAGCTCACTGACTAGCTTATTTGGATATTTTTATTTCTAAGGTGTTCAAGTATCCAATATTTACAAGCACTCTTACAGCAAAATATTAAAATAGTATATCAAATAGGATATTTTAAAAGATGACTTAAGTTCTTACCGGTGAACTCAAAATACCAGAATTGTTACTCGCTTAATGAGAGCTCTGATCTGTGGGCATGTCCCTGATGACGCCTTTCTAATTCCACTAGTAAGGGCCTAGAGCAGTTTCTTCCACTGCAGGGTCTGCTTTATTGAATTCCCTGCCTGTCCTAATTCTATATATTTCCAATTAGCTGACCTTCAAAGCTGACGTTGGAGGAAGAAAATGTTTTCTGACAAGCTAACATTTTAAGGCTAATGGTTTTTAATAAGCAATTGAGTTTGCAGCATTCAGCTCTTGTTATGTTTTATTGGGTTTTGAGTTTTAATTTGGTATGTGCGTTTTGGCATGACTCCATGGCAGGTGCAATTTTAAAGATGGAATCAATAAGATTCACTGTGATGTATAATATGAGATTTCCAAGCTTAACTTTCAATACAAAATACTAGGCTTGGTTCTTTCCGGAGCCCTGCAAAGAAAATGTGTTGATTCCTTAGGACTTTGCTCACGGTAGTTTTTTGAAATCTTGTTCACACTACTCAAACGTCCAAATCTGCTCTCCTTTAAACAGCTCTCACTCAGGACCCTTGACCCTTGAAGAGATGAAGTTTACCTAGCAGGAGAGCCTAAGTACAGCTTTTCCTCTTTAAAATCTCTCTATTGCTTTCTAAAGTGTTGCTAAGTAAGAGGGACTTAATAAATCTTTGTTAAATGACTAGTTGAATGAATTTTTCCTCTGTTCCTTCTTCTCTGACTAAAAGCAAGAGAAACTCTTTCTTTCCAAGACTAACACCTCTTAATGGTATAGAATTTATCTGATTGCATCCCCTCCTGCCTTCCTCAAGACTTTGCTTCATCATGTATTCCCTCCTAGTCTAAGTATCTTTGATCTTGATTTCTCCATGAGTCACTTAGAGGCTTCCTGTAAACACAAACAGATGTCTCAAATTTGTCAAACTATGGTCTGAGGGAGAAAGGGAGTGGTGACTGGGATAGAGCACATGCCAGGGGGACTGTGTTGGGTGGCAATGTTCTATTGTTTGATATCTGAGTGGTAGATATAAAACCATATATGCCCACAAACTCATTTTGTGCTCTTTCTATATCTATGGTTTATTTAACAATAAAAGGGTTAAAAGGGAAAAAAATCACCTGAAGGGCAGGAGAATAATTAGAACTATTGATAATCAGCTTGAGAAAGTGAACAACTCTAATGACTAGACAGCAAATCCTTTTGCAAGTCAGCTAATTTCTAATGCTTTGTTTTCAACAAAATGGAAGAATGACTTGCAGCTGTCATATAATTATATATAATATATAATTTTAAATATATATAAAGTATATAATTTTGAGTACGTAGCTAACAAAGTTTTTAAAAATTAAGTGAAATTTCCATAAAAGAAAAACAACTCTACCATTTCCATATAATTATTTATGAGAACAAAGTCTCTTTAGAGCTTTCATCTGTAAAAACAAAAAATGAAGATAGAATTAATAATGAATTCTGTCTCATTCTAGCAATTAATAATAATCATCTATGTACAAGAGTGAATGGAGGGAGGTAGAAACAATTGCATGCATCTCATTAAGAAATGCATTTTCAACAAATGTTAACATTTTATGTTTGGTAATTAATTTCCAAAAAACTTTAATACCTTATTTTTAATCCATT
Organism: Tursiops truncatus; assembly: GCF_011762595.2. Taxonomy (NCBI): domain Eukaryota; kingdom Metazoa; phylum Chordata; class Mammalia; order Artiodactyla; family Delphinidae; genus Tursiops; species Tursiops truncatus. Next base: position 10,683,033 of record NC_047055.1, read on the forward strand.
GTATGCTAGTATTAATTGCAATTCTAAGTAAACTTAGAAGAAATTTAACACTAGAGCCTTATGTTCACTTGATATAAAAAATGTGTATATTTTTTTCTGAAATTAATTATCAGGTGATCCATAAAATGGCTTTTAAGTGTTAGAAAACAATGGCCTGCCATGAATGAAGCTTACAAATATAATGTTGAAGGGAAAAAAAGTAAGTCACAAAGAGTATACACTTCTCTTTATATAAAGTTGAAACACAGGCAAAACGAATCTATGTCAGGGATTGGCAAACTTTTCCTATAAAGGGACAGATAGTGAATATTTCAGATCTTGTGGGCCACACAGTCTCTGTCCCAACAACTTGATTCAGGCATTATGACAAGAAAAACACCAAACACAATACATAATCGAAGGTATGTGTCTGTGTTCCAGTAAAACTACAAAAAACAAATGGCAGGCCAGATTAGGCCTGTGAGCTGTAGGATGACAAACCCTGATCTATATTGTTTAGGGGGTGCACACACACATGCAGCCCTATAATGGTACTACAATACAGCTGAGGGAGAGGAAGAGTTACAATTGGCTAGAGATACAGGAGTAAAGTCTAGAATGACAGTAATATTTTGTTTCTTGACCTCAGTCCATTATTACAATGTTGCTCACTATACAAACATTTCTTAAATGTTATTTATATGTTTATGCCTTTTTCTGTGTATTACATTTCACAATACAATTTTAAAATAATTCTTCCATTTTATTACATATTGTTAAATGACACAACAAAAATCATATTAACTTATTTTATGCCAATAATGAATAAACGTACTCCTTTCTTTACACACTCAACAAAGCATATTGCTAGGCTTTGACCTAAAAATCTAAATTCTAGGAATTTATCCCAATAAACTAATTGAACAGGGAAAAACTATGTACAGTAGTACCCCCTTATTTGTGGGGGATACATTCCAAGACCCCCAGAGGATGCTTGAAACTGCAGATAATACTAAACCCCATATATATTACATTTTCTCCTATACCTACATATCTATGATAAAGTTTAATTTATAAATTAGGCACTGTAAGAGATATCTGAACTGCCAGCATCGCTACTCTTCTGCTCTGGGGTCATTATTGAATGAAATAAAGATTACTTGGACACAAGTATTGCTGATAATGAGCCAGTCAATCTGATACCTGAGCCAGCTACTAAATGACTCACAGGTGGAATCCACTGGACAAAGGGATGATTAATGTCCCGGGCAGGACTGAGCGGGATGGTGTGAAATTTCATCTTGCTACTCAGCATCGCACACAGGTAAAACTTATGGTTCAACTAACTGCTGAACAATCATCGACGGGAAGACACTGGAACTCACCATAAAACATACCCCACATCCAAAGACAAACGAGAAGCCACAATGAAATGGTAGGAGGGGCGCAATCACAATAAAATCAAAATCCATAACTGCTGGGTGGGTGGCTCACAAACTGGAGGACACTTATACCACAGAAGTCCACCCACTGCAGTGAAGGTTCTGAGCCCCAGGTTAGGCATCCCAACCTGGGGGTCCGGCAGGGGAGGAGGAATTCCTAGAGAATCAGACTTTGAAGGCTAGTGGGATTTGATTGCAGGACTTTGACAGGACTGGGGGGAACAGAGACTCCACTCTGGGAGGGCGCACACAAAGTAGTGTGAGCATCGGGACCCAGGGGAAGGAGCAGTGACCCCATAGGAGACTGAACCAGACCTACCTGCTAGTGTTGAAAGGTCTCCTGCAGAGGCGGGGGGTGGCTGTGTCTCACCGTGAGGACAAGGAAACTGGCAGCAGAAGTTCTGGGAAGTACTCCTTGGCATGAGTCCTCCCACAGTACACCATTAGCCCCACCAAAGAGCCAGGTAGGCTCCAGTGCTGGGTCACCTCAGGCCAAACAACCAACAGTGAGGGAACCCAGCCAAACCCATCAGCAGACAAGTGGATTAAACTTTTACTGAGCTCTGCCCACCACAGCAACACTCAGCTCTACCCACCACCAGTCCCTCCCATCAGGAAACTTGCACAAGCCTCTTAGATAGCCTCTTCCACCAGAGGGCAGACACCAGAAGTAAGAAAACTACAGTCCTGCAGCCTGTGGAACAAAAACCACATTCACAGAAAGATAGACAAGATGAAAAGGCAGAGGGCTATGTACCAGATGAAGGAACAAGATAAAACCCCAGAAAAACAGCTAAATGAAGTGGAGATAGGCAACCTCCCAGAAAAAGAAGTCAGAATAATGATAGTGAAGATGATCTAGGACCTCAGAAAAAGAATGGAGGCAAAGATCGAGAAGATGCAAGAAATGTTAAACAAAGACATAGAAGAATTAACGAAAAAACAGAGATGAACAATACAATAACTGAAATGAAAAATACACTAGAAGGAATCAATAGCAGAATAACTGAGGCAGAAGAACGGATAAGTGACCTGGAAGACAGAATAGTAGAATTCACTACCATGGAACAGAATAAAGAAAAAAGAATGAAAAGAAATGAAGACAGGCTAAGAGACCTCTGGGACAACATTAAACAAAACAACATTCGCATTATGGGGGTCCCAGAAGGAGAAGAGAGAGAGAACGGACCCAAGAAAATATCTGAAGAGGTTATAGTCAAACACTTCCCTAACATGGGAAAGGAAATAGCCACGCAAGTCCAGGAAGTGCAAAGAGTCCCAGGTAGGATAAACCCAAGAAGAAACATGCTGAGACACATAGTAATCAACCTGACAAAAATTAAAGGCAAAGAAAAATTATTGAAAGCAACAAGGGAAAAACAACAAATAACATACAAGGGAACTCCATAAGGTTAACAGCTGATTTCTCAGCAGAAACTCTAAAAGCCAGAAGGGAGTGGCTTGATATATTTAAAGTGATGAAAGGGAAAAGCCTACAACCAAGATTACTCTACCCGGCAAGGATCTCATTCAGATTCGACAGAGAAATAAAAACCTTTACAGAAAAGCAAAAGCTAAGAGAATTCAGCACAACCAAACCAGCTTTACAACAAATGCAAAAGGAACTTCCCTAAGTGGGAAACACAAGAGAAGAAAAGGACCTACAAAAACAAACGCATAACAATTTTAAAAAATATAATAGGAACATACATTTCGATAACCACCTTAAACGTGAATGGAATAAATGCTCCAACCAAAAGACACAGGCTCGCTGAATGGATACAAAAACAATACCCATATATATGCTGTCTATAAGAGACCCACTTCAGACCTAGGGACGCATACAGGCTGAAAGTGAGGGGATAGAAAAAGATATTCCATGTCAACGGAAATCAAAAGAAAACTGGAGTAGCAATACTCATATCAGATAAAATAGACTTTAAAATACAGAATGTTACAAGAGACAAAAAAGGACACTACATAATGATCAAGGGATCAATCCAAAAAGAAGATATAACAATTATAAATATATATGCACCCAACATAGGAGCACCTCAATAAATAAGGCAACTGCTAACAGCTATAAAAGAGGAAATCGACAGTAACACAATAATAGTGGGGGACTTTTACACCTCACATACACCAATGGACAGATCATCCAAACAGAAAATTAATAAGGAAACACAGGCTTTACATGACTCAACACAACAGATAGATTTAATTGATATTTATAAGGACATTCCATCCAAAAACAGCAGACTACACTTTCTTCTCAAGTGCACATGGAACATTCTCCAGGATAGATCACATCTCGGGTCACAAATCAACCCTCAGTAAATTTAAGAAAACTGAAATCATATCAAGCATCTTTTCTGACCACAACGTTATGATATTAGAAATCAATTACCGGGAAAACAACATAAAAAACACAAACACATGGAGGCTAAACAATAAATTAAAGAGGAAATCAAAAAACACCTAGAGACAAACGACAATGAAAACACGACGATCCAAATCTATGGGATGCAGCAAAAGCAGTTCTAAGAGGGAAGTTTATAGCAATAGAAGCCTACCTCAAGAAACAGGAAAAATTTCAAATAAAAATCTAACCTTACACCTAAAGGAACCAGAGAAAGAAGAACAAACAAAATCCCAAGTTAGCAGAAGGAAAGAAATCATAAAGATCAGAGCAGAAATAAATGAAAAACAAATGAAGGAAAAGATAACAAAGATCAATAAAACTAAAAGCTGGTTCTTTGAGAAGATAAACAAAATTGATAAACCATTAGCCAGATTCATCAAGAAAGAGAGGGAGAGGACTCAAATCAATAAAATTAGAAATGAAAGAGGAGAAGTTACAACAGACACCGCAGAAATACAAAGCATCCTAAGAGACTACTACAGGCAACTCTATGCCAATAAAATGGACAACCTGGAAGAAATGGACAAATTCTTAGAAAGGTATAGCCTTCCAAGACTGAACTAGGAAGAAACAAAAAATATGAACAGACCAATCACAAGTAATGAAATTGAAACTGTGATTAAAAATCTTCCAACAAACAAAAGTCCAGGACCAGATGGCTTCACAGGTGAATCCTATCAAACATTTAGTGAAGAGCTAACACCCATCCTTCTCAAAATCTCCCAAAAATTTGCAGAGAAAGGAACACTCCCAAACTCATTCTATGAAGTCACTGTCACCCTGATACCAAAACCAGACGAAGATACTACAAAAACAGAAAATTACAGACCAATATCACTGATGAATATAGATGCAAAAATCCTCAGCAAAACACTAGCAAACAGAATCCAACAACACATTAAAAGGATCACACACCATGATCAAGTGGGATTTATCCCAGGGATGCAAGGATTCTTCAATATATGCAATCAATCAATGTGATACACCATATTAACAAATTGAAGGAAAAAACCCATATGATCATCTCAATACATGCAGAAAAAGCTTTTGACAAAATTCAACACCCATTTTGATAAAAACTCTCCAGAAAGTGGGCATAGAGGGAACCTACCTCAACATAATAGAGGCCATATATGACAACCCATAGCAAACATCATTCTCAATGGAGAAAACTGAAACCATTTCCTCTAACATCAGGAACAAGACAAGGATGTCCACTCTCACCACTATTATTCAACACAGTTTTGGAAGTCCTAGCCATGGCAATCAGAGAAGAAAAAAAAAAATAAAAGGAATATAAATTGGAAAAGAAGAGATAAAACTGCCACTGTTTGCAGATGACATGATACTATACATAGAGAATCCTAAAGATGCCACCAGAAAACTACTAGAGCTAATCAATGAATTCGGTAAAGTGGCAGGATACAAAATTAATGCACAGAAATCTCTGGCATTCCTATACACTAATGATGAAAAATCTGAAAAAGAAATTAAGGAAACACTCCCATTTACCACTGCAACAAAAAAAGAATAAAATGCCTAGGAATAAACCTACCTAGGGAGACAAAAGACCCGTATGCAGAAAACTATAAGACACTGATGAAAGAAATTAAAGATGATACAAACAGATGGAGAGCTATACCATGTTCTCGGATTGGAAGAATCAACATTGTGAAAATGACTCTACTACCCAAAGCAATCTACAGATTCAATACAATCCCTATCAAATTACCAATGGCATTTTTTACAGAACTAGAACAAAATATCTTAAAATTTGTAGGGAGACACAAAAGACCCCGAATAGCCAAAGTAGTCTTGAGGGAATAAAACGGAGCTGGAGGAATCAGACTCCCTGACTTCAGACTATACTAAAAAGCTACAGTAATGAAGACAACATGGTACTGGTGTAAAAACAGAAATACAGATCAATGGAACAGGATTGAAAGCCCAGAGATAAACCCACACACCTATGGTCAACTAATCTATGACAAAGGAGCCAAAGATATACAATGGAGAAAAGACAGTCTCTTCAATAAGTGGTACTGGGAAAACTGGACAGTTACATATAAAAGAATGAAATTAGAACACTCCCTAACACCATACACAAAAATAAACTCAAAATTGATTAGAGACCTAAATGTAAGGCTGGACACTATAAAACTCTTAGAGGAAAACACAGGAAGGACACTATTTGACATAAATCACAGCAAGGTCTTTTTTGATCCACCTTCTAGAGTAATGCAAATAAAAACAAAAATAAACAAATGGGACCTAATGAAATTTAAAAGCTTTTGCAAAGCAAAGGAAACTACAAACAACACGAAAAGACAACCCTCAGAATGGGAGAAAATATCTGCAAATGTAGCAATGGACAAAGGAGTAATCTCCAAAATATATAAACAGCTCATGCAGCTCAATATTACAAAAACAAACAACCCAATCCAAAAATAGGCAGGAGACCTAAATAGACATTTCTTCAAAGAAGACATACAGATGGCCAAGAAGCACATGAAAAGCTGCTCAACATCACTAATTATTAGAGAAATGCAAATGAAAACTACAATGAGGTATCACCTCACACCAGTCAGAATGGGTATCATCAAAAAATCTACAAACAACAAATGCTGGAGAGGGTGTGGAGAAAAGGGAACACTCTTGCACTGTTGGTGGGAATGTAAATTGATACAGCCACTATGGAGAACAGTATGGAGGTTCCTTAAAACCTAAAAAGAGAATCACCATATGACCCAGCAATCCCACTACTAGGCATATACCCAGAGGAAACCATAATTCAAAAAGACACATGCATCCCAGTGTTCACTGCAGCACTATTTACAATAGCCAGGTCATGGAAGCAACCTAAATATCCATGGACAGATAAATGGATAAGGAAGATGTGGTACATATATACAATGGAATATTACTCAGCCATAAAAAGAAACGAAATTGGGTCCTTTGTAGACACGTGGATGCATCTAGAGACTGTCATACAGAGTGAAGTCAGAAAGAGAAAAGCAAATATCGTATATTAACGCATATATGAGGAACCTAGAAAAATTGTACAGATGAACTGGTTTGCAGGGCAGAAATAGAGACACAGATGTAGAGAACAAACGTATGGACACCAAGGGGGGAAAGCGGTGGAGGCATGGGGGTGGTGGTGTGATGAACTGGGAGATTGGGATTGACATGTATACACTAATATGTATAAAATGGATGACTAATAAGAACCTGCTGTATAAAAAAATTCAAAACTTCAGAAAAAATAACTTATGGATTTTTATTTCTGGAATTTTCCATTTAATATTATCAGACTGCAGTTGACCAGAGCTGAGACAACAGAAAGCAAAATCGGGGATAAATGAGACTACTGTATGCATAAGGAAATTTCCCCCAATGTTACTTGTGTTGGTAAAATCCTGGAAACCTGGAGCAACCACTAATAAAAGGTTTGTGAAGTGAATTACGGAACTTATGTTGCCATTAAAAGTGATAATGTAAATCTATATTTATTGATATGTGTCTATATCATGTAATGAAAAGCAGGTTATCAAATAAGATACAGTATGATTTAATATACTTAATAATTTATGAATATATGTATATAGAAAATCTTCCTTAAAGTTCTGTTTGTGATTATCTAACCCTCAAGGATCAGAATGAAAACTGTGATGCAGATTCCAGCCTGTACAGGAGCTTCTCTTTCTGTAGATGTATTTCTTATTCATTCGAAAACAGTCAAAAACAAGTGTTTAGACAGCAATGATGATTTGGCTAATTGTATATCATGAATCAAAATATTGTACTGTACTTGGTCAAGAGGACCCTGCTGTAAGAATGTCTGATTTATTAAACTTGTCTCCCTAAGAATGATAAAGTAGCTGAACCAATAGCTTTTGACACCCTCTGCTCTGCCTGGCTCTTAGGAAGAAATAAACCAGTTAAGACACAAGGCCCCTAATTTTAATGTGGCAGCCTTGGGGAAAGAGCCCACTGATAGGTGTGGCTCTACTCTGAGTACATGAACATGATCCAACTTCCCATTGGGAGAACTGTTGCAAATGTTTTGAGCCCTGGTTACAGCCTGAAGTTGAGAATACACCCATGACCTCAGGATGAACCAAATGGTACTCCTCTTGATCACCCTGAGGCAGAAAAGAAAGAAAGTTGGTAATGGGCATCCATACAACTGAACCATGTCCACAGTGAGACACTGACTTTGTATTAACAATAAATAACATTCATTCCATTGGGAAGGATTTTCAATTCATGAGTCTTCTATCAAGGGCCAATGGATAGGGAGAAAGAATTGGCAGTATTGTGTGACTGATGCCATTTCTATCTTTCCCTTTTTTCCATATGCATAACAAGTGGGGTCACTTTCTAATGTCTGGTATTAAGATTTGGACCATACAGATTAGGTATGGAGAACTGAAAAAAAAAAAAACAAAACCATAAATATATGCATAGATAATTGTCTTCAAGTATGTGTATAAAAATAATAATGGTTATTTTTCTGTATTGTTGCTTTTCATCTGTTTTTTTTAAGTTTCTTCTTTGTACTGTTTTACATTTTTTAATCTTTACAATAAGTCTGTAAAATTTTCCCACAAAAGAAAACAATAACATATTAAAAGCTATTTAAAAAATACTTTTTTCCTGAAAATAGCACCCTCTAGATCTATTTTTCTTTTTTTGCATTCTTTCCTCATTATTGACTCTTCTTTTTTTCCATAAGACTCCCACCCCTACCACTCCATTGAAAATGTACTCTCCGAGGTCATTGCAAAATCCTCGGTTCTTATTTTCTTTGACGGCTCTCCCCAGCATTCAGCATAGTCAACCCTTCCCAGCTTTGTGAAATGTCTCCTTGGCTATACATTCTCTTGCTTTTCCCCTAACTTTCTGCCTGCATCTCATCTGTCTTTTTGAGTGGCTTTATTTCCTCTGCTAGTTGTGAAATGTAATCTCCAGCCTCAATCGTTAGAACACTGCTCCTAGATATGTCTCAGGGCCATTACATCCTGGTGAATGACTGTCCAGACTGCATTCACCATTCTGAGTGTTCCCTGAGCTCAAGCTCCATCTCTGTAACTGCCATTTCCACTGGAATAGCTTGACATCACCTTAAACCTAACATAACTGAAACTACATCTGTTGGCCCAAATCAGTTTTCCCTCTAGACCTTCCTCTTTCTGCCCACAGAACTAGGTCATAATTCCATTGCTTTTGCAATAGCCTTTGGCCAAAAACAAAGAAAAGGCACACAGTGATCTTTAGCTACAGTAGAAAGGTCAAAACAGAGCAAAGAGTACGAATACAAGAATATTTTTTAGAGATGATTTCATAAAAGAAGCCAGACCAGTATATCATCATATCAATTTAAGTGTAGCCATAGGAGTAAATTTAGCTCCAATTTTGGAGTCAGTCAGTCCCGAGAGAGAAATGTGTTCATTACCAGTATTAACACCTTATCCTCTAAGCCATATGAATTGAGAATCAGGAGGAGGCACTATTCTTCTCCACCCTTATTCAGTCATTCGCCAACTCTTGTCAAGTCTTTTCTCAGTGTCTTTCTTTGTCTGTTACCTTGTCATGCTCACAAAATATCGAATTCAGGTCTTGCTCATCTTATATCAAGATATTACAATGTTCAACTTTGTAACTTCATGACTGACACACTTTGCTTCCCATAGTCTGTTCCTCTTTTCATAAATTTAACCTGTTGAAAAAATTATCTTTGGCACTTTGCTGACTGTAAGAGAGAGTTCATAAAGCTGAGTATATAAGGCCTATAAAATCTGATCAAAAACTGCCTTTGCAATCTTATCCACCACTTAATTCCTTCACAAACTATATCTGAGCAGCTTTTGATGAGTACTCTGTATGAAAGAAACAAAAGTAGTGAATGGACATGAAAAAAAAAAAAACCTAGGAAGCAGGCATTGGGTGGGATCTAATGAGTATAGAAAAAGAGTAGACAGCCTAGGACCATGGTTTCAGGATCAAATAAAGTAGGAGCCAGTGAAGGAAAGTAAGAAAGAGAAGTCAGTGAGGCAGAAGGAAAACCAGATCAAATGTGAAATTACAAAAGAAAAAGGGAAACGATTTTAAAAGAAAGATGAAGTGGTTAACTATATAAGATAAAGAATGATGGTGGAACATTAAGTTAGGAATATGGAAGTCACTGGTAACCTTGACAAAAGCAAGATCAGCGAAGTGGACAGATGAAGTCTAGAGTGGGATAAGAAGAGATAGGAATGTTGGGAAGAAGAAACAGTGAGTGTCCACAGCTCTTGCATAGTATTGCTGTGAGGAGAGCAAAGAAATTGGATTACAGAGAGATAAGTAGTGCTAAGGTAGAATATTATAGTATATTTGTATACTAAGAGAAATGATCCAATAAGGAAGGAGAAACTAATATTGCAAGACAAAGAGGATATAACTGAAAGAGCAAAACAGGTAGATGAAAGAGAATGGAATTCTGTGCAATTGTGGAGAGACTGCCCTTTGACAGTAACAGAGATACTTTCTTGGTTGTAAGAGAGGACAGAAGGTATGCAAACATGAGGTGTGGAGATTTTGCAGTCAAAATGTGAAGCAGGCTCCTCTCCATGGCTCCTGTGTTCTCGGTGAGGTATAAGGCTAGGTGTAAGGGGATGGGTGGGGCGAGGGGGGATATAAAGTTTATGAAGAGAGAAGGTATGCAAATAAGGTCTCAGAGAGTGAAAAATTGAGCTTGCTATAGAGAAACAGTTGAAACTCCAGGCAGTACTGAGATCCAATTTGAGTCTTAAGAGTGCTACTTTTTTTTTTGGCCAGGCAGCGTGGCTTGCAGGATCTTAGTTCCCCGACCACAGATGGAACCTGGGCCCCAGCAGTGAGAGCACGGAGTCCTAACCACGGGACCGCTAGGGACTTCCCAAGATCATTACTTTAAAATGAAATTCACTTTAATTTAAAGTGAAACCAGGGTGCCTGATGGGTTCATTTCCCCCAGGTACAAAGAAGGGGTAATTAATACATAGGGCAGAAATGGGACTCACCCCCATGATTTATTACTCTTAAGACCAATGTTCTTTTCATTAAATTATTTTTCTAATGGTATTTTTTTCATATTTTCTTCTAGAAAAATCAGAGGTCAGGTTATAATTGAGTAAATTATTTTCTTTGAGTTAAAAAAGAAATCTAAAAGAATGGTGAGCAGCAATACCTATGGGCAGAAATTAAAGAGGCTTCCAACATGAAACCATTTGTAACCTGTTTGCTAATCAGTGTACATTTCCCCCTGTAAATATTGCAAAATGTCCATACGCTCACGCTGCAAAAACCCTCTTGGAGCCTTGTAATCAGGCCAGTGGACCATATTGTTATGCACAACCTAACCTCTTTCCTTCTTGGCCCCCAACAAAGGACAGCAGGCTGATAGAACTAGAGCCAATTAGCACCCTGTTCATCTATCTTTCCTTATTCTTAGAGTGCCTAAAGGAAGCTTCTTTTTTTTTGGCTGATGGTAAAGCAGAATCAGTCTCTTTGCTTTCTGCGCTGAGTCATTTGTCAATCATGATTCTGCAGACACACTGAGAAGTAAAAATGATATAGATGCACATATACATACACACATTCCTATGTTTAAAATGTTTTATGGTGTATGTGTGTGTATTTGTACATATGTGTATTTAGCACCACGGCTGGGGAGAAAAGTAGACATAAATGGGGAGAGGTTGAGGGAAGAAAAGTCAGGCAACTGACTACAGCTATTCCCGGAGCGGCAGGGTAGTGTAGAGTTAAAAGCATGGACTGTTAAGTCAAACTTCCAGTGTCAAATCCTGGCTCTGACACTTACTAGACATGTGGCCCTGAGCAAGTAACTTACCTTTTCTGAAGCTCAGATACCTTATTTGTAAAAGAGGAATAATGATAGTACCTAAATCAAAAGGTTATTGGGAGGATTAAAAGAGTTAACTATTTACAACTCTGGCACTTAGTAGCTGGTGAGCCTAGAGATATCATTTAACCACTTGAGGTTCCATTTCCTTATCACTAAAATTTATTTGGCTTTGTAAAATTTTTCCTCTCATAATAACCTACATTTTCTGGTATTTTAGCAATATGTTTGGCCAGATTTGTGAGGAAACAAATATTGTATTAGTTGTAGAACTTCTTCAAAATTATCTCTGTTACCTATGCCTATGTTCCCATCAGTGGCCAAAAAAATCTATCATTTTTATTTCATTCAGGGATGCCATATGTGAAACTAGAAAGCAGATATGTCTCCCTAAAAATGCATCTATGCTAATAGTTAAGTTGGCTTGCATTCTGTGAGGCCTTTAGCCAAAGAAGTATACAACTGAGGAAGCTCAGTCTGCAAAATGGACTGCATAGCAGATGCCTCACCTACAAAGCTGAGAGAAGTTATAGAACTGTCACTACCAAGAGAGCACTTAGTCTCCTTGCCTTGTGTCTTCTGGCTCTTACTTCATTAAGAAGCTTTGCTATAGCTCCATAAGGGCAGACCTATGTTTTACTCACTCTGCATTCTTGTGGTGAGAACAGAGATGGGCACAAAGTAAGTCTCCAGAATGTGTGGAAGTGAGTGAGGAAGGGAATGAAAAGGCTCATTTGATCAATTTGTCTCATTTTTCATCTGCTTTAATGTCAGTTCCCATAATCTAAATCATTTGGGGTAAGGCTACAGTAAATATCCATTCTAATATGATGGAAACAGAGTAATAAATATGTTTGTGCAATCCATTCCTGGGCAGTGTTTAGAAGGTTCTCAAGAAATTCCTGATTATTTACAATGCCTAGATTACTATCTTTGCCTATAGCATAAAATGTTGCTTCTAATAATTTTGGTGCCCCCCCCACTTACATACACAAACACACACACACATACACACACACACACACACGCATGTACACACCATCTCTTTTTGCAATAAAGACTCCATTTCAGCAATGATTAAAAAGACACATACTCAAAATGCTAAGGGAGAAAGCAAAACAACATAATTCTGGTTCATACTTAAGGCCCTGGGCCTTTGTGTTCCATATGGCTACTGAGCTTGCAACATAACAAACACAGATTTCAACAGACCTTTTAATCCCTCTGTTTTGTAATTTGTGCAGTCGAGCATGTTAGAAAGAATAAGTAACCAGAACAGAGAGCTGACCAGCAAATACATAGCAATTTGTAATCACTGAAGAGAATACTTCCCTCCGGTTCCAAGATTCTTTTTTTTTTTCTTTATTAAACCCTGTATTGCAGGGCAGAGCAAACACAATTGTATAGCACCTAATTATAACCAAGTGAAACCAGTACCAAATAAGATCCTGAATCTTGGGTAGACAAAGAGGGTCAATGTATTTTTAAAAAAGGAAAGAAAATGTGGGTGATTCCACAAGAGTCATTCGGATATAAAATGTTTGGCAATTATTTTTTCAAATACACTTTTGCGGCTTAACCATAATCTCATAAAGTCTTTAATGCTGCAAATTGCTTGGGGGATTCAGAGAACTTAATTTCTGGAAGATAGTGTGATCTACCAAAAATCATTTGTTAGAATGATTTTAATTATAGTGGAGCAAATAAAGAAAGAGTAAAGGAGAAAAGATATTTCATGCAATAGAAAGGATACTAGACTAAGGATCACAAGACCTGAAGTCTAATCTCAAGTCAACCCCCAGAGTTGCTTTAGGATCTAAGACAAATCAATTCTCCTCTGTTTTTGTTCCCCATGAAAAGAATGAGGTGAAAGGGAGTGTGCATTCATCCAGTTCCCTTCCAGCTCTAACATTATTTTCTTTAAGTCCTTCAAATTTACAGAGCATGTTTTAGTTTACAAAAGGCTCCATATACTTTATATCATTGATCCTTACAACAACTTTGTAAGATAAGAGTTATTATCTCCATTTACAGACGATGAAATCAACACCTGGAGAGATGAACAAATTTCCCCAAAACCATCCTGCCACTATGTTGCAAATTCAGATATTTTCACATCAAATGCAGTGCTTTTTCAACTATAGTACCCTGACTCCCTGATATTATCTGCCCTAATGTACATAGTATCTCTCAAAAGTTACATTATTGTATGACCCACACATGGTAATGCAGTACAGTAGTAAAGGATTACATGGGACCGGAAATGACGTTTTCTATTAAAACATAAAGCAGTTTGACTATGAGCTACAACATTTTCATATTATTCTTTCAAAGTCCTCTAGCCAGAGACCAATAGGAACACACCATAGTTAAAGAAGTAGGATTTATTACTCCTCGCAATGGGAGATAACAAACACCATAGGGAACCATGGGACGATTCAGTAAGAAGATAACAGAAGAGGCTTGTTATAGGATTTGTGTGTATATAAGATGATTGGGGGAACGTTTCAAGGAAGCAGAGTTTTGCTCTGAATCAGATGCTCTCAGGAAATGGGGGTAATAGCATAACTAGGTATCTTAATAAATCTTATCTAATGGGAGGCCAGTCTAAAGCAAAGGTAAATAGGTAAAGAAACCTCAGTCACTCATATTAGCCAGGATAGGGGAATACGTGATCATTTTTTGTGACTTGCACAATGTTCATTTTTTGTCTATATTCAGACATGATTATGGAGTGGTCTTATTTATTTCCTAATCCATCATGGTCACAGAGGGACCTTGTATGATGTTGATGTTCTGTGAAAGTGTTTATGTTCAACACGAGAATACCAAGCTCTGAGTGCCAGGCCAGCTTGTAGTAACACCCAGGCCTAGCTCCTGGATGTCAGAAGCTGTTCTTCTCTTTTTCAAACCCACTTAAACACTTTATTGCTTTGCCCTGCAAGTGATGGATGAGGGAGAATTTTCAAAAGAGAAAGAGGTCTATTCTTCCTCAGAAAACACTTTTTCAAGCATTACTTTTATGGCAAATAGTGCCTTATACAAAGTTAAAACATAAAGAGGAGACTAGGAGAAAATAATTGCAGTGTGTATAATAGAAAATATAAAGTTATCATATAAATCAAAAAGAAAAAGCAAATAATCCAATTGAAAGAGACAGCGAACAAAGGGGTATGGGATTAAGAGATACGAACTACTATGTACAAAATAGATAAGCAACAAGGATATATTATACAGCACAGGGAAATATAACCATCATTTTGTAATAAGTTAAAATGGAGTATAATCTATAAAAATATTGAAAGAAGGAAAGAAAGAAAGAAAAAGAAAAAGACAGTGGATAGAAATAAGCACTTCACAAATCAATAACTACAAATGCACAAGAACAGATATTCAACTTCACGATTCATGAAGTAAATATAAATTAAAACAAAGGGGCAATTTTCTTCCATCAGATTGACAAAAACAATGGTGTGAGAATAGAAAATGCTCCAACACTGCTGGTTAGGTGTATACAAAACACAATTACTTTGTAGAATATTTTGGCAATTCCTATCAAACTTTAATATGCATATTACATTTTTAGGAATCTTTACTATAGAAATGATAACACACGTGTACAAAGACATATGGTTCAAAAATGTTCATTGTAAGATTTGTAATACTCATAAAATTTGTAATACTCATGAATTTCATAAAATCTTTATGTACATTAAGGAAATAGCTAAGTTTTAAAAATGGTGCATCCATACTAAAAAGTTCTATGTGGAAAATTAAAATAATTAGATCGGTCTATATTGCATATAGCAAAATAAATCAAAGATACAGAACAAAAAATCTAATTTATAAAATAATATTTAATATCTCATTTTGGTCAAAATATTTATGTAGACATAATGTTTACATATATGTGTATGGCTACATATATATATGATATATGCATGTATATACTTAAATAAATATGAAACTATCTGTAAGTGAAAATACCAACTGCACACTGTTTCCCCTAAAGAGTATGAATGCAGTTGTGTTTTGGGAGAATACAGGGTGGGCAGAATGGTGGGAATGCTAATTTTTCTGTATACATGTCTATTTTGCTTGAAATCTTTATAAGAAAATATTATCTTTATAATACAAAGTTAAATAATAAAATAATATCATAGGAAACATCTAGCTGAGATGGAGTAACAGGGAATGAAGTTATCCTCCTGGCAGAAACAACTAAAAACGCTGGACAATATATACGAAACAATGTTTTTCACATGTTGGAGATTAGGTCCAGCAAGACAGGAAACAAAATGAAGACTTAAGGTTGTCCTGTCTTACTGCCTGGTGGGAGATTTCAGGCTGCATCACAGAGAGGGAGGACGTAAGTGGAACTCAGTGGCCTCCCTAAGCTAAGAGAGAGCTGAGAGTCTAAAGATGGAAAACAGTGAGAATGCTCAAGGCAGAATACAAGAGAAAAAGATGCACAAAGAGATGACTGTGGAGATCTGTAGAGGGTCCCCTCAACCCCTTAGATGAGAACTGATCAGTGCATGAATATGAGAAAACTACCTGAGGCTGGAGAAAGAATCACCTGAAAAGAGCAGAAGGAAGAGTTCTTGGAGCTCACACAGGACAGGAAACATTTCCTATTCCCACAAGTCAGAGTGAAAAACCTTATATTTCAGACGGCATCGGGTAGTGTCCTCAGAGGGCATTGCCTCTGTAGTGGACAAAAATTAGTCCTAGATTAATAGCTAGTCTGGTCTTGTCTAATGAAGCTTAAAAATAAGCCTCATACCGCAAAAAAAAAAAAAAAGCTTCAAAAGAATCAAATTGCTTCCAAGTAAATTAAAAGCACCTCAGATTTAAGTTTGAGAATAATTTTAGGGGACAAAATACAGCGCCAAAAAGGTAAAGCCCACATTGTCTGGCATCAAATAAAAAATTATCAGAAACGCAAGAAAACAGGAAAATAGGACCAGTAATGAGCAGAAAAGTCGTTCAACAGAAACAGACCAGAAAATGGCATGCGATCAAATGATTAGACAAGAACATTAGAATATCTATTATAACCATATTCCATATGTTCAAGTAACAAGAGGAAAGATTGAACATGTTAAGTAGATATATAAAAGATATAAAATAAATCAAACTTCTAGTAATGTAAATTACAGGTCTGAGATTAAAAATACACTGGATGGGCTATATAGTATATTAGACACTGCAGAAGAAAAGAACAGTGCTACAGGTTGAGCTGTGCTCCCCCAGAATCCATATGTTGAAGTTTTAATCACCATTGCTTCAGAATATGACCTTATTTGGAAACAGGGTCACTGCAGATGTAATTAGGTAAGATGAAGTTATTAGGGTGGATCCTAATGTAATATGACTGGTATCATTATAAAAAGGGGAAATTTTGACATAGAGGTACATACACAGGGAGAACAACAGGTGAAGATGAGGGCAGAGATTGGAATGATGATTTCACTAGCCAAGGAATGACAAAGATTGCCAGAAAATCACGAGAATCTAGTTGAGAGACATGGGATAGGTTCTCTCTCTCACAGTTCTCAGAAGGATCCAATGCTGCTAACATTCTGTTGTTTAAGCCATCCAATTTGTGGTACTTTGTTATGGCTGCCTTAGCAAACTAAAACTACCAGTAACCTTGAAGACATTGGAATAATAACTATCCAGATCAAATGCAAAAAGAAAACATTAATCAAAAGAAAGCTAGAGGGCTTCCGTGGTGGCACAGTGGTTGAGAGTCCGCCTGCCAATGCAGGGAACGCAGGTTCATGCCCCGGTCCGGGAGGATCCCACATGCCGCGGAGCGGCTGGGCCCGTGGGCCATGGCCACTGGGCCTGTGCGTCAGGAGCCTGTGCTCCGCAGCGGGAGAGGCCACGGCAGTGAGAGGCCCGCGTACCGCAAAAAGAAAAAAAAAAAAGAAAGCTAGAATACCTACATTAATATCAGATATAGTAGGTTTCAGAGGCAAGAATATCACCAGGCAAAATGAGGAAAATTATAAACTGAAAAAGGGACATTCCACTAAGGGAACATAAAAGTTTAAATATTTAGGCAAGCAAAAAAGCAGAGCTTCAAAATCCACAATATAAGAAATGACAAAACTGCAAGGAGAAATAGACAAACCCATAATTATAGTCAGATATTCCAAGACCCTTCTTTCAATAATTGATAAAAGAGACAGGAAATCAACCAAATATACAGACTTGAACAAAAATATCAAACAATTAGATCTATTTGAATTTTATGAAACTTTCACCCCCAAAACAGCAGAACACAGTCTTTCCAAGTGCACACACAACACTTACCAAGATAGGACCATATACAGGATCATAAAATGAGTCTGAACAAAAATAAAATTATTCAAGTCATACAAAATATGTTCTCTGTACACCGCGGAATTAAATTAGGAGTCAATACCAGAAAAATGTCTAGGAAATTCCCAAATAATTCAATAGTAAATAACACACTTCTAAAGAGTATATGGGTCAAGAAAGTAATGAAAGGAAATTAGAAAGTATTTTGAACTGAATGAGAATGAAAATACAATCTTATCAAACTTTGGCAGATGGCTGCTTTAGCAATTTTTAGAGGTAAATTTATAGCACTAAAATTCCTATATTAGAAAAGAATTGTCTTAATGCAATGGCCTCAGCTTCTACATTTAGAAACTAAGATAAAAGAGCAAATTAAATTCAAGCTAAAAAGAATAAAAGAAATAATAAAATAGAAAACAAAAAAAATTTTGAAAAATCAATTAAATGAAAGTTCTTTGAAAAGATCAATACAGGCATACCTCGGAGATATTGCAGGTTCAGTCCCAGAATACTGCAATAAAGTGAATATCTCAAAAAAGTGAGTCACACTAATTTTTTGCTTTCCCAGTGCATATAAAAGTCATATTTACACTATACTGCAGTCTATGAAGTGTGCAACAGCATTATGCCTTTTTAAAAATACATACCTTGATTAAAAAGTACTTTATTGCTAAAAAATGCTAATCATCATCTGAGTGTTCTGTGAGTCATAATAGTGACATCAAAGATCACTGATCACAGATCATCATAGCAAATAGTGAAAAAGTTTGAAATGTTACAGTAATTACCAAAATGTGACACAGAGACACAAAGTGAGCAAATGCTGTTGGAAAAATGGCACCAATGGATGTGCTCAATTCAGGGTTGCCACAAACCTTCAATTTGTAAAAAGTGCAGTCTCTGCAAAGAAAATAAAATGAGGTATGCCTGTTTAATTGATGAACCTCTAGCCAGACCAATCTAGAGAAAAATAGATATTTGGAGTGATGGAGATTGCATCACTAAAGGTTCTATGGATACCAAACGAATAATAATTGAATGTTATGAACAATATTTTGCCAATAAACTCAGAAACTTAAATGAAATGATAAATACCTGCAAAACAGAAGCTATGAAAGCTCACGCAAAAATAAATAACCTGAATAGCACTATATCTATAAAAAGAAATGGGAGTGTTAGATAAAACCTTCATACAAAGAAAATTCCTGCAAAAGTCTTCTCATGGGAATTCTAACAAGTAGCAAAAAAGTAAATTATACAAATTTTACACAAACTTATCCAGAAAATTTACAGGGAAAAAATGTTTCCTCATCATATAAGTCCAACATTGCCTTGATACAAAAACCAGACAACAGCATTACAAGAAAAGAAAACTGCAGACCAGTGTCCCTCACAAACATAAATTCAAAGTCTTAACCAATTTTCAAATAAATTATACAATATACAAAATACATAATATACCATGACCAGGTGAATTTTATGTAGTGTTGGATGAACGTTAGAAAAATAATCAATGTTATTCACCAATTAATATACTATAAAAGATATGATCATTTCCATAGATGCAGAAAAAGCACTTGAAAAAACCCAACATCCACTCCTGATATTAGAACTAGAAAAGGACTTCCCCCATCTGATAAAAGACATCTATAAAAAAACTGAAACTAACATGAAAATGAGGAAATGCTTTCCCTCTAAAACAGGGAAAAGATAAAGATATTAATGCTGACCACTTCTTTTCTACATTGTATTAGAGGTTCTAGTCAATGTAATAAGGGAAGAAAAATAAATAAAAGCCATCCATAATGAAAAGGAAGGAGCAACACTGTTTTTTAACAGGCAGCAGTATCACCTAAGTAGAAAACATTTTAAAATCTACAAAAAACTTCTAGAATGAGTGAGCTTGGCAATGTTGTGGAATATAAGATCAATATACAACAATCATTGGTAGGGCTTCCCTGGTTGTGCAGTGGTTAAGAATCCGCCTGCCAATGCAGGGGACACGGGTTCGAGCCCTGGTCCAGGAAGATCCCACATGCCGTGGAGCAACTAAGCCCATGCACCACAACCTCTGAGCCTGCGCCCTAGAGCCCGCGAGCCACAACTACTGAAGCCTGCGTACC
Organism: Tursiops truncatus; assembly: GCF_011762595.2. Taxonomy (NCBI): domain Eukaryota; kingdom Metazoa; phylum Chordata; class Mammalia; order Artiodactyla; family Delphinidae; genus Tursiops; species Tursiops truncatus. The sequence continues at coordinate 10,703,220 of NC_047055.1, forward strand.
TACAGCCCGTGCTCCGCAACAATAAAAGCCACCACAATGAGAAGCCCGCACACCACAACAAAGAGTAGCCCCCGCTCACCACAACTAGAGAAAGCCCACACACAGCAATGAAGACCCAACACAGCCAAAAAAATAAATAAAATAAAATTAATTAATTTAAAAAAATCAATGGTATTTCTATGTGTTAATAGTGAAAATTAGAAACCAATAACACTAACATAAAAATATGAAATACATAGGAATAAACTTAAAAGATATACAAGAACTGTGTACAGTAGAAACAAAATATTGTGGAGACAAATTAAAGAAAACTTAAATAAATTGAGATGCATATCATATGCATGGGTTGGAAGACTCAATATCGTTATGATTTCATTCCTCCCCAAAATTATCTAGAGTCAGTGCAATCTCAATCAAAATCTCAGCAGTCTTTTTCAAAACAAACGAGCAAGCTAATTCTAAAAGTTACATGAAAATTCAAAAGACCTAGAATATTCATTAAAACTTTTAAAAAGAAGACCAAAATTGGACAACTAACACTATCTGATTTACAGAGTTATTGTAAAGCTATGGTAACCAAGATGGTTTGATATTGACATTAAGATATACACATACATCAGTGCGACAGAATATAGAGTCCAGAAATTGACCCACACAAAATGGTCAGTTGATTTTGACAAAGTCCCAAAGATAATCCAGTGGAGAAAGGATAGTCTTTTCAACAAATAACACTAGAAAAACTAGATATCCATATGCAAAACAATAATAATAGTATATAATAAAGAACTGTAATCTATACCTTGCACCATATACAAACATTTACTCAAAGTGGATCACAGATCTAGATGTAAAACATCCAACATAAAATTTCTGGAAGAAAGTGTAGGGGAACATCTTTGTGAATCTATTTTTGGCAAAGATTTCTTAAATATAACACAAAAGGCCTGAAATATAAAAGAAAAAATCAATAACTTGCACTTCATGGCAAAAAAATTTTTTTCCAAAGTCACTGTTAAGAGAACAAAAAGGCAAGTAGCAGACTTGAGAAAATATTTGCAAAGATCCCAGAGAGTTCCCTCACTCCTTTGCCATGTGAAGACATAGCAAAAAGGCACCAGCTATGAACCAGGAAGTGGGCCCTCACCAGCCACAACACCAGATCTGCTGGTGTCATGATCTTGAACTTCTCAGTCTTCAAATCAGTCAGAAAAAAATTTCTGTTGTTTATAAGCTACTCAGTCTATGGTATTTTGTGGGGTTTTTCTATCATTTTTTTTGTTTTAAAGTTATTGATTTTTCAGAAAAAATGTCAGCACTTGGGCTAATACCATCATTTAATGACTACTTTTATAACTGTGCTATATAGTATATTTTCAAAATGCTTTTAAATTTTGTTATAGCAGCCTCAACAGACCACAACTCTGTAAATGTATTTTGTAGACATTATTAAACACCATAATCAGTTGGCTTCAAGTAAGGGAGATTATTTTAGATTATCTGGGTGGGAGTGATTCAGCCAATTGCAAAGCCTTAATGGCAGAACTGATGCTTTCTTAAAGAAGGAAATTTGGGGCTTCCCTGGTGGCGCAGTGGTTGAGAGTCCGCTTGCCGATGCAGGGGACATGGGTTCGTGCCCCGGTCCAGGAAGATCCCACATGCCGCTGAGCGGCTGGGCCCGTGAGCCATGGCCGCTGAGCCTGCGCGTCCGGAGCCTGTGCTCTGCAACGGGAGAGGCCACAAAACTGAGAGGCCCGCGTACCATGAAAAAAAAAAAAAAGGAAGGAAATTTGCCTAAATAGTACCATCAACTCAACCCTGAGAGCTGCAGACTGACCTCCCTGATGGCTTGACTTATGGATTTCGGATGTGCCTAGCAAGCCCCCAAAATCAAGCAAGCCAATTTCTTCTAATAAATTTCTTAGACTGATAGATTATAGATACATAGATAGATGACAGATACATAAATACATAGATACATAGACATATAGATGAATATAGATATATCCTATCCTACTAGTTCTGATTTTCTGGTTGAAACCTGACTTGTGCATTCAAAAGTAGGGTAGAGAAATAAAGAAATAGAAAGTTAAAAAGAACTAAATAAAAATTTTGAAGATGAAAAGAACAATAACTGAAAATTTTTTTAATTACCAGAGGGGCTTAAAACAGATTTGAATTATTTACACTGGTTCCATATAAAAAGAAAATGTGAATAGAGCTATAAAAAAGGAAAGAGATTGAATTAGTAATCAAAAACCTTTCCACAAAGAAAAGCTCAAATACAGATGACTTCACTGATGAATTCTACCAAACTTTTAAGAAGAATTAACATCATTCTTAACAAACTTTTCCCAAAAATATGAGGATGAATTACATCCCAACTCATTCAGTAGGGCCAGTATTATCCTAAATCCAAAATCAGACAAAGCTATCACAAGAAAATAAAACCACAGACCACTAACTCTCATGGATATACAAGCAAAAGTCCTTAACAAAATATTTTCAAACTAATACAGCAACATTTGAAAATGATTATACAACATGACCAAGTCAGATTTAACCAAGGAATGCAAGGTTGGTTTTCACATGTGAAAATTAATCAATGTAATATGCTATATTAACAGAATAAAGTCCCCAAACCACATCTCAATAGACACAGAAAAGGCATTTTGCAATCCAGTACCCCTTCATGATAAAAATACTCAAAAACTAAGATATTTTTCCAAAGAGGAAATGCAGATGACTAACAGGCACATGAAAAGATGCTCAACACTGCTAACTGTCAGAGAAATGCAAATCAAAACCGCAATGAGATATCCCCTCACACCTGTCAGAATGGTTATCATCCAAAAGAACACAAACAACAAATGTTAGTGATCATTCGGAGAAGACGCAACACTCGTACACTGTTGTGGGAATGTAAATTGGTACAGCCACTGTGGAAACAGTATGAAGTTTCCACAAAAAACTAAAAATAGAACTACCATATGACCCAGCAATTCCACTCCTGGGTATATATCCAAAAAAAACCTAAACACTAATTTGAAAAGATACAAGCACCCCAATATTCATAGCGGCATTATTTACAATTGCCAAGATATGGAAACAACCTAAGTGTTCATCAACAGATGAATGGATAAAGAAGATGAGTTTTATATATATATATATATATATATATATATATATATATATACACACACACACACACACACATATATATGTATACACACACAATGGAATACTACTCAGCCATAAAAAAGAATAAAGTTTTGCCATTTGCAGCAACATAGATGGACCTGGAAGGCATTATGCTAGTGAAATAAGTCAAACAGAGAAAGACAAATACTGTATGATATCACTTATATGTGGACTCTAAAAAATACAATAAACTAATTAATATAACAAAAAAGAAGCAGACTCACAGATATAGAGAAGAAACTAGTGGTTACCAGTGGGGAGGAGGAAGTGCAGAGGGGCAATATAGCAGTAGGGGGTTAAGAGGTATAAACTATTATGTATAAAATAAGCTACAAGGATATATTGCACAACATGGGGAATATAGCCAATATTTTATAATAACTATAAATGGAGTATAACCTTTAAAAATTGTGAATCACTATATTTTACACCTGTAACTTATATAATATTGTACATCAACTATACTTCTATTTAAAAAAAATGAGTCTTTTGCATCCAGTATCTCATGGCTAGAAGGTTGTGTGAATATTTCCCTTAAGAAAGAATGGGGAGTGGGAAAGTGATGCAATAATTAAATATGTCCCATATATACAGTTATTATATAGAATTATTGTTATGTTTTAATTTACTCTTTGATAAGCCTAAGATTCCACTCACTCCCCATAGGTTTACTTCTGAGTTACCAGTATACTGGATATTTGAATAGTTCTGATCTGTTTATTTAATATTAATCACTTCATTTAATGCAATATACTATATATATTCCTGCTGAATTTATGTCCAATTTTAACAATAATTTGTTCACTTCTTTATCAAGTAATCAATATTTTGAGAAAAACAGAATTAAGATATTTAAGTCAACTACTGGGACTAAGTATTCTAAGTATTTTAAGTGGATACTTTCATTCTCTCCAAAAAGAGTTTGTTCCAGAAATCACAACGACAAATAAACACAATTTTTTTTCATTTCTTCAATGTTGTACATTGCCAGCATTTATTTGATTCTCTTACAAAGAAATCATTGAGGGAAACTACCATACACTATTAAGTTATGTATATTTTTAACAGATAAATGTACCTATAGACTACATGGAGAGAAACAAACACCAAAAATACTCTAAAACAGTAAAATCTCCCCTCAGTAAAATGCATTCTTAGCATTAAAAAAAACAAAAAATAAAAAAGAGCCAAAAAAACCCCCAAACAGAATGGATTTTTAAAATCCATGTAAATAAACTGTATCTTCCCTAATATCTTCATTTATACTGTAAGACTATGACAAGTAATTTCAAAATCTACAATACCATATTGTAAAGCAACTATACTCCAATAAAATTTTTTTTAAAAATCTACATTACATTAAAGAAATCAAACAATTCAGCCTGTCTTTTTTATCATCACTGTAAATATACTTACAAATAGATTTGAAGATACTTCCCAGATGTTTTTCATGTGATGCTTTTTTCAGACACAGAAAGCAAATGAGCATTTTCACAGAAAACTTGTTTTTTAATAAGTTGGTGGCTGATTGTGCAGGTGTCTGAATGAATTTCAAGAGGCTCCCAGCATTCCTCAGGGCTTGTCCTCCTTGGGATATATTGTAGGATACAAGCACAGGACTGGGGCCTCTGACTCCCATTTCAATACCAAAAATTGAAAGAGCCTCTCTGATTTTCCTACGGCCAGACACACAAGGACTTAGGCTATAAAAAAAAATCCCAAATGATCCAACTGTGATTGTTATTTTTGTCAGAACCAGCACTCAGTAATGATCAGAATGTTTTGTCCTCCAAATTTTAATAGGCAATGTTTCTCCGAGACAAAGCCTAAGAATACTTTTTATATAAAGCTTGAGTAGAGATTTATAAATTACCCACACAAAGCTGTTTCAATATTTTGGAAGATAATGATGTATTGTAACAATTATATTGAATTCACAGTAATTTCTGAGAGATGGGGGGTCTTATCTCATTCATTCCAGTCACCACATTTTACAGATTTTACATCCCAGAAAAGAAATGACTTCAGGCAATTCATATGGCCAAATAGTGAGAGAACTAATAGTAGAAACCAGGTCTCCTGCCCACATTCCCACTAACCCCATATCCATTGATCGTTCCACTGTATCACTCCATCTACTGTTGAGTTCAAAGTAGAAAAAAAATGGCTGAAACGTGCCCAAAATAGTTTCTTAATTTTTGAACTAATTATTCAATTTAAGCCTCGGAAGAGTATAAGAAGGGGCATTTTATTTTATAGCTAATAAACTAAAATATTTTTTCTTCTTAAGTAGAAAGGCAGAAAACAAGTTGACAAGTCTTGTGCACAGTATCATTTTCAAGCATATCCCTGACTGAAAAAAAAATTGAAAGGAACATAACACTGACAGTTACATGAAGCATATGACAAGTTGGTAAATGCTTTTGATCCTACCAGCAGGAAGGAAAAATGGAGTAGATGACCTCCATAAAACTGTAGAATTATTTACCCACACCCCTCCACCCCGGGAACCTGCTTTCTACATGCAAACAGAAAAGGAAATCAAAATAAAGCAAGCAGTTCATCCATGTATAACTAAGCTGAAAATATATGGTATATGGTGCTGTAGATGAGTGTCAAGTGTGAAGTCAATCACCACAACAAGAGAGCCAGCTAACTAAATCAGGGAGAAAAATGGGATGAGGGAAAGGTCTTGAATAGCACTTTGGGCTACCAATTATAATAGACTAAGTGAGGTTATATACAGGTTCACAGAGACAAATATAATCTTCTCCACAGTGGAAAGCAGTGCCTTACCATAGTCCATTCAAATAAGACCTGGGGATTTTAGTTGACAGTTAATATGAATTGATTAGCAATTTAAGAAAAACTAATGTGATCTTAGGCACATACATCGAAATATGATATCCATAATAGGAGAAAGTCTAGTTCCACTCTGTTCAGCACAGTCTTGGGTAAATTCCTTAACTTCCATGTGCCTCGGTATCCTCATTGGCCAAATGAGGAAAAAATGCTTAACTCCTAGTATTGTTGTAAGGATTAAATGAATTAATACATGTAAAATGCTTGGCATAGTACTTGATGCTCAATTAAGGATACCTTCTATTATTATGAGCATCATTATATATTATTATTCAGTATATTCTAAAGTACTGAATTCAGTGACACATTTTTTTTAAAAAAAAGGGCACAGATAAACTAGGAACTGTTCAGTAGAAAGCAGTCAAGAAGGTGGAGGGAAAAAAACCTTACAACCACATCCAATAAGGATCATACGGGAACCAGCACGTTTAACGTGGAGAAAAAATGACTTGGAGTACTGTAGAAACTGTCACCACATATCAGAAAGGCTGGCATGTGGAAGAGGAAGCAAATTTGTTCTCTGAGTCTCAAGACAGTGGGTAGAAACTACAGGGAGACAAGAGCTGGTTTAATACCAGAAAGACTGTTCTAATCAACACAACTGTCCACAGATGGAGTGGACCACCTCAAGAGGCAGAGTTCAAACATTAGTTGTATGCTTGTTTGGCTAGGATTTTCAAGACAGAGTTTACATATCAGATGGTTGGGTAGGCCTAAACTACAGCTAAAATTCAGTTTTTTCCAGACAAGAGGTTCTGTTATTCCACGTCAGTTCTCCAGATATACTTTGGTGGACAAGCTAGGCCAGTGATACGCAGCCCAAAAATTCTCTGAGTGAAGAGGATTCCCATTATCATACCACTAGTAACACTCTACAATGCAACACTGAGACCATGGTTAACCAGATGCTTAGAACTACAGAATGTGATCATCCACATGGGGAAAAAACCATAAATATATGAAAAGCTGCTCAAACTCTCCAAACTCACAAAAATGCATATTTAAAACTGTTATTTAATTGTTAGTGTTATTAAAGTTTAATGATATTAAGGGCTGGCAATGGATATAGAGAAATAGGAACCCTCATGCACTGCTGGTGGGAATATAAATTGGTATTCCTCAGTATCTGTCTTATTAGAACACTCACAAAAAGCAAATATAGACAGGCTTGTGCATAGCATCCTTGTTTGTCATAATGAAACACTATAAGATATCCAGATATCCATCAAAATGTTATGGATTAATAAAATATGGTACACTGATACCATGGACAAGTTTAAAAGAAGGAAGTAGATCTATATGCACTAACTTGGAAAATCTACAAGACTCACAGTTAAATGATAAAAGTAAGCTGCACAACAATGCATACAATATGAGACAATTTAAGTTCAAAATACCCAAAAAGACAAAAAGCAAATAAAATATTTCTATAGAAACATCCATATTTATGTAAATGCATAGAAAATTTCCTAAAGGATATACATTAAACTGATGGGAAAGGAAAAGGCATTAACTCAGTGGTCAAAGGTACTTTAGTTTAATATGTAATGCTTGGAATTTTTACAATGAGAATTTTTCATGGTTTGCTTATTTAATTAAAAATAAATATTTAAGTTGGAAAATAAGAGAAAACTAGGGCTGGTAACGACATTAGAACTCATTGATCTAGCTAATTCATTTTACAAATGAAGAAAATTGAGGCTTAGAGTTGCTAATCAATTTGTTCAAAGCCTTACAGGTATTTAATGGTAGAGTCAGAACTACAGAACATTCCTGTAATAAAAACACATAGGCTTTGAGTCAAGAAGTCTGGATCTGCATATTAGGTATATGACCATGGGAAGCACACTTAATACGATTCTTAGTTTCCTCTGCTGTACACTGAGGGCTGTTTATTCAGGATTCATTCAGTTACAAGGAACAGAAGCCCAACTTAAAACTAATGGAGACACAAGGGAAATAAGTCATCTTAAAAAGAGAAGAGTGGGTCAGACCTCAGGCATCACTGCATTCAGGCATGCAAATAATGTCCTCAAGACCATTTGTATCCTTCTCCAGTCATTGCTATTCATGTGTTCATTTGTTCCCTCCCACTGCAGAGCCATGTCGTTCAGGTGGGATTGCCAATCGCAGTACCTTGCATCCCTCTGTGTATTAGGGAGGGGATATTTCCCCAAAGAAAAAGAGTTGCTATAATGAAAAAAATGGGGAAGAAATTTGAATGGGTATAAACAAAAAAGATCAATTGCTTAATCACCTTATGGTATTGATGAAAGGAGCAAAAAAGAAAATTTAAGAGATGGTATTGCACACACTGCATAGTGCTATGCAAACAAGGAAAATTATTGAACCATGTGTCTAACTCCTAGCAGCCTATAATTTCCACCCTTCCATGTTGTATCTTTGTTTTAGAACTCTGGTGAAGTATCATTACTGATATGCTCACTATGGTCCGCTTTCTCCCCAGTGTTTCTGTCATATGTTCCGTACTTGGTCAACATTCCATAATAGCCATTGTATTTCTATTAAAGTAGTTAGAAAATGTTCACTATAAAAATGTTCTTACTTCCAACTTTGGAAGTAGAGGAGCAAAGACTGCAAGTTTTGTAGATATTAGCAACAACATTGAGAGAAGTTACCAGACTGGAGCTTTAGTTCTAAAATAACGACACTGAGGAAAATATTCTTAAAGCTGTACCTTCTCCTGTCTTTGCTGCTCCTGTGATTAGAGAGGCCATACTGTTTATAGTCCCACTCCAGTATCACTATAGCTTCCACTATCTGGAGGAAATGTCACGAACAATTATCAGCATACACAATAAACATAAATGTCTTCAAACTTCTCCAAGAAGAAAGCCCATAAAAACCTAGGAGTCTTTTTTTTCTTCTTTCCATGTGTGCCCTGAACACTAGCAAAGTTTTTAGGCATTCATGTATATTTTCCAAGTCATTCCCATCTTACCTGATGTTCCTCAGCTCCCTACATTTTGAGGGAACACAAGGAAGGAGATAGAGCCCTAAAACTAAAGTCTCTTTATAACCTTGACAGCTCTTAAACGTTTCAAACACTGTCACTTTCTCCAGGCACATTCTAGCATTTTAAACTGTTAGTGCCAGTATTAGGATAGCAGGTTGAAAATACGACAAGAAATTGACGATAACTCAAAAGAAAGCAACCAGAATGATAGAAAGTTCAAAGCTAACATGGTAACTTTAATTTCTTAACCTCAGCCTCATTTCCCATTTTCTGATACTTCTTCCCCTCCCAATTTAAAAATAATTTTCTAGTGCTTACCTGGTCAGTCAACAATGGCTATAACAGGAATGAGAAAAAATTGTAGTCCTGCACCCTACAAAGCACTTATACCCCAACAGCTCACTGATTTTCATAGTAAGATTCAATGACTTAGTGAGGCAGGGAATATTGTTCCTATTTTGAGATGAGGAAGTTGAGGCTCATATAGATGAAGTGACCTGTGCAAAGTCACAGGGGTAGTAAATGCAAGGGCCATACCTTGGCTCCCAAGCTAATACTATTCCTATGACATCATCATGCCATTCAACAAACATCTGAGCGCCCACTATGCACAAAACATTGTGAAGAATAAATGGTATAGAATATATGACGAGTTTCCATATATTCCTTAGCACCTAAGCAGACAGAGTTTAAATAATGGAATGTTCTGAAAAATTAGCAAAGGAAACCTTGGTTTATCTTATTCACCACAGCATGTCCAGCACCTACAATATGCCTGACATACAGCAGGTGCTCAATAAATATTTACAAAGTATATGAATAAATTAATGAACAAGAAATCATATAAAGGTCAAAGTAACAATAAATATAAACTATTACAGTGTCAAGCATATAAGTGCTTGGGAGACTGTCATTCTTCAAAATCTTCCTTAAAATAGACTATGCAGTATAACACTGAAAAAGATTAGACATGAGGTTCTAGAGAATGCCACTTAAGATCTGTGGGACCTTGGGAAAGTTATTTAATCTCCTGAACAATTCATACCTTAATTCAGCAGATATTTATTGAGTCTATTATGTGACACACTGTCAGAGATTAATAATAATAGGCTCAAAGAGTTGTTATGCTGATAAAATGAAAGAAGACATAAAGTAACCAGCACATAGTAAGAACTAGATATATGGTAGATTTTACTTTTATTATCATATCTTCCAATATTCACTTTTGGGAAATACCTTAGACAATTAAATGCTGAGGTGACAGAATGAGAATACTGTGTTTTCCCAATTGCAGTGCAAAATAAACAAAAATCCATGATCAAAAAGCCAACATAGATTTGCACTTGGATCTAACAAACCAGTTCTACTGGTATAGGCTGGGGGTTATCTGACCTGGCAACGGCCACCAGTATTGGAGGAGACGGAATCATTACAACAGAATGTTGTAGGTAAAAGGAATCAATCATTTCTAGGAGGAAAAGTTTGGCAGGAACTGGAGATATTTAGGTTGGGGAAGAGAAGACTGGAGTGTGGAAGTGGGGAGACAGTAGAGACCACAGAACAGATGGCATGTGAGCTGTTTCCAAGGGCATTAAGGGGGAAAGGACCTAAAGTTGTTCATGATTACCCCCAAGGAGGGCAGATCTAGGTGGCAGCCTCATGGAGGGAAAGTTGGATTCATAAAATATGAAGTGACTGACTTTTAAGCAGACATATTAGGGAAAAGGCAGGCCAGAAGGGAGATCAGAGTGGCCCACCAAGACAATATAAAAAAGTCAGATGTCCTTTGAATACTACTATTGGTATTAGAGTGCAGGTGCCTTAGGCTGAAATCAGCGTTTGGGAGCTGGCCTGGGTCACAGTTAGTTGTAACACACACACTAATAGGAACATGTGACTGATATAAACCTATTTTATTTTATTTTGGCCATACTGCACGGCTTGTGGGATTTTAGTTCTCCGATCAGGGATCGAACCCGTGCCCCCTGCAGTGGAAGGGAAGCGTCTTAACCACTGGACCTCCAGGGAAGTCCCTGACATAAACCAATTTTAGGAACTGAAGTTGGGTGCTGCTTGAAGAAAAATTATAAAAACACAAACCATGGAATTCAAAACCTATTGTCTGTCTTGTCTTAATTTGGAGTCAGTGGCTTGAGGTGGGGAGGAGGTGTGGAAAGTCCCTTGGAAGCAGCTTGAGTAGGAAATAGCTTAATGATGATGCCTCACACACTCCGCAATACACAGTTTTCTGCATATTTACATATATCTTCTCATTCAGCCTGTAGCAAAATAGTTACATTGTAAATATTGTTTAACATTAAACGTAATTGCTGCACAAATCTGCTTTTATAAGCAGCCCATAACAACAATTCAGTTATTCTCTTTCACTGATCCATTAATCCTTCACTTCTCCACCAGGAGAGCAGACAGGTAAAAGCTTTTTCTATGCATTGCTAAATCTTATCTGAGCATCTCTTTCCTTGGGACTAGGTGCATCAAAAAAGCACCTGTAGAAAATTAACAGCTTTAGAAAACTGTAGGGGAAATAAAATTTGAAGGAGAGATAAGATAAAGTCTCCTAATAATGAGGAGTATGTCATAAACAAGCTAAATCAATAATCCTCATTAATTAATGAGAAAGGGCAAATGCCAGTTTACAACACAGCAGGAAAACTTGCTTTTAAAATGGCTTTCAAGCGTATTTTACTTCAAAAGATGTTCATGATATCAAAAGAGCCATGGGCTATATAGGACACTCAATGAGAAGCTAAGTACAATTCATTGAAAAGGTATTTTGGTGAAAAGAAAAATCTCACATTACTCACATTCTAAAGGCATCTTTCCCAAAACTCTTTGATTCTACTGATATATAAAGAATTGACCTTGATAATAGTAACATTACATGTTAAATCCAAATAAGTCCTCAAGATTCCAACTTGGAATCTTATGCTAGAAATCACCATATCAAATGCATACATTATTCTTGAGTGTATTCTTTATAGGCAAAAATAAGACTGAAAAAAATAAGACTGAATATGAAAACCTCCTGGCGTCAATAAAATGTCTTAAGATTATGAGATACTAAGGAAGTGGCCTTGTGCGTAGTACCACACATCATATAAAGATGAAGAATTCATGTGTACCTCCCTTGAGGAGTGCTAGTGTAATGTGAAACTGACATATATTGACAACTGGTATACTACGGTGAGTTTCATAATAGAAGTACAGTGAACTTATATCTGTCAAATGCTACGTGAAGGTAAAGTCAAATTATGAACCAGTAATTGCAAAGATAAGTTGATGAAGATGTTGACAAGATACATTGTGCAAAGAAATATGGAATATCACATTAGCAGAGAAAAACCATATGCAGAGGTTAAAGTCAAGCATGAACACTTTTACATTTTAGCATTGACATCCCACTTACTTAAGGGAAATCAAGTGACTAACTTTCTTACCATACAGTTGTTAGATTTGGAATATTTAAGAAGACAAATGTCACACAGTTGCTGGAATCTCTATTAAACACATTTCAAAAATATAAAATAGAATCCTCTTTGCTTTCAGTCATGGATCATTTGTCTAATGAGGATCATCATTAAAGATGGCTGGTTGTCATATTACATGAACTACCAAGAGAACCAAAAGAACGCTTGAACAGTCCGAGAACAGATTCTGAAACAGAAACCTAAGATATAGTTACTGGCAGTTATTCAAAAGAATATCTTGTCATTTAAGCTTTATTTGATTTTTCTGGATGTCACTTTATTACTCTCAGTAACCATTATACCCATTTCACTTGAACCACGAGCGACTGTTGATGCGTAGTGCTTATGAGAATTGGCTTTGGAATCAACAATCTTAGGCTCCAATCCAGACTCAGATATCTATCACCTATGTGACCTTTGGAAAAAACACTAGTTCTCAGAGCTGCATCTCCTCATATTTGTTTCCTGGATGTTTTATAGTTTGTGTGTTCCTTAATTCCCCTCTTGCTGCCTTAGCTTGTGAATTGAATATTTTCCATAGTGGTATGCTTGGATTCCCTTCTATCTTCTGTGACTCTACTGTTGGTTTTTGCTCTGTGGTTACCATGTGGCTTAACCATAATTTCTCAAAGAGTAATGCAAGGAATGACTATGAACATCAGAATCTAAGCTGAGGGATGAGAATGGGGTGGCAAGGAAACTGGGGGGGGGGGGGGTGTTACCTTAGGTAAAGTGATGAATTGCTAGATGTAAAACCGAAAGTACAGCCCATAAAAGAAGAAAATTGATAGGTTGAATTTTATTAAAAGTTCTGCTTATGAAAGACACCTTAAGGGCATAAAAAGATAAACCACAAATTGGAAGAAAATATTTACAAAACGCCTACCTGATAATACATATTTGATAAAACACTTTTATCCAAAATATATAGTGAACTCTTAAAACTCAAGGATAAGAAAACAAATAAGCTAATTAAATAATGAACTAAATATCACAATGGATACCGCATTAAAAAAATAAGCATATGAAAAGATATTGAACACAATTTTTCATTAGGAAAATGCAAATTACAATAATGAAGTCCCACTACACACCTACTAGAATGGATAAAATCTAAACACTTACATTACCAGTTGCTGGAGAGGATATGGAGCAACAGGAACCGTCATACCTTGCTAATGTGAATGCAAAATGGTACTGTCACTTTGGAAGACAGTTTGGCAGTCGCTTACAAAGCTAAACATAATTTTACCATATGATCCAGTAACTGTGGTCCTAGATATTTACTCAATTGATTTGAAAACCTATGTTCACACAAAAACTTGAATGTGAATGTTCATAGCAGCTGTATTCATACTCACCCAAAACTGAAAACAAACATGATGTCCTTTAATCGGTAAATGGATAGAAAAAAAATACTACGGCATATTGATGCAATGAAATGCTATTCTGTAATAAAAAGAAATGAGCTACCAAGTCGTGAAAAGATACAGAAGAACCTTGAAAGCATACTGCTAAATGAAAGAGCCAGTCAGAAAGGCTACATACTGTATGATTCAAATTATATGACATTCTGGGAAAGGCAAAATTATAGGGAAAGTAAAAAACTCTGTGGTTGCCAGAAGTTTGTGGGGGGCAAAAGGGAAGAAGGTTTAATGGCTGAAGCACAGGTTTTTTTAAGGGTGGTGAATCTATTCTGTATGATACTGTATTTATGAACACATGACACTATGCATTTGTGAAAACCCATGTAACTTTACAGCACAAAGAGTGTACATTAATGTATGCAAATTTTAAAAAAACATTTATGAAACTGAGGGCTCCTAGGATGGAATGATGCAGACAGTGACAAAAAATCATCTAATTGTATTACAAGAGTATGAAACAACTTCACTGAAGGGGATGGGAGAAAAGATACTGACCTAAGTAACTTTGGAAATGAGTGGATACCGTATGACTAAAGGCAAAAGAAACTGTACATAAAAGTGCTGTACTTTAGTTGGTAAAGTCATTTCCCATGGGGGTACAGGTCAATAATGTGAAACCACCAAACATGTATACTGGAAATGAACAATTTTAGTAAATGTAATGTGGGGTCCAGGATGGGCTCCTGGAAAAGAAAAAGGACACTAAGTAACAAACTAAAAATCTGAATAAAGTATGGACTTTAGTTAGTAATAATGTATCAACATTGGCTCATTAATTGTAAAAACTGTACCATACTGTGGACAAAAAATGTCACCTGCCATTTCAGTAAACAAAGGATGTTGCCTGCCATTCCAGTAAACAACAAATATTGCCAGCCATCAAGCCATCAGCTAGAGTGGGCCCCATCCATGGTACTCCCTGAGGGGAAATCAGGATGGAGAAAAACAGGATAGTTAAGGTGCATATCAAAGGAATGATTTCAATAAGCCCAGACTCTTGAGATGTCTGTTTTTGTGATTAGCAGTAATCTTTTGATGTTCAACTACAGGGTTTTTTTTTTTAGCTCCTATATATCCTGGCTCCTCCCTTACCTCTTTAGAACAGTCCCTCAGAGCTATCTGAGAGGCTGTATCCTGGGCTTAAGTCCTCCATAAGTCCACCAAATAAAACATAATTCTCAACTTTTAGGTCATGCATTTTTTTTCACTCGACAATACTAATCTCAAATGTTAATAAAAGGAAATGAAACTGGTTATGTGGAATATAAGAACTTGGTTATGTTGTCAGAGGTTTTCTGTTTATCTAAAATAATCCTAAAATTAAATATTTATATGAAAAAGATATCTGAGGTCTAGCCCAGACAACCTAATCAGAGTTTTCAGAGTTGGAATCTCCATGTTAACAGTCGCTCCTAGGTGAGTCTTATGCATACTGAAATTTGAGAACCACTACTCAAAATTTATACATAACTCCCAAGGATGATGGCGAACAATTGTAAATGAAAATACTACGTTTTTGTGGAGGAATTACTTGTACTAAGAGAAAAAGGAGAGAACTGGCTTGGTTGTCATTCCTTCAGGCAAGGGTCTGGGAACTTCACATGCCAAAAAGTCAGAAGTTTAAGCCAACACTGTGGTACGGGACAAGAAGTCCAGAAGTGTGATGTTCATGAGCAGAAAGTGCAGTGCACTGTGTTCAGTGTGCGCTAGAGCAAAAAGAGTCTAGAACACTTCATTCTTGTGGACCTGTGGCACAAGCCCAGACAGTTGGCTTTCTGTTTTGTAATGCAAATGCTTGACTTAAGCTTTGATCGCTGAGGCATCCCTCCACTTCAAAGAGGCATCTCTTTCAAAGATACCTATCTCAAATAAACACATTGCCCATGGCCACCCACATGACTAGATAAAGAGCCAGGCTGCCCTCATCCCCCAACACCCCTATTCCCTCAGCACACCACCCAACCTCCACAAGGCTCCTTTGTTTTAGAGATTTTGGTTGATTTAGATTAACTGACGATTTGGGTCTCTTGTTTTTCCTCTTCCGCTTTAAGTTCCCACTCTTATGTTTAAAACTCACCAATAAAGAGTGAGCCCAAGAAACTGCAGGCCCTCATCCTCAACCCCAATAAAAGCAGCACCCTAGGTTCACACTTTTTCTCTCTCCACTCCTGACCTCGCTGTGTGGCCCCAGGTGTGCCATGTAATTTCCAGGACCTGTAAGTTATAAGCCTTTTTTTTTTTTCCAGTTTCCTGATGGTTACTGTTGAAGGCCTCTTGCAATGATAATAAGAACTTCAAGGGCTGGTCCAGCAATGACAGTGGCTATCCATAGGCTGACACCAGCACACAACAGGGCCACATCTTTAGGGCAGGGCTATCACAGCCTAAACCAGAAGTTCTTAATCTGCAACTGTTACCAAACACAAGTCCATGTGCCCCATGCACAGTGAGGCCAAAGAAACCAAAACGTCAGAGTTTGGAGCAGAGAAAGGTTTACTTCAGGGCCAAGCAAGGAGGATGGGTGGCTCACACTCAGTAACCCCAAACTCCCTGATGGTTTTGGGGAAGAAGTTTTATAGGCAAAATTTGGGGTGAGGGCTGTAGGGCATGTGACTTTCTTCTTGGTGGTGAGGTAACAGGGCGGTGCTCCAGTAATCTTGTGCTCAGCCTGAAGTTAACCACCCTCCACCTGGGTGGGGCCTTAGTTCCTACAGAAGAACTCAAAGCTATTGTTGTGTATATCCCTTGAGCAGGAACCAGGATCCTGCCTCAAGGGTTGCACTATTGTTTCTTGATTGCTCCTCTTTTGATTCTGCATTCCCTTACTTCCTTGATTAATAACTGTTTAAATCTGCCCTTTGGTATTCTGGGAAGGTCCAGGAGGCTGAAGCCTTTATCCTGAAAATAATAAATGGGGGACCCGGAAAAGCTTTTGTACCCAGGAGGGCTCCACGGGATCCTGCTCTGTTTTAGAACCTACAAATATACTTCAGGAGGATCATCAATAACTTGAAAATTTCTGCAAATTTAACGTTTATGTCCATACATTGATTTTACTTAAGGACAAAGTCCTTACATTTCATCAGATCCTCAAAAAACCCCATTACTCTCACGATAGTTAAGAACCACTGGTCTATTGTGTGTCCTGAGTAGTGCAGTTAAGACAACATGAAGATCTTTAGTCAACAACAGGATGCATCCTCCTGCTATGTGCATTCTACCTTTGTGGAAACTCTAGGTAATATCTGAGACCATCGAATCTATACCAGACATTCCTCTGCCATTACAGATATTTACTATGCATATAACAGAAATAAAAATAAATCAGACAGGAAAAAGTATCTGTCAAAAATGTTCACTAAAAATGCAATACATTCTTTGGTTATGAAAAACCATTTAATGTTTCATTAATTTCCTTGGTCCTTCTAAGCATAATGATCCTCACCTTCCCAGAAAGTTAATATAAATGATTATGAGGTTCTGGGCTTTGTTTTGCACTTTCAGAGCTAGACAATGGATACCACAGATGCTGGTGGGAATGTAAATCAACAAACCCTTTAAAAAACAATTTGACAGTATGTGTCAAGAACCTGAAAAAAAAATGGTTTTCTCTGCTGGGCATCTATCCTAAGGGCTGGTTTTGTTTATCACCAAATTATTGCTACTATTTTTTAAAAAACAGAAAAAATAAAAGAAATAACTTCACTTAATAACAGAATATTTACAAAAACTGATAGATCCACTTGATGGAAACATGCAGTCATTAAAATGTTTAAAAAGCATTTACAAGCATTAAGAAAAGAAAAAGGCAGATACAAGTTTATATATAATACATCATTATAATTATGTAAGAATTATACATAATAAAAAGACTGGAAGGATATATACCAAGAATATTTATGAGTTGTCTTTTTAGTTTTTTGTACTTTCCAAAATGTTCTAGAGTCAGCATGTGATTATGGCTAAAGTTTAAATAGACTGACTGATTAACTGCCTTCCCTCAGGGCCACCACCACAATAATGGAGAGCCTAAGAGCTACCCAGGAGACTTGACTGAGGAAGTATTTTAGTGATACTGCTGATTGCATAAGACTTTTACAGACAAACCACCACTGAACCCCTTTTGTATCATGGGAACAATGTTGAGAACAATATTGGTTTGATTGTCTAGTTGCACTTTACTCTTATTGTTCCTGAATGTTAACTGGTTTAGCATTTTGTCAAGCAGGCTAACAGACTCTGCTGGTAAGGGACGATGGGCCCTGATAGATTGACAGAGTTTGTAATTTACCCAGATGGCAAAAGTAAGACCAACATGGTACCAGCTTCATGCATCACTTGACTTACATGACAACACCAAATCAAAGACAACCACGTGAAAGACAACGTAACCAGTAGGTTGCTCGGTTGCTGAGGAGCCCATCCAGACTTCAGCTAAGCAGTCTTGTAGTCTGCAGCTGTGATTTAAGAGGAAGGGCATGAGGTGGAAAGTCCCATGCCTCCCAGCAGCCTCTCACAAGACAGGGAGTCAAATGAGAAATGCCAAGGCATTTCACCGAGACCTAGGCCAGTCTGTGTTTGAGTCTTGCCTATGTGGGCTATATGGAGCCATTCAAGGTTGTCAGAATGCCAGCATGGAACTACTGCCCTACATATTTGTCCTACCCTCTTTCACTCTTAAAAGTGCCCCTGGTTTAGACAATCACCATACAATTATACAATCACCATACATACCTAAAGAGGATAACCATCTACCTCTTTTCCACAAAACACAAAATACTGCACACATAAATATGCTTACTTATAGGTAGGGAGTAAGAAAAAATGGAGGAGTGAAAGCCCACCTCTAATTTATTTGTTAATGTGGTTTTTAGAACTTAACAAAAATGATTCTGAGGTTTACACACAATAATAGATGGACAAAGTTAGCTAAGCAAAGCAAAAAAAGGGACTCATATTAATATGCATTATAGAGACACAGTAATCAAACAGTTTAACACTGATAAAGGATCAGGTAGATAAACAATTGGAACAGAATGGAGAAGTCAAGAGACAGAGCGACATTTCTATGTTTACACACAGGAGTATATATGAAACTGCACAAGTAGGTGCAGAATGATGGATTCCTTAGGTAAATGGTATTGAAACAACTGGCTAAGTGTTTGAAAAGAGAGAGATTAGGTCCCTGCCTCACACCAAATAGCAAAATAAATTTCAAGAAGATTAAAGAGATAAATGTAAAAAGAAAAATGATAAAAGAAGTATAAAAGATAAGTTGGGTAAGTACTTTCTTATCTGATCAGGCATGGTCCTGCAACCCATGAAATAAAGGCAACATCATAAAGGAAAAAACCCTGAAAGGTGTGGCTATGTAAATATGAAAAAAAGTATGTCAGAATAATACTAATGCCCACTTCACAGCATTATTATTCCCATTTGTCAGATGAGAGAACTGAGACTCAGAAAGGTTAAATTACTACAACCCTAGTAGCATGGCACCAATTTGAGGTATAGCAATATGTCTGTAAGTAAACAGCATGTCCTAATTTGTCCGTGAGTGCAGAGATCATATCTTCTCCAGGGGTCCCCAGGTATCTGAATTCATGCTTCTCCTACAACTCTATAAGAGAGCTTAGTTAATGACCTTAGGTGACTGAGGTCTTAATTAAAATTCCGGAAAGGTTTGCTACAGCCAAGATGTATCCCATAGAGAATCTGTGGGAAAAAGAAGCAATAAACATATGCAGTTTTTGTTGTTGGCCTAAAGATGGGTTATGACCTAAACTCAAAGCAAAAGCTTTATTTCTAGTCTTGATCTTATGTTGCTGATCTCACTCATGTAGGTTAATGCTACTCATGTCATTACAAATTACAAGGAAAAAATTTAGCAGCAAAGAAATTACCCAGGATATTCTGGGAGGAAAGTTTACTTCTGTCAAGTTTAAGTGCATCATCTGATATTACTCCTTTGCAAAGACAAACAATTGAATCTCAAAGCAAAAGATTATGGCCTCGAAGAAATGACTAGGCTAACTTAAGGTGTATTCAGAAAACACTTTCTTCTAAGCAGTGAAACCTGAGCAACTTGGAGATAAATACATAGAATATTATAATATTTTCTAACAAGAAAAACAAATTTGCAAGCGCAGGCTGTCTTTTTCATAAACTACAATGTCAAACTGCTTTTGAAAACTCTTAGGGGTCAGGGTCCTTCTCAATGAAATGGCTCTGGCTTCAAGACACTTAGAAATATGAAGAATACAAGCTAGAAAGGCCTTTAAAGACCAGCTGATACAACTTTATTTTGCAAATAGAGATACTAAGGTCAAGATTTTGAAAACCAGTAAGAAAAAGATGAATACATCATTACAACATCATCAAAGAACATGAATAAGAAATTCCTCCAAAAATAAAGAGTAATGAAAAATAAACAAGGTCTACAAACTCCCTATTTTCTAAATAATCCAAGCTAAAATAATAGACAATATTTAACATTTATTGAGCACTTTCTATCTGCTAGGCACTAATTGCTTATTTAATCCTCACAGTGACATATGAAATAGGTACTATTTTCATCCACATGTATACATGATCCTTGAGGTTGGCCTACTTGGCCTATGGGGAGACATATAAGGTTGTCAGGGTCCAGTGTGGAGCTGCTTCATCACACAGTTGTTGTGCCTCTGTTCACTCTCCAAAATATCCTGGTTTGGATACTCACCACCCTTCTTATTCCAACCTCTAAGTGTAGGAGTGTCCTATGGTTTTAAATATCTTCATGTCTCAAATGTTACCCCCCAGAGAGAACTTTCCTGAATACCCAATATAAAGCAGGTCATCCTGTTATTGTTTATCAAAGTACCATACCTATTCTTTCATAGCATTAACCACATCCTACAATTAGTCATTTGTTTAATCATTTGTTATCTGTGCCCTGCTCCTCGTTGTGTGGTGAACTCTTTCACAGGATAGAAAACATCTCAGTTACCTATCATATCATATGTGGTGATATGACATACCTGTCACCACACACAGTGTGACAAACAATAGCAGCTTAAAATAACTTTTCTCAGATTTCAGTGCCTCCATGCTATTCAGTATGTCATGGATGGACAACAGGAGTTTGTATTTAAAAAAAAAAAAAAAAAGGATCCCAGTGACTCTGATGCAGGTGCTTTGCAAATTACCCTTTGAGAAACACAGGTATAAGAGATTGAATTTATTTAAATTAATACCTCTTTATTCATTCTAAATTTATTGAGGGTCTACAGTGTGCCAGACATTATGGTAGGTACTAAGCCAAAGAATCATTTGATAAGCCCTCATGAAGGCTGGAAAAGGAAATAAATCTTACTAATACAAAGGAGGAAAACACCATAAATCACATAAAGCAGAAAAGACAATGGGATAAAGAGCCCAGAAGGACACAGAAAAGTTTTTTAAGACTTTGGTTTTACTGGTAACATAATGTCTAGTCAAAAAGTGAGAAACCGCTTTAATATTTATATTTCACAGCAGGTTTCATGGACTTTCCTAAGTAATGATTATGTCTTGGGAGGCTTTATTTGGACACTGGGCAATTATAATACCATGTGTACTTCAAAATAAATGCTTTCAAACTCTACAGGATGCAGAAAAATCATGTTGATAAAAAGCAGCTTTTAAAATGTCCTATTTCAGTGGGTGATACCTTAGTGTCTTATCCTTTAGAATGCCCCCCCTTATTTCCTCACTCATTGGAGAGTGCAATTTTCCACACACGTGGTGTTCAATGTCTTTTTTTAGGTAAGGAAAACTCAAGAAACTATAAAATTTACACCCAAATTAAAGCCATTAAAACAAGTGGATTTGTAACATAAAAACTGTAAGGCATCACAGTCAGAAATAAGCAATTATAGGACTTGGCTTTTATCCATGGTTCCCAACATGTTTTTCCTTTGAATTCTAAATAATCTTGAGAGGTTTTTTTAAAATTATTATTTCTCATAACTTCCTCCTCTATGCAGTGCTATTTAGAGAAAAATGATAAAATTTTGAGCTATTAATATAATTTGGTCATTCATTCACTTATTCAACAAATACTCATGGAACCCCAAATATGCCCTGTCTTAGGAGCTAGGCATACAATAACAAACAAAACAGACAGAAATCCATACCCTCATGGAGTTTCCATTCAAGTGTATGGTAAGTAGGTACAGTAAGTAAAGCACAATTTGAGTGCTATGGAGAAAAGCAGGGAATGTGAGCAGTATTGCAGGTAGTAGCATTCAAATTATAAAAAGGATGGTCAGGGAAGACATAACTGAGAGGTGACATTTGAGAAGATTCTTGAAAGAGGTTAGGGAGAGAGACATGCAGATGTCTGGGCAAGGGCCATTCCAGGCAAAATGAAGCAAATGCAAATACATCCTGGTGGGAGCATGTTTGGCAAATTCAAGGAAAAGCAAGGAGATCAATGTAAGTGTAGTAGTGGGCCAAGGGGAGAGTCATAGGAGAAGTTGGGGAGGTGGGCAGGAGTAGATCATGAGGACCTTATGGTAAAGCTTTTACCCTGGTGGAGAAAGGAATCACTAGTTTTGAATAGGGAAATAGCATACTCCTTTAGAAATATCACTGTGGCTGCTGTGTGGAGAACAGAGTGTAGACAATCAAATGTGGAAGCAGGGAGTCAAGTTAAGATCTTGCTATAATCCAGGCTAGAAATTGTATCTTGGACCAGAGTGGTAGTAATGGGAGTGATGAATAATGAATGCATACAGAGTCTAAGGACTGATCCCTAGAGTCGTTCAAAGTTCAGAATTGGGAAAGTGGAGGAGGGGTTCATCAAAGGACACTGAGAAGGAGAAACCAGTGAGCTATGAGGAAAATCAAGAGATTACAATATCCTTGAAACAAAGTGAAGATATTGTATCAAGGAGGAGGAGGTGATTAACTATATCAAATACTGCTTGTAAGTCAAGTTACATGAAGACTGAGAATGGGCTTTAAGATTTAGCAACATGGATGAGACTGGTAACTGTATTAGGCTGCTAGTGCCGCCATAACAAAATACCACCGACTGGGTGGCTTAAACAACAGAGATTTATTTGCTCACAGTTCTGGAGGCTACAGTCCATGATCAAGGTGCTGGCAGGTTTGGTTTCTTCTGAGGTCTCTCTCCTTGGCTTGCAGACTCTTGCTGTGTCCTCACATGGCCTTTCCTCTGTGAGCACGTGACTCTGGTGTCTCTCTCTGTGTTCTAATCTCCTTTTCTTATAAGGACACCAGTCCTATTGGATCAGGGCCCACCCTAATGAACTCATTTTAATTTAATTACCTCTGTAAAGCCCCTATCTCCAAATAAGGTCACATTCTGAGGTGTTGGGGTTTATTCAACATATGAATTTGGGGAGACAATTCCGTCCACAACAGCAACCTTTATAAAAGCAATTGTGTACAGAGTGGTAGGATTGAAATCCTTAAGAACAAGTGGAGAAGAATAGAGGACAGCAAGTGTAGACTACTCTTTAAAGGGTTCTTGCTATAAAGGGGAAGGAGAAGTGGGGCAACAGCCAGAGAGGGAAATGAAATCAAGAGAGGTATTTTGTTTTGTTCTATTAGAATGGGAGAAACATTAGTAGGTTATGTTTATGAGAAAGATCCAGGGAAAAAACAATGATATGGGAAAGGAAGAAGAGAATCGCAAGAGGGATATCCTGGAGTTGGTGAGCAGGGGTGGGATTAAGTGCAATGGCTTTAGCTGTTCATCCACAGGAACAGGAATGAAGGCTGAGCGTATGGGTACAGAAGCTGGTTGATGGGAAAACGTGGTGATAGTAGCTTGAGGAAAATTTCTTTTGATTATCTTATCTCTGTTTTCTCAGTTAAACAGGAAGCAAGTGGAGGGAGTGGACATTTCATTTTTGTAAAGGGAGAAGGCACAAAATAGTCATCTAGAGTGTTAATGGAACTGGCAAATATAGCATAATTGCCAGGCAGCTTTAAGGATCCACTTGATGGTGATCTTGAGTTTAAACTGAGACCACTCAGCAAGATGGCATGAGTTTCTCCAACCATGTTTGATTTAACCAGGCTTGGGATTTTATCAAATGAGTATGATTAACAAGAGAGAGGCAACATAGTTGAAGGTAATAATGGACTGTGGACACTAAGACACTAAGCCCAATGTGGATGGAAGTGAGAATATGTTCATGGCAGCAGTGGGGTGGGAGGTCCCAGTGGGATAAGATAGTTGTTGTTATCAGGATATCAGAGGGAATGAGTTGGTGGTCAAGTCGGATGCTTGACACTGACGTTATGGAGGGGTTGCAGTTATTGATAATAACAAGATAAGATATGGCCATGGGAACAAGTAGCAAAGTTGGTAAAGAAAATAAAACTGAAGAGCAGGTCATGAAACTGAGAGGCCAGGTTGTGGGAAAGGTCACATACATGAATATTGAAATCACCAAGGATTTAAACAATTGACAAGGGTGATAGTGTGCGATGAGGTAAAATGTCTTTAATGACTGAGAGGAGTAAACTGGAAGTCAGTAGATGACTATAATATAGAGGAGTGTATTAGCCAGGGTTCTCCAGAGAAATAGAACCAGGAGGATTTAAAGAGATTTATTATAAAGAATTGGATCACAAGATTATGAGGTTAACAAGTACCAAGGCTTGGAGTCAGCAAGCTAGGGGCCCAGGAGAGCCAATGGTGTAGTTCCAGTCTCAGTTTGGAGGCCTGAGAACCAGAAGATCTGATGATATGATTTTCAGTTCAAGTCCAAAGGCAGGGGGAAAAACAAACAAACAAAAAAAACAATGTGCCAGCTCAAAGGCAGTTAGGCAGGAGGAATTCCCTCTTATTTGAGGAAAGTCAGCTTTTTGTTCTATTCAGGCCTTCAACTGATTGAATGAGACCCACCCAGATTAGGGAGAGCAATCTGCTTTACTCAGTCTATCAATTTTAATGTTAAACTCATCTAAAAGCACCTTCACAGACATAGCCAGAATAATGTTTGAACAAATATCTGGGCATCCTGTGACCCAGTCAAATTAACACATAAAATTAACCATCACAAGGTGTAACAGGAGATATCTAAAACAATGACATAAAATTCATAAGCTGGGAGAAGGAGGAAGAGAGAATATCAGCAAGGAGAAGCAATAAAAATACCTATCCTAACTCCAGGATCAATAGTAATTGGGGTATGTTAGAGAAAAAAAAAACTACCGTTTAAAAAGGCTACAGTGAGAGTCATTAGGGTAGAGCCAGATTTCATTTAGAAAAAGGAGGTAAAGGAAATATTAAGAGAAGTTACAGAAAATAAATAGGACTTTGCTGAACACTGACTCTGATTTCTAGAGTGAAAAGTAGATGTTTTTCAAGAGTTGAGAAATAGGTTTTAAAAAAAAGATGTACACGGCAAATATGGAGATAGGGAGACCTGGGATACCTGTGGACCTGACATCAAAAGATAAAAGGACAAGCAGAGGGCTTCCCTGGTGGCGCAGTGGTTGAGAGTCCGCCTGCCGATGCAGGGGACGCGGGTTCGTGCCCCGGTCCGGGAGGATCCCACGTGCCGCGGAGCGGCTGGTCCCATGAGCCATGGCCGCTGGGCCTGCGCGTCCGGAGCCTGTGCTCCGCAATGGGAGAGGCCACAACAGTGAGAGGCCCGCGTACCAAAAAAAAAAAAAAAAAAAAAAAAGGACAAGCAGAGATTAGTCCTAATGGCTCCAAATGAAAATAGTGGAGGGACTCTGACCACTGCTGGCCAGAGAGGACGGGTGGTGGTTTTGTCTGAGAGCAGGGCTGTTCGGTTTTATTCTGTTCTTCATATTTTTCCCCCAGTATGGGGATTTCATCCCCTAATATTTATTTTCTTGCTATGGATTTTTATGAAAAAAATCCAGCATCTGATAAACTGTTATAATAGGCTCTTGCTTTACTCAATAAACTGTCATGCTGCTTAGAACATAATTTCTTTGAGGACAGAGTCTACACGGTGAACATTCACTTTAAAACTAGTTTATCCTATAGAATCTCTTAACTTTTCTATCAATGATTTTATGTTGGCTGGTTTGTGCCAATGGGGATAACCTGTTACACTGCTTCAATGTACCCCTTGTCTATTCAACTTATCATTAGACCTATCTATCTCTTCAGGCCTTTGAGAGAGCTCCAACAATTCCAGCTCCTCCAGGAAGCCACAACTGGGAAAAGGAAGGCAAATACCCTGGTCCAACTCAGTCTGACCACAGAAGTCCATTACCCACAGGCTGAATGGTACCCGCCTCAAATTCATGCCTATATTCTAATTCCTGGAAACTGTGAACATTACTTTATTTGTGAAAGAGGTATTTGCAGATGTAATCAAGTTAAGGGTCTTGAGGTGAGGAGATCATTCTGGCTTATGGGAGCTATCCCTAAATCCAATGACAAGTGTCCTTATAAGAGTGAGGCTGGGGGAGATTTGACAGACAGAAGAGGAGGAGGCAGAATGACTACAGAGGCAGCGATTAGAGTGATACAAGCCACTGTAAGCTGGAAAAGAGAAAAACAACAGACTCTCTCCTTGAGCCTCTGACGAGAGTGCAGCCCTGCATACACCTTAATTTCAGACATCTGGACTCAAAAACTGTGAGGGAACAAATTTATGCTATTTTAAGTAACCAAGTTTGTAGTAATTTGTTTCAATAGCCACAAGAAACTTAGACACTCACCCTTCAAATGTCACCCCTCTCTTAAATATACTCACTCCTCTATTATATGTTTATTTGATGCATATGATTATTCAAACAGAATCATAGTGTGGTGGTGCCTTTGGGATCACGTAGAGCTGAGTGTGAATCCTGGCTCATAAAATCTGGGCAAGATTTTATATCTCACTGAACCTCAATTTCCTGTTAAATAAGAATAAAATTATTTTGAAAAATCGTGATAAAGGTTAGAGATCATATGTTATGCATAATGTACACATTCAGAAATGTTATTATATTCAGTACTCCATGGGACCACATTAGTGATGTCTAACACTAAAATGTCCAAGGGATTGATAACCATATCTATATAAGCAAGTCCACCCAAGACCCAGGACACATCCCCCCTTCTTGTCAACTACTTCCATCTACACTCTCCTTTACCAATATTTCTTAACAAGAGCAAGAACCCAGGGATTCTAAATTCTAATCTTAATTTTGAGGCATGCTTGTGAGGGTAATCCTGGGAACTTCCAATGGTCTTTATCTTCCTCAATTTCAGTGTCTCCAAAAAGACTTACTATGCCTCCTGAGATACACAAAGATCTATAAACAAATAAAAGACCGTAAACATTTTCATCCTTGATGTGAACTGTGTCATCATAGGGCCATTAACAGCATTGACACTGGACCTCATTCAGTTACTTTTTGCAAAAAAGAATCATGTATCCAGGGATTTAAAAGCTACTTCAGCAGCAGTCAAATCATTGTGTCAGCAAAACCAAGGCCATATATTTTATGTCTTCTTTCCAGAGGTATCTCTGCAAGAGAAATTCTCCCATAGTGTATAGCCCGATGTACAGCCAGAAACAAAATGGGTTTCAGTATATTGTTATCTTTTTCAAGTATATCTGTACGTATTTTTAAAGTATCGAACTCATAATTGACAATGGCCTACCAGTCAATGATTTTGAGGAGTTTACTTACATCCTACGAGCATTTTTCAAATTCTGGCTAGCAATGCCTTGATAAAAGAAGATATCAAGATATTATTCTGAGATGACTACCATGGAGGGAATTTTCCAGCTTTATGTTAGCTTCAGAACTACATGTCCGTGAAACTGTCTTTCTCAGAGTCAGGGCTCTGGTATTGCTATTATTAGAGAAAGGGCAAAGTAAAGCTCAATAAATAGATACTCTCTTCCCTCTTCTCTCTTTAACTCCTAAAAATGTGTTGACTGCCCTGCAACTGATCAAAACATTTCCCTCAGGTCTTCTAGAATAATCCAATTTAAGTGCTAAAGGAGTATAAGGGAAGGGCAAGATTGAGTCTGTTGTGTGTATGTATGTGTTCAAGGGAAGTAGGCTGAGACCTACTTCATTGAGGAAGTAAACATTTGAACCAAAGGACTAACTGCCATAGAGCAAAATGTCATGCAAATGCTAGATATTGAATAAATATTTCTATCACAATTTCCGATTGGAAATTTTAAAATTACTACCAACGATGTTTATGTTTTCCATGTGCAATTCTGCTAAAAGAAAGTTTGGAAATGACCAAAAATTAATATACAATGCTTAAAAGACAAGAACACTTAAAGTAGTCTCTCAAATTCCATTGAGTCATTTGTATGTATGAGGGTAGCTACCATCCCAGAGGCAGTCATACCACGCTCACCACAGAGTGGAATGTTGCATCCAGAATTCTTTTCATTGCACCTTTAGTAATTTTTGACCTAAATATGTATAGGCTGAGTGTACTCACACAAACCACTTTAACTGCTCCATGGCTGACTGAAAAGGGGGGAAGTATACAAAAAAAGAAAAGGACTTGGAAATAGGAGGTATATAAGAAGAAAAGCAACTTCACAATAGTCAACTACTGCATGTAGATAAACATGGCTCCTCTGTTGATATTTTTAAAAACCCTTATCTTTTTTCTCCAAAAGTGTCCTTTAACCTCAAACTTAAATCAGTGACATTTCCTGATTTCCCCAGGGTGGCAACGTGAATCCAGTGTTTTCAATGATAATGAATTTTTTTTTTCAAATACACTTATATCTCCAACAGAGCATAAGACTTTAATGCTACCATTGACAATAAAGTGATATGGAACGCAGAAGCTGTATACATCATTAGTAAACCTCAGAAACTTTTCTACTCCCAGTTGTCCTTGCTTACTACTTTTCTTCGGTAAATTAAATAAGGAGATAACAATGGCTCATAAAGTGCTGAAAACACTTTACAACAAGAGCTCCATGTCATCTTTCTTTCGCAGAAAGGCTTACTTTGCTTAGGGCATGCTCATTGCAGTCTCCCTCTTTGTTGTATTTATTAAAGTAATGATGCCTGAATTTTCTGATTTCCCTCAGCCTCTGATTATCTCATGCACCAACCTCTTTCACAGTGCTTGTTTAAAGTCGCTCATTCATTCACTCGTCCATTTATACAACAAATATTTGCTAGTGCATACTTGGTGCTCAAGACTGTTCTAGGTACTAATGATACAGTGGAGAATGAGACAAGCAAGAACCATGCATGACCTCACAGAGCTTTCATTCTAAGAGGAGACGATAAAAAAATTACATAAGTGATTCTTTTACAAATGCTCCGAGGGAAAAGTACAGCATAGTGAGAGTTTATAACAGAGTAAACTGGTGTTGTTCAGGAAGGGGAGGCATTAGCCAGATAAGGCCACTCTGGGAAAATTACATTTAAGGTAAGATCAGAAGATTGTTGGAGTTAGCTAGATAAAGAGACGTGGGAAAAACTGTCCAAGGAAGAGAAACAGCACGTGGATGTCCTTCTGGAAGGAAAAATTTTGGCAGTCCTGAAATTAAAGAAAGTCATTCAAGCTGGAGCTCAGAGTGAAGAATAGAAAGGGAAAGATGAATTAAGAGAGGAGAGGTGGGGGGGAGTGCAGGCAGATTGTACGCAGCCATGGCAAAGAGTTTGGATTTGACACAATATTCAAGGCACCCCTTGAATTAGATAAAATAAAGACAGTTGGGCTAACTAACTTGCTAGAACTCTTTGTACCCATTGATCTGAAGATAAATGCACATCAAAATGAAAATGCTTCGTATTGCCAAACTGTGTATGTTTATATCGATATACTATTGAGTTTATTGATTATAACATATTGCATTATATTATTTTACACTTATATTTTCCCATTCCTAGCTACTTTAGTACAAGTACTCAAGTTTAAGGTCCAAGAGATGATGCACCATGCTCATCCCTGGAATTTCGATACATTGTAGAAAGTATCTGACATCACATTAAATCTGTTCTTACAGATATTTGGAATTTTTGTTTGCTTTAGTTTTTCTTTTTAATAGGCCTATCTTCAAAATGGCTGATAACTTAAAGCCAATCTAATCTCTACATTAGGTAGATACGTAAATGGAGGATATACTATAAATGAAAGCATGTTCCACAAATCATAATTACTCTGTATGCCAAAAGCCTATTTGAATTTTATGAATCAATGGTTAAGGTAGTCTTATCCCATGATGTCCTCTAAAGGATATGTGTGTCAGGGTGAGAGAGAGAGAGATGTGTGTCAGGGTGAGAGAGAGAGAGAGAGAGAGAGAGAGAGAGAGAGAGCAGGTGATTATCTAAATGGACATACACATATTACTGCCTTCCATCACCAAAGATTCTACTTGTAGTGAGACCCGGTAGTGTCACAGTATGACAAAAATAGATTCAAAACCAAATTTTTTTCCCCTACTGAACGTACATGTAAATTAATTGTGAGTTAAAATATTTGGCCAACTATTGACATAAAGACAGTGAACTACATTTCAGGGAAGCACTATGGAATGAACAGAGTATATTATGAAAACGGTAGATCTAGTTTAAGTTCTTCTATTGCTCCTCACTAAATGTGTGGATTGGGCGAGCCACTTAATCCTTCTGTGCCTCAGTTTTCTAATCCATAAAATGAATATAACATATTCAGAAATTTGAAGTGAAGGTCAAATTATATAATATAAAAGTACTTATTAAATATTTTATTAAACTATTAACTATTATCAAATATTAACTATAATTAACTATTAAACTTATAATAAACTATTTATTAAACAGAGTACTTTCAAATATCACCTATTTTTTGCCACTGGAGAATCCTGATGCACTAACTTTGCAGTGACTAATTCGTTCAAATAGTTTTTTTTTTTTTTTTTGCGGTACGCGGGCCTCTCACTGTTGTGGCCTCTCCCGTTGCGGAGCACAGGCTCTGGACGCGCAGGCCCAGCGGCCATGGCTCACGGGCCCAGCCGCTCCGCGGCACGTGGGATCCCCCCGGACTGGGGCACGAACCCGTGTCCCCTGCATCGGCAGGCGGACTCTCAACCACTGCGCCACCAGGGAAGCCCTCAAATAGATTTTTAATTGAAACTGTATATGAAAATCTTACTGTTACTTAAATTGTTCCAGAGTGTAGTAAAAGGAAAACTTTCATTTTGTTAATGAAGGAAGTATAATATTGATACATAAACCTGATAAAAACACAAATAGGAAAACTACAGACCAATCTCATGAATATCAATGAAAGATTTTGAATTATATTAGCAAGCAGATTCCAACTACACATTAAAAATAAAGAGATATGGGAATTTCCTGGCGGTCCAGTGGTTTGGACTTGGCACTTACATTGCCAGGGGCCCAGGTTCAATCCCTGGTCAGGGAACTAAGATCCCACAAGCAGCATGGTGCAGCCAAAACTTTAAAAATAAAAATAAAGAGATATTATGACGAAATGGGATTTGTTCCAGAAATGCAGGGATGGTTTTATATTAAAAAATTCATTATCTACCATTTTAATAAATCTAAGTAAACAAAACAAGATATTCTCCATAGATACTGAAAACAGGCTGTACAAAATTCAGCACTGTTATGTAACATCTCTCTCTCTCTCCCACTCTCTCTCACACATACACACACACACACACAATACAAATATATATGTTTTTATATATATGTGGATACGGAAACATTTAGGAACATTGTCACTAAGGAGAAGAACAAGGGAAGGATTTCCACTACCTTCAGGACAATTTCATGACAAGAGAAAATGATTGGAGGTATGAGAATTGGAAAAGAAGTTTTGCACATAATATAATATCTGGAAAACACAAAGAAAATCCACAGATAGACACAAGGTCACATGGAAATGTAGTATATGATAATCATATCACATAACTGAGAATAAGAGCCATTTGCAAGAAAAAATTAAATTGGATACATCAGACACCATAATAAACACCAAATACAACAGAAATGTAAACGTTCAAAAATTGAATCCACAGAACTATTAAAAGAAAACATTGAGGGAGATTCCTGTATAACTGGATATGGGGAAAGAAAGTCTTCTAAATATAACTCAAAATCTAGAAGCAATAAAAGACTAATGATTCTGTCTACATAAGAATGCGAAATTTTGGAATAAAAATAAATAAATATCATAAAACGGTAAAAGACAAATGAAAAACTGGAATAAAATCCATGCGACTTATAAACAAAGGGCTATTCCCCAAGTACATAAAGAGCTTTTAAATAATGAGAGAAGGGGCTTCCCTGGTGGCGCAGTGGTTGAGAGTCCGCCTGCTGATGCAGGGGACGTGGGTTCGTGCCCCGGTCCGGGAGGATCCCACATGCCGAGGAGCGGCTGGGCCCATGAGCCATGGCCGCTGGGCCTGCGCGTCCTGAGCCTGTGCTCCGCAACGGGAGAGGCTGCAACAGTGAGAGGCCCGTGTACCGGAAAAAAAAAGAAAAAAAAAATGAGAGAAAAAGGAGAAAAACAAGATAGAAAAAAATGGTCAAAATATATGAACAGATAATCTATAGAAAAGAGAAATTAAAACAGCCCTCAACATATAAAAAAATACATCACTCACAATCAGAGATGTACAAATTAAAACTACACTGAGATACCATTAAAAATATCTATCAGATAGTCAAAAATTCAAAATAGCCCTTATCCTGATGATGCTACAGGACAAGAGGCAGTCTCATCCATTTCTGGTGGGTGTATAAAATGCCAAAAACATTTTGGGAGGGAATTTAGGAACATCTAACAGACTACATATGTTCTTACCCTTTGATCTAGCAATCCTTTCCCTAGGCACCTACTGTGAAGGTATATCTCCACAAATATAAAACAAAATATGCACATTGTTATTAATGGCGAATCTTAATTTTGTAATAACAAAATATTTCCCGTACATAGGACCATACATAGGAGAATTCTGAATAACTACGGCAAATCCACAGAGTTAATTATGCTGCTGCACAAAAATGAGGAAGGTAACTCTGAGTTGACAGAGTTACTTCTGAATTTACAATTAAGTGAAAAAAGCAAGTGCAAAGCAATGGATGCAGAAAACTTCCTTACTTATTTTATGAGGCCTAACTTAGAAAACTTCCCAACTTATTCTTAAACCAAAACCAGAAAAAGAGGTCACAAGAAAAAAATTACATGTCATTATTCCTGATGAATATAGACAAAAATCCTCAACAAAATACTAGCAAACCAAACCTAGCAACATGTAAAAAGGATTATATTACATGACCAAATGTGATTTTTTCCAGGAAGGCAAGGTTGACTCAACATATAAAAATCAGTCAATATTAATAGAATAAAAGAAAAAAACAGAAACCACATGATCATCTCAATAAACACAGAAAGAGCACTTGACAAAATCCAACATCCTTTCAAGATAAAAAAACACTCAACAAACTAGGAGTAGAAGGCAATTTTCTCAACTCGATAAAGGGCATCTATGAAAAAAGCCCACAGCTAACCTCATACTTAATAGTGAAAGAATGAAAGCGCTCCCTCTAAGATCAAGAAAAGGATGTCTGCTCATGACACTTCTATTCAGTATTGTACTAGGGGCTCTAGCCAGAGAAATAAAGCAAAAATGAATGGATGAAGGATAAAAAGAAAGAAAGACAAGAAATAAAATGCGTCCAGATTGGAAAGGAAGAAGTAAAACTATCTATTTCCAGATGACATGATCTAGGATATAGGGAATCCTAAGCAATCCACAAAGCAAAATATTAGAGCTAATAAACAAGTACACCAAGGTTGTATTTGTATGATATCAATAAACAAAAATCAAGTGTACAATTGATCCTTGAACAATGCAAGGGTTGGGGGGGGTCAACCCCTAAGCAGTCGAAAATCCATTTATAACTTTATAGTTGTGCCTCTGTATGCATGGTTCCACAGACTCAACCAAGTTCAGATATTGTAGTACTGTAGTACATATTTACTGAAAACAATCCATGTATAAGTGGACCCATGCAGTTCAAACCCATGTTGTTCAAGGGTCAACTGTATTTCTATACACTAACAACAAGCAACCTGAAAAAAAATTTTTTAATTCAATTTAGAATAATAGCAAAAACAATAAGAAACTAAGAAATAAACTTAACAAAGTAAGTGGAAGACATATAATAAAAACAATAAAACATCACTGTAACATATTAAAGAAGACCTAAATAAATGGAAAGATATCCCATGTTCGTTGAGTAGAAGACTTATTATTAAGATGACAATATACCCCAAATTAATACAGATTCAGTACAATCCCTATCAAACGCCAATTGTCTTTTTTGAAGAAATGCACGATCTGAGCCTAAGGTTCATACTAAAATGCAAGGGGCCCAGGATAGCCAAAAACTGTTGAAAGAAAAAAGTTGGAGAACTCATGCTCTTCAATTTCAAAATTTACTACAAAACTACTGTAATCAAGACAGTTTGATACTGGCACAAGTATAGATACATAGCTCAACAGAAAAGAATTGAGACTGCAGAAATAAATCTATCCATCTATGGACAACTGATTTTTGATAAGGGTGCCCAGACAATTCAATGGGGTTAAAATAATATTCCTTTCAACAAATGG
This sequence comes from Tursiops truncatus, assembly GCF_011762595.2. Lineage (NCBI taxonomy): Eukaryota > Metazoa > Chordata > Mammalia > Artiodactyla > Delphinidae > Tursiops > Tursiops truncatus. The sequence continues at coordinate 10,737,775 of NC_047055.1, forward strand.
TGCTGGGACACTGGAAAGCCACATGCAAAAGAATTAATTTAAACCACTACCTCACACCATATATAAACATTAACTCAAAATGGACCAAAGACCAAAATGAAACATCTAAAACTTAAAACTCTGAGAATGATGAAAACATAGAGGTAAAACATAAAAACTATGAAAACGTAGGTGTTAATTGTTGTGACTCTGGGTTAGGAAATGGTTTCTTATATACAACACCAAAAGCACAACTAACCAAAGAGAAAATATATAAATTGGACTTAATCAAAATTAAACACATTTGTTCATCAAAGGATACTATCCAAAAAGTGAAAAGGCAACCCATCAAATGGGAGAAAATATTTGCAAATCATACATCCAATAATAATTAGGTCTAGTATCTAGAATACATAAGGAACTCTTATAGCTCAACAATAAAAAGACAGCCCAATCATAACTCAATAAAAAGATAATTTTTAAAAAGAGTAATCCAGACATAAATGTTATGTTACGGAATTTAAGTACTTTCTGAAGATATGGGGATCACAGAAGGATTTTGAATAGAAAAAAGTGGTAAGGTTTATGTTTCAAGAAAGCAACACTAACAGCAATGAAAAGAGCAGATTAGAAGGAAGAGAGCCCATAAGAAGAAAAGTCATCTAGGAGTCCATTCAAATAAACCTGGCAAGCAACGAGGGTTTTACTAAGGAAATTACTGCCAAAAAGAAAGGGACACAATGAATAGGTATTATAGGAATGACCTATTTCTAACTGCACTGACCAGACTTACTACTGAAATAATAGTTTGAGTATAGGTTGTTTTCATTGATAAAACAGAGTTTTATCATCAATTGTTTAGAAGAATTTAAGTAACATAACAGATTCATAAAACCAATTATGTTTATTTTATAACAAACTGTGAATAAGTTTATGGTTCCTACAACATGAATTACTGTTTCCAAAAGAGAACTATTTTATAATGGTACCAACAGTTGCTTTTCATTTTCACCAAAACCTATCCAGAATAAGTACTAATTCTATGTTTTAAATTACATTAGTACTCATTGTAATAAATCTGCGCAATACAGAGTAAAAGAGCAAAACTTTTCTTTCATACTACTCCCCTGTCTAGGGTAAACATTGTTAAAATTTTGTCATTTATCTTTCTGTTCTTTTTGCCTTTTGTACATATATGCCGACACATACACACATGCATACACATATAGGTTTTAAAATATTTGTAAATATCATCATACTCTACATGTATTTATGAATTACTTTTATGCTTAACAATTCCTATTGGAACTTCCCCTCAAAAATACAAAGAAAATATTATTTTTACCTCTGTGAAGTAGCTCATATCAGGATGTACTTTATCATTGTTTAAGTCTATCTCCTTTGATGGACATTTAGGTTTTTGGGGGATTTTGGGGGGAGGTTGCTTTAAAAAAATGAGCAATCCCAGAATCTTTCTCAAATCTCGTACTGTTTCCTGTAAGTACTCCAGCGTTTGTGCAAAATGGAGATAAAATTATAGAGGTTCAGAGTTGGAGTGGACAGTGACAGTTGCTCACTTTAAGGGCTACTTTGTTATTAAATGAGAGAAGAACCTGCAGAGTGGCCCACTAATGAAAATACTTCAGATTATAAACGAGGAAACAAAGGTCCATGGGAGATAGGCAACCTGAACAAGGCATTACTTCCAAAAGGCAGCATGAAACTGTAAAAAGAGCACTGGACTTGGGGTGAGAATTCTGGCCCAGATTCTGACATTTTTACCATGGACAAGTCCTGGAGCATCTCAGAGACTTAATATCCCAATTTGTAAAATGTAAATAAAAATATCTCTTCACTGAGTTGGCGTGAGTCCCAAATAAGAAACTGAATATGAAAGTGACTTTTAAAGTGTCAAATGCTGTTCACATGTCAATTAATTCTTAATATCCAACACTTTAATGTGTTGACCACACTTCCTCCTGACACTCCAAATCCCCCAATATCAGTGTCTTTCTACCAAAACCCACAAGACTACCATAACAGCCAATCTTACATTCTTATTTTACTAAATAATATCTATTGAAGAAAAGAAGAATGGTGTTAACATTTATTGACTACCAGATAAGATACTAGGCAGTTTTTTCTTATACTAGTCCTAAGATATAATTATTCCCATGATATAGGTATAGAAGTTTAGAATCACAGAAGTCAAGTAAGCTGTCTGGGCTTCGCAGAGCAAATCTAAGGCAAAGCCGCAACAGGGACCACCAGCCTTTCTGATCCCCAACACATTCTCACTGAACTCAAACTTTGTGTAAGGAACAATCCATTCTCAACTCACAACAAGCCGAACTTTCCATATGTGCTTTTCTATCTCTTCTAAGGCCCATTTTCTGATACTAATTTCACCCTCCTTACTTTTTATTCCAATGAACAACAGACTTTTTTCTTTTTTCCCATATACATATTGATGGGATCTCCTACATATGTGGTACCTCTTCTCCACAGATGACTAAAACCATTCCATTTTTCTTCTTGTTACACAGGGGGATAAAAAGTTGTTCCAAAAATTGAGAATAAAATTGATCTTATTTTTTGAAACACACACACAGCTGTAGTGAGAAAGTATTCTAAGTCATTAATATTTCATTTTTTACTTTTCAGGTTCTTCCACCCCCAGAGTTGAACCTTATTCAATCCCTCTCAAAGGTTAGCTCAACGCTTCTCAAGGATACAGATTATCCCAGGCGATTAAGACATCAGAACTACTGAGCAGCAGGGGCGAATACAGAAAGTACAGAACGTTGACTCTGAAAATAATGTCGGAAATCATCTAGGTACATTCAGGTACAGTGAAAACATGAGAGTGCTATTGAAATGTTTAAAAAAGGGAGTGGGGAGTCAGATCTGTCTCGTTTCAGGAAATTGGGAAGTATGCAATGTACAAGTCATTAACACTGAGTTATTTCTGCCAGAGAAAATGCTGTTGGGACTGGACTGAAAGAGACAAGAAAGGCTGACTTGTAACTTCTTTACGGAGGAAGAGCAGCATTACTAGGAAGGAGGCAAGATACTGAAAGGTTCCTAGAAGCACTCCCATAGGAGGGAAGGAACAGGAAAGAAAATGGCAAATAACACTCTCTAGCAAAATACTGCCAAGAAGAGACGTGACTTATATCACCATCATATCATAACATAGCACACTGCCATCAACAACAACAACAAAAAAGGATCTATAGCTGCACAACAAGAGAACAAATAAGAAATACGTGATTCAGGAATATGCACGAGTCAATAGAAGCTAAAGCATGAGCTGGCAGCACTTGGCAAAGAAGTGGGAAACAACAAATCTGTCACCAAAATGAAGCCAAACTAGAAACAACACGAAGAATGACAGATACTTCTGAAATCATTGTAAAGGACAGAGAGAACAGGATTGATAAAAGTAAAGAGAATAAAGTGGAAATGAAGAAAACATTAAGAAAAGTCTGAGAAAATTTAAAATACAGAGGCCAGGTAAAGGAGAGTCAACATAAATAAATATCAGTATATATTATACATATTTAAATAAATAATTATGAAAACTTTGAAGAAGGGAATCAGGTGTCAAATCTACATGTTAAATGGTCACACCAGGTTCCACAAAAAAATGACAAAAAATGAATAACAATTAGATATATTCTGTTGAAATATAAAGAAAAAAATTCTCTGAGAAATCAACAAAAGTATCAAATCAGTTATGGATGAAAAATATTAGGATGGCCTCAGACTTCTACAAAATAACATTCAATGCTAAAAAGATAGTGGAGCAATGAAAGAAAAGAACCTCTACCCATAACAAAACTCTTATTCACCATCAAAACCTCAGACGATATATTTCCCAGGAGTTTTACGGGGATTTTTTTCCTTTTGAAGAAACAACTAAAAATGGAAAAAGAAACTAGCTAACAAAAAAACACTAAATGAAAATTGGACAAGGTAGTTATTATTAAATTCATTTGTCTGATATATTAAAATTGAAACACATGCAGGGATTATGTTCAGGGGGAAAAACATGTAACTGTTACAAACACTGACAACACAGAAACAATGTAACTTACAAAGCTGATAGGGAAATAGTATTAGTGTATATGTTGAGTTCCTCATCTTTCATGGCTGAGAGTCAAAATAGATCACTCGTATCTGAAAAATAACAGAGGTATATACACGATTTAAAGGTATAAACACTAAGAGAAAGAATATAACCAAATAAATTGGGGAGCACAGAAATGGGAGGATACTGGAAAAAATGGAAATATATTAAACATTTTCACAACAGCCTGAAATATCAATACCATAAAGAAAATAAAAAGGCCAATGATAGACTGGGCATAAATATTTGCAACATAAGGGATTTCCCTGGCAGTCCAGTGGTTAGGACTCCATGCCTCCACTGCAGGGGGTGCGGGTTCATCCCTGGTCTGGGAACTAAGACCCCACATGCTGTCCGGCATGGCCAAAAAATTAAAATAAGTAAATATTTGCAATAAATATCACAGATCCCTAATAAATGAAGAGCCTCTAGGGCTTCCCTGGTGGCGCAGTGGTTGAGGGTCCGCCTGCCGATGCAGGGGACACGGGTTCGTGCCCCGGTCTGGGAAGATCCCACATGCCGCGGAGCGGCTGGGCCTGTGAGCCACGGCCGCTGAGCCTGCGCGTCCGGAGCCTGTGCTCTGCAACGGGAGAGGCCACAACAGTGAGAGGCCCGCGTACCGCAAAAAAAAAAAAAAAAAAAAAATCCGGAATATAGGAAATTCCATAGGACAAATGACCTGGTTTCCTCAACAAATAATTTGTAGGGGAAAAAGGATGGAGGGCAATTGTTTTTAGTTAAAAGAAGGTTTTAGAGCTATATAAACCAAAAGCAGTGTGTCAACATTTTTGAAACCTAATTCAAACAAATAATTAAAAACACAATTTTAAGACACTGGGGATATTTGAATATGGATTGAGTATTAAATATTAAGGATTCATCGTATTTTAGTACATACGATGATGATATTATGGTTTTTAAAGCCTTATCTGTTAGAGAAACATACTGAAATATTAAAGCGTGAATTAATATGATATCTGGGATTTGATTTTAAATATTCCATAAAAATTATAAGAAAGAAAAGGGATAAGTGAAGCAAAAATGTTGGTAAGTTTTGAATCTGGAGATGGGTCTATGAGGACTCACTATATTATTCTCCCTACTTATGAACATGTTAAAAATTTGTGTACATTCAAATGAGCAGTCCTAAAAGTCCTGTATGGCAGTGCAATTATCTGTGTCTAGAGAACAAATAAATCAGAAATATCCCAATTACTTCAGTTACCACTGAAATATAATTCCCTTTGATTTCTTTTACTGGTATGATTTTTTTTAAGTAACAATTTTAAATGAGGCATATAAACAGTCTTGTGACAGTTTTTTATCTTGAGCTGACTGGTTGACTCTGAACTGACTGGTCATTTGAACTGACTGTATAGGGACTTTGGCTAAAATAGAATTATATTATTGCAATTCTGTGCATGAAATCCTTTGTCATTTTGGGCAGGGGAAGAGAAGATATGAAAATATTGTGGATATAATCATAAGAAAAATTAATGTGTTATTGATCGTAGCTCCGATACCAGGAGGTACACAAATGTTGCAGCATCTCACCACCACTCCCCCACCCAACTAATCCGGGGCAGGGTTTTTGCTCCTCTAACAAATCTTGCTCTGCTGTTAATAAATACTTCAAGCAAGCTATTACCCATCACAGGCTAACTGCATTTTTTTTTAAAGTCTCTGGACAATAGAATATTTGAAGATAAATGAACAAATCCTAACAGAGGCATTTCAGACAGGAGGGAAAAAAACGCAAGGGGGATGATCAGAAGTAAGAAGTAGGGGGTCACCAGCACTGTCGAAGGACACCAAACATAGTTGATTGTATCTACCTTTAGGACTAAGTGGGCATAAGACTGTAGGGAATACACTTGAACTACTGAGTAATGCAAACTACCAGACACTTTTAATGCTACTTTAGCAAAATTCATATTTCAAAGCAAATAATACATATACTTCATACAATTACCCCACATTGATCATCCATCAAAGAAAACATTCTCAGGACCTTGAATTGATACCCTTTTATTAGCTTTAAGTGCTTTGAGAACTTTAAAAATTGTTTAAATTCATTTGTTAAAAAATAAATATTCCACTAATTTTAACAACACATCTCCCTCTACTTCCAAATTGCTGAGGTTTTCACTATGTTGTAATAGCAGAAAATAACCAAACACAATGTGCATCACGTACCTCTAGCTAATATATCATCGGGCAAAACACAGCCACACAGAATTAATGGATGGCACTGCTTACCTATTCAAGTGATTAGAGAAATCCAAACATACACTGGAAGATTTAATAGGATTAAATGATTATGACCTTCAATATGATTCATTTCATTTCATTAATAGCACAATTTCAGTGACCGTTTCAAGTCCAGTGTGATGGGAATTCAGGAGTCTGAAGTTCATATTTGCTATTTCAACATTTTCACCTACTTTTAGTAGTTTTCATTTGAGTGGTGATTTTATCTTCAGATATGCTTATTTACTCCTCCAATTCTCTTCTGCTATGCCTTATGCCACTATCACACTACCATGAATTCCTCCCGTGGTGGTAAAGCCCTTGCCACTATCTGTGCTTTTATTGCAGAATCTGCCAAGGTAGCCAGATTCTTAACACTGTCCTTCTCTGCAGCTCACAGTATAAACCGCTCTTCCATGATACATGAAGGACATTAACACACACACACACACACACACACTCTGAGTCAGCTCAAGGCACGTGCATACAAGCCCAGGACATGTACGTTTCAGATTCCAGAAGCTCTTGGCCTAGCTGTCATGAGTGCTACTCAGGTGCTGCATTGGCATCTTCACTGACCAGAAACCCCTTCCTTCTGCACAGAGCATGCACACACTTGGTTTGGTGGTGGGGAGTAGATCTCATCTATTCATGCCTTCAACTTTCACCTTGGAAAGGTCACTCTCAAATCTAATCACAGTCTAGATTCTCTTTCTGGACCTTACCTGTAGCAAGGTATCCCAATTCTGGCCCAACGCACCGTAAAAGCAACAAACTGGAATGACCATGAGGGCAAGAACCACTTTTCTTTGACCACCATATCTCTAACTCCTCTAAGTCTACCTGGACCACTGATTATTTTGAATGACTGATATTTGGTCTCAGTGGGTCTCACCTAGCTTTCAGCACTTGCCCACTACTTCCCCAGATCCACCCCCAGTATGGACCTCAACCTCCTTTGCTACATCATATCTACCCCTGTCCCACCCTCCAGAAACAACTTTCCTAGACTGGAAAAATCACTCCTGCTCTGGACTTTGCCTGTTCACTTAGTAAACCGGCTTTCTATCTGACTTCATGTCAGATCCCAAAGAGTAAATGAGGTCTTGTCATGCTCTCATTTCCACTCTTCCTGAGCCTGCTCTGCTCCTATTGACTCCTGACATTTTCCTAAGGCCAAGGTCATAGCAAGAGACCTGTTTCTGGAATGATGCTTCAGTTCACAGGCCTGGGAGTAAGAGCCCATGTTTACTGAGTGCTCATCACGCAGCAGGGACAGTTCAAAATACCTCATGGGTGCGATCTCATTGAATCCACACCTCTGAAGTACCCAGTATGATGACCAGTATCTCACTTAACCCACAATGTGAGGTTTATGTCACAATACAAATAAAAGAATACCCAGACTCAAAAGGTCTTAATCAACAAGAAAATTTATTACCTAAATTAATTAGAGGTTCTAAGGTAGAGCTGGCTCCAGACGTGGTACAATAAAGACATGGGGGCAGATAGAGATAAGAATGAGAACTCGCAATCTCCCAAATGCTCCTGACAGCTCCTGGCTGGCAGAGATAGGCCCCACAAATCCCCTAACCGAGCTTCCCTGATTTAACATTTCAGTGACTTAACCTGGGGTAACTGCCTCACAAAGGTATGCAGATTCTTCTCAGCACTCACCCCACTCCCTTAGTGCCTCCGAGCCATCCAGGCCCACAAAGAAATCTCAGCATAGCTCAGATAGCAGTATAAGATCTAGTTCAGGAGATAGCCAGGCATATTGTCAATTTCTACAGGCTGGAATCTGGGGCACATGGATGGGTGGGGATTCTAAGGGTATCTGCCCAAGGAAGATGAAATGTTCAAATCAGGCTCCGTTTATTATGGGTGCATTTACCCAGGATCTAGGATTTAATGTTAGCTCAAGCACCTCAAAGGGGTATTAAAACAATGTGCTACGTTGTTAAATGAAGCCTGAACTCAATAGCACCCCACAGGCACTAAGGGTTAAGGGGCAGAACTTGCCGTGTTGAGGAAGAACCCAAAAGCTCAGGAAGACAGGAATATTGTGTGTCCTGATTTATGCCTGCTGTCCCAGTCTAATAATTAATAGTGTCCCCTTTAAGCTCTCTCAAAAGTGTCCCAGTTTGGGATGGTGTGCCACCTGCTCAGCCACAGCTTACCCATGTCATCTTGGAAGCCCCAGAGGACACCCCCTTCACCAGGGCTGCAAGAAATGCTTTGGTGAGGGGAGTACCAGATTCCCCATAAAGCCCTATGTTAGCTGTCCTCTGTAGCCTACACATGACAGTGGGGAATACTGGGATTGAACTAGGTTCCCTGATATCAATGAGAATATGGGAGTCAGGGTGAGTGGCAGAGGCCAATGACAGCCCTTAACCATTAAAAGAGACTCTTTTTTCGTAGTGCTTGATATTTATTGAAAAGAATGCAAATGCTTTTTCCAGGTAGTACTGAGGAGCTGGGCTGAGTGCCTGCTTTTGTTTGTATTGTTTTGCTTTTAGTATTTTTGTCCAAATGCACACATCTGTGGGATTGCTGCAATTTTGAAAGAGAAATGACAGTTGTGCAAAATTGGTGCATAGGAGAAATGTCAACGATTTGGCTGCCAGGCACAACAGGCTCCTGCAGCAATCTGGTGAGGCAGGAGAAGGCCTTGGGCGTTGGCAGGGAACTAACCAGCTTGAAAGATTAGCCCCTTGGGGGAAGTTGGTGAGCAGTCCAAACCAGTGTCCCAGGAGGTGTAGCCAACTAAGGCATCTTCTAGGTTGCTACTTATCTCCAAAGGCCTGGTCTGTCGCTGTAATGTGGTGGAGGGTGCTTACGTGGCAGCGTAGGTCTCTGGGCAAGATGTAGGCCTGACAGTTGGCAGGGCTGTGCGGCACAGCTGTGCGTAGTCCAGTTGGTAACAGGGGCCTGGCCTAGAGTTGGGGCTCAGAACACAGTTCAAGTCAGCAGGAGAGGGTCCTGGGGCTGGCCAGTGGGAGGCAGCGCACTTCAGAGAGAGGCCCCAGCCTCAGCAGCGGGTAACTGGAGCACTATCCCCGGAACAAAGACAAGCACTACGGGGAGGAGGGGGGGAGGAGGAAGACAACCAGAGGCAGGGGTAGGGAAGGGGATCTGAGCGCTAGGGGAGCCCGGCGGCTCCGGGCGGGGCAAGGCGGGGAGGGGGGAGGTGGCGGCGTGCAGGGCCCTCCCCCCTAGGCCCGAGGGTCTCCGGGCCTAGTAATCATCTTCTTCATCTTCGTCGTCGTCTTCTTCGTCGTCATCCCAGCCAAAACACTGTTTCATCTCATCGAGGAAGGCCCGGTAATCACCTAGGATGGGGCTATCCATCTCAATGTAGGGCACCACCCACTCCTCGGCTTCCCCGATGAGCAGGCTGATTAGGAATGCCACCTTCATGGCGTCGTTGCAAAATCGGTTCTCGTTGACAAGCATGTAAGACGCCGTCTGCACGATAAACTCGGGGAGCCGGGAGCTCTCGCCGTCAAAAGTTTCGGGGAAGGGCACCGGACAGCTCGGCGGACGTACCTGGCGCAGTAGGGTGGCCCTCTCGCACACCAGCAGCCGCAGCTGTTCCATGAGCTGGCTGTTCTCGATGCTCAAGGCGCGGTGCCGCATCAGGAGCGCATGCAGCAGCAGCACCAGCTCGTCCACCATGGCGAACAGCTCGCAAGCGCAGGGCAGGGTTCAACTCGGCTCGGCTCGCCTAAGGTGCGCGCAGAGGCCTCGCAGGAAGTGCGTGTCCGCGGAGGCGCGCGGTGGCTAGGGGCGAGAGGCGGTGCGCGCAGGGGTCCCGGCGGCCACGCAAGCTCCGCCCACACAGCCGCTCTGACGGCCGGCGCGCCGGCGCCGCCTGGTTAGAGGGGGGCGGGCGCCCGGGAAGGCAGGGGGCGGGCGCCCGGGAAGGCAGGGGGCGGGGCCGGGGTGGCGCGGGTTGGGTCACGAGCTGCGAGCGTGTAGGTCTCCAGGCCAGTGGATAAGGGCGGTGTGCCGGCAGAGACCCAGTGCTGGATGTGAGCCCGGCCTTAGCCAGGACCGAGCGAGCGCTAAAGACCCATCTCTGAGAGGCTCAACCTGCTCAAGTTTAAAGGATCAACCACCCTTCAACCCAGCCGACTCATACAATCCAGTGTTTTTGGTGGGTCTGTGGCCACCGGATTCCGTTTGCGTGGTTTTAACACATTATTTGCTTATTTAAATCTCCCTCACCCAAAGAACTATTAGCAATGCTGGCTGCACCACGGGAGTCACATCCTTCAAGAGTTATGAAAGATCCTCAGGGGTCCTGTCCTTTTTTTCTTTTCCTTTAACATCTTTATTGGAGTATAATTGCTTTACAGTGTTAGATTCTGCTTTATAAAAAGTGAATCAGTTGTATGTATACATATATCCCCATATCCCCTCCCTCTTGCATCTCCCTCCCACCCTCCCTATCCCACCCTTCTATCTGGTCACAAAGCACCGAGCTGATCTCCCTGTGCTATGCGGCTGCTTCCCACTAGCTATCTATTTTACATTTGGTAGTGTATATATATCCATGCCACTCTCTCACTTCGTCCCAGCTTACCCTTCCCTCTCCCCGTGTCCTCAAGTCCATTCTCTACATCTGCGTCTTTATTCCTGTCCTGCCCCTAGGTTCGTCAGAACCATTTTTTGGGGGGGGGATTCCATATATATAGGGGTCCTGTCTTTCATGACAAAACAATATTTAAACGGATTCTTCTTTAGTTGGAAAATAATATTGTGTACCTCTATCCTTCTGTTTAAAATTATTTTTGTAAATAGCAAAGTGTAAAAAGTTCTGCAAAATTTAGCATCCTATCTTTGACTCTATTTCCTGTCCTAATGTTAGTGTTCCTTGACTACTGGGTATTATTCTTTGCTTAACAATGAACACTTGTGTTTTTAAAATGGTTTTATTTTTCTACTTTGAATGTTATTTTTCAAATAGTTGACAAATGAGTCGGAATGAGGACCTTAGGGCCAACACATTCTGTTGGCTCTCCTTTTAAAATATATCCCGGGGCTTCCCTGGTGGCGCAGTGGTTGAGAGTCCGCCTGCCGATGCAGGGGACGCGGGTTCGTGCCCCGGTCCGGGAAGATCCCACATGCCGCGGAGCGTCAGGGCCCGTGAGCCGTGGCCGCTGAGCCTGCGCGTCCGGAGCCTGTGCTCCGCAACGGGAGAGGCCACAACAGTGAGAGGCCTGCGTACCGCAAAAAAAAATTAAAATAATATAAAATAAAATATATCCCAGATTGAATCACTTCTTGTTACTTCTACCACTACCACCCTGCTCCCAGCCCTCCTTTCTGACAGACTGTTGCAACTAATCACTTGGCTTCCTCTCTTCTCTTCCTATAGTGTATATATTCCCCAGAGTAGGCGCAGGAATCCTTTAAAACAAAAGTTAGATCACTTCACTCCCCTACTCAAAACCCTCCAATAGTTTTCCGCTCTCACTCAAAATAAAACCCCAAAAGTCTTGGTAATGGCCTAGTAGGCCCTGCCTCATCTCCTATGCCTCCTCCCAGTTTCTGCTCTGCTCTAATCACATTGTCCTCCTTGCTGATTCTCACACACATCAAGTAGCTCTGTCCTCAGGATCTTTGTACTTTCTATCCTTTCTGCCTTGCAAGGCTCTCTCCTCATTTAACTTCCTGACTCCTTCTCCCACTGTTTTCCAAGAGGACTTTCCTAACGACCTCATCTATCAGAGCACCCCACTCTCTGCCAGTAATCTCTAACCCCTTACCTTGCTTCATTCCTCTACATAGCATTTATCATACCAGCAGCCATCATATCATACAGCACTTTGTTTATTGGTCTGCCTCCACTTTAGAATGTAAGTCTATGTGGACAGAGACTTTGCTTTGTTGGTTGCTCTATCCCTAATGCACGAAAAGTGCCTGGCCCATGGTAGAAGCTCCATAAGTATTTGGTGGATGAAAGACTCTCACAGGGTACAGATGTTAAGGTAAAAATTAGAAGTGGTGGCTGCACAAAGTGTTCAGAAATACTCTTCAAATTGTCCAGTATGTTCTATCTCCGATCATGAATAGTTTCCATTGTAATAAATGGCAAAATAAATTTTTTAAACCCTACTCAGTTCTTTTACAATAGAATTGAATGGGCATCCATGGAAGTGAGAAGCTGAGAAAGAGGAGAGAAACAAGGCCAAGGTCCAAGTAGTGAGAGGAGGGGGATCGCAGTGCTGGAGGGTGAGCAGGGCAAAGAACAGGTAGGAGGGAATATGAACCCTTGGACTATCCTGGGATATGAGCTCCCCCACTGGTTGAGAAGGCCCTAGAGGCCAAGCAGAGACCCTCTCTCATTCATCCTTTCGTCTTCTACATCTGAAAGCACTTACTAGGTGCTCCATAAATGTTCAGTGGCTGGAATGAAGAAGGGACAGGAAATGTCAGAGGTAGGCTTCTGGCCATCCTGCTCATTCACAGCTCAGGGTAGAAGGTGGACTTGCCTGGGGCAGTGGTGCAAGTATCCATCTCTACTTACCAGGTCTAGACCCTAATCCAGGAGGAGATGTCCAGAGTTCTACTCCGAGGAGCACACATTCTATGGCAGGCACTAGATCTGGCGATTGACATGGGCTGCCTCATTGACCCTTGCACAAGGACCATATATGGGGATGGGCACTCTGGGAGCCTGAGACCCAGGAGTTAAAGGCTAGCCTAAACCCAGGAGAGCAGTATGTTGGTGGTATGTTAGATACCACAGTCTCAGCTTCTCTGACTCTGATGCCCATGCGTTTCCACTGAAAATTATTATGCACTGTACTTCTGTGAATCAAGGGCTGATGGGACCCAGAGATGATTAGGCCCGTGCTGCCCTAGTCCTCTTCATACAACCCCATGACAGAGGGAGTCAGGGAGGAAACCACAGGAAGCAACCACTAGTATTATCTCTGAGAGGCCTCTGAGTTCCTAGACAACAAGAAATGCCCAGGCCAGAACTGGCCACAGAGCTGAGCAGCGATTTTGTGAGGTGCTTCCCAACTTGGAGGGAGGGAAAAGAGACAGGCAGTTCATCAGTGACTCACAAGGGAAGCAGTCAGGAAGAGGTGAGCAGTATCACTATATAAATTATATAGAATTGCAATGTTCATGTTAACCAGCTTTGCAGTGCCCAGGAGGCTCTCCCACCAAGGTCTAGGCCTGCCAGCCCTTCCTTGCCCATTCACCCTGCTTATGACTGTATGTTGCCTTCCTTATTCCCCTTTCCCCTCTAAAGTGACCCTTGAATGTTCCTTTACAGCTGTGTGAAGATGCTGGCGGCAGAGATAAGTACACCATGTGACTTATCTCAGACTCAGAAACTTTATCAGAATAGCTCTGGCCCAGAACGTCCCGAGGGGGGCTTCAAACCCCACTCTTTGGCATGAGCACGGGCCCAAGGCCAAGGGAGTGATCCCTGGTGCCTATCACTTCTACCACCTTCCAAGCTCCAAATCCTGCCCTGGTATACACCTAGCAGCAAGACTGTAAGATTCCCTTGAAATAAACATGAAAACGTCCCTAGATTTTTCATCTTCCAGAGGAATGTGTACAGATTGCGAAAACCATCCTGACACTTGAATATGCAGCCAGGAGCAGAAAACAGCTTTGAAGGGGATGTTTGTGAGAGGGTCAGATGGATGTCACTACATCTGGGCCTCTGCCCTAGACCCCGCCCCCTCCTTCTTCTTAAGCAGGTGCACCTGGGGCTATGTTTGACAGTAACCACATCTAGAGGGCTATGGAGACCTCTAGCCTGAAGAGAGAAATAAGAAGGTACAGCTTTCTTCCTCGTATATTCATCCTCTCCAGCTTACCAAAGTGCCCTGAAACATTTTTACATGTTTATTTAAGTACTGAAAAAAATATATTCTTATATTAAAAGAAATTAAATAATACTGGCATGTTGAAATAAAAAGGAAACATCCCCAATAGCTTTCGTTCTCCCTACAGATCTCACTTAACAGGATTGTTGAAAATCCAAACTTTGGTTTGCCTCCTTCCATTGTATGTGTGTGTGTGCATGTGTGTGTGGATATGTGTATATATATATATATGTGTGTGTGTGTGTGTGTGTGTGTGTGTGTGTATACGTATACACACACACGCACACACACATAGTTTACAGAATCCTAACACACACATGCACACACACAGTGTTTACAGAATCCTAATACACATAGTTCTGCTAACAAATATATGTCAAACCCCCTTACAAGTCAGGAGACAGAGATAGGATGCACAGAGCTATGTCTTCTTAATAATTGCATAATAAATACTCCACCTAAATTTCCCAGGTACGCTCCTGCCTCAGAACTAAAGAGGCCCAACTTAGCTCAGTTTCTCAGATGATGCAGGATGAAGGATGGCACCAAATACACTCACAGTCCCTCAGTTGTAGAACTGGAAAATCAGATTTCTATAACTGAATTATGAGTTCTGTGAGTTAATGTCTTATTATTAAGTAGTTGGTATTCTTCATGTATGTTTTTATATTGCTGTAATACAGAATTTATTGCCCACAGTATATTGCACTAGATTTTTGTTCTCATGTTTTCTCATCCCTAGTTATTTTAATATAATTAGTCACCTTGAACATACAAGAGCTTATACAGTTGGTTTGTTTCTGGCATTTTCATACATTTTAGAAAGTATCTGGCATTATTATAAATTTTTTTGTTATAAATATTGAGTGTGGCCTGACATAATTTCTGTTTACTGTTTTAAATGTAGTTTAGACTTCTCTTTCAAATTGGCTAGTTACTTTGATTTAGACTAAATTTTTCTTGAGGCAGAATGGGTGTGGTGAATTGAAGATGACCATAAATTCTTTGCCACTTAACCTTTCAAAAGGTAGAAACAATCTCCTCTGCCCCTTTAATCTGGGCTGGCATTGTGACTTGATTTGACAAATAAATTGTGATAGAAGTAATTTATAACTTATGAGGCAAAGCCTTAAAGGTCTGAAGTTTCTGTCTGCCACTTGGAATGCTTCCTACTGGGACCCAGCCACCATATAAGAGGTCTAACTACCCTGAGACCACCATGCTTTGAGGAAGCTCAAGCTAGCCACATGGAGAAAAAGAGGTCATTTGGAAGAGCAGTAAGGCAGCCAACAAACATGACAATGAAGGTCCCCCTTCAACATCCAGCCCAGCAGAGCCACCACCTGAATGCAGCTATGTGAATGACTCCAGCTGACTATAAAGAGAGCCAGAAAAACATCATGAATTCCAAAACTACATGAACTCCAAGGCGACAGAATCATGAGCAAATAAAAAGGCAGCTGCTCTAAACCACAAAGTTTTGGGATGGTTTGTTTCATGGCAGTAGAGAACTGAAACATGGAGAAACTCAGGATATGCTGCAGATAAAAGCATGAACCCCATATCTAAGAACTGATACTATGCTATGAATCTACAGTCCTGTCCTATTTTCTTAATGCTGTATTTGTCTATTTGGTATTCATTAATTGCAGGGTCAAACTAACAGCCAAAGTTGTTTACGTCTCCCCTGAAGTCCAGACCTCATACTCTGAAACCATCCCCTTGATCTAACTCTCGCACACCAAATCAGTATTTCCCCTGACTTAAATCAACTTAGGGCCAGGTACCAGACAACTAGGGACAGTCCCTATTCCCCACAGCTCACTGGAATTGTTTAAACTAGCTAATCCTAAACTGTTTACCTAGCCTTGCCTAGCCTTTCCCATGAAAACCCCAATAAAGTGTCTGGCCTAAGTCTTCGCTCTCACTCCTTTCTGCCTTTTGACTAAAATCTGGTGCTTCCCCATGTGTCCCTGCTTGACATGGCATGCCCCCTCTTCTCAATGGCATTGACCTCTCCATGTCCTCCTTCAGTCACCTCCATAAATTAAAATTCTGTGGGTACAACTGAGACAAGTCCAAAATAATCGTCTCCTGTAGGGAACTCCTAAGGAGAGTGCATGTGCATGTGCACATCTGTGTCATTGTGTGAGTGTCTGTATCCAAGTAGACATACACATATTGCTGCCCCCTACCACCCATGATGCTACTTGTAGTGAGAACTGGCAGTGTCACAGTATGACAAAGACAGAATCAAAACTGACCATGTTTTCTCCAAGGAATATGTATGCCTATGTGAAAGAAGTGAAGCACAGTTCAGGGAAGCATTAGGAAAAGAAAAGAAATTTTGAAATTTGGGTTCAAGTCCTCATATTCTTGCTTACTAACTGTGCGGCTTCAGCAAGTCACTTAATTTTTCTGTCTCAGACTCCTTTTCAATAAATATGCATAATAATAGGATCTAAATCACAACGCTGCAGTGAAGATCAAATGATAAAATACAAAAGTATTTGTCAAAATACAAAGCGCTATACACAGATTACATATTATTTTTCACTGGAGAATTGCAATTTACTAGTCTTGAGGTGACTCTACTACCTGCACTTTAAATTTAATGTATTCACCTCTCTTAGTTTAAATTTAATTTAAATTTAATAGTTCACCTCTCTTATTTTATCCTGGTGTCTATAAATTTAACTGTGATGTTTAAATTTTAAAAAATGCTTACTCTTGAATAAGAAGTAGTTGGAAGAATAAAATTAGGTTTCATTTTGGTCTTGCTTTCTGTCAGTTCAAAACATGCTGCTCTCATAATGATGAGACATAAGGCTTTAGTTTTTGTTTTTAGGGAAAACCAGTGTCCATTCTAACATTCTTAAAGCCAACCTGTACCATTTTCTATTTCCTCTCTCAATCTTGGGAGAACCTGTGCTACATCTGTGATGTGGATACATGATGCTCTCTCAGAGTAAAGAGGAAATTGTACTTCCAGAAACTTTCTTTCATCACTGTGCCACCATGGTGGTCACCCTGGGAGACGCCAGCAGCCCCAGCGGCATCTGAGAGACAGGAAACAAGGTTTCTCTCAGCCCTTGGAGCATCTCTGGTCATCCTTCAGCTGAGTCCCAGCATCCTCTCCTCCCAGGTTCCCTAGGGATTCCTGCTAGCCTCCTTCAGGTCCCTTGTCTCCTCTTTATCCACTCAGTGACTATTTCTCTCAGTACAGAAAAATGGGTTCTTTGAGTAAAAAGTCCTCCCTAGGGAAGAGGAGGCACGTGATGTATAAGAGTAATCCCTGCATCTTTCTCAAATCCCATACTGCTTCCTGCAAGTACACCAGCTGTTGTGCAAAATGGCAGTGGAAATCATCACAGAAGTTCAGAGTTGGAGGGGACAGTGCCAATTTCTCAGTCTAAGGGCTCCAATGTTGTTAAGTGAGAGAAGAACCTGCAGAGTGGCCCACTAATAAAAATACTTCAGATTTCAAATGAGGAAATGAAGGTCCATGGGAGAGGAGTAACACGCACAAGGCAAACATAAGATATTATCTTTAAAGGCAGTGTGGAATTGTACAAAGAAGACTAGACTAGGGGTGAGAATCCCTGGCTCAGTTTCTACATCTGACATGTTCTTTCAGACAAGCCCTTGAGCATCTCTAAAACCCAATTTCCTTATTTATAAGAAGTGGATACAAAATGCCCCCTCACAGAACAGGTGTGAGTCTCAAATGAGAAAATGAATATGAAAATAAGTTTTAAAGGGTAAAGTGTTTTTCACACATTAATTCTGAATATTCGTTCTTTTTAAACTTGTTTTGAAATAATTTCAAACATACAAGAAACTTGTACGATTTTTACAAATCCCTACATATCCTTCCCCCAGGTGAAATAACTGTTAACATTTTACCATATTTGGCTTATCTTTTTCTCATAGTCAGTATGTGTGTGTATATGTGTGTGTTTGTATTATCTTTTTTCCTAAACCACTTGAGAGTTGCAAGCATGAAGCCTCATTTCCACGTATTATTTCAGCATGCATTTGCTATAAACAAGCATACTGTCCTACAAAACCTCAGCCTAACTATCAGAATTAAGGATATAATGCTATTATTTAATCCACTGATCATATATATTAAGATTTTCTCCAATTGTCCCCAAAATGAAATGTTTAGGTCCAGGATCCAATCCAGAATCATGTGCTACATTTAGTTGTCATGTCTCTTCAGTCTCCTTCTGTCTGAAACAGTTCTCCAGTCTCTCCTTGACATGACCTTAGTTTTCGAGACTGCAGGCTTTCTAGTAACTTTGCAAAGTGTTCCCCAGTTCCTGATATTTCTCCATTATTAGACTCATAGTATGCCTTTGGGGCAGGAATACCGTGGAAGTGTCACTGTGTTTTTCTCAATGCATCATATCAGAAAGCACACAGTATCCTTTTGTGGTGGTAACTTTTAGCAATTGGTTAAGATGGTTTCTGCCAGGTTTCCCCACTCCAAAGTTAAGACAATTATCTTGTACTTATTAAGAAATATTTAATATTAGCTTACATTCTACTTTAAAGGAGATTTTTCCATCCTCTTTTATTCATGTTTATTTTATTGGATTCCTATTTTATTCCATAGATTATGACCCATTACTATCTTTATTCATGTCGACGCTCAAATTTCCAAGATTTGTCCAGTAGGAACAGTTTTAAGCTGGCTCCTATGCCCTTTTGACATGCTTACCTTATTCTTTGAGAACTTTCTTTCTTTCTTGGACGATAAGATATTCCAGGCTCATCTTGTACTTTTCTGGCCCCAGCTCTGGAAATAGCCATTTCTCCAAGGGACCCTCATTCCCTATAACAGAGAATGTTTTCGTAAATAAAGATGTCAGGGTTAGAAATGAAAATTGTTATTTGTATTACAGATTTTTCGCTTCTGGAACAACTATATAGCCATATGGGAAAAAGATGAACCTCACGCCCTACTTCATTCCATAATTAAACATTAACCTAAGATAGATTATAGACCCAAAGTAAAAGTTAAAACTATGAAGCCTCTTTCCAGGAAAGAAAAACATTATAAATTGGACTTCATAAAAATGAAAAATATATTGTTTACCAAAAGACGCTGTTACAAATATGAAGAGACAAGCCACTGAACATATATACACACATATACACACCAAGAACTAATATACAAAATAGGTAAATAAATTGTAGAATATTTAAATAGAACATGTGTATCAAGAATATATAAATCACTCCTAAAAAACAACAATAAAAAGACAAACAACTCTTAGAAAACCGTTTTTCAGTTTCTTACGAAGATGAACATACCATAAAATCCAGCAATTGCATTGCTTGGTATTTACTGAAATGAGTTGAAAATTTATGTCCAAACAAAAGTCTGCACATGAATATTTATAGCAGCTTTATTGCCAAAACTTAGAAGCAGCCAAGATGTCCTTCAACAGGTGAGTGGATAAACTGTGGTATATCCAGACAATAGAATATTACTGAGCAATAAAAAAAAATGAGCTATCAAACCAAAAAAAGACACGGTAGACTTTAAATGCATATTGCTAAGCGAAAGAAACAATCTAAAAAGGCTGCATACTGTATAATTCCAACTATATGACGTTCTGGCAAAAGCAAGACTATGGAGGCAGTAAAAAGTTTAGTGGTTGCCAGGGGTAGGGTGAAGGGTAGGAATGAATAGGCATAGTACAGAATATTTGTAGGGAGTGAAACTATTCTGTATAATAATATAATGATAGATACATGTCATTATACATTTCTCAATAGCCACAGAATGTACAAAGAGTGAACTCTAATGTTAGCTACAGACTTTAATTAATAATAAGGTATCACTAGTGGCTCATCAGTTGTGACAAATACACCACACTAATGCAAGATGTTAATAATAGGAGGAACTTGCGGGCGAGAAGCAGGGGGAATTTGGGAACTCTGTACTTTCTGATCAATTTTTCTGTACACCTAAAACTGCTCTAAAAATAAAGCTTATTCATTAAAAACAAAAGGCAAACAACTCGATTTTTTTAATGGGCAAAAGTCTTGAATAAACTAATCTGCAAAAGGAGACATAGGAATGGCCGATAGGTATATGAAAAGGTGATTAACATCACTAGTATAAGGGAAATACAGTAAGATACTATTTTATACTCATGTAGAATGGCTAAAATTTTTTTAAAAACTGATAATTCCAAATGATGTTGAGAATGTGAAATGGCTGTAATACTCATATACTGCTGGTAGGAATGTAAAATGCTACAGCCACTCTAGAGAACTGATTGGTAATTTCTTGCAGTTAAACATATATCAACACTATGACCCAGGGATTCTGTTCCTAGAATAAAAACATATGTTCACAAAAGTTTTCTACTAGAATGCTCGTAAAGCATTGGAAACAACCCAAATGTCTATCAACAGAAGAATGAACAGAACAAATTGTGGCACATCCCTATAATCAATACCACTCAGCAAATTACTAATACACACAACACAAAGGTGAATCCCAAAAGCATTATTCTCAGTGAAAGAAGCCAGCCATACCTGCATGGTTCAATTTATATGGAATCCTAAAACAGGCACAACTACTCTTTGGCAATAGAAATCAGAACAAAGGTTGCCTGAGTCTGGATGTTCAAGGCGGACTGATTACAAAGAGACACAAGGGAAATTTTGAGGGTGATGAAAGGGTTCTCTATCTTAACTGTGGTGGTGGTTACATGGTTCTGTACAATTGTTAAAACTCATCCAACTGTTTCTAGATTTTTTGATGATGGCCATTCTGACCGGTGTGAGATGATATCTCATTGTAGTTTTGATTTGCATTTCTCTAATGATTAATGATGTTGAGCATTCTTTCATGTGTTTGTTGGCAATCTGTATATCTTCTTTGGAGAAATGTCTATTTAGGTCTTCTGCCCATTTTTAGATTGGGTTGTTTGTTTTTTTGATATCGAGCTGCATGAGCTGCTTGTAAATTTTGGAGAGGGTGTGGAGAAAAGGGAACCCTCTTGCACTGTTGGTGAGAATGTAAATTGATACAGCCACTATGGAGAACAGTATGGAGGTTCCTTAAAAAACTAAAAATAGAACTACCATATGACCCAGCAATCCCCCTACTGGGCATATATACCCTGAGAAAACCATAATTCAAAAAGAGTCATGTACCAAAATGTTCACTGCAGCTCTATTTTCAATAGCCAGGACATGGAAGCAACTTAAGTGTCCATCAACAGATGAATGGATAAAGAAGATGTGGCACATATATACAATGGAATATTATTCAGCCATAAAAAGAAATGAAATTGAGTTATTTGTAGTGACGTTGGTGGACCTAGAGTCTGTCATACAGAGTGAAGTAAGTCAGAAAGAGAAAAACAAATACCATATGCTAACACATATATATGGAATCTAAGAAAAAAAAAAGGTCATGAAGAACATAGGGGTAAGACGGGAATGAAGACACAGACCTACTAGAGCATGGACTTGAGGATATGGGGAGGGGGAAGGGTAAGCTGTGACAAAGTGAGAGAGTGGCATGGACATATATACACTACCAAACGTAAAATAGGTAGCTAGTGGGAAGCAGCCGCATAGCACAGGGAGATCAGCTCGGTGCTCTGTGACCACCTAGAGGGGTGGGATAGGGTGGGTGGGAGGGACAGAGATGTAAGAGGGAAAAGATATGGGAACATATGTATATGTATAACTGATTCACTTTGTTATAAAGCAGAAACTAACACACCATTGTAAAGCAATTATACTCCAATAAAGATGTTAAAAAAAAAACTCATCCAACTGAACACTTAAGATCTATGCCTTCTAATTTATATAAATATACTTAATTTTTTTAAAAAAAGGGCTCTGCAGTATTATCTTCAAAGACCTTAACAAAAGAAAAGCTGACACAAAATTCTAAACATAACAAATCTGACATTCAATAATAAAGACAAAGAGTGTTTTTAGCACTTGGGAAGAAGTAATGAAGCATAACTCTCATGAGTCGTTTTGGAAGATACTGCTAAAGCTCACATTTTAGCTCTATCTCTCAGGGTCCATTCAGGTAAACAGAAGACACTCTCTTTTTGTACAATTTGTATTTGTACAAATCTCAGTTACCATGTGTTGTCGCCTGAATTGTGTCCTCACCCCAAAATTCATTTGAAGTTCTAACCCCCAATATGTCAGAATGTGACCTTACACAGAGATAGGGAATTTACTGAGGTCATTAAGTTAAAATGAGTTCATTAGGGTGGGCCTTAATCCAATATGACTAGTGTCCTTTCACAAAGAGGAAATTTGGTCACAGACATATACAGATGGAAGATGATGTAAAGACACATGGAAGAGGCAGCCATCTACAAGCCAAGGAGATAGGCCTGGAACACATCTTCTCCTCATGGCTCTCAGGAGGACCAACCCTACAGATACTTTGATCTTGGACTTCCAGCCTCCAGCAGAACTATGAGAAAATAAATTTCTGTTATTTAAGCTATAAATTTGTGGTACTTTGTTGTGGCAGCCCTAGCAAACTAATAAACTATGGTTAACCTTATTAACACCACTGCCCAAAAATATGGTTCAAATTTCAGTTACCACAGTATATCAGTTGAACAACTGCATAAAGTACAGATTTTGCTGCTAAACTCTTACGTCCACATATCACTACGTAAATAACAAATACACATCATGATAAATGACCAGTCACGTCACTTCTCACACAATCTGTCAGTGATTGGTCACTAAACATCTGATACCCAGTTCAGACACAGACAGCAGAGCATGCATGCTAAATGTGTTACATACTTTCCTGCCAGTGATAAAGCCATGTGACATTTTACAAAAATGGATAATAGAAAAATGGAATTGGCCAACAAGTGAAGGTGTAGCCAGGAAACAAAAAATAAATAAAACCAAACATGAAACGGGAAAGTGGTTGTAATGGAAAGGAAGAAAATGTCACAGAAGAAATGACATGTTCAAAAACACTCACATTAAAGGAACCCAGAAACATTTCACAGTATTGAAAATGCAAAGGAGCTGATCCATACTTAGAAAGAAATATGATAATTTGTCAAGGTATAGAAATGATGCTTGTTTCCTATCATATGTTACTTATATGCTGGGAAGCTGTTGTGATTTTCAAGGATCTCGAGGAAGCTCCCAATGTCTATCCCTGTCTGCCACTACAAAGCAGACGTCTCTCAAGAGCTCACTAGGAATCTCCTGAGAATCTCACATCTGCCTCTGCATCTGGCTGCAACTGCTGCCAGAGTATAATAGACTGCTCCACCCTCTAAATCTCATGCAAGTGCCTCTCATTGGCAAACTTTAATCCAGAACAATTTAGGAGAGGGGATTCTGGGAAACTATTGTCTGGCTTCTCTTCTGTGATGCAAAAATAAAACAAAACAGCAACAAAAAAACCCTTAAAATATTTTGACAGTTGTAGTAGGAAGAATAATGGCCACCCAAAGATGTCCAATCCCTGGAATCTGTGGATGTTAACTTACAAGTGAAAAGGAACTTTGTGGATAAAACTGTACACTTTTTTTTTTTCTTTCTTTTTTTTGTGGTACGCAGGCCTCTCACTGCTGTGGCCTCTCCCGTTGCGGAGCACAGGCTCCGGATGCGCAGGCTCAGCGGCCATGGCTCACGGGCCCAGCCGCTCCGCGGCATGTGGGATCTTCCCGGACCGGGGCACGAACCCGTGTCCCCTGCATCGTCAGGCGGACTCTCAACCACTGCGCCACCAGGGAAGCACCAAACTGTACACTTTTAAAGGGTGAATTGTAAGTATGAAAATCATCTCAATAAATTTTTTATATATATATGAAGAAGCACTCACGGTTACACACTAAGAAGCTTAGTGTAGGGTTACACAGTATTGTAGTCCATGCACATTGTCACTGAGAATCAGGCTTGTAGCCCCACCTTGGCTCCTGCTGGACCTTCACCTTCAGTTTCTCTAACTTCTGGATGAGATGTGTTCAGCTTCCTAATGAAAGACATTGGCTTCTCTTGCAGTGCATCTGCATCATCAAAGAGGTGGCGGGGCTTCCCTGGTGGCGCAGTGGTTGAGAGTCCGCCTGCCGATGCAGGGGACACGGGTTGGTGCCCCGGTCCAGGAAGATCCCACATGCCGCAGAGCGGCTGGGCCCGTGAGCCAAGGCCGCTGAGCCTGCGCGTCAGGAGCCTGTGCTCCGCAACGGGAGAGGCCACGACGGTGAGACGCCTGCATACCGCAAAAAAAAAAAAAAAAAAAAAAAGAGGTGGCGTAGGAGACTGATGTGGGTATTAGCTTATTCTTGTAGATTCCTGTTTGTCCATTCTCCCCTCCATCTTACACACACTTTACTTCTCCACGTTGCCAAACTACATGGAAATTCTTCCAGTTTTTATCTTATGACAATAGTCTCTCAAAGTAACAGATCGTGCCTTAGCTGCTCTCTTAAAACCACATTTTGCCACTTCCAGTCTCCACCACAAGCAAGTGATATGAAAATAATACTTATTATTTTATTGAATTAATGTGCATTATTGGGGATCATTTTTTGTATGCTAGTTATTCTCTGCTGTGTCTTATAAGTTCTCCCAATCTATGAACTTTTTCATTTGAAATGAGAATTTTTTATACCAATTGATTTTCATTAAAAGGCACTAGACTATGTTCTGAGTCAGAGTAGAGGTGGGGGAATATTAGTGTCCACACTTATAGATTTTCACACCAGTGGAAACCTGATATTTCTCTGCTAGTTTTGGATAGATTTATTTTGGCAGCCTTGTAGTGAAACTTAGAAATAATCAACACAAGCCTTAGACATGGAAGAAAGTAGAGATAATGCCCTGGGGTTTAAGCTAATATCCTGTGAGATATGCTTTCTCTTTTCATTTAAGATCTGCTATTTTCCTTGGTCTCAAAGACAAAAGAAAAACCATACGTTGGAGGAAGAAATGACCAAAATAAGGCCAAAGGCACTTAGTTCCTCTGTATTAAAAAGCCCGGTCTTACTCCAAAAAGAATGGCCCATAAACCTTTGAGATAGTTGGCCCCATTTTGTGAGCAAAGTAAAACAAAACTGCAATGTTGAGAATTTAGCGCTACTTGTTCATATAACAAATTGAATGAGATATGCACATTATTTCAGTGAAGAACAGCCTTAAGTGATTCTTCAGGGGAGATGTTCATTATAACCAAAGAGATAAAATATGAAAGTAGTAGAAACTGATAATGATTTTTCAAAGTAACACTAACTCTTATCAGACCTTCAGAAGAAACCACTGCAGTAAATCATAACTTTGCAATAGCAGGTCCCTAGGCTTGTAGAGAAAATAGGATGGATGCATTGAAGGTAAAATTAAAGTTTGCATTACCATTAACTTGTAATTAATCAACTCTATACCTACCTCTGAAAACATAATAGCACTCTCTGGAAGCCCGTTTTTGATGGACAGTTTCAAGACAAAACCTCTATGTTACTTCTGTTGTGATGAGACCTGTTATCTCATTATAGCAGCTCACTGGCAAAAGGAGCTTTGTGACTGACCTAGAACATTAGTAAGAACTGAGGACAAAGGAATTTAAGGTAGCACTGTGTTTCACAAGGGTTCTAATGAAAAAGTGCTCTCAGGCATTCGAATGGTTTGGAAATGTATTGCCTCATGATCTCATGGAAGTCTATAGTTTTTTTTTTAAATATATTTGACACAACATTGTATAAATTTAAGGTATACAACATGTTAATTTGATATATTTATATATTGTAATATGCTTGCTATTATAGTGATCGTTAGCCCCTCTACGGCATCACATAATTATCATTTTTTTGTAGTGGGAATAATTAACATCTAGACTCTTAGCAAGTTGGATGATTATAATACAGTATTGTCTATATTCATTGTACAGTGCTCCGGGACTTATTTGTCAGCTAGTTGCACGTTTGTATCCTTAAACAAGATCTCTCCTATTCCCCTACCCTTCAGACCCTGGTGAGTTTGGCTTATTTAGATTCCACGTATAAGTGATATCATACAATCTAAGTGCCCATAAATGGATGAATGGATAAAAAATATGTGAATATTTTCAACCATGAGAAAGAAGGAAATCCTGCCATTTGAGACAGCACAAATGGATCTCAGAGATATTATTTTAAATAAAATATTATAAATCAGACAGAGAAAGACAAATACTGAGAATCTATATTTTTAGATCTGGAAGGGACCTTGGAGGTCACTGAGTCCAAGGTCTAGAGTTTGTAGACTTGTTCCATTAACAAATGTAGAGGGTGAAAATTACTAACAGAGTAAGGAGCTGTGAGGAGATAACCACAGGACCAAGTGAAGGTGATTGGAAGATGGCTTTGAATTTCAGTCTGAATTTCAGGTCAGTCTTTCTGACCTTGCTGCCATATACCAGGAAAAGTATAGGGTTGCTTTATGCACCTGGAGCTAGGCCATAAACATTATGATCACCCCTCTTCCAATCTGCTCAAGACCTATGTGAAAAGAACTTCAGAATGAAATGGGGGACTTTTCTGTGCAAGGTTCTTATTTTATATGTGGGCCTTCTCACCCTATCCTTATCTATTCAAATCAGAAAACTACTTGAGATATGATTTTTTTTCTGACCCTTTCTTTTAGTTTGTTTTTATTTTTCTTTCCCTTTAGTTTTAGTAAAATTATTAATTTTGAAAATCCCAGTTTGTCATACCTTGGTGAAAAGGAACAAAAAGGAAAGATAGTTCAAAAAATTTGTTGTTGTTTATTCTTTAGCTAGAAAGAAAGCGGGTATAGATTTCTCTTGACATGAGGTTTAATAAGAAAAGTTGCAAGAGAGAAATGCCAAGGAGAAGACACAAACTCAGAGTAAAAGTGGGGGGGGGCCTGCCCAACCTCTCCCATGGGCTTGGAGAAATTGTTTCAGGAGCAGCTCAGGTGGCAACAACAGAGTAATGGTAAGAACACTGGGAATAATAATGAACAGACTTAAGAGCGCAGACTATGTCATGTGATTTTAGGTAAGTCACCTGACATCTCTACTATAGCTTCCCCTACAGAAAAATGTACTGCCAAATTTTAAAAATTATCATGTATATTAAATCAGATAATGGATAGTAGTAGTTCATAGATAATAGGCATTCAATGGATGTTTATTTTTATTGTCTCTATTTGAGTGTGAGTTAAATAGAGTGTTTTTCCAAACATGTTATGTAGTTTCTTAAGCAGATCACTCTTGACAGAAATGTTTGGGTGTTTGGGGGCTTCATATTCTTTTTTTTTTTTCTTCATATTCTTTTAAATATCAGTTTTGGACATTGGCCTTCCATCTGAATTTTGTCATAATGGAAGTCCCCTTCCAACAGAAATTGTAATGCTCTGTGTTCATTATAATTTGTGGCTATTCTAGAAATATTCACGGTGTAAATGATATGTTTATTACCCAAGAGAAATACAATCTGAACTACCCAGTTGAGCTGGAGCTAAATCAACTTTTCCAAGAATGAATCATAACGCTCACGAATACACTTTGACTGCTGTTCATTATGCATGTAATTGTGGCTGATACATTTATTGAGATAGTCCCATCTAACTGGACTCTCTGAACCAGCTAGCATTGATAGATACCCCCTGTCTATCAAATCTTTTGATATTGAGCAAGAGTAAGGAACTAAATGCCAAGAAAGTTCTAGGCTATGTAACCCATGTTTTTTTGGTGTGTGTAAACCGCGAGAGAAAATTCTCTCATAAGAGGAAAAAGGATATTGTCCATAATTTTTGAAAGTTAATAGACTTTATATTTTAGAGAAGTTTTAGGTTTACAGAAAAACTGAGCAGACTACTTCTCTCTTTTTTCTATGTTGTGAAAACTTGATGTTGAGCCATTTCAGGTGAGCAGTTTATTGTCTGCTCCTTTCACTCCTGAAGAATTTAATTTTAATATCAAATCTGCTCCAAAATGAAATGGCATTCAATAAGCACGTATTACTTCCCATTATGAGCTCATCAAAAGTGTAACTTTCTGGGCTTCCCTGGTGGTGAAGTGGTTGAGAGTCCGCCTGCCGATGCAGGGGACACGGGTTCGTGCCCCGGTCCGGGAAGATCCCACGTGCCGCAGAGCGGCTGGTCCCGTGAGCCATGGCCGCTGAGCCTGCACGTCCAGAGCCTGCGCTCCGCAACGGGAGAGGCCACAACAGTGAGAGGCCCGCGTACTGCAAAAAAAAAAAAAAAAGTGTAACTTTCTGCTACTGATAACCATTTGCAAAGAAGAAAAGGAATGAAAAATGTAGGATTTGCAGTTCTGAATAAGAAAAATATCCAAGAAAGATTTTCATGCAATCTTCCTGTGCCAATGAAAACACCAACCTCAGTTCAGGAAACATAACTGGCTCTGTGAGCTCAAAGAGTCACTTTACTTGGCTAAGTCCCTCTTTCCTTAGCTGCAGAATGAAGAAGTGGAACCAGCTCAGTGGTTCTCAACCTTGGCTGCTGCATATTGTAACCTTCTGAGATGTTTTTCAATCTCCCTGAGCTTGGGCCTCAAGAACAGTTTGTATAATACAGGGATGATCTCTTCCTTAAAGGTTTGGCAGAACTTGACTGTAAAACTGCCTGGGTGGGATGTGTGCATATGGGTTTACGTGTGGGTGTTGTTGTAGTTTACACAGGCAGATTTTAATCTACTGATTAAATTTCTTTAGTGGTTATATGTTTATTCAGATTTTCAATGTTCTTGTGAAACACTTTTGAGAATTTTTTTTCTTCTAGGAAATTATCCATTTCATACATATTTAAACAATATTGGCAAAAAGTCATTCACAGTACTCCCTTATGCTTTTAAATCTTCTCCTCTAGCGGCAGTTATGTTCATATTTTCACACTTAATATTCTTTATTTGACCCTTTTGTTTTTCTTTTTGATCCATATTTCCAGTTCTATCTATTATATTTTACTTACAAAAAGACAACTTTTTGTTTCTCTTCTTTGCTTCCTCTGTTTTCTTTTTCCTTTATTTCTGCTTTTAAACTTATTTCCTTCTTTTTTATTTTCTTTGTGTTTTATTCTGCTGTTTTTTTTCTAGTTTCTTGTGTTGCACATTTTGATCACGAATTTTAAGCCCTTCCTCTTTTCTTATATATGTGTTTGAGCCTACAAATTTCTCTCTCATTACTGCTCTGGCTACATCTCACAACTTTTGATATGAAGTGCTTTCATTGTAATTCGGTTCAAAATATTATTTGATTCTATTATAGCTTTGTATTTGCTCCAAGCATTATTAGAAATATATTTTAATATTTCTAAATATATTGGAAGTTAGTTATCTTTTAGTTATTTCTGCCATATCATTTCATATTAAACAAAAATACTGTCTGGTCTGTATGATATCGTCTGATATTGTTAACATTTACTTTCTAGGCTAAACCACGGTTCATGATTTTTCTTGACAGAATCTCATTAATTAATTAATTAATTTATTTATTTTTATTTTTATTTTTTTTGCGGTACGCGGGCGTCTCACTGTTGTGGCCTCTCCCGTTGCAGAGCACAGGCTCCGGACGTGCAGGCTCGGCGGCCATGGCTCATGGGCCCAGCCGCTCCGCAGCATGTGGGATCTTCCCGGACCGGGGCACGAACCCGTGTCCCCTGCATCAGCAGGCGGACTCTCAACCACTGCGCCACCAGGGAAGCCCTCATTAATTTATTTTTACACAATATGGTTTTTACCATTTTTATTGAGGTATAAATTGACAAATAAACATTGTATATATTTAAGGTATACGATGCGATGATTTGATATATATATACATTGTGAAATAATTGCAAGAGTCAGGCCAATTAACATATCCACAACCTCACAAAGTTACCGTGTATTTTTTTTAACATGGATGAGCTAATGTATAGCATGGTGATTATAGTTAATAATACTGTATTATATACTTGAAATTCATTAACAGAATAGATTTTAAGTGTTATCACAAAATATGTATCTACTTTTTATAATGGTCCATTTGTACTCTGAAAAAAATAATTTATTCTGTAATAACTGAGTGTGAAATTCTCTATATGTCCATTAGAATAGGCTTGCTAATTTTGCCATACAAATATCCTATAGTCTTAATACTTTTACTGCTTGATCCATTAGTTTCTGAGAGATAAGTATGAAAATATTCTACCATGATCATGGATTTATGATTTTTCTTTGTACAAGTTCTGATATTTTTGGTGTTATGTGTTTTGATTCTATGTGTTAGGTGATTATAAATCATCAATAATATATCTTTAATGTAACTTTTAGCATTATCTTATCCCTAATAATCCTTTTATTGCCTTAACATCTATTTCATTTGATACTGATATATCCATGGCATATTAATCCTGATGTATTCTCTTTCATTACTTTATCTTTAGCATCACTAGGTCTTTGCATTTCAGGCATATCTTATAAACAACATATGGCTAAATGTGTTTTATGTGCAATATAAGAACCTTGCTTTTAAATGACAATTATAGACATTTATATTCATTGTGATTACAGATATATTTGGATTTACTTGTATTATTCTATTTTGCTTTTTTTCTTTTCTATATCCATTCTTTGATTTAGCTTACTTTTCCTCCTCTCCTGAATTCTATTAGTATCCACTCTTCTTTGTTTACCTTTTTCCTTCCTATTGGTATAAAAAATATGCATTTTATTTCTATTGTTACAGTTGTTAGCCTTAAGATTTTAAATAACTGACTTAAAATCGAAATTTTAGCAGTATCTCTACCCTCCTTTGGAATAATTCAAAACTTCAGAAAACTTTTATAGAGATCATTTTCTTTCATTCTTAAATGTCTAGCATTTTAATTCCATTTTTTTAAAAAATTTTTATTTTATTTATTTTTTTATACAGCAGGTTCTTATTAGTCATCAATTTTATACACATCAGTGTATACATGTCAATCCGAATCTCCCAATTCATCACACCACCACCACCCACACCCCTGCTTTTCCCCCCTTGGTGTCCATAGGTTTGTTCTCTACGTCTGTGTCTCAATTTCTGCTCTGAAAACTGGTTCATCTGTACCATTTTTCTAGGTTCCACATATATGCGTTAATATACGATATTTGTTTTCCTCTTTCTGATGTACCTCACACTGTATGACAGTCTCTAGGTCCATACACATCTCTACAAAGGACCCAATTTCATTCCTTTTTATGGTTGAGTAATATTCTATTGTATATATGTACGACATCTTCTTTATCCATTCGTCTGTTGATGGACACTTAGGTTGCTTCCATGACCTGGCTATTCTAAATAGTGCTGCAATGAACATTGGGGTGCATGTGTCTTTTTGAATTATGGTTTTCTCTGGGTATATGCCCAGTAGTGGGATTGCTGGATCATATGGTAATCCTATTTTTAGTTTTTTAAGGAACCTCCATACTGTTCTCCATAGTGGCTGTATCAATTTACATTCCCACCAACAGAGCAAGAGGGTCCCCTTTTCTCCACACCTGCTCCAGCATTTGTTGTTTGTAGATTTTCTGATGATGCCCATTCTAGCTGGTGTGAGGTGATGCCTCATTGTAGTTTTGATTTGCATTTCTCTAATAATTAGTGATGTTGAGCAGCTTTTCATGTACTTCTTGGCCATCTGTATGCCTTCTTTGGAAAAATGTCTATTTAGGTTTTCTGCCCATTTTTGTATTGGGTTGTTTTCTTAATATTGAGCTGCATGAGCTCTTTATATATTTTGGAGATTAATCCTTTGTCCGTTGATTCATTTGCAAATATTTTTCCCATTCTGAGGGTTGTCTTTTCGTCTTATTTATGGTTTCCTTTGCTGGGCAAAAGTTTTAAGTTTCATTAGGTCCCATTTGTTTATTTTTGTTTTTATTTCCATTACTCTAGGAGCTGGGTCAAAAAAGACATTGCGGTGATTTATTTCATAGAGTGTTCTGTCTATGTTTTCCTCTAAGAGTTTTATAGTGTCTGGTCTTACATTTAGGTCTCTAATCCATTTTGAGTTTATACTTGTGTATGGTGTTAGGGAGTGCTCTAATTTCATTCTTTTACATTAGCTGGCCAGTTTTCCCAGCACCACTTATTGAAGAGACTGTCTTTTCTCCATTGTATATCCTTGCCTCCTTTGTCATAGATTAGGTGACCATAGGTGCGTGGGTTTATCTCTGGGCTTTCTATCTTGTTCCATTGATCTATATTTCTGTTTTTGTGCCGGTACCATATTGTCTTGATTACTGTAGCTTTTTAATATAGTCTGAAGTCAGGGAGTCTGATTCCTCCAGCTCCGTTTTTTTTTTTTTTTTTTTTTTTTTTTTGCGGTATGCAGGCCTCTCGCTGTTGTGGCCGCTCCCGTTGCGGAGCACAGGCTCCGGACGCGCAGGCTCAGCGGCCATGGCTCACGGGCCCAGCCGCTCCGCGGCACGTGGGATCCTCCCAGACCGGGGCACGAACCCGCGTCCCCTGCAGCAGCAGGCGGACTCTCAACCACTGCGCCACCAGGGAAGCCCCTCCAGCTCCGTTTTTTGCCTCAAGACTGCTTTGGCTATTTGAGGTCTTTTGTGTCTCCATACTAATTGTAAGATTTTTTGTTCTAGTTCTGTAAAAAATGACATTGGTAATTTGATAGGGATTACATTGAATCTGCAGATTGCTTTGGGTAGTATATTCATGTTCACAATATTGATTGTTCTAATCCAAGAACATGATCTATCTCTCAATCTGTTGGTATCATCTTTAATTTCTTTCATCAGAGTCTTCTAGTTTTCTGCGTACAGGTCTTTTGTCTCCCTAGGGAGGTTTATTCCTAGGTATTTTATTCCTTTTGTTGCAATGGTAAATGGGAGTGTTTCCTTAATTTCTCTTTCAGATATTTCATCATTAGTGTATAAGAATGCAAGAGATTTCTGTGCAATAATTTTGTATCCTGCAACTTTACCAAATTCATTGATTAGCTCTAGTAGTTTTCTGGTGGCATCTTTAGGATCCTCTATGTATAGTATCATGTCATGTGCACACAGTGACAGCTTTACTTCTTTCTTTTCCAATTTGTATTCCTTTTTCTTCTTTGATTGCCGTGGCTAGGACTTCCAAAACTATGTTGAATAATAGTGGTGAGAGTGGACATCCTTGTCTTGTTCCTGATCTTAGAGGAAATGCTTTGAGTTTTTCACTATTGAGAATGATGTTTGCTGTGGGTTTGTCATATATGGCCTCTATTACGTTGAGATAGGTACCCTCTATCCTCACTTTCTGGAGGGTTTTTATCATAAATGCGTATTGAATTTTGTCAGAAGCTTCTTCTGCATCTATTGAGATGATCATATGGTTTTTATTCTTCAATTTGTTAATATGATGCATCATATTGATTGATTTTCATATATTGAAGAATCCCTGTATCCATGGGACAAATCCCACTTGATCATGGCGCATGATCCTTCTAATGTGTTGTTGGATTCTGTTTGCTAGTATTTTGTTGAGGATTTTTGCATCTATATTCATCAGTGATATTGGTCTGTAATTTTCTGTTTTTGTAGTATCTTTGTCTGGTTTTGGTATCAGGGTGATGGTGGCCTGATAGAATGAGTTTGGCAGTGTTCCTTCCTCCGCAAAGTTTTGGAAGAGTTTGAGAAGGATGGCTGTTAGCTCTTCTCTAAATGTTTGATAGAATTCACCTCTGAAGCCATCTGGTCTTGGACTTTTGTTTGTTGGAAGATTTTTAATCACAGTTTCAATTTCATTACTTGTGATTGGTCTGTTCATATTTTCTATTTCTTCCTGGTTCAGTCTTGGAAGGTTATACCTTTCTAAGAATTTGTCCACTTCTTCCAGTGTGTCCATTTTATTGGCATACAATTGCTTGTAGTAGTCTCTTAGGATGCTTTGTATTTCTGCAAAGTGTGTCTGTTGTAACTTCTCCTTTTTCATTTCTAATTTTATTGATTTGAGTCCTCTCCCTCTTTTTCTTGATGAGTCTGGCTAATGGTTTATCAATTTTGTTTATCTTCTCAAAGAACCAGCTTTTAGTTTTATTGATCTTTGCTATTGTTTTCTTTGTTTCTGTTTCATTTATTTCTGCTCTGATCTTTATGATTTCTTTCCTTCTGCTGACTTTGGGATTTGTTTGTTCTTCTTTCTCTAGTTCCTTTAGGTGTAAGGTTAGATTGTTTATTTGAGATTTTTCTTGTTTCTTGAGGTAGGCTTGCATAGCTATAAACTTCCCTCTTAGACCTGCTTTTGCTGCATCCCATAGTTTTGGATCGTCGTGTTTTCATTGTCATTTGTCTCTAGGTATTTTTTGATTTCTTCAGTGATCTGTTGGTTATTTAGTAACGTATTGTTTAGCCTCCATGTGTTGGTGTCTTACATTTTTTCCCCTGTAATTCATTTCTAATCTCATAGCATTGTGGTCACAAAAGATGCTTGGTATGATTTCAATTTTCTTAAATTTGCCAAGGCTTGATTTGTGACCCATGATGTGATCTATCCTGGAGAATGTTCCATGCGCACTTGAGAAGAAAGTGTAATCTGCTGTTTTTGGATGGAATGTCCTATTAATATCAATTAAATCTATCTGGTCTATTGTGTCATTTAAAGCTTGTGTTTCCTTATTAATTTTCTGTCTGGATGATCTGTCCATTGGTGTAAGTGAGGTGTTAAAGTCCCCCACTATTATTGTGTTACTGTCGATTTCCTCTTTTATACCTGTTAGCAGTTGCCTTATGTATTGAGGTGCTCTGATGTTGGGTGCATATATATTTATAATTGTTATATCTTCTTCTTGGATTGATCCCTTGATCATTATGCAGTGTCCTTCCTTGTCTCTTGTAACATTCTTTATTTTAAAGTCTATTTCATCTGATATGAGTATTGCTACTCCAGCTTTCTTTTGATTTCCGTTTGCATGGAATATCTCTTTCCATCCCCTCACTTTCAGTCTGTATGTGTCCCTAGGTCTGAAATGGGTCTCTTGTAGACAGCATATATATGGGTCTTGTTTTTGTACCCATTCAGCAAGCCTGTGTCTTCTGCTTGGAGCATGTAATCCATTGATGTTTAAGGTAATTATCAATATGTATGTTCCTATGACCACTTTCTTAACTGTTTTGGGTTTGTTTTTGTAGGTCCTTTTTTCTCTTGTGTTTCCCAGTTAGAGAAGTTCCTCTAGCATTTGTTGTAGAGCTGGTTCGGTGGTGCTGAATTCTCTTTGCTTTTGCTTGCCTGTAATGCTTTTGATCTCTCCATCGAATCTGAATGAGATCCTTGCCAGGTAGAGTAATCTTGGTTATAGGTTCTTCCCTTTCATCACTTTAAGGATATCATGCCACTCCCTTCTGGCTTGTAGAGTTTCTGCTGAGAAATCAGCTGTTAACCTTATGGAGTTCCCTTGTATGTTATTTGTCGTTTTTCCCTTGCTGCTTTCAATAATTTTTCTTTGTCTTTAATTTATGCCAATTTGATTACTATGTGTCTCAGCGTGTTTCTCCTTGGGTTTATCCTATGTGGGACTCGCTGTACTTCCTGGACTTGGGTGGCTTTTTCCTTTCCCATGTTAGGGAAATTTTCGACTATAATCTCTTCAAGTATTTTCTTGGGTCCTTTCTCTCTCTCTTCTCCTTCTGGGACCCCTATAATGTGAATATTGTTGCATTTAATGTTGTCCCAGAGGTCTCTTAGGCTGTCTTCATTTCTTTTCATTCTTTTTTCTTTATTCTGTTCCACAGCAGTGAATTGCACCATTCTGTCTTCCAGGTCACTTATCCGTTCTTCTGCCTCAGTTATTCTGCTATTGATTCCTTCTAGTGTAGTTTTCATTTCAGTTATTGTATTGTTCATCTCTGTTTGTTCTTTAATTCTTCTAGGTCTTTGTTAAATGTTTCTTGCATCTCCTCGATTTTTGCCTCCATTCTTTTTTTTTTTTTTTTGCGGTACGCGGGCCTCTCACTGTGTGGCCTCTCCTGTTGCTGAGCACAGGCTGCAGACGCGCAGGCTCAGCAGCCATGGCTCACGGGCCCAGCCACTCCACGGCATGTGGGATCTTCCTGGACCGGGGCACGAACCCATGTCCCCTGCATCGGCAGGCGGACTCTCAACCACTGCACCACCAGGGAAGCCCTTGCCTCCATTCTTTTTCTGAGGTCCTGGATCATCTTCACTATCATTATTCTGAATTCTTTTTCTGGAAGGGTTGCCTATCTCCACTTCATTTAGCTGTTTTTCTGGGGTTTTATCTTGTTCCTTCATCTGGTACATAGCCCTCTGCCTTTTCATCTTGTCTATCTTTCTGTTAATGTGGTTTTTAATCCACAGGCTGCAGGATTGTAGTTCTTCTTGCTTCTGCTGTCTGCCTTCTGGTGGGTGAGGCTATCTAAGAGGCTTGTGCAAGTTTCCTGATGGGAGGGACTGGTGGTGGGTAGAGCTGGCTGTTGCTCTGGTTGGCAGAGCTCAGTAAAACTTTAATCCACTTGACTGCTGATGGGCGGGGCCAGGTTCCCTCCCTGTTGGTTGTTTGGTCCGAGGCAACCCAACACTGGAGCCTACCTGGTCTTTTTGGTGGGGCTAATAGACTCTGGGAGGGCTCACACCAAGGAGTACTTCCCAGAACTTCTGCTAACAGTGTTCTTGTCCCCACCGTGAGCCACAGCCACCCCCCGCCTCTGCAGGAGACCCTCCAACTCTGGCAGGTAGGTCTGGTTCAGTCTCTCCTGGGGTCACTGCTCCTTCCTCTGGGTCCCAGTGCACACACTACTTTGTGTGTGCCCTTCAAGAGTGGAGTCTCTGTTCCCCCCAGTCCTGTCGAAGTCCTGCAATCAAATCCCGCTAGCCTTCAAAGTGTGATTCTCTAGGAATTCCTCCTCCCATTGCCGGACCCCCAGGTTGGGAAGCCTGACGTGGGGCTCAGAACCTTC
This sequence comes from Tursiops truncatus, assembly GCF_011762595.2. NCBI lineage: Eukaryota > Metazoa > Chordata > Mammalia > Artiodactyla > Delphinidae > Tursiops > Tursiops truncatus. The sequence goes on from NC_047055.1 coordinate 10,774,925, forward strand.
ACTCCAGTGGGTGGACTTCTGTGGTATAAGTGTTCTCCAGTCTGTGAGTCATCCATCCAGCATTTATGGGATTTGATTTTACTGTGATTGTGCCTCTCCTACCATCTCATTGTGGCTTCTCCTTTGTCTTTGGATGTGGGGTATCTTTTTTGGTGAGTTCCAGTGTCTTCCTTTCGAAGATTGTCCAGCAGCTAGTTGTGAATCTGGTGTTCTCACAAGAGGGAGTGAGAGCACATCCTTGTACTCTGCCATCTTGGTTCAGCAGTTGGGGCCTTTTAGATGTAACTATCAGCCTAGGTATGGAGGTCAGAGTCTGAAATCAAGGTGTTAGTGGGGTTGAATCCTTCTGGAGTCTGCTCCACTTGGTTTTATACCCCTCTGAAATTAGCCACAATTATGGTTTTATGCAGCCCATGCCTAAATTCCTTGCATATTTATAACTTTGTTAGTTACCATTGCTTTATTTTTTATAATTTTATTTATTTATTTATTGGCTATGTTGGGTCTTCATTGCTGTGCGCCAGCTTTCTCTAGTTGCGGCTAGTGGGGGCTACTCTTCATTTTGGTGTGTGATCTTCTCATTGTAGTGGCTTCTCTTGTGGAGCAGGGGCTCTAGGCACGTGGACTTCAGTAGTTGTGGCACGTGGCCTCAGTAGTTGTGGCTTATGGGCTCTAGAGCACAGTCTCAATAGTTGTGGCAAACAGGCTTAGTTGCTTCGTGGCATGTGGACTCAGTAGTTGTGGCTTATGGGCTCTAGAGCGCAGTCTCAGTAGTTGTGGTGCACAGGCTTAGTTGCTCCTTGGCATGTGGGATCTTCCCGGACCAGGGATGGAACCCTTGTCCCCTGCACTGGCAAGTGGATTCTTAACCACTGCACCACCAGGGAAGTCCCACCATTCCTTTTTAAATCTCACTCCTTTCTTCTGAGTTCAATTTCTATCATTTTGAAGTAGTTCCATTAATAGTTGTTTCAGTGAATTTCTATGGCTAGTGAACTCTCAGTCTTTATTTATTTGAAAAATATGTTCATCTTTACCTTACAAATTAGCTGTAGAACACTAGATTGACAATTGTGTTGTTCCATTATCTGAGGTAATGATTTTATTGTTTTCTGGCTTCTATCACTGCTTTTGAGAAGCTTTAGCCTGTCTAATGGTCTGTAATTTCTTTACAGGCAGTCTTCCCTCCTCTGGTTACAAGATATTTCCTTTGTTGTTAGTCTGCAATTTCCTATTATATGTCTACAAGTAGTCTCAGTTTTATCTATCTTCTGGTGATTGATTATACTTCCAGTGACTGAGGATTCATATTCATAAATTCTAGAAAAATATTTGACTATTGCCTCATTGCTATTCTATTTTCTCTTTCTGGAACTTCTATTGTATATTGAAATGTCTCATTCTATCCTTCATGTCTCCTGATATCTCTTTCACATTTTCTACTTCTTTATCTCTCTGAAATGAACTCTCAATAATATTTAAAAATCTTCTAGTTCACACATTCTATATAGATTATATACAGTTGTGCACAATATTGTGATTTAAACTCAAAGACCATTTCTGGAAGTGCTACTTGGTTCTTTCAGATATACTCATTCATTTTCTTTTTTATTTGTCTTGTTATCTCATGAGTTTTATTCCAACTAGATCTTAATTATCATAAACATTTATTTTATAGTCTATCAGATTATTTTAAGATGTACTGAGTGGAATGAGGGAAGGGTATGAAGCTTCCATTTTGCTGTGTCTGCTGTTCTCACTCATGATGGATCATTTCCTTCTGTGTTTTTAAATTTTGGATTGTGAGTTATTTTCTGTACAACTGTGTATGAAGGAATTGTGGATCACCTGGCCTGGAGGCATATCTCTTCAGGATGATTTTGTGTTTGCCAATGTCCAGGGGCAAAAGGAGCTTATCCCCAATCTTATGCTGATTTCTTGGCTTGGAACTTCTTGCATCACACAGGTGGAGGGGACCTGTTAACCCAAATCCACATGTGTTGCAGACCTAGCATTTTGAATTGTTAAGAGAGATATTTTGAAAATTTTCTACCCAGAGACACAGAGACAAAAATTCTTCCTGGGCTTTGGGAATCTTGATTTGTTTTGTGTCTTTTTTCCCCCCATAATTCATCCTTTAGCCCAAACTGTAGCTTTTCCATGGTCCTATCTTTAGATCACCATCTTAACTTCAAATTGTTTCCCTTGTGTGAGCCCAAGGCCTAATCTCCTCTCCTTAGATAAATGTTAAAAACCCTAACCCTTAGATTATTGACACTCATAACCCCTTATCATTCCTATCCCTATAATAGTTACAGCATTAAGTCATGTACTTTCTGCTCTGGTTATCAGGTTTCTCTTCATTTCTGATACCAGAAACTATGATCTCAACTATGTACATAAAAGAATTCTGTTATATCCAATTAAGCATTACTAGGTGTTCATTACAGGAGTATTTTCATTTTTCTTTACCATTCTGCTGCAATCAGAAGAGTAATTGTTTATTTTGGCTGTCTGTCTTTCACAGTAGATGGAGAGTTTCTCTATGATACAACTAGAGTCAAGACCTCATGGAATCTGTGTCAGGGGCATTCATGGAATGATAAGAGAATGTTCAAAAGCACGGAATTTAAAAGTCTAAGCTGTTTTCTGAGAATAGTCCAGTGTGGTTTATATTTTGGTTATGTGAGGATAGGCATAAGAAGCTATGACAGGTGACAATGATGATGTTCATTTCATTCCATAATAAAAAATTTGAGTTTCTCTACCAATAAAATTGAAGCCATTAAACAGATTTAAACAGTGAAATGTCATAATCTTATTTGTTACAGGCTGATCACTTTAATTTCTCTGGGGCTGGATTGAGTGTGAGAAAAAGTGGATGTGGAGAGACCAATGAGATTACCACCATAGTCCAGGAAAGAGTGAATTTTTAATCAGCCAATTTTCAGTACCACAGTTTGATCTCTAGGTTTCTGGAGAATAGAAGAGGTACTTCATAGAAATGTACTGTGCACACATATACCACCATTTCCCCCAAACTTTAAATAAAACTTGGAATGTTTATGTGCTCAATAAGTCATTAATTAATGCCTAATTGATTTGACAAAACAGTGTACTATTCCATAGCCTCACCCTAGCTACAACATCAAGTCTTTATGAATCATATTAATCTTCCCAATGACATGAAAAGAAACTGACGTTTAAAATAAATAAAAAATAATGAAATCCTCAAGATAGCCTAAGTCAGAAAAGTGGTTATGTGTTTGTCTGTGGGAATGGTACTCTCTCTTTTCTGGTGACTTTCAGCTAAGCTGCAGAGCTATTTTGGCATACTGTGTCACTAAATCAATTGCCTGTGTGGACAGTTAACACCATCTATCAGTGAATTAACAAGGGTGTGAGAGTTCTCCCCCCTATTAAATTACCCTAAGACCTAAAATAAAATCCCCCCTTATATAAAACTTACTGTCTTCCCTAAGTAACCCACGATGAGTGACTTCTGTAGGAGAGAGGTTGGCTGTCGAGATAAGTCTGTTTTCTGAAACGCCTATCTACCCTCCAGTGAATACCTTTTAGCACACACTCAGGTTTGACTTTCTCAACCAATTCCCTAGATTGTCTGATGGCATGGAGATCTAGTGGTGTCTAACCTGTTTTAGTCTCTTCAAACAGCTACTGAAGACAGGTGGAGTTCACATCAGTAGGCTCAGAAGGAACAAAGATATATAAAAATATACCCAGGTGGGCACAACATAACATTTCCTTTCAAATATTCTGCACTCGTGGCCTGCCAAACATTTCAAGAATATTTTTCTACCGTCTTTGGACAAAGTTCTTCTGAGTAAATGAGCCTCATACAAAACAATGAATAGGATAAGAGAATGATAAGATATTAAGAATTATATGAGTAAGTAGGCTACTCATAACACTGTAATATATAAATCGCATACTGTTGCTTCAACTAAGAGTAGTGTGATGATTTTTTAAAATTTTCTGAGAAGAAAAATACCCTTTCCATCTCTCATCCTTATTTATTCCTTTCATTATTTTTAAGGTTCATGAACAATGCATTTTTCTTTTTCTGATTTACAATGATGGCCTTGTTACTTTCAAATAAGGATACTATGTCAGGAACAGGAAGGTTTCCTTAAGAATACTCTGCTAGTAATGTAAGCAGTGCTTCCAGGAAAGAAGAATATGGAACACCCAGCTAGTTGCGACGATCATGGAGAAAAATCAGGTGTCTATGGGTCACCCTAGCGTTTTCAGTGGGTGCAGAGTCATTGCCTACTGGCACAGGGGTCTTTTTAGCCTCTCTTGACAGATTGTCTTCCGTAAGTGCCATCCACTAAGCCTACATGTGCCCTAACCTCTGCATTCATTTAGAAAACCTGTATTGCAGTCTTAACATTTATCTTGCTCCAGAGGCAGTACAATATGTTGGTTTGGAGCAAGAGCTCTGGAGCTGGGCAGTCAGGCTAGGTTCAAATTCTGGCTCAAGCAATTATTCTTTGTGATCTTGGGCAATTTGCTTAATCTCTGTGCCTTGTTCTTTTCATCTGTAAATTGGGGAGTAATATTACCTGTTCAAGTGATTTGTTAGGATTAATCACTTAATATATAGTCAGTGCTTAGAAAAGTACACAAACACTAAAACACTGCTTATTATTTCCAGACACTGTGTTAATCACTGAGGATATGGCTCTCAGGTTCCCTGTTCTCAGGAACCTCGAAATCCACTTACGGAAACAAATACCTAAACTGACATAACAATAAATTATGGCAAACGTTTGACATGGAAGTTCAGGGGGTTATGGGAACCCCTATGAGGGGGATCTAACACATTCTCAGATGAATCACTGCTCGTAAGTGTCATTGGAATGAATGAAAAAGCCCTGAGGCAGACGTGTGCCTTGCATAGTAGTATGAAAACTAAGTAAAAGAGAAGGCAATAAGCTAGGAGGGGTAGTAGGAGATGAAACTCAGAGATAACAAGGGGCTGTGGGACCTTTGTAAGCCATTGTAATGCTTTGAAGATATGCTTTGAAGACATGAAGAACCTTTGAAGGGTTTTGAATATAGGAATGATTCAATCTGACTACATTTCAGCAGTCATCCTGACTACAGTGTTAAGAATAGATGGTGTGATGGCATGTAGCAGGGAAAACAGTGAGAAGACTATTGCAATAATTCAGATGAGACCTGAGGGTAGCTTTGAACTGGGTGGAAGCAGTATTAGACAGGCCCACCCCTAAAATATGTGGTGCTAAGAAAAAAGTTTAAATAGAAGCCCACATATGTTAAATATGATATATTTTACCTCGGTATTTTACCTTCATGTTGAGAATTTTTTTAATGTATAAATATATGCTTTTTATATTACTAAAAGCAGGGAAAATATCAAATGTGACAGAATTAATATATTATTATACATGTCCAGATGTTCTGTTGGTGGGCTGACAGTATATGCATGATTAATAATATAAAATAATTTATAGTTTATTGTATATCTGTTCTATAATTTTTTCTTGCCTTTATTTCAGTGAAATTATTGTTATTATAGTCAAGATTTTCACATAATACTTATTCTATTCATGATAATGCCAGGCTGGATATCCCTTCTTTTCTTTGTTTTTCAGGTTTTATTGAATATTTTGCTCCCTATACAGTGGCTTTTATCTTTTTTTAATTTTTTAAACATCTTTATTGGAGTATAATTGCTTTACAAGGGTGTGCTAGTTTCTGCTTTATGACAAAGTGAATCAGCTATACATACACAAATATCCCTATATATCCCCCCTCTTGCGTCTCCCTCCCACTCTCCCTATCCCACCCCTCTAGGTGGTCACAAAGCACCCAGCTGATCTCCCTGTGCTATGTGGCTGCTTCCCACTAGCTATCTATTTTACATTTGGTAGTGTATATATGTCCATGCCACTCTCTCACTTCGTCCCAGCTTACCCTTCCCCCTCCCCGTGTCCTCAAGTCCATTCTCTACGTCTGCGTCTTTATTCCTGTCCTGCCCCTAGGTTCTTCAAAACAATATTTTTTTTAGATTTCATATATATGTGTTAGCATACGGTATTTGTTTTTCTCTTTCTGACTTACTTCACTAAGTATGACAGTCTCTAGGTCCATCCACGTCACTAGAAATAACTCAATTTCACTTCTTTATATGGCTGAGCAATACTCTGTTGTACATATGTGCTACATCTTCTCTATCCATTCATCTGTCAATTCATCTTAGGCTGCTTCCATGTCCTGGGTATTATAAGTAGAGCTGAAATGAATATTGTGGTACATGACTCTATTTGATTTATGGTTTTCTCAGGGTATATGCCCAGTAGTAGGATTGCTGGGTCATATGGTAGTTCTATTTTTAGATTTTTAAGGAACCTCCATACTGTTCTCCATAGTGGCTGTATCAATTTACATTCCTACCAACAGTGCAAGAGGGTTCACTTTTCTCCACACCCTCTGCAGCATTTACAGTTTGTAGATTTTTTGATGATGGCCATTCTGACTGGAGTGAGGTGATACCTCATTGTAGTTTTGATTTACATTTCTCTAATGATTAGTGATGTTGAGCCTCCTTTCATATGTTTGTTGGCAATCTGTATATCTTCTTTGGGGAAATGTCTATTTAGGTCTTCTGCCCATTTTTGGATTGGGTTGTTTGTTTTTTTGTTATTAAGCTGCATGAGCTCCTTGTAAATTTTGGAGATTAATCTTTGTCAGTTGCTTCGTTGGCAAATATTTTCTCCTATTCTGAGGGTTGTCTTTTCATCTTGTTTATGGTTTCCTTTGCTGTGCAAAAGCTTTGAAGTTTCATTAGGTCCCATTTGTTTATTTTTGTTTTTATTTCCATTTCTCTAGGAGGTGGGTCAAAAAGGATCTTGCTGTGATTTATGTCATAGACTGTTCTGCCTATGTTTCCTCTAAGAGATTTATAGTGTCTGGTCTTACATTTAGGTCTTTAATACACTTTGAATTTATTTTTGTGTATGGTGGTAGAGAGTGTTCAAATTTCAGTATTTTACATGTAGCTGTCCAGTATTACCAACACCACTTCTTGATGGGGCTGTCTTTCCTCCATTGTATATTCTAGCCTCTTTTATCAAACAAAAGGTAACCTTATGTGCATGGGTATATCTTTGGGCTTTCTATCCTGTTCCATTGATCTACATTTCTCTTTTTCTGCCAGTACCATACTGTCTTGATTACTATAACTTTGTAGTATAGTCTGAAGTCAGGGAGCCTGATTCCTCCAGCTCCATTTTTCTTTCTCAAGATTGTTTTTGCTATTCAGGGTCTGTTGTGTTTCCATACAAATTGTGCAATTTTTTTGTTCTATGTCTGTGAAAAATGCCATTGGTAGTTCGATACGGATTCTATTGAATCTGTAGATTGCTTTGGGTAGTAGAGTCATTTTCATAATGTTGATTATTCCAATCCAAGAACATGGTATATCTCTCCATCTGTTTGTATCATCCTTAATTTCTTTCATCAGTTTCTTATAGTTTTCTGCATACAGGTCTTTTGTCTCCTTAGGTAGGTTTATTCCTAGGTATTTTATTCTTTTTGTTACAATGGTAAATGGGAGTGTTTCCTTAATTTCTCTTTCAGATTTTTCATCATTAGTGTATAGGAATGCAAGAGATTTCTGTGCATTAATTTTGTATCCTGCAACTTTACCAAATTCATTGATTAGCTCTAGTGGTTTTCTGGTAGCATTTTTAGGATTCTCCATGTATAGTATCATGTCATCTGCAAACAGTGACAGCTTTACTTCTTCTTTTCAGATTTGGATTCCTTTTATTTCTTTTACTTCTCCTATTGCTGTGGCTAAAACTTCCAAGACTATGTTGAATAAGAGTGGTGATAGTGGACAACCTTGTCTGGTTCCTGATCTTAAAGGAAATGGTTTCAGGTTTTCACCATTGAGAACGATGTTGGCTGTGGGTTTGTAATATATGGCCTTTATTATGTTGAGGTAAGTTCCCTCTATGCCTACTTTCTGGAGGGTTTTTATCGTAAATGGCTGTTGAATTTTGTTGAACGCTTTTTCTGCATCTATTGAGATGATCTTATGGTTTTTCTCCTTCAATTTGTTAATATGGTGTATCACATTGATTGATTTGCATATATTGAAGAATCCTTGCATTTCTGGGATAAACCCCACTTGATCATGGTGTATGATCCTTTTAATGTGCTGTTAGATTCTGTTCCCTAGTATTTCGTTGAGGATTTTTGCATGTATGTTCATCAGTGATATTGGCCTGTAGTTTTCTTCCTTTGTGACATCTTTGTCTGGTTTTGGTATCAGGGTGATGGTGGCCTCATAGAATGAGTTTGGGAGTGTTCCTCTCTCTGATATATTTTGGAAGAGTTTTAGAAGGATAGGTGTTATCTCTTCTCTAAATGTTTGATAGAATTCACCTGGGAAGCCATCTGGTCCTGGGCTTTTGTTTGTTGGAAGATTTTTAATCACAGTCTCAATTTCAGTGCATGTGATTGGTCTGTTTATATTTTCTATTTCTTCCTGGTTCAGTATCGGAAGCTGTGCTTTTCTAAGAATTTGTCCATTTTTTCCAGGTTGTCCATTTTATTGGGATATATTTGCTTGTAGTAATTTCTTAAGATCCTTTGTATTTCTACAGTGTCATTTTTTACTTCTCCATTTCCATTTCTATTCTATTGATTTGAGTCTTCTCCCTTTTTTTCTTGATGAGTCTGGCTAATGGTTTATCAATTTTGTTTATCTTTCCAAAGAACCAGCTTTTATTTTTATTGAACTTTGCTACTATTTCCTTCATTTCTTTTTCATTTATTTCTGATCTGACCATTATGATTTCTTTCCTTCTGCTAACTTGAGGGTCTTTTTGTTCTTCTTTATCTAATTGCTTTAGGTGTAAGGTTAGGTTGCTTATTTGAGATGTTTCTTGTTTCTCGAGGTAGGATTGTATTGCTATAAACTTCCCCCTTAGAACTATTTAGGCTGCATCCCATAGGGTTTGGGTCGTCGTGTTTTCATTGTCATTTGTTGTTAAGTACTTTTTGGTTTTCTTTTTGACTTCTTCAGGGATATCTTGGCTATTAAGTAGTGTATGGTTTAGTCTCCGTGTGTGTATTTTTTACACATTTTTTCCTGTAATTTATATCTAGTCTTATAGCATTGTGGTCGAAAAGATACTTGATATGATTTAAATTTTCTTAAATTTACCAAGGCTTGATTTGTGACCCAAGATATGATCTATCCTGGAGCACTTGAGAAGAAAGTATATTCTGTTGTTTTTGGATGGAATGTCCTATAAATATCAATATAAGTCCGTCTTGTTTAATGTATCTTTTAAAGCTTGTGTTTTCTTATTTATTTTCATTTTGGATGATCTGTCCATTGGTGAAAGTGGGGTGTTAAAGTCCCCTACTATGACTGTGTTACTGTCGTTTTCCCCTTTTATGGCTGTTGGCATTTGCCTTACGTATTGAGGTGCTCCTATGTTGGGTGCATAAATATTTACAATTGTTATATCTTTTTCTTGGATTGATCCCTTGATCATTATGTAGTGTCCTTCTTTGCCTCTTGTAATAGTGTTTATTTTAAAGTCTATTTTGTCTGATATGAGAATTGCTACTCCAGCTTTCTTTTGATTTCCATTTACATGGCATATCTTTTTCCATCACCTCACTTTCAGTCTGTATGTGTCCCTAGGTCTGAAGTGAGTCTCTTGTACACAGCATATATACGGGTCTTTTTTTGGTATCCATTCAGCCAGTCTATGTCTTTTGGTGGGAACATTTAATCCATTTATATTTAAGGTAATTATCGATATGTATGTTCCTATTCCCATTTTCTTAATTGTTTTGGTTTTTGTTATTGTAGGTCTTTTCCTTCTCTTGTGTTTCCTGCTTAGAGAAGTTCCTTTAGCATTTATTGTAAAGCTCGTTTGGTGGAGCTGAATTCTCTTAGCATTTGCTTGTCTGTAAAGGTTTTAATTTCTCCATCGAAACTGAATGAGATCCTTGCTGGGTAGAGTAATCTTGGTTGTAGGCTTTTCCCTTTCATCACTTTAAATATGTCTTGCCACTTCCTTCTGGCTTGCAGAGTTTCTGCTGAAAAACCACCTCTTATCCTTATGGTGATTCCCTTGTATGTTATTTGTTGTTTTTCCCTTGCTGTTTTTAATATGTTTTCTTTGTATTTAATTTTTGATAGTTTGATTAATATGTTTCTTCGTGTGTTTCTCCTTGGATTTATCCTGTATGGGACTCTCTGTGCTTCCTGGACTTGATTGACTATTTCCTTTCCCATATCAGGGAAGCTTTCAACTATAATCTCTTCAAATATTTTCTCAGTCCCCTTCTTTTTCTCTTCTTCTTCTAGGACCCCTATAATTCTAATGTTGGTGTGTTTAATGTTGTCCCAGAGGTCTCTGAGACTGTCCTCAATTCTTTTCATTTTTTTTCTTTATTGTCCTCTGTGGTAGTTTTTTCCAGTATTTTATCTTCCAGGTCACTTATCCGTTCTTCTGACTCAGGTATTCTGCTACTGATTCCTTCTAGAGAATTTTTAATTTCATTAATTGTGCTGTTCATCGTTTGTTTGCTCTTTAGTTGTTCTAGGTCCTTGTTAAAAGTCTCTGGTATATTGTCCATTCTATATCCAAGATTTTGAATCATCTCTACTATCATTACTCTGAATTCTTTTCCAGGTAGACTGCTTATATCCTCTTCATTTGTCTGGTTTGGTGGGGTTTTACCTTGTTACATCATCTGCTGTGTCTTTCTCTGTCTTCTCATTTTGCTTAACTTACTGTGTTTGGGGTCTCCTTTTCGCAGGCTGCTGGTTCGTAGTTCCCATTGTTTTTGGTGTCTGCCCCCAGTGGCTAAGGTTGGTTCAGTGGGTTGTGTAGGCTTCCTGGTGGAGGGAACTAGTGCCTGTGTTCTGGTGGATGAGGCTAGATATTGTCTTTCTGGTGGGAAGGACTTCATCCGGTGGTGTGTTTTGGGGTGTCTGTGACCTTATTATGATTTTAGGCAGCCTCTCTGCTAATGGGTGTGGTTCTGTTCCTGTCTTCCTAGTTGTTTGGCATGGGTGTCCAGCACTGTAGCTTGCTGGTCATTGATTGGAGCTGGGTCTTAGCGTTGAGATGGAGATCTCTGGGAGAGCTTTTACCGTTTGATATTACGTGGAGCCACGAGGTCTCTGGTGGACCAGTGTCCCGAATTGTGCTCTCCCACCTCAGAGGCACCCATCCTCTGTGTGGGAATCTCTCCGCCCTGCCCTCTGCACCCCTGTTTCTGTGCTCTCCTCCATAGCTCTGAAGCTTCCCCTCCACCCACCCCCTGTCTCTGCCAGTGAAGGGTCTTCCTAGTGTATGGAAACTTTTCCTCCTTCACAGCTCCCTCCCAGAGGTGCAGATCCCGTCCCTATTTTTTGTCTCTATTTTTTCTTTTTTCTTTTGCCCTACCCAGGTACGTGGGGAGTTTCTTGCCTTTTGGGAAGTGTGAGGTCTTCTGCCAGCCTTCAGTAGATGTTCTGTAGGAGTTGTTCCACATGTAGCTGTATTTATGATGTATTTATGGGAAGGAAGATGATCTCCACATCTTACTCCTCTGCCATTTTGAAGGTCTCTCTGGATTGATTTCTTTATTACCAATTCTTACTCTACAGAAAATTAAAGTGTGAGTTACCCTCCAACATGTGTGAAAACAAAAGAAAAATATTATCCTCAATATGTCTTAAATGTTATTGGATTGATTGTTCTTTCCCAGCTGCATGGTGAGCATATTAGGGGTGACATCTCTGTGTTTATACAATATATTTCAAATCCCCATTTGGAATGCAGTGACAGTCCTAGTGCTATAAAAGTATTATACTACTAAATAATTAACTAAGAAATTATGAAAAACAAAATGGAGAATAAAAGACAACTGCAGAGCATCTATCACAACAAAATAGTTGTCTTTTATAGTTGATTCTGTTTATTTTTTTGTGACTGAAGAACAAATATCAATTATGGGCAGATGGCCATTAGCATAATCCATAATGCCAGAAGACAAAACAATGCTTTGTATCTATCACCTTTGATTAGTAGCATAATGTTTTATTAGGCTCTGTAAAAATAACACAGAGTAACAGAATATGTGCTTTGACAAAGCAACAGTTTGTTTTCAATAGCAGCATCTCTGTTAGGAAATAAAAGAAATGAAGAAAATATCATCCAAATCTTCAAACATGGATCAAAGTGTGGGATGTTCCTGATTTGCTCAAAGCCAGGGTACAAACTCAGTATATAGCAATCCAGTTAATGATTAACATTTCCATGACAATCTTCTTTAACAAGATAAAACAATTTGGGCTTTCTAACATAAAAACAAATGGCTTAAGTAACATACCTATATTCTAAGTGTTTGAGTGAAAGTTTACAGTTTCAAACTTGGTGAGCTTTGGGATTCCTATCTTAGATTTCACCTAATGGGCCTTTGACAGCCTCTACTCTATGAGGTTTCTTTAACCTTCAGTGCCCTCCGATCTATTTCCACCAGGAGGGAAAGAAATCAAAGGCCACAGACAACAAAATCTAAGGAGCCTCCATCCCCAGGATTTAAGATGCTCCCATGCTTAGATTGGCTGACTTACAGCTAATAGCAAATTCAGGTGAACATCTTTCCTAAATAAAATCTCTGTAGGAGGAGTGGGCAAAGGCTATAAAGGATGAGACTGAAAGTTATTTAATTCTACTCAAGTACAAAAGTTACAACCACTTTTATAACCTGCATGAAATAGAGTAAAGTACCAGTGAACCTGCAAAGGGACCAATTTTAAATGGAACTATGTCAGCTAAGGGGATGACTTATGGTAGAAAAAGCAGAAGAGGATCTCTAGGGGGGAACAGACTCTCAGTAATGGAGGGAAGTCTTCTAGGCAGTGCTCAGCAAAGATTGCTTCTTTTCTCTACCTATATCCAATGAGATAGCCATTTTGCCGCAGATGTGTTTTGCAGATGGCATTGGCAGAGCCAGTTTGCACTAAAGGAGAGTTGCAATGCCAGCATTCCACAAAGCTACGAAGATAGCAACTAGCGTCACAGAAATATAAAGACAGGATATTGTGCAACTTCCATTATATTAAAAGCTCTTTGCAGTTAATATTTTGGAATTTAATGACTAGAACTTGCAGACCAAGTAAGAAGCTCCTCTCGCTGTCTGGTAGCAGTACCCCTAAAAAACCTCTATCTTGCTCTTAATAACATTTATGGTTTTATTCTGATCACAAGAACTATATTTGCTCATTATGTAAATTGTAAAATACCTAAAAATATAAAGAAAAGGAAAAATTCTATCATTGCATAATTATACAGTCTATATTGACATATAGTCACCTCGGATTTTTTTTTCATTTTGAATTTCATTTTGAATGTGATAGTGTATGTGCCTGTGTGTATGTGTCTCTGTGTGTGTCTGTGTTTTAAAACTAGATCATATTCCAAAAACAATTCTGTATTTTTTTAAATTAATGTGTGACTAGTATTTCCCATGTCATTAAGTATTCTCCAATAAGGTCATTTTTAACGGCTGCATAGTATTCAGATGATCTCTAAAACTATTGAGCATTAGTATAAAAAATATTTTCCTCTATCTGTTTGGAGTAGTAGGTAATGAAATAAGATAGCAAAGTTAAATATGTGGTATACATTTTAGAACGTGAGACAAAATTAATATTATTTAAGACGTTATAATTGTATACCTAGAAAATCCAAAATCTTACTTGGGTAAATCAACTATTAGGATAAGAAAATTTAGGAAGTTGGCTAGAAATAAGATAAGTTTTGTTTTATGCTAACAGTATACAATTAGAAATTGAAATTCAAGAAAGAAAAAGAAAATCTACTCAAAATTGCTGTAAAATCTATAAAATACCAAGGAATAAGTGTTATAATGAAAAAATGTAAGAACTGATCAAAGCCATATAAAAGTACCTGAATATATGGATAGATATACCATGATTCTTGGAAATGAAGACAATACTTTAAACTTGTAATAAATTTCTAAATCCCAATTAAGTTTCTGTTGTTTGGATTGGATTCTGAAAAATATCATAGAGGATATTTAATACGGCATGAGATAAAATGTAGACCATGTGGCTTAGAGGAAACTTATTTTGGAGGGTTCAGGGGCTTACCTCCAGGAATAAAGCAAGTGTCCTCCACAGCAGTTGGCACAAGCACAAAATAGCCATGTGAGTACTCATCAGTAACGACATGTAGGAGGCTACAGATACAGAAAACATACGAGCAGCAAATCACAGGATCAGACATCATGAATTGCAAATTTTGATTTGCAATCAAGATGATTTTCCCACCTGAATAGCAGTCTCTATGGTTAAAGAGCTAAGAGTTATTTATTTAATGTTAGTTGATAATAGCAATGCTGAGCAATAGAGTTAGTTAGCATATTAACTTATTTTCAATCAAAATTTAAGTGGACTTTTTTGCAATTATAAAAAATTTAAAATTCTTATGATAGAAGAAATGTACAAGCGCCAAGACATTTTTGAAGAATAATATGGGAGGACTTGACCTATCAGATCTCAAAATATATTGTAAAGCCACTGTAATCAAAGGACTACGGTATTGACAAAAGAACAGACAAATGGACAAGTGGAACAGAAAAGAGAGTCAAGGGACAGATCCGTGTATATATAGGAATGAAACATATTAAAATGGGGGCAATCAGAGAGGTGAGGGAACAAAGGATTATTCAGTAAATCTAATTAAATCCATTGGAATACACATCTTTGGAAGAAAATTAATTTAGATTCTTACCTACATATATTTTAGAATGATTAAAAATTAAACTGGAAAAAAACCAGAAGTAGTAAGAGGATAATATTTTGTAAATTTAGTATGGGTAAGGATTTCCCATCAAGATAAAAAATCTAGAAGGGATAAAATAAAAAACGTGATCACTTTAACCACATAAATATTAAAATTTTCTATGCATCAAAAGATTCTATAAATTCAGATGACAATAAAGAGGATAAAGCATTTAAAAATATAATAACAAGCAAAACATTCACTTCTAATACACAAAAACCCTGCAAACAATAATTATTTATTATAGAAAATATAATTATACAATACAAAATAGGCAAAGCATGTGAATATAATGTTCACAGAATTAAAAAATAATAAACATACTAAAATATGTGCAACCTCAGTAGTTGTCAAGGAAATGAAAATTGAAATATCAAAGGGATATGATTTTTTGAAAATTAGAGTGGAAAAATTAGAAGATCTAATGATAGCTACTGCTAGAGAGGGTACAGGAAAAGGGCAATAGCTCAACGATGTTGGCAGGAGTATAAATTTGCTCTAACCATTTTGGAAAGTAATTTGGCAGTAACTATGAACTTTTTAAGAGTGCATACCTTTTGATCTATCAATTTTATTTGTAGAAATCTACCTCAACAATATAAATGGATGTATGTACACGGATGTTCATTATGGCACCCCTGAGTTTCCTAGACATTGCAAGGATTATTCATTGTCCCAAAACCCTTGAAATAATTTGCCTTTCTGAGCCAATAATTGACCTGTAACGTTCTACTGAAAAAGCAGGCATCCAAATAATGCTATCAGAGTTGCATATTCAACTTATTTGACCAAGGCAATTAATCGTTTTGTAAAATTTATTGAAGTGCACTGAACTTCATAGAAACACTTTCTTAAAATCCCAGCAGTAGACATGGGCTTTAGGGGTAGACAAAAAATGTTCAGTCTGGTCTGTACTATTGTTAGGTCTTTTATCCAGCTTCATCCTTTTAATTCTCTCCCTATGTATATATCTTTAGATGTGGAATCAAAATCTATGATACTGCATGATATAGTGTGATTCTGGTCTTCCACCAATTTTCTTACTGCCCAGTTAACAAAGATATAAGATGAGCTCAACTATTAAAGAAGTTCTGTTTTGTAATGCTTTTAATAAGTTAGTTTGGATAATTATTTATATCATAATATCACTAGTCTAAATTAGACCCTTGATAAATATTGATTGAAAGAATGGAAAATATCTTTTATTGTGGGGAGGAAAATGTGGAACATGAGAAGGGGAAAGACATAAATCATACATGCAAGTATTTGCTATATGTCTTAAATTCTTATTTTTCTCCAAATATTTATGAAGCGCACTTTGTGTTAGACACCATTCATTTATACAACAAATCTTTCTTGAGCACCTATGATAAGCTAGTGCTGCTCCAGGAACTGAGGACCTGACAATGAATAATATAGTTGATGGAGCTTGCACTGTATCAGAAAATTTCTTAGCCCTTATACACACACTGCCTACCTAAACATTTTTCCAGCATGCTTCAGAAAATAAAAAACAAAATAAAACAAAATACAAAAACCTCCCAGGGTTTCCCTGGTGGCGCAGTGGTTGCGAGTCCGCCTGCCGATGCAGAGGACGCGGGTTCGTGCCCCGGTCCGGGAAGATCCCACATGCCGCGGAGCGGCTGGGCCCGTGAGCCATGGCCGCTGAGCCTGCGCGTCCGGAGCCTGTGCTCCGCAACGGGAGAGGCCACAGCAGTGAGAGGCCCACGTACCAAAAAAAAAAAAAAAAACAAAAAAAAAACCAAAAAAAAACCTCCCAATAGGGACTTCCTTAGAGCTGAAAGCTGTTTTGTATTTCATTCACTCATTCAATTCAATTAGCACACATTTTCTGAATGCCTACTACTATGAGAGAGGCACTGCTCTAGGCACTTGGAAAACATGAGTAAATGAGAAAGACAAAGTCTGCCCTCAAGTGGACTGTGTTCTAAATACAGACAAGATAATTTCAGATATTAATAAGTGGCATGAATAAAATAATGGGGGGGGGGTGGCTAAAAGCTAGGGTGGTTTGTAGAGGTGACATCAGAGCTGAGACCTAAATGACCAGAAGGAGCTAGCCATGGAAAGATATAGACGAAGAGCTAGAGCTAGATCTCCAGAGAGAATAGCTTCTGCCAGAATGAATGAACTCGAGGTATTCGAGGAAAAAAGAGGAGCAAAATGATCAATGGAGGGAGTGGTAAGTGATTATTTCAGAGAGATGTCAGGAGGCCAGATCATGTTGGACCTTGTAGGCTAAGAGATAAGGAGCATGATTTTTACTCTATTATAGGGTAGAAAGTCATTGGAAGGTATTCAATGGCAGAGTGATGGAATAAGATTTACATTTTTTGAAGATCACTCTGGCTGCTTTTTAGAAAACTGGCTATATGGAAGTAAGGGTGGAATCACTGTTGCATTATCCCAAACTAGAGATAATGATAGTTTGGACTGGAGTGGGAGCAGCAAAGATGGTACGAAGTAGTTGAATTCTGGATATATTTTGCAGGTAGAGTGTTTCAGGAACCCCAAGACCACCTTCAAGTTTGTTAATTCACTACAAGGACTCACAAAACTCAATAGCTTAATCCGAATGATAAGGTTTATTACAGCAAAGGATACACAGCAAAAGCAATAGGCAAAGATATTCATTGGGCAAAGTCTAAGAGGCTAAACACAGGCTTCCATGTCCTTTCCCATCTGGGGCCACACAGTGCATGCTATGTGTCTAGAAGCAAACTATGGGGACATGTGTGGAATGTATCAGTCCAGGAAAGCACATCTGAGTCTTTGGGCCTGAGGCTATAATTAAGAGCTGGTCACATAGGCACATCATACTACATAACTAACCATGGCAATGGAAACTTGGGATTCCAACAATACAACCAGGTGCACATCATTGAACTTCATGCTTATGCAAAGCAAACTGTCAAGCTGGTACAGCAGAGTTCATTTCTCCAGGTGAACAAAAACACAATTAAATCATAAATCACTGACATAAAGAACATTCTGAGGGTCACATTTCCAAGGGTTGACCAAGGGTCAATGATGGTTCCAGTTTCCTTCGACACGCAAGGTATAAGCAACCAGATCTTCTGTGTTAATTCTTTCCTCACATAGAAACAAGAAGATTTCCTAAGGAATAGGATGTGGGGTGTGTGATAAAAAGAGGAGTCAAGGAGGTTTGTGGCCTAAGTAACTGGAATAATTGAGTTGGCATTTCTGAGATAGAGGAGAATATGAGAGAGGCAGATTTACTAGGGATGGGGAAGATCAGAAGTTCAGTTTTGGACATGTTAAGCTTGAGATGCTTATTAGACATCTAAGTAGTGATGGCGAGTAAACAGTTGGATCCACAAGCTCAAAGGAATGGTCAGAAATGGGGACATAAGTTTGAGAGCCCTTGCCATATAGTAGTTATCAGACCCATGGTTCTCAGTGAGACTACCTAGGGAGATTGTATAGATGGAGATGGTTATCCAGAGCCAAGTTAGCAGAGGAGGAGGAGCCAGCAAAGGCTGAAAAGGAGAACCCATAAGGCAGGAGGAAAAGAGAAGCAAAGAAAAAAATATGTTATTCTAGAAAGAAGTG
This sequence comes from Tursiops truncatus, assembly GCF_011762595.2. Classification (NCBI taxonomy): domain Eukaryota; kingdom Metazoa; phylum Chordata; class Mammalia; order Artiodactyla; family Delphinidae; genus Tursiops; species Tursiops truncatus. The sequence goes on from NC_047055.1 coordinate 10,793,401, forward strand.
ATCACATGAGACAAATGTTGCTAAGAGGTCAAGTCTTTGAAGACAAAAACATTGACTCTTGGTTTTTGCAAGTGGTAGGTCACAGTAACCTTGCTAAGAGTATTTCAGTTGAATGATAGAAATAAAAGCCTGATATAAAGGGGTTATAAAGACGATGGAAGGTGAGGAATTAAAGTGAGTACATACAAATCTTTTAAGACATTTTGGTGTGAAGGGGAACCAAGAAATGAGGAGTTTTCTGGAATGTGTCATATGTCAAGGAAGTTTTTTGGTCTTAAGGTTGAAGATACTACAGCATATTTACATGCTGATGGGAATGACCTAGTAAATATTCAAGAAAGAAGGAAATATATATAGGTCCTTGAGAAGGGAACAGGGACTAAGATACAGAACTCAAGTGGAGTGTGAACCTTAAATAAGAGCATGGTAATTAAAACCATATGGTACTGGCATAAAAACAGACACATAGATCAATGGAACAGAATAGACAGCCCAGAAGTAAACCTACACATATATGGTCAATTAATTTACAACAAAGGAGCCAAGAGTATACAATGCAGAAAGTATACCTTCTTCAATAAAAGGTGTTGGAAAAACTGCACAGCCACATGGAGAATAATGAAACTGGATGACTATTTTACATCATACACATAAATTAACTCAAAATGGATTAAAGACTGAACATAAGACCTGAAACCATAAAACTCCTAGGAGAAAACATAGGCAATAAGCTCCTTGACATAGGTCTTGGTGATAATTTTTAAAATATGACACCAAAAGCAAAAGCAACAAAAGCAAAAATAAGTAAGTGAGACTACATCATACTTAAAAGCTTTTGCACAGCAAGGGAAACCATCAACAAAACAAAAGGCAACCAACTGAATGGGATAAAATATTTGCAAATCATATATCTGTTAAGGGGCTAATTTCCAAAATAAATAAAGAACTCACACAACTCAATAGCACAAAAGCAAACAATCTGATTTAAAAATGGGCAGAAGATCTGAATAGACATTTTCCAAAGAGGACATGCAGATGGCTACCAGGTACATGAAAATATGCTCAACATCACTAATCATCAGGGAAATGTAGATCAGAACCAAATTGAGATATCACATCACACACTCTAATGGCTACTATAAAAAAGACGAGACAGCAAGTGTTGGTGAGGCTGCAGAGAAAAGGGAACCTTTGTGTACGGTTTGTGGGAATGTAAACTGGTGCAGCCACTATCGAAAAAAAAATAAAGTTTCCTCAAAAAGTTAAAAATAGAAGTACTATATGATCCAGCAATTCCACTTGTAGGTATTTATTCGAAGAAAACAAAAACACTAACAAAAAGATATAAGCACCACTATGTTCCTTGCAGCATTGTTTACAATAACCAAGACATGGAAACAACCTAAGTGTCCATAGATGGATGAACGGATAAAGAAATTGTGATATATACATACATATACGTACAATGTAATATTATTCAGCCATAAAAAAGAATGAAATCTTTCCATTGTATAAAGATAAGAAAGAACATAAAATTAGTGAAATGTGGATTGTCAGACAATGTGGAAAGGTAAGGGAGTTTCCATCAGATTTTTACAAATACCTTGCAGGCAGTATAAAAGGAGATATAGATGGTGGTTAAAACCATGTGGTTTGGAGTTAGACTTGGGTTCAAATCCAAGCTCCACCTCTTACTGTGTGAACTTGGACACATTACCTCATATCTCTGGGCCTCGCCTTTCTCATCTGTAGCAACAAGGCTATTTTGAAGACTAAATTATATTAATGCAAAACATTTTTTTCTACAGTGCCCATCACCTTGCTGGAACTAAATAGATGGTCGTTTTAAACATTATTATATGTTTTCTCCCAACTCTGGTATCCAGCACTATACCTTGGCATATAGCAAATGTTTAGTAATTACTGAATGAATGAATGAAGTGATTGAATGTATGTTAAGGTGGAAATCTTGTGGCCAGAAATTGGGGTTTGTGAAGCATGACTGAGTAAGGACATTCAGTTAAAACCTAAGGTCCCTAAGATGTAAAGCACAAAGTGAGATTACTAATATTCTAAAACAGGGCAGATGGGGGAGAAAAACTAAAGCCAGTGAGCTCCTCCCATTTTTCTTGCTAGTAGCATCGTGTCCCTACCTGATAAGGGATTTGGCAGAAGTTCCTGGTGCCCACTAAATACTCTCATTTATTCATCTGATCCAATGCTAATGAATAAAGTAGATAAAGCTGTTATCAAAGATCATATTGACGGCGGACCCTTTTGTAGTGTTAGTTCTTGGTGGGACTGGGGCAAAGAATCAGATTTTCAAGTGTTGGAAAGGACCTCAGAGCATACCTCATGTAATCTTCCAAACAACACAGGAATTACCTCCACAGCATCATTGAGAAGCATTTATTGAATCTCTAACTGATACCCCAGCACTTCCATGAGTTGTTCTGGAATGGCCTCAGGCAGTGTTTCAAGACTAGAAACAAGGACTCTAACCAGGAGACTTTTGAGGATGATAGAAGATGAGGGCCTCAACTCAGAACTTTTTAGTTGAAATAGAAAAGAGGAAATCGATTTGAAATTTGGTGATATGAAGCTAAGAACGAGGAATGACTGGAGTATGATTCCCATATCTCTGGTTGGGTGATGAGATGGCTAGTAGTGCCTTTCCTGAGAAACAAAGGAAGAGGAGTACATTTGGGAGAATCTTTTACTCGGTGAGTTTGTAGTATGGGAGGACCGCACAAGGGTCTGGGGAGAATTCTGAGCGAGAGATACTTACACACACATGACACACTCACATACTTGTAAATACTCATTCACAAACACCTTCACACACTCATACACATACACACACATCATCACACTCACACACACTGACAAATACACACTCTCTCTGGCACACTAACTCACATATTCTGTCACATATATCTTTGCAGGTCTCACACACATACACACTTTCCCACGCTCAAACATTCACTCCAAAAATCTCTTACAAGTTGTCTAACACTAACCTTCACACATTCTCACTCTCATCCGCTACTACATATACTCACACAATCACACTCACACATAATCTCACACTGATACAGCCACACATTCACACAGACACACAGTCACACACATGACAGACATCCGTCATCATTGTTGCCATGCAGTGTTCTAGACTGAAGGATATATGAAGAAAATTACAAAGACCCTTTGGAGTTTATATTCTACTGGATAGCAATAGATAACCAAACAAATCATATAAAATCAAGTAGTGATATATATTATGACAAGTTGAGTAGAGTAAAGGAATAAAGTGCAGGAGTGGTATTTTAAGTACAGTGGCTTGGGAGGTTTTCAGAACATTTGAGCAGAGATGTGATATGATCATATTTATATTTTAAAAAATAAATATATGATAAGAAGAACACAATTAGATGATAATCATAGAAGCAATTTTCTGGGCAAGAAATGATGGTGACTTGGACTAGGTAGATAGCAGTGGAAGCTCCAAGAAATGGTTATATTTTAGATATATTTTGGAGATAGAGGGAACAGAACTTGCTGATAGATTAGAAATGAAGGATTAGAAAAAGAAAGTACCTAAGGATGATTCTAAAGTTGTTGGTTAGAGCAACTGGAAAGATGGAGTTACCATTTACTAAAATGAAAAATACAAAGAGAAGCTGATTTGTCGTTGAGAGGACGGAGGTACAGTGGGAACCAAGGGTTTAGTTTGGACATGATAGGTTTAAGTTGTCTATTGGTCATTCAAGCAGAAATGAAGATTAGGACATAGCACACATGAGTCTGGAATTTAGGGAAACTTATTTATTGAGTGTTCATTAATTCATTCAACTAATAATTATTGAGCACCTCCACTTTGCAAGGCTCCGGAGATTCAAAATCAAGTCCCTGCCTTCATAGAGCTTGCATTTTGGCAGGGGAAAGTAGACTATATACAAAGAAATATATTGTATAATATAATGGTAGTAATAAGTGTTATGGATTAAAACAAACAAACATGTGCTTGAAACTATAGTAAGTACCTTGCATTCATTACCTCATTTAAATCTGCATAACAGGCCTGAGAATGAGCTATTGGTATTATTCCCAATTTAAAACTGGTGAAAGCAAGCCTCCCACAGGCTACTTAGTAAGTTGAGGTTTAATGAATAAATTAGTGAATAACTATTTTAATGTATCTGACTGTACAAGAACACCAAGGCTTCGTTGAGTACTGGCATGGATCATTCTATTTTGTTCTCAAGCCACCACGCCTACCTACCCATCTGTCTTGATTCTGAAAAGTAGCCACACCACAGCAAATGGGCACTAAAATATCATGAACACCTGAGGTCCTAAAAGTGTATCAGGTTGGAAATGCAACAAATGAAACCATGAAAAGGAAAATTTCAATAGCCCTTCGCATTTGAATGGATTTACAGCTTACAGAGCTTTTGCACTCATGTACAAATTTGCCTGATTTACATAGCTCAGGGTTTAAAATAGGGGTACATTCAGCAAAGGAAACCATTGACAAGATGAAAAGACTACCTACTGAATGGGAGAAGATATTTGCAAATGATATAATATTATATATAATATATATAATAAGGGATTAATATCCAACATATATAAACAGCTCATACAACTCAACATCAAAAAAACAAGCAACCCGATTAAAAAATGGGCACAAAAACCGAATAGACATTTTTCCAAAGAGGAAATGCAGATGGCCAACAGGCGTATGAAAAGATGCTCAACATCACTAATCATCAAGGAAATGCAAATCAAAACCACAATGAGATATCACCTCACATCTGTCAGAATAGCTATCGTCAAAAAGAACACAAATAACAAATGTTGCCGAGGATGTGGAGAAAAGGGAATCCTCATACACTGTTGGTGGGAATGTAAATGGGTGCAGCCACTGTGGAAAACAGTATGGAGGTTCCTCAAAAAACTAAAAATAGAGCTACCATATGACCCAGCAATTCCACTCCTGGTTATATATATATATATGTGTGTGGGTGGGTGTGTGTGTATATATATATATATATAAACACAAACACGAATTTGAAAAGATAAGTGCACCCCAATGTCCACAGCAGCATTATTTACAATTGCCAAGATAAGGAAACGACCTAAGTGTCCATCAACAGATGAATGGATAAAGAAGATGCAGTGTATATATATACAATGGAATACTACTCAACCATAAAAAAGAATGAAATTTTGCCATTTGCATCAACACAGATGAACTTAGAGGGCATTATGCTAAATGAAATGTCAGACAAAGAAAGACAAATACTGTATGATGTCACATATATGGAACGTAAAAAAATAAATCAAACTAGTGAATATAACAAAAAAGAAGCAGACTCAAAGATATAGAGAAAAAACTAGTGGTTACCAGTGTGGGGGGACATTACAGGGGTGGGGTAGTGGGAAGTACAAAATATTAGGTGTAAGATAGGCTCAGAGATGCATTGTACAAAACAGGGAATATAGCCAATATTTTGTAATAACGTTAAATGGAAAGTAACCTTTGAATATGGTATAAAAAGTAAAAGAAAAACTAAAGTTCAAAAAAATTTTTAATAAAATAAAATAGGGGTGCATGCATCATTTCATTGGTCCTTGTAATACTAGCCTCTGAAAATTGCCAACTAAGCATGGCCTCTTCTCCTGAACTAGAAAGCCCTACGCTGAGTACTACTTCATCCACAGATCACACCCACATTTGGAGGAACCCACTACCATTTCCATGGGGGCTGCATTCTCTCCCAGAAACAACTGGTGAGATCAATGTACTGGAGCTTTCAATGTGCCACAGCTGCAGTTCTGTGGAAAAATGGAGAAGATCACCTCTCTACCTTTCTACACTGTAATTAGTTAGAGAAGTCCCAGAGCAATACTTCTTGAGTCCCAATATATTACAGGCTCTTTAATGAAATACCCATGCCAGTTTTTGCTCCCAATTCTCTATTTCCTTTGGACACAGATATAAATCTGTTGGCAGGAGTGGAGGTGGAGTGATGTTCTTTCCCATGGTATCATGTTCCTAAATGGGGGGACATACACTGGAGTAATACTACTGGCCTTTCTCCCCAGGAGGAAGACAGTCTTCACTCAGCTTAACACTTCTTGCTTCTCCCTTTCGGACAGGCCTGCCGTCAGGAAGCTAATAGTCTTAGTTCTGCACACCATGAGTTTTAGAGATGCAGGGCCCCATTGGATGGAGTGTGCTGCATTTGTTGAGTGCTTCCTTTGACTAGGTAACTCTAGCTAATTCTGGGGTGCAGAATTAGGAGGTTCATTCTTGCTGCACACCTAAACTATGTTCTCTAAATCCAGCTGTTTTTAGGAATGAAGATGATATTGTTGATCTCCATCTGTCTGAATCTTTTAGTTCCAAACTGGGGTAGAAAAGAGGTATTACATTTACTGCGCCTCACCAAATCCCACAAAGTCTATGGGAACCAAGCTGGAGAGAGTTTTGAGTGACAGACTTTCCTTAAAACTACTGCTCTTTTTTGATATTGAGCTGTATGAGCTGTTTGCATATTTTGGAAATTAATCCCTTGTCAGTTGCATTGTTCGCAAATATCTTCTCCCAGTCCGTGGGTTGTCTTTTGGGTTTGTTTATGGTTTCCTTTACTTTTTCCTTTGCAAAATATTTTAAATTTAACTAGGACCCATTTGTTTATTTTCGGTTTTATTTCTATTACTCCAGGACACAGATCCAAAAAGATATTGTTGAGACTATGTCAAGTTCTGCCTATGTTTTCCTTTAGGAGTTTTATAGTATCTGGCCTTACGTTTAGGTATTTAATCCATTTTGAGTTTATTTTTGTATATGGTGTTAGAGAATGTTCCAATTTCATTCTTTTATATGTGGCTGTCCAGTTTTCCCAGCACTACTTATTGAAGAGACTGTCTTTTCCCCATTGTATAGTCTTGCCTCCTTTGTCGTAGATTAATTGACCATAGGTGCGTGGGTTTATTTCTGGGCTTTCTATCCTGTTCCATTGATCTATATGTCGGGTTTTGTGCCAGTACCATACTGTTTTGATTACTGTAGCTTTGTAGTATAGTCTGAAGTCAGGGAATCTGATTCCTCCAGGTCCATTTTTCTTTCTTAAGATTGCTTTGGCTATTTGGAGTCTTTTGTGTCTCCATACAAACTGTAAAATTTTTTGTTCTAGTTCTGTGAAAAATGTTGGTAATTTGATAGAGGTTGCATTGAATCTGTAGTTTGCCTTAGGTGGTATAGTTATTTTGACAATATTGATTTTTCCAATCCCAAAATACAGTATATCTTTCCATCTGTTTGTGTCATCTTCAGTTTCTTTCAACAGTGTCTTATAGTTTTCAAAGTACAGGTCTTTTGCCTCCTTAGGTAGGTTTATTCCTAGGCCTTTTATCCTTTTTCATGTGATGGTAAATAGGATTGTTTCCTTAATTTCTCTTTCTGATCTTTCATTGTTAGTGTATAGAAATGCAATAGATTTCTGTGTATTAATCAAAAAATGGGCAGAAGAACTAAATAGATATTTCTCCAAAGAAGACATACAGATGGCCAACAGGCACATGAAAAAATGCTCAACATTGCTAATTACTAGAGAAATGCAACCAAAACTAAAATGAGGTATCACCTCACTCCAGTCAGAATGGCCATCATCAAAAAGTATACAAATAATAAATGTTGGAGAGGGTGTAGGGAAAGAGGAACCCTCCTACCCTATTGGTGGGAGTGTAAATTGGTACAGCCACTATGGAGAACAGTATGGAGGTTCCTTAAAGAACTAAAAATGGAGCTACCATATGATCCTGGAATCCCTCTCCTGGGCATACAGTAAGTCCCCCACATACAAACCTTCAAGTTGTGAACTTTCAAAAGATGTGAACGTGTGCTCCATCAATGTCAGGCATGAGTGAAACTGCAGCTTGCCTTCTATCTCCTATTGCTGATGATCCTTCACCTCTACCACCTCCCACCTCCTTTCCCTCCTCCAGTCAGTAACTCTTCTTGCCTGTTCACTCGATGCCACCCCTATATGCCAGCTGTTGTACTGTACTACTGTACTTTTCAAGATACTATACTGTAAGATCAAAAATGTTTTCTTGGGCTTCCCTGGTGGCACAGTGGTTGAGAGTCCGCCTGCCAATGCAGGTGACGCAGGTTCGTGCCCCGGTCCGGGAGGATCCCACGTGCCGTGGAGCGGCTGGGCCCGTAAGCCATGGCCGCTGAGCCTGTGCGTCCGGAGCCTGTGCTCTGCAACGGGAGGGGCCACAGCAGTGAGAGGCCCGCGTAATGCAAAAAAAAAAAAAAAAGTTTTATTTTTTGTGTTTGTTTTTTATGTATTTTTTGTGTGAAAAGTATTATAAACTTATTACAGTACAGTACTATATAGCCGATTGTGTTAGTTGGGTACCTAGGCTAACTTGGTTGGACTTATGAACAAATTGGACTTATGAATGTGCTCTCAGAATGGAACTCATTCATATGTAGGGGACTTACTGTATATCCAGAGAAAACCATAATTTGAAAAGTTACATGCACCCCAGTGTTCACCGTAGCACTATTCACAATAGCCAAGACATGGAAGAAACCTAAATGCCCATTGACAGATGGATGAAGAAGATGTGGTATATTTATACAATGGAATACACTCAGCTATAGAAATGAATGAAAGAATGCCATTTGCGGCAACATGGATGGATCTAGAGATTATAATACTAAGTGAAGTAAGCCAGACAAAGACAAATATCGTATGTATCACTTATATGTAGAATCTAAAAAAAAGGTACAAATGAACTTATATACAAAACAGAAATAGACGCACACACATAGAAGACAAACTTATGCTACCAAAGGGGAAAGGGGGGGAGTGATAAATTAGGAGTTTGGGATTAACATATACACACTACTATATATAAAATAACCAACAAGGACCTACTGTATAGCACAGGGAACTATACTTGATATTTAGTAATGACTTATAAGGGAAAAGAATCTGGAAAAAGTATATATATATACATATATATATATATATATATATACACACACATACACATATATGTATATATATATATAACTGAATCACTGTGTTGTACACCTGAAACTAACATGACACTGTAAATCAACTATATTTCAATAAAAACAAACAAACAAAAAAAACTACTGTTCCTCTCTTGTCACTGAATTCTGTTTACTGGGCTGATCAGCTGCCTATAACTCCTTAGAGGAATTAAAGTTTAATGATATTTGCAATGTTTGTTGAGCTCTTCATTTCTTTCTTCCTCCTTTCCTTCAGTAATATTTTATTAAATGCATGTTTTGTTTCAGGCTCTGCCCAGAGCTCTGACAATTCAACAGTGAACAAGAGAGACATAGCACCTGCCCTCATGAAGCTTACAGCCTAGCAGTCCAACAGATGTTAATGAAATGATCCCCCAAGTCTTATAATGTATAATATCAACAAAATAAGTGCTACGAGTCCTCTGAACTCTGATATAGTCTGAGGAATCAAGGAAGGCTTCCTCTTGGAAATGGCTCTTTAGTTGAGATCTGAAGGATGAGCTGGAGACAACAAGATAGACACAGGGTGAGAGAAAGAGCGTATCTTAGACAAAGGTAAGAAACAACCAAAGGTCCTATGGTGGTAGGGAGTTACTGTGTTACTATGTGCCAAGGTTTGTACAAATCTGTTGTTTTAATTCACTCAACAATCATTTCTGCAAAATAGCTAAGCCCCCATTTTACAAATGAGAATATTGAAGCACAGGGGGTTACTAGCTGCATGACATTGAGTAAGTGAATTTAAAGCCAGTATTGAGTGCCTCTAAGGCAGTGGTTCTCAGTTGGACCCCTACCACGCTAGAGCACATTTGGCAGTATCTGGAAGCAATTTTAGTTGTCACAACTTTGAGGGGGGCTGGGGTGCACTACTAGGTTGAGGCCAGAGATGCTGCTACGCATCCTACAATGAACAGGACGGCCATCACAATAAACAATTATCTGACCCAAAACTTTAATAGTGCCCAGGATGAGAAACCCTGGCACTACTGAAATTTGGGTTAAACCCAAGCTCTTAACCCTTCCACAGATGTGCCTCTCTCCCTGGAGGCTTCTCAGTCCTTTGTGCAAATAGACTTCTGGTCAGTCAGTTCCAATTAGCCGTACATGCCCAGTAATGGACACGGATTAGACTTAAGGAGGGACCTCTGCTACTTGGCAATTCTTTCAATGATCCACACCAGCTTTGTATTGTCAGTTCCATCTCATAGATGAAGAAACAGAGGTTAAATAACATGTCTTGAGTCTCAGAAGTCACAGTGACAGAGCAACTGAGTCCAGCTCTTTTGAAAATGAATCTGTTATCATTTTCCTTCATAAGGCAGCCCTTCAAAGGACAAATGCTTAATCTCGGCCTCCTCATGTAAAACTGGCAAAGGCTGGAGATACAGGTCTGGATCTGGGCTGCAGGGGCGCTACAAAGAGTTTGTCAAATTTAGTGCCTGAATTATTTTTTTAGGAGCTTGAAAATCAGCCCAGTGTTATTCAGCTTGAATTCTTCTCTTGGTAGGCTCAAACTCACACCAGACACACAATCTGCTGTTTGTGTAGAGAGAGAAAAGAATAGCACCCACATGTGAGCATCTGCTCGAAAAATCCATTTCACCGTTAACCATACAATTGAGTGAGAAAAACATAAAAACATCTGTGCCTGCTATTGCAGATGTAATCATATAACCCAAATGTAGCAATGGAACAAACTGGAAGAGGGGCAGAGGACAAGAAAAGGGAGAAACACATAGCTTTGTTGTCAGAAAGGGATGGGTCTGTGGCTGGGCTCCTGCACTGAATACTCGTCTTCACCTTTCAGACACCATCTATAGGAAACAGCAAGATCCTAAGCAGGCAAATTATGCAATACAGCTCTAAGGAAGCAATAAACAAGGCAGAGGAATCCCAGAGACTGCAAATCGACAGCAAAAAATATATCTAAATATATGTTGGCGGCATTTCAATGTTAAGGCAGTTGACAGAATCGTGGAACAAGAGACCGTAGAAAATGTCAAATCTGAAGGGCCCTCAGAGATCAACTGGTTCAATCCCCAGTCTTACTCATGAGGAAACTGAGGTGCAGAGAGGGATGTGACTGCCCAAGGTCACACAGCTAGTTAGTGGCAGATGATTCTAGGCAGTTCTGGGGAAACGATTTTTTTTTCAGACCGGCAAGAGAGAAACATTTTACAAAACTTTACAAATAACTGAGAACATCAGCTTGAAAGCACAACTCTGCTACAGCTATATAAATTTATGCCTTGATTCAGGGGGCCAAAAGCCAATGCTGATCTTCGCCCAAAGTGCTAAGGTGCAATTCTGCCACTCAGGGTGAAACAGAAGCACCTACTAGATCTCAGCAACTAACACTGGCTCTACTTCTGCTGGACTGCCAGTTTTAAAGAACCACACAACTTTAATCTGAAGGTGGAAAGAAAGGGAAACCAACAAGGCCCACGGCACCCCAGGCCACACTCCTTTCATAGGCCCATGAAGAATCCGCACCCAGGAAGTCAGGACGCTAGGCTTTGGCTTCTGGTTCTGCCTACAACCAGCTGTATGACCTTAGGACAAATACAGACCACTGAACTTGAGCCCTCCAAAAGCTTTTCTCCTCAGGACAAGAGGATAATAAGAAGCAAAAGGAAAGGAGAAAATAGAGAAATGTATGGGAAGAGGTGGTGGGAATTTTGTATCGTTCATTTGATGGCTATTCATGGCCATCTTCTTTCATGAAATATCTGTTCAAATCTTTTGCCCATTTTTATTGGTTGTTTTCTAACTAAGGAGTTGTAAAAGGCATTTATATATTCTGGATATAAGTATTTTGTCTGATATAAGTGCTGTGTATATTTTCTTCTATTCCAAGGTTTGACTTTTCATTTTCTCAACAGTATCTTTCAAAGAGCAAAAGTTTTTAATTTTGATAACATTAAATTTATCATTTTTAAATACTTTTGTGCTTTTTGTATTCTATCTATGAACTCTTACCTACCCCAAAGTCACAAAGATTGTCTCCTATGTTGTCTTCTAAACACTTTAGAGTTTGGGGCTTTATATTTAGTTCCATTCAGAATCCATTTACATTTATTATCCATTTCGAGGTGATTTTTGTGTATGGCACAAGGTAAAATTTCATGTTCACTTTTTTCCTGTATTGATGTCTGGTTGATCCAGCACTATTTGTTGAAAAGACTATTTTCCCTCCACTAAATTGCTCTGGCACCTTTGATCAACTGGCCATATATGCATGGTATCTTTCACTTTTTAGCAGACCTATCCTTCAAGGACAGTACAAAGGAGGACACGAGTCTACATGTACATTTGCACTAATTCCAACTCAGTGGGACTCAACTCATGAGGTCAGACTGTTTAGGACTTCACAGTTCTGCCCATGGCGAAAGGTGGAAGGACAGAAGACCACTTAACGATAGGAATTATAACAGATGCACATGATTGGGACAATCCTCTTCTGCATTTCATATGCATCACATAATTGATCCTTCAAAACAGCCCTGTGAAAAAGCAATTAATATGATCCTCACGATTTAAAGTGAAGCTCTGAGAGTTAACTGACTTGTCTAAGGTCACATAGAGCTGGACTCTGAACCTAGACGCTACGATGCCAGAGCTATGTTTTCAATCACTGTTTCTATTGCTCCTTTTAGCTCCATTACTCTTATCTCCATAATTCGATGTGATGGTTCTCACCTGAAACAACCTCTTACTGTTCCCATCCATCCCAGATGTTGAGGGCTAACTAATAAAATAGTTAATATTTGTTGAATACCAAGGATTCGGTCTCTTTGTATATACACATTTTTTAGTGTATAGACATGTACCATTTTATTACAAAGATTCTCACAAAAACGAAAACAGTATCTCAAAAAGGAAACTAGACTAACAATCTTCACCTGCAGAATTGTGGGAGGACAGAGAGGGCAGGCAGTGTGAGTTTCTTGGCTTACTGGGGGCCAGTAGAAAGGTTTGAGAACAGAACCAATCTAAAAATGGCTGATGTTACCTTAAGGAGCCTGAAAAGACCAGGGAGTCCCTGAAGATCCAGTCACCCCTTCTAAAATGCTCAATAAGGGCACCTTTTCAAAGCTACTAAGCAGGCACTTCAAGATTTTGTCCTATGGGTGCTTAAGTGTATCCCTTCTAGCCAGACCTGGCACCCGTTATGGTTCAAAATTAAGAATTCAGGAGGGATGGGTGGTGAGGCAGCTACTAGAAAAGCTTCACCTAACACATGTGCCCTGAGCTCGGGGCCCTGGTTCCTGTCTAGTCGCTGGGGATATTTATATTTAATATATTTTTATATAAATACACAGAGAAATAGAAAATATAAAATCCGAGGGGGTGCAAGATTAAGGTGGGGAACTTGGCAAGAAGCCAGAACTGGAGAGGTCTGCTCAGACCCTCTTGGCTTCTTGCTTCTCCTCCTTGGTTTTCTCCTCTTCTGTGACTTCTTTCTTTTCTTCTGGGTCTTTCTCCTTCTCATATTCCGTTCTGACTCTCTTGGCTTTTTTGAAGTTGGAAGAGTTCTTGCGACCTCCTTTTCCCTCCCCATCAGAGTCGGAGAACTCTTCCTCACAGGCAATTTGTTTGTCCGAGGAACACAGTGAGATGTGCTTGTCAGGGTCTTCTTCATCCTCATCACCACTCTCCTCTGGAATGGCATCCTCAGGAATGGCCTGCATTTGGACTCCAGGTATGCGGGTCAGCATTCTCAGGTTCTCAAACAGTCGCTGTTTGAGCTTTTCCAGATACTCATTAGTGTTCTGGTTAGTCATATTGGAAAGACTGATGTGAAATTTGAAATCTGGTCCAAAGTATTCAAAGTAGTCGTTGTATGAAAGCTCATTAGGGATCTCCATGTCCAGGGCCTCAGCTGTTTCATAAGTCCAGCACCGGGAGACATTATAATGGTGTAGCCACCTCCTCCCAGCATCAGCATAGGCAGGTTAAAGCTCTTCACAAATTCCACACACTTGGCTTGCCCTTTGATGGTCGAATCGAAGCAATCTAACTGATCCCCAGACAGGAAATCAGAGCCACAGTGTAAGACGACTGCACTGAGCTGGAACATCTCCATTACTTTGGACATGACTGGCTTGAAAATGGCCTCATAGAACTCGTCATCAATCCCATCTCAGAGAGGGTAGTTAACAGCATAATACTTGCCTTTGCCAACCCTAATATCCCATAGGTCCCAAGTTCCTGGGAAGTACTCTCCATATTTATGAAAGGACACAGTCACGACTCGGTCTGTGGTATAGAAGGCCTCTTCCACGCCATCGCCATGGTGAATATCAACGTCAATATACAGCACTCTCTGGTGATACTTCAGCAGTTCCAGGATAGCCAAGACGATATCATTGACATTGACGTAACAGAAGCCAGATGCCTCGGACTTCTTTGCATGGTGTAAGCCCCCAGCCCAATTCACAGCGATGTCCGTCTACTGTTTATTTTCAGGGCACCTGCCACAGAGCCACCAGGAGATAGCTGACAGAACTCAAACAGGCCATCAAATACCAGACAGTTCTCACCAACGTAGAATCTCTGCATCTGCTTGCTGTACTCGGACATGTTATCTGGGCAGATGGAGCGCAAGAATTTAATGTAGTCATCAGTGTGGTACTTGGTTCTCTCCTCAGCATTGGCTTTGCGAGGGTGATAAATTTCCATCTTTCGGTCGAGGCCATAGTTAAGGAGCAAATTGTGAGTCATGCAGATTCAGTGAGGCTTCATTGGGTGGCCTTGTCCATAATATACAACATAATTGGAAACTACATCCAATGTAATTTCCAACATCCCCTCACTATATCTCCAGGGAATTCACTCCCACAACAGAAGAGTAACCATCACTACTCAGAATTATTGTAAGCCACAGCTCACCTCTTGCACGTCATTACACTTTATGGTGTCAAAGCACATTCACATTCATTTTCTTACTGGATTCTCACAAAAACCCATCGTAGTAGTAACAGACTTTCCCCCTGGTGCCCTGAGTCTGCGCCATCTTGCTCCCCTCCGTAGGTCCCTCTGCCCTCCTGCCAGCGGCTCTGCTCAGCCTCTTTACATATATTAACTCATTCAATCCTCCCAACATCCCTAAATGAGTTGTATACTACTGTCATGTCCATTTTAATGGAACCTGGAACCTCAGGCTCAGTGAGTTTATGTAACTTACTCTCGATCACACAGCTATTAAATAGCAGAGCCAGGATCTAAAGCAATTATTTACCTTCCCTTAAATCTCTTGCTCTTGGCCATTACAATATACCACCCTCTAGACTTCAGGTAGATTGTCCATATAAGATAACACAGGGTAAGGACACTAGCCAGTCATTAATGTGCTATCAAGGCCCACAACACATTGAAAAAAAAAACATAAGTCACCTTGGCCCTGTCAGCACACAATGGCTACTGTGTTTGCCAATTCTGGCTTGTATCTGCCTCTTTTATCACCCAAAGCCATGGGAGGATATGAGCATTTGGGATGTTCCCACAGCAGATTTAGAGTTTCTATGGAAATAACTACCTTCAGAAGATCAAAGGTTTCCATATTATAAAGGGACATAATTTGCTCTATTCTTCTTTGAACTTCAAGAAGAACAATATATACAAAACAATCCACTTTGATAAGCTGGTATGACCTAACCTAACAACATAAAAATTAGTCAGGATTTTCCTAATAATCCTTTTATGTTTAATCGTTATGGTCTTTAAAAGCTTCCACTAGTGCTCTTTTATTTGGTTTTCTCAACCTTGCAAGATAAGCAGAGGAGATCATATTATCTCCAATTTACTGATAAAGAAACTGAGAATCACGTGGAGATAAGTGACTTGTCCAAGTACACAAAGCTAACATGCAGTGGAGCTAAGATTGAACCCTAGGTCCTCTAATAGCCTGCTACTAAGTTTCAAATTAAAACGCACTAATATTACAATCATTGTTTCTTAATATTATGTCTCAGGATGTTCAGAGGGAACATATAACATCGCCAAGGTCTCTAAGTATTTTCTTTAATAATTCTTTCCTCAAATTATGAGTGTCCCAGTATCACTCTCTGGACACGAGGATAAAGACAGCTGCTCCCATGACCTTTCAAGTGATGTCACTTTAGCAGGCTTTTAAAAGACTGGGCCAAAGAAAAAGATTCCTGAGAGGAAGAACATGTTACCTTGAAGAGTAATCAGTTATGCGAATGGTTTCATTGCCTGTTATACCATGGATTATGCTTTCATTTTTCATATTAATGTTCTTTATGTTTTTCTATTAGTCACGGCAAATTACCTGTCCTTCGCCTTGGCAAGGACAGCTCAGTGGGGCTCGGTGGAGTATTTTCCAAGTTCTGTCTGGTGAATTCTTACTCACATTCTTCTTGAGGCATTAAGATGTAATTTTTTGAATGAATGAATGTGTTTCATTTGACACCATCTCATTCATGTAGGAAATTACCTATTGAATAAGGAATTGGAAATTTTTTCCTTTCTTTTTCTGTAATGGTGCATTGCAAAAAATTAATTTTAGTTAAATATTAAAAAAGAATTGGAACATTAAAGAAAATTAAAATTCATTCAGCATTTCTTAGTCATTCTAACAGAGAGGACTTGTGGCACAGAGCATACAAAATAGCAAATTCTCCAAAATCCATGCCTACCTCCATTTTCCCCTGCCCAGTCCTGGCAAAGCGCTTGCCCCTCCTCTGTACTCCATCCCACTGTCCCCATATTTCCCATATGGAAATACCTGACTAGCTGCATTTTAATCACCCGTTTACTAGTCAGTCCCCACCCCTTACCCAAGCGTGTAAGACCTTCTAGGACAGGAATAATGTCTTTATCAGGACTGAATCCCTAGCTCTTAACACACTGCACAACACAGAAGTACTTAGTAAGTAATGGGTGAATGAAGCCATTTGCCTTTGGAAAACATGAATATATCCTTGTTAGCTATAGCCTTACCTCACAAATTAGGCTTTGTTCAGTCTACAATTTAACCATTATGTTGCATTCCCATAATCCTCTATGGGGAGGGAAACCAAATAACTTCTCTGCCCTTGAAGATCTCACAGTCTAGCCAAGCTCTGCCAAATGTTAACTTTCTAAAGACCACATGGTAGCCTCCCTTTAGAGTACTTTGTCAAAAAGCTACCATTTTCCTTTCCTTTGATGTGTGGCATGGTCCTTAAGATTAGCAAGCTCCTTCAAACACTGCTAGGATGGTGTCTCGGAGGTCAAATACTTTGTTCCCACAGGCTGGTCAAGTCTTTTGAAAGACATCTGCATATGGTGGAGATGAGGGGAGGCCTCTTTTTCCTTAAACAGACTGGTTTTATTATATTTTTTTTGGTTGGTGGGGGCACTGTAGAAACTCCAGCCCAAGGCCTACCCACAGTTACATCTCTGCTCTTCATCAGAGGATAGTTTAAATTTCTTTACACTCCACTTCTTTTGCTACTGTCATTTTATGACTTTGGAGAAGGGAGGGGAGAGCCTCTGTGGACTCCCTGAGTCTCTTTAAAGAACTCTGAGTTATTATTAAACCAATATCTTCACTCTTGAAATCCCTTGTTGCTATTAATAATTATTGCAATCCCCAGGGTGGAGAGCCATAAAAGAAAATGCTATTATTTGTTCAAACTTCAGGCTAATTAAGCCCAACACGTGATATATAAATAGATCCAAAAGTATGTCTAATTTTTATGCATTGTGCAAATAAGTGAATATCCAGTGAGGAAATGTTTACTCGACTTGAGAGACAACTAAACTACAAAAGACCTGGAAAAGAGCCTACAAGGTCTCTCTTTCCAGAGAAGTCTTTAAGTGATACTTGCCGCCAATGGAGTAGCATTCGGAAATCATCAGGAATAGCAGAGTTGAAGAGTTGTAAAAAAGTCTGAGAAAATTTCTGTTTTCCTCAACTTTGGTACAGTGTAGGATCAGTACAGTTTGGTACAATGTAGGATTATTTGCCCTTCTCTAGAGCTCTCCAGGAAGCAGAAATGCCACTTACCCTCAGTTACCCATTCTTCCAACTTAACATACCAACAAGCAAAAAAGTTCCTTCCTATGACTAAGGAACAATTTTCCTGCTTAGATGTAAATTCAGTTCCTTGTATTGTGATGTTCTGCTGCAAAAAGAACAACTAATCCCAATTCCTTTTGTAGAAATTGTTCATGCCCTTTAAAACCTTAAAAAGATGGCTCCGATCCTCATATCTCCAGACCAGAAAAAACCTAGTTCACTCCATTCTCAGTCTCTTTAATTTTTCTTCCTTTAATCCTGTTTAAGGATCAAAACAGGAACAGCTCCAGAATCTACAATACTTTCTCTATTCCTGGTTCTTAGAACTACTTGGAGACTGATACAAACTGAATTCTCCACCCACAAAGTCATTATATCATGCCCACAATTGCACATAGGTAAATTGCCTGGTTAAAAACAAAACAAAACAGATACACAAAGAATCCTGGAGAGAGGCAGGCTGTATATGTGCACATTGTGTGTGTGAGTGTGTGTGTGTGTGTGTGTGTGTGTGTGTGTGTGTGTGTTTCGTTGAGGGTTAGAATTGAGTAGACATGCAAATTTTGTGGCATTAACTCTGAAGTAGACAATTTCAAAAATGAATGACAAGAAATTAAAGGCAGCTAATTAGACATACAAATTTTATGTCAAAAAAGTAGGGTTTTCAAATTCCTAGAGAAAGGCAAATCACTATGAATCAAACTTTCTACCAGACAGAAAGTTCAACAGTATAATGCAGATGTGGTAGAGTAGGAAAGAGGAAATTAAGGTTCATATTTTGTTTGATGTTGGTTGTCTCTTAACCTCTATCATCCTATAGTAAACACCTCTTGGAATGGTGCCCCAGCTTACAATTCTCCTTTCTCTGGGAATGGCCCCTATATGCAGAGGCGATAGGCCAACAGTGGTCATGTTAATTCTATGAGATCCTAATCCCTTGGCCACAGTTGTTGATCCAGGGGTGGGCACAGGATCCACACCAAGTAAATAAGATTCATTCTTTCTTTCAGGAATTGAAAATCTTGAATAGAAAACACAGTGCACTGTATGCAGTTTCATTCTGTCTAGCCCATCTGAAATGAGTTCTTTACATGTTTTTCACTTGACATTCATTTCCTTCAGGGAAGGATCTTTGTCATTTATCCCTCTATGGAATAACAGAGAGAACATTTTATGTTGATGTAAATATTAATTATCTTGATTATGGCGATGATTTCATGAATGTATACATATGTCAAAAATCATCCACTTTTACACTTTACACATGTACAGAATATTGTATGTCAGTTAAACCTCAATAAACTTATTTTAAAATGTTATGGAAGCCCATAGGAAGGAGCAATTAATCTTAACTGGTGTGAATATGGGAAATATTGGTTTCAGATAAGGAAGTGTTATGGCTTTTCAGTTAGCTCTGAGTACTTTGTGCCAATATTGTCACTCTCATTGTCCTCTTCTAAGGGAAACTGCTCTTTCCATAGCTCCTGCTAATGAAAGCATCACTGGGAGGCTGCTTGAGCAGGGGACAGCGCTTACTGTATCACAAGTGGACCGCCTGATTCAAGGAGGGCTAACCCCATCAGGTAATTAGCTAGATCAATCAAACTCTTTCCTGCTAGTAATTGATTGGATAATAAGATAACCTTCTTGTTGGTAGCAGAAGAAAATATTTGTAATTGAAGAGAAAGAAGTCAAGATTCCATGAGAGAGAGAGAGCCCTGTATCAACAGTGACACTTTGGTGGCCCAGAGAAACAGAGCCCCAGAGCAGGGTTACTATGGTAACTTATAATAACTCCATGATTTAGGGTAACCTGCGTGAGACTAACTTTCAATCAAAACACCTAAATTATCCCAATGTGGCATTACATTGTCAAGATGCCCAGTTGGGTCAGGAGCAGTATGGTATCTGATTAGACTTCTCTCTCTTGCCATTCCCATTTCTTGCCAAATAAGAACATTTCTTTAGCAGCAGCAAACTTACTGGTGGCATGCAGCATTAAAGCAATCTGCCCTGGGCTTCCCTGGTGGCGCAGTGGTTGAGAGTCTGCCTGCCGATGCAGGGGGCACAGGTTCGTGCCCTGGTCCGGGAAGATCCCACATGCCACGGAGCGGCTGGGCCCATGAGCCATGGCCGCTGAGCCTGCGTGTCCGGAGCCTGTGCTCTGCAACGGGAGAGGCCACAACAGTGAGAGGCCCGTGTACCAAAATATAATAATAATAATAATAATGTAAAAAGATAGTTATAAATGAAAACCATGACATGAGTAATTATTTTTCTTAAAATCCAAGAGGAAAATTAATTCAAATATTACTCTACTTAAAGTGCACAATTAGCAAAGTTTTGGAATGGCCCCAAGTGACAATTTCAATCTTAGCTCTTCAAATAAAAGCTGACATATTTTTAGACAGTAAAACTAAGATGCAAGTGGCTCGCAGTTAAAGTAATTGCATATCTGGTGGTGGTAAGTGAATTACAGAAGTGACAAATGCTGTACTTAAATAATTTGAAGCAAACAACGTCTCCCTTCTGCACAGAGCAGATTCAAAAGAGCAGAAGTCAGGAAAACATCTGCCTCATTTATTCTGTTCTTGCATACATGGCTGAGGCCCAGTTCCTAGTTTTAGCTGGAGTTACCCAAGCGCACAGTACAGGCAGCAGTGCTGTCTAACCAGCAACCTGAAAACAGCAGATATGTCAAGACTCTGATTTCTAGTAGCAGTCAGCGTACTTTTTATAAAATGAAAAAGTGATGAAAGTATCTCTAAATGTACATTTAACCTTGACAAAAACCTTTTTTCCAGTTTCAATGAAAAAGGACTCTGCTGTTCAAGAAATGTGAAGAATACCACTCTGCCTGGAATGCCTGTCATTGCCAGTTATTGGAGTCAGCAACCTTTCTAACCTTCAAGGCCCACTCCAATTTTACCTTTTCTTTCAGCCCCTCTCACAAGCATCCTCTATGTTCTATAACCCTGGGTTATATTCTGTTGCTTATCATTCTGTGTTCTGTTAGCTATGCAAGCATCCGTCTTCCTAAATAATTTGCTGAAGTATAAGGTCCTGGAAGACAGGTAACAAGATCACAATACCACCTCCAATATCTAAAATAGTTTTTGGCACATAGTAGTATAATAGAGGCTTGCTGAATTAGATATCAGAAGTTAAAACTTTCTTTAAGCCAATCACTTGAGATTTTTGACGTAATACCCTGAAAACTGACTGCATCAACATGTGTAGTGAAGAAACTATTCCTGAACCATTCAACTGACCCTCTTAGTCAGAAATCAATCAGCCTTGGTCCAAGTATGGTCTACATCCCTGAGTCTCTGTCAATCATGTTCTTCTAGAAGGTCCCCAGTTGCTATGTTTGACAAATCCATGGTTGGATAGGTTTGGGGATAGTTCTGCTGCCCATCTGGTAAACAGAGTTTCTGTGTTAATATCTGGAGACTTTTTCTGGGGGGAGAGGGAGGATTAAAAAACAAAAATTGCAGAAGAATAATTCTGGTATTTATCTCTTTTTAAGTTCACAAATATCTATTTACTTTGAAAATACCAGCCTAAAGAGCACTAATTTACTCTTCAGAATAAACTAAGAATATAAATTCGTTTGATATGTATTTTTTGATTATCACAGTCATTGCACTGGTTCCATTAAAATATGCAAACTGATTATTGATTAAACTTTTTATGCATTCAGCTAAGCTAATAACTTATGTGGCTTCATCATCTATTCTGCAGCTGGATCTCTGAAACATGAAATTGGATCAGCATGATATAACTTTTTTGTTAATAAAATATCCAGAAAAGGTAGCAAAGCGTACATCCTGAGTATTAAGCTTGTGGAGTCAATCAGCATAAAAGTATGATTATGCAAGTACAGGGAAGAATAAATGGTGTGCCACACAAGCCATGCATTGTGCATCATTGCTCTCAAATTACACCCCTTTGTCGCTAGGTCTGTCTAGCACCCTACAAATTGAATTATAAACAGGAAAAGATACCTGTCCATGTGACTTTCATGGGTCTTCCAGAAGAGGAAGTTCTTTCAATCTTATTTCTTTCCTCTTGAGCTTTTACTTGGCAAAATACTGACACTTAGTGAGATTACCAAAGTTGTATCTAAATATACACACAATTTAGCTGCAATTAGACATCAATTTTTTTAAACTGATTTCATAACACCATTTTTTTGTTCCCTGCTCCTTTTTACATGAACACAGATATTTGTAACTAATGTCTCCCTATTTGTATAGGTTACTATAAAAGGGAACTAAAACTACCCTAAATATTTCACCTAACATGTTATTGTAGACTAATAATTTATTTTATAAAATCAACACTAGAAATCACCTCTCCCATTCTTATATGAGAGGTTCTTATACCTCTATGTTCGTATGTTAACATGTGTTATTTATTTTAAAGTTCGTAACAGCTTTTTCATAACACCATTTTTAAACCTTCTTTTTGATCAAAGGAGGTAGGAGCTTTTCACCACTCCACCCACATAAAGAATTTTTTGATGGTTACTCTGTCAACCAGAGGCTTTAGTCTGACAAACTATTCTTAAATATGTAATAGATTGTTTTCCTTGAGATTAAGTGATGCAGTGGGACCATACTACTTTAACATAGGTATTGATCTTATTTATTCATGGAATAAACTTGGGAACAATGGAAGCAGAATTCTTTCCCTCTTTCATCAAAGATATAACTCTCTCCTTGACTTCTACCTTGCACATCACTCATATAACACACAATTGGATGGAAAATTAGATATGTTACCCCAGCCTGAGGAAATTTAGGAGTACAAATAAATTCCAGATATCTAGCATTTTCTCCAGCCTAGACCATCATATTATAACATTCTTATCCTAGGATTCACATTTTCCTTTTATTTACTTACATATTTTATAGCTTCATTGAGATATATTTGACATATTACATTGTGTAAATTTAAGGTGTAAGACATGTTGATTTGATATATTAATATATTGCAAAATGATTACCTACCACCATAGCATTAACTAATACCTCCATCCTATTATGCAATTACCATTTCTTTTTTGTGGGGAGAACATTTAAGATCTACTGTCTTAGCAACTTTCAAGTATATAATGCATTAGTAATTAGCTATGATCACCATGCTGTACATTAGATCCTCAGAACCTGTCAATCTTACAACTAGAAGCTTGTACCCTTTGAACAATATCTCCACATTTCCTACATTCCCCAGGCCCTGGTAACCACCACTCTACTCTCCTTTTTAATGGGCTGGGCTTTTATTGGATTCCACATTTAAGTGACATCAATTTGCTTTTCTCTGCCTGACTTATTTCACTTAGCATAATGCCCTCAAGTTTTACCCAAATTGTCACAAATGGCAGTACGGATATCTATAACACTTTCTTTAACCATTCATCAACTCATGGACAAGGTTATTTCCATATCTTGGCTATTGTGAATAGAACATGGGGGCACAGACATCTTTTTGAGATCCTGTTTTCACTTCCTTTGGATATATAACCAGAAATGGGATTGCTGGATCAAATGGTAGTTTGTTTGTTTGTTTTCTTGAGGAAACTCCATACTGTTTTCCATAGTGGCTGCACCAATTTACATTTTCCACATCCTCCTCTCAACACTTGTTATTTCTTGTCTTTTTTGATGATAGCTTTCTAACAGGTGTGAGGTGATTATTTCATTGTGATTTCGACTTGCATTTCCCTGATGGTTAGTGATGTCGAGCATCTTTTCATGTGCCTGTTGGCCATGGGTATGTCTTCTTTGGAAAAATGTCTATTCTGTTCCTCTGCCATTTTTTAATCAGGTTTTTGTTTGTGTGTTTGTTTTTTCTATTGAGTTGTATGAATTCTTTACATATTTTTGGATATTAATGCTTTATCAGATATATGATTTGCAAATATTTTCTCCTGTTTTGTAGGTTACTTTTTCATTTTGTTGTTTCTTTTGCTGTGCAAAAGCTTGTTAGTTTGATGTAGTCCCATGTATTTATTTTTGCTCTTGTTACTTGTGCTTTTGGTGTCATATCCAGAAAATCACTGTCAAGACCAAAGTCAAGAAACTTTTTCCTATAATTTCTTCTAGAAGTTTTATTTTCAAGTCTTTAATCCATTTTGAGTTAATTTCTGTGAGTGGTGTAAGATAAGGTCCAATTTCATTATCCTGCATGTGGTTATCCAGTTTTCCCAACACCATTTATTGAAAAAGAGTATTGTTTCCAACTGAGTATCCTGAGCCCCATGTCAAATGTTAGTTGACCGAATATACAATGGTTTATTTCTGGGTTCTCTAGTCTGTTCCATTGGTCTATGTGTCTGTTTTTATGCCAATACCATACTCTTTTGATTACTATAGCTTTGTAGCATAGTTTGAAACCAGGAAGTATGATGCCTCCAGCTTTGTTCTTTCTCCAGCTTGCTTTTGCTATTCATGGTTTTTTGTGACTTCATACTAACTTTAGGATTGTTTTTTCTATTTCTATGAAAAATGCTCTTGAAATTTTGATAGAGATTTTATTGAATCTATAGATGGCTTTAGGTAGTACTGACATTTTAACAGTACTATTCTTTTGATCCATGAATACCAGATATCCTTCCATTTGTTTGTGTCTTATTAAATTTCTTTCATCAAAGCCTTATAGTTTTTAATGTACAGATATTTCACCTCCTTGATTAAATTTATTTCTAAGTATTTTACTTTTTTGATGCTACTGTGAATGGGATTGTTTTATTCATTTTTCAAATGTTTTGTTGTTAATGTATATAAATACAACTAATTTTGTGTATGTTAATTTTGTACCATGCAACTATACTGAATGTATTGATTAGTTCGAATGGTTTTTGGTTGAGTCTTTAGAATTTCCTATATATATCAACTACAAAAAAGACAATTTTACTTCTTCCTTTCATATTTGGATGTCTTTTATTTCTAATAATTGCCTAACTGTTCTGGTTAGTATTTCCAGTACTATTTTAAACAGGAGTGGTGAGAGTGGGCACTCTTGTCTTGTTCCTGATCTTAGAGGAAAAGCTTTCAAACTTTCACCATGGAGTACAATTTTGGCTGTGAGTTTGTCATATATGGCCTTTGTTATATTGAGGTATGTTCCTTCTATACCCAATTTATTGCACATTTTTTCATGAAAGGATGTTGTAATTTGTCAAATGCTTTTTCTGCACCTATTGAGATGGTCATATGATTTCTTTCATTCTATTAATGTGGTGTATCACATTTATTGATTTGTATATGTTGAAGCATCCTTGCTTCATAGATAAGTCCCATTTAGTTGTGGTTTATAATCCTTTTAATGTGTTGTTGAATTCATTTTGCTAATATTTTGTTGAGAATTTTTGCATCTACATTCATTAGAGATATTGGTCTGTAGTTTTATTGCAGTGTTCATGTCTGGATTTGGTATCAGGATAATGCTCACCTTATAAAATAAGTTTGAGAGTGGTCCCTTCTCTTCCATTTTTTGGGAGGAATTTGTGAAGGATTGGTGTTAGTTCTTCCATAATATTTGGTAGAAGTCACCAGTGAAACCATCTGGTCCTGGGCTTTTCTGTGTTGGGAGGTTTTGATTAGTGATTCAATCACCTCCCATTGGTCTGTTCAGATTTTCTACTTCATGATAGAAAAAACTCTTACTGAGTTAGTATGTTTCTAGGAATTTATTTCTTCTAGGTTATTCAATTCATTGGTGTATAACTGTTCATAGTGATCTCTTCAGATCCTTTGTAATTCTGTGTATCAGTTGTAATGTCACCTATTTTATTTCTGATTTTATTTGAGTATTCTCTTTTTTCAGAGTTAATCTAGCTAAAGGTTTGTCAATTTTTTTTATTCTTTCAAAAAAACAGCTCTTTGTTTTGTTGATCTTTTCTATTGCTTTTTTGCTCTCTCATTTATTTATGTTTTGATCTTTGTTATTTCCTTCCTTCTGCTAACTTTGGACTTTGTTCTTTTTTCCAGTTCCTTGAGGTGTAAAGTTAGGTTGTTTATTTGAGGTCTTCCTTAATGTAGGCATTTATTGCTATAAAATCCCCTCTTAGAATTGCTTATGCAGCATTCCATAGGTTTTGATGTGCTGTGCTTCTATTTTAATTTGTTTCAAGATATTTCTTCATTTCCCTTTTGATTTCATCTTTGGCCCTTTGGTTGTTCAGTTGTGTGTTGTTTAATTTCCACATATTTGTGAATTTTTCAGCTTTCCTCCTATTATTGATTTCTAGTTTAATACCAGTGTGATTGGAAAAGATACCTGGTATAATTTCAATCTTCTTAAACTTGCTAAATCATGTTTTGTGACCTTTCATTGATCTCTCCAGGAATGTTCCATGGGCACTAAGAAGGATGTGTATTCTGCTGCTGTTGGATGCAATGTTCTGTATATATCTGTTCCATTTGGTCTAAAGTATGGTTCATATCCAATGTTCCTTTGTTGACTTTCTTTCTGGATGACCTATCCATTGTTGAAAGTGGGGTATTGTGGTACCTCACTATTACTGTATACTGTCTATTTCTCCCTTCAGATCTGTTAATATTTTCTTTTCTTTATTATTTAGGTTCTCCAATGTTGGATGCATGTATAATTGCAATTATTATTTACTCTTGATGGATTAAACTAGGTTTTTTTCCTCCAGATTGACAGTAATTATTGTGTATAGGTGTGGTATTCTCCCCTAGCTAAAAAGAATGCTGAATAAAGAGAGGAAAAGCTCTACTAATCATTTGTTGTCCTGAGATATAGTTTTTAAGGAATAAATACATTGCTAGATATAGGAATCTGTGCCTACAATGGCAATGTTGCTAAAACATCATGGTGTAGAACCCCAATGAATTCCATTTTGGATTTTTATGTATTAGCACTTAATCTATGCTCTGTTATACTTCAATTTCTTTCAGCTATTTTTTTCTTTGTCTCCCCATTGGATTGGATACATTCATTTCTACTGGTACCTGAATAACACCAGCCTTCTGAACAGTCTTATACAAAGATTAATTGAAAAATATGTATATATTTCCTGTTCTACTCCTCACTCCCCTGCTTGGATGGCCTGACCCAGGGTGATGATAGTCATGGAGAGCAGACTAAACTTTGTGACCTCCATGCAGTGTATCAGGAGAGTGAGCATCTCTTTTCCTAGTCCAAGTTCTCTAGTTTCTCGAGTTTCTTCCCAAGTAGTGGTGCCAGAGTAGGCCAGTGACACAATGTGGATATATAATCGTATAATTTTTACCTCACACGGATTCTAGCAAAATCAGAGAGAGAAGCAACAGTCCCCTAAGTATGTGGATGTCCTCTCAGAAGTATAAGCCCAGGTAAACTCTTTATTAAGTACCTACTCATGATACCATTTTTCTTTGCCTTACGTACCTCTCCAAAACTCCCTTCTCCTACTTCCCTCCAGGAGGAGTTAGCTAGGATACGTCACTCTAGCCCCAATTATTGTTTACTTTGTTTACTTGTAGTTTTTTTCTGATTTTTCCATTTGATTTCCATTCTGATCGTTATTTTTTCCTTCCTTCTACTGACTTCGGGCTTTATTCTTCCTTTTCTAATTCCTTTATATGGTAGGTTAGGTTGTTTATTTGAGATTTTGCTTCTTTCTTGAGGTAGGCCTGTACTGCTATAAATTTCCCTCAATATTATTATATTGAGAATGGTTCAATATTAAGAAATTTCTTAGTTTATTTTATACCAGTAATAGGTCAAAGGATAAAACCCATATCATCATCTCAATAGATGCCAATATGATAAAAATTCAAATATTTGATAAAATCTAACATCCCTTCCTGATAAAAAATATCTGTTCATATGTAGTAAAGAAAGACAATTTCTTACCATATTTTTCTTAAAAATACCTATGTCAAACATACATCTAACTTCACACTGAGTGATCAAACAGTTGAGAGATTCCTATTAAAGTTATGATGAGAAAAGACCATCACTATCTCTATTTCTATTTATTACTGGTGTGGAAGTTGGAGGAAGAAGTCAACCAACACCATGGTCTTGGTTCCTTGATTCCAGTAATCTTTACCTTTACTTCACACTCTAGACTTTGTCATCATCTGGAAAAGGTCCACTGCTGACATCGTAAATTCAAATATGTGATTCTCTAACCATTACTTTCTACCACTCCTACTCTCTTATTCCAATGCTCCCTTTCCACTCGTTCTTTAACTTCATTTCCTCCATTCCTTACCCTCTTCTATTTCCTCCAGTGCTTTTATCTCTTCCCTCATCACACGTCTTTCACTATTTAACTTACCTAGACCCTTTTGTGTATCACTTAAACCACTATTTGCTAGCATACTCCACTCTATTTCTTTGTGCTGGTACTGTGCCTATTCAGCAAACCTCCAATCCAAACCAATTCAACCACCTGCCCTCTTTGCCCCTACACACACAAACCCTGCACTTTACAGTTAGGTGCCACCACAAACCCATGGTCTCCAATCTTAGCTGGCCACCAACACTACTTGGAAGCATGTCCCTGATCAGATCTCTCAGTATCATTGTCTACCTTTCTTTCTCAACAAATAACCTTATTTCTTACTTCACTGATTAACTGGAAGTAATTAGTCATCAGACATAATCCGTTGCGGAGTACAGGCTCCGGACGCGCAGGCTCAGCGGCCACGGCTCATGGGCCCAGGCACTCCGCGGCATGTGGGATCTTCCCAGACCGGGGCACGAACCCATGTCCCCTGCATCGGCAGGCGGACTCTCAACCACTGCGCCACCAGGGAAGCCCCTGTGAAGTCTTTTTAAAGATCCCTCTACTTTCCCCCAAATATAGAGCTAAGTACTCCCAGTTCTCTTTGCTCCCTGTATATTATATCTCTATTATAGCATCTTTGTATCGCAATTACTTTTCTACTGGTATCTTTCCCAATAGAAGATGATGTCTTTGAGGACAAGCATTTTAAGCATGTTGTCTAGGCTTTTTGGAGTCGTTCATCTTCATATCTGCATATCACAGTTTCTTATATTAGAGGCTCAAAAACGTTTGTTGAATAAATTAACTGTGGGGTCAGGGCAAATAGCTCGCCCTCTGTGAGCTTCAGTTTCCTCAACTTTAAAATGGATATATTAATGAGAGTTACCTTAATCACAACAGGTTGCTGTGAATATTAAATTAGAATATTAGCTTCCTGTTTCCTAAGTAAGGAAAATTACCTCTAAAGTCAGTAAATAGACAACTCAAGTCAATCTAAATAAGGATCTCAAAATACTTGCATATTAGTTGGTTCTTACAGATATATTCGCATTCCAACTCTTTCTGTGACAAACAGTTATTAGGCCAAAATGCAACTCTGTTGAAATTCTGGAGTTCTTTACTTCCAACCCCTTCCCAAAATATCCTGAATTTCTTGACTGGAAATAAATATATTTTGATTTATTAAATTTTGTCACTATAAAAATATCTGGTGATGAAGAACATGATCATGACCAGTAATCTTGGACTGAGTTCCTTTCCTTAGAAGCACTGCTAAATCCTTCCCCTGCTTAAAAAGGTCATCTTCAGCCACAATATTTTCAAGAATTTCACAAAGAACCATGTCATATTTTGTTATCAGCTCCCTCTGAAACTTTCAGAAAATGAAGAGTGAAGATTTTCCTCTGATTTTCTAGCACCTTTGTACTGCAAATTGAGCAATTATTTCTTAGAAATTTGTTTTGCACATTAATGTTTTCTTTTGTTTTTTTCCTCCTGGATTTAGAGATTTGCATCATTTTCCAGAACTTGTAACTTTATTCCATCTATATTTTGTAGTGGAATAGTTTACCTCTTATTGGTCTTTTCATTTTCCATTGATGAGTTTGTATTATATGTCTTCCTGGCTTTGTCTGCTATGAAACAGAAGGGAGCTAATGATCAGACTGGGCAAACATCCTGATCACTAAAGGGGTTATGCATGCTGGACACTAGTGTTGCCAAGGCCAACCTGACTCTTTCTTTGTCCAATGACAATCATGATACACAATGTTTTTCTTCCTGAGGAGAGACTGTGAGTGCATTGTAAAAGCTTTCTTTTCTAAAAGTTTAAATTGTTTTTATTTGATAACATAAGCAGCAAACATGCTTATCCAACACTGCAAACAGGTTGCCTAGCAATCTGTGAGAACAATGAGCAGATAAAAAAAAAAACAAAAAAGGATATAAGTCTTCCAGGGCCTGAACCAAAATGGCAGAGCAGAAGGATGTGCTCTCACTTCCTCTTGTGAGAACACCAGAATCACAACTAGCTGCTGGACAATCATCAACAGGAACACACTGGAACTCACCAAAAAAGATACCCCACATCCAAAGACAAAGGAGAAGCCAAAATGAGATGGTAGGAGAGGCGCAATCACAGTAAAATCAAATCCCATGACTGCTGGGTGGGTGACTCACAGACTGGAGAACACTTATACCACAGAAGTCCACCCACTGGAGTGAAGGTTCTGAGCCCCACGTCAGGCTTCCCAACCTGGGGGTCCGGCAATGGGAGGAGGAATTCCTAGAGAATCACACTTTGAAGGCTAGTGGGATTTGATTGCAGGACTTTGACAGGACTGGGGGGAACAGAGACTCCACTCTTGAAGGGCACACACAAAGTAGTGTGTGCACTGGGACCCAGAGGAAGGAGCAGTGACCCCAGGAGAGACTGAACCAGACCTACCTTCCAGTGTTGGAGGGTCTCCTGCAGAGGCGGGGGGTGGCTGTGGCTCACGGTGGGGACAAGAACACTGTTAGCAGAAGTTCTGGGAAGTACTCCTTGGTGTGAGCCCTCCCAGAGTCTGCCATTAGCCCCAACAAAGAGCCCAGGTAAGCTCCAGTGTTGGGTTGCCTCAGGCCAAACAACCAAAAGGGAGGTAACTGGGCCCCGCCCATTAGCAGTCAAGTGGATTAAAGTTTTACTAAGCCCTGCCCACCAGAGCAACAGTCAGCTCTACCCACCACCAGTCCCTCCCATCAGGAAACTTACACAAGCCTCTTAGATAGCCTCATCCACCAGAGGAGACAACAGAAGCAAGAAGAACTGCAATCTTGCAGCCTGTGGAACAAAAACCACATTCACAGAAAGATACACAAGATGAAAAGGCAGAGGGCTATGTACCAGATAAAGGAACAAGAAAAAAGCCCAGAAAAACAACTAAATGAAGTGGAGATAGGCAACCCTTCCAGAAAAAGAATTCAGAATAATGATAGTGAAGATGATCCAGGACCTCGGAAAAAGAATGGAGGCAAAGATCCAGAAGATGCAAGAAATGTTTAACAAAGACCTAGAAGAATTAAAGAACAAACAGAGTTAAACAATACAATAACTGAAATGAAAAACTACACTAGAAGGAATCAATAGCAGAATAACTGAAGCAGAAGAACAGATAAGTGACCTGGAAGACAGAATGGTGCAATTCACTGCTGTGGAACAGAATAAAGAAAAAAGAATGAAAAAAAATGAAGACAGCCTAAGACACTTCTGAAACAACATTAAACGCAACAACATTTGCATTATAGGGGTCCCCGAAGCAGAAGAGAGAGAGAAAGGACCAGAGAAAATATTTGAAGAGATTATACTCAAAAACTTCCCTAACATGGGAAAGGAAATAGCTTCCTAAGTCCAGGAAGTGCAGCGAGTCCCATACAGGATAAACCCAAGGAGAAACATGCCGACACACAGTAATCACATTTACAAAAATTAAAAACAGAGAATAATTATTGAAAGAAGCAACGGTAAAATGACAAATAACATACAAGGGAACTCCCATAAGATTAACAGCTGATTTCTCAGCAGAAACTCTACAAGCCAGAAGGGAGTGGCATGATACACTTAAAGTAATGAAAGGGAAGTACTTACAACCAAGATTACTCTACCTGGCAAGGATCTCATTCAGATTTGATGGAGAAATCAAAAAACTTACAGACAAGCAAAAGCTATGAGAATTCAGGACCACCAAACCAGCTCTACAACAAATGCAGAAGGAAGTTCTCTAAGCAGGAAACACAAGAGAAGAAAAGGACCTACAAAAAAAAAACTTAAAACAATTAAGAAAATGGTCATAGGAACATACATATTGATAATTACCTTAAACGTGAATGGATTAAATGCTCCAAGCAAAAGACACAGGCTTGCTGAATGGATACAAAAACAAGACCCATATATATGCTGTCTACAAGAGACCCACTTCAGACCTAGGAACACATACAGACTGAAAGTGACGGGATGGAAAAAGATATTCCACGCAAATGGAAATCAAAAGAAAGCTGGAGTAGCAATTCTCATAACAGACAAAATAGACTTTAAAATAAAGACTATTACAAGAGAAAAATAAGGACACTGCATAATGATCAAGGGATCAATTCAAGAAGAAGATATAACAATTGTAAATATTTACACACCCAACATAGGAGCACCTCAATACATAAGGCAACTGCTAACAGGTATAAAAGAGGAAATCGACAGTAACACAATAATAGTGGGGGACTTTAACACCTCACTTACACCAATGGACAGATCATCCACACAGAAAATTAACAAGGAAATACAAGCTTTAAATGACACAATAGACCACATAGATTTAATTGATATTTATAGGACATTCCATCCAAAAACAGCAGATTACACTTTCTTCTCAAGTGCACATGGAACATTCTCCAGGACAGATCACATCTTGGGTCACAAATCATGCCTCAGTAAATTTAAGAAAATCGAAATCATATCAAGCATCTTGTCTGACGACAATGCTATGAGATTAGAAATGAATTACAGGGAAGAAAACGCAAAAAACACAAATACATGGAGGCTAAAAAATACACTACTAAGTAACCAACAGATCACTAAAGAAATGAAAGAGAAAATTTAAAAATACCTAGAGACAAATGACAATGAAAACACGACAATCCAAAACCTATGGGAGGCAGCAAAAGCAGTTCTAAGAGGGAAGTTTATAGCTATACAAGCCTACCTCAAGAAAAAAGAAAAATCTCAAATAAACAATCTAACCTTACACCTAAAGGAACTAGAGAAAGAAGAACAAAAACCAAAGTTAGCAGAAGCAAAGAAATCATAAAGATCAGAGCAGAAATAAATGAAACAGAAACAAAGAAAACAATAGCAAAGATCAATAAAACTAAAAGCTGGCTCTTTGAGAAGATAAACAAAATTGATAAACCATTAGCCAGACTCATCAAGAAATAGAGGGAGAGGACTCAAGTCAATAAAATTAGAAATGAAAAAGGAGAAGTTACAACAGACACACTTTGCAGAAATACAAACCATCCTAAGAGACTACTACAAGCAATTGTATGCCAATAAAAGCGACAACCTGGAAAAAATGGACAAATACTTAGAAAGGTATAATCTTCCAAGACTCAACCAGGAAGAAGTAGAAAATATAAACAGACCAATCAAAAGTAATGAAATTGAAACTATGATTAAAAATCTTCAAACAAACAAAAGTCCAAGACCAGATGGCTTCACAGGTGAATTCTATGAAACATTTAGAGAAGAGCTAACATCCATCCTTCTCAAACTCTTCCAAAAAATTGCAGAGGAAGAAACACTCCCAAACACTATGAGGCCACCATCACCCTGATACCAAAACCAGACAGAGATACTACAAAAAAAGAAAATTACAGACCAATATCACTGATGAATATAGATGCAAAAATCCTCAACAAAATACTAGCAAACAGAATCCATCAACACATTAAAAGGATCATACATCATGATCAAGTGGGATTTATCCCAGGGATGCAAGGATTCTTCAATATATGCATATCCATCAATGTGATATGCCATATTAAGAAACTGAAGAAGAAAAACCATAAGATCATCTCAATAGATGCAGAAAAAGCTTTTGAGAAAATTCAACACCAGTTTATGATAAAAACTCTCCAGAAAGTGGGCATAGAAGGAACCTACCTCAACATAATAAAGGCCATATGCGACAAACCCACAGCAAACATCATTCTCAATGGTGAAAAACTGAAAGCATTTCCTCTAAGATCAGGAACAAGACAAGGATGTCCACTCTCACCACTATTATTCAACATAGTTTTGGAAGTCCTAGCCATGGCAATCAGAGAAGAAAAAGAAATAAAATGAATACAAATTGGAAAAGAAGAAGTAAAACTGTCACTGTTTGCAGATGACATGATACTATACATAGAGAACCCTAAAGATGCCACCAGAAAGCTACTAGAGAAAATCAATGAATTTGGTAAAGTTGCAGGGTACAAAATTAATGCACAGAAATCTCTTGCATTCCTATACATTAATGATGAAAAATCTAAAAGAGAAATTAAGGAAAAACTCCCATTTACCATTGCAACAAAAATACTAAAATACCTAGGAATAAACCTACCTAAGGAGGTAAAAGACCTGTACTCAGAAAACTATAAGACACTGATGAAAAAGTGAAACATGATACCAACAGATGGAGAGATATACCATGCTTTTGGATTGGAAGAATCAATATTGTGAAAATGACTATACTACCCAAAGCAATCTACAGATTCAATGCAATCCCTATCAAATAACAATGGCATTTTTTACAGAGCTAGAACAAAAAACCTTAAAATTTGTATGCAGACACAAAAGACCCCAAATTGCCAAAGCAGTCTTGAGGGAAAAAAATGGAGCTGGAGGAATCGGACTCCCTGACTTCAGATTATACTACAAAGCTACAGTAATCAAGACAATATGGTACTGGCACAAAAACAGAAACATAGATCAATGGAACAAGATAGAACGCCCAGAGATAAACCCACACACCTATGCTCAACTAATCTATGACAAAGAAGGCAAGGGTATACATTGGAGAAAAGATAGGCTCTTAAATAAGTGGTGCTGGGAAAACTGGACAACTACATGTAAAATAATGAAATTAGGACACTCCCTAACACCATACAAAACAATAAACTCAAAATGGATTAGAGACCTAAATGTAAGACCAGACACTATAAAACTCTTAGAGGAAAACATAGGAAGAACACTCTATGACAGAAATCACAGGAAGATATTTTTTGATCCACCTCCTAGAGTAATGGAAATAAAAATAAACAAATGGGACCTAATGAAACTTAAAAGCTTTCGCACAGCAAAGGAAACCATAAACAAGATGAAAAGACAACCCTCAGAATGGTAGAAAATATTTGCAAATGAATCAATGGACAAAGGATTAATCTCCAAAATATATAAACATCACACGCAGCTCAATATTAAAAAAACAAACAACCCAATCCAAAAATGGGCAGAAGACCTAAATAGATATTTCTCCAAAGAAGACACACAGTCAGCCACGAAGCACATGAAAAGCTGCTCAACATCACTAATTATTAGAGAAATGCAAATCAGAACTACAATGAGTTATCACGTCACACCAGTTAGAATGGGCATCATAAGAAAATCTACAAACAACAAATGCTGGAGAAAGTGTGGAAAAATGGGAACCCTCTTGCACTGTTGGTGGGAATGTACATTGATACAGCCACTATGGAGCACAGTATGGAGTTTCCTTTAAAAAGCTAAAAATAGAATTACCATACGATCCAGCAATCCCACTACTGGGCACATACCCTGAGAAAACCATAATTCAAAGAGACACATGCAGCCCAATGTTCACTGCAGCACTGTTTACAATAGCCAGGTCATGGAATCAACCTAAATACCCATCGACAGACGAATGGATAAAGAAGATGTGGTACATATATACAATGGAATATTACTCAGCCATACAAAGGGACAAAATTGGGTAATTTGTTGAGACGTGGATGGATCTAGAGACTGTCATACAGAGTGAAGTAAGTCAGAAGGAGAAAAACAAATATCGTATATTAACGCATGTATGTGGAACCTAGAAAAGTGGTACAGATGAACTGGTTTGCAGGGCAGAAGCCGAGACACAGATGTAGAGAACAAACGTATGGACACCAAGGCGGCAAAGCCGCAGGGGGGTGGTGGTGGTGGTGTGATGAATTGGGCGATTGGGACTGACATGTATACACTGATGTGTATAAAAATGATGACTAGTAAGAGCCTGCTGTATAAAAAAAATAAATAAAACTCAAAAATTTTTTTTAAAAAGAAAAAACAAAAAAGAACAAAAGAAAAAATACAAGTCATGTAATATGATGTGACCTCTTCTTTGGGTCTTAAAGTCTAGACTTGAATTATTTACTCAGTGGGAAAGAGGTAAAAGCTTATTTCAGTTCTTCATTAAAAATAATCTAGGAGTTTGTTAATTTTTTAAAAACATACATCACACTCATTTCAGTGCGAGGTAAAGAAAGAACTCAAAATCAAACCTTTATCCTTAAGTTCTGAGTAGTTCTTAGGAACACTGACTATAAATATCTTTTCCTCTTCTTCTTTTTTAATTAGACTAACTCAATCAATTTTCACCTCTGCGGTTTACTAGGTATATGAGTGTGGCCAGTTAATTCATTCTCTGTACCTGAGTTTCCTCCTGAGTAAAATACAGAAAGCAAGAAAACCTTTAGGATTTTCATGAGGATAAAACTAATGCTTTAATATTTTATAACCTGGGGGGCTATACACGTTTTATTAGTAATAGCAGGCCCTCATGGAGGAGGTAGCAGTTGAATTAGAAATTAACGGATGGGCTAGATGAGCAGGATGAGGGTAACAATGTTTGAGAACATTCACATAATGCCTGCTATGTGTCAGGTGCCATGTCAGACACCTTCCCATGTCACATTTTCAAAAATTTTGAACAAAAGCAAGGAGGCTGAATTTTTAGAAAGTGTCACTGAGTAAAAGAGATTAAGGGAATAGAGCTAGAAATGTAGGCTGAAGCCAACTAGCTATGGTCACAAGTACCAAGCTCAGGACTTCCATTTTTATCCTGACAGGCAACAAGAACCGTATCACTGACACTTGGCTCAGTGCAGTGGCTCACCACTATAGTTGACTCTTTAACAACAGGGGTTTGAACTGCACAGGTCCACTTATATGACAGATTTTTTTTCAGTTTTCAATACTACAGTACTACACGATCCGTGATTGGTTGAATCCACAGATATGAAAATATGGATATGAGGGAACCATGGATTCGGATGGCTGACTCTAAATTATTCTCGGATTTTCCATTGCGTGGAAAGGTGGCACCCCTAACCCCGCTGTTGTTCAAGGGTCAACTATACCACTAGTGGTGTTGATGAAGGCGAATTTGCTTGCTAGGGGATGGGGAGAGTCAGGGGAAACTGGTACATATGGGAGGCTCTTGCATTAGCCCAGGACTGAAGTAGCTTGGCAATCCTTTAAGATAAACAAACAAACAAACAAACCAGAACATTGAGTGTAAGGTAGAATTACTTTAGTTTTAATTAGAAATAAAACCTTGTATTTTTCTTTACACAGACTGCTTCTTAAAACTCTGTGGAAATGTCATCATGTGAAGTCTCCTTAGACTAGCAATCAGTTGGGCCTGGTTCCAGACTTGACATCTATGCCGAGAGAATTCGGGATGCACGCTTAACCTCGCATTTCTGTATTGTTCCTCATCTCTTATTGTCTGGACCCCTGGCTTTGTCATGTATGGAACAAGAAAATGGCAGTTTCTGGGAGGAATGATCTTTGAACAGCATTTAAGGAAGGGAATGAAGATTCTAAGTTGGCATGGGTAAGTTTTATTCATTCTTCAACTGTTCCACCTAAAGCTCTGTTTACGGGTTGAGAATTGTCACCTTTGCAAATAGGCCACATTTGAAAAGCTCATCTGGGAATCTGTAGAGTCTTTTCACAGTCCTCAAGTGAACATCTTGACAGGCCGTGAGGAAGCAACAGGACAGAGAGTCACGCCTCAGCAGTATACTTGGTCCAGTGTGACCAGAAGTCCCTCAGACACAGTCAAATAGCAGAAGCACAGTACTCCAATCAGCAAGATGATCAGCCATCATGTAGCTGCCTCCTCACACCACATCCAAAAATGTACCTAACAGATGGCTGGTTACCATATAGAGACGGGTACACCTGCCTTCCTGAGCTGCACATAGGAACATGTGCTACTGAATATGCAGAACATTTCAGAGCCAGCCTGCTCCAGGGCCCAGCAGTTGCTTACGGCATGCAAATTTGAAAGGGAGATTCCAAGAAAGAAACCTTTCATTTCATTAGTGCCGACAAAGATTCTCCCTGATGGTTCTCTTTATTAATTTTGTATCCCATGCCCTCACCAAGATGCGGAGACTTCGGCACCACTAATAGAGAAATGTCCACTTACAAAGCAAAGCACTATTTGAAGCCCAAATGCCTCCCTGAGAGCTGCTTTGCATTGACCCTGAGAAAGTGGAATGGATGACTTGTTTTTTACTTTAAGAAGATTTTATACACTTTTGCCAAGGTCTTTAATGAGTGGCAGTTGGTCTTTGCTTTAATGGAAGATCAGTGGAAAGTCTTTGTGTCGTGAATATCAGCACTTATATTTTGGATTTTGAGACTGAAAAATTGCTTTACCAAACTTCTCTGTCCTGCCACTCAAGGCAGTGGCAAGGGCAGGCAGTGTGTGTGGGGAGGGGTGGAAAACTACTATATTTAAAATAGTATACTATTTTACTATACTTATAGATAACCAACAAGGACCTACTGTATAGCACAGGGAGCTCTGTTCAATATTCTATAATAACCTAAATGGGAAAAGAATTTGAAAACAAATAGATACTTGTATGTGTATAACTGAATCACTTTGCTGTACACCTGAAACTAACTTAACATTGTAAATCAAATATATTCCAATATAAAATTAAAATTTTTAAAATAAAAAAAATTTTAATAAAATAAATGTCAGCCCCAGAGAGATAAGGATTCATGTTGATTTTTCAGATCATAAAACCAGCTATAAAACAAAATTTGATAAAACATGCAGCATTCTCCACATAGGAACACAAATAGACTTAGCATGGTGCTTTTTCCTTCTCCTATTAAGGGCAAAGGGAAGACCTATTTAGATGTTCTAAAAGGAATCAATAAAAATGAATGAGCAAGGGAAAACATAGCACACAGTCTAAGCACACACAATTTGCCGAAATCCAGCTCAAGGTAATTACATGAAGCCCTTTTCTTCTCTACATCACCCCCTAATGATAACACATTAAAGCCAGGCCTCTCACACTTATATGCCTAGACATGGCCCTCAAACATACACATGGAGTAACTTCCTAGAATGTTACATTAACTTGAAGATTTGGATTGGAAAGGCATTTTTGTATTAAAATAAAAATAGACATAATGTGAGATAGAATTTTTAAATCATGTATTTTTTAAAATAATGAAAATCTTCAAAAAGCTTGGGGCTTACATCTGCTGCATCAGGTCATATGTAAGTCCAGCCAAGGTACACATTCTCATTCCTCTGCGTGGAAGAATTTTCAAATCACTGCAATGAATATAATTCCCCAGTCCCTGGGGATTCTCTTGCATCTTTAAGCCGTACAAATGTTTTTCTGATCTAACCTTTATCAGACTACCATTGGAAAAAAGCCTTCTCTAAAATGGGGTTCAAACTGGAGAACTTGGAGTCTGAAAACAAAATTCTCTTTAAGCATGTATAGCAGTTATTTACTCATTATTCTAATTTTATAGATGAGAAAACAGAGGCTTATAGATATCAAATGACTTACCCAGCTAGTAAGCAAAAGAACTGTGACTCAAACCTACGTTGTTTCCCGGAAAGGTGTGCCCACAGCATTCTGCTCCACAGGGAATGTGCTGCCTCATGTCAAGGTCACAGCTAGTCAGGAACCCTTTCAAAAACTCCATTTTTTTTAACATCTTTATTGGAGTATAATTGCTTTACAATGTTGTGTTAGTTTCTGCTGTATAACAAAGTGAATCAGCTATACATATACATATATCCCCCATATCTCCTCCCTCTTATGTCTCCCTCCCACCCTCCCTATCCCACCCCTCTAGGTGGTCACAAAGCACCGAGCTGATCTCCCTGTGCTATGCAGCTGCTTCCCACTAGCTATCTATTTTACATTTGGTGGTGTATATATGTCCATGCCACTCTCTCACTTCGTCCCAGCTTACCCTTGCCCCTCCCCATGTCCTCAAGTCCATTCTCTACATCTGCGTCTTTATTCCTGTCCTGCCCCTAGGTTCTTCAGAACACGTTTTTTTTTTTTTAGATTCCATATATATGTGTTAGCATATGGTACTTGCAAAAACTCCATTTTAATCCTGAAGTGATAATGTCACGATGCTGCTTCTGACAACAGACTGACCTGAAGGACATAGAGATTGTCTCTGAAGCAAATATCTCCTCAAAGTTTCATCTTATCCTTGGAGAGTCAGTACAAAGATAAGACAGCAAAGAAAATTCCTTTGCCCAGTAGTTAAAAGTTTTACCCTAGCTTCACTCAAAGCTTTTGCCTCTAGTTTCTCATTTTAAAAAATAAAGTTGGGGCTTCCCTGGTGGCGCAGTGGTTGAGAGTCCGCCTGCCGATGCAGGGGACACGGGTTCGTGCCCCAGTCTGGGAAGATCCCACATGCCGCGGAGTGGCTGGGCCTGTGAGCCATGGCCGCTGGGCCTGCGCGTCCGGAGCCTGTGCTCCGCGGCGGGAGAGGCCGCAGCAGTGAGAGGCCTGCATACCGCAAAAACAAAAACAAAAAAAACTAAAAAAACAAAAAAATAAAGTTGAAAATAACCACAGCTGATACTATGATTGGATAATAATAATGCTTGCCTTTATGTTCTAAATATAGAACAGGTTTTGTGCTAAGTGCTAACTAAGCCTAGAAAATTCAGGAGGGGCTTCCTGGAGGAAGTGACATTAGATTTGTGTCTTAAAGTAAACAAAAGGATTTGATATAGAAAAAGGGAAAACACTCCAGACCAATGAAATAGCATATGAAAAGGCATGGTATACTGGGAGAAGTTCAGTGTTGAAAAGGTTAGAAAGGTAGGCTAGAATCAGTTTGTGAAAGGTCCTGCTCACTGGGTAAGCATTTTGGATTTCATCCTGAAGAAAACAGAGAATGATGAATTTTATGCAGGTTGGTGCCATGTTCAGTTTTGCTAGTTCAGAGCAGCACTCCATGAGTGAGATGGAAAATGAAATGGAAGGGTACGAGAACATGGAGATAGAGGAGCAACTGGAGGCAGGTAATCAGACTGAAGGCTACTATAAGTAAAACACCATAATAATATAAGTAATGATTACACCAATATTTACTTGAACTCTAGCTATATGCCACTTGCTATGCTAGGGAAACAGCAATAAACAAAGCAGACCTTTTGAATGGAATCTCCAGGACTGAGTTCCTGATAACTGAGGATTTTAAAGTTTCCTGGGTAATTTCTGATCCATAGCTAAGTTTGAGAAACACTGGATGAGGGCACTGCCTGCTAAATCTCATCTGTGAGTAGCAGATATTAATTCATTTAATAAATATTTATTGAGTACCTATTATGTAACATCTAGCAGA
Organism: Tursiops truncatus; assembly: GCF_011762595.2. NCBI lineage: Eukaryota > Metazoa > Chordata > Mammalia > Artiodactyla > Delphinidae > Tursiops > Tursiops truncatus. Next base: position 10,834,982 of record NC_047055.1, read on the forward strand.
AACTGATTCCTGGAAAAAATGGCTCAGGGCATGCGGCATGGTGTGGGAAGTACTCTAGATCTGGTGACTGGTGACTTCTGAAAGGAGGTAACATTTGATCTAAAAAGAGAGCTGAATGGCAGGAAGGCATGATCGAAAGGCGGTCACATTTTTTAGCTCTTTGTAAGCATTATCTTCATAAAGTGTTATGTTTTACATGCATGCTTGTTTATTTGCAAATGTATGCTTCTCCCAAAATCAAACTTAATGTGTGACTATACATGTGGGCATACAGGAGTACAAATGCACATGCATGTAAGCACATTCACAGACACACACACACACACACACAATCATCTCATACTCATAAATTTAAGGTAGCCAAAACTGATTTCTTATGGAAGTATAATTTTGGAAAATTTTTAATAATTAAAGCTAATTTTTCTAAACTAGATTATTTCTACAAATAGTCTGGTAAACTAATGCCATTGTTAGTATAGACTTTGTAGAACAGACTACTACTCATAAACTTCAGGAAACATATAGCCATGTTATAAAGTTTTAGGCTATTATAGAAGAGTGAGATAATCATAACTGTTATTAGTAGTGAAAAACTTAAAATTATTTGCCATGCTAAAATATGTAATAATTTTACCATTTAAATCATGCATGAGTTATGTTAAAAGAGAAACCCAAGTAAAGTTCTGTGATTAATACTGAACCTTCAAAATTAAAACACAAGCCTTATGTTCTTACCAACTTTTATGAAATGTGGTCATAAGCCATTTAAAATACATGTATTTTGTAGTAAAGGGAGTTGCCACTTTTAAATATATAATATTTTATTAATTACTACAAAGTATAGCCTTTAAAGATGCTATATAATGCAAATGGATTTTATATTTATCTTCAAAGGGTGTAGAATATAAGTAATCTGATGCCAAAATGCAATCAATTATAGATTGTTATCTAGACATCTCAATTTTATAAAGCACTTTCTTTCCATTTGGGAATAAACAGTAAGAAACACACAGATATCACCTAGGAAATAAAGCTTTTTTTTTCAAATATGATAATTATACAAACATTCAGATAAATGATTGAATTTAATTTAATATTTGAATAGGAAAAAAACCTGATACCTTATAAATCTTAGTGTTTTTCCAATAAATTTAATAAACCATTTGCATCCCTAATGATAATATTAGTAATTATGACTATGATAATGAAAGCTAAATTTATGGAGTGCCCATTATAGTATAGACATTGTGGTAAATGTTTCATATGTATGATCATGTACATCCTTGAATATAATCTTATGAGGTAGGCACCATTAGCTGCCCGCATTTTGCAAAGGAAGAAACTGAGGTTAAATATTTCATGCAAGATCACAACAGTTACCAAGTGGGATTTAAACCCATACTGTCTAATTCCACCACCTAAATGTTTAACAAGCATACTCTACTGCCTCCTATGAGCATGTCATTTGCTAAGTGCTACAGAGGACACTAAGATGATACCGCATATTTCTCTAAGAACTTGTAATTTTGTGGTTATGATACTAGAATCAATACTTGTGACTCAAAGCAGAATGCAATAATTGTCAAAACTGATGCCCTTGTTTGCCCCTAATTGTTCTCTTAGAACAAAAATGACTATTTCATACAAAACATTAAGTGGTGTAGCTGTTTCAGACTTGGGAATACAGGAATTCTTATGGAGGAAGTGAGATTTGAGTGAGGTTTTCAAGAAAGAATGAAAACGATATCCACAGAAAAATATGAGGGGGCAAATAAATGTCAGAAAAAGGGAACAACCAGAGATAAGACATGAAAATGAGAGTACAGAACAAATTCAGGAAATATATTAATCCATTCAACAATTACTGCAAACTAGAATGTACTACACACCAGTCACTGTTCTACACCTGGAGGACAAGTTACAAACAAGATTGCCAAAGATCTGACCTCATGGAGCTTCGTAAATTCTAATCAGAGGAGACACTCAACAAAACAAATAAATAAACAAGAAAACATGCCATAACCATAAATAACACACAGAGAATTAAAATAAAGTATTGAGAAAGACAGAGACGGAGGGGGTGCTAGTTAGATTAGGTGGGTACAGAAAGCCTTTCTGAAAACATTGATCTAAGTAGGGTAAAAAGAACTGCACCTGGTGAAACACTACTTTATGTGCTTGATCCTAGGAAGAAGTAAAATACACAGTAGATGAGATGGACTGATGTGTTTGGGGTCTCAACAGACCCAGGTTCATGATGTTCTAGGAGTGGTGCATGTGGAACCCATACAGTGCCTTAAAAAAGGTACATTTGGGGCTTCCCTGGTGGCGCAGTGGTTGAGTCCACCTGCCGATGCAGGGGACATGGGTTTGTGCCCCGGTCCAGGAGGATCCCACATGCCACGGAGTGGCTGGGCCCGTGAGCCATGGCCACTGAGCCTGCGCGTCCGGAGCCTGTGCTCCGCAACGGGAGAGGCCACAACAGTGAGAGGCCCGTGTACCGCAAAAAAAAAAAAAAAGGTACATTTGTTCTGGCCAAGTCAGCCAAGTACATAACAGCAAAGTCTTGCTACATGCCCAGTGTTGGAGACGCGATCTCCTCTCAGCACCAGGAGTCACACTCCATACTCAACTACTTCTTGTTTCTCCTGGCTTCAAATCTTCAACTTGTTCTTACCATGATGCTTTTGCCTTGCCCATTCAATGCTACACCCCTTTTGTTCTCTCTTCTGCTTAGGATCTAGGCTTTCCCCAAGATAACATTATTCTCTCCAGTGTAGTTCAGTAAAATACCTTGGGTTGTGACTCTTCAGGCTTGATCCATCCCCAAGTGCTCTCTCTCTCATATGCTGACTCCATGGAGATAGCTTTCCATCTGGCCTGTCTCAGCCTTGCTGGACCCTCTGATGATAATTTTAACAATATAACTATTAACATTTGTTTACTGAGCACCTACCATGTGCCAATCCTCTCAACAGCACAGTGAGATAGGTATTATTATTATTCCATTTTCTTATAGCTGATGAAATAAGGCTCAGACAGTTGAGGACTCTGCTCCAAGATCACAGAGTTTATAATCAACAGAACTTAGCATGGGTCTGAATACAAAGCCTATGTTATTAACCACTGTGCTATATCAGAGCTTCTCAAACTATATAATGTGCCACTTCATCACCAAGGAATTTTGTTAAAATGCAGATACAAATTCAGTAGGTCTGGAGTGGGACTTGAAGATATTCATTTCTAAAAAGCTCTCAGGAGATGCCAATGCTGCTGGTTCCATGCAGCTGACTTTGTGGAACAAGGGACTACATGGGGTGGAGCATTTCAACGAAACAGGTGTTTTGGCAATGTCTTCCATAAGCAATTTACAGAAGAAATGCTATAAATCCACCCTTCCACATCTGAGTATTTTTTATGGTAGGTGAGCAATGAAACTGTTGGCAGTTCCAGGTAATAACAAATGCCTCCACCATTTAGTGAGTGCTTCCTCATTTTCAGTCACTTTTCTAAGTGCTTTACATACATTAACTCACTTAACATCTACAACATTCCTATGCAGAAAGTCATACAGTAGTAAAAACAAAGGAATTGGAATTTGTATGTAGAGAATCTGGCTCTAGAGCCTACACATAAACAATATGCTGTTCTTCATCACACTCAATGGTGAAAAGCTGAAAGTCTTTCCTCTAAATTCAGGAAAAAGACAAGGATATCCATTCTTACCACTTCTATTTAACATAGTATTGGAAGTCCTAGCCACATCAATCAGATAAGAAAAAGAAATAAAAGGCTTCCAAACTGGAAGGGAAGAAGTAAAACTGTCACTATTTGCAGATGACATAATACTTTATATAGAAAACCCTAAAGTCTCCACCCAAAAACTATTAGAAATAATAAATGAATTGAGCAAAGTTGAAGTATACAAGATTAATATACAGAAATCTGTTGCTTTTCTATACACTAATAATGAACTATCATAAAGAGAAAGCAAGAAAATAATCCTGTTTAAAATCGCATCAAAATGAATAAAATATCTAGGAATAAACTTAACTAAGGAGGTGAAAAACCTATCCTCTAAAAACTATAAAACACTGATGAAAGAAATCAAAGATAACATAAACAGATGGAGAAACATACCATGTTCTTGGATTGGAAGAATCAACATTGTGAAAATGACTATACTACCCAAAGCAATCTACAGATTCAATGCAACCCCTATCAAATTACCAAGGGCATTTTTCACAAAATTAGAACAAAAAATTTTACATTTTGTATGGAAACACAAAAGACCCCAAATACTGAAAGTACTCTTGAGAAAGAGAAATGAAGCTGGAGGAATCAGGCTCCCTGACTTCAATCTATACTACAAAGCTACAGTCATCAAAACAATGTGGCACTGGTAGTAAAAACAGAAATATAGATCAATGGAACAGTATAGAAAGCCCAGAGATAAACCCACGCACATATGGTCACCTTATCTTTGATAAAGGAGTCAAGAATATACAATGGAGAAAAGACAGCCTATTCAATAAGTGGTGCTGGGAAAACTCGACAGCTATATGTAAAAGAATGAAATTAGAACACTCCCTAACACCATACACAAAAGTAAACTCAAAGTGGATTAAAACCTAAATGAAAGGCCAGATACTATACAACTCTTAGAGGAAAATATAGGCAGAACACTGTTTGACATAAATCACAGCAAGATCTTTTTCAATCCACCAACTAGAGTAATGAAAATAAAAACAAAAATAAACAAATGGGACCTAATTAAACTGAAACATTTTTGCACAGCAAAGGAAACAATAAACAAAACGAAAACACAACCCTCAGAATGGGAGAAAATATTTGCAAATGAAGCAACTGACAAGGGATTAACCTCCAAAATATACAAAGAGCTCATGCAGCTCAATATCAAAAAACAAACAACCCAATAAAAAAATGGACAGAAGACCTAAATAGACATTTCTCCAAAGAAGACATACAGGTGGCCAAGAAACACATGAAAAGATGCTCAACATCATAATTATTAGAGAACTGCAAATCAAAACTACAATGAGGTATCACCTAATACTGGTCAGAATGGCCATCATCAAAAAATCTACAACCAATAAATGCTGGAGTGGTATGGGGAAAAGGGAACCCTCCTACACTGTTAGTGTGAATGTAAATTGGTACAGCCACTATGGAGAAAAGCATGGAGGTTCCTTAAAAAACTAAAAATAGAGCTACCATATGATGCAGCAATCCCACTCCTAGGCATATATCTAGAGAAAACCAAAATTTGAAAGGATGCATGCAAATAGCCAGGACATGGAAGCAACCTAAACGTCCACCAACAGAGGAATGGATAAAGAAGATGTGGTACCTATATACAATGGAATATTACTCAGCCATAAAAGGAACGAAATAGTACCATTTGCAGAGACGTGGATAGACCTAGAGACTGTCATACAGAGTGAAGTAAGTCAGAAAGAGAAGAATACCGCTCGTGTTATACGCTGAATATTGTATAACACTGCTTATATGTAGAATCTAGAAAAATGGTACAGGTGAACTTATTTGCAAAGCAGAAGGAGCCACAGATGTCAAGAACAAACTTTTGGTTACCAATGGGGGGAAGGGTGTGGGTGGGACGAATTGGGAAATTGGGATTGACACATATACACTACTATGTATAAAATAGATAACTAATGAGAACCTACTGTATAGCACAGGGAACTGTACTCAATGATCTGTGGTGACCTAAATGGGAAGGAAATCTAAAAAAGAGTGGATATATGTATACATATAACTGATTCACTTTGCTGTACAGCAAAACTAATGCAATATTGTAAAGCAAATATACTCCAATTAAAAAAGAAAACAGAAGAACAAAAAAAAAAGAAATAGAAAGCCAACTGGAGGGGCTTCCGTGGTAGCACAGTGGTTAAGAATCTGCCTGCCAATGCAGGGAACATGGGTTCGAGCCCTGGTCCGGGAAGATCCCACAATCCGCGGAGCAAGCAAGCCTGTGTGCCACAACTACTGAGCCTGCACACCACAACTACTGAAGCCCACCCGCCTAGAGCCCATGCTCCACAACAAGAGAAGCCACTGCAATGAGAACCCTGTGCACTGCAACAAAGAGCAGCCCCTGCTCACTGCAACTAGAGAAAGCTCACGCACAGCAACTAAGACCCAATGCAGCCAAAAATAAATAAATAAAAATAAATTTATTAAAAAATAATAATAATAATAGAAAGAAAACCGACTGGTGCTTACCAAAGGGGAGAGGGAAGGGGTGAGGCATAAGTTAGGGGTATGTGATTAACAGGTACGAACCATTACGTATAAAATAGATAAGCAACAAAGATGTACTGTATAGCACAGGGAATTAGAGCCATTATCTTGTAGTAACCTACAATGAAATATAATCTGTAAAAATCCTGATTCACTATGCTGTATACCTGAAACTAATATACTACTATAAATCAACTACTCTTCAATTTTAATTAATTAATTAATTAAATGCCCATATAAATTTTTTAAAATATGCAGTTCTTAAGTATTGAAGAGTGATATAAGAGCAGTTTAGGGCAGTGGTTGTAAGAGTGGACTCTGGTACTGGATTTAAGTCTAGATTGATGACTTCTTAGCTTTATGACCTTGTATATGTTCTTTAATCTTTCTGTGCTCATTTTTCCTTTCAACCACTTTCAGTTCCCTGTCCAGCATGTAAGGAAATTGAAGTTGCTACCACATCCTAAAAAATGTATAAACCTGAACAAACTGAAAAATCAACACCTCTTGTTAGATTCATCAAAGGAGTGAGGTCATAGGGCAAAACACTTCCCCAAGAACACAGAAAGGGAAATACAGAAAAATCACAACTTATAGGAGCAGAAACTCATGTCCAGAAAAATCTCTATGGGAACCAGAGCAAGAATAGGAAAACCTAAATTACTGATAAATTACCAGAGGCTCTGAGCAGACAATTCTGAGAGCTAAAAATCCAAGGGGCTCCATAATAAGGGCGTCCCCACACTTTTGTAAGTTTTACCTCTAAGAACTCTATCAGGCCCTCACAGTGAATATCAGAGAAAAATCTTCTTGTGCTTCCTGAAGGGAAAGGGATAAAGGAACCATTTGGAAAATACACCAGAGCATTCTGTTTTTCTTAACAAAGTCTGCCTTCTTAAGAAGCTATTTTAATAGAACTTAACCTGCTGGGGTTTTATCAGAGGATAATCTTCCTAGGAGAAGGGAAACACCCAATTCCAGCCCCCCTCTAGCCATCCTGTACCACATAAAGGGGAAAAAAAGCAACACTTCTGGAGTTCATAGTTCAAAGGCAAAGGCTCACGAAAAGACTAAGACATAATCATAGGAATATAGAATGCTTCCCGTCCTCTACACTTTACCACCACATTGCTAAAGGCCTATTTATAGAAGTCCCTTTTCCTAGTACATTATGTCTGGCTATCAAGAAAAACCACAAGACATACTACAGACCGAAAAACAAAGAGACAGAGAAAATATCAGAACCAAAATCAGATATGACAGATATATTGGAATTATCAGACCAGGAATTTAAAATAATTATGATTAATATGTTAAGTAATAGATAAAGTAGATAGCATACAAAAACAGATGAGCAATGTAAGCAGAGATATGGAAATTCTAAGAAAGAACAAAAAGAAATGCTAGAGATCAAAAAACACTAATAGAAATGAAGAAAGCCTTACATAGGATTATTAGTACACTGAACACAGCTGAGGAAAGAGTCTTTGAGTCTGAGGATATAAAAATCTCCAAAACTGAAAATCAAACAAAACAAAGATGGAAAAAACAAAGCAGAACATCCAAGTATTGTGGGAAAACTATAACAGCTATAAAATATGCATAATGGAAAGACCAGAAGAAAGAAAGAAAGAAAGAAAGAAAGAAAGAAAGAAAGAAAGAAAGAAAGAAAGAAAGAAGGAAGGAAGGAAGGAAGGAAGGAAAGAAAGAAAGAAGATAAAAATTTGAAACAATAATGACTGAGAATTTCCCCCAAATTAACACCAAACAACAGATACTGGAAGCTCAGAGATCACCAAGCAGGTGATAAATGGCAAAAAGAAAACAAAAACACAACAACTAAATCTAGGCAATATCATATTCAAACTTCAGAAAATCAAAGATAAAGCCTTTGTAAGTATCCTGAGGAAAAAGAAACATTACCTATGGAGGAGTAATGATAATAGTTACATGTGACTTCTCAGAAACCATGAAAGCAAGAAGAGTGTGGAATAAAAGTAAAGCGTTGAGATAAAGAAAACAAACAAACAAAAAACAACCAACATACAGTTCTGTACCTTGCAAAATTGTCCTTCAAAAGTGAAGGAGAAATAAAGACTTTCCCAAACAAATAAAAACTGAGGAATTTATTGCCAGTAGACCTGCCTTGCAAGATATGTTGAAAGTAGTTCTTCAGAGAGAAGGAGAGTTAAGAGAGTTGGATTTACACAGGGAAAGGAAGAGCTGCAGAGAATGAATAAGTGAAGGTAAAATCACAACTTTTCTTTCTTAATTGATCTCATATAGCAGCTTGTTCAAAATAATAGCAACAATGTATTTGAATTTATTTATTTATTTATATGCCCCTATATATAAGTGAAATGAATGACAATAATGATTCAAGGGAAGGGTAAAGGAGGTAGGAATTATAATTATTTTGTTACTATAAGGTACTCACACTACCCATGAAGTGCTGTAGTATTATTTAAAAGTGGACTTGGATTAGTTGTAAATGTATATTTCAAACTCTAAGGCAACTATTAAAATTTTTTTAAACATGTATAATTGATATTCTAAGAAAGGAGAGAAAATGGAATCATATTAAATGCTTGATTAAGACCACAAAAAGCAGACAAAGTATGGAAGACAAAAATAGGAGCAATAACAAAGGCAGCAAATAGAAAACAGTAACAAATATGGTACATATTAATCCAACTATATTAGTAATGACTTTAAACATCAATGGTTTAAATACACCAATTACAAAAGATTGTCAAAAACTGTCAGAGTAGATCAAAAAACAAGACCCAACTAAATGTTTTCTACATGAAACCCATTTTAAATATAAAGACACATATAGATAAAACGTAAAGAGGTAATGAAAGATATACCATGCTAACACTAATGAAAAGAAAGCTATATTAATTTCAGGAAGAGCAAACTTCAGAGCAAGGAAAGTTATCAGGGATAAAGAAGAGCATTACATAATGATAAAGTAGTCATTTCTCCAAGAAGATATAACAATGCTTAATGGGTATGTGCCTAAAAACAGAGCACCTTGATACATCAGGCAAAAACTGATAGAGCTACAAGGAGAAATAGATGAATCCACTACTATAGTTGGAGACAGTTTTCCTTTCTCTAAAATAACAATAATACTAGTACCTACTCAACAGGGTGAGTATGAGGATTCAATGAATTAACACATATAAAGTCATTAGATACTGTCTGATACGTTGTAAGAACATGAAAAATGGTAGCTATTATTATTAGTCTACGTAGAATCATTATTATTTTCTATGTTTGACACACAGTTCACTATACTAATCTGTCATTTTTGCGTCTCTTCTGGAAACCTGGTAAAAACAGAGGGGAATAGAGGAGTATAGAGATGATATATTGTTTTAAAATAGATCACAGAGTGAAACCATTTATTCTTCTATCCTCACACTCAACATGACCCCTGCTGAACTGAAGGGAGAAAGAAATTTGCTGACAGAATAGATCAATAAAATTTATTCTTCCTCACTTTCATCCCCTGCTGTTTGAATTCATCCCTTAGGCTGGGTATATGGCAGGATTTAGGAGTCAGAAGAGATGGGATCATCTCCTAGTCCCTGAGTCATATTGCCCTTTGTCCAGCCTGGACAGAAATACTGTGGAGTAGTAGGGAAAGTCGCACATGAATTCATAATGGAATTGGAAACAGAGTAAAACTACATTTAGAGCAAAAAAATGAAAGGGAAGAGAGGGACAAAATACATAAGTTTACAATGAGGCAAGTAGGCAGCATCTTTTTGTTGCTCTTGAAAGAAATATTTGCTACATAAAATCTTCTGAAGAATTCACTCTGGAGGAAGCCTGTTTTGTTGTTGTTATGGTTGTTGAGTAATTCCTGTGTACGAGGGTGCATTAAGTGGAAATGGTAGTGCCCTTGTGATTAGAAGCAGGAAGGAGCTAACCTTTATTGAGTAACTACTATGGGAAAGGTGCCTAACTAAGTTTATAAATCCCCTGAAAAAAACCAGCAAGGTAAATTTTGTCCATTAGACATGAAAAAACTGAAGTGCAGAGAGTTTTAAGTGAATTGCTGAAGTTCACATAGCAAGTAAATTGCACATCTGGATTCAAACCTAAATCTGTCTGATTGCAAACTCTTTCTGATGCTTTCATACTACCTTTATTTTTTTAAAAAAATCATGCCTAAAAGGGGAATTTAGAATTCCCCTAGAAAGCCAGTATGTGATATAAAATTGTACTTCTTCATACATTTCAAGTCTTAGAATATAAGTTTTTGTTCCTGATGCCTGGAAATTTTCTTACTAATCTAAGGTCCCCTCCATCCAGAACTCTTCAGATATGTGAGGTTGACTCCTCTGAGACTGTCCTTCTCAGGCATGCAGACTTATAGCAAAAACAACCTGGAGTTGAAATCAGTCAGTCCTGAGTTCCAATATTAGTTTCATAATTTCTCTATAACATTGGGCAAGTCTCTTAGGTTCTCTGAGCCTCAATGCCCTCCTTTTTCTTTTCTAGTTCCCTTCTTCCTTAACTCATTTGGAATAGATAAGAGGTATCTGTCATCTTATCTTTGGTCAATCCCTCGGGTGTGTTAAACATTGCCACTATAATTAAGTGTAACGATCATCGTCCAAACTCTGTGCCTTATTCTTACAAATCTCTGGGTTGGCTGGGTGTTTCTACTTCAACAGTATAGCCGTTGGAGGTATTCTGCCCTATGTATTTCCTGCCAGTGCCTAGGTTAAAGGGTAAACAGCTATCCTGGAATAGCTAGGATAGTTCTCATGGTCATTGCAGACACAGAGGAGGGCAAGCACAAACAAGAGTCCTCTTAAATTATAGGGTCAGAACAGGCATATTGTTACTTCTGTCCCATTCTCTTGGCTAAAGCAAGTTACAAGGCCAAACCTGGCCAAGTCAAAAAACAAGGTGTGGCAAAGTACCTTCTATGTTCATTATTGGCATAACAAAAGTGTGGATGCAGGGGAAGGTGAAGATTGAAGTTGACAAGTCAATCTCTCACCATCTTTGATATTATTTGAAATGTTCTTTATCCTTCTCAAACTTACTATTCTACTTCATCCAGAATAAAATCTTTCAATTCCTGACTTTCCACCTACAAGTTTCTGTAGCTACACTTACCATTTTCTCTTTTCTTCCAGTCTCAGATTAAGATACAACATTCAACCTGTGCTTTGAATTCCATTCCTTTCTCACGCCTCTGGAAACTATCAATTATCTCTTCTCTCTCCCACATACTCAACTTAGACTTTTTTCTTTTCTCCTTCTTTTAAAATGTCAGTTTTCCCACTCAACAACAACAAAAAAACTAAAAACAAATTTTAAAATTCTTTTGACCTAACATCTTCCATCTAGCAACTACCCTACCTTTCCCCTTCCCTTTTCAGCCAAGCATTCAAAGAGTATTATTTCGTTTTTCTCATTTCATGTACTCCTCATCGTATTGAAATCTGGCTTCTCCCATCTCTCTCCTGGTAATGTTCTCTCAAATGTCACTGTATATCATTCCTTTCCTGAAATGCTCTTCCTCTGGCTTACATATTACTCTCTTCCTCTACTCCTCTTAAATCACTGCATGCTCTTCCTCAATTTCTTTCACTGAATCCCCTCCTTTACCTCGTTTTTTAAAATGTTGTTTCCTAGAGGTTGGACCGCAGTCCACATTTTATTCATTCTTTTTCACAAATGATCTATTTCCCAAGTTTTAACTATCTCTATCTTAATTTAAGATCTCTCTTCTAGTTTCCAGGTATCTCCAAATGACTATCACACAGGTAACTGAAACTGAATCTGTTCAATTCTGAATTCATTACTTCCTAGATAACACACACTGACCCTTAAAATTCACACAGGGTTAAGCTTGCCAGCTCTTCTCACTCAGTCTTCCAAACCAAACCTTTCACCCATCCTTGTTTCCTCCTTTTTGATCTCTCTACATCCAACCAGTCACCAAGTTAGATCAAATTGAAATCAGTCATTTACTACCATTGCCATACTTTAGAAGGTTGTCATTTCTTGTGTGGGTTTTGTTGTTGTTCTTTGTTGATTTATTGTTTTTGTCAGGGACTATTTCAGTAGCTTCCTAATTGGTCTTTCTCCATTTTGCTTCTAGGGGTAACCTTTTTACCATCAAGTGCCAGCCACAATACTTGATATGCTTTAGGTGCTCAATGTGAGTTAGGGCTCTTCCCCTTCCTCATTCTCAAGGCAAATACATAGCACTAGACTTGGACCCAAATGAAATTCACTCTATGAATTGTTGATTCTTCTTTTGAGAAAAGGCTTTTTTGGAAGTAAAAATTAGGCTTGTTTCTGGCATCTCTGGTCTCCCATTTACTTTTTAGACCTTGTCTCCTTTATTTGGATCTCAACGTGCTTACAGTTTTTCACTTCTCTTTTTCTATCTAGTCCTTTCTTCAGGGTAATATATAATTAACGCTATCAGGATGAATAAGCTTAAAGAGAATAGACCTTAAATGTTTTCACCACACACAAAAACTGGTAAGTATGTGAGGTGATGGATGTGTTAACTAATCTTATTTTGGTAATCATTTTGCAATATAAACATATATCAAATCATCACCTTATACACCTTAAAGTTACACAGTGTTATACATCCCATCAGTCATATCTCAGTAAAGCTGGAAAAAATTAGTGCTGTGCATAGCAGAGGAATGAGTTGTTAGTTTTAGTTGTCAGGGAATATCTTCATGAAAAAGAAGTACATTAAAATACCAAATTATAGTTTTTTAAAAAACATAAAGCATGACTTCTTTCAGAAGGATTAGTATTTTAAAAGGCTCCAAAGTCTTATAGTAAAGGAGAAATTCTCTAATAGCAGAACTACAGGACTCCGTAATTGGTTAATGGAGGTGTTTGTGGATGGTGTTGGGGGGTGCCCTGAAATCATCGCATCTCCATGGCCTACGCCCATCTTCTTGCTGGCTCTGTATCTTGTTAAAGGTTATTGCTATAAACAGTGATTACTTTATAGTTTTCTCTTCTGTTTGGAGATGCAAGGTAGATTGCAATGGTAGCTCAAGTGCCTTCTGCCATCAGGTTCAGACAGAGTTCAGTTTCCTCCAGGGGCTCCTGAATTGTTATTTTAATTGGTCAATTATTACCCATATCACTGTTGGTGGATTACAATAAAATACCTTGTTGACTAAATAATTTTCAAAACAAAGTAGAATGTGAACTTGATTGTAAACCTAGACTATATTTGAATTAATTTGTAAAATAATAGTATAGTCTTTAGTACAACAGCATCAATTCTGAATATATAATCATGAAACTCAATGACCTTGAACAGAGATGATGTTGGAAAAAATTAGGTTATGTGAAGAAATAATAATGACTAGTGGATGAAATTCACAAAAGATACGTTGCTAATTTTGGTTACTGATTTAAAATTTGAAGTGGCAGCAAATAGCATTATCATCTTCATTTTGTTTCCTTAAATGAAAGAATAATTAGGAAGCCAGATTAATTTACAAAACATGCTGAAATCATGGCTAACAGGCTGCTTGTATTGTTTTCTTAGAAATGGAAAGATCTCCTCTATCATGACATATTTAAAAGTCAATTTGTGCCACTGTTCTTTTTTTTCCCATCAAGTTTTCATGAAAGCCTCTTCTCTTGTTCGATCCTCAGTCTCTTCTTGTTGACAGAGGTAGAAAAGAGGATCTTTGTTTAAGAAAAAAGGTTACATGAAAAAGATTCTGGATACACTCCTAGAGCAAATGCATCCTTAGGTTCTTTACTTTGTTTCGAATGACTGAAGCGTTAATTTCAGATTTACTATGTCTGAATTGTCATTAACTGAAGATAAACCATCAAAATGAAGCGTTGTGAGGGATAATACTCAAATCCTAATGTCTTTGACTACATAGATTTGATGCTGGTATAATTTTAGGACAGTAAATTTCTCATTATTTTTATATTTCAGCCAGACAGACACGGATTTGAATCCCAACACTGCTTTTTACTATAAGTGATTCAGAGTAAATCTTTGATTCTATTTCCCCATTTGTAATTTTAAAATGGCATGCCTTAACATATGAGAACATTATGATGGTTAAATAAGATAATTTATAGATATAGGTACCCTTCATATAAAAATATAAGTACTCCATAAATGCTTACCTTCTTTGCTTAACGCTCCCTCTTCGACCATGCTCTCTTTTCCTCACATGTAAGTAATATTACTGATATTTTACAAGTGAATGAGATCTCATATTAATGTTAAACGTGTTATCTACTTCAGAGTAAGTCTTTAGGGAAACTATACTCATTTTCTAATACTGTTTCCAACACTCAAGATATCTGTAACTGCTCTTTAGAAATTCATGTCAGGTTAGTCTCCACATGAATAAACCAGTTCATTACTTCAAAACCATACCTTTTCAGCCAGAGGCAAAGAGTAAAAAATATGTAACCAAGTTTGATCATCTGCTTCAAATATTTTTTATGTTTCTTCCTGTTTCTTTTTCTTTTAGGGAACTCCAAAGAAACATGTAAAACTTGATATTGTCCCCAACTCATATGTCTCTTCATTTTTTTCAGCTTGTTTTTTCCTTTTCTGTGCTTTCGTTTGGGATTGTTTAGTTTCTATTGCTATGCCTTCTAGTTTACTGATCTTTGTTTCTGCCGTTTTTAATCCATTAATAATGCCATCCAGTGTGTGATTTTTTTCATTTGTTTTTCTCGTATCTGGAAGTTTGAAATTGGCTCTTATTTATGGTTTTGATATGTTTCTACTACTCTCAGTCATAGGCCTACCTATGTAATCTAATGTTCCACCTTAACTGTTAGTAGTTACAAATTGTTCTGTACTCTGAGTTTCCTACGCATTTTTGAGTTCTGATCTTATTGATCATTTTACCAAGAGAGCCTAGTTAGACCTCCCTGGTTAGTTCATATCCTCCCTAACACTTTTACTACTCCTTCAGAGCATTCATCACTGTTGTAATAATACATCTTTGGGTACAATTTAATTAATGTCTCTTTTTGATCAGTGGTATATCTCCAGCACTCAGCACACTGTAATGCTTGGCATATTGATGGTACTCAAATACTTCAACAATGTTTCCAGGAAACTGAAAAATTTAAAGATGTATACTCAATGTTGTCCAAACCCTCCAGAGTTAGTAGTGAATAACCTCACGTATATTAATAATGACCATCATGAGTTATAAGCTTTGTGTTCATAACTTCAGAACTTGAAAATTATAATTTGTAAAAGTCTTAAGAGGCAAATATCTAATTTATTTACAGATTTTGCTGTATTTCAGAAATACACAGAACCTTAATTTTCTCTCATTTTAAACTGGGAGTTGCACCAGCCTGAGGCGCGCCGTGCGTTCTCCCGGGGGAGTTGTCCCTGGATCCCGGGACTCTGGCAGTGGCGGGCTGCACAGGCTCCCGGGAGGGGAGGTGTGGATAGTGACCTGTTCTCGCACACAGGCTTCTTGGTGGTGGCTGTAGCAGCCTTAGCGTCTCCCGCCCGTCTCTGGGGTCCGCGCTTTTAGCGCCCATCTCTGGAGCTCCTTTAAGCAGCGCTCTTAATCCCCTCCTCTCGCAGCAGGAAACAAAGAGGGAAGAAAAAGTCTCTTCTCTCTTTGGCCGGTCCAGACTTTTTCCAGGACTCCCTCCCGGGTAGCCGTGGTACACTAACCCCTTCAGGCTGTGTTCACACCACCAACCCCAGTCCTCTCCTGGCGCTCCGACCAAAGCCCAAGCCTCAGCTCCCAGCCCCGCCTGCCCTGGCGGGTGAGCAGACAAGCCTCCTGGGCTGGTGAGTGCTGGTCAGCACCGAACCTCTGTGCGGGAATCTCCCCACTTTGCCCTCCGCACCCCTGTTGCTGTGCTCTCCTCTGCGGCTCCGAAGCTTTCCCCCTCCGCCACCCGCAGTCTCCGCCCGCAAAGGGGCTTCTAGTGTGTGGAAAGCTTTCCTCCTTCACAGCTCCCTCCCACTGGTGCAGGTCCCGTCCCTATTCTTTTGTCTCTGTTTTTCCTTTTTTCTTTTGCCCTACCCAAGTACGTGGGGAGTTTCTTGCCTTTTGGGAGGTCTGAGGTCTTCTGCCAGCGTTCAGTAGGTATTTTATAGGAGAACTCCACGTGTAAATGTATTTCTGATGTACCTGTGGGGAGGAAGGTGGTCTCCGCATCTTACTCTTCCGCCATCTTCCTCAACTCCCCCCTTCTTTATTTTTGGTAATACTTTTTACGTTGAAATCTATTTTATCTGATATTAATATATCTACTCCATCCTCCTTATCCTTATTCTTCACATAGTTTATCTTTCTGCATTCATTTACTTTCATTCTGTATTTGTCTTTAGATGTAAAGTGTGTCTCTTTCAGACAGAATATAAATGTGTCTTTTTAAAAAGCGTATTCTCCCAAATTTCCTTTTAATTGGGGTATTTTGCCTATTAATATTTAATGTAACTGTTGATATTGGTGAATGTTATAACCTGAATTGTTTTCAACCATCATTTTCTCAAGTAATTTTTCTGTCCCATTCTCTCTCCTTTGTTCTGGAGTGCCAATTACACATATATTGGAAAGTCTGGTATTATCCTTTAGTTAACTGACATTTTATTTATTTTCTAATCTTTTCTTTCTCTTTATCCACATTGATTAATTTCTATTGCTTTATTTTACAGTTCATGTATTCTTGTCTCCCATCTCCATTTAGCTGTCAAATTCATGTAGGGAATTTTTAAATTTCAGATACTATATTTTCCAGTTCTGGAATTTCTATTTGGTTCCTTTTTATAATTTCTATATCTCTGCTGAGGTATCCTGAGTTTTCATTTATTACAAACATATTTTGTCTTGCTCAATTATGGGTTTTTATAATGGCTTAATTTTAAATCCATGTCTGCTACTACCAATGTCTAAGTCATCTTGGAATAAATCGATTTTCTTTTCTTTTGATAATGTGTTTCATTTTCTTGGTTTTCTTAATGCATATCAATTTGAATTTTATTCTGAACATTACAAATACTAAATTGTGGAGATTTTGTATTCTGCTAATTTTCTATGATGAATATTTCTTCTTTCGTTTTATCATGTAATTATCTTGGCTGGATTGAACATCAAACACTTTTTCTTGAGTAGCAAATCTGGTTTCACATCAATCTTTTGTCTTTGCTTAAGCAGCTTTTATTCTATGCCATGCATGCTTGCTTAAAGGGTCAGTCAGAAACGTGGTTAGACTGAATTTGGTTATCCTCAGTCTGGCTCTTCCCTTAGATTCTCTTATTCTAATCAGCAGCCATGGTTTCCATGCTTTCAATTTCCTGGATTCTTTGGCCAGAAAGGCTATGGTTTTCTCACTAGTGCCTCTACCACCTTATGCACCACATAAGCAGCTGCACTTATTTTGGGGATAAAATTCACAAAAGCTCAATCTTACTTCATACAAATACACACCTCCCTTCTTCTGAAGATATACTCCTTACCAGAATCTGTCTGCTTCTGTGACACTCCAGTACCTTCAGGTAGTTGCTTGCTATATTAGGTCCAGATGTTATAAATATTTTCTGCAGGGGACTTTGTCTGGTAGGGTCTAGTCTGTCCTCACAGAAATGAGAAATTCTCCAGATGGTTTTTATTTGATTGAACTGTAGCGTTTGAGTGGGTAGTGGTGATAAACTGGAAATATGCAGTTGAAATTTTCTTGTAAAAGTTCCTTGAATTTTAGGTTGTGGAGTTTGTGCTCAATTTGGAAGGTAATGAGGAGTAACCAGGGCATGGAAAGCTGGAGTTATGTTCTTTTAAAATACCTGTTTTAGTAAGCTTGGGCTGATATAACAAAATACCATAGACTGGGTGGCTTATAAACAACAGAAATTTATTTCCCACAGTTTTGGAGGCTGAAAGTCCAAGATCACAGTGCCAACATGGTCAAGTTCTGGTGAGGGCCCTATTCTGGGTTGTAGGCTGCCTACTTCTCTGTGTATCTTTACATAGGGGAAATAAAGGAAGTTTGGTTTCTAGCCTCTTCTTTAAAAGGCACTAATCCCATTCAATTCTGCTCTCATGACATAATTACTTCCCAAAGTCCCTACCTCCAAATACCATCACATTGGGATTAGAGAATTTGGGTTGGGGAGGATAGGACACAAACATTCAGTCAATAGCGATACCTATATGTTTAACTTAATTAGTGTACCAAAAAAGCATTTGTGAGAATAGATGTGTTTGGAAACTTTTTCTGTACTGATATGTGTTCTTCTCTCAAAGTCTTTGAAGAGATTCCAAAGAGAAACACAGAAGAATTACAAAACACACTTTCCTTCTTCCTAGGACAACCAACTCTGAGGCGGGAGTAACAGGAAGCCAGCACAATGAAATTCAGTAACTGACTTTCAATTTCGCAGATCATAATTCTGAACTGACAGGAAGCAACGGGACTGAAGCTAAGGCCCTTTAGTGAAGATGGACCAGTAATTATGTGGAGTGCTGCATGTTCTACTTTTGTTTGCTAAATAATAGAATACTCTGGAGTGCTCTCATAATTACATCATAGTCACTCACTCAATGTAGTCCATTAGCTACCAACCTTGAACATTTTGAGTTGTTTCTTGCCAGGTAAATGAAAATGATGGAAGAAAAAAATTACCCTAAATTATATGAAACGCTTAGGAAAAATTAGTTTTATTAAACTGATGTCTGAGTCATCGCAGGTACTGTTTTGAAAGATGTCCTGTAATTTGGTTTTATAAAAGAGCCTTCTTTTTGTTGTTTATTAATTAGCAGCAGGGTAACCAATGTTGTGTAGCAAAGGGACAATGAAGAAAGAGGTTTGGGAGAAAGAGTAATTTTATGATTAGGCTTTTATTCTTCTTAATCATCCATTAGCGAAACTCCCAAGGATAGCAATGGCACAGTGAAAGCTGAATTAAAGTGGCAGTGAAAGCTGAAATCAGTGAAAATAGTAGTCTGCTACATTTAAGATATAACAGAGGCAGCAGTGCATCGAGGTTAGAGTGAAGGTGAAAAAGAAAAAATATATATAATAGGATACAATTGAAAAATAGATTTCTTTGTGGTTACCACCCTGGAATGGGAACAATTACTACCTTGCAAAGAGATTTTTACTTTATCACTTCTGTTCACCTCAGGGGACAATGAAGGCAGGTTAACATGGTCCACAGGGCCTCAGGAAAGCATTTATAGTCATGAGATTGCATTTACTTTTATATAAGTTAGACCCTACTTTACCCTGGATTCATTTATCCTTTACTATAACTGGGAAAATCTGGAATGTTTCTCTTGTCCTTGTTCTCTTCTTGAACACTTGAACACTATCACAGTCTTCTATTGGATTTGTACACCTGTCTGCCTCTCAACAATAGATTTACAATTGCTTTCAGAAGTGGTACATCATATATTTCATAGCAGACAAAACTCAGTTTGAATGCTAAAGCAGTATTTTTACATGCTGTCTAATTGTTTGTCCAACAGTAAACCATGTTGGAGAAACACCACCCTTAAAATACTGAACTGGGGACTTCCCTGATGGTTCCGGGGTTTAGGCTCCATACTTCCACTGCAGGGAGTACAGGTTTGATTCGTGGTGGGGGAACTAAGATCCCACATGCCGCAGTACACGGCAAAAAATAAAGTGAACTGATGTTGAACCTAAGTGAGGTGTAGCTACTAGTGCTGATAACAAGAGTACTATTATAAATAGGATGACCAACTATATACCTCATTGTGCAAGCTGGGATGCTTTAGGAAGTGAAATGGGGTTATTGATAATTACACCAGGTATGTAGCCATAAATTAGGACTAACCACAAGTTGCAGTCACCTTATTTATAAACCAAAGTAAACGACGATAGGAAGCTGATTAAAACTAATATATATTAGTTTCAGAATAATGGAACAGAACCCAGGGAAAGAAGTCCTTGATGTGAGAGAATGAATAATTTTTAAATATTTATTATTTTTACTTATATGAAAATAATGTGTATTAAACTTTTTAAAATATAGAAAATATAAAGAAGAGAAAAATAATTTACTACCAAAGATAATGCACTATGCAAAATTTTTGTGTATTTTTCCAGATATTTTTTCTTGTGAATATATACAACGTTATGTATGTAGTACAGTAGTATTATATTTTAATATAATTATCTTTTCATTTTGTATTATTTAATCAGCATTTTCCCATTCCATTAAGTATTTTCCTACAACATGACTTCTATTGAGTTCATATTGATTCCTGTATTCAATTAATATTTATTATGGAGTCCACATAATAGATTCTATGAAGTAACCATATTTTATTTAATAATACATTATTGTTAAGACATTTAGATTATTTTATTGTTTAGCTGTTATGTATAAAGTTCACATAAATAACTTTATACATAAATCTTTGGTTTTCTCTTTGGTAATTTCCTTAGGACATGTTATAGAATTGGAAATCCTGGGTCTGATCATACGTGTATTTGTAAGGCTTATAATATACTTTGTCAAACTAAACTCCAGAAAGAGTGTATCATTTTTTGTGTGTGCCGTATGTGAGACAGCCATCTTACCCAACATGTGCCAGCATTAAATATTATACTTTACAAAATCTTTATCAATTTGAAAGGCAAAAAGGTATGTTATGGTCACTGGTGTTGAAATGTCTCTTCAATTTGCACTAGTATCACACTGTTTAAATATTGTCTATTAAAAGTGGGCTTTAATATCTAGTTGAATTCCCCAATCCTTATTACTTTGCTTTAAAAATTATATATAAGTCTTGGCCATTTATTCTGCCAAATCAAATTAAAATTGTCTACTTCCTTAAACCTACAAACTAATTTGAAAGGGATTAGGCAGACATACAATACTGAGTCTTGCCATCCAGGACCATGGTACACATCTCTAATTTTTCAAGATGTCTTTTATTTTCCCTAGAAAACTTTTGTAGTTCATCTCACATATATCCTGCACATTCTTGTCTTGTTTATTTGTAGGTATTATATAGTTTTTTTATGATTGTGAATCAAATATATTTTTCATTAATTTTCAAACTCATTTGTGCTGGCATGCATATATATAGAGAGAGAGAGACAGACAGACACAGACACAGAGAGACAGAGAAAGAGAGAGTGTGCCATGTTTTCTTGTCATCTATAAAAGTTGTCAAATTGTTTCTTAAAAATGTATTAGGAGCCTGTAGTAGATAATTTTCAGTAGGATGATATTTTTCCAAGTATTTATTATTAAGTTTCCTGTCTTTTGCTCTTCAGTGGCTTTACATGGGCCGGCATTTTTTTCCCTCTAGAATTAGTGTTTACCAAAACACAGATCAGAAGCTACTTCTCCTTTACTATCAAGCAATTCGAGCTGCTCTGTTTCAGGGGAGAAACATGTATAGGTCACTAGTTGAGTTTCTTCACCCAGATTCACTGACCTTAGAGTAATTATGAATTGCCCTGAATTTTTTTAGAATTGTTTAATTTTACTTCTTCTTTTTATGCCTTCTTTAGTATTTTAGTAAGAATTTGGCAGATATATATAATCATATAACGTTTTGAACAAAATGTGAGAAATGGGATGTTAAATGTTTCTCCTCAAATTCTCCCATGTTTTTATATGCTAAAATAAATGGAACTTCACTCTCTCCTTCTCCAAAGAATTCTGAGGAAAAAAATGGATACATTAAAATGTGTGCTGTTGATAAATTTTTAAGGGGGGTTAAGAAATACAAAAGAGAAGTATCAAATGAGATCATCTCATTCTGATTTGCTTCCTATAAGCATAAGAAATCTACTCATGTGTCTTTTTCCATTTGCAAATTCATTGGGTTACTTGCAATGACTTTCTGTCTTGCACCCCATTGTACTAAGAACAAAGGACCAAATGATGACACAGCTGTCTCAGCTGGCATAGTTACTCACAGTTTATAACTTTTGATTATTTCAATTCAATTCAATTTTGCCCATTCTTCTTACTAGATAAGTGGAGGGTCTACTAGACAAACATACTAATTCAAGTTATTTCTGCTTTTGTTGAAGAATACATTTAAGGAACCAACATTTCAGATTTCAGAGGATTTGGTGGGAAAAAACCCAATGTGTAAGACTAAATATACAGATATGAGTATGTGTGGTGGACTGAAAATAGCACTGGGCTTTAGTCCTGGCTCTACTCTACTGGAAGTATTTTTTTAATTTTTTATACAGCAGGTTCTTATTAGTTATCTATTTTATACATATTAGTGTATATATGTCAATCCCAATCTCCCAGTTTATCCCACCACCACCACCCCCCACTCTCCCCCCTTGGTGTCCATACGTTTGTTCTCTACCTCTGTGTCTCTATTTCTGCCCTGCAAACCAGTTCATCTGTACCATTTTTCTAGATTCCACATATATGCATTAATATACGATATTTGTTTTTCTCTTTCTGACTTACTTCACTCTGTATGACAGTCTCTAGGTCCATCCACATCTCTACAAATGACCCAATTTCGTTCCTTTTTATGGCTGAGTAATATTCCATTGTATATATGTACCACGTCTTCTTTATCCATTCGTCTGTCAATGGGCATTTAGGTTGCTTCCATGACCTGGCTATTGTAAATAGAGCTGCAATGAGCACTGGGGTACATGTGTCTTTTTCAATTACGGTTTTCCCTGAGTACATTATGCCCAGTAGTGGGATTGCAGGATCATATGGTAGCTCTATTTTTAGTTTCTTAAGGAACCGCCATACTGTTCTCCATAGTGGCTGTATCAGTTTACATTCCCACCAACAGTGCAAGAGAGTTCCCTTTTCTCCACACCCTCTCCAGCATTTGTTGTTTGTAGATTTTCTGATGATGCCCATTCTAATTGGTGTGAGGTGATACCTCATTGTAGCTTTGATCTGCATTTCTCTAATAATTAGTGATGTTGAGCAGCTTTTCATGTGCCTCTTGGCCATCTGTATGTCTTCTTTGGACAGATGTCTATTTAGGTCTTCTGCCCATTTTTGGATTGGGTTGTTTGTTTTTTTAATATTGAGCTGCATGAGCTGTTTATATATTTTGAAGAGTAATCCTTTCTCCTTTCATTCGTTTGCAAATATTTTCTCCCATTCTGAGGGTTGTCTTTTTGTCTTGTTTATAGTTTCCTTTGCTGGGCAAAAGGTTTTACGTTTCATTAGGTCCCATTTGTTTATTTTTGTTTTTATTTCCATTACTCTAGGAGGTGGGTCCAAAAAGATCTTGCTGTGATTTATGTCAGAGTGTTCTTCTTATGTTTTCCTCTAACAGTTTTACAGTAGCCATTCTTACACAGTCTTTAGGTCTTTAATTCATTTTGAGTTTATTTTTGTGTATGGTGTTAGGGAGTGTTCTAATTTCATTATTTTACATGTAGCTGTCCAGTTTTCCCAGCACCACTTATTGAAGAGACTGTCTTTTCTCCATTGTATATCCTTGCTTCCTTTATCATAGATTAGTTGACCATAGGTGTGTGGGTTTTTCTCTGGGCTTTCTATCCTGTTCCATTGATCTATATTTCTGTTTTTGTGCCCGTACAATATTGTCTTGATTACTGTAGCTTTGTAGTATAATCTGAAGTCAGGGAGTCTGATTCTTCCAGCTCCATTTTTTTCCCTCAAGACTGCTTTGGCTTTTCGGGGTCTTTTGTGTCTCCATACAAATTTTAAGTTTTTTTGTTCTAGTGCTGTAAAAAATACCCTTGGTAATTTGATAGGGATTGCACTGAATCTGTAGATTGCTTTGGGTAGTAGAGTCATTTTCACAATATTGATTCTTCCAATCCAAGAACATGGTATATCTCTCCATCTGTTTGTGTCATCTTTGATTTCTTTCATCAGTGTCTTATAGTTTTCTGAGTACAGGTCTTTTACCTTCTTAGGTAGGTTTATTCCTAGGTATTTTATTCTTTTTGTTGCAATGGTAAATGGGAACGTTTCCCTAATTTCTCTTTCTGATCTTTCCTACTCAATGTATTGACCTAGGGAGAGTTGTTTCCTCTCTCTGAGCTTCAGTTTTCTCATCTATAAAGGAAGGTTTGGAATAGGTAATCACTAAAGGAAGTGCCTTTGCAATGCTGGCAGCTGATGTTTCTGTGAAATACTTTACTTTACTGTGCAAAGATACAGGTAGTTTAGAAACAGTTGGATATTATCCCTGGCTAATTGTGCGGTTACATATGAGAGAAGCTTCAAGAGACTGAGTGACTTTTTCATTTCCATTTTTTATATTCTTAGGGAAGATTTGGCTCATAACCCACAAAGACATTGTGAAAATGACCCTATTCATTTTGTCTATGCCATGCACTTTTAAATAATGATTACTTTCTACTGTTTCATTATGTAACTAGGAGATATTCTTTCAATTGCATGTTAACTCCTTCTGCCCATGTAATAATTTTCTCTGTAACATTCCTGAACCCATATTATGTGTACTTATGGAATAATAAAATTTTCACATATTACTTTTCTCACATAACTTTTAAATATGCTTCTTTCAATGGAAATCCTTCCACAAAGATTTTTTAATGAGCCAAATGGAATTCTTATTTTTAAATCTGCAAAAGCCATTTTATGGAATATATCTAGTTCATTCTCATTACCCAGGGTTGCAAAAGAAAGAGCACCGTAATGGGGTAACTCCTATGGTGTGAGGCACTAGGCAGTGAGGAACAAAAGATAAATTTCTTCCTAGTAGACACAGAAAATGGAATTCTTTCTATTCTGTGTGACTTTAGAAGGTGTGCTGCATTTTGAAGGTTAAGAGAAAAATCAGTTTTGCAATCCAGTGATAGTTCAATTCATATTTCTTGGCCCTGATTTGATTCAAGTTATTCCAATAAGGTAGTTATAAAATAAAATGTGTTCCATCACTCAGAGTCCTTCTAAGTTAACAACTCTCAGATTTCTATCATTTGAGCTGATTTTTTCCTTTAGCAACTGGTTTCTGGTATCCGCATGACTATTAGACATCCCCAAATCATGTCATTTATTCATATTTGTATACCATGTTGTAGTTTACAAAGCACTTTTATATCTATCTCCTCAAATCTTCACAATGACCCTGTGAGATAGGCTGGGCTAGGATTATCAACTCTTTTCAATTATATTCACTTTTATAAAGTTAATTCTGCATGGTATTTTCCTTCCACAGACAGCTGAACTTTTTAAATAATCTGTTAACTTGCTATTGCATTAACTGCAATATACCTGCACATGAAATCAATGTAATTGTCCAATACCAACACCTCAAATTCAACATGTCTAAAACTGAACTCATTGTTTCCTCACCTTCTCCATCTCCACCTTACCATCTACCTAACATATATCAAAGCTAATCATCCTCCTTTGGGGTGTCACTTCATTTGTCACTATTTCCCTAATCTTCACCATTTCCCTAATTTTCATATCTAGAAACCCCTTTCTTTACCTTGCCCTCCTGCGTCAAATCAGTTTACCTGGTTCTAGAGCAGCTATATCAGCAACAGCTGCTATACATTTTCTCCCTTCTCCCCCACTGCCACTACCATAATTCTATTGCAACAGCCTCAAGATTGGATTTCCAATCTCTAGTCTAGCTATTCTCCACTTTTCATGCTGCCAAAATCATGCTTTTCTTAAAACAGGGCTTAAAATCTGTCACATCCCTCATCAAATATCCTCGGTGATGAGCAGTACAGATTAAAGCTTTGAAGTCCAATGGACTTAAATTTAAACTCTTTCTTAAAGATTAAAACCTGAGTATGTCTGAATCTAATGCATGATTATGTCCAGTATATTATTCTGACTTTTTAACCTTCAGGCTGAGCAGGAATCATAAAATTTCTCCTTCAAGTAGTGAACCAAGACCCCTAGCCCTTAGATTAAGGGTCAATAGCTCTTCTTGTTTGAACCTGCTGTTTTTTTAAGAACTCCCTGAATCCCTCAGACTTAGACTGTGTCTAGAAACTCTTGATGGTCAAAGTTAGAACTCCTGCAGTGTTGTGCTGTGGGAAAGGGAGAAGGATTTATAAACCCTGGAGCGAGGTTCTGCCTACCCAAGGCCGGGGGAAACCACCGTCACCATGTCTGACCAGGTGCAGAGCCCAGCTTCCACTTTCCCGAGAGGGTCCATGGGGAACCCGTGTGCCTTCCTCTTCAGAGGACTCATTGCAGAAGCAGGGCCCTAGGCCCCAGTTATGTAAAGGGAGAGAATACCTGCCCTGGAGCCTCCGTGGCCCTGAAAAGCAGGTGGACTCCACTTTTGGGTTCTTAGTCTTTAGATAGTCTTGGAGTGGGGACGTGGGGGCGGGGGTGGAGGGAGACATTGTCTGGTGTTGCTGGGAACCTAGAAAGCTCTGCCTTCCGTTCGGATTGCAGCTGGGGCTGGGCTGCCTCTGCTCTGCTCTGAGTCTTTTTCTGTGTGGGTGTGCAGAGCTGTCGCCTCTTTCTTGTACCTTCCCATTTCTTACGCGGGATTGGTTCAGTAGCTCTCCAGTTGTTAAGAGAGAACTCAGAATAAAGAAACAAAGTAGAACAAAACTGCTAGAGCAACAGAAAGCGTTTCATCTGGGTGTTAACATGAAGATGACTGATACCTTTGAGAAAAAGGACAGGAAAACTTCGTGTATGTAGAGCAGTTGCAGAACATTTGCAGAAAGCTTCCTGTTATAGCAGAGTGCTCCATCTGAATGTTAATATCAAGAATTTACTTGGGATTTGCACTCAATCAGGAGTGTTCGACTTTATGTGAATCCCCCCTCTTTCAGAAGAATGAACAATCCTTGTACAACTGGAAGGGAGGCAAAACCTTCAACTGAGGACTTGGGGGATAAGAAGGAAGGAGAATATATTAAATTCAAAGTCATCAGACAGGATAGCAGTGAGATTCACTTCAAAGTGAAAATGACAACACATCTCAAGAAACAAAGAATCATACTGTCAAAGACAGGGAGTTCCCATGAATTCATTCAGGTTTCGCTTTGAAGATCAGAGAACTGCTGATAATCACACTCCAAAAGAACTGGGAATGGAGGAAGATGATGTGATTGAACTTTATCAGGAACAAACGGGGTCGTTCAACAATTTTGATATTTTTTTTTTCTTTTCCCTTAATCCTTTTATTTTTAAAAATAGTCCTTTTGTAATGTGGTGTTCAAAACAGAATTGAAAACTGGCACCCCATCTCTTTAGAACATCTGGTAATTTGAATTCTAGTGCCCATTATTCATTATTGTTTTCATTGTGCTGAGTTTTGGTGATCAAACCTCAGCCCTGTTCATATCGCCATCTCCTTTTTAAAAATTACGTGTGTGCACAGAGAGGCCGCCTTTTCCAGGACTGTGCAGTTACAGGCTTGTGATAAATAATATTGACTAATGCGAGTGTTCATAATGACTTTCCAATTGGCTCTGAAGTTCTAGCATGTGATCACTTCACTCCTGGACTGTGAATTTCAGTGGGAGATGGAAGTTTTTCAGAAAACTGAACTGTGGAAAAATAACCTTTCCTTAACTTGAAGCTACTTTTAAAATCTGAGGGTCTGGACCAAAAGAAGAGGAATATCAGGTTGGAGTCAAGGTGACAGAGGTGGTGAAAATAATGACTAACTCCAAAGATGGCTTCACTGAAGAGAAAGCATTTTAAGCCTATGGTTGTCACTGACAAGAAGTTTCAGAGTAATATGAACAGAAAGTATCACTAATATATTTGGTCTTCAAGTATTTAGCAGGATTTTCCTTCTCAAATTGAAATAATTACTTGTAAAATTGTACTGCATATATTTTAAATAGAATATTTTAAATTGCAGCTAAACTTGACACGTTTAATTGAGCCATTTATTTTTAAGTTTTCTGTTTCTTGACATAAGAATGTTGACTAATTTAAACCTGCTTAAATATTTTTATACACTTATGTATTTATCCTCTCAGAAAAATTAGCACGTACTCTCTACTAAGTGTACAGAACTCTCTACTCTATGCTATCTTAAATTTTGTTTTCCTCTTATTTTTCCTACCTTAATTTTCTGCTTCTATTAATATATTCACTTATTCCTCATCTCATTTTCCTTATATATTTTATAAGATGCTATAATTCTCTTTATTATGAGATATACACACCTATGTAGTTTCTTCGAGCAGACTCAAAATGATAAATTATATTTAGTCATTAGTAGTCTCTGCATAGCTTCTATGATATAAAAAAGCATGCTGACCTAAGTGTCCATCAACAGATGAATGGATAAAGAAGATGTGGCACATATATACAATGGAATATTACCCAGCCATAAAAAGTAACGAAATTGAGCTATTTGTAATGAGGTGGATGGACCTAGAGTCTGTCATACAGAGTGAAATAAGTCAGAAAGAGAAAGACAAATACCGTATGCTAACACATATTTATGGAATCTAAGAAAAAAAATATATCATGAAGAACCTAGGGGTAAGACAGGAATAAAGACACAGACCTACTAGAGAATGGACTTGAGGATATGGGGAGGGGGAAGGGTAAGCTCTGACAAAGTGAGAGAGTGGCATGGACATATATACACTACCAAACGTAAAATAGATAGCTGTGGGAAGCAGCCGCATAGCACAGGGAGATCAGCTTGGTGCTTTGTGACCACCTAGAGGGGTGGGATAGGGAGGGTCGGAGGGAGGGAGATGCAAGAGGGAAGAGATATGGGAACATATGTATATGTATAACTGAGTCACTTTGTTATAAAGCAGAAACTAACACACCATTGTAAAGCAATTATACTCCAATAAAGATGTAAAAATAAATAAATAAAATAAATACTGGAGAGCGTGTGGAGAAAAGGGAACCCTCTTGCACTGCTGGTGGGAATGTGAATTGGTACAGCCACTATGGAGAACAGTATGGAGGTTCCTTAAAAAACTAAAAATAGAACTACCATTCGACTCAGCAACTCGTCTGCTGGCATATACCCTGAGAAAACCATAATTCAAAAAGTGTCATGTACCAAAATGTTCATTGCAGCTCTATTCACAAGAGCCAGGAGATGGAACAATCTAAGTCTCCATCATCGGATGAATGGATAAAGAAGATGTGGCACATATATACAATGGAATATTACTCAACCATAAAAAGAAACGAAATTGAGTTATTTGTACTGAGGTGGATGGACCTAGAGTCTGTCACACAGAGTGAAGTAAGTCAGAAAGAGAAAGACAAATACCATATGCTAACACATATATACGGAATCTAAGAAAAAAAATGTCATGAACAACCTAGGTATAAGACAGGAATAAAGACACAGACCTACTAGAGAATGGACTTGAGGATATGGGGAGGGGGAAGGGTAAGCTGTGACAAAGTCTGAGAGTGGCATAGACATATATACACTACCAAACATAAAATAGATAGCTAGTGGGAAGCAGCCACATAGCACAGGGAGATCAGCTCGGTGCTTTGTGACCACCTAGAGGGGTGGGATATGGAGGGCGGGAGGGAGGGAGACGCAGGAAGGAAGAGAAATGGGAGCATATGTATATGTATAACTGATTCACTTTGTTATAAAGCAGAAACTAGCACACCATTGTAAAGCAATTATACTCCAATAAAGATGTTTAAAAAAAACAAAACAAAGTTCGAACTGCTCTAACTAGAGTCCCCATTTCCTACTCTCCTACCCTTTCCCGCTCACTTCCTTTGACCAAGCATGACAAACACTGCCCAAAATTCTTTTCAGTTAGCCTCGTACAGAGGATGATACACAAGTGAGATGGCTCAGTGTTCATTTTTTGTTTTTCACCATCTTTGTTGAACTTCGTGAGAAACTATCAGCATTGCTTGCTTAGACATTATGAGACATAGTGGAGAATTATCAGGTTTTGGTTCACACAAACCTAGGTAAGAGTTGTAGATCCTTTACTGACTGGTTGGTTGTCTAATTTGGGGACAGTTCATCTGACCTCTGTAAGCTTCAATTTCCTTTTCCCAACATGAAGAAGGTATACATTAGTATCTACTGACTGGGAGAATATGCAATGGTAAAAATTCTGTACAAAATTAAAGAACACTTTAAAATATATTTATATTTTATTATATAACAGTACATGTATCTATGAGATATTTCCTCCATTTGCAGTTAATACTTGTTATACATATTAAGTTTTGGTTCCTTTGCCATAACTCTGTGGTCACTTGAGGTCCAAAGACCACTTGTTGCTGTGACAAGGACTTCTAATTGGCTTCCAATATCCATTCTCACCTTCTTTTATTATCAAATAAGTTTTAGTTAGCCACATAGATGCCTGAACAATGACTATATTCCATGGCCTCCTGTGCAACTATGAGTGGCAATGCCATTAAGTTATGACCAATGCGGTGTAAGCATATGTGAAATAGGCAACATCAAGGAATGCTGATAGAGAGACAGAATGACATCTTCTTTATTTATCATCCCTTTTCAGCTGGCTGGAATGCCAAAATTACATCTGAACCTGGAGCAGCTATTTGGGTTATGAATAGGAAAACTATGTTGAGAAAGTAGAGCAGTCGTACTGTGATCCTGGACCACTGATTGTTGCGGAGCACCCATACTAGGCTGATCCACCAAGCTGGACCTTTATGTGAAAGAAATCAATTTTTAATCCATTGTTACAATTTTCTTTTATAACAGCTGAATAATATTCTAATGTAGTTGGAAACCACTGAAATAATGTATGTGAAAGAGCTGATCAATGTTAGTGACATCTTATAATTGCCTAGGTCAGTTCTTCCCTTCCTTGAGCTAACTCCCCTTGGGTTTGTCCTATAACTCTGTAATACTGCTGGGTTATGGACTTGTGGGCCTCTGAAAGATTAGAAAAAACCTCCCTTCCCCTAGGCAACACATCCCATGCTACATTAGTTATTTTGACCTCCATGAACAGTTATGCATAGCAGTTCTCTGAGATATCCTCTGAATTCTCTGAAGCAATAATATGCAGTACTTTTTATAAGAGGCACTTTTGATTATTAGCTTCAGTGAAAGTAATAGGCAGGCAGATTTGTGGTGCTGTTTCCATGTGTATTCAAGAATGCATTGCTATTTCATAATGCTCCTTGTTACTCACAACCTGATTGGACAGTGTTGAAATCAAATGGAAATTGACACAATTACCTTTAAATTGTGTATTATAAAAATATTATAAACAATACAAATTATTCAGAATTAATAGAACATAAAGCACTATTTTTTCTCCTAGTGAAATTATAGGTGGAATTGGATCATATCTGGGTAGTAATGAAACATCCTGTTAACTTTCAATTACAGTCCTGAACAGCACCACTTGCGCATGTGCTCTCTTTCTCTCTCTCTCTATGATAGATATTATAATTAAGAGTTTAGACCAGAAAATAATCCAATCGACTGAACACTAAATGCATTACATGATAATAATTGAATTCTCATATTTTAATATGCACACACTATTTAGAAAGTCAAAATCACACCAAAACCAGAAAGTTTAATTGCTGTAGAAAGAGACACATCGGCTGGGCTACAAACAATGAAATATCACCACATCCCCTTATTTTTTTATGTGATGTTTTGTGTCCTCAACTTTACAATGTTATTTTTGAGGTATTTAATGCCATTAACTATTGCAATGAGATATTGAGAAATTTTATTCTTTATTAGGATTGAGGATATATGCTTACAACCAAATTCTTAAAGAACTCTGTGCTTAATGTTCTGCTCCTAACTGCAACAGCACATCACTGTGGCACCTCCATTAGCTTGTTCAATATTCCAGAGACTGCTTTGCCTGGCAATTGGAGAGCATCAGGAAGATAAACTCTATGAGAGCCATCTATTCCTTCGAATACAGAGCACGCCTGTTGATATCTTAAATGATAATTAGTAAATAAGGGACTCAAGCCTCATTCAGAATTGATACAAGATGAATTGTCTCTTTTCTCTTTCTCCAAATACAGGACTCAAATGGAAACTAAAGCAGAGTTCTCCCTTTGGTAAGCTAGTTGTGCTTTAAGTTTGAAGAGTGAGAAAAACAATTCTCAAAGCATAGGTTTACTTTCAGAGAAGGAGAGAGGAAGAAGTTTTTAAAAGAAAAGGTATTTCACTGTCATTGTAAAAAAAATGCATGAATGATTTTGTAGGCCATGCCAAGAGAAACAAGGATACTTCGAGGGTCACATGGACCCTAGTGCTAATTAGGATGCTCGCTGTGAGCCATTGCTTACAGGTTTCAGGGCCTGTACTAACCAATTCTATCAAAGAACTTTAAAAGGACACAGAATGATAAATATTTATTGTCTTAGATCATGAATTTCTGATACCTCCTACTAAAGGGGACCAAAAGGGACCCCAGCGTAAATCCCACATAAAGGGAGTTAAGTGTGCATTGTCTCCCCTCAATGGACACCTGACGCCGAGCCCCATTGGTAGATGGACACTTGGTGTTGGGCCCTGCTTGTCCAGCCGCCTCTGCCACTTCCCAAGAGCTGCTGGGGGCTCGGGCTGGGTGGGGAGGCACTGCCCGAGACCCGCAGGTCACCCTGTTGTTGGTGTTGAGCCCATTCAGTTCTCAACCATCAGTCTCTCCATTTCCCCAACATCTTGGTTTTAAGAAACATAGCAGGCCTCTTGTACCAGGCTTTTTGGTTTGTTGTTTGTTTGGGTCATGTTAAGATGTTAATTTTGAGATTTGTTTTTTAGTTGTATCCACCCTATTTCAGGTTATTTTCAGTGATGTCATATGTGTATATGACATGTGTATGGTTCTTTTTAACCCTTCCTGTTTTTGGGGGGGGTTTTTTAGAGGAAACTTTGAAGAGAAACTCCTTCTTGATATAGATATATATTTTTTTCTTTAGCAACTTGTTATCACTGGAATCAGAGGGAAAAAGTGATTTCTTTTTGCATTGGTTGTGTTTGTATGTCACAAATAAAGGACACTTTGTTCAAAAAAAATTGCATATTATGAAAAATACACTTAACCTTGAATATCAGCATGGCTATGGCTTATTTAAAAAAAAACAAAACAAAACATTTAAAGGCAGCGTTGTTAATAACCAGAAAGAGTTCTCTACTTACCTATGTGGTGGAAAATTATCTCATGGCAATATGTTTTAGTGACACCAGAATATTTCTCTCTTTAGATTTTTGGGGTGGAGAAAATTGCTGTTCTGAAAAGTAGTAATATCAACATACACTATTACTGGAACAAAGAGTGTGATTAATCCATATTCTGCAACAGTTCCTCACTAAGCTATATTTAGTATAAAGAGGAGAAAAGTCTTAGCCTTCCTTCCTCATGCAGTTGTAGTTGCTTGATTGTTATGTTTGAAACTGAATCTGTAGGTATACTGATGTATTTGTGAGAAAGAAAAGATGATTATATATTTTATTAAATTATAAGGTAGTTTGTTCTGGTATCTCATTCTGGCTCATGCTCTAGAGTCTTTTTATTCTTCTTTTTCGTATAGAAGACTGTAGGGAGGCCTGATTTGTCAGGGATATAGATTTCTGTCTAGTTAAAGGTCAGGTGCCAAACAACTGATTTGATCGCTGAGCCGTTAGGTCATTAAGTTGTCTGAAATAACCTAGTTGCAAATGTTCATTGGTGATCCAGTCTGAGACTCTGCACTTAGGGATTGCATTAGCATCTGTGGAAAACTACTAAGTTGAATTTTGCCTTTGGAATTGCAAAAAAAAAAATGTAGTCAGAGATGGGTATGCCACCGGAGTAGAAATTTGCATATGAAACTACTTGTGATTTGAAGATATGTAAACGTCCTCTTCCTTTTCAAGCCTTTTCCTATGACCTGAAATTCTACTATTAGGAATTTCTTTATTTTTTTTACATTCAAATTGTGGCAACCCTGGGGAGTGAGATGACAAAGCCCTGGAATATAAAGGATCGGGCTGCGTGGACTGCAGCCGTACTGAGCTTGTGAACAAAATGGGAATGCTGAGTACCTGTAGGAAGGTATTGAGAGAAATGGCCAGGGAGGCCTATGCCAAATTGACCCTTCTTCAAAATCTTGCTAACAGACTTTTCCAATCCTATTTTACAGAATCTAAAGAAACTTAAAGCTCATAAAATGAGGAGCACTGGACTTAGAGTCCAGGGTCCTAGCCCCAGCTATGTTCATTTATTGCATGCCCTAGGACAAGTCAGTGAACTCCTATAAAGAAAATCGTGTAAAATATGGTAATTTGAGTTGATGCTCTCAAAGCCCTAACATTCTGTATTTTATATTTTAGGTAGCTAGAATGTTGTTTATTATCTAGAGAAGGGCATAACATCTAGCAAACTGATGAATTATGTTTCCGTTTCAACTATTATTGCCCAGATCAGTTGTTTAAACCATAGTCTTTCCTGATTATGACTTTCAAGGTATGGTTCTGTTTTGCAATTTTGGAAGGGGGGCTGTATTTCCACACGTCATAGTGGAAAAGGTATCTTGTTTCAATTTTGTCACTAAGCTTCATGAAATTCCACTTTACTCCTTCTAACTTAGTTTCATTATTTCTGAGGTCTTTTTAGCTATTCTATTATATCCTTTTCTAATCACTCCACATATCAGTCCATCATACATGTATACATTTTAGCTTTTACATTGTTTTCAGCAAAACCAGAATTTAATAATTCTATATGGCTGTCATAGAGCAATGATTTAAAAGAACTTCTTTTAACTAATTTAACTTCATTTAACTAACTAACCTAACTTCTTGTAGTCTTTAAACTAATTTCTGATGGAGCCATCTTTGCTAGCTCCCTAAATTCTTTTCATAAACGACTTATGGAGGTTTTATAACTCCTGAGAGCAAGTGTCCTCACGTTAGATAGTTTAAGTGCCCACATCATAGCTTTTTGGTCATTTTTAGTCATTCCCCTGTGAGTCAGCCACCTCAGGCTGCTTACGTGTTTCTATGTTCTTCCAACTCCCATACCCAGAGAAAGTTATACATAGATATAGATATGTATTTATATAAATATCTATATCATCAATTTATATATATTTTAGATATGGATTCAGATATTGATATAGAGATGTGCATAAAAGAAAACTGACATGTGGAGATACTTAAAAATATTGGTCTTAATTTGGATCAATTTAATGCCATTTTACAAACATTTGCTGAGCATCTACTGTGTACCTTACTCTGTTAGTCTGAGGTAGAAAATAGTCCTCTGACCTCAGGAAGATCCCAGTCTAGAAGACATTACAAAATCTTTCACCTTTCTGTTTTCTTGTAAATTGGTTTTAAAGGGAAAACTTGCAGATTGGTTTTAAAGGGAAAACTATCAGGTTTGAAAACTTTCCCAATAAATCTATATACCCCTGGATGTATATCATGACTTTGCATTTATGCTAGACTGCTCTGAAAGTAAAAATGCAGAGTTGATGCCACTCTCTGGAATCCTCTGTGATTGTTATTGGTCAAGCAGTTCCATATAGAATCACATCTCAAAGGAAATCAATGTTTTTCCTTCCAATGAAGCTCATAGACTAATATGTCAGTTAACATTTAGAATGGACCAAGGCCTCACACCTTCCAGTCTTCCAGTTTCATTTATTTTGTTGGTATGTATGCTTTATTTAACTTGAATCAAATCCGGGGCATTTTGCCTCTTGTCTATGTTATTAACTACAAGCATATACTGTCTCTTTTATGTCATGCAAAAGTATAAATGTTGGGACTTCCCTGGTAGTCCAGTGGTTAAGACTCTGCGCTCCCAATGCAGGGGGCCTGGGTTCAATCCCTGGTCGGGGAACTAGATCCCACATGCATGTCACAACTAAGAGTCCGCATGCCACAACTAAGAAGCCCGCATGCTGCAACGAATATCCTGCATGCCGCAACTAAGACACAGCGTAGCTAAAGTAAATAATTTTTTTAAAGTATAAATGTTGTCCTTAGAATTTATGAAAAGATTTACAATAGGGAAATTTAGGGTTAAACTAGTATCTCAGTTAAGTATTGTAAACTAGCTGTAGATATCATTACTTATTACTCTTAAGCAGGCCCTCTAAAAATGTTTTTAAAATTCAAGTTTATCATTGATAATGTCCATTTTGGACAACATGAAATATTTCACACATATAAAAAATATACACAATGTGTATATGTAAGATACAAGGAATATAATGACCTCTTATGTAGTCACTATCCATCTTAAAGATAACCACTATCTTAAATTACATTTTTAATAAAAAATTGAGAAAATATTTGCAAATGAAGCAACTGACAAAGGAGTAATCTCCAAAATTTACAAGCAGCTCATGCAGCTCAATATCTAAAAAAGAAACAACCCAATGCAAAAATGGACAGAAGACCTAAATAGACATTTCTCCAAAGAAGACATACAGATAGCCAACAAACACGTGAAAGGATGCTCAGCATCACTAATCATTAGAGAAATGCAAATCAAAACTACAATGAGGTATCACCTCACACCAGTCAGAATGGTCATCATCAAAAAATCTACAAACAATAAATGCTGGAGAGGGTGTGGAGAAAAGGGAACCCTCTTGCACTGTTGGTGGGAAAGTAAATTGATACAGCCACTATGGAGAACAGTATGGAGGTTCCTTAAAAAATTACAAATAGAACTACCATATGACACAGCAATCCCACTACTGGGCATATACCCTGAGAAAACCATAATTCAAAAAGAGTCACGTACCACAATGTTCACTGCAGCTCTATTTACAATAGCCAGGACATGGAAGCAACCTAAGTGTCCATCAACAGAGGAATGGATAAAGAAGATGTGGCACATATATACAATGGAATATTACTCAGCCATAAAAAGAAACGAAATTGAATTATTTGTAGTGAGGTGGATGGACCTAGAGACTGTCATACAGAGTGAAGTAAGTCAGAAAGGGAAAAATAAATACCGTATGCTAACACACACATATGGAATCTTAAAAAAAAATGGTTCTGAAGAACCTAGGGGCAGGACAGGAATAAAGATGCAGACATAGAGAATGGACTTGAAGATACGGGGAGGGGGAAGGGTAAGCTGGGATGAAGTAAGAGAGTGGCATGGACTTATATATACTACCAAATGTAAAATAGCTAGTGGGAAGCAGGCGCATAGCACAAGGAGATCAGCTCAGTGCTTCGTGACCACCTAGAGGGGTGGGATAGGGAGAGTGGGAGGGAGATACAAGAGGGAGGAGATATGGGGATATATGTATATGTATATCTGATTCACTTTGTTATAAAGCAGAAACTAACACACCATTGCAAAGCAATTATACTCCAATAGAGATGTTTAAAAAAGCAATTTAATCACGAATTAAAAAAAATAAATTTAAGAAATAAAGCGTATAGCATGATATTTTGTTATAGATATACTTAGTGTAATGGTTACTGCAGTCAAGGTAATTAATATATCCATCTCCTCACCCCATATGCATGTTTTGCTAAATTCATACCATCAAATTTTGCATGATTTTGAGTTCTGGTATATATTTGTTTGACTTTACCTTTTTTCATTCAATGTTATGTTTAGCAGCAGACTTTGTGTGAGGAATGAGCCTTTCTTGCTTTAAGCCATCCAGATCTTGAAGTCGTATATTACCTAGCATACACTAATAAATATTGTCACTTCCATTTTCTTAGGAACATAGAAAAAAGAGAGCAAAAGTGAAAAATAATGAATTTAAGGTTGCAATTACATGAATAATTGTCTTTATACATGTTAATTATAGTGATGTAACTCAACTAAGTTTAGCATTAATTCTCATATAAATACATAGTGTCAGATTTATAAGTGAAACTTCTTTGACTAACGGAAGCCTATAATTCTCATATAAATACATAGTGTCAGATTTACAAGTGAAACTTCTTTGACTAATGGAAGCCTATACCTATAGGTACTCCTGGAAAAGGGATATTCTAAAACTGAATTGATACTGGAGTAGACCACTGAAGAAAAATAGTTTTAACACCATCAACCCCCAACCTTTTGAGGCATTTGAGTGGGATGGCTATCCTATAGGGCAGATATCACCTAATGTCCTTTCTGTTTCAGTTGGCTACCCTGAATTACTGATCTAAACCATCTTGGAGGACCTGTCATAATGCTGTCTCCTGGATTCACAAACCATTTCTTTTATGATACGAGGACTCTAGGGAAATCTGGCAGCCATTTCATTTTGTCTCTGATACTGAAGTTGAACATATTGATGCCATATGGCGGCATCTGGTCTATGAAAAACAAAAACAAATCAAAACAAAAAAGTAATAATTTCATTAAAAATGTTTAAAAATAAATTTGGGGGGGTTTCAAAAACTTTGGCAACAATAGTAATATTGAAAGGGGTATTCCAAACTTCTTGGAAATGATCTTAATTTGAAAGTGTTGTTTTTAAGTATATACAATAAAAGAAGGAAAATATTCAACAAATTAACAGATTACTGGTTAACAGGGGTTAAGGAAGGAGCAGAGTAGGAAGAAAATGGGTGTGGCTCTACCTTTGTGGTAATAGAAACATTCTGTTATATGACTTCATCAATGTTAGTATTCTGGTTTGTGATAATGTACTATAGTTCTGCAAGATCTTACCACTGGGATAACGGGTAAGGAGTATGTGGGATCTCTGTATTATTGTTACAGCTGCCTATAAATCTGTAATTATCTCAAAATAAAAGGTTTAATTAAAAAAGATAAGCAACAGAAAGGGAGAAAATATTTGCAAAACACATACCTGATAAAGGACTTGTATCCAGAACATACAAAAGAATCTTACACCTTAGTAACAAATAAACAAACAATCCTATCAAAATATGGGCAAAAGATTTGAATAGACATTTCACCAAAAAAGGTATATGAATGACTAATAAGCACAGGAAAAGATACTCAAGCAACACTTAGTCATTAGGGGAATGTAAATAAAAATCACACAATAAGACACTCCTTCACACCCACTAGGATGGCTATACTCAAAAAGATAGACAATAACAAGTGTTGGAGAAATTGGAACTGACATACATTTTTGGTGGGATTGTAAAACTGCCCAGTTTCTTTGGAAAAAAAGTTGGCAGTTCCTCAAAATGTTAAACATAGTGTTAACATATGACCCAGAAATTCCACTCCTAAGTATATACCCAATAAAAGTGAAAATATATGTCCACACAAAAACTTGTACACAAATGTTCATAGCAGAATTATTCATAATAACCAAAAGGTATAAACAACCCAAATGTTCATCACCTTATTAATGAATAAACAAATGTGGTATATCCATCCAATGGAACATTATTTTGCCATAAAAAGAGATGAAGACATGCTACTACACCTCAAAAACATTAGCTTAGTGAAAGAAGCCAGACACAGGAGACCACGGATTTTCTTATTCCATTTATATAAACTACCCACATAAAAGCAAAGGTAAAAATAGAAAGGAGGTTAGTGGTTGCCTGGTATGGTGGTGAAAAAAATGGGACTAGTCACAGGGATTAACTGTGAATGTGCATAACGTTTCATATTAGGGTGACAAAAATGTTATAAAATTGATAAATGGTGAGGGCTTAGGTAATTTTACCAAACTTGGTAAATTTGCCAAAAGAATCATTGAATTGTACACATGAAAAGGGAAAATTATATGATATGCAAAATATGCCTCCATAAAATAATTTCAAAACAAGAACAAAAGCATTCTACATATTCTCTCTCACAGGTTACTGGGTAGTGTAAGTTTTACTCTTAATAATACTGATCACTTGAATATTTTCTTCCTCATGATTGTTCTCTATTTAGAAGTATATTGGGAACTCTAATCAGATGCAGAATTTTTAGTGTAACTGGTATCTTGAGAGTTGTTAGATGATGGTCTATTGCTTCCTTTGATGTAAATGATGAAAACAAGGTAAGAATGTGTCTTGTTTGTTTTTTCAATTCAGTTCAATCACTATACAGTTTTAATTCCATTTCAAAATGATTGAGTAATATTCTTTCTGAGGTGCATTTATCAGATACTGTGTTTACACTGAATACTTTTGCAGGAAGTCTGCAGAAGATGAGCAAAAGAAATTATTTTTATCTAGATAATTACAAAGTGCTTTTATAGATGTCTTAAGTATTTGGATTATTGTAGACATTCACCAAAGATGACATTATTTTCTAGATGTAGCCATAAACTGTCATTAAAAAATATGAAAGTAATTCATAGTGACAAAAGTACATTATGCAAATAACTTCCAAACATTTGAATATTTGTCATTTAATGAAAGATATACCTTCCTGCAAAGTCTGCTAAGAACTGATTGTGTGTGTGTGTGCACACATGCACATACAGATTGGAAAGGAAGAAATAAAACTGTCCCTATTCATAATCAAACTGATTGTCTACATAGAAAAATCCCAAGAAATCTGAAGAAAATAACTTGTACAACAAATAAGTTTAGCAAAATTGCATGGTATAAAATCAACATGAAAAAATCAGTCATATTTCTATATACTGGCAATGAACAACTGGAAACTAGAATTTAAAACAAAATTCAATTCATGATCACCCAAACAACATGAAATATTTATGGAGAAATCTAATAATACATAAAGAATTTTTTAATTAATAGACTTTATTTTTTAAAGTAATTTTAGATTTAAAGAAAAAAATGAGCAGAAAGCACAGATGACCCTACGTACCCATAGAGTGTTCCCTATTATAGTTGGTTCTCCAGCAATTCCACTCCTGAGTATATATCCAGAAAAAAACAAAAACACTAATTCAAAAAGATACATGCACCCCCATGTTCATAGCATCACTATTTACAATAGCCAAGATATGGAAGCAACTCAAGTGCCTATCAACAGATAAATGGATAAAGAAGATGTGGTATATATATATATATATACACATACATACACACACAATGGAATATTACTCAGCCATAAAAACGAATGAAAATTTGCCATTCACAACAACATGGATGAACCTATAGGATATTATGCTTAGTGAAATGTCAGACAGAGAAAGACAAATACTCGATGTTACCACTTATATGTGGAATCTAAAAAATAAAATAAAAGAATGAATATAACAAAACAGAAACAGGCTCACAAATATAGAGAACACACTGGTAGGTACCAGTGGGGACAGGGAAGGGAGAGGGGCAAGATAGGGGTAGGGGATTAAGAGGTACCAACTAGTAGGTATAAAATAAATAAACTACAAGGATGTATCGTACAGCACAGGGAATATAGCCAATATTTTATAAGTTTAAATGGAGTATAACCTATAAAAACGTTGAATCACTATGTTGTATACCTGAAACTAATATAATATTGTAGATCAACTATACCTCAATTAAAAAAATAATCATGTTAGCTGTAGGCTTTCTGTAGATGTCTTTTATCAGATTAAGGAAGTTCCCCTCTATTCCTTGTTTGCTGAGAGTTTTTATCATGAAAGACTATTGAATTTTGTCAAATGCTTTTTCTGCATTAATTTATATGATCATATAATTTTTCTTCTTTATCCCATAGATGTTATGGATTACATTAATTTATATTTTCTTTTTTCCAGCTTTATTGAGGAATAAATTTAAAGTTTTATATATTTAAAGTGTATAATGTGACGATATACATATATACATATATATACATATATATATATATATATACACATATATACAACGGAATATTATTCAGCCACAAAGAAGGAAGTTCTGCCATTTGCAACATGAATGAACCTGAAGGCCTTATGCTAACTGAAATAAGCCAGGCAAAGAAAGATAAATACTGTATTGTATCTTATATATATGGTACTTTAAAAAGAAGCCAATATCATAGAAATAGAGAGTAGAATGGTATTTGCCAGGGGCAGGGGAAATGTGGAGATGCAGGTCAAAGGGTACAAACTTTCAGTTATAAGATGAATAAGTTCTGGTGACTATAATACACAGCATGGTGACTATAATTAATAATACAATATCATATACTTGAAATTTGCTGAGAGTAGATCTTAAGCATTCTCACCACAAAAAAACCCCAAAAAACCCAAGACTTAACTATGTGAGGTGATGAATGCATTAATTAACATGATCATGCTAATCATTTCACAATGTACATTAATTGATTTTCAAATGATGAACCAGCCTTGTATACATGGAATAAATCTCACTTGGTTGTGGTATATAATTCTCTTATACATTATTGAATTTCACTTGTGAATATTTTGTTGAAGATTTTTGGATCTATGTTTATGAAAGATACTGATATTTTCCTTTCTTGCAATGTCTTTGTCTGGTTCTGGTATTAGGGAGTAAACAGGATCCTCATGCTGAAAACTATCAAATGAAGATGAAGGAAATCAAACAAGATCTAAATTAATCATGTGGTTTGGGATTGAAAGACTCAACATAGTAAAAATGTCAATACTTTCAAACTTTATCTACAGGCTTAGTGCAATTCTTATCAAAATCTCAGCAGGATTATTTGTTTATTTAGACAAGTTTATTTAAATGTATAAGGAAAGGCAAAGAAACTAGATTAGCTAAAATAATTTTGAAAAAGAAGAATAAAGTTAGAGGAATTTTAAGACTTTCTATATAGCTATAATGATCCATATTAATACTGTGTGGAATTGATGGAGGCATAGACATGTAAGTCAAAAGGACAGAATAGACTTCACAAGTATGACTGACTGAGATATAACAAAGATGCAAAAATTATTTGAAGGAGAAAGGATATTTTTCAACAAGTGGTACTGCAACAACTGGACAACCACAGGCAAAACATGAACCTCAACTTAAACCTCATATCATATGCAAAAATTAACCCAAAATGGATCGTGGATCTAACTGTAAAACTATAAAACATTAAAAAGAAAAACAAAGGAGAAATTCTTTGTCTTGGGGGGTCTGATGAAAACTTTAGATTTGACACCAAAAGCAAGATCCATAGAAGAAAAATAATCATTTAGCCCTCATCAAAATTAAAAATGTTTGCTTCGTGTAAGACCCTATTAAAAGGATGAAAAGATAAGCATACTACATATCCAACAAAGGACTGGTATCTAGACTATATAAAAAACTCTCAAAATGCAACAGTTAAAAAACAAACAACCCAATTAGAAAATGGGCAAAAGACTAGAATATACACTTCACTCAAGAGGGTAAATGGATGGCAAACAAGCACATGAAAAGATGTTCAACATCATTTTTCATTACTGAAAGACAAATTAAAATCACAATGAAATATCAGCACACACCTATTAAATGGATATGATGAAAAATAATTATAGTATCAAGTGCTTGCAAGCATGAAGAACAACTAGATCTCTCATACATTGCTGATAGAGATGCAAAATTGTACAGTCGTTCTGAAAAATAGTTTTGCACTTTCTTTTAAAGTTAAACACGTATTTACCATAAAAGCTAGGAACTGGCCTCCTGGATATTTAACCCTATAATAGTGAAGACATTGTATTAGTTTCCTCTGGCTGCTGTAAAAATTTACCACAAACTTAGTAACTCAATACAACAGGAATATATTCCCTCACAGATCTGGAGGCCAGGAATCTGAAATCAGTTTCACTGGATTTAAATCAAGGTGTTAAGCAGGACAGAATTCCCTCAGGAAGCTGTAGGGGAGAATCTGTCCCTTGTTTCTTCCATGTTCTGGTGGCTGCTAGTATTCTTTGGCTTACAGCCACATCATTCCAACATCTGCCTCCGTGGTCACATTGCCTTCTCCTCTTCTCTCTGGGGCAAATCTCCCCTTGCTTCCCTCTTACAAGGACACTTGTGATTGTATTTATGGCCCACCAGGTTAATCCAGGATAATATTCCTATCTCAAGATCATTGACTTAAGCACATTTGCAAAGCATATCTTGCCACAAGGTAATAGTACCTTGTGGCAAGATATGCTTTGCAAATGTGATTAATATTTCTAATTTTCAGGGATTAGAAAGTGAGCATCTTTGGGGAACATTACTCAGCCTACCACACATATGTTCACACAAAGGCTTGTGTATGAAAGTTCATAGCAACTTTATTCATAATATTCCCGAAGTGGAGACAATCCAAATGTCCTTCAATAGATGACCGAGTAACTGTAGTATATCCATACAATGGAATTCTGCTCAGCAATAAAAGAAATAAACTATCGATTCATACAATTGGATTAATCTCAAAGGCATTACGCCAAGTAAAAGAAGCCAGTATCAAAATGTATGCTATTGCA
This sequence comes from Tursiops truncatus, assembly GCF_011762595.2. Classification (NCBI taxonomy): domain Eukaryota; kingdom Metazoa; phylum Chordata; class Mammalia; order Artiodactyla; family Delphinidae; genus Tursiops; species Tursiops truncatus. Next base: position 10,879,443 of record NC_047055.1, read on the forward strand.
TGATTCCATTTGTACAGCACTCTGGAAAAGACAAAACTGTGTGGCAGAGAACAGATCAGTGATTTTCCAGGGGTTAGAGGTTTGGGGAGGGTGTGACTCTAAAATGACAGCACTAGGAGTTTGGAGGTGGTGAAACTGTTTTGTATCCTGATTATGGTGGTTGTTACATGAATCTATACGAGTTGAAATGCATAGAACTATACACCAAGTAACAGACCAATTTTACCTTAATTTCATTAAAAATCTGAGCAGAACGAATTTCTTCATAGAGACTATGTATACAAAGGTCTGGAGGTAAGGGAGCATTGTACATTTGCTTAACTGTAGTAACTGCTTTTAGTTTTGCATGGCAGAAGCTTAGAGCACAGGGATGTGGATGGCCAGAGAGAAAAATGTGCTGGGCCTTCAGTGGTTTTTCAATAATCATGGAATTAAGAGTTCACAACACTGATATTAAAACTTTCTCTGGAAAATCTAATGCCTGACAATAATAAATTAGTGTTCTCATCTCACCTGCTGATTTTCTTATATGACTGAAAGCTGATCTCTGTAACAGGGACAGTTTGAACATCAAAATAGTGATGACTGAACCGAAGAAAAGACTGAAAATTTTCTAACAGAATTCAGTTACTAGGATTTTACTTCATTTTCTTGAGTCATGAATGATCTACCTAAGGAAATGAATAGGTTTTCTGCCTTTACCATCTCAGAATTAAGAAAATCACTTCACGTGTCCTCTTCATGAACTTATATTCTCTCAATATTTTCCCACTCGGCCAGCTTCCCCACACATCTATTGTCTTTTTTTAACAATTCATTTGTAATTAACTTCCTTATCTTTTATCAAGGGCCAACTTTGTTTCATTCCACAGAAGCTTTCCTGAATCTTTGAAAAATAAGTTCATGATACAAATGTATTAGGCTGAATTATTGATAAGTCATGCAAAGTTCTCATGCCTTGCAGTAATATAGAACACTTGCATGAAATAGCAAAATAAAAAAGTTCAGCTTGCACATATTCCTTTGATGCCTTATATGCACAAAACATGGACCTACCGTCAGTTTATGTAGCTACATATTTTTCATATACAATGTCCTTCAGCTATATTGAGCTATAAATAAACACCTTAATTTTGACTTCTATATAAATTTATTTTTGATGTTTGCGTCTTATCAATTTCACAAAATAGTTTTGGTTTTGGGGTCACAAACCGATTCTGTCAGCCATATTCCACCCATTGGTTTAAAAAATCTGCTTTACTTGTTAATTTTACTTTTAATTACAGACTAGTTGCTAACCTTATACTTACCACAAAAGTTGAAAACTTCTCATCTTGTCACAACTTTCTCACTTGAATTACTCTCATATTCTGAAATGTCAATTAGAATTTAACAAAACACTAAGTTTACACTGCATTGCAGCTTTTAGCAAATGATTGTTTTCAATGTCTCTGATTTGGGAGAAAATATTTTTTTGGTGTTGTTTCTTTGTTGATTCCTATCTTGAAACACCAGAGTATATTGAAAACACTTGTACTGTGAGTAGCTTATGTCATTTCTCCAGATATTATCAGAAATACATTTTTATTTGACATTTGTATTAAATCATTTTCATACTGCCAATAAAGATATAGTTCCATTTCTTAAGAATCATGTACAAGGTACAATGTAACATATAAACTAATATAAAATATAATCCTTATAATAGGTTACAGTCTAATTAAGGAAATAAAACAGGTGTGCATGTGCACACACATATACATATATATGGAGTTAAATAGCAAAACAAAGCATGATAATCAGTGACAAAACAAAGAACTTTTAGTGGGAGGCCTGAAATTTGATATTTGGGTCTGCCTCTTGCTGTGTGACCCTGAGCAAGCTGCTTGAACCTCTCAAGTTCTAGGTGTCTCATCTTAAAAACAGGAGTAATAATGCACAGTGATTTGTGAAGTTTTTACTGAATAATGTATATAAAAGTATACAGGGTCTCATACCCAAACACATAAAGTCAAATAGGGCACCAGGGCAGTGACTGCACCCATTGCTTGGACCTCCAGGTCAGATATTCTTTTACAGTACTTAAAGGAGCCCTGCTACTCTGGAAAGAATATGGGCTTTGGAGTCAGGCCTACTGAACTTTGAATCATGGCTTGAGTAATTCATGATTGTACAACATTCTGCAAGTGACTTAACCTTTCTGATTCTTATTTTCAATGAGGATATTATTATCCCCTTACCTCAGAGAGTTATTGTGAAGATTAAAATAATATTATTATTATTTAATTTAACAACTGGTGCCCAATATACAATGGAACATATATTTACTAAAGTGAATCTTTTGCTCAGCTTTACAAGGATCACAGGAAGTTCAACTAAGAGAAGTGAACCCCCTATTCTGAAATAGATTATGAAATACTAATGAGTTTATCCATATATGTTAGAGTATATGTGCAATTATAAACTAATCTATAGAGAATCCCAAGAACACAAGAGCATAACGAGGGTGCCCTTTTGTTGTTAGTCAACAATCCCTACTCATCAGAGAAGAGAGGGTGTGGGGAGTGTCTTCTTGTACCTATCCAAATCTCATTGTTTCATCATACTGGCAGCAACTGGGGCAGACAGACTGATAGGGGAAGAGAAAGTCATCTGTGAAAAGGAGCCATTTGATGGTCCTTCTTGTCCATTCCCAAGTCAAGGTGTTCCCTATAATTTGTTCTCAAGAATATTTAAACGTCAGTGGTCTCTTGTAATTCTAATTTATTACTTTGTCATTTTGAGCTGAACTCCAGTAAATTTGGTACTGTTTTATCCGTGTCTTTCCTTCCACTGTTTACAGATTATAAACATTTCTAAATCTTCGTTTTGTAAGAAAAAGGACAAAATACCAATGACTAAGGTTGTACTGTATTTATTATGCAAGCCCTTTGGCAAGCAGTTACTAGTAAAAGAGAAGGGCACTGGCAAGCACAACTATATTGGACTTATTAACGTTAGAGCTGCCATGGCTTTAATTTGATTGTTATTTATTGAGCAGTCAAAATGTGTTAAGCAGCATAAAGAACACACTGAAAGCATAACCTGGATATTAAGGATTTTATACTCTAAAAAAGGAAATCTATTAACTCAACTACAGAATGTATCCATTCATGTATCACCTGTGAAATCTTGATTAGGTAATTCATTTAGCTAGCCTTATACTTAGAGGGTATTTTTATATCTTTCTATTTAAAAATTGTGTTGCTTCAAATAACATTTCAAGATACTTTAATGTGATATTGCTTACATATATGAAATTATTCCTCCTCACTTGTAAGGTAATTAACAAATATCTCATCAAGTACAAAAACCTCAGCAGATACAGAAGACCCTGAGCAAACTGAGTCTGCAGAGAAAAGCCATATTCATTTTACATTAGTTTTGGGAAAATGATCATACAAGGAGAATGGATGCCCTCAAGAATAACAAAGCAATTGTTCAGTGGGAAACTGAAGGAGGAGGGTTAAATTTGAGGTTGGCGGGACAAAGAATTTAAGGTTATACTGCAACTTGATTCACAGGAATGTGACAGATTGTCCATTTCTCACTCCACCAATCCCTAGTGAGCATTCATAGTAGCCTAAGTCCCTTGCAAAACACTGGAGATGTAATGATGAAGACAGACATAGTTTTTCCCTTTTGAGACATCTGCAATCTAGCTGCAGAGACAGGGAAATGGAATTATTCATTTGTTCAGCGAACATTTATTGAGTGCCTTCTTCAGGCTGGACAATGTTCCTGGAGCTGGAGAGACAGAGTAAAGAAACACTATGGAGAACAGTATGGAGGTTCCTTAAAAAACTAAAAATACAACTACCATACAACCCAGCAATCCCACTCCTGGGCATATACCCTGAGAAAACCATAATTCAAAAAGAGTCATGTACCACAATGTTCACTGCAGCTCTATTTACAATAGCCAGGACATGGAAGCAACCTAAGTATCCATCGATAGATGAATGGATAAAGAAGATGTGGCACATATATACAATGGAATATTACTCAGCCATAAAAAGAAACAAAACTGAGTTATTTGTAGTGAGGTGGATGGACTTAGAGACTGTTATACAAAGTGAAGTAAGTCAGAAAGAGAAAAATAAATACCGTATGCTAACACATACATATGGAATCTTAAAAAAAATGGTTCTGAAGAACCTAGGGGCAGGACAGGAATAAAGACGCAGACACAGAGAATGGACTCGAGGACACGCAGAGGGGGAAGGGTAAGCTGGGATGAAGTGAGAGAGTGGTATGGACTTATATATATTACCAAATGTAAAATAGATAGCTAGTGGGAAGCAGGCGCATAGCACAGGGAGATCAGCTCAGTGCTTTGTGACCACCTAGAGGGGTGGGATAGGGAGGGTGGAGGAAGACACAAGAGGGAGGAGATATGGGGATATATGTATATGTATATCTGATTCACTTTGTTATTAAGCAGAAACTAACACACCACTGTAAATCAATTATACTCCAATAAAGATGTTAAAAAAAAAAAAAAGAAAGGAAAGGTATGGGGAAACCTCACTAGTAAAGTGACATTTCAGCAGAGACCTTATGACGTGAGTGAGTAAGACATGTAGAAAGCAGGGGTGGGGTGGGAGAGCATTCCAGAGGGAATAAAAGTTCAAAGGTTTAAAGAACATGCATGCTTAATATAGTATGCAAGTATAGCAAAGGGTCAGTGGATCTGACTGGAGCAATCTGAAGCATGGTTAATATTTGTAGATGCCAATATTTCTGAATCAAATAGCTTCATCCGCCTTTCACCCTTACTCATTAATCCAATATCTTAGTTTCCTTGGTCTGTACCTTCCCTATCCTCCTCTGTCACCTCAGCACATAGACATGTGAATTAGCCTCTCCTGGCTTGTGGCCTTGACTTTCTCCTGGTCCCTTCTGGAATGTCCTCCTTGACTTTGTATGTTTCCAGAGGATATTTGGTTACATGACTCTTCATGGCCTCCAGCCCCTCTCTACCTACCCATAGCCTTGATGGAGGGTCTCAGACAGTATATGTCTCATGAGTTTCTTGTGAGACCCAAAGGAGATATGTATGAATAAGCATCCTGTAAACTTTTAAGTGCTTTATACTTGTAATGAAATCTTTAGTTCTAAGACCATGAGTTCCCAACTGAAAAGATTATACCAACAGTAATGTCATTTTGCAATATACAAAAGCTAGGAAAAGCAGGGAACCGGGAAAAGCAGCTAGGCAGGAGGTCTATCTCTGTCAGGGGTATGATGAATCACCAGCAAGAAATAGAGTGGCCTTTGGAAGACTCAGGGCAGCTGGGTTGGGTTGTCTCCATCAGTCTGGGAGAGAGTGCTGCACAACTCGGCTTCCTTTCTGCCCCTCTATTTCAAACAATTTGTAGATTCATCTTTATTTTTCCTCCTACCAGATGCTTTTCTTCTTCATTTTTCTTTATACCAGATTTTTTTCTCCCTTTTGCTCAGGACTTTATATCTTTATGTTTCTCCTCTTGTATTACTTTCCTGCTTCCTCTGCTTTATTATTTTATAGTTCTTCTCCTTAAACTTGAGTGGGTTTTGCTATGGTCCCTGGGGAAGCTGCTCTACAAGCTTGTAGTAAACGTGATGTCAGGAGTCAACCTGACCACTTTGCCTGCTCTGAGAAGACTACTGCTACACTGAAGTGATTCCTTGAGAGAGGGGACCTAAAAAGCATGGTGGTTCTTTCTCTCTCTCTCTCTCTCTCTCTCTCTCTCTCTCTGTTTAAACAAAGAAGAGGTCATGTGAACACACAGCAAGATAGGGGACCTCTAAACACCAGGAAGAGGGTTCTCACCAGGAACCAAAACTACCAGGACCTTGATCTTGGACTCTCAGCTTCCAAAACTTAAAAATATAAATGGCTGTTAGGAACATCCTCTCCAGGAGAAAGGCAGCATGAAAACTGGCTTCCTTACTGAAAACTACATGTGGCCAGGGTCAAAGAACTATCTACTATGATCTCTTTCAAGGCTATGGTGAATTTCTGGTGCCACTGCAAGCTGGTGATAGAAAGAATAAAATGTCTAAACTTGGGAAAAAAAAAAAAGCATGGTGAAGAGAATGACACATTAGGAATCAGTAAGTCTAGATTGTATCACTAACATGCTGGGTTAACTTTGGCAAGTCTCTAGGTTAATGTAGGTCTCCGTTTACCCAAAATAAACAATAACGTTACTGAACTAGGTAATCTCTAAGAGTTCTTATGCTCTGGATTCTGAAAATGTTATGTTAATGTGAAACACAAAAAGAATTTTTTGGTTTTGGCAATAGAGAATAGTAGGACTGGAGCTGGTGACTGAACTATTGGAATAGTATAGCTCTCTTGCTTCTTGGTATGTTGCATCATGTTACAAGCCTCAGGGTCTCTAATAAATGCCTAAGAATACAGACTGGAAACTGCCTCCCCAATAAAACTTGCCACTGTGCTCTGCATATAGTGTCTGCTCACTGAAAATAACTGTATATATTATGGGCTGACAAATTTTGAAAAAACCCTCTTTATTTCTGAAAGATGGCATTGACGGATTACTCAGGATGTGATAGAAGGGGGTAAAGCAACATTGGAGGAAGCCCCTAGGGAGAGTTCTTACAGAAGGAAGTGATGAGGTCAGCAAAGCTTTCGGGTTGCTTAGCTAAATGGTCTAAATCCTTGACTGGTCAGAATCAAACAACACTGATTCTACATTCAACTTCACCAATAATTAAGGAATCTATGCCTCTGAAGCAAACAATATTTTAGCCATCACACTAAAAGTAAAATTCAGAGAATTTGGAATTGCTTTTGTGAACTTAGATCGTGAAATTAGAGCAAGTCATCTTTCTGAGTTAATTCTCCTAATACCCACCTTGATTAACCCATATTTGAAAGGTTATGAAGAATAAGCTGTGTAGAAGTATAGGCAACAATGATATGATTAGTACTGAGTTATAACCATGGAGGCCAAGTACAGGGAATACTTGAATTTGGAGAACTGATTACAATTATCTTCCATACCCCTAAATACATTTTCTTGGTGCAGCTAAACCACAAATTCCGACCTCTTTCCAAACCCAAACCCCCAACCTCCCTGCATCTGTATCCACCTCCTTTATATCCCTTCTGTTACTGTGGAGCAGCACCTTGATTAGCATCTAAGGCCAACCCACCAACTGTGCTTTTGATCTCATCTCCTCACCTTCCTGAGGTCATCACTCTAGCAATGACTATTCCCTTCTCTTCCCTGTATCAAGCATTAAAAAAATATTCTTTAAAATCTCTAGTGTCTCTCATGTTAAAAGCAAAAATAAACATTTTTCTCACCTAACCTCATCTTCCAGCTACAGCTCCATTTCTCAGTTCCTTTTCTCAAAAAGCAATGCTTTTTGCAAGACATATTTTTTCGTCCTCAAATTCTTCAACTCCTGTTTTTTTTTAACATCTTTATTGGAGTATAATTGCTTTTCAACTCCCTTTTAGAAGGCTCATTTCACTCTTAAAGTATTTTTTCTTTCTCTTCACTTCCAAGCTGCCACATTCCCCTGTTTATTTCCGATATTATTGGGCACTCTCTCTTAGTCTCCTTTGATTGTCTACTTGCTTCTTCTCCACATGAGCTAAAAATACTGGAGTATCTGCAATCTTGCCACTAGTCTTCTACCCACTTACATTTTTCACTGAGCAATTTCAAATCTTTCCCTGGCTCTACATATTACCCCAGGCGCTGACCTCTAATTTCAGCTTTGTACTCACATATGACTACGTAATCATCATCTCTACTTAGACATTTAATAGGCACCTCAAACCTAAAATGCTGCAAACAGAACACTTGATCTATGCCTACCCCACAATCGACCTGATCCTTCACAGCCTTTTCCTTTACAGTACCATCCATTCAGCTCCTCAGGTCAAACAACTAGGAGTCACCTTTCACCTCTTCTATCGTCCTCACTCCCCACATCCAATCCATCGGCAAGTCCAATAGGCTCTAAAATACGTCCAGAATTCAACCACTTCTTACTGTGCTATACTACAAACATAGTTCAAACCACCATCATCAGCTGTCTCCTGTACTCTTGTAATAGCCTCTGAATTTATCTCCCTGCTCCTCTCCTTACCCTTTTTCAGGTGATTAGCCACACAGTAGACAGAATGATCTTTTCAGAAGTTGGTTAGACCATGTCATTCTCCTGTGCAAAATGCTCCCATGCCTTTCCATTAACCTCAAAACAAAATCTAGACTCCTTACCTTGGCCTACAAGACTGTAAGACCTGGCCTCTGGTGACCTCTTTTATCTCATCTTTCACTCCATGCCTACTGTCCTTTGGCCACAGCATATTTTTTCCTCAAATATACCAAGCTTGTTGCCATCCTAGGACTTCTGCACTGGTTGTTCCTTTTTTATATTTGCCATATATTTTTATCAGTCTTAGCCCCAATACACGTGGGGGTAGAGCTGTAATTTACATGTGATATTTAGTGAGATCCAACTATGGACTTTGCAGTTGCAGTACAACAGACACAGTGAGACTTGGAAAGATAATCAGACATGTTAAACTGCAAATTCACTCGTAAATAATCCAATACTCTCCTAGTAGTCATTTTTGAAGAGAAGCTTCTTGAATTATATGTTACTCTTAGTTTCCTATCATACTATTGCTTTAGGGAAGAATTGTGTACTATAATTTAAAGCATGGTAAAAATCATAATGTTGGTAAAAATAATTTCCCTGCCATTATGATAGTTACATTGGCTGTTATTCAACAGAAATGCTATAATTGATGTCTTGTTTGATCTTTGGTTTCCTTAATTCAAAATGATAAAAGAATATCAGATAAGAAAGTAAAAGCAACAAGGAAGTTACATTTCCATAACTTTTGCAATATTTTGTTTTATAAAACTTTTTGTTCAATACTCCTGGGTTAGAATTGATATTCGTGAAGACTGATTTACTTGTTTCATAAAAATCCATTTACCAAGAATAACCAATTTTTTTCTTTTCTTCTCTTTTATTTTTTCTCTATCAGAATTGATTAAATTGAGCCCATTCATTTGAGATGACACTATTAAGCAAGGAATGAAATTGGGACCACTATAATCAATACATTCAGTGACCTTTCTAAATTCTTTTACTCTGAATGATTGTGTCACTTGAATTTACAGCAAGAACTTAAAATCTCAAGATCAATTGTTTTTGAAGTATCATTTGAGAAAGCTCCAATATCAGTTGACATTGGGTTCTCCAGCATTATAATACAGTAATCAGTCAAATATCTTAAAATTAGGTTTATCCAGAGGACTTTGAGGGGACTATATTTAGGATCTGAAATAAAAGTTGATTCATAAGCATATGGGTTATACATTATTGATTCTTATTTAGAAAAAATCAACAGTTGTAAAATTAGTTTATTCAAACAGTCTAAATATTATTTTCTTTTTTGGAAAGAAAGGAAATTTCCCAGAACATTTATACACCTCTTGTCCTTTACAAATGCAGTTCACACACTAAGGCAAAGCATCTGTTACCTCTCTAATTTTGCTGTGATGAAAATTACTATTATAATGAGACTAGCTTTTTTAAGCATATATTTTATGTATATGAAGACAAATGTGCACAGTGAGATCAACTGTTAGAAATTTGTTTCTAGCTTTTGAGGTGTATGTGGGTATCCTGAAAAACAGCCCTTTTCCTATGGATTAACATCAAGGTGTAGGCTTGGTAGGTTTCGGTCCTGCTAACAGCTGGGTTTCAGTCACCATTATCAAAAAATGCTGAACTTTGCACTGTGAAGTTGAGGTTGGAATGGAAGGAACATAAAAATCTCAGGAAGGTACATGTATTTTTTTTACCCTAACAATTCTTCTAACAAGAACTGACGAAGTGAGCTGATTTTGAGAAAGCCAGAATAGAATGAAAATAAGTCAAATAGAGTGAGTTTAAAGAAAAACTAAAACCATACCATGGTGTATCAAATGCAAAAAATGTTATGGGAACAAGGAACATATTCTTGTAAGTGAAGCTGCCTTAAACAATATTTTGAAAACTGAATCTCAGTTTTAATTAAAATTTTCTCTGAGTTATGTGGTCATTTGGGCAAAAAAAAAGGTCTGAAACATATATATTTTTATAAATCACGCAGGAGAAGCAAGAAACTAGGAGCACCAAAATAACAATTGTACTTGATTAAAAATTTTTAAACTTTTCACTATTTACTCTTTCTTCCTTCTTGTTCCCCCTCTAGCAAACCTATCGCTTACATATAAAATAACACTAAAATAACGTCTGGCTTGTTTCCCCTTGGTTTTATCTTCAATTGTATTGACAGCTATAGGACTGAGGTATTTATGGTACATACTTAAAGTGACAGTGTGAAATTGAAATCAATTCTAGGTTCAAATCCTATCTTTATAACATTGGGCAACTTAGCTAACTTCTTTGAATCTCCATTTTTTCACCAAAGTAAAGGGACCATAAGTTCTACCTTGACAGAAATGTTAAGAGTTAAATGAGAAAATATATAGGAGGCACCTGGTTTGTAGTAAACAACCAATAAATGATCATTTCCCTCCCTCACATCTGTATCCTGAATAGTGAAATAGTCATATTCTACATGTATTTCTGTCCAGCATTTTGTACATGAGTCCTCTTATTAACACACTGGTTCTTAGCTCCCCAAACCATATCTTGCTTCAAATATTTTTATAAAACTGACAAATAACTAATTTAATAATCACATCAGTCCTATTTCCAATTGCCATATCTAACCTAGTCTTATTAAATATATTTTTAATGTTCTTATTTTGATGTTACCAAGTGTAGAAGCTAAGTTCGAATTAGCCTTTTGAAAATATTAGGTTTTTTAAAGTGATAGGGGACTACAAAAATTTATTTATCTTATTCTCTTTATGTTATATTTATCAGATATATGGCATCTACGTATACTGAAAACTTCACCAGATAATATTATACTTTTTGCTTTCAACAAAGATATATATTTTAAAGAACTTTAAGAGGACAAATAGTCTGTTAAATTTATGCAGATAGTGGCCATTTCTTTTGTTCTTCCTTCATTCCTGAAGTCCCACATTTCCATCTTGTATCATTCCCCTTAAACCTAAACAACTTAATTTAACATATTTTTAGAGAAGTTCTGGTAGCAATGAATTATCTTAGTTTTTCTTCATCTAGGAATGTCTTTATTTTGCTTTCATTCCTAAAGAATATTTTCACTGGATATGGAATTCTAGCCTGACAGTTTTCTTTTTTTTTTCCTTATAGCACGTTAAAGATGTTTCATGTCTTCTGGTCACTATGGTTTCTGAGGAAAAATGTTCAGTCATTTGAACTGCTGTTCCTATTTAGGTAATGTGTCATTTTTATTTAGCTGCTTTCAAGAATTTTTAAAATTTATCTTTAGTTTTCAGCACTTTGTTTATGGTGGATCTAGTTTTGGTTTTCTTTGAGTTTATCTTATTTTTATTTTGCTGAGTGTCTTGAATGTGTGAATTTATGTCTCTAAACAATTTGGTAAATTATTAGCCATTATTTCTTCAAAATTTTGGGTATCAATATCTTTTTCTTATCTTTTTGAGACTCTAATCACATGAATGTTATATCTTATGAGATTGTCCCACATTCATTTTTTTTCTTCTGTTCTTCAGATTGAATGATTCCTATTGATCACTCTCCAAGGTAACTGAATCCTGAATCTTTCCTCTGTCATCTTCATTCTGCTATTAAGTACACTAATGAGGCGGGTTTTTTTATTTCAGTATTTTATATTTCAGTTCTAAAATTTCCATTGCATTCCTTTTCACTTTCTTTCTCTTCTAAGAACTTCTATCTTTCCAGTAATTTTAAGATAGTTCACTTTTACCTCACATAACATGTTTTTAATAATTGCTTTAAAATATTTGATAATTCCAACATCTGTGTTTCTCAGTGTTGTCATACATTGATTGTATTTTTCTTTGAGAATTGGTATGATTTTCCTAGCTATTTGTATGTGGAGCAATTTTAGACTGTATCCTGAACATTGTGAACATTATGTTGTAAGACTGTGACCTGTTAAAATCCTCTGTAGCATTTAGATTTCTGTTCATTTGCTTTAGGAGCCAATCAGCATGGTTAGGTTCAAATCACAAATTCTGCATCAACTTTTGTGAGCAGTGGCTACAGTGTCAGTTCAGGTTTCAAAACCTTTCCTATGGTATTTGAGTCTGCCCCATGTATGTACTACTCAGGAGTTAGACTTATGTGGTGATTTATATTATAGTTCAGTTCTCAAACTAGGCTTCTTTGCATCTGTTTTACATGTGCACTCCTCAGGAGCAAGCCTAAGATATGTATTAGTTCATACACAGATATAGGGGATCATTTTCTCTAGCGTTCCCCTCTCCAGGATCGCCCCTATACTTTATGGCTCTCAGAGGCCGTTACTTCTGTTTCCTTTGGCCAGATTGTTGGGCTTCTCTTCGAGTTTTTGTCCCCCTAAGGCTTTCCTGCAGTTAAGGCTTCCCTTAAGGCAGAGAAGTGCGAAAAAATAGTTTCTTTCAGAATTTTTTGTATTCACTCTCACTATGTACCTCTGGGACAAGTTCCACCCTTGGGTCAAAACCTATTACAAAGGAGGAGAATAAGAACAAGAAATTCAGCAACATTTTAGTCATTCTTCAAGTTTTGACTTCTCTTTCTAATATTCCTGCTGTTATTTACTTTACTTTTTAGAGTCCTTGGACAATTCCTTCATGTATTCTTTCCACAATTTTTAGCTATAATCAATGGGAGAGATAGGCTATAGTGGGCTTACTCCATTTTGGTCAGTATCAGAAGTCCTTTCCATTTTCCAAGAGTATTTCAACTTTTGATTATCTGGATCACTGAACTTACAGCTAGATCTCTGTCCTTTATACACATATCCTGCACTGGGTATTTCCCTGAGGATGGATAAAGGAGCACCATTCAGATATCAAAATAATTGCTGCATAAAGCAACTGAATATAGGTCATTTAAGTAAGTCATACAGCAGCTTTTCTGTCTTTTCACAAAAAGGAGTTCTGCCCACAGGACGGTCTCTTGTGACAGCGACCCATCACAAATATGTTTCTTGGTCAGTGGCACTTACCAGTCTGTAACAGTCTCACGTTACCAATACAGCATCTTTTAGGTGCCAGCTTAAGTGTAACAAGAAGCACAGCCTCTCATTAGAAGGACATATAATTTCTGAGATTATTCCTCTTAGATATCAGTTAGCACTAACCATCTTTCCTTCTACCCCCATTCTTACATTTTGGTTGGAGTTGGAAATGGATCTTATAGCCATACATCCAGTGAAACTAATTGGCCTTAATAATGTTTTTTGTCCAATATCGTTTTCCACAAATGTTTCTGAATTTGATTTGCTTTTGCAGGGTGATGATTTCTTTATACTTTCCTACTTACTTGACTGAAGAGAATAAATAAGTACTGTACCAGAAATGAACAGCAAAGTCATTCATTCAACAATTATTTCTTGCATTTTTATCATGTGTTACACATTGTTTTAGATAGATACTGGGTATGGAGCTCAGTAAAAAATAGTCAAGGTGGGGAATGTAGTCACTAACTGGGCAGATAGCTGCTCAAGGAGAAAAGAATAATGAATTCTCTGAGAACTACTAACATTCTGCAAAAGGGAAACTCAGGGCCTGATGTAACTGTGCCTATCTAGCCAACACTTTGCTGCTGTCTTTTTATGTCTTTTAAAATTTTATTTATTATCCACTATCAGTGGCAGATTTACTGTGAAACTATTGAAACTTAAGCTTCAAATAACCCTCACTTTCACAGGCACACCCAAATTAGTTCCAGGCAAGCACTGATCTACTCTCTGTCATAACTGATTAGTTTTTTTTTGTTCAAGAATTTCATATAAATGGGATCATACAGTAAGTGTTGTTCTGTTTCTGGCTCGTTTTGCTCAGAGTAATGTTTCTGAGATTCACCCATGTTTTTGCATGTATCAACAGTTTATTCATTTTTATTGCAGAGTACTCTTTCATTGTATAAATATATTTCAATCTGCTGATCTATTCATCAGCTGTTGAATATTTACACTGTTTCCAGTTTGGGGCTCCTATGCATACAGCTGCTCTTAATGTTTGTGTGCCAGTCATTTGTGAGGGCATATCTTTTCATTTCTCATTGGGTAAATATCTAAGAGTGAACTTTCTGGCTCAAAGTGAAAGTTATTAAATTGTTTACAAAGTAGTCATTACATTTTAGATTCCCACAAACAATGTATGAGAGTTCCCACTGCTGACCATACTCGCCAACGGTTGACATTGTTAGTCTTTATTTTTAATTTTAGCCATTCTAGAGGTGCACAGTATTACCTTATTATGGTTTTATTTTGTACTTCCCTGATGATTAATTGTTTTACCATATTTTCAACTACTTACTGGCCATTCACACATCAACTTTGTGAAGCATCTGTTCAAATCTTTTGCACATTTTTATTGGGTTGTTCATCTCATTATTGTGTTGTAATTGTTCTGTATATATTCTAGACACAAGTTCTTTTGCAGAGATCAGTAATAAGAAATTTTCTCTCTGCATCTTTATTTTTTTAACAATATATCATTTAACAGAAAATTTTTTTTTAATTTGGTGAAGTCCAATTTATGAATTTCCTTTGAGGTTCATTCTTCGTATAACATTTAAAAAATATTTAGCATCCCAAGATATTCTAGATATTCTAGAAGTTTCAGAGCTTTAAGATCTACATTCAGGTGTATGATACATTTTGAGTTAAATTCTATGTACTGAATGAAGTAGGAGTTGAGGTTTATTTTTTTGATATTCATATCATGCTGTTTCAGTGACCTTTGCAGAAAGAGCTATCCTTTCCTCCCATTGGATCACCTTGGCACTTTTGTCAAAAACTAATTACTAGGAAGACCTTCAAGGTGACGGAAAAGTAAGACGTGGAGATCACCTTCCTCCCCACAAATACATCAAAAATACATCTGTATATGGAACAACTCCTACAGAACAAATACTGAACACTGGCAGAAGACCTCAGACCTCAGACTTCCCAAAAGGCAAGAAAATCCCCACATACCTGGGTAGGTCAAAAGAAAAAACACAGACAAAAGAATAGGGGGATGGGACCTGCACCTCTGGGAGGAAGCTGTGAAGGAGGAAAAATTTCCATATACTAGGAAGCCCCTTCGCGGGTGGGGATGGGGGGTGGGTGGGAGGGAAGTTCTGGAGCCACGGAAGAGAGTGCAACAACAGAGGTGCAGAGGGCAAAGCGGAGAGATTCCCACACAGGGGATCGGTGCCGACCAGCACTCACCAACCTGAGAGCCTTGTCTGCTCACCCACCGGGACGGGGGTGGATGTGGGGGGTGGGAGCTGAGGCTCTGGCTTCAGAGGTCAGATCCCAGGGAGAGGACTGGGGTTAGCTGTATGAACACAGCCTGAAGGGGGCTAGTGCGCCACAACTAGCCGGGAGGGAGTCTGGGCAAAAGTCTGTACCTGCCGAGGAGGCAAGAGACCATTGTTTCCGGGTGCACAAGGAGAGGGGATTCCTGCCCTGTCTGCCCACAGAAGGCAGAGCACCACCTAAATGAGCTCCAGAGATGGGCAGGATCCGAGGCTATCAGCTTGGACCCCAGAGACGGGCATGAAATGCTAATGCTGCTGCTGCCGCCACCAAGAAGCCTGTGTGCAAGCACAGGTCACTATCCACACGCCCCCAGGAGCCTGTGCAAAACGTCAGTGCCAGGGTCCTGTGACGCAGGGACAAGTTCCCCAGGAGAGCACACAGTGCGCCTCAGGCAGTTGCAATGCTGTGCAGGCCTCTGCAGCCACAGGCTCGCCCCGCATTCCAATTATAACTACCATACCCCTCCCCCCCCTTGGCATGAGTGAGCCAGAGCCCTCTAATCAGCTGCTGCTTTAACCCCATCCTGACTAGGGGGGAACAGATACCTGAGGGCAACATACACGTAGAGGCGGGGCCAAAACCAAAGCTGAACACCAGGAGCTGTGTGAACAAAGAAGAGAAAGGGAAATCTCTCCCAGCAGCCTCAGAAGCAGCAAAATAAATCCACACAATCAACTTGATGTAACCTGCATCTGTGGAATAACTGAATAGAAAATGAATCATCCCAAAATTGAAGCAGTGGACTTTGGGAGCAACTGTAGACTTGGGGGTTTGCTGTCTACGACTGATTTCTTTCTGATTTTTATGTTTATCTTAGTAGAGTTTTTAGTGCTTGTTATCATTGGTGGATTTCTTTATTGCGTCGGTTGCTCTCTTCTTTTTATTATTATTATTATTTTAATAAATTTTTTAATTTATTTATTTTTCTTTCTTTTTTTCTCACTTTTCTTCTGAGCCGTGTGGCTGACAGGGTCTTGGTACTCCAACCGGGTGTCAGGCCTGAGCCTCAGAGGTGGAAGAGTCTAGTTCAGGACGTTGGACCACCAGAAACCTCCCAGTCCCAGGTAATATCAATCAGCGAGAGCTCTACCAGAGATCTCCGTCTCAACGCTAAGACCCAGCTCCGCCCAGTGGCCAGCAAGCTCCAGTGCTGGACTTCCCATGCCAATCAAATAGGAAGATAGGAACACAACACAACCCATTAGCAGAGATGCTGCCTAAAATCATACTAAGTTCACAGACATGCCAAAACACACCACTGGAAGTGGCCCTACCCACCTGAAAGACAAGATGCAGCCCCACCCACCAGAACACAGGCACCAGTCCCCTCCACCAGGAAGCCTACACAAGCCACTGAACCAACCTCACCCACTGGGGGCAGACACCAAAAACAATGGAAACTATGAACCTGCAGCCTGTGAAAAGTGGACCCCAAACACAGTAAGCGAAACAAAATGAGAAGTCAGAGAAATATGCAGCAGATGAAGGAAGAAGGTAAAAACCCACCAGACCAAACAAATGAAGAGGAAATAGGCAGTTTACCTGAAAAAGAATTCAGGGTAAAGATAGTAAAGATGATCCAAAATCTAGGAAAAAGAATGGAGAAAATACAAGAAACGTTTAACAAGGACGTAGAAGAATTAAAGAGCAAACAAACAATGATGAACAACACAATAAGTGAAATTAAAAGTTCTCTACAAGGAATCAATAGCAAAATAACTGAGGCAGAAGAACAGATAAGTGACCTGGAAGATAAAATAGTAGAAATAACTACTGCAGAGCATAATAAAGAAAAAAGAATGAAAAGACTTGAGGACAGTCTCAGAGACCTCTGGGACAATATTAAATGCACCAACATTCGAATTATAGGGGTCCCAGAAGAAGAAGAGGAAAAGAAAGGAACTGAGAAAATATTTGAAGAGGTTATACTTGAAAACTTCCCTAATATGGAAAAGGAAATAGTCAGTCAAGTTGAGGAAATGCAGAGAGTCCCATACAGGATAAATCAAAGGAGAAACACGCCAAGACATATATTAATCAAACTATCAAAAATTAAGCAGAAAGAAAAAAATATTAAAAGCAGCAAGGGAAAAACAACAAATAACACACAAGGGAATCCCCATAAGGTTAACAGCTGATCTTTCAGCAGAAACTCTGCAAGCCAGAAGGGAGTGGCAGGACATATTTAAAGTGATGAAAGGGAAACACCTACAACCAAGATTACACTACCCAGCAAGGATCTCATTCAGATTTGATGGGGAAATTAAAACCTTTACAGACAAGCAAAAGCTAAAAGAATTCAGCACAACCAAACCAGCTTTACAGCAAATGCTAAAGGAGCTGCTCTAGGCAGGAAACACAAGAGAAGGAAAAGACCTACAATAACAAACCCACCAAAATTAAGAAAATGGTAATAGGAACATACATATCGATAATTACCTTAAATATAAATGGATTGAATGATCCAACCAAAAGACATAGACTGGCTGAATGGATAAAAAAACAAGACCCTTATATATGCTGTCTACAAGAGACCCACTTCAGGCCTAGGGACACATACAGACTGAAAGTGAGGGGATGTTAAAAGATATTCCACACAAATGGAAATCAAAAGAAAGCTGGAGTAGCAATTCTCATAACAGACAAAATAGACTTTAAAATAAAGACTATTACAAGACAAAAAGAAGGACACTGCATAATGATCAAGGCATCAATCCAAGAAGAAGATATAACAATTGTAAATATTTACATACAGCAAATGCTAACAGCCATAAAAGGGGAAATCGACAGTAACACAATAATAGTGGGGGACTTTAACACCTCACTTACACCAACGGACAGATCATCCACACAAAAAATTAACAAGGAAATACAAGCTTTAAATGACACAATAGACCACATAGATTTAATTGATATTTATAGGACATTCCATCCAAAAACTGCAGATTACACTTTCTTCTCAAGTGCACATGGAACATTCTCCAGGATAGATCACATCTTGGGTTACAAATCAAGCCTTGGTAAATTTAAGAAAACTGAAATCATATCAAGCATCTTTTCTGACCACAACAATACGAGATTAGAAATCAGTTACAGGGAAAGAAAAAGTAAAAACCACAAACATCTGGAAGCTAAAAAATACGTTACTAAATAACCAAGAGATCACTGAAGAAATCAATGAGGCAAGCAAAAAATACCTAAAAACAAACGACAATGAAAACACGACAACGCAAAACCTATGGGATGCAGCAAAAGCAGTTCTAAGAGGGAAGTTTATAGCAGTACAATCCTACCACAAGAAACGAGAAAAATCTCAAATAAACCATCTAACATTACACCTAAAGGAACTAGAGAAGGAAGAACAAACAAAACCCAAAGTTAGTACATGGAAAGCAATCATAAAGATACGAGCAGAAAAAATGAAATAGAAACAAAGAAAACAATAGCAAAGATCAACAAACCTAAAAGCTAGTTACTTGAGAAGATAAACTAAATTGATAAACATTTAGCGAGACTCATCAAGAAAAAGAGGGAGAGGACTCAAATCAATAAAATTAGAAATGAAAAAGGAGAAGTTACAACAGACATTGCAGAAATACAAAGCATCCAAAGGGACTACTACAAGCAACTCTATGCCAATAAAATGGGCAACCTGAAAGAAATGGACAATTTCTTAGAAAGGTATAACCTTCCAAGACTGAACCAGGAAGAAGTAGAAAATATAAACAGACCAATCACAAGTAATGAAATTGAAACTGTGATTAAAAATCTTCCAACAAACAAAAGTCCAAGACCAGATGGCTTCACAGGTGAATTCTATGAAACATTTAGAGAATAGCTAACATCCATCCTTCTCAAACTCTTCCAAAAAATTGCAGAGGAAAAAACACTCCCAAACTTATTCTACAAGGCCACCATCACCTTGATGCCAACAACAGACAGAGATATTACAAAAAAAGAAAATTACAGACCAATATCACTGATGAATATAGATGCAAAAATCCACAATAAAATACTAGCAAACAGAATCCAACAGCACATTAAAAGGATCATACACCATGATCAACTGGGATTTATCCCAGAAATGCAAGGATTCTTCAATATATGCTAATCAATCAATGTGATACACCCTATTAACAACTGAAGAATAAAAACCATATGATCATCTAAATAGATGCAGAAAAAGCTTTTGAGAAAATTCAACACCAATTTATGATAAAAACTCTCCAGAAAGTGGGCACAGAGGGTACCTACCTCAACATAATGAAGGCCATATGCGACAAACCCACAATGAACATTATTCTCAATGGTGAAAAACCGAAAGCATTTTCTCTAAGATCAGGAGCAAGACAAGGATGTCCACTCTTGCCACTATTATTCAACATAGTTTTGGAAGTCCTAGCCATGGCAATCAGAGAAGAAAAAGAAACACAAGGAATACAAACTGGAAAAAAAATGTAAAACTGTCACTGTTTGCAGATGACATGATACTGTACATAGAGATTCCTAAAGATGCCACCAGAAAACTACTAGAGCTAATCAATGAATTTGGTAAAGTAGCAGGATACAAAATTAATGCACAGAAATCTCATGCATTCCTATACACTAACAATGAAAGATCAGAAAGAGAAATTAAGGAAACAATCCCATTCATCATTGCAACAAATAGAATAAAATACCTAGGAATAAACCTACCTAAGGAGGTAAAAGCCCTGTACTCAGAAAACTATAAAACACTGATGAAAGAAATCAAGGATGACACAAACAGATGGAGAGATATAGCATGTTCTTGGATTGGAAGCATCAGTATTGTGCAAATGACTATACTACCCAACGCAATCTACAGATACAATGCAATCCCTCTCAAATTACCAATGGCATTTTTTACAGAACTAGAACAAAAAACTTAAAATTTGTATGGAGACACAAAAGACCCCAAACAGCCTAAGCAAACTTGAGGGGAAAAAAAATGGAACTGTAGGAATCAGACTCCCTGACTTCAGACTATACCACAAAGCTACAGAAATCAAGACAGTATAGTACTGGCACAAAAACAGAAATATAGACAATGGAATAGGACAGAAAGCCCAGAGATAAACCCACACACCTATGGTCAACTAATTTATGACAAAGGAGGCAAGGATATACAATGGGAAAAGACAATCTCTTCAACAAGTGGCGCTGCTGGTATTTTTAACAGAACTAGAACAAAAAATTACACAATTTTTATGGAAACACAAAAGACCCCGAATAGCCAGAGCAATCATGAGAACGAAAAACGGAGCTGGAGGAATCAGGCTCCCTGATTTCAGACTATACTACAAAGCTACAGTAATCAAGACAGTATGGTACTGGCACAAAAACAGAAAGATAGATCAATGGAACAGGATAGAAAGCCCAGAGATAAACCCACGCACATATGGTCACCTTATCTTTGATAAAGGAGGCAGGAATGTACAGTGGAGAAAGGACAGCCTCCTCAATAAGTGGTGCTGGGAAAACTGGACAGGTACATGTAAAAGTATGAGATTAGATCACTCCCTAACACCATACACAAAAATAAACTCAAAATGGATTAAAGACCTAAATGTAAGGCCAGGAACTACCAAACTCTTAGAGGAAAACATAGGCAGAACCCTCTATGACATAAATCACAGCAAGATCCTTTTTGACCCACCTCCTAGAGAAATGGAAATAAAAACAAAAATAAACAAATGGGACCTAATGAAACTTCAAAGCTTTTGCACAGCAAAGGAAACCATAAACAAGACCAAAAGACAACCCTCAGAATGGGAGAAAATATTTGCAGATAAATCAAAGGAGAAAGGATTAATCTCTGAAATATATAAACAGCTCATGCAGCTCAATATTAAAAAAACAAACAACCCAATCCAAAAATGGGAAGAAGACCTAAATACACATTTCTCCAAGGAAGATATACAGACTGCCAACAAACACATGAAAGAATGCTCAACATCATTAATCATTAGAGAAATGCAAATCAAAACTACAATGAGATATCATCTCACACCAGTCAGAATAGCCATCATCAAAAAATCTAGAAACAATAAATGCTGGAGAGGGTGTGGAGAAAAGGGAACCCTCTTGCACTGTTGGTGGGAATGCCAACTGATACAGCCGCTGTGGAGAACAGTATGGACGTTCCTTAAGAAACTACAAATAGAACTACCGTATGACCCAGCAATCCCACTACTGGGCATAAACTCTGAGAAAACCATAATTCAAAAAGAGTCATGTACCAAAATGTTCACTGCAGCTCTATTTACAACAGCCCAGAGATGGAAACAACCTAAGTGCCCATCATCGGATGAATGGATAAAGAAGATATGGCACATATATACAATGGAATATTACTCAGCCATAAAAAGAAACAAAATTGAGCTATTTGTAATGAGGTGGATGGACCTAGAGTCTGTCATACAGAGTGAAGTAAGTCAGAAAGAAAAAGACAAATACTGTATGCTAACACATATATATGGAATTTAAGAAAAAAAATGTCATGAAGAACCTAGGGGTAAGACAGGAATAAAGACACAGACCTACTAGAGAACAGACTTGAGGATATGGGGAGGGGAAAGGGTGAGCTGCGACAAAGCGAGAGAGAGGCATGGACATATATACACTACCAAACATAAAATAGATAGCTAGTGGGAAGCAGCCGCATAGCACAGGAAGATCAGCTCGGTGCTTTGTGACCACCTAGAGGGGTGGGATAGGGAGGGTGGGAGGGAGGGAGATGCAAGAGGGAAGAGATATGGGAACCTATGTATATGTATAACTGAGTCACTTTGTTATAAAGCAGAAACTAAGACACCATTGTAAAGCAATTATACTCCAATAAAAATGTAAAAATAAATAAATAAATAAAAATAAGTGGTGCTGGGAAAACTGGACAGCTACATGTAAAGGAATGAAATTGGAACACTCCCTAACACCATAAACAAAAATAAACTCAAAATGGATTAAAGACCTAAAGACTGTGTAAGACCGGACACTGTAAAACTGTTAGAGGAAAACATAAGAAGAACACTCTTTGACATAAATCACAGCAAGATCTTTTTTGACCCACCTCCTAGAGTAATGGAAATAAAAACAAAAATAAACAAATGGGACTTAATGAAACTTAAAAGCATCTGCACAGCAAAGAAAACTATAAAGTAGATGAAAAGACAACCCTCAGAATGGAAAAAATATTTGCAAATGAATCACAGGAGAAAGGATTAATCTCTGAAATATATAAACAGCTCATGCAGCTCAATATTAAAAAAACAAACAACCCAATCCAAAAATGGGCAGAAACCCTAAATAGACATTTCTCCAAAGACATACAGATGGGCCAAAAACACATGAAAAGCTGTTCAGCATCACTATTTATTAGAGAAATGCATATCAAAACTACAATGAGGTATCACCTTAACACCAGTTAGAAGGAGCATCATCAGAAAATCTACAAACAACAAATGCTGGAGAGGGTGTGGAGAAAAGGGAACCCTCTTGCACTGTTGGTGGGAATTTAAATTGATACAGCCACTATGGAGAACAGTATGGAGGTTCCTTAAGAAACTAAAAATAGAGCTACCATATGACCCAGCAATTCCACTACTGGGCATTTACCCAGAGAAAACCATAATTCAAAAAGACATATGCGGGCTTCCCTGGTGGCGCAGTGGTTGGGAGTCCGCCTGCCAATGCAGGGGACATGGGTTCGTGGCCCGGTCCGGGAAGATCCCACATGCCGCAGAGCGGCTGGGCCCGTGAGCCGTGGCCGCTGGGCCTGCGCGTCCGAAGCCTGTGCTCCACAATGGGAGAGGCCACAACAGTGAGAGGCCCGCGTACCACAAAAAAAAAGACATGCATCCAAATGTTCATTGCAGCACTATTTACAATAGCTAGGTCATGGAAGCAACCTAAGTGTCCATCAATAGATGAATGGATAAAGAGGATGTGGTACATATATACAATGGAATATTAAGCAGCTATAAAAAGGAATGAAATCGGGTGTTTTGTAGACACATGGATGGAACTTGAGACTATCATACAGAGTGAAATAAATCAGAAAGAGAAAAACAAATATCGTATATTAACACATATATGTGGAATGTAGAAAAATGATACAGATGAACCAGTTTGCAAGGCAGAAATAGAGACATAGATGTACAGAACAAACTAACGGACACAAAAGGGGGAAAGCTGGGTGGGGGGTCGGGTGTGATGGTGGTGGGATGAATTGGGAAATTGGAATTGACATATATATAAAACAGATAACTAATAAGAACCTGCTGTATAAAATAAATAAAATTAAATTTAAAAAAATAGATGATATATTCCAATAGTAGAAATGATTAATAGTGACTTTAAATTCGCTTTTTTTGCATACAGTCAATTTTTCTAGCACCACTTCTTCAAAAGGCTATCTCTATCTTGCCATCTTTGTCAAAAAACAATTGGGTCTCCTTCTGTACTTCATTCTGTTCCATTGATCTATGTACTATTACAGATCTATATTTGTACAAATACTTCTCTATACTGATAATCAGCCTTATAATCAAGCAGTGTAAATGCTCTGATTTTGTTCTCATATTGCAATCCTTTTAGCTGCTCTAGGTTCTTTCAATTTTCTTATAGATTTAATAAATAGCCTTTCAATTTCTTCAAGGTGCCTTCTGGAATTTCAACTGAGATTGCATTGACTCTATAGATCAATTAGGAAATACTGGACTTTTTATAGTCTTTCAAACCATGAACCTGTTACACAGTTTCTTGTATTTAGATCTTCTTTAATTTTTCTTAGTCATGTTTTGTGGTTTTTAGTGCACGGGTTTTAGACATATATTGTTAAATTTATCACCAAGCAGTTCATATTTTTGATGCTACTGTTAAGTAACATTTGCATTTAAATTTCTAATTTTTTGTTGCTACTATATAGAAATAAAAGTTATTTACATATATGGACCTTGCATCCTGCAACCTTACTTGCTGATTAATTCTGGAAGCTTTTTTGTAGATTACTTGCCATTTTCTACACATATGATCATGTTACCTGTGAATAAAGACAGTTTTACCTATTTTTACCAATCTACATGCCATTTTTTCCCTGCCTTAATACACTGTCTATTTTAAAGGGAAAGCATTCAATCTTCTACCATTGAGTATGATATTATCTGTAAGATTTTTCTAGATTTTCTTAGTCAGATTATATTATTTCCATTCCTTATTGCGAATTTTTAACATGGATGGATGTTGAATTTTGTCAAATGTGGGGTTTGTTTGATTGTTTGCTTGCATCTGTTAAGAAGATCATTTTTGCTTGTTCACATGGTAAATTACACCAAATAATTTTCAAATACAAAAACAACCTTAAATTCTTGGGATAGACCCTACTTGTTCACGAGGTGATCTTTTATTATTATCACAGAATTGCATTTGCTAAAATTTTGTGAGGGTTTTTGTATCTATGTTCATGAGGGATAGTTGTCTAGTTCTCTTTGGCTGCAATGTCTTTGTATGGCTTTGGTATTCAGGTATTTTTGACCTCAGAATTGGTTAGGAAGGGATCCCTTCTTTTTTAATTTCTGTAAGAGTTTGTGTTGGATTGGCACTGTTTCTTCCTTAAATGTTTGGTAGAATTGACCAGTGTAGCCATATGAGCCTAGAGTTTTCTTTGTGGTAAGATTTAATTTCCAAATATTTGGGGATCGACTTTTAATCATTTTTTTAATTGAAGTATAGTTGCTTTACAATATTGTGTTAATTTCTGCTGTTCAGCAAAGTGAATTAGCCACACGTATACATATATCCTGTCTTTTTTGGATTTCCTTCCCATTTAGGTCACCACAGATCATTGGGTAGAGCTCCCTGTGCCATACAATCTGTTCTCATTAGTTATCTATTTTATACATAGTGTATACATGTCAATCCCAATCTCCCAATTCATCCCACCCCCTCTTCCCCACGTGGTATCCATACATTTGTTCTCTATGTCTGTGTCTCTATTTCTGCTTTGCAAGTAAGATCATCTATACCATTTTTCTAGATTCCACATATTTGCATTAATACATGATATTTTTCTCCTTCTGACTTAGTTCACTCTGTATGACAGTATCTAGGTCCATCCACATCTCTACAGATGACCCAATTTCATTCTTTTTTATGGCTGAGTAATATTCCATTGTATATATATATATATATATATATATATACACCACATCTTCTTTATCTATTCCTTTGTTGATGGACATTTAGGTTGCTTCCATGTCCTGCCTATTGTTAATAGTGCTGCAATGAACAATGGGGTGCATGTATCTTTTGGAATTATGGTTTTCTCCAGGTATATGCCCAGGAATGGGATTGTTGGATCATATGGTAGTTCTATTTTTAGTTTTTTAAGGAACCTCCATACTGTTCTCCATAGTGGCTGTATCAATTTACATTCCCACCAACAGTGCAAGAGGGTTCCCTTTTCTCCACACCCTCTCCAGCACTTATTGTTTGTAGATTTTCTGATGACGACCATTCTGACTGGTGTAAGGTGATACCTCATTATAGTTTTGATTTGCATTTCTCTGATAATTAGTGATTTTGAGCATCTTTGCATGTGTCTGTTGGCTATCTGTATCTTATTGATTTTTTAATACAATCTTACTGTGGTCATACAGCATATGGCCTATGACATTATTCCTTTAAAATATAGAGTCTTGTTTATGGCTTATCTAGTCTAATACTGCAGTGTGCCTTTTAAACAAATGTGTATTCTTCTTTGGTGGTAGAGTGTTCTATATATGTCAATTAGGTTAAGTTGATTGATAGTGCTTTTCCAGTCTTCTATATCTTTACAGATTTTGTGTCTCTCTTTTCTATCAGGTAGTGAATAAGAGTGGTGACATCTGCAACTATTATTGTGGGTTTGTCAATTTCACTTTTTTAAGTTCTGTCCATTTTTACTTAATCTATTTTGATGTGTATAAACATTTTGAATGTTATGTCATCTTAATGAATCAATACTTTTATCACCAAGAACTATCCCTTTTTGTCTATAATAGTATTAACCATCCTGAAGTCTACTTTTCTGTTATTAATATAGGCGCTTGAGTTTTCTTATGATTTGAGTTTATACAATATATATATTTCTATCCTTTCAGTTTTAACATATTTATATATTTGTATTTAATGTCTGAGGGTTAGTTTCTGTCCTCTGAGAATCAAAAGCCAAAGCAGAATTAGACATGCAAAAAATGTATTAGGTTAAACACCTGTGAGAGAAAATTGTAAGACCGTAATGCAGGTCTGAGTCTTGTGCTCAGACAGTCAAATGGGGAAAAAAACTGATGACAATATTCTTATATAATCACTTCAGACAATATTCTTATATAATCACTTCAGTTATATTTAGCATCTTCCCATTATCCATTATTCATAAATATTGTATTTATGTAGTAATTTTCTTTATAATTTCCCCCATTTGAAATTTATTTTAAAAGGAAACATAGCAAGCGTAGGTAAAAGAGCTTTTCCTAATTGCTTCCCAAGCCAACTTTATATATAACTACATTTAAGTGGGCTGAAAATTGGGGCTCCTCAGAACTCAGTGATGGGCATCAGGAAGACGTGCATCCACTTGGAAGAGGTGCATGCCTAGTCACCAGTTTACTCATCTGCACTTACTACTCTCTCTGCTTACCCATTTCTTCCTTCCTTCTTTCCTACGCCAAACCCAAGGGCTATGGATGCCCCAGGATTAAGGCCTGCCAGTTACCCTAGCACTGGTCAAGAACCAGCTGCTCCTGGACTGTACTGCCTGTTTGGGCAGAGAAGGATTGTGTATATAATTCTAAAATAATTTTGCATATGATAAATAGTAATTCTTCCACATCCTGGGAAACTGTATGTAGGTGATGTCTCTTCTTTCATTTTACATTTTCATAAATGCTTTCCTGGCAGGTATTGTAAAACATCAGGCATATAGGGAAGAACTTTCATCATTGGATTCTAATCTTGATTCTCATCGTACCAAAATTTGTTACTACTTATGACACCATCTTCACCAGGTTATTTTTATAAGCTCAGGTTAACCCTGGTTATTATCTATGCCAGGCATGTTGGCATATACATATGTGAAGCCCTAAATTCCTTCAGGGTTCTTTTCTTATGTTAATCTCTAGTACCTCCCACATTTATTTTTTAAATGTTTCCTTCTGTTCCCTTCAGTAACTGGTTTAATGTGTTTATTGGGTCATATTTTCTCCTCTTTCATCATATTCAGTTTAAGAAAACATATTTACCCCTATGCGTCTGCAGTGCATTCCTAACTCAAACAAAGAACCCATCCATCTGGTATCTAAAGCTAGAGTTCAGAAATTCATAGACATGAAATTCTGGGAGAAGAGTTTTCCAGAGAGAGTGACCATCTAGTGCAAACGCTCGCAGGTGGCAATGAGTTTGAACTTGCTTGAGAAATAGGAAAAAGGACAGTGAAGCATGAGCAGAGTGGGCAAGGAGAAAAATGAAAGAAGGAAAGAAGATGAGTTTCAGGAGGTCAGCAATAGTCAGATCATAAGGGGGCCACAGCAGTCACTGTAAGGACTGTGAATTTCATTCCAGGTTCATGAGAAGCCACTGGAGAGTTTTAAGCAGAGGGATGATGTAATCGGATTTAGGTTTTATGCAGGTTGATTCCCTTAGGAGTCCTTCAAGAACCACAGCTGTCTCCCTTTTCCCAAGTCCCCAACCAGCAGTAGGAGGGAAGAAAACACTGTTTGTGTTACCAAGTCTTTCATTTTCTTGTCTAAGTCTGATGCCTCATTGGACACCATGAGAATAAACAGAAGAGAGTTTTGGAAACACTCTGTGCTGTTCATCTATGATATATGCTCTGGAATGATAACACAGCCTCCTGCAAGAATGCAAGTTTGTCTTGATTCTAATCTAAAGAAGTGTGTTCTGAGGAAAGCTAGGCAGAGTCGCACCATACAAGCTGAGTACAGAGTTACAGAGATTTAGTGGAAAAGATCATTTATTCAAGAAAAAAGAATTCAAATGTAAACTGTAATGTCACCTCCAGTTTGTTTGGCTTCTGTGTCACTGACCACTGTTGTTTTCTGCTACTTCTCTTTGGTTCTGAAGTTTGTGTTTCTAAAATGGTGACCCAAGTTTCATACAACCTGTATTTTAGAAATGTTCTATGTTCTAAATTGTATTTTCCTTTCAGGAAAAGCATTTATGTGTCAAGTAGCAAAATAAGAATGAAATGATAGAGGGTGACGTCCCCCATTAAAGAAAGAGAAATTGGGTAGAGACCTGTTAATGTACACTGCAGAAAATAAAAGGGATGGTGATATGAACATGCCCATCAACCTACCCTTATAATACAGTGATTTTCAAATGTTAGAGGAGCATTTTTGAGCCTGTGTTATCATAGTGAAATAGTGCCTGAGGATGCTGTTTTCAGAAGGTCAGAGTTCCACAGCTGCTCAGTCAGTATGTTGAGAACTGGTCTTTAATCTTCTGGCTTCTTTGTAGTTCTGACATCATGTCCTTTCTGTTTTGCTATTATAGAAACATGCCTTAGGCTAATACTTTTGCTTGTTGTACTGTGACATTTACCCTCTCTTCTTCATAGCAACAACAATAATAATAATATCAAAAGCTACTATTTATAGAGTGCCAGGCACTTTGCATCAAGATTTAATCTAATTTTTAAGAGTCCTGTAAGTCAGGAGTTGGGCCCAATTTCCAGATGAAAAATATAAGGCTACTTCCATGGAACTGACAGTAGGGCCATATTCAGGGAGAGGTCAGGAGATGGGGGCCTTTAGGACAGCACTGTTCCCTCCTTTTCTGCATCATGGAGCTGGCCAAGTGAGTACAGCTTGGCAGCCTCTACAGGAGCTTTGCTGGTATTGAACAGAAAATTCAATTCTCACTGTCATTTTGAAGTAGGGACCTTTAAACTTTCTGATCCTATTGAGCTTGCCATAGACTTTCTGTCTAACAAGAAACAGACTCTTTCAATGTTCAGATGGCCCATATATAAAAGCTGCCCTATGAACAGAAGATGTATAACACCTAATTATTGCCCAACAACTATAATTTGCATAGAATAATATAGTATAATAAGTTCTTCTCTGTTGCCTCTCACTATATTAAGTTCAACTTGAAGTTTGCACTTCTGGTAAAAATTACAGCTTTCCTTTCAGTGAGAATGCTTGGTGCCCAAGCACTTATTAAAACTAGAATTCCTAAGAGGCAAATTTGAAAAGAGAGAAGCGCAGTTGTTGGCACTAATGGAAGGAAGCTGTGCTTTCATCCCCACATTCTTTTCATTTAAAGGAGGAATGAGAGGATGGAAAGGGTACAACTCTTTTATTTCTGTGGCATTAGAAGATATGAGAAACACCATAACTGGGTGCTCAGAACCAGTTGCAACTGCATTCTGTTACAGATACTTATGACTGCATCAAAAATACCAATACCTTCACTCTCAAGATAAGATCGTATTGCTTTCAGTTAAATCCTGACTATTTAATCTTAAGAAGTGTCAGAAAAACAACTATCTCTATTCTGTGTGAGAAAATGTGCATACTAACAGCAGGAGGTCTGATTAAACTATTTATTTGAAAACGACCAGCCTTAGCACAGCCTCTGCTGTCAATGGAATCAGTTTCTTCATTCTTACTGACACACAAAATCTTCCCTTCGATCTTACTAGATCACAACTGTTTATTACAACCTCTGCTTCTTGTCTATGTGTCCTACTATTTATATAGTAATTTTTCCAAAGCAACCACGGAGCTTTATACTTTTACTTCAAACTCTGCATCGAGTATGGGAATGTTCAGCAACATTATAACATGGAATAAATAGTATTAATTATGAGACTCCTCAGAATTCATTCATCTGTTAGACATTACAGTCATTACATAGAACTAATTTGACACTATGTCTCTAAAACGTGTTAAGACTCTTTGATGCTAAAAATTGCATTTGCAGAAGTGATTGTTGGAAGTTAACTGTAATGCTCTGAGATGGTGCAGCATCCAGCTCTCAAAGGATAAACAGTGCAGTACCTGTGGAGTCATTACTCAGGCTATCCCTGCCCATGGCTTACTTCTGGCCTCAGAGACAGCAAGCCCTGGCTTCTATCTTTTCCACTCAATAGCTTCCCAGCTTTCTATTGGCTACCTCAACTACAGAGATGGGCTTGCCGCCAAGAGTCTAATCAAAACCTACCCAGTAAATTATATGGCCAAGTGTCTGCTGGGGAAGCAGATGGTAGTCTTACCTGAATGGAGAGACAGATAGTGTTATGGAAAGAATGTGTGCTTTGTTAACAGGCCAGGGTTCAAATCTCAGCTCTGCTACATATTGGCTGGATCTATCTATTAACTTATCTGCCTCTCAGTGATATTTATGAACTGCACATAATCACACATACCTTGTGGAGTTGTAAGAATTAAACACTATAACATGTAAAAGCACTTCACTCAGTACCTGGAATATAATAGACACTTAATAATACATGTTCATCTATTCTCCTCACCCATGAATTAAGAAAAATATGATTTGCCCTGCTTATCTCAAACCAAATAATCCAGTGGTTTGTAAACTTTCTTTTGGAGCAGAGCCTTTAATTTTTCCCACAAGGAGTGCTTACATGGAAATTCGCACAATAAAATAAATTTAAGTAGGGCTCTTGGGCCTACCCAGTTGGTCTTTCACTCACTGCACTCAGTGGTCTCTGAGATATTTCCAGGTAACCCAGTTTAAAACTCACAGCAGTAACATGGTACTGTAGACTGAGTGTGTGCCCCTGAAATCACATACTGAAGCCCTAATCCCTGAACTGATGGCTTCTGGAGGCAAGGCCTTTGGGGGGTAATTGGGTTTGAACGAGGTCATAAGGGTAGAGCCCCCACGATAGAATCGGTCATAGGGGGAAAAAAGTGACACAAAGCTATTAGTTGTTATTTTTATTATAGGTTAATGTGAACTTTAGAAGCGGGGGTGGAAGGGTGGTGGTGAGGGAATAGGGAGGTGCCCTGAAGGAAACTCTGGTTCAATCTGGGCCAGTCAAGCATGCTATGAGCAGGGCCAACTTGGTGGGTATTTATGTAGTTGCATAGGGTGCGATGCTCGGAACGGCCTCGCACTCTGTTGAACATGTTGCTGTTGCCATCTTGAAATTTTAGTAATTTGTGAACAAGATGCCGTACATTTTCATTTAGGACTCGGCCCTACAAATTCTGTAGCTGCTCCCATCCTTGGGCATGTAAGTTTTACAGAATTCTGGCCACTTGTTCTTGCTTCATTCTCTAATGGGAATGTGGCATTATATGGCAACTGGAAACAACCTTGAGTCTACTCCCTTTTCTTCCCCCTTGAAAGACATGGCCTTTGTTTATTAGTCCTGAGTTTCTTCTGCTGCTTGTCCCACTAGCTCTCATAGCAGACCTAAGTCTAGGCTTCATCAAATCATTCATCACTAAATATGAACAAAATTAGTAGTACTTGGAGATATTGGAACAGACACACTGATTGTACTCATCAGTATTTTTCCTCTGTGAAATCAGGGAGAGGTTTCCTCTAATCTGGGTCAGAGAACCATCAGGAGACAGTTTGATATGCATATAATTTTTAATATATATTGTTTAATATATATAATATATATCATATAGTATGACACTGTTACTGTAATACTGTTTCCTTCAACACTGTTTGCTATGAGAGTGATGAGTGTTTTAAGAATTCTTTCATCCTCTGCCCGGTGCCTCACAGCAGTGTCTGCCACTGTCTAGGGCAGGCTCTCCTTGTCCCTTGCCTGGAATACTGCAGCAACTGGTTGTCCTTCTCTGCACTCCCACTCCTCTCCAATCCACCCCTAACACTATGGCCTTTGTGATGTTTCTGGAACAAAAGCCAAGCCATGCTGAGTCTTAGTTATAAACCCTTCAGTGGTTTCCATTGTCCTTAAGGTAAAGGCTAAGCTTCTTAACATGGCGGGTAAGGATTTTTGTGATCAGGCAGAAATACAGGCTCAGTGTAGATATATCGACGTGGACAATGATGAGGGTGACGGAGTGAAGGTTGGAGGGGGCAAGGTCAAATTTTGTCTGCATTATGGGTGCTCTCTGCAGTGCCTACTTGTCTTCCTCCTCCTTTTTTTTCTGGCCTTTTTAGGCTCACTTACCTTTACTGCTACCAGTTGCATTGTCCTTGAGTTTTCTTTGAAAACTTATAAGAGCTGAGCATGCTCAGAAGCCACAGACAGCTTTTGTCTCTGAATCTGCTTTCTCGTTCTGAAACATCACTAAGGCTTCATTGTGAGGGATGGACAATCCCCTCTTCACAATGAGGATCAGTGAGATCCATCAAGCGACCAATAAGGATCAAAATTTCCCTTATCACAATTACATAGGTTTCACTTTGAAAGGGTTTTCCTAAGCCACACAAAATATAGAATAAGTTGGATAGTGTCACTGGATTTCCCATTTTATCCAGAAAAATAGCCCAAGGCCTTGATATAACCTACAGTCCTTCCATGACCTGTCAGCTGGACACTTCTCTGACCTCATTCCTACTCTTTCACTCTTGCCCTTCTGTGGTAAGCCAAAAAATGTCCTCTTGTAAAGATATATTGGGTTGGCCAAAAAGTTCGTTCGGTTTTAAGTAAAAATAAAAGATACATTTTTCATTTTCACCAAGAATTTTATAGAACAATGTATTCACTAAACAAACAAACTTTTTGGCCAACGCAATATATGTCAAGTCCCTGGAACCTGTGAACGGTACCTCCTGTGGCAAAAGTTGTGATTTTGAGAGGAAGAACTTATCCTCAATTATCCAAATGGGTCCAATATAATCACAAAGGTCCTTATACTGGAGAGGCAGAGAGAGACATATGAAGAAGTCACAAAGAAGGGGAGAAATGAAGGAGGAGGCAGAGGTTAGAGTTATGCTGCCACAAGCCAAGGAATACAGACAGTCACCAAGGTGGAAGACCAAGGAATAGACCCTCCCCTAGAGTCTCTGCAGGGAGCATGTCCCTGCTGACACCTTGATTTTGGACTTCTGGCCTCCAGAGCTATGAGGAAATAAATGCTTTAAGCCACCCAGTTTGTTACAGTAGCCCTAGCAAAATAATCTACCTTCTTTTTTTTGAGGGGGGCGGTTACAGTTGCTTTACAATGGTGTGTTAGTTTCTGCTGTACAACTAAGTGAATCAGCTATATGTACACATATATCCCCTCCCTGTGGCACCTCCCTCTCCCCCCAATCCCACCCATCTAAGTCACCACAGAGCACCGAGCTGCACTATACAGCAAGTTTCCACTAGCTATCAATTTTACACATGGTAGTGTACATACCTTCTTTCACTCCCACTGGCTTCCTTGCTGGTCCTCAAATAGGCCAAGTGAATCCACATTAGGACTCACTGCTCTCTCAGACTAGAGAGCTCTCCCGCCAGATAGCTCCCTAGTGAGAGATTGCTCCATGGCTTTCTCCTTCACTTCCTGCAGGAGTCTGCTCAAAGGTCACTTTTGCAGTACTGCTTTCCTTGACCACACTGTTTAAAATAGGCCCCTTGGCACTCCTTAACATTCTTGCCCTATTTTTTTCTTCTTCATAGTACATATGGCTTATCTGACATACTGTTTATTTCATATATTTACTTATTTATTATTATTCACATCTGGTTGTCTATACACCCAGTAGAAGATAAGCTCCATACCGTCAGCAATTTTTGCCTGTATTGTTCACCACTGTATTCCCAGGGCATATAACAGTGCCCTGGCACCTAGGAGAAGGCCCAGTATATGTAAGCATTCAATAAATATTTGTTAAAAAAAATCACCTAATATCAGAGATAGAAAGAGGTAGTGATAAAGGAAGCATTTTATAACTTACCATTCATGCTTCCTAAACTGTCCTAACCATTAACCATGCAACCTCCCTAATCCCAACAAATCATTTAATTTCCATTTTCAAATATTAGCATTTACAGAAAGACTTTGAGACATTTCATGTATTACAGTTGAATATAACTATATTTTCAATCATATATTTACTCAACAATTTTTAAAAATCAAACTGATATTATCAAGTATTTTCCTCTGTATCATGCTGAAATCCTAAGCATAGGGTTTCCTAATTAAACAAACACTCAGCAGATATGACCAAAATGGTGAGTATATTTATTTTTTTAATATATAAATATTATATTTATTTTGAAGGGCCTGTACCTTAAGTATTGGAAGGCTGCTTAGAATATTTGTGGCCAATTACTATAAATATTTATGTGATTAGACTGATTTGGGGAAAGAAAATGATGGAAATGATTGTTTTAATTGTTGAACTATTACTCTTTTTAAAGTAAAATTGGTTAATTGAAAAAATGACATACATACAAAAAAGAACACCTATAATAATTGTACAGCTTGATGATTTTTCCCACAGTAAAATTATCCTGTAACAACCACTCAGATCAGAAACTAGAACACTAGCAATATCCTGAGAAGTCCCCCTGGTGCCCCCTACCAGTTACTACCCTCCCTTCCACTCCAAAGGTAGCTCCTATGCTAACGTATTTTTACAACAAAATACTTACATTTTATTTCATATCTACCATTGAAAGTTCAACAGACATTGATGCTACAATTTAACCTCACCCACCATCAAGTTTTATCAGTCTTTCTATTTTGTTTTTCTCAAAAAAATAAGGGCTAAACATAGAGAGCTGTAAATTTTGATCTGAGACAACCTATTTCCCCATTCCTGCTTATGTATGTGCTCTAATAGAGATGTTTTCAAATAAAAATCCATACTCTCTTTTCTCAAATTAAAGATGTGCTAGTAGCCAAGCACTAGCAGGGCAGAGTACACACACACACACACCAAAAGAAATGAAGTAAGTAAAAGATATTTCTAAAAGGATAAAAATACCTTAACTGTGTTCTTTTAAATAAGGGTGCACTCAGAAGTTAAGACCCTTGAATTCAAAAGCTCTTGTCCCCTTTACTGTTAGCCACTGATAGTTAAAATGTTTTAAAGTAATAAAAGGTATAAAGGGTAGATGCAAGACACCACTGAAACATCATCTACCTGTCATGGGTACATTTCAATTATATCCATCATGGCCTCCCAGGAGCAAGCCTGGACACTGCCTCCCAGGAGCCCCAGGCAGGTTCTGGCAGGACTGCTGAGGGGCTTGCTCTGTGGGTGGTAGCTTATCATTGCTAGGACATATCCTGGGTGGCTTTATGGAAGGATGAACAGCCAGCAAGCTCCAGCCCAAAGTTAATATTGGAAAGCCAAAGACTACATAATTTTCACAGCATCTATGAGTTTCTGCCACTGAGACACAACATGGATACACATACATGAGTAAAAGAAATACACGGAGGTGCCACGTCCAAGCTGTAACTTTTTCTATGAATAGCAAGGTTTTCAACTGGTAAAGAAGACTAATCTTGCAGAGGGATTCACTGAAAAGGCCTTAGAAGAAGGCTTTGAGAGGTCCAGAATAGTCTTTCGTCCTTTTAAAATGGCTCTGACTTTCCAGTTAGCCACAGAGCAGCTTCCACATGTTTTTATTCCTAAGTACTTGAACACTGTAAAATAAAGGTAAAAGACATATACTCAGAAAACTGTAAGACACTATTTAAAGAAACTGAAGATGATACAAACAATGGAAAGATAGCTCGTGCACATGGATTAGAATTCATATTGTTAAAATGGCCACGCTACCCAAAGCAATCTACGGATTTAATGCAATCCCTATCAAATTACCCATGACATTTTTCACAAAACTAGAACAAATAATCCTAAAATTTATATGGAACCACAAAAGATCCAGAACTCCCAAAGCAATCCGGAGAAAAAAGAATGAAGCTGAAGGTATAACCCTTCCAGATTGCAGACTATACTACAAAACTACAGTAATCAAAACACCATGGTATTGCCATAAAAACAGACACATAGATCAATGGAACAGAATGAAGCACCCAAAAATAAACCCACACACCTATAGTCTATTAATCTATGACAAAGGAGGCAATGGAGAAAAGAAAATCTCTTCAACAAGTGTGTTGGGAAAGGTGGACAGCTACATATCAAACAATGAAATTACAGCATTCCCTCACACCATACACAGAAATAAACTCGAAATGGTTTAAAGACCTAAACATAAGACATGACACCATAAAACTCCTAGAAGGATATCCCCTTTTTTGGGCTGCATTTTCAACTCTTTTGCCCATTTTCTATTGGATTGTCTGTCTCTTTTTATTGATTTACAGGAGCAGTCTGGCTGCTTTTGTCTTTTGTCATTCATGAGTCTTTTGTCATTCATGAGTCTTTTGTCATTCATGTGTGTGAGATATAAATAAATATATAAATACATACATATAGATATGTGTATACACACACACACACACACACACACACACACACACACACACACATAGAGAGAGAGAGAGGGAGTTTTAGAGAATTTTCGTTATCCTAAAGGATCCCTCATGCCTGTTTGCAGTTAATTCTCATTACTAGCCACAGGCAACCACTGATCTGATATTTTCTCCTATACTTTGCCTTTCTAAAATGCCAAGAAAATGGAAACATGCATTATGTAGGCTTGTTTTTTCTGGCTTTCTTCACTTAACATGGTGATTTTGACAGTCATTCTTATTGTTGAATGCATCTTTAGTTCCTTCCTTTTAATTGCTGTACCAAAGTTTGTTAATACAATCACCAATTGAGAGATATTTGGCTCATTTTCAGTATTTAGTGGTTAGAAATAAAGCTACTATAAAATGGTGCATATAGGCTTTGTGTGATGTAGGTTTTCATTTTACTTGGGTGAATACCTGGGAGTGGGACCATTGAGTCATATTGTACATGTATGTCTAAATCTTTTCAAGACAGTATGGTACTGGCACAAAAACAGAAATATAGATCAATGGAACAGGATAGAAAGCCCAGAGACAAACCCACGCACATATGGTCACCTTATCTTTGATAAAGGAGGGAGGAATGTACAGTGGAGAAAGGACAGCCTCTTCAATAAGTGGTGCCAGGAAAACTGGCCAGGTACGTGTAAAAGTATGAGATTAGAACACTCCCTAACACCATACACAAAAATAAGCTCAAAATGGATTAAAGACCTAAATGTAAGGCCAGAAACTATCAAACTCTTAGAGGAAAACATAGGCAGAACACTCTATGACATAAATCACAGCAAGATCCTTTTTGACCCACCTCCTAGAGAAATGGAAATAAAAACAAAAATAAACAAATGGGACCTAATGAAACTTCAAAGCTTTTGCACAGCAAAGGAAACCATAAACAAGATGAAAAGACAACCCTCAGAATGGGAGAAAATATTTGCAAATGAAACAACTGACAAAGGATTAATCTCCAAAATTTACAAGCAGCTCATGCAGCTCAATAACAAAAAACCAAACAACCCAATCCAAAAATGGAAAGAAGACCTAAATAGACATTTCTCCAAAGAAGATATACAGACTGCCAACAAACACATGAACGAATGCTCAACATCATTAATCATTAGAGAAATGCAAATCAAAACTACAATGAGATACCATCTCACACCAGTCAGAATGGCCATCAAAAAATCTAGAAACAATAAATGCTGGAGTGAGTGTGGAGAAAAGGGAACACTCTTGCACTGCTGGTGGGAATGTGAATTGGTACAGCCACTATGGAGAACAGTATGGAGGTTCCTTAAAAAACTACAAATAGAACCTCCATATGACCCAGCAATCCCACTACTGGGCATATACCCTGAGAAAATCATAATTCAAAAAGAGTCATGTACCAAAATGTTCACTGCAGCTCTATTTACAATAGCCCGGAGATGGAAACAACCTAAGTATCCATCATCGGATGAATGGATAAAGAAGATGTGACACGTATATACAATGGAATATTACTCGGCCATAAAAAGAAATGAAATTGAGCTATTTGTAATGAGGTGGATAGACCTAGAGTCTGTCATACCGAGTGAAGTAAGTCAGAAAGAAAAAGACAAATACCGTATGCTAACACATATATATGGAATTTAAGAAAAAAAAATGTCATGAAGAACCTAGGGGTAAGACAGGAATAAAGACACAGACCTACTGGAGAACGGACTTGAGGATATGGGGAGGGGGAAGGGTGAGCTGTGACAGGGCGAGAGAGAGTCATGGACATATACACACTAACAAACGTAAGGTAGATAGCTAGTGGGAAGCAGCTGCATGGCACAGGGATATTGGCTCGGTGCTTTATGACAGCCTGGAGGGGTGGGATAGGGAGGGTGGGAGGCAGGGAGATGCAAGAGGGAAGACATATAGGAACATATGTATATGTATAACTGATTCACTTTGTTATAAAGCAGAAACTAACACACCATTGTAAAGCAATTATACTCCAATAAAAAAAAGAAATAAGAAAACTAACAAACTTTTCTTTATTGAAGTATAGTTGATTTACAATATTATATTGGTTTCAGTTGCACAGCACAGTAATTCAGTGTTTTTATAGATTATAATCCACTATAAGCTATTATGAAGTAATGGCTATAATCCCCTGTGCTGTACCATCTATCCTTGTAGCTTTTCTATTTTATACACAGTACTCTGTACCTCTTAATCCCACTCCCCTGTCTTGACCCTCCCACCTTCCCTCTCCCTATTGGTAACCACTAATTTGTTTTCTATATCTGTGAGTCTATAACAAACTGTTTTATAAAAGTGGCTAGTGTATGGGAGTTCTCATCTTGCCAGTAGTTCTTCCTCATCTTTGCCAGTGCTTAGTGTTCTCATATTCTTATTTTTAAGTTGTTCCAATAGGGGTGTAGAGGTATCTCATTGTGGTTTTAATTTGCTAATCATTAATCATGTTGAACATCTTTTCTTGTGCTTAATTACCATCCATATATTTTCTTTGTTGATGTTTTTGTTCAATATTTTGCCCACTTTTTAAAAAACTGAATTGTTTATATTCTCATTATTGAGTCTTGAGAGTGCTTAATACAGTCCAGGTACAGGACCTTTATCAGATACGTGATTGGCAAATATTTTCTCTCAGTCTTTGGCTTAAATAGTGTCTTTTAAAGGGTAGAAGTCTTAATTCTGATGAAGTCAAATTTATCACTTTTTTTTGTAGGTATTATGCTTTGGTGTAGCATGTAAGAAATCTTTGCTTAGCCCAGGGCCACAAAATATGTTTCTATGTTTTCTTCTAAAACATTTATTGTTTTAGGTTTTGTATTTAGGACAATGAGCACTTTTGAATTAATTTTGTATATAGTGCAAAGTATGCATACTGAGGTTCATTTTTTTCCATATGTATATACAATCATTCCAGCACCACTTGCTAAAAAGTCTATCCTTTCTCCTTTGGAACTTTGTCAAACAATAGTTGAATATATTTGTGCAAATCCATTTATGGGCTCTCTGTTCTGTTCCATTAATTTATATATCTATCTCAATATATCTATATCATTTTTATAATATTACACTGCCTTAACATATGTAGAATATATGTAGCTTTATAGTAAGCTTGGAAATCGGGTAGCTTCAGCCCTCCAAATGTTCATTTCAAAATTGTTTTTCTTATTTAAGTTCCTCTGTTTATCCAACTAAATTTTAAAATGAGCTTGTAAATTTCTATAAAAAAACTTACTGTAATTTTAACTGGAATTGCATTCAATATATAGATAATCTGGGGGATATTTGAAAATCTAACAAGTCTTCCAATCCATGAACATGTTCCATGAATTTAGGTTTTCTTTGATTTTTCCATCAGTGTTTCAAGTTTTTAATAACTGATTCTGCACAAATTTTGTAAGATTTATACCTATAATTTAATGTTTTTGATGCTACTGTAAATGGCATGATTTCTTTTTAATTTCAGTTTCCAATTTTCATTGTTAATATGTAAATAAACATTTCTGTAATAAATGTATATCTTACAAACTTGCTAAACTCAGTCATCAGTTCTAATAGCATTTTCAAGTATTCTTTGAGATTTTCTACATAAACATGTCATCTGTGAATAAAGACCTTTCTAGTCCAGATTATTTTACCTTTCCAAAAGATATACCTTTCAGTCAATTTTCTTGCCTTATTGCACTGGCTAAGTATGATGTTGAATATGGGTCTTGTATGGTGATGGTTATGCGTGGTGACAACAGATATATTTTTTCTTGCTCCTGATCTTAGGGGGAAAGTACTCAGTCTTTCACCATTAAGTATGTAAGTTGTAGATCTTTTCTGAAGATATTCTTTATTAGATTAAGGGAGTTATCTTCTTTCCCTAGTTTGCTGAAAAAATTATCATGAATAGATTTTTAATTTTGCCAATTGCTTTTTCTGCATCTACTGAGATGATTATAGGATTTTTCTTCTTAGTGTGTTAGTGTGGTGGATCAAATTGAGTAACTGTTGAATGTTAAACCAGTCTTACATCACGGAGATAAAACTCACTTGGTCATAAGTAACATTCTTTTTCTATGTGGCTAGATATGATAGATTTACTAATATTTTGATAATGATTTTTCTATCTATACATAAGAGATATTGGTCTGTAGTTTTCTTTTATTGTAACTACTTTACTTGGTTTTGGTATCAGGGTAATTCTGTCCTTACAAAATGAGTTAGAAAGGGTTTGTGTAACCTTAGCACTTTTTCTTCATTGATGTTTGGTAGAATTTGTCAATGTTTGCCATCTGTGCCAGGAGTTTTATTTGTTGGAAGCCTGTTCATTTCACATTCAATGTCTTTAATAGATATTAATCTATTCAGGTTATTCATTTTTTTAAATTAAGCTTCAGTAGTTTGTTGTGTTTACAGTAATTTGCCCACTACATCTATATTATATTTATGGATGTAGAATTATGTGTAGTATCTCCTTATTATCTTTTTAATATTTATAGGGTCTGTAGCTGATCATTCATTCCTGATATTTAAAATTTGTGTCACCTCTTTTCTTGGTCAGTCTGACTAAACCTTAATTGATATTATTAATTTTTCTTTAAAGAACCAAATTTCATTTCATTGATTTTCTGTATTGATTTTTGTGTTTTCACTTTTATTGATTTCTGCTTTTACCTTTCTAATATTCTTTCTTCTGCTTGTTTTGGGTTTAATTTGTTCTTTTTTCCAATTTCCCTAAGGTAAAAACTAGATCATTGATTTGAGAACTTTCCTCTTTTCTAATATAAACATCTAACAGTATGCTGTAAATTTCCCTCTAAGTTCTGCTTTAACAGCATCCCTCAAATTTTGATATATTTTCATTTTCCTTTCACTCAAAATATTTTCCACTTTCCCCTATGATTTCTTCGTTGACCCATGGGTTATTTAGATGCATGCTTTTAATATCAAAATATTTGGAGATTTTCCTGATATCTTTCTCTTATTGATTTCTAGTTCAATTCCATTATGATCCAAGAACACACTTTTTATTTTCCTTTAAAGTTCTTATAGTTTGTCTTATAACCCAGGTTATCATCTACCTTATTGGGTTATTTCATACACACTAGAAATGAAAGTGTATTCCTCTTTTGTTGTTTGGAGTCTTCTATATATGCCATTGTGTCAAATTGATTGGAAGTGTTGTCCTGGTCTTCTATAACCTTACTGATTTTGTGTCTATTTATGCTATTGGTTAATAAGAGAGGAATGTTCGGATCTTCAAGTATAAAATGTGCTTCATTGACTTTACAGTTCTGTCAATTTTTTTTCATGTACTTTGAAACTCTAATATTAACTGCCTACACATTTAAGATTGTTATGTTATGTTGAAGAAGGGACCCTTTATCACCAGTGAGAAAGTGAACTAAGACTAGAACTACATTCTTTTAAATCATTTTTTAGGAATCTTTCTTGTACTTATATGGATTACCTGTAGACAAAACATGTAATTCCATCTCTATTCTCTTCTTCTTACAATTTATGCAAGATTAATCTTTTTAAATCCCATTTTGATCAAGTAATTTATGAGTTAAAAAAATTTTGATTCCAACATTGCCTATTGAGTTTGTATGTAAAACCCTCTTCATTGTGACTCTGAATAGTCTTAATCTTTCACCACTCACTTATTCTTTATGCAAAGTAAATGGACTACCTTTGTCCAGAACATGGATCACTTATCTACTAATTCAGCATCCATTTGGAACAAATTATTTGACTAAATGCCACGAATATTTTTTAAATGTGTTCCCTCTTCTTGAGAAGGTTATAATCTAATGTAAACAAAACTATGGAAATGAGCATAAGCTAGAAAGGAGGGCAAGGCTACAGTGATGAACAGGATTGGTTAGAGCAGAGAGGCAGGATAGCAAGCAATCTGTAAATAGTGCAATAGCCTCAATGGAAAATGACTCAGGGAAGTGACTTTGTCAGGATCTAAAGTTATTTTGTGATCTATCGGTTCCAGAATACTAATGATCAAGAGCAAACAAAAATCAGAAGGCTTTATGGTTGTGTATAAATGCCAGGAACCACAGAATCAAAAAATACAATAACTGGCTTTGGGGAGATTGATCCTAAATATCTCTCCATGGCAGAATAACTTGCATGTTGGCTGACTACAAGTTTTAGGAGTTTCGAATGGCATTACTACTTAACCTACTTGTTCACAGATGAATTTGGCTTAGATTCTAGTCTGTATTAAAGTAGACTGAATATTGTCTTAAATTATGCATTTGGAGAATAATTTATTCATATTAAATACAGACCCAAATATGAAATTCAGCACAATAATTAAGAATAAGAACTCAAAGAATCCCATGCTTCAGGCATTTAGCATCTGATATAGTTTTGCATACGTA
This sequence comes from Tursiops truncatus, assembly GCF_011762595.2. NCBI lineage: Eukaryota > Metazoa > Chordata > Mammalia > Artiodactyla > Delphinidae > Tursiops > Tursiops truncatus. Next base: position 10,922,765 of record NC_047055.1, read on the forward strand.
TAAGGTGCACTGGAACAAACCTGAAAACAAAGTGAGTAGGTACAATATATCATTCTGTAATTAAAAGGAACAGGTCTATGAAAGTACTACTAAAGTAGTTTGAAGAAAGCAGCTGATCTTTTAAATGCTTATGTATTTTGGAAGTTTTTAATCTTTTATCTTTTCAACAATGACTTAATTGACTTCATAACATGAGATTACGTATCTGTCAAATGGGCTATTTTTATAAATCATGTTATAATTAAATTATGGTCTCTAGGGCCCAGTGTCAAATCATAGGAGTGGCAGGCTACCCATTCACAATAAAGGAAGAGGGGAGTGTGTGTGTGTGTGCGTGTGCACGTGCATGTGTATGCACCGATTTTTGGTTTTGTTGTTGATTTTCTGTTTGAATTGGATGATGAAAGACAGCTGGAAACACTACTGGTTATTTGCCAAATTTTAAGAGAACCATCAACTAGTGGATTGCTACCCTTTGTTGCACACTTTGATTCTTCCCCAGTACAAGTTGTTTTCCCTTCTTGGAAGCCTTTTTTAATTAACAAACTTTATTTTTTAGACCAGTTTTTAGATTGATAGCAAAACTGAACAGAAAGAACATAGTTCTTATATACCCCTAGTCCTCATACACATACAACTTTGCCCACTATGGACATCCCACACAACAGTGATACACTTGCTACAACAGATGAACCTATATTGACACATCATTAGCACTTAAAGTCCATAGTTTACACGAGTTCTTTCTTGATATTTTACATTCTATGAGTTTTGATAAATGTATAATGACTTGTATCCACCACTGTAGTATCATACAAAATAGTTTCACTACCCTAAAAATCCTCTGTGCTCTGCCTATTCATCTCTCCTACCTCCTTAACCCCTGGCAACCACTGATCATTACACTATCTCCATAGTTATGTCTTTTCCAGAATGTCATTTACATGAAATAGATAGGCTTTTCAGATTGGTTTCCTTCACTTAGCAATATGAATTTAAGTTTCCTCTATGTCTTTTCATGGCTTGAGAGCTCATTTCTTTATAGCACTGAATAATTTCTTTGTCTGGATTACTACAGTTTATCCATTAAACTACTGAAAGACATCTTGATTGCTTTCAAGTTTTGGCAATTATGAGTGAAGCTGCTAAAAACATCTGTGTGCAAGTTTTGTGGGGGCATTAGTTTTCAAAACACTGAGGTTAATATCAAGGAGTGTGATTGCTGGATTGTATGGTAAGCATGTTTAGTTTCATAAGAAACGGCCAAATGTTCATCCAAAGAGGCTGTGCCACTTTGCATTCCCATCAGCAATAAATGAGAGTTCCTACTGCTCCACATCCTCATCAGCATTTGGTATTGTCAGTGTTTCGGATTTTAGCCATTCTAATAGGTGTGTACTGGTATCTCATTGTTGTTTTAATTTGGAATTCTTTAATAATATATGACGTTAAGCATATTTTCCAATGCTTACTTGTCATCTACATAATATTCTTCAATGAGGTGTCTGTTCAGGTCTTTTTCCCATTTTTTATACAGGTTTTCCTTTTCTTATAACTGTGTTTTAAGAGTTCTTTATATATTTTGGATAACAGTCCTTTATCCGATATGTATTTTGCAAATATTTTTCCCACTTTGTCACTCGTCTTTTCATTCTATCAACACTGTCTTTTAAAAAGCACAAGTTTTTAATTTTAATGAAATCTAGCTTATCAATGATTTCTTTCACAGATCTTGCCTTTGGTGTTTTATCTAAAAAGTCATCACAATGGTATATGAAAATACTGAATATAAAAATATTGAATCACTATGTTATACACCTGAAACTAATGTAATATTGAAAAGCAACTATACTTTAATTTCTTAAACTTTTTTAATTAAAAAAATAAAAAGTCACTGCCACACCCAAGATCAATTAGGTTTTCTCCTGTGTGGTCTTCTAGGAGTTTTATAGTTTAATGCTTTACATTTAGGTCTACGATTCACTTTGAGTTAATTTTTGTGAAGGGTGTAAGGTCTGTATCTAGGTTCATTTTTTTTTTTTTTGCATGTGGATGTCGTTTTGTTTCAGCACAATTTGTTGAAAAGACAACCTTTGCTCTGTGATCTTGGAGCAGGTTCCTCAACTGTTCCTTATTTCATCAGCTATAAAAAAAATGGAATAATAATAATAATATCTATCTCACAGGACTGTTGAGAAGATTGGCACATGGTAGGTGCTCAGTAAACAAATGGTAATAGCTATATTGTTACAATTATCATCAGAGTGTCCAGCAAGGCTGAGACAGGTCAGATGGAAAGCTGTCTCCATGGAGTCAGCATATGAGAGAGAGAGCACTTGGGGATGGATCAATCCTGAAGAGTCACAACCCAAGGTATTTTACTGAACTGGAGAGAAGAGTGTTACCATGGGGAAAGCCTAGATCCTAAGCAGAAGAGAGAACAAAAGGGGTGTAGCGTTGAATGGGCAAGGCAAAAACATCATGATAAGAACAAGTTGAAGATTCAAAGCCAGGAGAAACAAGAAGTAATTGAGTGTGGAGTGTGACTCCTGGTGCAGACAGGAGATCTCGTCTCCAACACTGGGCATGTAGCAAGTTTGCTGTTATGCACTTGGCTGACTTGGCCAGAACAAACATACCTCCTTTGAGGCACTGCATGGGCTCCACATGCACTGCACCTAGAACATCATGAACCTGAGTTTGGTGAGCCCCTAAACACATCAATCCATCATCTACTGTGTATTTTATTTCTTCCCAGGATCAAGCATAAAGTAGTGGTTCACTGGGTACAAGAGGAATAACTTATCTCCAATTTCCACACATTTGCCCTTTTCTTTCTGCTTTGGAACGCATGAGGCTTGACCATCATTAAACAGAAATATTATCTTGGATGTGCAAATCAAGGAAATAATTTTTCTCAACCCATTGGACCAAAAAATATTTAGTCTTCCTAAAGGATAGAATGGTAGCCCCAATGGTTTAGTTTCTTGCATTAATACTCACTATGGGTTAATGTGCTATTAATATGGAAAAAAAAAGAAAGAAAGCCCTTTAAATAGCAGCTTGTGCTTCTTTTTTATTTCTCTCCTGCAAAAGCTGATATACTGTGTGTTTCTTCCATCTGGCAGGAAGCTAATCTGAATATGAATCAATCCTTGCAAAAATAACTGCAGGAAATTTTAGACATTCATAACTTTCCAAAGTTTTTTTTTCTCTTTAACAATGGCATTTTTGTCATTCTTTCAGTTGAGCAAAGTTTTTCAACTGAAATTAAATATGACTATTTAGAGAATTGTGCCACTTCATCCCGAATGCTTCCTTTACTGTTACGGATTTACATTGCTCATATTCAAGATATATGCACATAAATGAGTAATTGCTGCTATCCCAAAAAGTTTTAATCGTGAGAGGAAAACAGATTAATGTGATGTTCACAACTTGATAAGCAAAATCATAAAAAAAATCATTCTCAAATATCTGATTTGTCTTTCCTTGAAGTTTATTTTGTAATAATGCTGGTTTCTTCTAACATTGGTTGTACCAACTAATATTTCTGGTGCTATGAGGAAAAAACCCTCTACCTCATAAAACAAAACTCAATTTTTTAGCAAGTAACTCCTGGCTATTTCCAAAATCAGTGCTTCCCAGCCATTCCCACTTCATGGCACACCAAGAAAATGATAATGTTTACCCTGGGGTAAATGCAGAAGTCTGCTTGGGCAGGAAGTTAACCAGCCCAGAAACTCCAGCTGTCTCAGGCCCCATCAGGTCACCCCAAGATTGAGGGAATAAATATCCTCTCACACCTGTAACCTATTTTCAGCACATAAGCTCTGCTCAAGGAAACCTGTTCCCCAGAACTGCGTATTGGGAAAGGAAAATGTGCATCATATGAAAATGGAAGCAATATCATCTAGACTAATACATAAGTGTCTTTGGCAGAATTTCCAGACAGGAGTTATGTGGTCAAGTCAATCCATTCTAGTCTAACTTATCAAGTATGAATGATTAACCCAGTGTTGCATTCTACAGAATGCTAGTCTCCCATGAGATATTAATAGATACTAAAGTGAACCCCCCCACCCCCATGGTCAAATAATTTTGAAAGTTATAGGGTTAAATGGATTTCATTACTATAGGACTTCCTGAGCTCTTTCATATGCTAACGTGAGTTATGAATCTCCAAGAAAGGGATAGAGCTGATATGCAACATATGATTGTGCAGACTGTGCACTGCACAACACTAGAAGTCACTATTCATATTGTAGCCTATTACATGGTACTAATTTAAGCAATATACAACCTACACACGGCCGTCCTAGGATATAGGATGCAGCATTTTCCATACATATTTGTCTATGGAACATTGCCCAGGATACTTGTTGATGTCTAGTGTAACATAATTGGGTCTTTATGGATTCCATTGATCCTCTTGTCCTTTATGCTATATTTCAGGGATATCATGTTCTAATTAACTCTATTCCTTCTTTTTCCCAGATTGTGGATTTTCCTGCCTCTGAGAGGAAAGAACGTGGACTTTGATGTCATATTGATCTGGGTTCACTATCAGTTCTGCCACTTGTTTTACCAGCTCTGGGCCTTGATGATATCTGTACAATGGATATAGTACCATGCACATTACAGGGTGATTGCACAGATTAAATAAGCAAGCGTATAGAAAGCTTTAGTACAGTGCCTGACACATAGCAGTATATATAGCAAATCCTTTTCTTCTCCCTCAGTGCCTTTGCTCATGTTGTTCCCTCTGCCTGAATGCCTTTCTATGCTCAGCCTGCCCTTCAAGTACTACTTCATTTACAAAGCCTTTCCTGATGCAAATGCTCCCTCCCTCAAACCTCTGCAGCACCTTGTGGCTCTTTCCTAGGTATATTCTAGAACATTTTTCTGATACTAGAATAATTGTGACCAATTTCTCATCCTCCATGCTTGCTTAATTATGAAATGTTGAGGGCATCAACATTGTCTTATTCATCTTGATCCTCAACAAAACCTGCACTCTCTTAGGCACTCAATAAATGTCTGTAGAATCTAATGGAATCAAAATGGTAAGGTGGCTGGCAGGTACCCACAATATATTTTTCACTGAGGAGGTGATAACAGCAGCTCTTCTAGACTGACTGAATGCACATTATAGTCTGCAAAAATCTGTCTATTGGTTTGCAGAGACAGTCAAAGAAAGCCCTGAAGATATATTTTACATAGCACAAGGAAAATACTCTGAGGTTTAAGTTGCACAAATTGGTTGTATAATCAACACTTTCTGTAAAATAAAGGTCTTTAAACATAGGGATGGTGGTGGATAGTCTAATCATTGATTGTAAACTCAAAAGTAAAGCAAATATTTTAGAACAGAGTCCTAGACTCAAATATCAATATGTATAAAATCTCTGTTCCTTAGTTCTCTTCAAGTACAAATCTATACAAAATACTAAGCAAAACCACTTTTTACATGTCTGTTAAGATGATGCATTTACTTATATTACAATATATACTGTTTCAAGTATATTTAGACAACCCATTTTGCATTAATAAAATATGCATGATCGATACTCAGCATCATATTTTATTCAGGTTCTCATGCTAAAGTATTTAAAAACAAGATATATGTACAAAATAAATTGCACATTAGCTTTTCAAGTAAGAATTTTGTTATGAAAATTCGACAAATGCCAACAACCTTGTACAGTCAAGCTACATTTATCAACAGGAATTAGACACTTCAGGAAGAAAATCCCGGAATAGGAACCTCTTTTTAAAATTATGTTGGAACAAAAGGATTTTTTTACATGAATTACCTAGTTAAGACGCACATTTCCATTCTTTATTAGGTGCTTTGGTTCTTGACATGCTATCTAAAGTGTGATTTATCAGAAAGACACAAAATTGTAACTGTTGAAGTTTTCATAATGACCATAACAACTGATTAACTTCTATAACAACATGATACCAAAATGCCCAATACAAATTGTTAATAATAATCATCAGTTACAAGCATTTGATTTGTCTCTACAATTCTAAAGACTTGGGGCTTTAGATAGTATAACAGTTATATTTGCAAATTTATGGAGTACATGGACACAGTCACTAAAGCAAGCTAACAATTGATTATTAAAGTATCCTTAGTCTCTTCAGGACAACTATCAATGATACTATTGTAATTTTTGTTGTTTTTTATTTTATTAGCCAACATTTCATGGGCTCTTACTATTTGCCAGCCACTGTGCTAAATACTTTATATACATTATCTCCACACTTAAAAAGCAAACGAACGTTGCCAACCGAAAGGGAAAACGAGAAAGGGGAAAGTGAATTAACATTTTCACAAGACAAATGGAAAAGGAAATCCAGATAAAAGTAATCTGGATAGCTGGTGAAAGATACCAAGGTGATTCTGACTAGGGTGAATTTACTACGGTCCTGGGTCTGACCCTCAGCTTTCGAAGTCCAGAAATTTTGACCCATGTATTCCTTCATTGAAGGGAAACCTATAGAGAGAGAGCCAAATTCTAATCAGAAGGCTACACCTGGTGAACCTGGAAACAGAGTAAAGGAAAAAGGAGAATCTTTAGCAATATTTTATCCAGGCCACAGTGAAGCCTAGAAAAGAGAACAGGTAAGGCCATCTAGGACACAGAGAACAGTATGTGCAAAAGCAAAAAGAAGTCAAAAAGTTCAGTATGCTTGTGGAAGATATTATAAGTAAAGATCTTGGACTGGCTGGGAATAGGGGATCCTGAAGCAGATCCCCTATAGAAAAAAGGGCTGCAATAGTAGACAAGGCCAAAATGCAAAGGACCTAGGACCTTCATTGCAGTGAGGAGCTACTTACTGCTGTGAAGCAGGGGACTGACTCATCAGACTCTTCAGGAGTCTGTTTGGAGGGAACTGATAGTGAATGCAAGGAAAACAGAATGATGTTGTAAAAATGGCTCAGGTGAAACATTATGCAGATCTAAATTAAAGGACAAAAAAATCTTTACAACAAAGTTTCTTGAGAAAATGTGTTCTGCATTGAAAACTACTGACTTCATTAAACATTACATTTGGTATTCAATACTTGGCACACAATACATTTGAAAGTTGGCATTAGCCCATACTTAAAAAACAAATACTGTAATGCAATTGTTATAATAATATAAAATCATGTTTAGTGCAAGTCAGAAACAAAATGAGAAATAAATTTAAAATGTGAATGATCAAAATGATTTTTATAAACTTTTGCTAAAAACCATGGGGTCACATCCCCAAAGATTAAAAATTAGTGTTGCGTTCATTACAAAAACAAGCCTCAGAATGGGAGAAAATATTTGCAAATGAATCAACGGACAAAGGATTAATCTCCAAAATATACAAACAGCTCATGCAGCTCAATATCAAAAAGAAACAACCCAATCAAAAAATGGGTGGAAGATCTAAATAGACATTTCTCCAAAGAAGACATACAGATGGCCAACAAACACATGAAAAGATGCTTAACATCACTAATTATTAGAGAAATGCAAATCAAAACTACGATGAGGTATCACCTCACAACAGTCAGAATGGCCATTATCAAAAAAGCTACAAACAATAAATGCTGGAGAGGGTGTGGAGAAAAGGGAACCCTCTTGCACTGTTGGAGGGAATGTAAATTGATACAGCCACTACGGAGAACAGTATGGAGGTTCCTTAAATAACTAAAAATAGAACTACCATCCGACCCAGCAATCCCACTACTGGGCATATAACCTGAGAAAATCATAATTCAAAAAGAGTCATGTACCTGTAAAAGTATGAGATTAGATCACTCCCTAACACCACACACAAAAATAAACTCAAAATGAATTAAAGACCTAAATGTAAGGCCAGAAACTATCAAACTCTTAGAGGAAAACATAGGCAGAACACTCTATGACATAAATCACAGCAAGATCCTTTTTGACCCACCTCCTAGAGAAATGGAAATAAAAACAAAAATAAACAAATGGGACCTAATGAAACTTCAAAGCTTTTGCACAGCAAAGGAAACCATAAACAAGACCAAAAGACAACCCTCAGAATGGGAGAAAATATTTGCATTGACTTTTATTTTTTACATCTTTATTAGAGTATAATTTGCAATGGTGTGTTAGTTTCTGCTTTATAACAAAGTGAATCAGCTATACATATACATATGTCCCCACATCTCTTCCCTCTTGCCTCTCCCTCCCACCCTCCCTATTCCACTGCCAACAAAGACATGAATGGATGCTCAACATCACTAATCATTAGAGAAATGCAAATCAAAACTACAATGAGGTATCACCTCACACCAGTCAGAATGGCCATCATCAAAAAATCTACAAACGATAAATGCTGGAGAGGGTGTGGAGAAAAGGAAACCCTCTTGCACTGTTGGTGGGAACGTAAATTGATACAGCCACTATGGAGAACAGTATGGAGGTTCCTTAAAAAAATAAAAATAGAACTACCATACGACCGAGCAATCCCACTACTGGGCATATACCCTGAGAAAACCATAATTCAAAAAGAGTCATGTACCACAATGTTCACTGCAGCTCTATTTACAATAGCCCGGAGATGGAAACAACCTAAGTGTCCATCATCGGATGAATGGATAAAGAAGATGTGGCACATATATACAATGGAATATTACTCAGTCATATAAAGAAATGAAATTGAGTTATTTCTAGTGAGGTGGATGGACCTAGAGACTGTCATACATAGTGAAGTAAGTCAGAAAGAGAAAAACAAATACCGTATACTAACACATATATAGGGAATCTGAAAAAAAAAGGTTCTGAAGAACCTAGGGTCAGGACAGGAATAAAGACGCAGACGTAGAGAATGGACTTGAGGACACGGGGTGGGGGAAGTGTAAGCTGGCAATAAGTGAGACAGTGGCATGGACATATATACACTATCAAATGTAAAAGAGATAGCTAGTGGGAAGCAGCCACATTGCACAGAGAGATCAGCTCCGTGCTTTGTTTCCACCTAGAGGGGTGGGATAGGGAGGGTGGGAGGGAGAAAAAAGAGGGAGGAGATATGGGGATATATGTACACCTATAGCTGATTCACTTTGCTATTCAGCAGAAACTAGGCATTGTAAAACAATTATACTCCAATAAAGATGTTAAAAAATTTTTTTAAATGAGTATGAAAAGTGTTCACTGTAAAGTTCTTTCATCTTTTCTGTATGTTTGGAAAACTTTTAAAATAAAATCATGGGAAGAATCAGACAAACAAATATTATCTTCTACTTCCTGATAAGTCAGAAGAGTGAAGGAAAATTATCTTATGCAATGAAAAACAACACCACTATTTTTTTTACATCTTTATTGGAGTATAATTGCTTTACAATGGTGTGTTAGTTTCTGCTTTATAACAAAGTGAATCAGTTATACATATACATATGTTCCCATATTTCTTCCCTCTTGCGTCTCCCTCCATCCCACCCTCCCTATCCCACCCCTCTAGGTGGTCACAAAGCACCCAGCTGATCTCCCTGTGCTATGCGGCTGCTTCCCACTAGCTATCTATTTTACGTTTGGTAGTGTATATATGTCCATGCTACTCTCTCACTTTGTCACAGCTTACCCTTCCCCCTCCCCATATCCTCAAGTCCATGCTCTAGTAGGTCTGTGTCTTTATTCCTGTGTTACCCCTAGGTTCTTCATGACTTTTTTTTTCTTAAATTCCATATATATGTGTTAGCATATGGTATTTATCTGTCTCTTTCTGACTTACTTCACTCTGTATGACAGACTCTAGGTCCATCCACCTCATTACAAATAGCTCAATTTCGTTTCTTTTTATGGCTGAGTAATATTCCATTGTATATATGTGCCACATCTTCTTTATCCATTCATCCGATGATGGACACTTAGGTTGTTTCCATGTCTGGGCTATTGTAAATAGAGCTGCAATGAACATTTTGGTACATGACTCTTTTTGAATTATGGTTTTTTTAAACAATAAAAATGGGAAGAGTCGTGACTTTACCAGGAGCAAATTAACATAAGTCTCAACGTCATGGCAAAATGTCCGAAAAATCATGGCCTATGGAGGGAAAAAAAGATCCTGATATTCTAGGGTGATATAGCAAGGAATCTGACCCAACCACTACATATATAGAGGTATTTCCAAGGGAAAAGGTATTAATAAAAGCTTGAAAAGTATTTCTAATACCTATCATCTGGTCAGAATCAGATTGATGGGATGAATAGACAGCACAGAGAAAAGTCAAGACTGAACTCTTCAGAGCAGAAGCCATTACTTACTGCCTTCAGTAACTGTCATCCAGACAAGGGGAAAAAAGGTTCTTAAGAGAAAGTAATATGTCAGGCTGGCCTCATACTTCTCCATAGCACCATTCAATATGAAGGTGTCTTATAAAAATGACTCAATGATGAAATCTAGCCAGACAACAGATGAATTGAGAAGCTGTGGTAAAATGAAGCAAAACACTCAATTCAAGAAGATAGTAGAACCATTTCTGCAATCCTGAGAAGGGAAAAATCATGGCATATAATTTTATAACCAGTCATGTTGTCCTTTGTGTATAAAGTTAAAAGGCTTCTTCAAGCATGCACACATTCAAGGACCACCACGAGCCCTACCTGAAAAAATTACTTGATAATGCAGCCAGTCAGCTAAGAGATTAATGCAAATATAGAACTTAGAGAAGTTGTGGCCAAAAAACTAATGGTAAGCACTGAATGCTTTTAAATAGAGAAATAAAACTAAACAGTTATGGGAATTAAGATTTTAAAAGTCAATTTAAATGCTAATAGCCTTGAAAAAATAAAAATAACAAGTACTGTCTAAAAATCTCCCATGGAGCTTAAAAAAACATAAAAAATAACGCTTGAATAATTTTTTTTGGTTAACCTTGAAAATTTTTTCAATTTTCCTCTGACTTCTTTTTCTTCTACTAAATTCAAGTTGACTTCAATGTACTTCTTTTTTGTCAATTTTTATTTTATATGAGAACATAGTTGATTAACAATGTTGTGTTATTAGTTTCAGGTGTACAGCAAAGTGATTTAGTTATACATATACTTGTATCTATTCTTTTTCAAATCTTTTCCTATTTACGTTATTGAATACTGAGCAGAGTTCTCTGTGCTATACAGTAGGTCCTTGTTGGTTATCTATTTTAAATATAGTAGTGTGTCAATGTACTCCTTTTAAATTTAAAATGAATGCAATATAATCCCATTTTTATAAAACGACTTCATGCATCTATCCAGTTGTTCAGCCACTTGTATATTTGCATAGAGATATATATGGAATGATATTCACTAATATTACCAATGGTTGTCTCTGGGTAATGGGCTTTGAGATGACTTCTCCCTTTATTGTACTTCTGCATTGCTTGATTTTTTAAAAAGTAAACAAGTGTTGGGACTTCCCTTGTGGTCCAGTGGGTAAGACTCCGTGCTCTCAATGCAGGGGGCCTGGGTTCGATCCCTGGTTGGGGAATGAGATCCTGCATGCATGCCAGAACTAAGAGTCCGCATGCCACTACTAAGAAGTCCACATGCTGCAACTAAAGATCCCACATGTCGCAACGAAGATCCCATGCGTCACAAGTAAGACCTGGTGCAAAGTTAATAAAGAAATTAACAAACAAATAAGCATTTACTGTCATTTGAAGGTAAAATCATAGGGTTAGGATTGCTAAACCAGCAATATATCAATAGATAAAATTAAGGAGGAATGTTTAAACCTCATCAGAAAACGTAGTATAATCAAGCATCAATATACAAACAATTCAGGTATTAATGATAAATCATTCTCATTAATTCACAGAAAATATTGGACCCTACAGACAAGGTAATAGTTAGTTGGCCTATGTAGCTATTACGTGTATGAAAAAATAAAGAAACTCCATTTCTTTTTAAACTATCTTATAAGTTAGAGTTTTAGCAAATTTAAAACTTCCCTCAACCAAATTAGTGACAACTTGTTTTACTGCTGTCATATTTATTAAGTAGTTAAAGAATGTCATTAATCAACATTTGAAATTTATAATTGTTAACAAATTCAAGTCAAAATGGCAAGTGGATTCTAGAGCCTTAATATATCTTATTTTCCTTTGTAATAGTGTTTTATATTCAATCAAGCAAATATGTTAGCTTACTTCCTATCTATTTGTCAAAAATCTCACTTTAAATCATCAAGGATCCATGACCTTCAGTATTGATGCCATGCATTTCCACAAAATGCACAGAGATTTTTGTCTACATGTTTTTATTCATTCATTTGCTAAATAATTTCTGTGGAGTCATCTAAATATGAGCAAATCATAAAACTTCAGTACAAGGCACAATTATGCCCAATTTCATTAAATTACTTTTGGCAAATGGTGCTGGCTTTTTACAGTAGTTTTCAAACATCTAATAAGTAATTGCTTGTAACTGTGCCATTGTCTGACAGTGAATGAAAGAACAGGCACTGCAGTGATGCTGAACCCCTCCATTTGTATTCCACTGCAAAGCTTTCTGGCCACATGATTCCTCCTGTCAGGCTGTGGAAATTGCAGGGAGTTGCTGCAACATAGGCTTTTAACTTATGAAGAAGAACCAAGAAGAAAAAAGTAATGAAATTACACAAATGAGTCTGGCAGCCAAATTCTGTTTCTCCTCTTACCTAACAAGACTTGACCATGGGAGGGCCCACCACCTTCTCTAGAACCTTAAATACTTAGACGCCTTCATTTCAATCCCCTCAGTTGGTACACTATAAGGACATTCTCTCACCTCTAGGGGTAATCACGAGGTTCAAAAGCCACTGTGCCTTCCTGGTTCTTTTCAAGAAATGGATGAAACCATCTGAGAAGCTGATTTTTCAAGCTATGCACTGGACCATTTGTTCATTCATTCATTGATCTAATATTTATTGAGCACCTACTATATACCAGGCACTGGTCTATTCACTACGGATATAGGGATAGAGAAGATAGATAAGGGTCTTACTTTCAAATAGCTTACATTTTGCTAGGGATAGGTAAACAATTAACTATATAATATGTCAGACTGTGTCTACTATTATGAATAATAAGGCAGGATAAGGGGTCTAGAGAGGGACTATTGTGTGGACAGGGGTGTTCAGAGATATGCAAACTATGGAAAGGACACAAAAGTAATTTATTGCAAACTATTTTTAAATATTTCATAATACACACTGGAAATTGTCCTCTGTTAAGACAACAGGAACTTCCAATCATATTCCTTCCATGTTCTCCCTATTCAAAGTGATCTCTCTCCTCAGAACTGGCATGGTCATTCACTTAAAACCCTTACCTGGTGCTTTACAGAACAGTTATTTCTGTACAGCTAATCTCCCCTACCTAATAGGAATCACTTTTACATCAAGGTCTGTGTTTTATTCATCTTGGCATCTGTTATGGGTTGAATTATATCTCCCAAAGAGTATGTGGAAGTCCTAACCCCCACTACCTCATAATGTGACTTTACTTGGAAACAGAGTTTTTAGAGAAGTAATCAAAATGAAATCATTAGGATGGGCCCTAATCCATTATGACTGGTGTCCTTACACAAAGGGGACATTTGGACACAGAAATAGATATCCACATAGAGAAGACCATGTGAAGACACACAGGAAAAATGACATGTGAAGACAGAGGACTGGAGTGATGCATCTATAAGCCAAGGAATGGCAAAGACTGTCAGTAAAACACCAGAAACAAAAGAAGCAAGGAAGGATCCTCCCCAGCACTTTCAAAAGGAGTGTAGTCCTGCTGATACCTTGATTTTGGACTTTAAGCCTCCAGAAATGTAAAAGAATAAATTTCTGTTCTTCTAAGCTACCCAGTTTGTTGTATGGTACATTGTTACAGCAGACCTAGCAAACTAAAATAGTATCACTCTAAAGGCTTAGGAATGATGGTGAATATATGATGAATAAATAAATGAAGTACTTTTTCAATAGGAAATTTTGTGTACACTTTACAAGTGAAGAAACTTAGGCATATATATAATTGAACTCCTTATGTGACACGAAGTTTGGATTTGGTTGACCTTCAAAGCTTGCATATTTCTATGACCGAGAAGTAAGATTTTGTGACAGTGTCCCTTTTCCTTAATAAACACCATTTCTTTAACTTTCTATAGTTCAGTAAGTTCAGTAAGGGGTATGTATATAAGACCTCTACCTTGCTGAAAAAGAAGAAGTGGAAATCAAAAAGCAGACCTGATTACTTGGAAATCACCTCACAAGTCAGGCCACAAAGAGAATCAAGCCTCAGAGGCTGGATGAAAGTATGATATTAGAAACTGATTTTGTGGGCTAGAAAACACAGGTGCAAAACACAGCCCTAGCCCTTCCCAATGTAGATGATGAGTAATTCTGCCTTGAACATTTACCAAGAAACAAATGGCTTGAGACAAACCCTATTCTGAGTCTGAGTATTGTCCTTCTCAAAAAAGGCAAACGATTGGTTCATCCAACCCTAAGTACCACTTAGATCTTGCTTAGCCTTTAGAATAGCAACCCAACACAAGCCCAAATGACATCAGGAAGTTAATGTACTGTAACATTAAAAATCATGGAATTTGGGGAGGTTTCCAGCTTTATTAATATATAATTGACAAATAAAAATTGTACATATTTAAGATATACAACTTGACTTTTTGACATCCAAATACACTGTGAATGTTTACCACAATCAAGCTAATTAACATATTGCTAACTATAGTCACCATGCTGTACATTAAATCTCCAGAATTTATTTATCCTACCTATTTGAAACTTTGTACTATTTGACCATTTCCCCGTATTCCCCACACCCCAGCCCCACATAACCACCATTCTATCATTCTAAGAGCCCAACTTTTTCAGATTCCACATTTAAGTAAGATCAAGTAGTATTTGTCTTTCTGTGTCTGTCTTACTTCACTTAGCTTAATGTTCCCCAGGTTCATCCATGCTGTCACAAATGGCAGGACCTCCTTCATTTTTATGAATAAATACTATTCCACTGTATACCTATACCACATTTCCATTATCCATTTATCTGTTCATGGACACTTAGGTTATTTCCATGTCTTGGCTATTGCAAATAATGTTGAAGTGAACATGGGAGTGCCAGATATCTCTTTGAGATATGAACTTCATTTCCTTTGGATGTACACCCAGAAGTGGGATTGTGGATCATATGGTAGCTCTATTTTTAGTTTTTTGAGGAACTCCCATACTGTTTTCCATGTCTGTACCAATTGACATTCCCGTTAACGGTGTACAAGGATTCCCTTTTCTCCATATCCCTGACAGCACCTGTCTTTTGTCTTTTAGATAATAGCCATTCTAACAGGTGTGAGGTGATACCTCATTGTGGTTTTAATTTGCATTTCTCTGATGATTAAGGGTGCTTGACCATTTGTATGCCTTCTTGTAGAAATGTCTATTCAGGTCCTTTGCTCATTTTTTTAACTGGGTTGTTTCTTCTTTGGGGTGGGTGGGTGGGTTCCTTATATATATATATATATATATATATATATATATATATATATATATTATTTATTTATTTATATTTTTATATATATGGGAATGGGAATATTTTCTCCCATTCCATAGGTTGTTTTTTCACCCTATTAATTGTTTCCTTTGCTGTGCAAAAGCTTTTTAGTTCAATGCAATTCATTTGCATTGCATTTAGTTCAATGCAATTTCATTTGCCTATTTTTGTATTTGTTGCCTGTGCTTTTGGAGTCATATGCAAAAATCATTGCACAAACCAGTGTCAAGAAACTTTTTCTCTACATTTTCTTAGAGTAGTTTTATAGTTTCAGGTCTTACATTTAAGTCTTTATTGCATTTGACTTTATTTTTGTATACAGTGTATTATAAGGGCCCAATTTCATCCTTCTGCATATGAATATACAATTTTACCAAACCATTAATTGAAGAGATATCCTTTCCCCATTGTGTGTTCTTGGCATCTTTGTTGAAGAACCATTGACTGAAAATGCGTGGATGCCTTTCTGGCTTTTTATTCTGTTCTTTGGTCTACATGTCCATTTTTATACCAGTACCATGCTGTCTACGTTACTGTAGCATTGTAGTATATTTTAAAATCGAACAGTGGGATGCCTCCAGCTTTGTTCTTCTTGCTCAAGATTGTTTTTGCTATTCAGAGTCTTTTGTGGTTCCATAAGAATTTTAGGATTGTTTTATCTAGTACTATGAAAAATGCCATTGGAATTTGGATAGGGATTGCATTGAATCTGTTGATTGCTTTGGGTAGAATCGTCATATAAAAAATATTAATTCTTCCAGTCCATGTACATAGTATATCTTTCCATTTATTTGCATCTTCTTCAATTTCTTTCATTAATGTGTCATAATATCAGTGTACACATCTTTCACTTCCTTGGTTAAATTTATTCCTAATATTTGATTGGTTTTGATGCTATGGTAAATATGATTATTTTCTTAATTTCTTTTTTGGATAGTTCACTGATAATGTATAGAAGTGCAACTCATTTTTGTAAGTTGATTTTGTATCCTGCAACTTTACCGAACTCATTTATTAGTTCTAACAAATTTGGTGGTGTCTTTCGGGTTATTATAAGATTATGTCATCTGCAAACAGAGATAGTTTTAGTTCTTCCTTTCTGATTTGGATGCTTTATATTTCTTTTTCCTCCTTAACTGATCTGGCTAGGACTTCCGGTACCATGCTGAGTAGAAGTGGCAAGAATGGGCATCACTGTCTTGTTCCTGATCTTACAGTAAAAGCTGCAAGCTTTTCAACATCGAGTATAATGTTAGCTGTAGGCTTGTCATATGTGGCCTTTATTATGTTGAGGTACTTTCCTTCTATACCTACTATGTTGAGAGTTTTATCATGATAGCTTGTTGCATTTTCTCAAATGCTTTTTCTTTATTTATTGAGATGATCATAAGGTTTTTATCCTTCATTCTGTTACCACAGTGTATCACATTTATTGATTTGCATATGTTGAAACATCCTTCCATCCCAGGGATAAATCTCATTTGATCATGGTTTATGATTCTTTTATTATGCTGTTGAATTTGATTTGCTAGCATTTTGTTGATATTTGCATCTATGTTCATCAGAAATATTGGTCTGTAATTTTCTTGTCAATATAGTGCCTTGTCTGGCTTTGGTATGAGGGTCACGTTGGTCTCATAAAATGAGTTTTGAAATATTCCCTTCAATTTTTTGGATGAGTTTAAGAAGGACTGACATTAATTCTTCCTTAAATATTTAGCAGAATTCACCAGTGAAGTCATCTGGCCCTGGGTTTTTATACAATGGGAGGTTTTTGGTTACTGATTCAATCTTCTCATAAGTTATTGGTTTGTTCAGATTTTCTATTTAATCATAATTCAGTTTATCAGACTGTATATCTCTAGTAACTTATTCATTTCTTCTAGTTTATCCAGTTTGATAAGGTATAATTGTTTAGTGTCTCCTATGATCTTTTCTATTTCTATGGCATCATGTAATGACTCCTCTTTCATTTATAATTTTATTTGAGTCTTCTCTTTTTTATTTTCTTAGTCTAGATAAAACCTTGTCAATTTTGTTGCTCTTTTCAAAATAACAGGTCTTAGCTTTGTTGATATATTTCTATTGTCTTTTTAGTCTTTACTTCAACTATTTCTTCTCTAACCTTTATTATTTCCTTCCTTCTGCTAACTTTGGGCTTAGTTTGTTCTTTTTCTAGTTCCTTGAAGTATAAAGTCAGGTTGTTTATTTGAGATCTTTCTTCTTTCTTAGTGTGGACATGTGTTGTTATAAACGTCCCTCTTAGAACTGCTTTTGCTGCATTCCATAAGCTTTGGTATTTTGTGTTTCTATTTTCATTTGTTTCAATTTTTAAATTTTCTTTTTGATCTTTTCTTTGCTCTCCTGATTGGTCAGGAATGTATTGTTTAATTTCCACATATTTGTGAATTTTCCAATTTTTGTCTCATTGTTGATTTCTAGTTTCACTGTGATCAGAAAAAGATTCTTGATATGATTTTGGTCTTCTTAAACTGGTTAAGACTTATTTTGTGGCCTTGCATCTGATCTATCCTGGAGAATATTTCATGTGCACTCGAGAAGAATGACTATTCTGCTAACTTTGGATAGAATATTCTGTATACATCTGTTAGGTTCATTAGGTAAACAGTGTTGTTCAAGTTCAATATTTCTCTTTTGTTTTTCTATCTGGACAATCTATCCATTGTTGAAGACAAGGTCTTGAAGACCCCTACCATTATTATATTGCTGTTATTTCTCCCTTCAGATCTTTTGATGTTTGTTTTATACATTTAAGTCATCTAATATTGGGTACATATATATTTATAATTGTTATATCCTCTTGATGATTCAATCCTTTTATCATTATATAATATCCAACTTCATCTCTCGTGACATTGTTTTACTTAAAGTCTATTTTTTCTGATATAAGAATAGCCATTCCAGTTCTCTTTTGGTTACCATTTGCATGGAATAACTTTGTCCAACTCTTCACTCTCAGCTAAAATGAGTATCCTGTAAGAATCATATGATTGGGTCTTGCTTTTTTATGTTTATCCTGTCATGTACACTGTGCCTGCTGACTGGGGAATTTAATCCGTTTATATTTAAAGTAATTATTGATAGGTGAAGACTTATTGCCATTTTGTTCATTGTTGTCTGGCTGTTTCGTAATTTCTTTGGTCCTTTTTTGCTTTTGTACTGTCTTCCTTTGTAATTTGATGATTTTTTTTGTAGTGGTGTGCTTTGATTCCTTTCTCTTTATATTTTGTGTATCTATTTCATGATTTTTGTGTTTACCATGAGGCTTAAATGAAACAATGTAGTTATAATAATCAATTTAAGCTAATAAATTAACTTCAATTACATACAGAAATTCTATACTTCCCTCCACACACTTTGTTACTTATGTCAAAATTTATCTTTCTATATTATATATCCATTAACAAGTTATTGTAGTTATGGTTAATTTTAATACTTTTTTAAATTTTTATACTAGAGTTAAAAGTGGTTTATACACAACTATAACATTATTAGACTATTCTGAATTTGATTATACATTTACCTTTGCCACTAAGTTTTATACTTTCATAGGTTTTCATACTGCTAACTAGCATTCTTTCATTTCAGCTTGAAGGCTTCTACATAGCATTTCTTGTAAGTCAGGTCTAGTGGCAATGAACTCCTTCAACTTTTGTTTGTCTGGGAAAGTTATTATCTGTCCTTCATTTCTGAAGGATAGCTTTGCTGTATATATCCTTCTTTGGCAGTTTTTTCTTTCAGAACTTTGAATATGTCATCCCATTCTCTCCTAGCCTGCAGGCTTTCTGCTGAGAAATCTTCTGACAATCTTATGGGGGCTCTCGTGTGTGTTATGAGCTGCTTTTCTCTTGCTGCTTTCAAAATTCTCTTTGTCTTTGACTTTTGACAATTTGATTTTAGTGTGTCTTGGTGTAAATCTCTTTACAATCAATCCATTTGTGGTCCTTTGGGTTTTATGAATCTAGATGTTGATTCCCTCTCCATATTTTGGGAGGTTTCAGCCATTATTTCTTTAAACAAGATTTCTGCCCCTTTCTCTCTCTCTTCTCCTTATGGGACTCCCATAATTCCATACTAGTTCAACTGATGAAGCCTCATAAGTCCTTTAGGCTTTCTTAACTCTTTTTCATTCTTTCTTGTTTTTGCTCCTCCACATAATTTCAAATGACTTGCCTTCAAATTCACTTATTCATTCTTTTGCTTGATCAAGTCTACTTTTGAAACCTTCTAGTGAATTTTTCAGTTCAATTATTGTGTCCTTCAGCTCCAGCATTTCTGTTTGATTCATTTTTATCATTTCTATCTCTGTTTATTTCTCATTTGGGTCATGCATTATTTTCCTGATTTTGCTTGTTTATATTCTCTGATAACTCACTGAGCTTCTTTAAGATGATTGTTTAGAATTCTTTGTCCAGCAATTCACGCATCTTCATTTCTTTTGGGTTAGGTTACTGGAGATTTGTTTTTGTACTTTGATTGTGTCATGTTTTTCTTGATTCTTTATGTTCCTTGTATGTTTGCTTTGTTGTCTGCACACTTGAAACAGATACCACTGGAATGGTTTGGGGTTTTTTTAACATCTTTATTGGAGTATAATTGCTTTACAATGTTGTGTTAGTTTCTGCTGTATAACAAAGTGAATCAGCTGTATGTATACATATATCCCCATATCCCCTCCCTCTTGCATCTCCCTCCCACCCTCCCTATCCCACCCCTCTAGGTGGTCACAAAGCACCAAGCTGATCTCCCTATGCTATGCGGCTGCTTCCCACCAGCTATCTATTTTGCATTTGGTAGTGTATATATGTCAATGACACGCTCTCATTTCGTCTCAGCTTACCCCCACTGGAATGGTTTTGACCCAGAAAGGATGTCACCAATAAACAGTCTCAGTATGAAACAAGATAGAGAACAACCCCTCAGGGAGCTCACTGTAGGGCTGGAGGCAAGGCCCCTCCTACACTTTTCTTCACTCCCACATGGAGCAAAAGACTCAGTTATGTGTTTATTCCAAATCTTGTAAAGCAGCACTGGCTGTAGGGCCTAACCCTGCCCTTTGTTTCTAGGTGTCCCAAGGGACCAGGCTCTACAGGTCATTCAGCATTTGATAATAGGTGAGATAGAAAACAGCTCCACAGAGGGTGCACTGAGATGATTGGGAAAACGTGCCCTTAGCTTCTTCCTTACCTCATGGAGGAAAAACCTCATTTATGTGCCAGCTGTAAGGGCTTTACTCCCACCACTTTCCTTTATGCCTAGCTGTACCTGAGGATCTGGCTCTTCGGGTTATTCAGTTTGAAGTGAGATAGAAATTGGCTCCACAGAGGATGCCCTGAGAGACCAGAAGTCTAGTGTATACTCAACACTCTCTTCCTCATCTTGGGATAAATCATGGGGTGACATGATCTTGTTGTTGAGTGAAGCCAGTTTGGGGGAGGAACTCACACTTGCAAAGAGAAATAGCTTTTCTTACCCAAATAAATGCAACTGCTCTAAGTTTGTGCTCCTCCAGGGTGCTTCTACTTCTTAGCTATTTTTAAATTCCTCTTCAAGATATTTTGGTACCAATATTGTTGTTTTATTGGTGTTTCTGTGGATGAATAAGAGGTAGGACTTCCTACTCTGCCATCTTACTGACATCAGATCTCAAAAATCATGGGATTTGGAGACAGAAAGAGCTGAGTTTGAATCCGGCCTCCATAAGTTAATAGTTGTGTGATTTTAGTCAAGTTACTTTCTCTCAGCTTCTGCTTCTTCATAAATAAACAGTGAAAACTGTTATCAAGTATATAATAAAGGTTTTACTATAACAATGGGCTATCCTAAGAAATTTCACCTTGAAAAATTCTTAACCACAATATTTTCTGGGCCACCTAAAGCATCTCTCTGAACCTTGGTTTTTGTAGTCATTAAGGTAATGCTTGCTAGATGCTCTAATAATAACCCTAAAATTTCACTGGCTTAACATAATTGTTATTTCTTATTCATTTCACAGTTAGATGTGGACTGGGGGCTCCTCAGGCTGCTGTCCTCCAAGTGATGACTCCTGTCACCTTATGGTGCTGTCATTTTAAACACTGGCCTCTGAGGTCTTCAGGGAAAGAGAAGGGAGACTGTGAGTGATCCAATAGGGTTTTATGGCTACTTTTAGAAGTGACATATTTCAATTCTGCACACATCCAATTGGCCAAACCCAGTTATATAACCCATAACAGCAGTAAGGGAAAATGCGAAATGTAGTCTTCCTGTGTGTACAGCAAGAGTAAATGAGATTAGTGAGCACCCAGACCCTCTCTCCAACAGTCTTTTTTCACATAAAGGAATTTTAACATTTAGAGTCTGTCCATATCATTTTTATTTCTAACTTAACAAGTACATTTAACTTCAGGAAGATTTTTACACTTTTATATAAATAATTGCCTAGGA
The DNA here is from genome assembly GCF_011762595.2 of Tursiops truncatus. NCBI lineage: Eukaryota > Metazoa > Chordata > Mammalia > Artiodactyla > Delphinidae > Tursiops > Tursiops truncatus. The sequence continues at coordinate 10,944,756 of NC_047055.1, forward strand.
AGTATCTCTCTTCCAACTATCCTCTGAGATAGTAGTTTTCTTTTTTCTAGGGAGCTGACCACTGGAAATGGTAGGAAAATTCCCAGTGACAAAATAGAATGTTTTTCATAAACAGAGCACAGTGAAATATAATCCAGGTAGGTATTGTCAAGGATCAGATCTCTCCCTTCCAAGGAGAGCAGGCTACCTGGACTTAGAACTATGCCATAAGTGAGTACTTGGTCCCCAGGAAGAGTACCACCAAGGGTAAGTATTGTCCATATGATAAAAGTCATAATATGGTTGAATAGGAAAGAACTTTTAGCGGCTGCAAAGGGCATGTGGCAGGGAAAACATTTAATGCTGTTTCATAGGAAGTGCCATGGTGTACATATATCTTCATCTTCAGTTTGCTTGTACCTTAGTCAAGAAAGATGCTACTTTTCATAGTCAAAGGAGACAAGAACATTTCTCCCTTCACTGTAATGCAGCCAAAAAATCTAAAGAAAAGAATTAGTAGACAGCAAGATTCAGGGTACTGAATGTCAGATTGGAGTAAGTGAGATGAAGATTACAAACTGACACAAATAAGAGAGAAGCCAATTCCTAGCAAGCAGTAATTCAGGCAGACTGCATTTTGCTGCCTGTATTGTGGTGGGGTGGGGGAGCTACCTTAACAATGCTGTGACAAATACTCTATCAAAAGTGAACTATGATAAAGGTAAATCTTAAGAATTTTCTGCAAAACGTAACACGGACCCTGAGTGAAAATAATAACATCCTAGCAGAGACATGCATATAAACTAACTCAATAAATAGTCATTGAATGAATGAATCAGGGAGAAGAGGGAATATTAAGGTACCATCCATGGGGGAGTTGGGAAGAATAGAAGCAAGAGAAATGAGGTGGGAGGAGACAAGTAGGGTTTATTTCTTAAGTGCCTGAGAAGTGATATTTTTATAAATTTACTTGTATGCTGGCTGTAGGGCTTGATTCTCCCTCAAAAAATCAAACCCTCTGCAGGGTATGAGATTATTTGGTAACAATTTTCCATATGCCCTTTTCACTCAACTTTCCCAGCGATATTAAAGGAATGCTTCAGCCTCAAGGTTGACTCCACTAGTCCAGACTGAAAGAATCTTGAATAAACAAAGCCAGTGAGCAAACCTTCCACACAACATCTGTGAAATCTTACTGACTGTCAAGAAAGACCAATTAACCTGCTTTCTCTATTTTCACTAGGACCGAGAGTAGAACTAGTCATCTATCATGAGAAAGCCTATTCTAAAGTACAGCCAGCCAGATTATAAATGGCTTGCAATTTACTAGATGGTCTGTTTTTTAAGATTGTTCCCAAAGTTGAGTATAAACATACTTTTTGACCAAGAGATCATACTTCTAGGAAAGACACGTTGGTAAATATATGAATAAAATACAAGGCTGTTTATTGAATCATTATTTATAATAGCAAAAGGCTGAACACAACCCAAATGACCATCAACAGGGTGCTGTATGAACATACTATATTACATTCATGTGAGGTGAAAACAGTGCATATTATCTTACTGTTTAAGAAAGGTGGGGACAGGGACATCTTGTCATACCAGAAATCAAGGAAGCTATCAAAGACTACTGAGGTTGTGCCCAAAAACCTCTGGTACCAACTTTAAGAGACTTTTACTGACCAAAAATAGAAAAATGTCGGCATCAATTAAAACAATAATTTTGATAGATTAAAACATAAAATGTGTTTAAATCATGGTTTCATAGTGGTATTTTAAAAACAGTCATTGTTCACCTTTGGAAGATGCTAGGGAACTAACTCATACATATTGGCTTATATTTTTTAAATGAGAGCATAAAACAAAACCTCAAAAAATGTTTGAGGAAGGAAGGGATAGGATGGAAGATATAGGAATAGGTACTATATTTCTTTGAATATACCACGATTTATAGATTTCACTTTACATAATTTTAAAATTTAAATCCAAATAAGGCAGTCTCTAAAATTTGAAAGCAAAATGAAATATATGAATCTAGCTATGTATCAGGTGGTGGCAAAATAACACATAATTATTTCAGGGGACTTTTAAGAAAATTATTTCAAACGCACAGCAATATAAAATTAAACAGAAAAATCATGTTTATGGTGGTAGATCCAGATTGTTATTCTGAGACTGTGATGTGTGTATCATAGGATAAAACAAACAAATATGTCAGGGTCATTGAGAAGCAAAATTTTCAACATGAAAGAAAGGAGATACAGATAAAAGAGGTTAACTTAAAATTGTGTAATCTTGAATTTGAATTGTAACATCAGTGTGAACTCATGATGTGATTTATTCTAAAGAAAAATATTTCCTAGCTCTGTCCACTGAAATGTTCTAGAAACAAGGACCTTAAGCACCCAGATTATGGTCTTGAAACACTATTTCCCACTAAAGGAAAGCAGAGATCCTTGGAAAGATAGTATATTACAGGTCTAGGACTGGAAGTGAACAAACTGTGTGAGCCTGGGACACACTGTCATATAAGAAGTTAAGAAAGCTACCAAAGGTGTCTGAGATTTTGTCGAAAAAAACTCAGGTACCTACTGAAGAGGTTCTATTGGCCAAAGATAGGACAATTTAAACCTCAATAAGAATAATAATTTCAATGAGTTAAAATGTGTTTAACCCATATGTTTAAATCCATGTATTCATAGTGATGCTAAAAAAAAAAAAAAGTGCACTGGTAGACTTTCAAGGATGCCAGCGATCCAACTCCTTATTCTGAAAACTGGTAAAGAAAGAGAAAACAATGAACCATTAACCCTCGCCTTTTCTAAATGAATTGTACCATGAGTAACTAAATAGTTGAGGGGACAGTTTCCCTTCATAGAAGTGTTCCAGTCAATAAATGAAGAAGGAATGATAAAATTAGAATATCACCATTTTGTAACTCTACAGTAAAATAACTGATATAAAATCATCAATAGATGTGGATATCACAAAAAGAGAAACAACCTAGCAAAGTTTAAGATGGCATATGCTACAGTCCCAAACTATAGTCCTAGCTTTATACCAGAGAAGCTCTTGCACATGTGTACCAGGAGACATTACAAGAATGTTCATAGCAGCACTGTTTGTGGGAAAATATAGATGACAATCTAGATATCCATAAACAGTATAAAGGATAGTGTTATAGATATACAATGAAATACAATTATCACAGTGAAAATAAATGAACTACAACCATACATGACATAGAATTAAGAAGGGGAAAAAAACACAGAAGAACACATTTAGTGTGATTCCATTAATATAAAGGTCAAAAAACAGGCAACTTTAAACAATATATTGTTTCAGGATACAGACATTTGTGGTATAACTATCAAACAGTGTAAGAGTATAATTAATACAAAATTCAGAGTAGTATTCCAGTGTGGGTGTTGAGGGCATATGGGACTGGAAACAGACATGCAAGAGGCTTCAAATGCACTGGCAATATTTTATTTCTTAAATCAGGTGGTAGACATATTTGTTTCCATTTTCTTATTATTGTTTAAATATTGTTTGTGTATACTATATATGTTATAAATGTGTGTGTATAAATGCATATATATGCGTGTGTCTTTAGGCACACACAAAAGGGGTTTATATAACAGCTGAGACATAACACTTGTGGAACACACATCTGAAAAAGAAAAGAATTTAACTATAAGTCATGCACACAGAAGTAAATAATTAAATCGAGTTATAACACTGCAATGAAAATGCAGTTACTTAACTTTGAAACTCTATAGGAGTGATTCATTCAGCAAATATTTTTTAAGTCCCCATGTCACAAATACTGTACTGTATGATAGGCGTGCAGTGACAAACAAAAAATATACAATCCCTGCTCTTTACTGGGGGAAAGAACCATTAAACAAGTAAATGACCCATAAATGTGTACTTAAAAAATGTAATGTGAGTATAACAACCAATGCTTTACTAAGTAGGTTTGTGTCAGAAACTTTTGCAAAAGGTAGATTACCATTTTACAGAGGAGAAAACTGATGCACACCTATGTTAGGCAATTAGTTTAAGGTCAAATAGCTTTATGAGTGGAGCAGCTGTGAATCACACCCAGGCAGTCTGACTACAGAGCACAAGCTCCCATGCTACACTGAGTAGGAAGAACACTTGAGTTATCAGGAAAACAGTGGGGATTATTTTAGCTTTTACTGGTCAGGGAAAGCCTCTCTGAGTACCCAACATTTATGCTAGAAATACAGCACTAGAAAAGCTAACTTGATCTCTTGTGTGTTTTAAATTATCCTCTAAGTGATAGGAAGCCTAGAGGACAGTTGGACAAAAGGAGAATACTGAAGAGGGAAGTCATAATGAGAAGCCTTTCTCCTTCAGCCCCTCCGATCACTCTCTTAGGCCCCAGGGGAGCATTGTGGCAAAGGGGACTGTAGTGAAATGTTTGCCCAGAGCCTGGCACCAGGGAGTAAGAAGCTAGAAGGGAGCATCAGTTACCACCGTAGCTACAGCAAGTCTCTATATTTTGGCTTTCCCTTGAGCCTCTCTGGGGTCTAGATAGGCTCCAAAGCCCTGAGTGGCATCTCAATGCCTTTCTTTAGTGCTCTTTGCCTCAGTGAGGCCTGCCCCACCCACTCCTTAGGACCAGGCCTATGATCATCAGTACCTCAACTCAGGCTACTACTTCAAGGTTGCTGTACCCTGAACAAATGGCAAGCCTCTGGGCTGAGCAGGAGGCCAGCTGCCAAAAGAAAACAATAGAGTATGGGAAGATGATCACAGTTCACCTAAAAAATCACTCCAGACATTGTCTGTTAAACAGTCTTCCAAGAGTGTGGTACCATTTAGCATGCAAGCCAGAAAAGCTTGTCCATAGCAATACAATCACTATTTGACTTGGGGACAACAGGTTTTGCCGGTGCTCAGCAAAACAGGCTGCAAGCTAATAAAGACCATGTTAAGAAAATGCTAGATGATTTTTTTTTAATAATGACAAATTTTGAAATCAGAGTTGAAATCACAGAGAATTTGCAGAGAATGAATGATGGTCCTGTTATTGTTTTCATAAGAAAAGACAGTCAAATTACTTTGGCTTTAGAGAAAAATATTCTAGTGCTCTTAAACCCTATTTGGAACTAAAATCTTCAGGTGTTTTTGAGGCAGATTTTCCAGAGAATACAAAATCCAAGGATAGTTTGCTTTCTCATAAGGATATGGACTTAACCTGAAGAACTAGACCAATAAGGAAACATATTTGGTTAACCTGATTTTTTTAAAAAACACCCTAAATTATGACTGAAAATGCAGAGAATAGAACTTTTCAAGAGAGAATTTCAAACACATATGAATATTATACACCAGCACTCTCTTATCCAGAGCTCCTTTTCACATAAATATTTCAAATTCTAAACCATTGGATGGTCAAGGAAATAATCAGTTGAATGGGTCACAAATGTGTTAGCTGTTTCACTGTGAGGATGATGCTGTCAATAATAAGAAGGATGATGATGATTTAAGAATCGGAGACACGAACAATAGATTTCCACAACATTTGTCAGGATAAGTGTATTTTTAAAAGCCTTGCTACTTTAAAGTTCAGCAAAAGGAGTTAAGTGTATTGGGAACAGAAGTAGCCAAATGCAACAGAAAAATAGCCCTGGCAATAGCCACTCTACCCCCTTCGAGTTTCCAACCATCATGAAGCACACTTATGGTTAGAGGATCTTTATAGATGTTTGATGTTGTGAATGCAGAACATGTCCTTTATAAATCAGTTTTGAAGCTGTAACACAGACAGGAGTGTATGGCATGATAATTGTGTAAGAAGCTCTCCTGAGTTTAATGACAGATGAGGAATTTGGGAGAGTACTACTAATGAAGAAAACTATTTGCTATAAAATCCGAGTCCATTTTGAAAAGGGAGAAGAAACAAGAAAATCATCCTGGGAAAGTTTAATCCTTACTGGGAACATTTGAAGCTTTCTCTGGAACTTCAGTAGAAAGAGTTGTTTTGTTTTGTTTTTGTTTTTATTTCTTTGTCTTAATTTTGCATGTAGCCATTGCTCATTCCATGCCACATACTTTGTCAGAGCTCCCCTAAAGGTTTGGTGGGACGTATCAGAAGAAACTACAAATACTTCAAAATTCAAAGCTAAAAGAGTGAAACACAGCAAAGGAAACTGTAAACAAAATGAAAAGACAACCTATGGACTGGGAGAAAATATTTGCAAATGATGCAACCAACAAGGGATTAATTTCCAAAATATTGATATAAACAGCTCATACAACTGCATAACAAAAAACCAAAAAACCCAATCAAAAAATAGGCAGAAGACCTAAACAGACATTTCTTCAAAGAAGACACACAGATTGGCCAACAGGCATGTGAGAAGATGCTCATCATCGTTAATTATTAGAGAAATGCAAATCAAAACTACAATGAGGTACCATCTCACACTGGTCAGAATGACCATCATTAAAATGTCTAAAGATAAATGTTGAAGAGGGTGTGGAGAAAAGGGAACCCTTTTACACCATTGGTGGGAATGTAAATTGGTACAGCCACTATGGAGAACAGTATGAAGGTTCCTCAAAAAACTACAAATAGAGTTGCCATATGATCCAGCAATCCCACTCCTGGGCATATACCCAGACAAAACTATAATTCGAAAAGATACATGCACCCCTATGTTCACAGCAGCACTATTTACAATAGCCAAGGCATGGAAACAACCTAAATGTCCATCAATAGACGAATGGATAAAGAAGATGTGGCATATATATATACAATGCAATATTACTCAGCCATAAAAAAAGAATGAAATAATGCCATTTGCAGCAACATAGATCGACCTAGAGATTATCATACTAAGTAAAGTAACTGAGAAAGAGAAAGACAAATACCATATGATATCACTTATATGCAGAATCTAAAATGCAACATAAATGAACTTATCCACGAAACAGAAAGAGACTCACACACATAGAAAACAGACTTGTTTTGCCAGGGGGCAGTGGGGGGAGGGAAGGATTGGGATTTGGGGATTAGCAGATGCAAACTAGTATATATAGGATGGATAAACAACCAGGTCCTACTGTATATAGCACAGGGAACTATATTCAATATCCTGTGATAAACCATAATGGAAAAGAATATGAAAAAAATGTATATATATGTATAACTGAATCACTTCGCTGTACAGCAGAAATTAACACAACATTGTTAATAAACTATACTTCAATAAATTTTTTTAAAAAATAAAAGAGTGAAACAGAGAAACTAGAAACTTCTTAAATGGAGGATTATATCCTAAAACCTGATTATGCCTATGTTTACAACACATAAAATGTGTTTCATGTATTTTTCAGTTAATTTTGCATTCATTTTATAGCATGTTATTTTTACATTTTGTTAATGATATTTTAAGAATAGATTTTTACACACTTTTTAAAATGTATTCTATAAAGTATTTTGGATATGTCCACACTTTAGAATACTGCTCATATACATTGGAGGGTGAATGTGTTTCAAATATAATTTGTTTTCAGTTGTGATAGTCTATCTATCACAGTCACTTTAAAGAAACTCTTAAAATATCAAATAATTCAATAATTATATTCCATTGTTTACTTTAGCATTTCTAAAGTAAATTTTTATGCACTCGTTTCTGTGCCTAAGTGACTGCTATAAAATTCAGTTTTCCTTTTCTCTCCTAGTAATCTCTAATACTGCGTTCATCCCTAAAGAAAAAAAGATGGCTATGTTCTCTGCAGAAGGAATATATATATATATATATATATATGAGACCTGCTATAAATATATATAGAATATGTATATTCAAAGATGTTTTTCATTTTATCTATAATGGCAAGGAGGAGCAGAAGGGATAAGGAAGAAGAAGATGAGGAAGAGGGGAAAAGGAAGAGGAAAAGACAGGAGGACGTGAAGGAGGAGGAAGAGTAGGCGGATGGAGGAGGGGCAGGGAGAAGGGAAGAGGAGGTGAGAGGAGGAGAAAAGAGCGGCAGAGAAGACTATTAATAATTAGGGAACAGCTAAGTATATTGTATCCCATCCATTCCATGGAATTTTCGCAGTTGTTAAATATAGCTGTGATGACTATAGCAATTTGCCAAATGTTTAAAACATAATACATATGATAAAAAGCAGAATACACAGTTGCATGCACACAATGCTCACAACTATGTAAAAAGATATATGCTGTGGGCATTACTTGGAGGAGAATATGCAAAACAAACAGTTGTTTTGGATCATGGGATGAAGTGGAATTTTATTTCTTTTTCCTTTTCCAAAATTTTTTAGTGCTGTTATATTGCTTTTGCTACAAAATAAAAATAAGTGAGGAAATGGATCACTATAGTTATTAATTAATCAACATGGCTATGATAAAGAACCAAAGATTTATCTGAGAATGATGTTACAGCTAAAACATAAATTCCCCATTATTTGTCATTTTAAGCATGGATCTTCTCACCCCCACATACAATTTAGTGGCAAGGTAAAGGAGCATAAGGAAAAGAAAAGCAGTCATAAAATATGGGCAGACTTGGGGCTTCCCTGGTGGCACACTGGTTAAGAATCCGCCTGCCAATGCAGGGGACACAGGTTCGAACCCTGGTCCAGGAAGATCCCACATGCTGCGGAGCAACTAAGCCCATGCGCCACAACTACTGAGCCTGTGCTCTAGAGCCTGCGAGCCACAACTACTGAAGCCCATGTGCCACAACTACTGAAGCCCGTGCTCCTAGAGCCCATGCTCTGCAACAAGAGAAGCCACTGCAATGAGAAGCCTGAGCACCAGAAGGGAGAGTAGCCCTGCTCACCGCAACTAGAGAAAGGCCCGCGCACAGCAATGAAGACCCAACGCATCCAAAAATATAAATAAATAAAAATATGGGCAGACTCTACTGAGGAAGAGAGACTGCCAAAAGAGGCTTAAGTGTGCATCTTAAGACTACCAGACTGGGGCTTCCCTGGTGGCGCAGTGGTTGAGAGTCTGCCTGCCGATGCAGGGGACATGGGTTCGTGCTCCGGTCAGGGAGGATCCCACGTGCCGCGGAGCGGTTGGGCCCGTGAGCCATGGCCGCTGAGCCTGTGCGTCCGGAGCCTGTGCTCCGCAGCGGGAGAGGCCACAACAGTGAGAGGCCCGCGTACCGCAAAAAAAAAAAGAGTACCAGACTGGGCAGCTGGGAAAACAGCATTCGCCTCCAAGTCTCCTATGGAAATGCAATCAGAATTGGAAGATAATGTGTGTGGAATATAAAATAAAATACATAAGCATCTTTCTTAAATTGCCTAGACTTTCCTTTTTGTGTGCTAGTTTTGAATAAATGGATCCCCAAAATGATTAAACACCTAAAATTAGCATTGGCTATTTTTCAGCTAACTCCCTTGCACAAAGATTAGGAATGCAGCATAGGCTGGAATTTTGCACCTGGGTCTGAGGGTCCATTCTTGACCAGACGTTACCCATTGGTCACACCTGAAAAAGTCTTTAATGGTCCTTTCTTTTCTGGCTATTACTATTCTTAGTATAATTCCTCTGGCTTCACTGGGGATAAGTGCCTCCAGAAGGAAAAAAAAGGGCTGAGACCTAGAGGCAAGTGATTTTTCACCTGGAATACACTGCAAGGTTGGAGAGAACAGGGTAATTATCTTTAGCAATGAAATTCTCTTTTGATAAGGCTGTGGAGGAGGGGCAATGTGAAGGAATAAATAGGTCAGTTCATTTTTTCAGTTTCCCTGAGTCAGCTGCTCTAAACACTGAGGAATGGGAGCCCTGACAACTCATGGGTCAGCAGAGCATATGTTGTTTAAATAAAATCTACCAGTGCATTTAGATATGGCTAGTCTTCAAAAACCTGTCTTTCCTACAAAAATATCAACAGCTCAGCTCCCATCCCATGGTTGCTCTACATCTCAGTATCTGCCTTTCACTGACTAACCACTGTTTTTCAGAGCTGGTATATAGAACCTGTAATCCTTTATAAAATTGCGCATCTCCCTGAGCCATGAATATTTTTCAAGCACTAGTTGAAATTAGGGAATGAAGACTATTCATACTGAAAGCTTCCCATTGAGCTACAGCCACTGGTCTGGGCTGTAAAGTCTGACGACTTGGGATGAGTCAAGCAAATCTCCCACAAGCTTATTAATGTTCAGAATAAAGCAAACTGGCAGCATCTCCCTGTTCATCCATTGTCCTTTCACCTATGAAAGCCATCATCCTTAGAGAAAGTCTTCAGTCATTTCTCATCTGACTACCACACTCCAGTCCCAGCTCCAGAAATGGGACAGCATCATCCACAATCTGGAATTCCCTACCAAGAGGAGTTTCAAACTTGGACTATGTGCAATGAAGCCCATCCCCAACCCTTCCCCCTACACACACACACACACACACACACACACACACACACACACACACACACACACACAGAGTATCTAAACCCCAAACACTAATGTGAAAAATCACAACTTCTAACACATTTCAAATCTACCACAGGTCAAAGTTCTGTCTGCGCTACTGACCCACTCCATCAAAATATGCACTAAGTTATAAATCACCATTGGAACAAAAGGAAGTGAAAGAGTAAATGGACATTATGTTAAGTGAAATAAGCCAGACTCAGAAAGGCAAATACTACATGATCTCACTTATATCTAAAAAAGTCAAACTCACAGAAGCAGAGAGAAGAATGGTGGTTGCAGGGGGCTGGGGGGACAGGAAAGTGGGAGATGTTGGTCAAAGGGTACAAAGTTTCTGTTATAAGAAGTTCTGTAGATCTAATGTACAGCATTGTAACTATAGTTAATAAGAGTCATGTACCAAAATGTTCATTGCAGCTCTATTTACAATAGCCCGGAGATGGAAACAACCTAAGTGCCCATCATCGGATGAATGGATAAAGAAGATGTGACACATATATACAATGGAATATTACTCAGCCATAAAAAGAAACGAAATTGAGCTATTTGTAATGAGGTGGATAGACCTAGAGTCTGTCATACAGAGTGAAGTAAGTCAGAAAGAGAAAGACAAATACCGTATGCTAACACATATATATGGAATTTAAGGAAAAAAATGTCATGAAAAACCTAGGGGTAAGACAGGAATAAAGACACAGCCCTACTGGAGAATGGACTTGAGGATGTGGGGAGGGGGAAGGGTGAGCTGTGACAGGGCGAGAGAGAGGCATGGACATATATACACTAACAAACGTAAGGTAGATAGCTAGTGGGAAGCAGCCGCATGGCACAGGGATATCGGCTCGGTGCTCTGTGACCACCTAGAGGGGTGGGATAGGGAGGGTGGGAGGGAGGGAGACGCAAGAGGGAAGAGATATGGGAACATATGTATATGTATAACTGATTCACTTTGTTATAAAGCAGAAACTAACACACCATTGTAAAGCAATTATATCCCAATAAAGATGTTAAAAAAATTAAAAAAATAATACTGCATTATATACTTGAAATTTGTTGAGCCAGCTGATTTTTTTAACAACGATCTTTTTCACATGTGCTTTTAAACACTTCTCTACAGACATGACAGAACAGGCGACACATCCATTCACTAATATAACACTGTTAAGAGAGTTGAACTTTTAAATGTTCTCACTACAAAAAGAAATCGTAACTATGTGAGCTGATTAATATGTTGATTAGCTTGATTGTGCTAATCATTTCACAATGTACATGCATATCAAAACATCACATTGTATACCTTAAATATATATTTTACGATTTTATTTATCAATTATATTTCAATAAAAGCTGGAAAATACAGTAAAATGAGGAAGAGGGCAGAATAAAAGCATATGCTTTTGCAATGCAGTTTTGGAAGAGAAAGAGAAAGAGTTTGAATGGCACTCATGGATCTCCTCATGGGGAGGACATATCGGCCTGATGGAGACTGGGAAGTCATCATGAGTGGAACCAAGACTCTTTCCCTGGAGAAATGAAGAGGAAGACAAAGGACAAGCAGAAGGCAAATGTAAGGAGGAGTCTCTCAGAGAACTGCTCACTAAGAATATAAAGTAAAGTTTGCTCACGTACTTTCATCTAACAATAACATTTAGTGAAAACTGTTGCAGACATGCTCCAATTGTTTTACATGCACCAATGATTTAATCATCACAGCACCTTATGAGATAGGTAATATTATATCCCCACTGAAATATGAGGAAACTGAGGCACAAGTCTCTTTACTACTCCACTAGAATCAGCATCGGAAGTTAGCAAACTTTTTATGGAAAGCCAAATAGTAAATATATTTGGCATTGCAGGCTACATACCATATCTGTCTCAACCACTCAGCTCTACCATTGTAGTAAAAACTCAATGAATATCTATGAAATAGCCATGTATGGATAGAATGTAAATGAATAGCCATGACCACGTACCAATGAAACTTTCTTTACCAATAACATACGTAAAGGCAGCAGGGCAGATTTGGCCCTAGGGCCATAGTTTGTAGACCTCTGATCTATATTTCTGGGGCCACAGGAGCAATTGGTCAGAGACATGTACCATCAGAACACAAAGCTGTTGCTTACAGATAGTGGGCTTTTTCACTTTCTGTCAGGCATTTTTGTCTTCTGGATAGGCATCGCTGAGGAAGTTTGCTTTAGGTGTGCAATGTGTCCAAGGGACATAACTGCAATTTATGAGCCAACAAGACTCTTTGTCTCCAAAAGTAGCTATTAAGAGGGGATATCAAACATAACCCACATCAGGGTAGGGGAGAAAGTAAAGGCTTGGCATATTTAGACATGTTCTGAGACTCCTCCCTCACAATTATAAAGGCCAGAGCCCATCAGAATCACCCATCCTAAAAACAGTGTCATTTCAGAGGGTATTCGAGGAAAGGATGAGAGAGAAACGTCCCTATAATGTTTGTAATTTAATTTTAGAAATTTCAGCATAGATAATGTGTGAATTAACTCTCTTCCACATCCTAGGTTCTGATAGTTACCATTTAAAGTGCCCTAATCAGGAATGAATACTCCAGAGCTAGCAAGTATCAGAAGGACCCTATTTCAGAGGTCCTCACTCCCTGTGGAGCTATTACAAATCTTCCAAATACAGGTATCTAAATCTGCACCAGAGGCTTGGTAAGTTAGCATGAGGATATGTGTTTGTCTAGAAGGTTTATGTCAAGCCTTTCCTGAAAGAGGTAGAACAATCTGTCAAGACCAGCAAATTTACACATTTGAAGTAGCACCCTAGATCTAGAACACTGTTCTTTTGGATCTGTGTGTTGCCACTAAATGAGGAATTCTGTCACCTGAGCCTATGAACGTGGTAACAGACTCTGCCTTCATAATATAGTGTCCTTGCCTCAGAAAGCATCTTTCATGCCAAGTGCTTTGACTAAGTGCGTAGCGACCCTAAGGAGACAGAGAGTAGGAACTGCTTACAGAAATAGGCTGTGCAACTGTGTTTGTACCTGCTCATTAATAAATGTTTGCAGGTGTGCTGGAGTGTGGTCTGATGTTTGCTTTCATTATAACATACCACCTGGTAGCAAGATTATAGGGGAGGAGATATATAGCTCACTTGCAGCTTTAATTTTCTGAAGCTACTCATATCTACCAAGAAACCCTGACAATTGTTTGACTGACTGACTGACATAGGTCAGGTTACACAGATGAGTTCATTTGCTTATGCAGAGTATCTTTTGTGCAAATCGTTTTATTCAGTGCCATGGTAGGTACCAAAGATACAGAAAACATGGACCCTATCCTCCAGGAAATCACAGCTTGGTATTGTAGGGAAAAGAAAATGTAGTGAGTATATTTTCATATTTTTTAAGGATTGCTGTTTTCAGACTTTGCATTGGATTTCAACTCAATTTATAGAGCTTTATCAGCCACATTGATATACATGCATTTTTACCAATCTAGTTTTACAGCTGAGGAAACTGGAAAATGAAAAGTTATAAATACAGCTCAACAAAAATCTGATATTTCCCTAAAACCTTCAAGTATTTATTAGTAAGAATGATTAGAGGTAAGTGGGAGGGCACACAGAGGACTGCAAGCAAGTTGTAGTTGAATGGCAAAATAGAGAAGTAATTCAAAGAACCAGATTCTTATCCAAATTGAGCTTGAAATCCCTGCTACATAACCAATCACAAACAAAAATGTGTTCAAATGCATTGAGTCAATTCTCTCCAAAGAAAACCCACTCAAGTACAGAGTGCAAGCTGTAAACATTTGAGCTACCACAACAAATCAGTCTCCCGAGATCTTTGCAAGAATATACACATCTGGCTTTCATGTAGCACATATTGAAACCAGAAACTGACTACTACATAATCATATTTGTAATTATGCTTCTGAAATCAATAGTGTAATTCAAAGGGATTTTAATTCTAAGCCCAGTCTTGCATTTTAACTCAATCTTGTTTTTTCTGAAAGAACCACAGTGGCCACCAGTAATGGAGTCATAGATGCAAAGAACAGATATCACAGAAAAAGACATCTAGTCTTTGTTTTCCTTTTCTTTTCTACTAGATGGAATATAGGACGTGTTAACATTAAGCAGTATCCCCAGAATCCTCTGTCACCTCTTAAAACACAGCTGGGAAAGATAGTGGTATTGGTTACACAGTGATAATAACGTTGTAATTCTCCAGATCCCCTGAAACAGTGAGGAAGGTACAGTTTCTTAGCTTTGACACAGCCCTCCTATCTTAATGAAAATCAAAACTAAGCAGTTCTACTGTGGTGGCCACTATGCTCAGGAAGAATCCCGTGATAACTTAGTCTCTTCCCGAGTCTCAAAAAAGAAAGTTAATTTTCCAGCTTCACACACATACAAAAAGATTTCCAGCTATGGAGCCGGACTTTGGAGTCACATGATAACTTCCAATACATGAAATAAACGAAGTCACAGATTAGTGTCTGGAAGTCAGGGTTTCAGCTACTAGAATGCCAGTAGATCTCAAAGTCTGCATCTCCTTCACTTGGGTTTTCAAGAATCTCTAGCAGTTGGAGAGCAACAGCAGCATCCTCTCCCTGACCCCACTCTGACACTGGGATCAGCAGCCTTTCCACCTCTCCCCTTATTGCCTCCTGCATCCAGACCCCTAATATACACCCCCTTCTCCTCCCTTCCTCTATCTCCACCTTCCAGCACACCCAGGCATACTCTCCTGTGCTCTTACAGCTTCTGGGAAAAGTCATTTCTTCCTATAAAATTTGGGAACCCCTAGGATAGAATAAAAAATATATTACAGAGAAACTATAGACACACACTTCCATGAATCAACATAAGATAATATATTCACTGGTAGATTCAGTAAAACTCTAAAGATAATTGCCAATTGAAATTCTTCAAATAATTTGGAACGGCGCCCTTTGAATATGAACTTTATTTAACAGTGAATGGTGAGATTGGCAGGGGGGGTGAGAGGGTGGGGGCTGATTTATATTAAATGCACAGCTACACCCTCTCACTTAAACAATCAAATAGGCTGAGGGGGAAATGAAGATAGTCATAGAAAATACAAGAATAAAAAGTAAGGACCAACAAGTATTGGCCTGACAGCTTATTCAAGTCATAGGTGGGAAGTTATGTGCTCAGATAACAAACCAGAAAGAGAAAGCAAAGACATCTATTAGAAAGACAGCCTTTTACCTAATATTTCGGTCAAAGGAGAAAAAAAAAAAACGCCTCCAGATAGGAGTTCTGTACTCACTGACCAATGAATTAATATTTTTTACTCTGAGGTGGTTACACAGATTCTTTGTTCTGCACAGATGCAGTATGGAATAGCCGAATTCACATGGTCTTAGGATGAAATCCTGATTCCTATAAAGCATAAGCTGTCAACCCTGTTTAATATTAGAATCACCTGGGAGGCTTTCAAACTGCCTGCCTGGGCCCCACCCCCAGGTGTTCTGACTCATCAGGAGGGGCCTGTGTATCTAGGTACTTTTTTAAACTCCCTGAGTGATTCTAGTGAACACTCATGTTTGAAAACCACATGTTAGAGCAGCATTCTTAAAGTGTGGTCCCTGTCCCAACAGCATCAGCATCACCGGGGGACTTGTTAGAAATGCAAATTCTAAAGACCTAAGTGTAAGGCCAGAAACTATCAAACTCTTAGAGGAAAACATAGGCAGAACACTCTATGACATAAATCACAGCAAGATCCTTTTTGACCCACCTCCTAGAGAAATGGAAATAAAAACAAAAATAAACAAATGGGACCTAATGAAACTTCAAAGCTTTTGCACAGCAAAGGAAACCATAAAAAAGACCAAAAGACAACCCTCAGAATGGGAGAAAATATTTGCAAATGAAGCAACTGACAAAGGATTAATCTCCAAAATTTACAAACAGCTCATGCAGCTCAGTAACAAAAAAACAAGCAACCCAATCCAAAAATGGGAAGAAGACCTAAATAGACATTTCTCCAAAGAAGATATACAGACTGCCAACAAACACATGAACGAATGCTCAACATCATTAATCATTAGAGAAATGCAAATCAAAACTACAATGAGATATCATCTCATACCGGTCAGAATGGCCACCATCAAAAAATCTAGAAACAATAAATGCTGGAGAGGGTGTGCAGAAAAGGGAACACTCCTGCACTGTTGGTGGGAATGTAAATTTATACAGCCACTATGGAGAACAGTATGGAGGTTCCTTAAAAAACTACAAATAGAACTACCATTGCTGTCATAACCCAGTAATCCCACTACTGGGCATATACCCTGAGAAAACCATAATTCAAAAAGTGTCATGTACCAAAATGTTCATTGCAGCTCTATCTACAATAGCCCAGAGATGGAAACAACCTAAGTGTCCATCATCGGATGAATGGATAAAGAAGATGTGGCACATATATACAATGGAATATTACTCGGCCATAAAAAGAAACGAAATTGAGTTATTTGTAGTGAGGTGGATGCACCTAGAGTCTGTCATACAGAGTGAAGTAAGTCAGAAAGAGAAAGACAAATACCGTATGCTAACACATATATATGGAATCCAAGGGGAAAAAAAATGTCATGAAGAACCTAGGGGTAAGACAGGAATAAAGACACAGACCTACTAGAGAATGGACTTTGGGACGTGGGGAGTGGGAAGGGTAAGCTGGGACAGAGTGCGATAGTGGCATGGACATATATACACTACCAAACGTAAAATAGCTAGCTAGTGGGAAGCAGCCGCATAGCACAGGGAGATCAGCTCGGTGCTTTGTGACCACCTAGAGGTGTGGGATAGGGAGGGTGGGAGGGAGGGAGATGCAAGAGGGAAGAGATATGGGAACATATGTATATGTATAACTGAGTCACTTTGTTATAAAGCAGAAACTAACACACCATTGTAAAGCAATTATACTCCAGTAAAGATGTTAAAAAAAAATGCAAATTCTCTAGCCCAACTCCAGACTCAATGATTCAGAAACTCTGGGGGTGGGACCCAGCAAACTTTTAACAAGTCCTCCCAGGGTTTCTGATGCACGCTAAAGTTGGAGGATGGCTGCCACAGAACAATGGTTCTGAAATTTTGGTTTACATAAGAATAACTTGGAGAGATCTTGTTAAAATGAAAATCTAATTCAATAATTCTTAGGTGAGGCCTGAGATTCAGCATTTCCAACGCTATCAGTTACTACCTACAAATTATGAGGAGCAACACTGTATAAACGGATTGTTCTTCTACTCTGATACCACAAGAATGGGCAGGGTACTTTATATAATTGCAGATTTCCTGGACCAAAAATTTTGGAGTTAGCATATGGTAGGTAAGGCCTAGGATTTTAAGAGCATGCATTTTAACAAGAAGCCCAGGCGATTCTCATGCAGACATCCCCAGACCACACTCTGGAACACTGACCTAAAACTAAGCTTTGAGACTTGACCTGGGGCAAATCACTTAGCTTCTCAATCCCCATTTCCTCATCTGCTGAATAAGGCTAATAATTCCTACCCTACTGCCTCTTAGAATTGTTGCCAAGACCAATGGGGATACCACAAGTAAATTAGCCAAGTAACTCACACCAAGGATCAAAGACAAAACCAGAGTTTGGACTCAGCTACCAGAGTTGTGAAAATGGAAGGTAGGATATAAAGTAGGACTGGCGGTATCCATTTCCTTGTGGAATGGCCCCTGGGGTTACAACAGTAACCCCCTCAAAACCCCAGGGGAGCATTCCTTGTGCCATAACCTGTGATCTAAACTACATCAAAAACTCAGAACCACTCATAAGGCTGTGCCATCTTGATTGCACAGATGGAAGAAAAGACTTCTTTTAAAACACACGTGCACGGGTGTGCACGCACATGCACGCACGCGCGCGCACGCACACACACACACACACACACGCTGATGTGCTGTACTTGTTACTTTGGTGGATACTATGGTGCTCCATCCAGATCTCCTCTTAAAGAGTTCTTATACCCATCCCACAACTACTGGGACCATCAATTGCAGATGGTTGACAACTGCATCACTCACTGCTAATTGCCCCCCCCAATCACCACAGAATAGTAAATCAAAAACAATACCTCATCTCACATGATAAATGGTAGAGATTGGTGCCACCCTAAAAGACTTAACGCAGGGGTGGTCATCTCCACCCCTGGCACCTACTAAAACTGAATAGATCACATGAATGATAGGGGACTGCCACAAACTTCGACAAGAAGTAATCCTAAGTGTACTTCCTGTGCCATATGATGCATCTATGCAAGAGCAGACTAATTCTGATCTGGATTTTTTTTCCCTTCTGAAATACTGATGATACTAGGGCCGCAGTTGTCGTCCAGGATCTACGTGGTTTCTGCAGAAGCCAGACTGCCAAATTAAATGGAGCTATGATAGGTGCCACTACTCCTGTGTCTTTGAGATCTTTAAGTGTGGCACTAATCTGCACGATCCCCTACCTTGGGATGTGATATTGTTTTGATTTATTGCATTGGATGGAAGGAGGGAAGTTTAAGAGGCTTACATTTGGCCTTGGCCACTATAACATCCTTTATCCCACAAGCTAATGACCCAATATAAGGGGCTACTCCAACTCTAAGTATCTCAATACTAAGTAGTCAGCCCTCAGCATCCACAGATACCAAAACTGGCAGATGCTCAAGTCCCCTATATAAAGTGGTTTAATATTTGCATTTAACCTACATACATTCTCCTGTATACTTTATCTCTAGATTACTTATAATACCTAATACAATGTAAATGCTATGTAAATCATTGTAAATATAATGTAAATATTATGTGAGTAGTTGCTTATACACAACAAATTCAATTATTGCTTTTTGGAATTTCTGGAATTTTTTTTCAAATATTTTCGATCTGCAGTTCGTTGAATCCCCGAATGTGGAACCCGTGGATATGGAGGGCTGACTGTGTATCTTTGGGGACTGGAGAAATAATCATCAGGTGGGTATATGGGCCCATTGGAACCACTGTAAGCCAGACTTTGACCAGGACTCCATTTACCTAGCTCCATGTGTCCCCTCTCTAACAGGGGAGGAACGATGACATTTTGGGTCTCTGGGTATTAATGTCAAATCAGAGCTTGTGCCCAGTATTCCTTGAAGCATCTGGTTATTCCCCTTTTCTCAGTGTACAATCACCAGAGTAAACGACCAGATGTCCTTTTAGGGAAAAACCAGAGGAAATATCATTATATATATTTGCCATAATGTTTCAGGTTTCCCCTGCCCAGGGACCCAGCCATACCTTCAGTCAGTGGGTTATGGGTCTGAAATCTGGCTCAGGGTCAAGAATTGTACAAGATGCCATGACTTTGTTGAGGTGATATTCTCAGTCTCCTGCCATTAATTATCACTTCTTTGATTAAATGTATTAAGTACAACCCTAAATTGTTGTCCACGTATTTTGGCCCTACAGATACCATGATCTATTAATCATCTCTACAACTCTTGGGGGATCAAGCCCCCTTAGCTGCCTCTCCAACCTGGCTGGTCATTACAATAATTGTGACTCTCTGACTTCTGACCATTAAGCCTCACATTTAGCCTCATGTGACCACTATTCCTTCATGGTTCCATCTTCCCCATTACTATCAACAAGCTCCATGACAGCCTCTCCCACCATCAATATAGCCTGCAGAGGAAAACCAACACTGGACTTCTGAATGATCTGTTACTCCTCTCACCAGCATATTCCTAACGGCCTTGCCATGGAATACAATCCTTTGGTAGGTCTGGCCACATTTTATCCACTCCTGAATTCCCACTTTCCTAAGCATTTTAATCTTTTGTCCACTGTTTACTATGACACTTCAGCACTGTTCAGTGTGGACCATTGCCTTCTCCAAGCTTCTAGGAGGTATCCTAACAGTAAGATTGCACCATTCCCTGGAGTTCTTAATAGCAATGTTAAATCCAGCATTCTGGGAGAGTGCTCCCAAGTCAGTAACTCTTCCTTATCTAGTCTTATGATCCAGTTTCCTTGGTCAAGCACCTTCAAAATTCAGTCATACAAGTACATATTCCTTCAGCTCCTACTGGTACATGTTGGCTAATTCTTGTAGCTCCTTTGAGGTATAATATTATACCTCTATTACGCTCAGTATATCTCCAGCGGGATTATGCTGTGACATAACCCTACTTATCTTCCTGGTAGCCAGGAGAGGAGATATGGCAAATTCTGATGAGGTTTCTATTGCTTTGTGTAGGAAAGGTCTCTGCAGTGTCTTCTGGCACAGAGGTGGTTGGGAGAGAAAGTGATAGCTCTTAATAGAGAATGGCAGGTAGCCTCTACAGTCTGTGAGGGTTAGAGGAATCTGGGAATCCAAAATATTTAGGGCACACAACCATATGTTCCCTTCTCATGTGTCAGGGTCTCGGATTTTCCTAACTAGGTCTCTGGCCTTGGCATAACAAATCTACTTAAACTAAGCATTCAATTATCTTTGAAGCTCAGTGATTCTAACTCAGTCATTCTTAAAGTGGTGACAATATTGCCCTCCAGGGGATATTTAGCAATCTCCGGAATCAATTTCTATTGTCATGATGGGGTGGGGATGCTTCTGGTATCTAGTGGGTAGACACTAGGATGCTGCCAAACATCTTACAATGCACAGGACAACAAAGAACTGTTAAGCCCAAAATGTCAGTTGTGCCAAGGAGAAACCCTGCCACTATTAAGCGCTCAGTTTGGTCTTCAGCTTCTTCTTGTCTCGGCCTCTTTGTAAGCTACCAAAGAGTTCCTCTGGCTTTCATACTTAGTTTCCCACTGCTTGCTAACAGCTCTTATCTTTTCATTATCCCTCTCTAGGGCATCAGTGTATCTTGACAACCAACTTCATTGTCTTTGTATGTATTTTTGCTTCAAACATTTTAAACACTGCTCCTGCCAGGGCATTTCATCCTCCTAAAAAACTGGTGAATTTTTAGCAATTGGTCCTCCATCTAGTGCTAGAGATTATCCTCCATCACATCCCAGGATGGTGTCCTCACTGTCAGTCACACATTGAATGATTCAGTCCCCAAAGCATATCTCAGTGCCTGCTTTTTTACACCATTTCTGGTACCACTGTGTCAGTTGGGTCCTCCAGGAAGGTAATACCAATACATAGTTAGAAGTATCAAAGATGTATCAGAGAAAACACTTGTGAAAGTAAAAGGGAGAAGGTAGGATTGTGTAGGGGGACCCCTCAGACCATGATACAGACCTGACACAATGCTGTCAGCACAACAGGTTGCTCCTTTAGAAGAGTTCCACTTTGGGCAGAAATGCCTAAGCCCTTATAACACAGTCTTGTTCTGTCATTGGCTGGAGCCACCCTAGAAGTACATGATTTCTGCTCAAAAGCCAAAGGATACATGAAGAAGCTAACATCTAGAAACTGCTGGCTTACCACATTCCTCACATTTGGGCAATGTGTCCTTTCTTGAAGCAGCATCTGAGTGGTAGATTTCTATGTCTCTCAATGTGCTAACCCAGGGTTCAGGGATGACAATCTACATCAATCCACCAGGCAAGATATTTAGGCCAACAAAAGTGTGAGCTGAGGGAGAAAGGAATCTAGAATATGTCACTGAGGAGGATTATATGTATCATGTGTAGTCTCAAGATCAAATGCAGCAGGAGGGCTCTGTTGTTTATCCTTCTAGCCCTTCCCTTATAAGGTTCCCCAGTGAAAAAATCTAATGAGACCAACTGGATTTCTGAACAAACTCTTCCAGATAGGGCAAACTCACCATAAAGGACAAGTAGTTTTGAGCAGTGTAACAAGTGGATAATGTTTTACACCATCTGTATCTTCTTGGCTGATATACTGTAAGGGGGAAGGAGGTGTATTTATCAGATGCTAATGGCTGACAGCTCAGTCCCTCACTGGACATTCTCCTTGACTAAAAGAATTCCCTCAACCTACAGTCATGTTCCCTCCCAGGGGTTGTCCATGGCTAATGACTGGCTGAGAAAGAGATACAAAGCTCCAGCCCCCTTGCCTTTATTTGAGAGAACTCTGAAATACCATCTTTGACCACAAACTCTCCATAAGATTACCTGAGGCCCCAGTTGTAAATTTATGTCGGCTTCTCCCTTTGCTCAACTCTGCCTTCCTCACTTCCTTACAGGTAAATCTCCCAAGAGCACTCTACAGTAAATCTGCATCCAACTCTCCATCTCAGATTCTGTTTCCAGGGAACATATTCCGTAACATTTACTTATTTGGCTGTCAGCTGCTGTACTTAATTTATTCCAATAAATATTTTTCCTATATAAAATGTGTATGCAATCAAAATAATGCTACCTTCTTTTCTCCATTTTAGGGTCAAAGTACTATTTTAATATGAAGATACCAAGTATAATATAAAGTATATGCATGCAGACTTGCTATGGCCTGAATGTTTGTGTCACCCCAAAATTCATATGTTGAAATCCTAATGCCCAATGTGATGGTTTTAAAAGGTGGGGCCTTTGGGAGATGATTAAGTCATGAGGGTGGAGCCCTTATAAATGAGATTAATGTTCTTTTAAAAGAGACCCCAGAACTCCTTAAACCCTTCCACCATGTAAAGACACAATAAAAAGGCAGCAGTCTGCCACCAGAAAGAGGGCCTTCACCAGAATCCGACCATACTGACACCCTAATTTTGGACTTCCACCCTCCAGAAATGTGAGAAATAAATTTCTGTTGTATATAAAACACCCAGTCTGTGATATTATGTTATTCCAGCAGTCCAGATGAACTAATACAAGACTTAAGTGTGATTTTTAATCTATCCTTTCTTTGAGAGGGCAACTTTAATCCTAGGGAAACTTTATTTTTCTACTATGAAAATATTATGTGTCAGCTGGCATATTTTAACCAGAGACAGATAGTTCTACAAATGGCTGAGAAAATTTATCTAGGCAGAACCCGTCTTCCTAAGCAATTACGATTTCTTATTTTTTATCTCATCCTTGGAGTGTGCTGTAAGTACCATGAAGCACAAAATTCACCTGTTTTTATTTGGTGATGGGAGTGGAGAGTGGAATTAACCAGGACAGCAAAGAAGAACTAGGAAACTTCATCAATAAGGGTACAATAACAGGGGGAGGGGGACTCTGCCACTGCATGGTTTTTATGTTATCTATAATTTACATTACAATACTTTAGTATAGACAGTGTGACATACATGTGTGACTTAGTTTTAATCTATACCCTTATGAGGAGTTAATTAATATTTGAAATGCACTAATCAAGAAAGCACGCTATCTGTAGTTGGCTTTGAAAGGCTCTAATCAGGATGAACTATCATTTTCTTAATTTAAGTAAAAGGCTTGGTTCGTTAGCTTAAGGGGCATTAGAAATAAGTTTTTGTGGTTAATTTAGTTATGTTTAATATATGTGGATTGGCTGGAAATATTGTAATGGCACCTCCATTCTTGTACTAACTGGGTGTAATTACTGGTGAGCACAGCATTCTAGTACCCTTCAAAATTGCGCTCTATGCCTAAGGATTTTTTTCTGTCATATACCCCACTCCTTTACGTAGAACCCTTGTCATTAAATCCAACTAGAAGATTAATGGAATTACACCTGATTACAACAACTGCCTGGAGTGAACCATTCATGCAATGTTCTTGTCTAAATGCCTAAAGGACAGAATGCTGGAATTTCACCAAGAATGGGTGCATGCTTGCTAATGAATGTTTGTTCATTGGATGAATTTGGTACGCAACTTATTTTTATTGAAATATAGAACCAAGAATAAACTTATAGCTTTGCCCTACTCAATCACTGGACACTACCAATGGACTCTGGCAATTAAGAATAGCCAAATTGCTTTAACTTCACCATGAGTTCCACTTTCTACATGGAAGAGTAAGCATGTAACAAACTGTCCCTCCTGAAGATAATAACAATAATCTTCAGGAAAAAATAAAACCTTAAAGATATCTATACCTTGTACACACTGTATGTACATTAACAAAAATTTGAATAACCACAGACTTCTTTTCAGAAAGCATGCAGTCCAGGAGACTATATCTTTACAGGAGAACAACGTCTTCAATTTGCTGGGAAAAAAATTGAAAAACTATTAATCCAGAATTCTATATCCAACAAAATATACTTCAAGTGTGAAAGCAAGGTAATGACACTTTCAATAAAGGAACACTAAGAGAATTTGTTGCCATCTAACCTCCACTAAAAGAAATGCTAAAGCAAATTCTTTGTACTGAAGAGAAATGATAATAAAGGGAAACTCGAATCTTCAGGAATAAAGGAAGAAAAATGGAAATGATAAATATCTGAGAAAAATACTAATTTTCTCTTAATTTCTTTAAAATACATAACATTGTTCAAGTAAAAATTATAACATTCTCACGTGGTGTTCATAATGTATGTAGATGTAATATATATGACAACTATAGCATAAAGGTCAGTGAAAAAAAACAAATGGGTCTACATGGTTGCAGTGTTTCTACATTTTACATGAAGTAGCATAAAGTAGTACTTACTCCAAGTAGAATATAAAAGTTAAGAATGTATATTTTAATTACTAGAGAAACCACTAAAAAATATAAAGAGATATAATGAAAAAGCCAATAAATAAACTAAAATGAAATTCAAAATATATTTAAATAATCTAAAAGGGGTAACAGAGGAATAAAAACAGAATACAAATAATAAAAAATAACAAAATGGCAGATGTAAATACAGCCATATCAATAATTACATTAAATATTTATAGACTAACCATTCCAGTTAAAAGGTCAAGATTATCAGAATAAATGAAAAAATCAAGACTCAACTGTGTGCTATTCACAAGAGACACATGTTAAATATAAAGACAAAGATAGGCTGAAAATAAAAGGATGGAATAAGATATACTGTGCAAGCAGTATGCCTATGAAGAAAGGAGTGGCTATACTAATATCAGATTAAATAGATTTTAAGAAAAGAGTATTAACAGATCTAAAGAGGAAATGAGGAAGACACAACAATCATAAATGTCTAACAACAGCATCTCAAAATACATGAAAAATAAATTGATAAAACTAAAGGGAAAAATAGACAATTCCCAATTAGAGTGGAGAATTTTAACAACCCTTTCTCATCAAATGATAGAAGAACTAGACAAAAATTCATTAAAAATTTGGAAATTAAGTAACATATTTCTAAATAATCTATAGGTAAAAGAAGAAATCAAATACCAAATTAGGAACCATTTGAAAATTAACGACAATGCAAAACAAAAATTTGTGTGATGCAGCTTAAGAAGTACTTTGAGAGAAATTTTAGTTTTAAATAGTTATATGAGAAAAGAAGAAACACCTAATAATCAATGAATTAAAGTTCTCATTATGAATCTAGAAAAAGAAGAACAAAATAAACCCAAATAGATAGAAGGAAGGGAAAATAAAGATAAGAGCAGAAATCAACAAATAGAAAACAGGCAAACATTACAGAAAATTAACAAAACCAAAAACTAGTTCTTTGAAGAAATAAAATTGATAAATCTCTTACTAGGGGAAAAAAGAAATACAAAAAAAAATTTTAATGAAAGGAACCATCAGTAGAGATTATACAGACAATAGAAGATTATCATTTTGAATAACTTTACACCAATGACACGAATCAGGCAATGTTTTTGGAAAATATAAGTTAATATCTTAATATTATTTAATATCTATTAAATACATTTATTTTTATCAAAAATCCTCTCACCAGGAAACTCCATGCTCATATGGTTTCACTGGTGAATTCTACCAAACTTCCAATGAAGAAATAACAACAGTCTTATATAAAGTTCTTCAGAAAACAGAGGAAAAATAAACACTTCACAAAACATTTTATGAAGCTGACATAACCCTGATATCAAAACCTAACAAAGATATTACACAAAAAGAAAATTACAAACCAATGTCCCTTAACAATATAGAGGCAAAAATGTTTAACAAATGACAGATCTAATCCTACAATATATAAAAAGGCTAATGCATAATGACCAGTTAGTATTTACCCCAGTAAAGCAAGACTGGTTTAACATTTGAAAATCAATTAATATAATTCACCATATTGACAGCCTAAATAACAAACAAAACATATGATCAAATAATTGATGTTGAAAAAATATCTGACAAAATTCAATACCCATTAGTTGTAAAAACACTTCACCAAATAGACATAAAATGGAACTTGTTCAACCTGATAAAGGTAATCCGTGAAGCCCCTTCAGTTAACATCATACTTAATTGATAAAATATTGAATGCTTTCCCCTAATATGAGGAAAAATACAAGCATGTCTGGTCTCACCACTTCTATTCAACATGGTATTGGTGGTCCTAGCCAGGGCATTGAAGCAAGAAGAAAAAAAAGGCATAAGGACTGGAAATAAATAAATAAAAATTACTTCTGTTTGCAGATGACCATGCTTATTTACATAGAAAATCCCAATGAAGCAACAAAACAGCTACTAGAACTAATAAAATTTAGAAAAGTTGTAAGGTATAAAATTAATATACAAAAAATAATTCTATCTCTCACATTAGCAGCAAGCCTCTGGAAAACTAATTTTTTTTAAATTTCACTTAAAATAACACCAAAAATCATAAAATACTTAGGAATAAATTTAATAAAAGATGTGTAGGGCTTCCCTGGTGGCGCAGTGGTTGAGAGTCCACCTGCCGATGCAGGGAACACGGGTTCATGCCCCAGTCCGGGAAGATCCCACATGCCATGGAGCAGCTAGGCCTGTGAGCCATGGCCGCTGAGCCTGCGCATCCGGAGCCTGTGCTCCGCAACGGGAGAGGCCACAACAGTGAGAGGCCCACGTACCACAAAGAAAAAAAGATGTGTAAACCTTTCAGTGAAAACTATATAACATTACTGAGAGATGTTTTTAGAAAATCAAAATAAATAGATATATCTTGTTCATGGAATAGAAGACTCAATATTGTTACAATGTCACTCCACCCCAAATTGATCTATAGGTTCAAGGCAAACCTAATCAAGATATCAGCAGGCTTTTCTGCAGAAGTTGACAAGGTGTTTCTAAAATTGATATAAAAATTGAAACCTAGAATAACCAAAGCAATTTTTAAAAAGAACACAGTGGGAGGACTTCCACTATCTGATTTCAAGACTTACTATAAAGTTGTAATAAACAAGACAGCATGATTTTAGCAATAGGATAAACAGGTACATCAATAAAACAGAATAGAGATGCTAGAAATAAATGCCAAAAAAAATCAGTAGATATTCATGAAAGTTTCCAAGACAATTAAATGGGGAAAGCAGAGTCTTTTCAAAAAATGGATCAATAACTGTGTATCTGTTTTTTAAAAAAGAACGTTGTCTCTTACTTAATTTGAAATGGATCATAGACCTATGTGTAAAAGCTAAAACTATAACACTTCTACAAGATAACTTGGGAGAAAATCTTTGCAAGCATGAAGTCAGCATAAATTTCTTAGGACATAAAAATTATGAAAAAAGTTGAAAAATAATTAATAAATTTAACTTCATCAAAATTAAAAACTTTTACTCTTGAAATATACCATGAAGAAAACAAAAAGACAAGCCAGAGAATGGTAGAAAATATTCACAATGCATATACTGACAAATTATTTGTATCTAGATTTTATAAAGAATTCTTACAAATAATAACCAAACTACCCAATAAAAAATGAGTAAAAGATTTGTACAGACACCAAGCAGATATACAAATGGTAAGTCAGTTCATGAAGATAATCAATACCATTAGTCATCAGAAGAAATGCAAATTAAAATCACAATTAGATACCACTGTACACGCATTAGAATGATTAAATTAAAAAGACTGATCTTGGGCTTCCCTGGTGGCACAGTGGTTGAGAGTCCGCCTGCCAATGCAGGGGACACGGGTTCGTGCCCCGGTCTGGGAAGATCCCACATGCCACGGAGCGGCTGGGCCTGTGAGCCATGGCCACTGAGCCTGCGTGTCCGGAGCCTGTGCTCCACAACGGGAGAGGCCACGACAGTGAGAGGTCCGCGTACCACAAAAAAAAAAAAAAAAAAAAAAAAAAAAGGCTGATCTTAACAAATAGTGGTAAGATTTGGAGCAACTGGAACTTTCATACACTTCTGATCGACCTGTAACATGGTATAGCCCAAGCATTTGTCAGTCTCTTAAAAATTTAGACATATCCCTTCCGTAAAACCCAGTATTCCACTCCTAGGTGTTTACTCAAGAGAAATTAAAACAAATGTCCGTACAAATGTTCATAACAACTTTACTCATGAGAGCCATAATCTAGAAACAATCCTAACGTTCATCAATTTATAAATGAACAAACAAAACTGTGAAATATTCATACAATGAAAAACTAAAAAGGAACTACTGATACATGCAACAGCATGGATGAATCTCAAAATAATTGTGCTCATGAAAGAAGCCATACAGAAAAGAGTACATACTATATGATTCCATTTATATAAAACTCTAGAAAATGCAACTCTAGATTTTTTCACTAATCTCTAATGAAAAACTATAGACCATTTGTTGTCCAGGGCTGGGGCAGACGGAGGAACAAACCACAAAAGTGCATAAGAAATATTTTCTGGGATGATAGAAATGTTCTCTACCTTGATTGTCGTGGTGGTTTTATGTGTGTATACAACTACCAAACTCATCAAACTGTACACTTTAAATTGATGCAGTTTATTGTGCATAAATTATACCTAAATAAAGTAGATATTTTTTAAGTCCACTTCAATAGTAGAGCAGAAATAACCCATTTTAGCAGGTTTGTCTGCTTGCTGTTCAAATGTTTATGGTAACTGCTCTGATGTAAACCTGTCTCAGGGCTCAAGATGCTTTAAACTAGAACCTGAAGCAAGATCATCTGGTCCAGATCCCTCAGTATAAAGAGGATTAACTGAGACGCAATAAGATGAAAGGACTTACCCAAAGTCGCAAATCCAGTCACTAGCAGAGCCAGGACAATAATTTGGACCCCACACTATCCAGTGCTTTCTGCCATAATACAGAAACTGCTCACAAA
This sequence comes from Tursiops truncatus, assembly GCF_011762595.2. Taxonomy (NCBI): domain Eukaryota; kingdom Metazoa; phylum Chordata; class Mammalia; order Artiodactyla; family Delphinidae; genus Tursiops; species Tursiops truncatus. The sequence continues at coordinate 10,974,251 of NC_047055.1, forward strand.
GTTTTGACTTACCCAACTGCACAGATACCAAGAAATCATAAGCCAGAACAAATGGCCAACGCTGCATTCCACCAATAAATGTCATTGGCCATCATTTTATAGTGCAACTTAGAACTTAGAAACAAATGGCCTTGAGAATAGCCTTTAGGAACCTGGAACATAACTGATTCATAGGTAGAATAGCTGCTATATATTCTGAGCGATAAATAATTGTAGTTCTTATTCCAATGTGTTCAACTCCCAAGAGCCATGAGGGTAATTAAACCCATAACTCATACATCTATCAATGGCACAGCCAAGTATTCATAATTTAAATCTTGAAAATCAATTTTTAAAATAAAATTAGTTACTAAGGAAGTATAAGTAATTAACTTCAAAGATTCACCATTAAAATAGACTGTTTTTCTATGTTGATATTATCAGCACTGACAGTTATCACATGGAACTCAGTCCTTTATAATACTACTTTGGACAAGAGGAATTTGCCTAGTGGCATTTCAAGCAGTCACTCCAGTCTTCCATTTCATTTGTTTCAATACTTAAACCCAAGCCACGTTTTCCTATATTCTATTAAGATGTCTAATATTTCTCTTGGGCCGAGGCAACTTTTGCAAACAATTTTAGAACACTTAATCATATATTTCGTTAAAAATAAAAATTAAAACATTTTTCATGTAATAATCCTCCCTCAACCCAATTTTTGTCTTTCCTGTTCTGTAGCAGTAACCCAAGCAGTAGTTTTCAAGGTGAACAGGTTTTATTTAGGCCAAATGTGCCTCATCCTCACAAAGCAAACTCAAATTAAAGCAGTATCTGACTACTTGTCATTGGATAGGTGAAAAATTACTCCTGACTTTGCTTCCAAAGAGCTGCCTCTTCCCCTTATTTTTTTGAGCTGTACTCCCTCTCCTGTCAAGGCTGAACTTGGCTGATAAGAAGCTGTGGTAACTGTTTCAGACCAGACTTGATGAAGAAACATGTTACTACTAACCTTCTCAGAAGAGCTTCTGGAATGGTAAGCTTCGACTGCAGCATGTCTGGCTCTTCTTGCCCTTTTTGGGAAAGAGTTAAGCCACAAATGAGAAAAGAACTTCTAAATATAAGAGCAATCCATTTAACTACTTAAATTCTCTCTCATATTTCTCCCTCTAAATTATTCTCTTGTCCACAAATACCTGGGAAAACACTCACTGACATCTACTTATATGAAATATATGTTTTAATACTGAGAATAAACATATTGTTATTACTAGGCCAGATTTATTTACATGCCTGGTTGAGGAATTGTGTGGGGAGGGGGGAAATGTGTCTAGTCAAAGGGCAAACGTTTTCTTAGAAATGTTTTTTGAGGTGCACAACATTCTTTTCTCAAACATATGCCTATGCTCTTTTCCCAGGAACACTGTTTTTTAATAAAGAAATAATTATTAAGATTTAAGCGTAACCAAAACATCCAGACAAGTGCCTCTATTTCCAAAATACAAGACAGAATTTGGCAAGGCAATACAACCCTGCTTTCTGTAATATTTTAAAACTGTATACAAATTTTCTATTTCTTTTCCAAAGGCATGAAAAATGACAAAATATCAAGTCAATATGGTTAGGTCCAAGGTGCTGCCTTCTTCTCTCTGTCCCACCAACTTCTACCATTCCCTGCAGAGAATATATAGGAAAAGGGCAACACAAGGTTGAACTCAAGATAACCATTTGACAGAGGAGTCCATAAAATGAGTATCTTATAATAAATATTTGGGGCTGGAGCCAGACTTCTCAGAATATTTCCTGCTTGGAAGAATGAAGGTGGCACTCATTGGGAGTAGAATCACATACAGCAGAATTCCTGCAGAATATAAAATAGGCTATCTTACCTGAAGGCCTAGAATAACAGAGCCCCTTCATTTTGGCCTCAGCAGTGTTACGACATTTAAGCATGGAATTTCGCTAAAGCTAAAAGCTGCTTGTTATTTACTGTTTAGCTGTAAGAAACCATGCTTAGTGGCTTCTAGGACAGCTGTGTCAAGCAGCAGTCAGTGGGGTCTGAGAAAGCAGCTACAGCAACTGCAGGGAACTGGGTCATACATAGATTACAAGAAGCCTCTAGAAAAAAAGACATGAATTCTAGCCCTGACTGCCATTTATCGATTGCGTCTTAAACCCCAACTTCTTCAGCTATAACACCTGGCCTACCTATATAGGCCTCGGGGTAGCTGTAAGATCAAACGAGATGACCTATATAAAGATTTTGGTTTTTTATAAATTTATTTATTTATTTTTGGCTGTGTTGGGTCTTTGTTGCTGTGCGCGGGCTTTCTCTAGCTGCGGCGAGCGGGCTTGGGGGGGGGGCAGTGCATGGGCTTCTCACTGTGGAGGCTTCTCTTGTTGCGGAACACAGGCTCTAGGCACCTGGGCTTCAGTAGTTGCAGCACGCAGGCTCAGTAGTTGTGGCACACGGGCTTAGCTGCTCCGCAGCATGTGGGATCTTCCCGGACCAGGGCTCGAACCCGTGTGCCCTGCACTGGTAGGCGGATTCTTAACCACTGCGCCACCAGGGAAGTGCCAATATAAAGATATTTTTATAAAGTTCTTTGTAAACTTTGTAAACAGCTAGAAAAATATCTGTTATTATAATGATTGTATTATTAAACTTACCGTGACCGGCCAAGCCCACTGAGGTCCCAGGGAGAAATAAGATGGAATCCAGGTGATAAGGTAAGGTCTAACCTCTTCCTTTGTGCTTAGTCTAGTTTCACTTGCCCGTAGGGGGCCATATGCAGAACTGCACGTCTTATTAGAGGTCCCAGTGCAGAACTGCTGCTCCTGACACCCCAACTTGGCGAGCCTTGTGGAGAAGGGTTGCCCCGACACCTCAGTACCAAATGGCGGCCGTGAGCCGTGTGCAGAGACGCTGCGCGCTGCACTGCAACCTGGAGCCGGGAGCAGCCCGCCTGCACTCGCGAGAACCCCAGGAGAACACCGCGAGAACCCTGCAAGAACCCCGCCCCCTTCCCGCTGCCAAGAACCCTATAAAGCAGCCCCACCCACAGCCTGTGGGGTAGAGTGTGTGCTCTAGAGTGCAAGCTCGCACCTCTCCGTTCTTTTTTTTTTTTTTTGTGGTACGCGGGCCTCTCACTATTGTGGCCTCTCCCGTTGCGAAGCACAGGCTCCGGACGCGCAGGCTCAGCCGCCATGGCTCACGGGCCTAGCCGCTCCGCGGCACGTGGGATCTTCCCAGACCGGGGCACGAACCCGCGTCGCCTGCATCGGCAGGCGGACTCTCAACCACTGCGCCACCAGGTAAGCCCCCTCTCCATTCTTTTGATCAAAGAATAAAACTTTTCTTTGCTTCTGAACCGAATTCAATCTCGTTGTATTGGTGGGAGCCACACCAGGCAGAAGCACCCTTGTTTGAGCCTAACTTGAAAGGGTTGGTAACATTACTGCATTAGTTCTGCTACTTAATTTTTCTCTAATTCCCAAGTAGATGTTATTAATAATTTGCAAGTTCTAGATGACTTATTTCTGAAGTGTGGGTTTATTAGGCAGCAATATTCACCAGCATTTATATTATCTTATACTTTTTATTTCTATCTTTCAACTAGAAAGAGCACTTCTGAAAATATTACTGGACTTCTGACACACAATGAATTATCTTTTAGGTTCAGGTAAACAGTCAGTGCTAAAGACATAGTTCTTCAGTAAAGACCCAATGGTTCTCCTCTCTCAGAGAGTCAGTCCAGGAATCTACATATTTAATGGGAAACCACCACCATGCCTTTTTGATGCAGGTAGTTCCTGACTAAACTTTAGCATATTTATTTGCTGGTAAGAATCAGAGTGCTTAATAAATATACAGGTGACCAAGTCTCTTCCTGGAAAATCTGATTCAGTAGGTTTGGGTTAGGGTTTAGGAATCTGTGCTTTGAACGGGCACCCCAAGTGACTGTTATCATGGACACAATTCTTTATACCACACCTTGAGAAACACTGGTAGGGAAACCATTGTTAATTCCAAAAGGAGGGGCATCATTTGGGACCCTTTTCAGCATTAACCTTTACTAAACAGAGTCAGTTTAGTATAATTATTTACCACTCTTACATAGGTTGTTTAAGAAGAAATAATTTTTAATGAAACGCTTTTTGCCCAATGAAAGACACTGTATATTTAACAGTGGATGATACAAAAACTGGGATTAGATACTGTCATCAACTTTAGATAACTCTTATACCAGCATTTTACCTGATACTATCTTTCCTACCGCAGGTAGACTCATTCTGATTTTTATTTATCCCATTACAAAAATCTCATAAGATCTGGTCTGATTAGCAATCATTGCTTCACAAGAAAGGTCACATTTTACTTGGATTTAAATTAAAAACTTTATGCCATTTTGAGGTTCATAGTAGGTTTTTTCTTTTAGTGAATAGGGTATGAAAAAGGGTCAAGCGATAAGAATCTCTTTAAGTGCTGCAAGCTGGGTGATAAATAAATCTATAAAAGAAGTTCAGCAGCTTCCAGCAGAGGAGGTGGCACTGTTGAAGGGAACTGTAACTCTGAGTCATAGAATGGCTAAATATATATTTTGTGCTACAGGAGAATGAAATGTCTTTCTGAATGGTATGAAAAGACTCCAGTTGGCATAAAAAGACAGCATATGCTATAGGCGCATGGCTCCAACGACTGTTTAAAGCATATGAGAATAAAAGTATTATATGAAAGTCTCTAAACAGTTGTGTTTTGTGGGTGCCTTCTCAAAACCCATCATTCCCTTTTGTATTTATTGCTTTTACCCAACCCTCGTACATCTCTGCAGGATCAGTGAGCTATCCTTGACCATATGATTAACAGAGGTTGTTTCAGGTATGCTCTGCACCACAGAGGTAGCCAAATCAGATAGGAAAAGTCACAGCCAGGAGAAAAATTGTGAAGCTTCAGGTGACACTACAGGTCTTATTCTTATCTCCAGAGATAGTACTGATTTCTAAAGAACTGGAGGTTGTAAATGGGTCAGCTGACAGATAACAGCTGATAGGCTAGCTCCTGCAGCATAGCAAATCGTGGCACAGCCTAACATTTTAACCCTTGTACTTCCTTAATACATATTTTATGTTATTTTGTCCTTACTATGAAAGCAACGTGAGCAGTGTAAGAAATTTGGAAAATAGAAAAATTGGGAGGAAAATAACACCACTGTAATCATTCATTTTAGACAAACTGCTAGAAACAACTGAATTCAGTGAAGTGACATGGAAAAGATCCACCAGATTCTGAGAGTCGGAGGAAGGAACAGAGAGTGAGAGGCAGCCTGAAGGGGTAGAGAAAGTATGTGTTCTTATCTCTGTATTTCTCTTTTCAACTTCTCTGCTCACTCAACCTTTCCTGCCGCTATTCTCAGCCCCAAGCCTTCCAGTATGTCCTTTGGAATTCCCAGTCTATGTTCAGCAAGCTTCTCTAGATCCTCAGCTAGTGCTTCACCAGCATTAATGTGCATTTGAATCACCTGGATATCTTGTTAAAATGCAGATTCTGATGCAGTAGCCCTGGAGTGGGACCTGAGATTCTGCCCATCTGACAGCTCCCAAATGATAATGATGCTGGTCAGTGGGACAAATTTTGAGTAGAAAGTCCTAAACCTCTTGTCAATCGATCATTTCATCATGTAAACATCATTTGAATCTAGCTGTCCTCTGAAGACACTGCCTTCCCTTCAGTCCACTAAGTGGGAGTTTTTTGTCTCTCAAACCCCACTTACCACTTTTAAAGTGCCACTTTAAGACAGTTATTTTCATCTACTTCTTTTGTGGGAAAAAAAATATCTAGTTCCTTTGGGGTTCATGTCGTCCAGTTACGCTAGCCGCTCCCACTCTTCATGGCAATCATTCAGCAACTCCTTGTCACTCTTTCTCACTGACTGCAGGCATTGGTGCATAGCACGTGCAATAGGGATATACACAATGAGGAATTTTATAAGAATAGCTGAGAGTTGCTGAAGAAATTCACAAATCTGCCTATCAAATGTATATCATTATAAATTTCTAGTCGGTATGTAAGAGATGAGTAGCTGTTCACCGAAATTTATTCTGCCCTTTGTAGTACACAGTTCAAGAGAAAAGCAGCTCTGATGTCAGAGAGCTGGCGTGGCGCTATCACTAGGTCTGGGTGTTGTTAGGAGGTGGTCTTGGTAGTCTCCTGTTGAACATGAACAATTTCACAGAACATTAACATCAAACAAGGTTACTCTGTGACCATGATGGATCAAGACAAAAACACAACCACTCAATAATCACATGAACACTGACAAAAAGTAAACATTGTACAAATGCAAAAATGACCAAATATCCCTAACTTCGCTAATGTGACTGCTGCTTCTATACCAATTACAGTTTTAGCGTGTGTTAGTTTTCATTCCTCTTAGATATGATATACTAAGATACCCAATCATTAAAATCACCCCCACTTCCTGATATCACCCAATCGAGAGAAAAGACCTACTTTCTTAAACTCGCCCCCAAATCACCTAACTCAATCCCATAGCCCAAAATAAGCCATATCTAACACCATCTTCCTGAGAAGTCCCAGGGTTCCCCAAGGTGCCTGTTCTCCCCTGCTGCATGAATAATAAGTAAACCCAACTTGTTCAATTTATATTACACCACACACAAAGAATCAACTCAAGATGGATTAAAGAGTTAAAACTATACTATTCCTAGAAGAAAATGTAGGGGAAATCTTCATGACATTGGTCTTGCCAATAATTTCTTGGATGTGACACTGAAAATACAGGCAAAAAAAGCAAAAATAGAGAAGTGGGATTGCATCAAACTAAAAAGATTCTGCACAGCAAAGGAAGTAATCAACAGAGTGAAAAGTTGTTACTAAAAGCTTGGCCTTTCTGCGCACCAGTGCCGAATCAAATCCCAGAGACAGAGTTTCGGGTGAAGTAGAAAAGTATAGCTTTATTGCTTTGCCAGGCAAAGGGGAACATACCAGGCTTCTGCCTCAAAAAACTATGTGTCCCAACCCCAGAGGATTTGATGAAGGGTTTTATAACAGTGGTTCAAAGATGGGGTCTCTAACAAGATTAGGGTGTGTGTAGGGCTTGCACTCCCTTAATCTAGTCTCAGGTGGTTGGCCTCCTAATTTTTGTTGTTGTTGTTGTTTTTTGTTTTGTTTTGTTTTTTGCGGTACATAGGCCTCTCATTGTTGTGGCCTCTCCTGTTGCGGAGCACAGGCTCCGGACGCGCAGGCTCAGCGGCCATGGCTCACGGGCCCAGCCGCTCCGCGGCATGTGGGATCTTCCCGGACCAGGGCACAAACCCGTGTCCCCTGCATCGGCAGGTGGACTCTCAACCACTGCGCCACCAGGGAAGCCCTGGCCTCCTAATCTTGATGAGCTTCTCCAGTCCCTTTAATCTTGCCTCAGGTGGTTTCTTGTCTGTTCCTCCCTTGATTAGCAACTGTTCGAATCCTCCCTTTGGAACTCAGGGAAGGTCGAGGGGGCTAGAGTCTTGCCTATAAGAAATGGGGGGACAAAAAGGGCCTCCATGCCCGGGAGCCCCAGAGGGCCTCGCTCGGTTTCAGAGTCAACCTACAGAACAGAAAAAATATATTTTCAAAACATGTATCTGATAAGAGGTTAATATACAAAATATAAAAGGAACTCATAAAACTCAATAGCAAAACAAAAAAAATTAATAATTCAAAAATGGGCAAAACACTTGAATAGACATTTTTCCAAAGAAGACATACAGATGGCCAACAGACACATGAAAAGATGCTCAACATTGCTAACTATTAGGGAAATGCAAATCAAAAGTAAAATGAGGGGCTTCCCTGGTGGTGCAGTGGTTGAGAGTCCGCCTACTGATGCAGGGGACATGGGTTTGTGCTGCAGTCCGGGAAGATCCCACATGCCGCGGGGCGGCTGGGCCTGTGAGCCATGGCCACTGAGCCTGTGCATCCGGAGCCTGTGCTCCACAACGGGAGAGGCCACGACAGTGAGAGGCCCGTGTACCACAAAAAAAAAAAAAAAAGTACAATAACATATCACCTCACACTTGTCAGAATGGCTATTATCAAAAAGACAAGAAATAACAAGTGTTGGCAAGGATGTGGAGAAAAGGGAACCTTTATGCACTATTGGTGAGAATGTAAATTGGTGCATACACTATGGAAAACCATATGGAGGTTCTTTAAAAAAATTAAAAATGAAACTATCGTGATCCAACAATCCCACTTCTGTGTATATATCCTAAGGAAATGAAATCAGTATCTTGAAGAGATATCTGCACTCCCATGTTTATTTCAGCATTATTCACTATTGCCAAGATAAGGAAACAACCTAAGTGTCTGTTTGTGGTAACAGGGTTGAGCCAGGAGGACATTATGCTAAGTGAAATAAACCAGACACAGAAAGACAAATACTATATGATAGCACTTATATGTGGAATCTGAAAAAGTCGACCTCATAAGATAGTGGTTGCAGCGGCTAGAGGTGGGGGAAATGGGAAAATATTGGTCAAAGGTACAAACTCAGTTATAACATGAATAAGTTCTGGGGATCTAATGTATACATGATGACTATAGTTAATAATACCGTGTTGTATAATCTAAATTTGCAAAGAGAGTAAATCTTGTGTTCTCAGTACACACACACACACACACACACACAAAATTGGTAACTATATGAGGTGATGGATGTGTTAATTACCTTGATTGTGGTAATCATTTTATAATGTATATGTATATCAGGTCCTCACACTGTACACTTTAAATATATAAAATTTTTACTTGTCAGTTATGCCTCAATAAGGCAGGAAAAATACAAATAATACAACTTATAGAAGGAAACACAGGAGACTATTTTTGTGACCCCTGAGTAGAGAAGGACTTGTTGAAACACACACACACACACAAACCATAAAATAGAACATTGAAAAAGTCAACTACCTTAGTGTTGATAACTTCTGGTCATCAAAACATCCGTGATAAGGAAAGTGAAAAAGTAAGAAATAAACTGAAAAATATCCTTATTAGTATCCAAACATATAAAGAACTGCAAAATCAATGACACAAATAAAAATAAACAATTTTTTTAAATGAGTAAAAACCAAACAGACGTTCCACAAAAGTGAGAGTGAACATGGTCAATAATCCTGAAAACAACTGAACTTCATGTGATCATGGAAATGCAAACTAAGTTCAAAATGAGATAGCATTTCATCCATAGAGTAAGAGCAAAAATTTTAAATACCAATTGCAGGTGAAGATGTGAAACAAGAAGAACGAATATAATACTGGTGGAAGTGTTAAATGGAAAACAATATGACATTATTTTACAAAGCTAAACATGCTCACAGACTATGACCAAGCAGTACTACTCCTAAATATACACCCTAGAAACCCTCGAACATTTTAACCAAGAGACATGTATAAGAAGGTTCATAACAACAAGAAACTTGTAAACATCTCAAAGGTCCATCAACAGTAAAATGAACCAATTTTGAAATATCACACAACAAAATATTATACCACGGTGAAAATGCATGACTGCAGCCAAATTATCAACATGAATGCATCCTACAAATATAATGTTGAATTTTTTAAAAACAAGTTATATATATAGTGTGATGTCATTTTTATAAAGCTTGAGAACAAACAAAACTCTATACTATTTAGAGATTATACATATATAGTAAAACTACTTGTAAAAAGAAAAGAGCAAAGAAATGATAAAAACAAAATTTAGAATAGTAATGTGGAGAATACAACAGGGGAAGGGGATTGGGGAAGAATTCACAGTTAACATCAAAAATAAAGGTATTGGTCATCCTCTATATCCAAAATTGGGTAGTAGGTTCAGAGGTATTCATTATTCCTTTTATTATTATTATTCCAAACTAACATATAAGTTACATATATTTTTATATACAAAACATAAATGAAATTAAGATTAAAAAGTACAGGTGCAGAATGTGTATATATATATATATATATATATATACACATATAAATTTGGACCAACTATGTCACTCCTCTACTTGAAAGCTTTAATGGCTTCATTTTGGTCTACATAGCCCTGAATTGTCTAGCTATCTAGCCTCATCCTACATTTCCAGCTTCATCTCGTTACCCCTCCCTATTTACTACACACTAGCCCTCCTGACTTTCTTTTGTGTCTTGAAAGAGGCAAGCTCTTTTCTGCCTCAGAGACATGTGCTTACTGTTCCCACTGCATGGAAGACTTTTCCCCACCATCCACTCACATCATGCTGAGGTTTCAATTTTAAGTCCTTTTTTCAGACTGCCCTGGTGGCGCAATGGATAACAATCCGCCTGCCAATTCAGGGAGCAAGGGTTCGATCCCTGGTCCGGGAAGTTCCCACATTCCACGGAGCAACTAAGCCCGTGTGCCACAGCTACTGAGCCTGCACTCTAGAGCCTGCGAGCCACAACTAGTGAACCCACATGCCACAACTACTGAAGCCCATGCGCCTAGAGCCCGTGCTCTGCAACAAGAGAAGCCTCCACAATGAGAAGCCCATGCACTGAAACGAAGAGTAGCCCCCGCTCGCCACAGCTAGAGAAAGCCTGTGCAGCAACGAAGATTCAATGCAGCCAAAAATAAATAAATAAATAAAAATAACAATAAACTTCTTTTTTCTTAAAGAGGTCTTGTTTGACCATTTCTTTCTATCCCCATTTTGGGATTTATATTAAGTCCTTTGTTATTCTCTCTTGTTATGTTGAACTTATGTATTTATGTGATAATTTCTTTAATGTTTTTCTCCTTCACCAGACTTAAGCTCTATGAGGAGGGCAGCCATGATAATTTTTGTTCACCTTTCAGTTCACCAGCACGTAGGACAAATTCTGTCTAGAGTAGGCACACCCCAAAAATTTTTTTTATAAATGAATGGAAGAATTAATGAATATGAATAAATGGCATGAAAACATACTTGCAAAATAGGAGAAAGACAGACTCATAAAGCCATTATATGTGTGTATGTGTGCACATATATATATATATATATGCACATATGTACATATATGTAGCATCACTAAAATGACTATTAAAAGATGAACTTAAGGTATAAGGAAAATGATTACAGAAGATCCGAGATGTGAGAAGATACAGTGGGCAATTGTTAAACATGAGATCAATCTAAATGAACATTATATAAAATAATAACAATGATTAAATTCATAGTACAAAATGAAGGATGGAACAGAAATACAAAATATTGGTAAACAGTGGCATAAAAGTTTATATATACAAAATAAAAAGGGGAGAATATGGGCCTGATTTTCTCAATATGGCAAAGTCATTAACCTTTCTGAGCTCTAGTTTACTTATCTGTCAGCACTCAGTAAATGTTTCTTGAAAAAAAATTAACCTGTGAAATAGGGGAACTGTCCTTTCCAGGTCTAATGCTCTACGCCTTCTTAAATAAGAATAAATTGTTGGAAATTCTTATCTCTTGGACAACCTGCTTCAAGATTTTCAAATCTTTTTTTTTTTTTTTTTTGTGGTACGCGGGCCTCTCACTGTTGTGGCCTCTCCCGTTGAAGACCACAGTCTCGGGATGCGCAGGCTCAGCAGCCATGGCTCACGGGCCCAGCTGCTCCGTGGCATGTGGGATCTTCCTGGACCGGGGCACGAACCTGTGTCCCCTGTATCGGCAGGCGGACCCCCAGCCACTGCGCCACCAGAGAAGCCCTCAAATCATTTTTATAGTAAAAATTATTTTCCAATATTACTTTCTCAAAGTATATAAAAGCATGGAAAAGACCCTGTAACAGGAAAAAAAACTGTAGAAAAATATGGGCATAAAAAATTGAAAAAGGTAGTAGGTAATAGAGCATCACATAGTTCGACGTTAAAATCTGTCCAAATTTTAAAAGCATTTTTTCCATCTTTAAGGAATCACCAAATTCTTCCCTTAATGAAGAGTGGTAGTCCCTGGATGTTACACCTGTTGCACTGCCACTTGCAGTCATGTCTCTCCAACTTTATTTCCTATGACCAGACACTAAGCAGCATAATACCAGGTGGAAGCCTCAGAAATGCTTAGTGAGCTCCCGTAACCTATCCTGAGTCAAGGGTACCTCCCAAGCCATGGCCATCTTTCATAATTACCATCCCTTCTGACCAATCTGCCAGGAGCCGCTGTTGACTCCCAAGGCAGCCCTGGCCTCAGCAGAAATACACAACTTTTTGTTTTGCATATTTTACTTACTATTCTCTGTGGTTAAATACTATTATACTATTACAGTGTCTGACAAATATAACCCAGCAGGTATCATGACACCACTTGGAGATGAACATTTTTGAAGGATTTATGTCATAAGAAAACACACTAACAAATACAGCTGAACAGATGGATCCTGATCACAGATTGAGAAAGGTTGAACACAGCAAGTAGTGAAGATTGATACCTACCTACAAAGCAGCAATCTGGGCTCAGAGAACAGCAGGCTGCCACAGATATATGGCATATTTATTGAAGCATTAAAAGAGTTTCACAGTCCTCCTAATTATTATACCTACCTCTGGTTACATAGGGCTAGTCTATAGTGAGTTTTCCACTGATTTATTTAACTCTTAAATACCATAAACTCTTAAGCAATACCTATGTTCATGCAGAAGCAATAAATTTTCTGCTATGCTATTAAACATTGTTTGCACTTTTGAAATGTCAGTGATATTTGCAGTCTAAACACTGTGTTTCATGCCATTTCAAAGGTGCAGTTGTTAGAGCCAAAAATATTCATGTTTTAAAAGCCTCTCTCATATAAATGGCTCAGGGTCAAAAGATATGAAAAATCTCTGTTTCATCTTAAGTCTGTTCAAATGCATTATATAAAAGAATGTCAGGAAGAAAATAAATCCTGGAAGATTCACCTGCTTTGCAAAATGAAAGGAAGCCTTAGATTCATCTCAATTTCCATTTACAGTTTGTAAAAGTGTTTCTCAACTAATAAGTTTTAACACATCAGTAAAACCACTCCATTTAATCTATTTATCTAAGCACTGAAAATAACACTGTGTTTTTGATTGATAGCAGTAGGAAAATGTCCTCTTCCCTGGAAACTGAAGATGTCACATTTTGTGTATGCTAAGACAGGCCCTCACATCCTGAACTTCATGTCTTTCACCTGCATCTCACGACCTTTAAAGAACTCGGTGAAAATTAAAGCTGGTCAGCAAGTCCAAGAATCCAATGTGGTGACCAGAAACCCCACTGCCCAAGTTCATGCATTCAAGAGATGCCAAGCCTTTGGAGCCTAGCCTCTTGTTAATGTTTACTGTATTTCATTAACCAAAATAATCAAAAACAATGATCCATTTATTCAATATTTTTAAAATTTTTTATCTTATATTGGAGTATAGTTGATTTACAATGTGTTAGTTTCAGGTGTACAGCAAAGTGATTCAGTTATACATATACATATACCTATTCTTTTTCACTCAATTTTTTTTTTTTTTTTCCGGTACGCGGGCCTCTCACTGTTGTGGCCTCTCCCGTTGTGGAGCACAGGCTCCAGACGCACAGGCTCAGCGGCCATGGCTCACGGGCCCAGCCACTCCGCGGCATGTGGGATCCTCCCAGACCGGGGCACGAACCCGTGTCCCCTGCATCGGCAGGCGGACTCTCAACCACTGCGCCACCAGGGAAGTCCTCACTCAATATTTTTTGAGCAGCTACTCAGTGTTAAATAGGCACTGGAGAGAGAGCTATGAAGAGAGCAGAAGGTCCTCCAAAACTTCCTCTTAGCAGGAATGAGTCACGGGCTACCGTTTGCTGGGAAGAAAACAGGGAAAGTGACATTTTGGGTTTTCCATCCTCTGTCATGGGAGATTGGTAAGGGAGATGGAGTTGAGAATGGCATCTTGGGTGGCCAGGCTTCAGTGTCTGCTTCTACTAGTCTGATTCTTGATATAGGAAATACACAGTGCTCCCTGAGGTTGTGACTGAGATGGTCTGTGGGGGAATGACTAGCTTCCATCACTGAATTTTTGATGTCTAAGAGGGACCTTTTGTGTGCAGGAAACACTATTTGCAGTTATTTGGTTTTATATTAATTTATTAAAATTACAAAATAAAAAGTATTTTCTCCTGGCCTTTAAATCCAATTTAAAAATCATAGTCTATTCCATAAATCTAGTATATTTTGTCAATCACTTGCAAGACAGCCTTCAATTAATGTTAGATCAACTCAGGCTGAACAGACTAAATTCTGCTTAATCCTGTTTGTCAACTTAGTTGCCTCAATTCTCTTCAACATTTCAAAGTGCAAAGTTTAGTATATCTGATTTTCTTTTTAAGCACTTCATATACCTGACTAGGTGTACTTATGATCTCAACAATCAAAACCTTACTACTTGCTTGAACAACTCATATATTTAATTAGTCAAATTTGTAAATATAAAGAATATCAAATTCTCTTAAACATTCTAGTGCATTAAAATATAAATGTACTCAAAATATCTTACATACTTTAATAAAAATCATAAGTTAATGACATTTTAAAATTGGGACCTGTTCAAACTGTCACTAAAATATACCACATTCTCTTCAACATCACAAGCAAATTAAATACCAACTGTACACACATTATTCTGAACTTCACATACTGGTATTAATACTATGGGTTTGATTCACTTCATTATCTCTATATTTTATTCCAATCCTCCCTAAGATTTTAGAGGCACTATGCTCACTTACAAGCCACAGATGTGAGAGTGCGATGGAGTAACAGAGGCAACAACATTCCAGGGAGACTCTATTTGTATGCAATTGTATAAAGTGGGCCTCTAAAAAAATCTAAAAACAAATCTAGTGGGCCTCTAAAAGTGGTGCCAGGGAACTCCAGATCCATATCCTTCAGCTGGGGTTGGTTTCTTATAAGTTCAAGATATACCCTTACATCATTCTTCTATCATCATTATGTAATTTGAATAGATGAAAGTCTTCAAACTGCTTCATCCGTCAAGTTCACAGCTAAATTACTTGAACTAATTTCTACCATCTGAGTTAATTCAGGATTCTTCTTGTACGTTTTCATCTGAGCCATCATTCTTATAGTGTAATGACATCTGATTTTATTCTGCATACCTCTCATACAGGTGTCTCCATGGTCTAAACTGCATATGACAATTCTCTCTTTGCCATGTGGCCACTATGTAACTGTATCCTCTGATTCCAGGGAGGGGGTCTTGGGTTGTGGGGTGGGCAGAGCTGCCCTGTTCTTTCATCATAGCCCTGGGACACTGGGCATACCACTACTTCTCTTTGCCAACTTTTATGCCCCACTGGGTACCCATGGAAATTCTGGAGCTGCCAAAGTTGCATGAGTGTTCTTAAACCCTCTTTTTGTCTATGTCACCCATGAGTGTGACATTATTTGTACTTTGTCACACCAGGATGGTGTGACATCCTCTCTCCAACGCTCACACTTCTCTCCTTTCCCATCCCAGCTCTGTGAAGAATGGTGACAAATCTTTGGCTTTCCACTCTAAATTGTCCTTCTATTCTCCTCAGCTCAAAGGGTTTTTCTGGTGAGTTTGAAAGAGTAAGGAGAACGGGTTGTTCCTGTGTGTGTCTGAATCTTTTTTTTTTAACATCTTTATTGGAGTATAATTGCTTTACAATGGTGTGTTAGTTTCTGCTGTATAACACAGTGAATCAGCTATACATATACATATATCCCCATATCTCTTCCCCCTTGCGTCTCCCTCCCTCTCACTCTCCCTATCCCACCCCTCTAGGTGGTCACAAATCACGAAGCTGCTCTCCCTATGCTATGCACCTGCTTCCCACTAGCTAGCTATTTTACATTTGGTAGTGTATATATGTCAGCACTACTCTCTCACTTCCTCCCAGCTTACCCTTCCCCCTCCCCGTGTCCTCAAGTCCATTCACTACGTCTGCGTCTTTATACTTGAACTCTTAGTTTTTGAGCTTAGAGGCAAGACATTTGGGCTCCTTTTTTTCCCTGGGCCAATATATCAGCTTCCTCCTGGGCTCCTTTTAGCTCCATTTCTCACAGCTGAAATAGAAGAGGTGACATGGAGGAAGACAAAGACTTATCACTTAAAGACACAAATAATTATTTGGCCAGCCATGGTATCTTACCTGGGGGATGGAAGAATTGTTAGGGTTAGGGTTCTTCTAAGCAGGCCTGTGGTTTAATAGCTAGAACAGATACAAGAGGATGTTACAGTCTAGGATGAGAGTAGCTTGCAGATTTACTGGAACCAAGGCCAATGGCTTCTCTAAATGTGGCTGATTTCTATTCTTTCTTGAGCTCTCCATTTAAATGTCACTTCACTGAGATTGTTTTCTCTGACCTCTCAGGCCAGGCAAGGCCTCCCTATTACATACTCTCAAAGTAATCTTGTTTCTCTTTTAGCATGAATCTCATTTTACATTTTGGTTTAATATTTACCTTAACCAGTAGATTGTGAGCTCCGTGGGTGCCGGGACCTTGCTCCTCTTCTTCATAGCTCTCTCTCCAGTGCTATATTTGGCACTGAGCAGCTGCTCAAAAAATACTGGATGAATGAATCATCATTTTAAATTATTTTGGCTAATGAAATACAGTAAACATTAACAAGAGGCTAGGCTCCTAAGGCTTGGCATCTCTTGAATGCATGAGCTTGGGCAGTGGGGCTTCTGGTCACCACACTGTATTCTTGGACTTGCTGACCAGCTTTAATTTTCACCAAGTTCTTTAAAGGTCATGGAATATAAGTAAAAGAAATGAGCTTCGTGCCTTTAGAGCCATATAACAGCTTCATAAAC
The DNA here is from genome assembly GCF_011762595.2 of Tursiops truncatus. NCBI lineage: Eukaryota > Metazoa > Chordata > Mammalia > Artiodactyla > Delphinidae > Tursiops > Tursiops truncatus. The sequence goes on from NC_047055.1 coordinate 10,991,057, forward strand.
ACAAGTCCCCACAAACATGATCACCATGCTCAGAAGCTTAAAAGAAACTGCAAGGAGATGAAGGAGACAGAGGAAATGTGAGAAGATGTTTTAAATCTGAATGTTGGCTGAATTATTCATTTGTATTAACTAAGACATCACAGCTTTGGACTGAGTTTACCTGGAAATAACTAGATTAAGATTTTTATTGTTGTTGTTATGGTTGTGGTTTTTGTCTTCTACTGCTATAAAGTAGACAAGGCACCTGAGAAAGAAAAAAATTCACTAACAGAAAAATGAAGTAAGTTATGTTTCTATATATTTGAACCTGTGACTATGAAACTCACATATCTATATCTCCTCTCTAGCTGCTCAAATCTTAGGAGGCTACCAGGCATCAGACAGGAGAGATGAATTGGCAGATGAATATGCATGCAGAAGATATCAATCACCCCACATTAAATTAACACATATATTGATTTCCTGCTACATGTCCAGCTCTGCTCAAGCTTGCTTTTTCTAATTTAAGTACCCTCTAATATTTAAAGTAATCAGTGGACTTTGCAAGCTTGGGTGATACAAACCACAAAAGCTGAGCATGAATATGAACTAGAGGCTTCCCAAGGCTGAAAACTCTGAAAAGAACTCAAGCACTGGTCTAAAAAGAAGATGAAAAACAGATGTTCTCCTTCCTCTCTTTTCCATTGCTGGAATTGTAAACGTTTTACCTCTTTCCATATTGATCTTGACCATGATTTCTTAAATGCCTGAAGAGAAGATTAAATGTTGAAATGTTGGCTTTTTTCATGATCCAGCTGAACCCAGTGAACTTTTCTGCCTATGTTCTGTGATACACACTTGGAATATAAGAAAAGCTCTATGGATAGAAAAGGTATTTCAGGTGTTGTGGGATGGGAAGCATGAGAAGCCAACTTAGCCAAACCTGTTTTACCAAAAGGGAGAGGAAGATGGAAGTGCAACGAAGCCTTATTGTTTTTAAATTTGGTTAAAAAGAAGCGATCTAATTTAATCATCATCATCAATACGATCAACTAAGAAAGGAAGCATGAAAGCTTATCTATTGATTTTTGCGTTGGCTTTACAAGTAAATTGCACACTCTTATTCATCTAAGCATTTCCGAAACTACAGAATAAGCAAAATGGAATATAAACCATTTCACATTTGGATTCAGTTCATTCATTAACTTTGATAAGAGCACATTGCATTTTCATTTCTGCCAGATATTTATTCAAGAGCAGGTCAATAAAGAGAGCAGATGGAGCAATGAATGGATGCAGATCACTGTAAAAATAAAGAAATGGCTATTTCCAGTTATGGCCAAGCACTTTATACAGTCTGACATTAGTTAAGTCACATTTCAATCACTAATCAAATTGAGTGTCTCCTTACCAGACATCACTTCTGAGCTAAGCTGCTCAACTTTTGCAGGGGCTCACTCCACTCCATCCATGCTTCCTATCCACTCCCTAATTAACAGATGTTGTACTTTCTCTTCTGTAGGAATGGAAGTTGCCTTGCCTTCCACTGCACAGCCTCATATACGCATCAAACTAATTTTTAGTCAAGCCACATGAACAACTCCTTGACGTGACTGTCAGTACCTGTAAGTCCTCAGCAGAGAGATGTGCCCTCTGGGGAAAAAACCTTTTTAATAAACAGCACCTTTCAACCCAGTTGTAACAATTTTCCCTACATCATGTTTATTTTCAAACCACTCTTCAATATTTTAAAGTACGTATAAAATATATGGCAAAACTTATCTTTTACTCTATCCTAAGGAATAAAAGGGATAAAGTGGTAAAAGCTTACTGATATTAAATATACATTTGGTATATAGATGGAAATATAGATGTATTCCACATAATATATGTATCTATATACATATATAGAGATAAACTGAGTAAAATGAATAACTAAAATACATGTCTGTAGTACTTTATATCTTATAAACATCTTTCATATGTAGTATTCATTCATTTATTCTAAAATATGGATTGATAACCTACCATGTCAGGCACCGTTGCTGGCACATTAAATAAATAAGCAAACAACAAAACATTCAAAGATCCCTATCTTTGTGAAGCCCAGCAGTCCCAGTTTGTACCTGCTATCCTGGTGTCATTTAATAGCACTCACTTCTACTCTCAAAAATTTCCCATGTGGTACAAAATTATATGGTTCTGTATAAACAAGTAAAGTATGTATTATATTACACAATAAATAGTTCTATGGAAAAGAAAAAGGACAAAGTAGAGCAGAATAATGGGGTCTGAGATGTGAGGAAGGTGGTTGCCGTTTTAAATAGGATGCTCGTAGTAGGCTTCATTGAGAAGGTAGCATTTGGGCAGAGACTTGAGGGAAGTGTGAATGTTAGCCATGTAGCTCTCTGCCCAAATAGTGTTCCTGGAAGAGGCAAGAGCAAGCAAAAACCTGAGTTGAGATCATGCTTGAGGAATAACAAGAAAACCAGAGAGGCTGGAGCACAGTGAATGAGAGCACTAGATGAGGAGGTGAGGCCAGAGTGTAACATAGGTGGCAGATCATGAATGGACATGTAGGCCAGTATTAGGAGTTTGGTTTTAATTACAAGTGAATTAATGAGCCCCTGGAAGATTTGGAACAGAATAGTAAGTCCCACTGAGATGTGCCTTGCTTTTAGCAGGATCACCCTTGCTGCTCCATTCAGAATTGAGTTGGCAGGTGGGGTTGGCAAGGATGGAACTGGATGACCTGTTGGGCTGCTATTGCAACAATCCAGGAAAGAAGTATTCATGGTTGGACCAGTGAAGATAGTGAGAAATACATGGATTCTGGGTATTTTGAAGGTAGGGACATTTTAACGGGATATTCACAACAACTCTTGAGAGGTAGACAAGAAAGATAGAATTATGCCATTTTACACATGAAGAAACTGGAACTCAGAGAGGTTGTAGCTTGCCTAAGTTTACACAACTAATTGAATGGAAGAAGGAGCATAGAACCTAAGTCTCCTATTATTCTCGGACTTTGTGTATGTTATACAACCTTTTCCAAGCATACTGCAAACTATACAGTAAGCACGTACTTTCCTCATACCAGGCCCCAAAGGAGTTTCTCCAGCAAAAGAAAAGGTGAGAATGGCTTTATCGGCATCAGCCTGGGGCTCTAGCCAGGATACTTGTCAAGGAGTATGTCCATTCTCAGATGTGACAATTTTGACTGAAATGATTAAATGACTCATGCATGTATGGAATGGCTTAATACCCTCTCAGGGAACAGTATCACATAATGGGAAGAGGAAAGGAATAGATAGACGGGTTTAAATCCTACCCTGACATGTATAAGCTGTTCATTTAGCAAAAGTTACCTAGTATACGCATCTTGAGGTTGTTGGGAACATTAAATAAAATAGTCTAAAAGACACACCAGGTGATCTCACTGCCTAAAATTCTTCCCCAGATACTAATCTGACTGAATTCGATTTGTTCAAATGGCATCTCCTCAGAGAGGCTTCCCTGACCACCCAGTTTCATCTTCTTCTGAGCATTTATTACTATAGGAAATTAAATTAATATAGAGTCATGCATTTATAATCTCCCTTACCAACTAGAAAGTAAGTTCCACGAAGGCAGGAATTTTATTTTTCATGATTATATCCCCAGTACCTACCACAGTGCCTGTACACAGTGGTTCCCCCAGAATTGTTGGTGAAGAAGTGAGTCTTGTATCCCTCTCCTACTCGCTTCCTCAGTCATTGAGAGACATTGGTCTACTTTCAGGGCTCCGGGCTCCTTCCCATTTCAAGGGCTTTGCATCTAGAGTTCTCTGCCTGACACGCTCTTCCTCCCACTCTTTGTCTAGTGAACCTCTACTCATTTCTCCAATCTTGGCCCAAATGGACACTTCCTTAGAGTAGGCTTCCCCGATCCTGGACTAGGTCATTTCTCCCTATTATAAGCTCTAAGAGCACAGTGTACTTTTCCTTCATAGCACTTACCATAGTTCTTAATTATTTATTTACTTGGGTGATTATTTATTGAAGATCTGTCCCCTCCACTGGAAAGTAAGCTCTGTGAGTTCACTGCTATTTCTATGCAGCACCTAACACATAGGTGACACAATAAGTGTACGCTAAACGGGTAAAGGAAGAAATGCATACATGTGCAGAAAACTCAGCACGTACTATTAGAGCCTTTGCATGTTTCTTAAAAACCAAAAATAAATGGGTTTGGAGGAAAAAAGGATCTATTTCAGTAAAAATATAAATTGTGGCCACTCTTCCCCTTGCACAAGCAGGCAGGATTCACTGATAAGAAGGCAACAGTGTTCCAGTCACTTGAGTAAGTAGATAATCCAAAATTCATTTTCAAATATTGCCCAACGGGCACACAAGCAATTTCCCCTGAAATTGTTTTTCCTGTTGATCCTATTCTCTTTCAAAAAATTCACCAAGAGGGCTTGCACTCTCTATGTAACTCCTTATAAACAAGTATGTGGTTCATCGACTCCAGCTCTGAAAACTGCTCCAATTTCATTGTGAGGCTGCAGAGTGAATATAATAGCTGACTAGATAGCTGTGCCCCCAGCACAAGAACAAACTCCATTAGGAACTGGAATCCTTGATCATGGGTCTTCCGAATGGTGCCTTCTACACTTCGATAGGAGAGGAGATGAGGAACTACATAGTTCACTTGACATTTATATGTGCAGTTGACTTTATAAGTACACTTGATATGTAAGATTAAAACCAGGCCCTTGGCATTAAATTGAGTTAAAAATGAGAGATACTGAGAGAGGGGAGCACTTTTCCTCAGTAAGAGAGAGTCAACACACTCAAACTTCATAATCTAAATGCTTGCTTTCTTTAGCAGAAAAAGAACAGAACTGAGCGCTTGCTGGAGTCTGGCCTCCATGGCCGATAGTGATGGAGGCAACATACATCCATTTTGTCTTGATTAGGTAATTTGTTGTCCTTTGTTAGAGAGTAAAAAGTAAAACTATTGGATAAATCATACCTATGTACATAAGTCAAGTTACACCAAATCATCCTATTTTCTTCAAGCATTCCATGCCCCCTAATCTATGACCACCCAATCCCCAATTGTTTTCCTCTCTTCCACAGGATCCCGTGGCATCTTAGCACAGTAGCGAACAACAGGGAGACAAAACAAAGACATTAAGAAGTCAGGATCATTGAAAATGTAGAGGAGACAATGGTTTGGACAGCTATAACCATCTCACCAGATTGGATGACTGATCTTTATTACTCTGATTTTTACAGCATATTAACAAAATTGAGCTAGTCAATTGAGTTTATTTCTTGTCCCTTAGACTAGGGGTGAACAACCTACAACCTACTCACAGGCCAAATCTGACCCTCCAGCTGTTTTTGTCAATAAAGTATATTGGAACACAGCCATACCCATTCATTTACTCAGTGTCTATGGCTGCTTTTATGATACAATGGCAGAGTAGAGTAGTTGCAACAGAGACCATCTGTCCCACAAAGCCTAAAATACTTGCTATCTGGCTCTTTACAGAAAAGCTTTACTGACACTTGTCTAGACTATGATTATCTGACAATTGAAAAAAATCTGGACAACTTAAAGTAGTAAATTGCGTTAATAAATGGCATATAGTAATGTCTTCTCTATGTTGTTTGGTCTTTCAACAACAAAAGCCTTTACATTTAAGTAATAAGTTGTTTTTATTATTGCTTTAAATCATAATATTTAACCAGATTGCCCTTACTCCATTCTAAAATGTATTATACATTAACAGAAGATACTGAGCATAATTTAATAATGTAGTATAACAGAATAGGCTTGGGCTTTGGAGTGCTACCAGAGACTTGACAGGACTTGTGCTAATTCCATTAACAAAAAGCCCAGTGGGCATTTAGATAAGGATTTTTGAGTTCCAAGTCCTGTCAGATATTTCTTTTTTGTATTCCTCTGTCTTGAACAACTGCTATGTTCACAAGAACTTGTCAGCCACGGGTCCTTCCTGCAAAAGGAAAAATTGAGGTCACATCCTCCATTTGGTGGCAATTTGCTCGCCTAACCTGCTGACCTTTCTTCATGTTCTCCATGTTCACCAGCACTGTTTTAATCTAGGTAGAACTTTCTGGCTGCTAATAAAAGCCAATCAACATCAAACCAGAAGTATTGCCTGTGCTTTGAGCAATAGTAGGCCAGAAACAGAAGTTGCAGGAGACACTACAAAGAACTAAATAGTGATTATAAACTGACAGTAGTACTTTTACCAATTTACCTAAGAATCTTTGGTAATTACTCTTTACAACAATGAAACGTCTAGAGTGTGGCCATTTACCGTAGGAATTGGAAGGGTCAAAAGACAGAGTTTTGTCTCACTGGGCTTTTGCAAATGATGATAAGTGAGATTTTTCACTTCAGTCACAAAAGAGGGATCCTTTACTCCTAGATTCCCTGAAACAGTTTGTATGAATGGCCCTGGCACATTTAAAGACGTTCTGATTTTTCCCTCCTGTGTTGTTTTTTTTCTCAGCTTCCTTTGGGGAGATAGGAACAGAGCAAATTTCCGTAAGGGTGCATTTTTCTACTGACTTGAGTATTCAGAAGATATTTGGTTTTTCTGTCATCTGTGCCAAAACCAATAAAAATATAAGATACTCTAGCAATTTCCTGGTTCTCCTGAAAAATGCTCCTCTGCAGAAAGATGCTGTAGAACCAATGGCTTCATAGCTATTGAGATTATACCCATTACCCACTCAACTACACCAGACCCAAGAATTCCCTGCCTCAGAGGCTGGACGGGGAGCAGTTCCTTTGAAACCTCACACCAGGTTTCCCATAATCAGGAATGCAGCTTCCTCCTCTTCCCTTCCACAAAATGCCCGAAGATTTATCAGGAGGAGGAAATCCTGTTTGAGTTATAAAAGCCTACTAGGGACCCTCCTGGCTTGGTCCTTAGGAAGATTTGGAATTGAAAACCTAACGGGAATTCCCTGGTGGTCCAGTGGTTAGGTCTCTGCACTTCCATTGCAGGGGACGCTGGTTCGATCCCTGGTCAGGGAATTAAGATCCCACAAGCCACACTGCATGGCCAAAATACAGAAAACAAAACAAAACAAAAACCCTAACAACTGCTCCTATGGGCCGTAGGGTGATACTTCCCTAAGAACCCTGGCCCTGTCTCAGTTCCCGTGGAACTAGCTGATATATTAATGTAGAAGCCATCACCACCTTGTTTTCCAGAAGCTGAGCCTGGAAAAAAGTTTTACTATACTCTCTCCCTGGTAGACAAATGTGCAATGGCTGTCTTTCGGCAGGTGGGCTCTGGAACAGGACCTCCACATTGCATCACTATTCAAACTGCAATCTACATGAGCCACGTCCCCTTGGAATTATGTTGTGCACAGCTTGCACAACCACACTGTGGTAGGCAGAACAATGATCCCAAAACTGTCCGTGTCCTAATCCCTGGAAATGACAATATGTCAGGTTTTGTGACAAGGGAAAATTAAGATTGAAGATGGAAAAAGGCTGCTAGTGCACTGACCTTGAGAGAGGGAGATTATCCTGTGTGATGGTTAATTTTATGTGTCAGTCTGGCTGGGTCATGGTGCCTAGTTATTTGATCAAACATTATTCTGGATGTTTCTGCAAGGGTACTTTTGGATGAGATGAACATTTAAATGGACTGACTTTGAGTGAGGCAGATTGTCCTCCATGGTGTGGGTGGGCCTCGTCCAATCAGTTGAAGGTCTTAATAGAACAAAATACTGACCTCTCCCAAGCAAGAAGGAATTCTTTAGCAGATGGCCTTCAGACTTGAACTGCAATATTGGTGCTTCCCTGGTCTACAGCCTGTTGGTCCACCCTGCATATTTTGGACTTGCCAGCCTCTGTATTTGCATGAGCCAATCCCTTAAATCAGTGTCTCTCTCTGTCTCTGTCTCTCTCTTTCTCTTGGAATTGGCTCATGCAACTATAGAAGCTGGCAAGGGAAGCATCAAGGTACACACACAGACACACACACATAAATCCTATGGGTTCGGTTTCTCTGGTGAACCCTGGCTATGACACCCTGGTTTATCTGGTTGGACCCAATGTAATCACAAGGGCCCTTTAAATATGGAAAAGTGTACAGAAGAGGAGGTCAAAGTGATGTAATGTAAGAAGAACTTAACCTGCTATTGCTGACTTTAAAGATGAAGGAGGGGGCTATGAGCCAAGGAATATGAGCAGCCTCTATAGCTAGAAAAGACAAGGAAACAGATTATCCCCTGGTCTCCAAAAGAAACACATCCCTACTGATACCTTGATTTTAGCCAAGGGAGATGCATTTTGGACTTCTGATCCACAGAACCGTAAGATAAAACATTCGCATTGCTAAGCTGCTAAATTTGCAGTGCCTTGTTCAGTAACAACTTGGAATTGATATAGCAAGCAAGTGGCCCTTCCCTGGAGTCTGACACATCTGGGTTCTTACTAGTCTCCACTACCTACCACAGGCCTGCAACTCCTTATCTGAAATTCCATAATCTAAAAAGCTTTGAAAAGTAAAGATGTGTTGTAGCTTATTTGGCAGCAATATGTGACTTGATCTGGACTAATATGGATCTACTTATAGTCTTTATCTCACCAGGTGTGAATATTCATATTTTTCAATGCATAATGATAAATGCATTTGATTATGTGGTGTTACCACTGATCCTGCTGATGATGTTATGTAATACATGGTACACATATAACATATCTTTCTAAAAATCCAGCAATTTCTGAATTTTAAAACATATCTGACTTCAGATAAAAGACTGGATCTATCTGAGTATGACTTTGAGTAACTTAGATCTTTAAGCCTCAGTTTCTTCATCTGCATGTACTAAACATTCAATAATTGTAATAAGTGTTAGCTACTATTATCCCTGTCTCTCTTTGCCTCATTCCTTTTCCCTTTTCTGTATGCTTGCATCCCACCTGCACCTAATATATTCTACAAATATTTGGGTGTCCCCGGTGTACTGGCTTCCTCTCTCCTCTTCCTCAGTGCTTATATTGAAATAACTGCCTCACAGATAACTGTAAAAAACTCTGGCGAAAATTGTCTGCAACAGACAATCTCTGAACCTGACAGACAAATGTCATTGAGGAAAATACTGGTCAAAGGATCAGAGGATAAGGAGGAAGAAGAAATTTGTTCTTGTTTGCTGAGCAGAGGCAAGCAAAAATCACTTATTAAAAACCCTGTGCGTATTGTAGAGCTGAGAACAAAGAATCACAGGAACTTAGCCACTGGTCTTAGGAACTTATAAAACAAGTCCATCTACAATAGAGCAGAGACATCACAATGACCTTAAAATGTCATTGAGAAGACAAACTTTTTAAAACACTTGTTGTCTCAAATTATTTGACAGATGTTTCTTAATCACCCATCAAGTGCCAGGACTTTCACATACATTATTTCATTTAACGCTCATATCAATATGACATGCTTTTCTATGCCAGTATTTCATAAGAAACTCTGATGAAGAGAGATAAAGTGACTTGCTCAAGGTGATTCAGAGGCAGAGTCAGGATTTTAAACTTGTCTATACAAGCCAACTCCTGCTCTTCACATTGCCTGTGCTATCCTGCTGCTTATTTTTAAAAAATGCCTCTTGATTTAGATAAATTGGCTGAGGTAGTAGATGTGAGAAAACAAAGATTTCCACAGGAGGGATTAGGGAAAAGCTCAAAATATTGCTAAATTATTTTCATTTTGTGTGGTCTTTCTGTGGCATGCTTCACTTAGCCAAGGGTTACAGATGGTATGACTCAAATTAAAAAAAAAAAAGTTTACCTTCCAATTCTTAGAAAGAAAGCCCTCCCTATCCTTGGGCCAAAATGCACATCATTAGAAAACATTATTTTTAACCTTTGAACAACTGAAAAACATGCAAAAGCTCCTTTTCTTTGAGGGTTTTTTTTTCCTCCTCTCTTTACACATGCAGATCACACTCTTTTGAGATGCTGATCTTTTCCCATGATGCACTTGGCTGACAGAAAGACCAGCTTACTGCACAGAAATGCCAGTTGAGTTGACAAGCAAACTCCATCAGTATGCAATGTTTACACAGTACAGTTTAGCAAAAGCAGTTCACACAGTCTGCTGTCTTGGATCAGAATTCTAATTAAGCCTTAAATCTTCTGAGTTCAAATTAATTCATATCACTGAGGTCTTAGACTTTTTGTTGTAGAAATCTGAAGCTTTGTCTGCAAAGAAAACAGAATATAATGCATTACCAGCTTGGTCTGAGCAGTTGTGTATAAACATCCTGGTGCATGGTTTGCAGAATGAGTGCAATTCCTTTTGGTCCATGTAGATCTTTTTCTCATTAATTACCACCTTCAGTAATTGCTGAGGATCAGAGAACTGTACTTTTCCGGAGTTGCCTATCCTCCGACTGACACACAAAATAAGTGGGTTTGTGAAACAAACTTCGGTTGTTGGTGGTAATGACTGTTGAGCTCAAGCTACAAGCATCTCTAGACCACATCAAAAAAGAACTGTATTGGTAAGCTTACAGCAAATAGTATCTAAATTCAAACAGTTTCTACCTGTTAAAACTTCTGGAGGATACTTTGAAAGAGACAGCTGGAAAGCCAAGTGCCAATTTCATTTCTTTGAGCTTTTATCTCCTCAACAAACCTCACTATCTCTGTCACAAAGGCACATATGAAACTTATGAAATACCAATTACTGTGGAGTAGCCCCACTGAAGTTTTCCCCTCCCTTAGTTCAGACTACATATCATCAACATTGTCACCTAAGATGCTTTATTGGATATTAAAAAGAAGTGATTAGCACTAATCCTTTTCTAGAATTAGAAGTGGCAGAACATAACACATTTTAAAACTTCACTTTTAAAAAGCAATTTTGTTTCCATTGCTATTCCCGAACAATGCACTCTGATGACAGTTCAAAAGGTGTGGAGGGGGGTGGTGGGGCGATTATCCAGCTAACAAAAGGCTTGTGATGTCTCTGAGACCAAAATGAAGGACTCCAAAGATTCAGCCATGTGCAGGGCTTGGATCCTGGTATTGCCAGAGACAGCCCACCTAAGAGGTTTTACAAGGTCAACAGGGCATTCTACAGTTTGAGATCCAATTGAGTGATATTGATATCGGGTAGGAGCCCCACTGAAGGGAGGCTGAAATGCTAGCTTGGACGAGAGCATCAATCAGCAAATGGGTGAGGGAAGAGTGTTGTGCTTCAGTGTTATGCTGAGATTGTCAGACTGAGTCATAAATGCATTTCTGCAAATATTGAGGTAAGAGAAAATTTCAGAATCATTCTCATTTTGTTGGATATAGCCATGCATTTCACACCTAAGCAAAAATGAGCTTGGATTCCACAGAGTTCGAGTGTAGAGAGGATTATTCCAAAGTGATTTAAAAAGGGGTTTCAAGGGCTCTGGACTTGGGGGCTAGTTGTATACCTCAGGTGAGGGGTGGGGAGAGACGAGGGAAGAGCTTCCTGTGCCACCAAACAGATAATGGTTGGTGAACCACCACTGCCCCTCCCTGCCTAGCACAGGTCATAGCTCACAACAGGAGCGAAATAAATACCTGATAGATTGAAGTAAAGGTTTTGGATCAGGTAAGTATAGTGATAAGAAGTAGCTTTAGAACTCAGTAGCACTGTGTAGGATGACCCAGATCTGGAAGAAACTAGAGGAGAGAACAATCAGGAGGCAGAATGACACAGAATGGAAAAAATGAACTTTAAAAAAAAGCAACAGGTAAACTTCATTAGTAATCGGGAAAATGCAAATTAAAATAACAATGAAATAATTTTCTCCTGTCAAATTTGCAATAAATAAGAAGTCTAGCAATATCGAGTCTTAGCAAGGTTTTGAGGAAACAGGCCTTTTGGAGAACAACTAGACAGTATCTCTTAAGATTTAAAATGTGAAAGTCCTTTGACCCAGGCATTCCATCAATAGAAATAATATCACTTGTACACAAAAAGATGGAGATGTAAGATATTCACTGCAGTATGGTTTATAATCAAATAAGTGCAACAAAAATAGCAATCAAAAACACCCTGGGAAAACAACTTAAATGTCTATCAGTAAAGGACTGGCAAAATAAATGATATCCTTATTCTGTTAACACAGTTTAAACAGCAGTTTAAAAGAGTGAGGAAGACCTATATATATTGACATGAAATGATCTTCACATACGATAATAATAATGTAACCAAAAGTGGGGTCTGGCTGCTCACCGCTCAAAAGCCAATAAAGAGGCCAGGTGGGTGGAAAGGAAAGTTTGCTTTATTTTGGAAGCCAGCAACTGGAGGGGGGTGAGGGCAGACTCCTGTCCAAAGGATGACTCCCTCCCTCCTACAACCAGTGGGCAAGAGCTTTTATAGACAGAAGAGGCTACATGCAGAAACAGCACAGTCAGCTCTGACAGTCATCTTGAAATTGGTCATGCGGTGGTCTGATCAGTGTCATCTTGATTGTTTTAGGTACACTTAGTCTTCAGTTCCAGGGTCAGTTTGTTTCCATTTCTTTGAGGCCAATTCTCGGAATTTTTGTGGCAGCTTATGTCGCGGCTACAGCCTGCTCGCCATGTAGTTAACTTCTTCCACCTGGTGGGGGTGTCAGTATCTACAAGACAGCTCACAGGATGTGGCTCAGAATATTATCTGTAGCCCTTAAGGAGGAACTAAAGGTCCATGACGTTGCTTAATGACTAAACTATTATTATTTAGTCTTGTTGGCCTGTTTTCCTTTGTTTCTGCATTTTCTCACTTCTCTGATTAAACTTATTCTTTGGCTAAAGTTTTTCCACAGACAAAAAGCAGGTGGAGGACATGGGGGGAAGGATCATAGGGTCCTGCTCCATTTCAACAAGGGGAAAAAACATGTTAACAAAACAATGTATATAGCATGATCCTATTTACATAAAAATAACCAAAACCAACCAAATATGCATATATATGTATAGAAAAAGGCCTGGAAGGAAACACACCAAACAATTATTGATTGAAGCTACCCATTTTTTTAATAATTACTGAGCTGGAAATATGCCCAACATACTCTTAAGTGAAAAAAGTATGTCATAGTGAAATACGTATAGTATAATCCTATATATGTGTTTGAAAATCTGTATATGTATGTTTCAGTCGGTTCCAGCTGCTATAACAAATACCATAGAGTGGGTGGCTTAAACAACAGAAAGTTATTTCTCACAGTTCTGGAGGCTGGGAAATCCAAGATCAAAGGGTTGTCGGCTTCAATGTCTGATGAGAGCCTCCTTCCTGATTTGTGGACAGCCAGCTTCTCACTGTATCCTCTTATGGCTGAGAAGGATCATCTCTTTCACGTTTCTTCTTATAAGGGCACTAATCCTATTCATGAGGGCTCTATTGACATGACCTAATTATCTCCCAAAGGCCCCATCTCCAAATACCATCACATTGGAGATTAGGGCTTCAACATGTGAATTTTGAGGGGACACAAACATTCAGTCCATAGCAATGTACATTGCTATGCTTGTATATAAATAGAAAATGTTCTGGGAGGACACATACCCTGATTCCAAGCAGGCATCAGTGATTACCTCTGGGCAAGAAGGTAGGATGTGTGGGGGCAGCATACATAGGGTTGATGGGGCTAGTTGATGAAAGGACATTTTCACTGCTTATGATATATGCTTTTATATTAGCTAGACTTTTTATGACAAGCATGTATAAATTTGGAAATATTTGCTTATTTTGAAAAAAAACATAATTATCAAAAAGAACAACACTAGGTTTGTATGGTTTCCATTCTGAACCCATTTGTAGACCACCTGGAAGTCACCCCAGAGCCAGTCAGCTGCAGATCATCACTTTGAGGACAGGTTGGCTCCCTCTCCCCAGGGCCAAGTCCACCCACTGAGGCAATTAATTAAGGCCTTCTGATGCTTTCACATACGGAGATTCAGAAGGCAGAGTCAGCAGGTGAGGCTCCAAGGATTGTTGCTGCCCAGACTGCCCCCTCCCCCTGCAACACACCCACCCCCCCCCCCCCACACACACACACACACACTGCAACAGTTTTCTTGGACTTCTGGAAATTCTGTACAAAATCACCGTGGAACCAGTCTTTGGTGCCTTGGTCTGGTGATGCTCTGGATGACTAGTTAGAGTGTAAATCGATCTGCTCTCATCCTTAGGCAATGTCTTGCTACAATACACAGTGTAGATCAAATGGCAAATTGCTTACAGATCTAGCTAAGGCACAAGGTAGGGTTTCCTTCAAGCAACTGTAATTTATACCTCTTCTTAAATACAGAGCCTGTGTGTTTCCTATAGACACACAATTCTTTCAAACTGGGCATACTTCTTTTGGAGCTGTCCACATTTGGGGCACTTGGTGTCTCCTGGGGATAATTGTAAGTCAGCGATTTATACTGAGTGAAGATGGCTTTGGCACCACTGTTGGCTCCAGTTGTTTAATGATGTGCCACACTTTCAGACAATGCAGTTCTGGTGAATTGGTATAAACAAAGTGAAACTTATACTTAATAGAGCCCTGACTTTTTCAAAGGACACCTAGGAGGCTTCCATTAGGATTTTTCATGAAGTTTTGTTTTAGTTGTTTTTTAAATTATTTTAAGCAGAAAATTGAACCCCTCATTTTATTTCTATCACATGACACTCATTTGTTCATTCAACCATTTCACTTCATTAATTCATTCAACTAATATTTTCCAAGTACCAATTATTTAACAAACATTTATTGAAACCTACTACGTTCCAGGGACTGTGCCAGTCACTAAAATGCCGTGTTCTCTGTGAATGACAGTACTGGCGATAAATGCTGGGATGGTAGAAAATTGATATTTTCTGCCTTCACTGCTCTCAGAGATGTTGACACCTAACTAGCTTTTCTTAGCTCCCCTGCCATCCATTCATTCCTCAACACATGTATATATTGAGTTCCATGCATTGCATTAGGTATTAGGAATGTAACTGCGAGTAAAACGAAACAAAGTCCTAACCTGGAGTGCTGCCTAATGGAGGAAACAGCTATTGATCAAATAATCACACAAGCAATGCAAAATTGCAACAGTGACAAGTACATCAAGTGTCACTCATCTCTGTCCCCCACCTTCATAAAGTGCAACTAAAGCAGGTACACTTTAATCCATTTGATGTATTGGACTTGCAGGTAAGATTTATTTAGGGGAAAATGGGATTTGATTGTTTAAAGATGGAAAATTAATTTTGCAGTATTACATTGGCTATGACTTTTCTTTCTACTGAATCTTTACAACTATATGTCTCAAATCTGAGAAGTTTCTTTTTTATGTAAATTTATTTATTTTATTTATATTCATTTTTGGCTGCTTTGGGTCTTCATTGCTGCGTGCGGGCTTTCTCTAGTTGCGGCGAGCAGGGGCTACTCTTCTTTGTGGTGCGCAGGCTTCTCACTGCGGTGGCTTCTCTTGTTGCAGAGCACAGGCTCTAGGCACGTGGGCTTCAGTAGTTGTGGCTCAGGGGCTCTAGAGTGCAGGCTCAGTAGTTGTGGCGCACAGGCTTGGTTGCTCTGCGGCATGTGGGATCTTCCTGGACCAGGGCTCGAATCTGTGTCCCCTGTGTTGGCAGGTGGATTCTTAGCCACTGCGCCACCAGGGAAGCCCCCTGAGAAGTTTCTTAAAAGCTATTTCTTAATCTTGCTGACAGGTTCTTATTCACTAGGGTCTCACATTTCCTCATTTTATAATCATTTCCTCTGAGATTCTCATCTGTTTTTACATCCCAAATGAATTCTTATCAGTGAATAAAAATTAAGCAAGAAGGAATTCACCTTGCTGACTCACCTACTTCCTGTACAAGGAGCTTGTCTCTAATGCAAACAATTCATTCTTGATAATGGATATAACCTGTTAAACTGATTTAAGAGCAGACACTAAACTTCCATGACCACCCCAACTAAGTGCAAACCTGTTTGATGTGTTGAAGAAAAAGGTCCTTACCTTCTATTTAGCCAACGTTTTTGATAGTGTCCAAGTATATCACACTTGTTCCTATCTCCTTCACAAATAGCAAAGTAATTCCTTACACTAGCAGAAAATAATACAATTTATAAAGAACTTCAAATGCACCACCTCATTTGATCCTTAAATAAGCTCAGTAACTTACAAGCAGTATTTGAAAATGGTACAGTGCAGCTAACCAGCTACATTTGTCAATGCTTTACTTTTGAGCTTTAGGAATGCTTGTTTTCTAGTGGTAGTATTCATGTTTATAAAGTTCTGAACTACTAACAAAAAAGGAGGAAGAAGCATTTATACATTTTCTATTTTATTAGATTTCAATTATGTCCTGACCTCTAATTTTCCACTTATTCGGTTGTCAATAAATGAGATTATATTGGTTACAGGCAAAACTTACAGATGTGGAAGCTGATTGGTTAAACGTTGTATTTTGGCCAAACATGGGCTAATCAAGCTGCATCCTTATCTTCATTATGCAAATAAGATATTGAGGTAAATCTATGCTTCTCCTGATTGTTTTAATGTTTCTGAGCACATGGTACAGACTGAACTCCACTGAAAGACACTGGAGTGGGCTGAATGGTGGCCTCCCAAAAGGTATGTCCACATCCAAATACCTGGAATCTGTGCATGTTACCTTATTTGGAAAAACTGGTCTTTTAGATGAAATTAAGTTAAGGATCTTGAGATGAGATCATCTTGGATTATCCAAGTGGGCCCAAATCCAATGACAAGTGTCCTTATAAGAAACAGAACAAGAGAAGACACAAACATACAGAGGAGAAGACAATGTAAAAATGGAGGCAGAGATTGGAGTGATGTTGTCACAGCCAAGGAATGTCTGGAGTCACCAGAAGCTGGAAGAGTAAAGGAACCAACTCCTATAGAGATCCAGAGGGAGTGTGGGCCTCCAGACACCTTGATTTCAGCCTTCTGAGCTGCAGAGCTGTGAGAAAATAAATTTCGATTGTTTGAAGCCCTCCAATTTGTTACAGCAACCACTGGTAACTAATACACTAACCAAGTGAAATTTTCAAGTCATTACTTGTAGCCATTCTCCATATTAAAGTCTGGACATTCACTCTGTTCTTATTCAGTCAGATTCCTTGTAAGGCCAACCAGCTTTTATCACCATTGAACAAAGGTACTTGTTAGCCTTTTTAAAGTTGCAATTCTACTTCAGAAGCCTTTTGAAAATTAATCAATATTTTTAAATTCCCCCCCCCAAAAAAAGAGCTGAATTTCCCACTATGAAATCACCACACGGAAATTACTTATTTCGAAGCACTCAATTAAACCTTGTTATTTTGGTCTATTATTGTGGAAAATGTAAAATGCTGTGTCTATAAACATCTGAAGAAAAACTTGTAAAATCATTACATTAAATCTTGGTGCAATATGATTTGGGTTGGCTTCTGAGGTATTCTCTATTTAATCTGACTACCTCTTATTGCTCCAGTTCAGTTAGCTAGAGTGTTTTATATTTAGAGACTCTGTGTGCATGCGTGTGTGTGTGTGTGTCTGTGGTAGTGGGGTAGGTTGTTTCAATAAACCACTAAGTTATTCAATTTATATGCTTCTGCTCTAGCTAGGTTTCACGTATAATATTATTTTGTGTATTCTATGTACGTTAGGTAAAATAACAACGGAAAGAGAAAAATAATTTTTACTGAGCATTGCTAGCATAAATTTAAAAATAAACAGCAAATCTATCAAGGTTTACTAAATATTAAGCCTTTTATCCTATTTGTGCCATAAAACACTTAATCCAAGTAAAAAAACTCTTTATATAGCTTATCATTATAATCCAGATAGTAGAAAACATTTCCCTTGGGAGTAAATATGAACGTAAACTTTATCTGCATAAAAAAGTTCAGATTATTATTTTAGTTCAAAATTTCCACAAAACATTATGTGACAATTTTTACTCGGGAAAGATGTAACAGATTTATTTGGACTCTTATTATTTGCTTTGATCTTTCTTAGTTTTGGCAGCCTGGAGTTGTAGAAAGACCATTGGATCTGATGTTAGAAAACCTAAGCGTTATTTCTGCTCTGACACCATGTGAGCTTAGGCTCTCGACACCCCTGATCCTTAATCCAAAAACATAAAGATAAAAGCATCCACATCACCTACGTCAGAGTTGTTACCAGCATCTCTGTTGAAATTTCATTCATCTTTCAGCAGTAAGACCATCACACCTCCCTATAAAGCAGTGGTTCCCACAGCTGCACATTGGAATCACCTGGGAAGCTGAATCCACTCCCAGAGATCCTGAATTGACTGGTTTAGGGTAGGGCATGGATATTAGAATATTTTTAAAGCCCCCAAGGTGATTTTAATGTACAGCATTTAGAACCATTGCTGTAAAGCCTTTTTCAATCCATAGCAGCAGAATTCATCCCTATCTTGATGATACTCTTAACGTAGCAAACTTTAAGTGACTTGACCAAACAACTGAAATGCTTCCTACCCTTTGCAGAACATTCTGTCTAGTACCCTCAGGAAATTCACAGCTGATAGATTACTATCTGAAAAATAGCAATAACAGGTAAAGTTTATGTAAGTTACTGTTCTAAACATTCTGCAAGTACTCATATAGTCCTCACAATAACAGTATTATTACCCCCATTTTATTGATGAGAACACTAGGGTACAGAGAAATTAAGTAAATTGCCCACAGTCACACAGTTGTGCAAGTGGCTGGGTTGAGATCTGAACCCGGGCCACTCACTAGGCAACACTGAAGCACAGTGGAGTGACTGCTCACTTTTGCTCCCACTGAATGAGTTATCTGCCTAAGAAAAATCTCTCTGGCTTGCTCCAACACCTGTTTATGCCTGGCGTATTATGGTTGCATAATTTAGTTAAAATATTATGTAAACACCCCCTTG
The DNA here is from genome assembly GCF_011762595.2 of Tursiops truncatus. Taxonomy (NCBI): domain Eukaryota; kingdom Metazoa; phylum Chordata; class Mammalia; order Artiodactyla; family Delphinidae; genus Tursiops; species Tursiops truncatus. The sequence goes on from NC_047055.1 coordinate 11,009,951, forward strand.
CCCCCCCTCAAAAAAAAAGGAGTACAAAAAGAAAGAGTTGCTATTTCTATGAAAACTGAAATGCTTGTTTTGAAAGGGAACTCACTAAAAAAAAAAACTGTCAAATGAAGTGTGGGTGAGGCAACACTAAATTATTTGTGAAAAATCATTAAAATCTAGGATTCTGTGCCCTGATTGCTTTGTAAATATTTTTTATTTTATTTAATGGTACAGTTTAAAGAAACTGACACTGTAGCTCATTAGTAAAGCATTATGGATGTGGTTATGTAAGAAGGAGGGAAACTTCACTCAGCTGACCCATAATCAAGGAAAAGGCCTTAGACCTGTATCAAAATATGGGCAAGTGTGGAAACTTACATATTTAAATCCTAACAAAACATTTCAGGCATTTATGTAGCATTTCATATAATTCTCCAATTTAATCAGTTTTAAATTAACTGACCAACCATTAATACACATCATGTTGGATAAAAGTCTACAGAACTAGAATATCCTTTATAGTTTGGCATTGTGAACGTCTATTTACAATTCTGTTTCCCTCACCTCATTAGGAGTGCCTTGAGGACAAGGACACTGTCTTATTCAACATTTCATGTTCAGGCCTAAAACAGTGCCTGGCACAGAATAGAAACTCAATTAACGTAAAATTTAATGAGATTATGTGCATGAAAAGTACTTGGATGCTGGAAAGTGCTGTGGAGCTACAGGCTGTGTTTTAAATGGGCACATACATCAGTGTGCCATGGTTTCTCAAGGTAGAAACTCAGGAATACAAGCACTCTCAGTATTCATCAGCAACATCGGTAGAGCTGAGTGTTTAAAAGAGTGGGTCATAGGGGCTTCCCTGGTGGCGCAGTGGTTGAGAGAGCGCCTGCCGATGCAGGGGACACGAGTTCGTGCCCCGGTCCGGGAGGATCCCACGTGCCGCAGAGCGTCTGGGCCCGTGAGCCGTGGCCACTGAGCCTGTGCGTCCGGAGCCTGTACTCCGCAACGGGAGAGGCCACAACAGTGAGAGGCCCGCGTACCGCAAAAAAACCAAAAAAACATACGAGTGGGTCATAGAGTCAGACAGACCTAGTTTGGATCCTGGCTTCATAACGTACTAGATGGGTGACCTTCGGCAAGATACCTAACTGATCTGCACCTCAGTTTGCCCATTTGTGAAATTGAGATCATTACAAAACTACCTACCTCAAAACATGTAAATGTCTATCAATTGAGTGTTGATACAGAATAACCTCCAAGCTAAATTGTTAGATTAAAAAAAGTGGAGGTAGATAAAAAATATGTACAGTAAGTTCTCATTACTGTGAAAAAAGGAATATCAATACAAGCTTGTATATACACAAGTAACTTCTAGAAGAATACAAACCATTAAAAGTGATTATATCTGTGGAGTGGCCCCAGGAAGCAGTAAAAATTTGGAGAGGTAAAGGGTTTTGCACAAGAGGGTTGATAGCAAAAAAATTCTATTGCATAAAAAAGAACAATAAGAAAATCCCACAGCAGTTAGCTTGGGTCAGCATGCTGCTAGAGTTCTAAGGTTAGAAGCCAATCCAAGCTAAGCCTTAGAGCAGGGATGTCAAATACAGAGCACACGGCCACTTCTTCCTCCAAAGCATATGAATCAGGACATTCTTCACCACTGAGCCTGGGAAAGGCCTCAGAAACCTTCTCAAGTCAGTGCTCCAGGCAGTCACCAATAGACTAGAATTGGCCAAAGGGATAAAAGCTATTTGCCACCCAGAATTAGAGACACAAAATGGGTTGAGAAGATTCTGTAAGGAAAGGAATATTTGGCTTACAATTACTGAGGCTGAAGGGAGAATAGCTCGTAAGTAAATTAACAATGGTTTCAAAGAATATAAAAAACTCTTAAATGGAAGACGGTAGACGCTTAACACTAAAAGATTAGCTCCCAGAGTACCTTCAAGTCTGTTCTTCTAAGAAAACCAAAAGATTACAGCCCCTGTCTTTCCTATCTGAAATTAGGATCTCCACAGGAATAGCCATTATAATGAGCACTTCCACTTAATAACGTGGCGTCACTTTAACACTTTTACAAACAACACATTTTCACATAAATCATGATCTGCACTTTGGTTTCACTTTGTCCTCACCACCTTATGAGCCAGGTAGCCTGGATTATTAGACTCTACTGTGTTGATCAGCACCCTTGGTTGCTGAACAGTTAAGGAGTTTGCTGGGATCACACAACAGGCCAGTGGTGGAACTGAAGTAGGATGCAGGGTTCCTGACAATCAGCCTAGGTCTCTTTCCTTGAATGTCAATTTAAGTGAAGGTGGGTTGACTGGTGAGACAAGCTAGAGGGGCAAGGAGCGAAGGGTATGTAGGTTATTACAATGAGCATCATCTTTCTTGTATGCATGGGCTGACGGGTTCTGGGGATCATCTAGCTCTGTTAGTAATTGATCAGCACCAAGTGCTAGGCACTGTGCTGAGCACTCTGTGTTTATTGTCGCATTGAAGCTTCCTGTTTCTCTGGCTAAAAAAATGTGGAGTCTCCTCAACTCTACTCTTTCTCTCATACCCCACATCTTGTCTGTCAGAAAATCCTGTCACCCCTGCCATCAAAATGTACCCACTTTTCATTCCCTTCGATACTATTCCCCATCATCTCTCACTCAAATTATGGCAATCACCTCCTCACTAGCCTCCCTCCTTCCACCCTTTCCCTACCCCAGTTTATTCTCAACACAGCAGCCACAGTGATCCTCTGAAAACCCAAATCACACTATGTCACTACCCTGCTCAAAACCCTGCTATGGCTCCCAATTTCACTTTCCCTCAGAATAAAACCCAAAGTCTTGACAGTAGCCTATAAGGCCTACATGATCTACCAAACTGCCCTCTGTGTGGTTTCCTTCCTCCTCCTGGCCTTTGCACTTGCTGTGTTGTCTCCTTGGAATGCTTTTTTCCGAGAATCTGCATGGCCTTTCCCCTCACATTCTTTAGATCTCTGCTCAAATACTATCTAATAGGAGAAGACTTCCCTGACCACCCTACTTTAATTTATTTATTTTATTTATTTATTTTTGGCTGCATTGGGTCTTTGTTGCTGCATGCCGGCTTTCTCTAGTTTCGGTGAGCGGGGGCTACTCTTCCTTGCAGTGCGTGGGCTTCTCATTGCGGTGGCTTCTCTTGTTGCGGAGCACGGGCTCTAGGCATGTGGGCTTCAGTAGCTGTGGCACGCGGCTCTGAAGTTGTGGCGCACGGGCTTAGTTGCTCCGTGGCATGTGGGATCTTCCCGGACTAGGGCTCTAACCCATGTCCCCTGCATTGGCAGGCAGATTCTCAACCACTGCGCCACCAGGGAAGCCCCACCCTACTTTAAATGGCCTTCTTCTCCCTACCCCAGTCCTCCCTAACCCTTCCTGCTTCTTTTCCATAGCACATATCCCCCATGATACAGTAAATCTTTTCTTACGTATTTTGTTCATTTTGTGTGTTTCCTTGCAAGAATGAAGCTCCATGAGGGAACTACTCTTGTATCTCCAACACCTGGACCAGTGACAGATACAGAGCAGGTTCTCAAGAAGTACTGATTAATACAAAAAAAGAGTTGTGTAAAATGGGTACCAGAATTATTCCCATTTTACAGATAAGAAAACATAGGGTCACAGAATTTAAGTGATCTCTTGGGGTCACTCACTTAGTAAGAGAGGAGTCAGGAGTTGAATGCAAGCCTGCCTACCCTTGTAAAGATAGCATTCTCTCTGTGTGTGTCTCTGTCTCTGTCTCTCCTTTTGTACTAAGAGTTAAATCTTTTTAGAAAAATTTTTCCATGAGAATCATCAGCTCTAGATACACTAAAATGTATATGTGGAAATAATTTATTACAATTTTATCCCAATGTTGTCACTGCCTATAAAATACTCTTAACAGCTCCAGTAACAGTTGTATCAGCTGAAAGATCACTCTCAACATCAAAAATTATCAAAATATATTTGTGATCTTGCATCTGCCAAGAGCAACTGATGGTCCTTTCAGTTATATAAATTGAAAATAAACTTGTTAAAAGTATAAATTTTGGACTTCCCTGGTGGCGCAGTGGTTAAGAATCCACCTGCCAGTGCAGGGGACATGGGTTCGAGCCCTGGTCCAGGAAGATCCCACATGCCGCAGAGCAACTAAACTTGCGCCACAACTACTGAGCATGCGCTCTAGAGCCCGCGTGCCACAACTACTGAAGCCCGTGCACCTAGAGCCCATGCTCCACAACAAGAGAAGCCACTGCAGTGATAGCCCGCACACCACAACGAAGAGTAGCCCCCGCTCGCAGCAACTAGAGAAAGCCCACACGCAGCAACGAAGACCCAACGCAGCCAAAACTTAATTAATTAATTTTTATAATATAACAAATGAATTTGCAGAAAAGTGAAACAGAAGGCTTGTGACCCATCAAGACATTACATTAATAAAATATTAGCATTATCATTTACTTTATAAAATTATGACACAAAAGTATTATTCTTTGCATTTTGTAAGATTATGTTCTTACTCATGTATCACTATTACTCCCATTATGTTTTATAAGTAATAAAATATTTTTAAAGGGAAAAGCTTTATAATTTTTGTACCTGTAACATCACTTTTTCCTGCTTTTGAACAAAAAGCCCTGCATTTTCATTTTGCACTGGGTCTTGCAAAAGAAATACACGGAGATAATACCTTTAAAAGCTAATTCCCTCTTCCAAGTTTGATAGGAAGCCTGCCCAACTTTAAGACTATACCATCCCCCCTGCCTCCTACTCTATCCCCCCTGCCACATACACACAGCTAATAAAGTAAACTTATCCTTGTCTTATATATCATTTGTTTAGGGCCTAGCATTAGCCAGGATCTAATTACCTGATTCATGTTGAAACACTCTAAATTGATAATAAACACATTCTCCATCCCACATAATACATGGGTTTTAATAGGGATCTCCACTGATAACTCTAAAGGGAATTATTCATCTGGATCTCCAGTTCCTACCACAGGTCCTGACACAGAACCAACACTTGATAAATATCTGCTGAACTAAGTACATAATAGGGAATTTTGGGACTCCCTAGCAGGCTGTTAGTGGTGCTATTCTTAGTCAAGGGCACCTTTCTTGGTGTTTCTTTGCCAGTTCCTCTCAAACAATGATATATAGGTCAAAGTAAAATTACTTACTATTGTCTATGAAGACAGGGACTGCCTGTCTCATTTTTCAGTATCCCTTGAACCTAGAACAGTACCTGGCACTCAACCAACAATTGTTGTGTGATAAATGAGTAAGTGGAGTGTATGTAGATCCCTGCTCCACTTTGACCCCACAGGGTATGTGAGGTCTAACCTGCACTTTTCTGTGCAGACTGGAGCTTTGTATAGGAGAAAACTTGGGCTCCTAGTCCAAGAACACCTTACTACAAGTAAGGGATGAACTTCCTTTTTAAACAAAGCACAGAGATGTCCCTGAATTTCAAAGCAAGAGGCCCCAGAGAATTCCCATGATGAAAGGGTTGACTCAACTGTTAGCTCTGAACTCCATCATTCTTGTTTTATTTTCCCAACAAGGGTCTCTCATTCTGGTTCTTACCATCACTGCTTCCAGACTCCGTCATTAAAACATCAGTCTAAGTTTAGACAAGAATCCATTTTGGAGAGCTGAGCAGGGTAGCCTATTATTACTCAGGAGTTTTACTAAATGCCAAGAAAATATAAAAATTAAATTGACATTAAAGAAGTACAAAATACAAATAGGAAAAACAAGATTTCCTAAGTAAAGATATTTAATTCTGAGAATGTCAGTAAATGAGTCAGTTTGACTAGGTCTCAAATCATCTATTAAAAATGTATCCTGGGCTTCCCTGGTGGCGCAGTGGTTGAGAGTCTGCTTGCCGATGCGGGGGACATGGGTTCATGCCCTGGTCCAGGAGGATCCCACATGCCACGGAGCGGCTGGGCCCGTGAGCCATGGCCGCTGAGCCTGCGCGTCGGGAGCCTGCGCTCCGCGATGGGAGGGGCCGCAGCAGTGAGAGGCCCGCGTACAGCAAAAAAAAAGTATCCTCCTCCTCACCTCTGCAATGAACCTCTTTCCCTCCCAGCACCATGCCTATCTCTCAGCTTTTATGCACCACATTGTGAATAAAACCTAAGATCCTCACACCAACTTCCACCACCAAACACTTGCCAAATCCTTGGATGCTCCCCAGTCCTTTCTAGAGCTAGAGATTAACTACATTATTGGCTTGGATGCCAAACATTACTACTTTGCAAATCTTTGCTGGATTGTGTGTTTGCCCCAGTTTTAAAGTCCATTCTGTCACTCAGAAACAATTAATTTTACTAAAGCCCATTAGCTTTTTGCAAAATTCTATAACATCACTTTAAATATATAGCAATTGAAGTATAAATAGAGCTCTTATACAGAATATAGCACATGTATACAGGTGGGTAGGGATGTCAGAAATAAGATTATTTGGATCATGGTACTCAAGAAGTACCAAGGTATGATGAAACAAATCACTGTAATGAATCTCTTCTAATACCCATAGAAAGAGATTTGTGTCTGTGATATTCCACGGCTCACACTTTGTTGCATCTCTCATAGAACCCAGCACCTAGCATGTTGTCTTCAACAATGGAATGCTCTATAAAGGTCTGATAAGTGATTCACTGGTTGCTGGTCTTTCTACAGAGAAAAAAAATCATTTTCTGGTGAGCTTTGTATTTAAGATCCAAACCGAACAAGCTAGATTATTTTTCTTCAAAAATGGTGACTATTTTCTCTGTTGTATATAAATATAGAATGTCATGTCATAAAGGAAGCATTTTGGGATCTAGTGGTACATAGTCAAAAGAAATATATTGAAAAAATACCCTAAGAAAATATACCCGTCTCCAAGTTTGAAAAATGACTATTTTAACAAAATCTTATGAAATTGCTGTATGAATGAGACATTTTATGTCAAGTTCCAACCAGTAGCCAACAACATTTTCAGTGCAATGTTAACAATTTGAAATATATTGGAATAGTTTTATAAATTAATCCTGTAGCTTTGAAAAACTCAACCCCATAATCATTCTCTTCTGGAAACATTCCATTCCATCTTATTTTTATAAGCACTTTATATGGAAATATGATACGTTTTTCCTGTTAAGAAAACTACTTTAGGAGGCCATAAATGGATTTATTAAATAATTAGCATGCAGATAGAGAAAAGCTATGTGCCTTGCAGAAGATCTAAAATTGTTATTGGGAGCAAAGTGATATTCATATTTTTTAAACTATATCAGAAATTGCAGATGTCAGGCACATTCACATTAACAGTACAGTTCAGTCATGGATTAGGTATGGTGCTAGCATTTTAGTGTGAGAATAATTTCAGTAATAGAAATGTGAGCAAACCTATGAGGATTTAGAAAGGCCAGATAAGGCGTAAAATATATCCTGGCTGTGGCAGGGTAACAGAGTCATTCTAGGAAAAGGTTATATAATGTAGATTATTTATGACCTAAGAGAAGACATAGTGGCACACAGAAGACTCTTACTAATAAAAATGGAGATGATGATACACACATTTATGAAATGCCCAGAGGGTAGCAAGTATGATACTGGACATATAAAAAGGCCAAGTGCTTCTCTCTCAGCACTATGAAAGAAATATCAGAATGTCCCTAAAGATAGATAAAGCATAAGCCAGTGAGTTTTGTTTTAATAAAAGGTGTGCTTGGCAAAGACAATGGAAATTCATGGCCAAGTAAGTTAGTGACCAAATTTGCTCCTCTGCTATAAGCACAGCCAAACAATTTCTCTGTCAAAGAAAAGCAAACAAACAAACAAAAAGGAAACCCTGTAGATTTGGGATGACAGCCAAGTTATTCTTTGCTTATATTCTCCTTCAGAATAGCCATGATGGAGGAAACATGAAAATATGACAGTAAGTTGAAGTTTTAGAGATGAAGGAGATAATTACCTGGAAGTGCTTCATAGGTAGTAAAGAATTATATGAAAGATAGTTATGATTACACTACAGCCTTGTCACTTCCCATAAGTGTTCAGATTCCTGCTTTGATTTGAGCCACGTGTTTTTGCATATCTACTATTTCCTTTCATACTCAAAATGTTAATCATTCCCAGGGTAAACACAGATTCCAAAGGAATAAGTGACTTGCCTCTGGTTAGGTGGATCTGGGGGTCAAATTCAGATACCCTGATTCCTAGTCCAGAAACACAGCTATTAGAGTTCTGCGTGGTTCTTAATCAATCTCTTCCTCTTCTCTCTGAGAGTGTCCCCATTTGCTCAAGATAGAAGCCACCTCATGTTAATATTCTACCCAGAATGTAAACGCTGGCTTGAGGCATCGTTTTCTTCATGTTCCTCTCACTAGTCATTCTTTCCCATTTAATTAATTTTTTGCCCTTATTCCAAACAGTCCAAATCCCTTTTATCTTTTTCTCACAGTAACAGTCACTCAAGAACTTTGATTAAAATGCTGGCTTGAAGATCCAGCATCATTTCAGCCAATACAACAGACAGAAACTAGTTGACTTATTGAGATGATGTGTAGCTCCTAATGTTTCTTCCCTGAGGATTCAGAGCTGCTTGAGGTAGAAACCAATGCAAATAAAAATGTCTCTAAGAAAAGGAGATGCTTGACCTTACTAAGCATATGCCATATTAAATAAAACTGCAATTTGAATGATAACAACTGTTAATCAGATCATTCCTTCAAGTAATTTAAATGCATCTAATTCTTCAACTTAAATTTTGCTACTGCGTGATTTTCCAGTTTCCACATTTCATGCTCAACTTAGTATGAAATATTTCCTATATGCAAATAAGACCAGAGGTAAATTATTATTTCAAGGCTTTTGGGTATGCTGTTAAAGTTTGGAAATATGCTGATTAATATAAACGACAATGGCCCGAGTAGCTGAAAGAAGTATCAGGTATATAGAAATATATCTCCTAGCACTGCTGAGAATGAGAGCTAGTAAAACTTCAAGATTTCCCACAGACTGGTCTTGGCATTCAGAAATAGCCTGGGGATGAGCAAGTGACAAGTAGGCCAAAAGGGGAATTCTTTCTCCTCCTCCACTGAGAGACAGGAAACTGAACTTCTTGAAAGTTTGTTTATGTTAATAAATTAAATGTCTATAATAACAAGTCTGAATCATTGACCCTTACTCCTCCTCCTTGTTATTCTTACAAAACAACTCCATCAAAGACAGCATAGAGAAATGAGAGGCAAGCATAGGCATAGCTTTATCAGATCTTCTAGGGGAAAGTAAAAAAAGGAACAGAAGATAAAAGAGATAGAAAATAAGTCTGAACAACGTCTTGTGGTGTAAACTACAAAACTATAACAAACACTCCAAAATGCTTGTGTCATAGCTTGAAGGGTCATTCAAATGTTTCCTTGTGCTGCTCAAGGTGAAAGTCCTGTTTCTGTCTCCACGTGGGCCAATTAGCTTTTACTCACCTCCCAGGTCTCTAACTGTGCCTCTAACCGCAGATGACCCTCTTGCAAAGGTGTGCCTGTGGCCAAAGAGGCTGAGTGATACTGTGAAGCCAACACTCGCCATGAGAAAAGCAATCAGAAGCACAAGTTACCAGCCATTTAACCAAATCACTATGGTGGAGCAGAGCCTACAGAAAATTGATAGACACGAAGTTTGTCCCTAAGATCTCTTAGAAAGATGCTGAAGGAGATAACATAGATTTGAAGCAATAAGAGTGGAAATTCATAAAGACTCTTGGTGTTATTGGATTTCAGAGAAGAAAAAGATCAGGGCGTACCAGACTCGTCAAGAAAGTCCACATGGAGAACAAGGGTATTGAGGTGTATCTTAAAGACTGGGTAGGACTTGACTGGGAAGAGAATAACAGTATCCATGGCTTGAACACTTATTCTGTGCCGGGCACTGGGTTAGGTCCATTACATACATCATCTCATTGAGTTTTTCTTTTTTTTTTTTTTTGGCTGCGTTGGGTCTTCGTTGCTGTGAGTGGGCTTTCTCTAGTTGTGGCGAGCGGGGGCTACTCTTCGTTGCAGTGCACAGGCTTCTCATTGCGGTGGCTTCTCTTGTTGCGGAGCACAGGCGCTAGGCACGCAGGCTTAGTAGTTGTGGCACGTGGGCTCAGTCATTGTGGCTCGTGGGCTCTAGAGTGCAGGCTCAGTAGTTGTGGCGCACGGGCTTCATTGCTCCACGGCATGTGGGATCTTCCTGGACCAGGGCTTGAACCCATGTCCCCTGCATTGGCAGGCGGATTCTTAACCACTGTGCCACCAGGGAAGTCCCTCATTGACTTCTTACAGAGGAGGTTTTATTATCCCCACGTACAAATCAGAAAACAGAGGCTCAGGAAGGTTAAGTGACTTTCCCAAGGTCAGACTGCTAGGAAGTGCCTTCAGGAGAATGTCATAGACATAACTTACGAGGTTTTGCATAGCTGGCCCCTTCTTGCCTCTCCAGCCTCATTTCACACCACTCACCTGCTTGTTCAACACACTCCAACCATAAATTAACCAATCTCTTTCATCTAGGATGTTCACATTTTGGGTTCCCTCTGCTTGCACAAATCTGCCTCCTTTGCCTGCAAAACTTTTATGCATCTAGCAGATCTTTTTTTAAAGTTACTTCTTTAAAAAGGTATTCTCTGAATGCTGATCTAAATTAGGTTCCTTATTAGACTCACTTATAGACATTCTATTCATAGCACTTATCATATTTTATATCTAAGTAATTACACACATGTTGTGTTAGTTAAGAGTTCTCCAGGTTGGCAGGCTGAAAATTCAGGTAAGAGTTGATATTGGGGTCTCGAGTCTAAATTCCGCAGTCTGGAAACACAGACAAGATGTCTATGTTACAGTCTTGAAGATAATTCCTTCTTCTTAGGGAAACATCCATCTTTGCTCTCAACTGATTGGGTGAGCAATGCAGGACATTCTGCTTTCCTCAAAGTGTACTCAGTGAAATATTAATCACATCTTTTAAAAAGCTTTCATAGCAGCATCTTGACTGGTGTTTAACCAATGATGCACCATAGCCCAGCTAAGCTGACATAATTAACCATCACATATGTCTATTTAAGGGCTATTTCCCCTACTTGACTATAAACTCTAAGAGGATAGAGACTCAGTCCATTTTTTCACAGCTGTATCCACAATGCATAGAACAGCATCGGCCATAAAATATTTGCTCGAAATGTATTTACTGCTGAATGAAAGGAATGTCTGCCAGGTCTTGATGACTGGTTGATCTAGCACTGGCAGAAAATGTAAAATAGGAAACAGTAGCTAACTACAGGACAGTAAGCATTTCTAGCCAGCAAGGTTTAATTCAATTTAACCAACAGTTATGGACTGGCTTCCATCAACTCAAAACTATCCTAGGTATACAGAGGATACCAAAATGAATATAATAGGAGTCATAGAAAGATCACAATACACAGGTGTTTACTGCAGCAGTATTTATAGCATCAAAAATTGAGAACAATCTATATGTCCAACAGTAGGTAACTGAATGGACAATTATTGGTGTTGGAGTGAGCTCTGATAGCTAGGTTTGAAGTTTATGTACAGTGTTCATCTTCCACTATTGACTGATAATAACCCATTCATTTATATACAAAACTGTTATATTAAAAAATAGGTGTCACGAGGGAGCACTGGGTGGCAGTTCTAGTAGACCATCGCACTACTATTCTTTGCGAGCCTGGGCTCACTTACAGAGACAAGGATGCTCCAACAGGGTCATCCCACCTTCAGATATTGAGTATCTACTATATGCCTGTCACTGTTCTAGGTCTCAGAGATAGAGTGATGAACAAAAGAGACAAATATCCATGCACTCATGGAGCTTGCATTCTTGTAGGGAAAGATAGACAAATAAAATAAAAGACATGCTATGTTATTAATCGACACTAATAAGAACAATAAAGCAGGAAAAAGAAAAACAAAATGTCTGGAATGGGCATTAACATATTAGATGGGAACACCAAGGAAAACTTCACAGAAGGTGACAATTAAGTAAAAACTTTAAAGAAGTGAGGGAGGGAGCTATTTGTACATCTGGAGGAAGAGAGTTCCATGCAGAAGAAACAGCGTGTGCAAAGACCTGTTGTCCTGGCATGTTTCAGTTTGGAGCAGAGTGAAAAATAGGGAGAGCAGTAGGGAATGAGATCAGAGATGTAATGGTAAGGGTGAGGGAGAGATGAGAGGGAGACACAGTATCATGTGTGAATGTGAGAAAAGACATAAATTTGGAACTGACTGGAGCATGTTTTTTTGAGTATAAGATGATAGAGAACGTTAAATCCATATGTAATTTCTATGCCCACTAAATACAAAGCAAGACCTTGGCCACTGAAAACAGTGTATCTAGAGCCTATTGAAACCAGCAAACCCTTGTAATTATCTTATATAGCATTTTAAACCAGACTATAAAAACTTGGACAATCCTTGTAGTGAGACAACATTTTAATATCCATGCCTAAACATATCCCACCAAAGACCAGAATGTCTTTCTTCCTGCTCAGGTGTTGTGGAAGAAATTTACCTTATCCTTATAGGTTCCATAAGTGGATCCATTCAAATTGAGAAAGAATATTAATTTGGGGTTTCTGGATGAAGTGCTTTAAATATCCAAGGTTAAGGAGTCCACAAAGTAATCTTACTTCCCGTAAGGAGACTCCAATTACGCCTAATGAGAACACTGGGAATGCAGCAAAAGGGACAATAGAACCAACACATGGCCTTCCTGATGCATATATGCTCTGAATGTCACCAGAACTGTATCACCAGATTTACTCTCCATTTTATGATGTTCTAGCAAGATCTTTAGCTGCCCATCAACCTATGCTTCCCATTAGATAATGGGAGTGAAGAAGAGGCCAGTCTTGCACATATATAACTGGGCTGAAAGATCACCTCCAAGAAGTTTATTCAGATTGACTGCTTCCAGAAGTCCAAAATCATACAGAGAGTCCACTACACTGCCAATCGGGATGTGGTCCTGTTGCACAATTTGGGAATTCCAAATAGTTAAGATAGCCTTCTGACCAAAGGAAAAACATATTGCATTTGATATTACAGCAAGTAGAATTAATACCAGCCTAAACATTGAGAGCAGTATGAAATTCAGGATGGTAGCTACTTTGGTAGAGCGGTGTATTGACAGGGAAGGACTGTGAAGAGGGAATGAAGGGTGTTTGATATGATTGATGTATAAATAGGTATATTTCTGTTGTATAAATATATTGAATTACATGTTTATGATTTGTGCACATTTATTTATCCATGCCTACTTCAATAAGAAGTATACTTAAGTAAATGTCAGAGTGGAAACCAGGGGTAGAGCTGTCAAGGTAAAGGAACGATCACAATCAGCAAATGGCTGTTCGGCAGCTGGTAGAGACAGATCCAATCCTGCCCTAGGAAAACTGACAGAGTTCAAGGAAAGCACCTCTAACATGGCCCCAAAAAGGAAGCCCTTCCCAGTTTTAGGGGAGGAATGTGAGGCTAAGAGAAGGATGGGAACATAAGTAGAGAGGAGAAGAATGTGGATTGTTGGCACCCTAGAATGGGAGGTAGGAACCCTCCCACTATGAAGGGTGGTGTGACAACTGCCATCCAACCATGATGGTGGAGGGTAAGAAGCAACCTTCCTTTCTTGTAATCCTACAGCAACACTTACGAGTCCTTGCAGTATACTTCTGAACCAGCAATGATAACTCTACCTGAGAAGGGTTTGGCTCTATTTCTAAAGGAATAGAGCCAGTGCCCGAAGGCAGAACAATTACCTGATATCTCTTTGGCTTAGGATGGATCATATGTTTCTCAGCAGAAAACACATCCAAGTGGTCAGGAACTGCACATTATGTAGAGCTCAGTGGCACTAAATTAGACACCGCCATTTCTCCATACTCATAAGCACAAAGAGAAATCTGCCCCACTCCCGTTTTTTTTGAGAGTTTCGAATATTTCATTAGGGAGAGATGATGTCCATCACATGGCCTCCTGCTCTGGATAACTACAACATGATAAGCTGTAGGCCTGCCTACTTACCCACAAGCCACAAGGCCATCAAATCTCTTTACACTCTTGGTGAGAACACCCCTAGACCCCCAACTTCTTGCCATTAATAGGCAAAACCACTAAATCATTGAACTAAGTATGGTATTTGGGTCTATAATTTGAATGTATTACCCACCTGCCCATACTCTTTGCCTCACTCACCTAGACTTTCCTCCCTATACTTCTCTCTATATTCCTTAATTTGACACAGTCACCTACCTACCCCTTTAAATTCTTGGGTACATGTTTCCTATTCAGTCTATTCTCCTATATCTTCAACCTCTTCCCAGGATATCCCTCCACCTCCTCACCTTAATCAAGACCTGCCTGTCCCATAAAGACATGAAGCTGTCAAAGACGAATATTCTTCTCTCTTAATCCTTGAATCCCAGAGCCAGAGACAGCCTTATTCCTCACTGCTACTTCAAAGTCATTTCTCCTCTTTTATTCGAAAAATCTCAAGGTCCTATAAAACTCATGCCATCAGACAAAACCTGAAAGGATATTTAGTTGCTGCTCATATCAAGAACCAAAAAACTACTCTTCAATTCCATTAGCCAAATATTTATTCAGTGCCCAATTTGGTTCTGAGTCCTGCCTTCAACATAGGTGATACAATGATCAATAAGATAGGGACCCTGTTCTCAAGAAGCACACAGCCTGGTGGTAAAGGATAGCAGAAGCTTTGAAACATAAATATCTCTACTATAACTCTTTTATAAAGCAGTGAGGAGTACTGTCCTAAAGGTGCAAAAAGAGGTCAGAACACAAAGGAGGTGGGATTTGTGAAGGCTTTTGCCAAAAAGAGACACACTTGGACTACTATTTGAAGCCAACATCACTGGAGCAAAGACATCAGTCATACACAAACTAAACCAGAGTGCATCTGGAGGTTTCAGAAATGGAAATGGAACACACTAACTATGGCATTTTCTATACCTGTTAGCAAGATCAAGTCTAACTCTGGGGTCCCTAGACTCTTGAAAAGCCTCACGCATCAGAAGCACTTCTGTGTCCTTGAACATTCTATGCAGTCAGAACTATGGAGTGACAGGGCAGGGGAATAACTTAGTGGAAATAATTATCTGCCTAGCTATCAAAGAATCGAGTACTCACAGTGTCGTTTTTAAAGGGTCAAATGTCAGAAAAAGTACAACTCCCTGATGTGCAATTGATTACATAAAAGCAAGAGGACAGTTTGTCAGAAACTTCTATTCCAGCCCTTGTACATTAGCAGGACAATATGTAAAACTACCACAAAGTATTGACTGGTCCCAGCACTTAGAGAAGAGGCCAGAGCTTCCTCAATTCATAAATCAGGATCTCTAAATAGATGAGTGATTCTTAGAGCATTGAATGAGGACTCATAAGGCCATGTAAGCTTAGGTGGAACATTCTATTTTCTGAACTCCAGTTTTCCCATATGTAAAATAATTTATTAATACCAACATCTGTGAGTTATCCTAAGCACCAAATGAGAAAATAGGTGTTTTGCAATATCACCTATGTATTTAGAAGAGTAATATTACATCCATTCCCCAAAACTTGCCAGTTTCCTCTCTTCAATTCAGAGGACAGACTTTACTATTGACTCTTGCCTCCCTAAGAAGCATCAGCAAATTTACCCTGGTTCCATCACCAACAATGGAATCTCCTCCAAGAAATGTTGGAGTCCCTTGTAATAATCCGTCTATCATCACTCAGTAACTTCTGGAAACGCTGCCCATGTATTGTTGAAAATTGATCCCAGAACCCTGAATAAAATATTAACATTTTTACTTAAAAATAAAAGTAAGACCTAGCCAGTGCAATAAGGCAAGAAAAAGAAATAAAATACATACACGTTGGAAAGGAATTAATAAAACTATCTCCATTCACAGATGACATGATTGTCTATACAGAAAATCCCAAGGAAACTTAACAAAAATCTAGAAGTAAGTGAGTTTAGCAAAGTTGTGGGATACAAGGGGGTGCAAGGACAATATACAAAAGTCCTTTGCCTTTCTATATACAAGCAATGAAATTGGAAATTAAAATTTGAAATTAAAAAAGATGTCATTTGCAGTACCACCAAAAAGTGAAGTATTTATATATAAGTCCAACAAAATCATGTAGGATTTGTATGCAGTGATCTACAAAGCACTGATGAAAGAAATTTTAAAACAAAGTATATAAGTAGAAATATAGTTCATATTCATGGGTTGGAAGACTCAATATTGTTAAGATGTTGATTCTTCCTCACCTTATCTATAGATTCAATTCAAACCCAAACTCCCAGTAAAAATTTTGTAGCTCCTGACAATTTGACTATAAAATTCATGTGGAAATGCAAAGGATTTAGAGTAGCCAATCAAAATAACTTTGAAAAAGAAGAATAAAGTTATAAAATATTACCTGATATTAAGATTTATTACAAAACTACATTAAGCAACATAGCAGGGCATTGGCATAATGATAGACAAATAGTCCACTGGAAGAAAATACAGAGTCCAAAAAGAAAGGAAAAAATACCTGGATCTATACCTCATACCATATATAAAATTTAATTCAAAATGACACATTGACCTAAATGTAAACCTTGAAACTATGAAACTTCTAAATCTAAGCATGGAAGAAAATTTGGGGAATCCTAGGCCAGACAACAATTCATTAGATATGATACCAAAACACCAAATCCATTAAAAAAGAAATAAACTGGGACTTCCCTGGTGGTCCAGTGGATAAAACTCTGTGCTCCCAATGCAGGGGGCCCGGTTTTGATCCCTGGTAGGGGAACTAGATCCTGCATGCCTGCCGCAACTAAGAGTCCACATGCCGCGACTAAGAAGTCCTCATGTCACAACTGAAGATCTTGCATGCCCTAGCGAGGATCCCATGTGCCGCAACTAAGACCCAGAGCAGCCTAAATAAATAGATAAATAAATATTTTAATTAATAAATAAATAAATTGATGGTTTAATTAATATAGACATGTCTTTAGAGTCATCAGCATTAAGAAAAGAAAAGTAAATAAATAAATAAACAAACTGTTAGATTGGGCTTCAACAACAACAAAAAACTTCTCTCCAAAACATTGTTAGGAGAATGAAAGGATAAGAGAAAATATTAGAAAATCATATATTCAATCAAGGACTTGTATCCAGTGTATACAGAGAACTCTCAAAACTCAATAATAAGAAAACAAACAATCCAATAAAAATAAATTTTAAAAATTTCAACAGACACATCAGCAGATAAGATATGTGAATGGCCAATAAGCACATGAAAAGATGCTCAACCTAGTAATCTGGAATATGTAGATTAAAGCCACAGTGATATGCCAATACATACTTGCTAAGTGGCTGAAATTAAAAAGGTTGACCAAACTAAGTATACCCTAATCTTTTCAATCTTCCATTCCCACTATCACTTTAGTTCAGATTCTTATGAACTATTGCCTTTACTGTTGAAATAGTTCCTTGAAAAGTCTCCACATTTTTATTCCTGCCACCCTCCAAATGTTCTCCATGCTGTAAACAGTGTGCTATGTTCTGAATGTCTGCATCCTCTCCAAAATTCATATGTTGAAATCTTAATGCCTAATGTGATGGTATTAGTAGGTGAGGCCTTTGGGAGGTGATAAGGCCATGGGAGCAGAGCCCTCATGAATGAAATTAATGATCTTATAAAAGAGACCCAAGAGAGCCCCCTTACCCTTTTTCAAGATGTGAGGATATGAGAAGTTTGTGACTCAGAAGAGGGCGCTCTGCTGAAACCCTGATCTCAGACTTCTGACTTCCAGAACTATGAGAAATAAATTTCTCCAAACATTGTTAAGTGAATGAAAGGTTAAGAGAAAATATTAGAAAATATACAAATAAATAAATAAATTGGATGTTTATAAGCCATCCAGTCTGTGGTATTTTATCATAGCAGACAGAACAGACTAAGACAGAAAATTGGGACTGGAAGTGGGGTTGCAGCTGTAACAAATACCTAAAAATGAGGAGGCAGCTTTGGAACTGAGTAACGGGCAGAGGCTGGAAGAGTCTGGAGGTGCATGCTAGAAAAAGTCTGCCTTGCCGTGAATGGACTGTTAAGGGTTATTCTTGTGAGGACTCAGAAGAGAAGAGGAGAGCTGTAGAGAATGCCTCACTTTTACCTTGTGCCTCTCTCCTGCTTCACCAATATGCTCTACCTACACTGGCTTCTCTCGTCTTGCTTTTAAATAGATTGTATCTTATGCTTCTTCCTCTTGTGTATCTTATGCATCCTACCAGACAAAACCACGTAATTTTTCCTGAACATGTTATTTTATTTCAGACTTTTGTGCCCTTTACAGATCTACTATTTTCTTTGTCTGGAATGTCCTCACTTCTCCTGGCCAACTTGTAACCATTTGTCAAGATTCTGCTACAGCATCATATCTTCTATGACTCAGTGCTCCAAGCATCAGCTCTTCTGTGCCCATAACATTTTACATTTCATCAGTCAATAACAACTCTCTCAGTGCATTATAAGAACTAATTTATATGCCTGCCTCTCCTACTGTGAGCCCTTTAATGGTATGAATTGTGACTATACATTTAGTGCCTATACAATTTTTTATGAATATATGTTTTTTGTGTGAATTGTGACTATACATGTAGTTATGATTAGCACCTAATTCATGGTAGGTGCTCAATAAATGTTTAAGAATTTAATTTACATCTACTCTAAAACATTGTTTTATGCCTAGGCCATCCTTAGGGTGTGGAAATGATTTTCAATTTAGAGAGATACTTGCCTGAAGTACAAGCTTAAATCTTGTTTTTTGTTTGTTTGTTTGTCTACTAATAGGATAGGATCATTAAGTGTCATTTGGGACTTCCATACTCCCTGTGTCTTGGTACCAAGCAAGACAAGATGATTCTTTTTTTATATATATATAAATTTATTTATTTATTTTTGGCTGTGTTGTGTCTTTGTTGCTGCAAGCTGCTGCGCCGGGCTTTCCCTAGTTGCGTTGAGCAGGGGCTACTCTTTGCTGTGGTGCGCAGGCCCCTCACTGCGGTGGCCTCTCCTGCTGCAGAGCACGGGCTCCAGGTGCACGGGCTTCAGTAGTTGCAACACGTGGGCTCTAAAGCGCAGGCTCAGTAGCTGTGGCACACGGGCTTAGTTGTTCCGCGGCACGTGGGATCTTCCCAGACCAGGGCTCGAACCCGTGTCCCCTGCACTGGCAGGCAGACTCCTAACCACTGTACCACCAGGGAAGTCCCAGGATGATTCTTTTCAAAAATTGCAATTTAGTGAAAACAAATGAGCTCTCAGATCTGCAGAAGACATTCCTGACTTTGAGCTCTTTTCCACAGGAGGTGAAAGACAAATCCAGCAATTGTTTCAAGGTGAAGTTTTTGAATTTTTCTTTTTCCTTCTTTTTCTTTTGGTCTAAATTGTTTTTATTTTTGGTACTCCCTAGCATCATCACAGGCAGTTTCACACAGGTAAAAATGAAAGATTTAGACCATCCTTTGCCCTAATGTGTGGGTGTTCATGGAGTCCTGGCTTTCAGTTTCTCTTGCTATCTGTTTCGAATGCCTCAGCCATTTACAAAATTTCTGAACATTTGTTTGGAGGAAGTTACATAAGAAGGGAGGCTGGGTGCTGGAAATCCAAGAAAATTTTTCAGACGCAGCACGATGTTGTGAAATATTTATATCTTCACCTGTGGCCCTGAACTGATGATTGTTTCCTCCAGGAGACTTCTGAGTTTTTTTTGTCACAGTCATATATTACCTTCAAACCACTCACTACCTTAATAGTCCTCTGAGGAGCTTCACCTTACTCTCTCTAACATATTTGTAGAGCTGTTTACAGCTGTGTGATTTGTGTTTTTAACATAAATCTGGCCCCAGGACTTTCCTACGGTGATGGATGGTTCTCCCAGAAGTTTCTATTGTTAACTTAATTGTTCCAGATGCTCCTCCCAGCCCCATTGGGAACTTCCTTTTTATTGGAAATGGTCACAAGAAGTGTGGTCCAACCTTAAATCAATTAGGCAATAATTATGTGACCTATGGCTAAGCTTACCATTTCTTGCATGCCCCTAAGGGACACTTTTAAAATTCTTCTTTGAAATACACATGGAAGTTGAACTTTAGATATGTCAGGAGCTTTGGGGGCAGGAAAATCATCTTGTTTGTTCCCAGAAGTCCTGATATGGGTAGAAAACCGGGACTACGAGCAGAGTTAAGAGTGAAGTCAACTTTGGCTCAGTGTCTGAATAGACAATCTAAGCGTCAAACTGGACTGAGACCTGATATGCTTTCTCAAGAATAATGACACTTTCACATTTTTCATCTAGGACAGATTTAGAGATGGCGCTCTAGTCACAAGTGGATTCTAAGGGACTGGATTGGAAGCTACATTTGCATAGCAATTTATGTAAGATTGTGAAAACATCATTTGTCCACATCGATGAATTGAGGAAAAGGGCTAGATACTTGGTGGAAAGCCAAAGGCCCCCAAGCCACTTCTGCTGTTGCTGCTGCTCAGGGAATAGTGCAGTCTCCATAATGGAAAGTGTTTGACTTTTTGGTGCAATTATTGGAAAGGGGAATTCTTTTTTTCTTTTTTTTTTTTTAGCCGCACAACAGCTTGTGGGATCTTAGTTTACTTCCCCGACCAGGGATTGAACCTGGGCCCTTGGCAGTGAAAGTGCACAGTCCTAACCACTGGACTGCCAGGGAATTCCAGAAAGGGGATTCTTGCTTCGAGTAGATTTTATTCTTCTATGTTTCCATAAATTGACTTTTATATAAACCAACTTGATTTCTTGTCACTTCATGATATAAATCCTAGATATAATTCTTAAATAATTCTGCTGTTTTAAGGAGGGATAGATGTGAAACTGTACTTTCTGCCAATCGTGACTATACACGAAAACCCAAATGAAGTAGATAAGGCAGGTAGTTCTGGTCCTATTTTCTATAAGGAAAAATGGAAAGTCAGTGGCCTGAAGTTAAACATTTTAACATTTAACACAGATAATACTTTATAGAAGGAGAAAGCAAAGTTTAGGTGGCATTAAGGTATCACATTTAACATACTGGTAGACCCTAGTAAGGTACAGATCCATCCTTACATTCTTCTTTCCACAAGACAACTTTGTTACCATAAATAGCTGAGTTTATAGATGTAAATGGTAGATTTCCAGCATTTTAGCTATCTAAAGAATGCCTAAAGTTAAAAGCAATTTCTATTTCTACTTTTGTTAAATTTTTATCTGTTACTAGTTTATTCATCAGTTTCATACATATACATACACATACACATAAGACCATAAACCAAGAATGTCTGCATGCACACGCTTACCCTCGATCCTGTATCAAAAGTTCACAGTTACCATAGGTTGGAAAAGAAACTAAAGAATGACCAGCAAAGCAGCAGGCCAGCAGAGTTTTAGGTGAGTGTACCAGATCTGCTTCTTTTTAAAGAAGTGTGGGGCTTGGGACTAAGGTTCTACCTTCTCAGAGAAGACAGCTGACCATACAGACCATGCCATCCCTCTGCCAACTCCCCAAAGTCAAGCATTCAACCTATAAAACACTATGAGAGATTTTTTAAATTTTATTGTGGAAAATGTCAAATATATATAAAAGTAGAGGGGTTAGTATAATGAAAACCATGTACTCATCACCCAGCTTCAACTATTATTAATTCATTACCAATCTTGTTTCACCTATACTCTCCGGTATTCGTTTTCTATTGCTCCAAAGCAAATTATCAACACTCTTAGAGACTTCAAACAACATTATCTCACAGAAAGTCAGAATTCTGGGCATGGTGTAACTGGGTTCTCTGCTTGTGGTCTTACCAAACTGCAAAGTATTTCCTGGAGCTATGATCTCATATGGAGCTTGGGGTCTTCTACCAAGCTTATACAGTTGTTGGCACAATTCAATTGCTTGTGGATGTAGGACTGAAGTCCCCATTTTCTTGCTGGGTGTCAGTCAGGGACCACTCTCATCTCCTAGAGACCACTCTTAAGTCTGTGGCGTGTGGCTCTCTCCATAGGCAAACATGGTTGTTTACTTCTTCAAGGACAGCAGGAAAGCATCTGCTGCTGCTTCTTGTCTCTTTTCATGGCAATCCTGATGAGGATGGGCCCAACTAGAAAAATCTCCCATTTTATTAACTCAAAGTCAGCTGATTAGGTATCTTAATTACATGTGAAAAAGGTATCATGCCATATTGTATAACATAATCATGGGAGCAATATCCTATCATATTCACAGGTCTCACTCAAGGGGAAGAGTTTATACAGTTAAATATCAGGGGATAGGATTCATGGGGGCCATGTCAGAATTTCATCTACCTTATTCACCCATATTACTTTGAAACAAATCCCTGACAGAATATCATTTAATTTATAAATATTTATGTATGTATCTCTAAAATATAAAGACTGGTTTTTTGGGGTTTTTTCTTAATTGGAGTATAGTTGCTTTACAATGTTATGTTAGTTTCTGCTGTACAGCAAAGTGAATCGTTACACATATACATAAATCTCCTCTTTTTTGGATTACCTTCCCATTTAGGTCACCACAGATCACTGAGTAGAGTTCCCTGTACTATGCAGTAGGTTCTCATTAGTTACATTAAAGACTGATTTTTAAACATAATCACTATGCCATTATCACACTTAAAAATAAAAAATAATATCAGATATCTAGTCAGAGTTCAAATTTTTCCTATTGTTTTACTATTTTTTATCTTATTTGTTCATGGCAGGATCCTAAATAGCTTCAAGTATTGAAGTTGGGCTATATGTTTCTTAAATCTTTTTAAATATACAGGCTCCTCCTCCATCTTTTCTTTTTTCCTTTGTAATTTTCTTGTTGAAGAAACAGGATCATTTGTCATATAAAGGTCTTAGATGAGAATTTTGTTTTACTATTAAACTTTTTATTTTGAGATAATTGTAGATTCGATTCGCATTTACATTTACCCCTTTTCTCCCATAGTATCATTTTGCAAAACTGTATTATAATATATAGTCAAGGTACAGAATATTCCTGTCATCACAAGAATTCCTCATGTTGCCCTTTTATAGCTACATCTACTTTCTTCCTGCCCCAACCCTCCTTAATCCCTATCAACCATTAATCTGATTGCCATTTCCATAAATTTGTCATTTCAAGAATGATATATAAATGGAATCATACAGTATGTGACCATTTGAAATTGGCTGTTTCGCTCAGCAAAATTCCCTAAAGACCTATCCAAGTTGTTCATTCTTTTATATTGCTGACTAGTGGTTCATGGTATGGACATATGACAGTTTGTTTAACCAATCTAGGATATCTATATTGTTTCCTGATTTTGATTCTTTTTTATATCATCTATTTCTTTGCTGAAACTTTATATATCTTTTCTGAGGCTATTTTTTCATTTGTTTTAATCATGCCCATAATTGCTCATTGAAACATTTTTGTGATGACTGCTTTGAAGTCTTCGTTAAATAATTCTAACATTACTATTATCTTGTTGTTAGCCTCCGTGCATTGCCTTTCTCATTCAGTTTGAGATCTTTTTAGTTC
Source organism: Tursiops truncatus (assembly GCF_011762595.2). Lineage (NCBI taxonomy): Eukaryota > Metazoa > Chordata > Mammalia > Artiodactyla > Delphinidae > Tursiops > Tursiops truncatus. The sequence goes on from NC_047055.1 coordinate 11,033,590, forward strand.
TTGGTATGATGATTTTCAGTTGAAACTTGGACATTTTGTTTTAGTTGAGTTTTAGTTGTTCACAGCAGGAATAATAGGAAAAAATACATCTACTCCATGTTCTCAGAAGTAGAAGTCTCCAGACTAGATTTTGATGATTAGATAAGGTCAATGTATTTTCCCTCCATTTTTCAGATCAGTAATTTCTATTGTTCTCTTCTCAAGTTCACTGCTTCTATCCTCTGTCATCTCCACTCTACTACTGAGCCTATCCAGCAAGTTTTTTATATCAGTTATTGTATTTTTCAGTTTTATACTTTCTATCTGTTTCTTTTTTATAATCTCCATTTCTCTTCTGAGAAGTTTTCTTTTGTTTACAGAGAATTTGTAGTTGCTTGTTGAACCAGTTTTATAATGGCTGCTTTAAAATACTTGTTAGATAATTCCAACGTTTTATTCACCTTAGTGTTGGCATCTGCCGATTGTCTTTTCTCTCTCAAATTGTGATTTACTTGGTTCTGGGTATGAAAGGTATTTTCCAATTGTATCTTGCACATTTTGGACATTATATTATGAATTCTAGATCCTATTCCTTTTTCTTCTTTTTAGCAGACAATTCCCCTGTTGAGATATATGGCGGGTCCATGTTCAGCTTTCCTCTGGTCCCCACCAACATCTTCCCAGCAAAAGTAAGGCGCTGACTCAGCCTTATTACAGACAGATAGAGTGGAAGTTCAGCTCCCTCTTTCACTGAGCTGACACAGCCCTGGCAAATGTGAAGAACTAACTCACACCTCCTGCGTGCCTGCCATCCAGGATGTAAACTTGCCTTTCTGCTGAGCAGCGTGGCCACCAACACGAGTGGGGAAGAGGGGTAACTCAAACTGCTTTGCTGCTGTAGGGCAGGGTAGATTGGGAACTCACCACTGCCCCCAATGCTACTAGGAAAGTGGAGAGGAAGGGAGGAGTGGAGTGCCACATAGCTCTGCTTCAGACTGCATAGTCCAATGTTATGAGGGGGAAGAGGCTCAGTAGCCACTGGATCCTGCTCACATTATCCTTGAAGGGGGAATCGGAGCACCTCCTACTTCTGCCATCTGGAAAATGGAAGATCGGCTCTCTGCTCTGCCCACCCACACCACCTTTGGGGGGAATCAGAGTGTTGCCTGTTTCTGCCAGGCAGGGAATGTGAAGCCTAACTCTTTGCTAAGCCCTGCCAACATTAACATTTTCTATTGTTAGGCCAACCTTTTCCTGGTCTTTTGGCTAGGGGCAACAGGTTTTTCTTATAACTTTTTTTGTATCTTCCTGCTGGAAGTTCTTGGTTGGAGGTCTCTGCAGCACCCTCCCATATATCCAGCATATATAGGAGTCAATATGAAAACAAAGAGAACTCACAGTGGTGTCACTAACTCAAGTCCCAAAGTCCCTCAACAGTCTGTCTTCTTTCTACATTCCAGGGTCCCCCTATGCTTGTTTGCTGTATTACATATAGGAATTTTTATTGTAAGGCAAAGGGTCTGTGAAGAATGGGTCTGAGGTAGCAGATAGAGAGGCCCCTGGGCTGGACAACTGGTCTTTGGCAAGTGGAGTAAAATTGAAGCTTTGGTCTCATCCAGACACTCCAGGGACAAAGCTAGTGGCAGAAGCTGAGCTCTGCTGAAGTAAAGAGATAAGATGCCCACTCCTGAGGTCAAGGAAAACTTCCCTGTCTGCACATGCACAGGAAGGCTCCTTGGGGGTCAAAAAGGGAGGGGGCGCCACCCCTTAATATGTGTAGACATGCACCCCCAGGCCTCTGTGGTGGGATCCATCTTAGCAAAAAGTTGCTCACGCATCTTGGGGAGGGTTCTAGGACCAGTCAGGTGTGAAAAAAGAAACAAAATAATTGGCCAAATGTAAAGGAAGACCTGGAAGGACTGTCCTATATAAGTGATTTAAATCACCTCTTTACTGCACTCCTCATTCAGGACACCCGCACTCCTCTCCAGGTGTGTATTTCTGCCCTGCTTCTGACTTAAATAAACTGTTTCTCTGTGTGCTGTGTCTCTAATAATAAACTTTGTACCTGTTTTGCATTTTTTGCCTCCTTGAAACATTTTTGCTTTCAAATGGGATAAGAATCAGAGAATTTTGCTGCTAGCCTCTAGCCCCTGGTAGACTGGTGGCTAGATTCTATCCCTGGACAGGGAAATAAGATCCTGCTTCAAGACTACTGTCCCTCTGAGAACAGGTCTATTCTATCTGGGCTGGAACTGGAAGTTTACTGGTATTTTTCTATATATTCTGTGTCTCAATTTTGGGAACATATGGAATACAGTTATAATAACTATTTTAATGTTTTGTCTGCTAATTCTACAATCAGTTCTAGGTCAGTTTCAATTTCTTAGGATAATTTTAATTTGCATTTCTCTTACCACAGGATTGAACATCTTTGCACATTGTTAAAGGTCAGTTCTATATCTTTTTTGTGAAATGTCTGTTCATGTATTTTTCCCATTTTTGTATTAGGTTTTGACATATTAGTGATATCAGCCCTTTATCTGTGATCTATGTTGCAAATATATTTGCCAGTCTGTCAGTTCTCCATGAGTTTGTTCATGGTGTGTTATATTCTGTCTTCTTGAAATTTTAAGCAAAGTGATGTAGTAATGCCTCCTTAGTAAGTAAGCAACCAGTGGACACAAGGGAGGGAGGGATTTATCCATAGAAAACTGAAAGAAGAACCATAAAGTCAAATGTGGCATGCCCAGATGAGGATTACAAGCCCACTGTACCTACTGCTTTATTAGGAACATAATGCCTGTGGCTAATTCCACCACCCCTTTCTAGGGCCAGAAAAAAATATCAGAAGACAAAGGGTTTGGGAGATATGATAATTGTTTTCAAATATCTAAACTGGTATTATTCAGAAGCAAAACAAAAGTTTAGGAGGATATTATAATAAAATATTTACTTTTAAAAGAAGTCTATTTGTCAACACTACATGAAGATACTAATGTTTATTTTTACCTTTTTGGAGTTTTCTATTTTTAACAGCTTTATGGAGATTTAATTTACATACCATACAATTCAACCTTTTAAAGTATATCATTCAATAGTATGTAGTATATTCACAGAGTTTTGCAATCTTCACAATAATCTAATTTTAGAAAATTTTCATCACCCCTAAAATAAAGTCATATGCATTAGCAATCACCTACCATACCACATATACCAACTCAACACTAGAAGCCACTAATCTACTTTCTGTATCTATATATTTGCCCATTCTGGATATTTCATGAATAGAATCATACAATATGTTGTCCTTTGGGACTGGCTTCTTTGCTCAGCATGTTTTAAGGTTCATCCATGTTATAGTATGTATCAGTACTTTATTTCATTTCATTGCCAAATAATTTTCTATTGAATGGATATACCACATTTTATTTATCCATTCATCAGCTGATGCACATTTGGGTGGCTTTCACTTTTGACTATTATGAATAATGTTTCTATTAACATTCTTTTTTTTCTATTAACATTCTTGTACAAATTTTATGTGGACATCTGTTTTCATTTCTCTTGTGTATATACTTAAGAGGGAAATTACTGAATCATATGGTAATATTATGTTGAACTTTCTGAGGAGGTGCCAATCTTTTCCACCATTTTACCTTCCCCCAGTAAATATATGAGGGTTCCAATTTCTCCTCATTCTTGTCAACACTATTATCTGACATTTTGATTATAGCCATCCTAGTGGGTATGAAGTGGTATCTCACTGTGGTTTTAATTTGCATCCCTGATGGCTAATGATGTTGGGTATCTTTTCATCTGCTTTTTGGCCACTTGTATATCTTCTTTGGAGAAATGTCATGTTAAATCCTTTCCCCATTTTTCAATTGGATTATTTGCATTTTTATGTTGAAGTTGTAGGTCTTCTTTACATATTCTGGATATAAGACCTTCATCAGATATATGATTTGCAAGTACCTTTTCCCATTCTGAGGGTTGTTTTTTCTCTTTATTGATGGTGTCTTTTGAAGTGTATATTTTAAATTTTTGATGAAATACAATTTATCAAAAATTTTCCTTGTGAAAAGAAAATTTTCCTTGTGTTTTTGATGTAATATACAAGAAACCATTGCCTGATCCAAGGTCACAAGGATTTACCCCTATGTTTTCTTATAAGAGTTTTATGCTTTCAGCTTTACATTAAGGTTTGATGAATTTTGAGTTAACTTTTACATATAGTGTAAGTTAGTGTTACAATTTCATTCTTTTAAATGTGAATATCCAGTTATCCCAACACCATTTGTTGAAAAGACTACTCTTTCTACATCTTGTTTCATATCTTAGGGGGAAAGCATTCATTCTTCACAGTTAATTATGACATTAGCTGTAGTATTTCATATATGCTATTTATCATGTTGAGGAACACCTTTGTCAGCTCAGGCTGCCATAACAAAATATCATAGACTAGATAGCTTAAACTATAGAAACTTATTTTATCACAGTTCTGGAGGTTGTAGGTCTGAGATCAGGGTGCCAGCACGGTCAGTTTCTGGTGAGATCTCTCTTGCTGGCTTCTATTTGACAGCCTTCTCACTCTGTGCTCACATGGCCTTTTCTTGGTGTTTGTGCAGGGAAAGAAAAAGAGAGAGAAAGACAGAGAGAGTTCTCTTAAAGACATTAATCCTATCCAAATCAGGGCCCCACCCTTAAAATTCATTTAAGCTCAATTACCTACTTATAGACACCATCTCCAAATACAGTCACATTGGGAGTTAAGACTTCAGCATATGAATTTGGGTGGAGGGTGCACAACATAACAAGGAAACTCCCTTCTATTCCTAGGTTGTTTAAGGGTTTTTATCACAAATACATGTTGGATTTTATCAACTGCTTTTCCTGAATTTATTGAGATTATAATGTGTTTTTTAATATTTTATTTTATGAATATAATATATACATTAATAGAATTTCAGATATTAAAATAACCTCACATTCTTAGGATAAATACCACTTGGTCAAGGAGTATAAGACTTTTATATTCTTTGAATTTGGTTTGCTGATATTTTGTTGGAAGTTTTTTTGTCTTAGCACCTTTAAGGAAAATCAACTGACCGTAAATGTAAAGGTTTATTTCTGGACCCACAGTTCTACTGCATTGATGTATATGTCTGTCCTCATGCCAGCCCCACGTTGTCTGGACTACTGCAATATTATAAATTTTGAAACTGGTATGAGTTCTACAACTTTGTTCTTCTTTTTCAAGATTGCTTGGCTGTTCTGGGTCCCTTGCATTTACGTATGAATTTTAGGATCAGTTTGTCAATTTCTGCAAAATTCCACTGAATTTGCACCAATTTGCAGAGTATTGTCATTAACAATATCGACCCTTTCAAGCCATAAACATGGGATATCATTCTATTTATTTATATCTTCTTTAAAAATTTCCAAATATGTGCTGTAGTTTCTCATGTACAAGCCTTCTCTGGTTAAATTTATTCCTAAGTATTTTATTCTTGTTGATGCTCTTGTGAATGGAATTGTTTTCTTGATTTCAGTTGTGGACTGTTTATTGATAGTTTGTAGATATACAGTAGTAATCCCTTATCCACAGTTTTGCTTTTCACAGTTTCAGTTACCCATTTCCACATGGCCCAAAAATATTAAATGGAAAATTACAGAAATAAACAATTCATAAGTTTTAAATTGTGTGCTCTGAGTAGCATGATGAAATCTCACGCTGCCCCACACAGGATGCGAATCATCTGCTAGTAGTCAGTTAGTAGCCATCTCAGGTGTCAGAACCATTGTCTCAGTATCATGGTGCTTGTGTCCAAGTAACCCTAATTTTACTTAATTAAAATGGCCTCAAAGTGCGAGTAGTGATGCTGGCAATTCAGATATGCCAAAGAGAAGCCGCAAAGTGCTTTAAGTGAAAACATCAAAGCTCTTGACTTTATAAGGAAAGAAAAAAATTGTATGCTGAGGTTACTAAGATCTACAGTAAGAATTTCTATCAGTGACATTGTGAAGAAGAAAAAGGAAGTTTGTGCTAGTTTTGCTGTCATGCCTCAAACTGCAAAAGTTACAGCCAGGGTGTGAAGTAAGTGCTTAATTAAGATGGAAAAGGCATTAAATTTGTACAATAAGGTATTTTGAGAGAGAGAGAGACCATATTCACATAACTTTTATTACAGTATATTGTTCTATTTTATCATTAATTATTGTTGTTAGTCTCTTACTGTACCTCGTATATAAATTAAACTTTATCATAGGTATGTATGTATAGGAAAAAACATAGTATATATAGGGTTTGGTACTATCCGTGGCATCTTGGAACGTATTCCCCACAGACAAGGGGGGACTACTATATATTTAGTTTTTGTATATTGAACTGTATCCTGCAAACTTGTTTTTCAGTTCTAGTATATTTTTAAAGAATTTCTTACTGATGTTCTATATACAAGATTATGTCATCTGTGAATAACAGTTAAACTCCTTTCCAATTTAGATGCCTTTTATTTATTTCTCTTTGTTGCTTAATTTTTATATCTATATTTATGTAGGCTATCGGTCTGTAGTTTTCTTTTTTATGATTTATTTGTGTGTCTTTCGTATCAGATAAAATTGGACCTGTAGAATGAGTTGGGAAATGTTCCCTCTTCTATTTTTGGGAAAAATTTGTGGAAAATTTACATTAATTCATCTTTAAATGTTAGGTAGATTAACCGTTGAATCCATTCATTCATCATGATCAAATGGGATTTATCTGGAGAATGTAAAGCTGTTTTAATATTTGTAAATCAATCAGTGTAATCCACCATATAAACAGAATAATTTCATGATTATTTCAACTGAAGCAGAAAAAGCATTTGACAAAATACAATATCCATTCACGATTTTTTTTAATCTCAGAAAACAAGAAATACAAAGGAACTTACTCAATCTGATAAACAGCATCTACAAAAATCATACACCTAATATCAAACTTTATAGTGTAAATCTGAATGCCTTCCTCCTAAGATTAAAAACAAGGCAAGGATGTCTGCTCTCACCACTATTCAGCATTGTTGTGAAATTATTACCAGTGGAATAAGGAAGAAAATTTAAAAGAGGCATACAGATTGGAATAAAATATATGTAACACTGTTCCTATTCTTAGAAGGTATGATTGACTATGTAGAAAACCCCAAGAAAACCCCAAAAGAGAAAAACGTGCTTAAACTAATACGTAGGGTTAGCATGGTCACAGAATGCAAGGTCAACACAAAACAATTATTTGTATTTGCATATAACAACAACAGAAAATTGGAAACCCAAAATGTTTTAAATATAATTCTCAATAGCTTGAAAAAATGGAAACTTAGGTATAAGTCAAAAATATCATGTGTAGGATCTGTATGCTGAAAACCACAAAATACTGATGAAAGAAATTAAAAGAACTAAATAAATGTAGATATATACTATGTTCATAGACTAGAAAACTCACTTAGTGAAGATGTTAATTCTCTAAAAATTGATCTTAAGGTTCAATGCAATGCCAACCAAAATTCCAGCAGGATTTTTTTAAAACGATGACAAGCTGATTCAAAGTGCTTAACAAAGGGCAAAGGGACTAGAATGAGGATAAAACAATTTTGAATAAGCAGAAAAAGTTGGAGAAATTACACTACACGACTTTAAGATTTAGTATAAGGATACAGTAATCATGGCAGTTTGGTTAAGGGATAAACATATAAATCAATGGAACAGAAAGGAGTACAGATCTAGTTCCAACAAAATATGGCCCATGAAGTTTTTGCAAATGTCTAAATACAATTTAATTGAGAATTTTTAGTCTTTTTAAAAGGTAGCATTGAAATAATTGGACATATATATGCAAAAAAAAGGACCTCATACTTTATGCAAAAATTAACTCAAAATGGATCATAGATTCAACTGTTAAATGAAGAACTATAAAACTTTTAAAAGAAAACAGGGGAAAGACTTCATGACCTGAAATTAGGCAAAGAAGTCTTAAACATGACACCAAAGTTATGATTCATAAGACAAATTGCCTTCTTCAAAATTAAAGATTTTTGCTCTGAGCAATACACTTGTTAGGAGAATAAAAATCAAGCTGCAATCTGGAAGAAAATATTTTCAAATAATATACCCAACAAAGGACTTGTATCATGTATATATAAAGAGCTCTCAAAACTCAAAAATTAGAAAATAGCCCAATGTTTAAAATGGGCAAAAGACATCAGTTGACACTTCATCAAAGTGGACACATGCATAGCAAATAAGCAAATGAAAATATGTTCTACATCATTAGCCACTAGAGAAATGCAAATTCAAACTGCAATATGGTGCCACAAAACACATCTGAGAATAACTAAACTTTTAAATATGTATGTACAATACTAAGTATTATAGTGTTATCAAGTACGAACAACAACTTAAACTCTCATACATTACTGGTAGAAATATAGAGTGGTACAGCCATTGTGGAAAATGATTTGATAATTTCTTATAAACCCACATTTATCATATGACTCAATCTCATTCTTGGGAGAAATAAAAACTTATGTTCACACAAAAACCTATAGATGAATGTTTATAGCAGCTCTATTTATGTTTTCCAAAACCTGGAAACAACCCAAATAACCATCTACAGGTGAACGAATTAACAAACTGTGGTGCATCCATAAAATGGAATACTACTCAGCAACAACAAAAATGAACTACTGATACACACAACTTGAATGACTCTCAAAGGCATTTTGCTGAGTGGAAAGAGCTGGTCTTAACAAGTTACAATCTTTATTATTGCACTGTTTTTAGGAAATATGAATCCATATTTTAAAAGGAAAAAATAAAACTATTATAAGATTATCCCATTGAAAAGAAATAATGTGCATATCTTTTGCAACTGAATATCTATAGAAATACCTTTGAATCAAAATCATTTGACAAAACTCAGGTACTGATGAGCTTCAGAAAGAGGGCCATGGGCCAAAATATAAAGGAAGAGAAATGCTCACAGGAAGAAAGAGGATGCATGGTTCTTCTAAAATGGAAAAGAAAGAACAAATAATACAGTGGTGAGAAAATTTCTGAGGCACAAAAATTATATATCAATGTGAAAGAAAACATTAATAATTTTGTGAGGACAATGTGTGAATGAAGCTGTTAAAATGGAAGAATGATAAATGCAGAAAACAAATATATGAGATCCAATAAGCTAAAAATCCCCCAAACAATAAAACAATGGGGGGGCGGATACTTTCATAATGCATATGTATATCAAATCATCATGATGTACCTATTAATATCTTACCATTTTATTTGTCAATTATACCTCAATAAACTAATCAAATTGCTTAAAACTAGTGCTAAAGAGAAAATCCTAAAAGTAGCCAGAGGGGGGAATAAACACTTTACCTACAAAGGAAAAAAATATAAGGATGACAGTAGTTTTTGTGAAAACAGTGATGGCCCAGACACAAAAGATCAAGTATTGTATGATTCCATTTATGTGAAATATCCAGAATAGGAAAATCCATGGAGACAGAAAGCAGATTAGTGGTTGCCTGGGGCTGGGGAATGAGGCAATGGGAAGTGACTGCTTAATGAGTACGAGGGTTTCTGTTTGGGGTCATTAAGAAATTCTGAAACATTTTAGTAGTGATGACTGCACTTTAAGTGCCACTGAATTATACACTTGAAAATTGTTAACATGGTCAATTTTATGTTACGTGAACTTTACCACCAAAAAAAGAGAACCAGAGAAATTGGAACAACATCTTTAAAGTAATGAAAGAAAAAATAACCCTGTCTACCTAGAGTTCTCTTTTTTTTTTTTTTTTTTTTGGCTGTGTTGGGTCTTCATTGCTGCATGTGGGCTTAGTTGCTCCACGGCATGTGGGATCTTCCTGGACCAGGGCTCGAACCCGTGTACCCTGCATTGGCAGGCGGATTCTTAACCACTGTGCCACCAGGGAAGTCCCTACCTAGATTTCTATACCCAGTTAAAATATATTTCAAAAACAAAGGTAAAATAAAGACTTTTTCAGAACTACAAAACCTGAAATAATTCATCACCAATACATGTGCACTATGAGAAATATTAAAGAAAGTCCTCCAAGCAGACAGAAAATTATGCCAGATAATTTGGATTATGCCAGATTATCTGGATCTACAAAAGGAGTGAAGGTCAACTACATGGAAATTGGAACTCCATGGTATAACATAATTTCAACTACCTGAGTAAATATTGATATAAAAGGTGTTTGCCCTTTGGTGTAATTGTCTTTAAGGTATAATTGATAGTTTAAAGTAAAATGAATAGCAATGTATGGAGTGGTTTAAAACATGTGAAATATATGACAACTACAGACTAAAAACTGAGAAGGGAGAAATGGAAGTATACCGTTGGTTTTCGTGTGTCTAACTCTTCTGAGATCCAATGGACAGAGCTGGCTGTTTTCTTCTTTGTATATTAGGCCCTGGCACAGTGACCACGTGAGCCCTCACACCCCAGGCATTTAAAAAACACTCATCATGGGCTTCCCTGGTGGCGCAGTGGTTGAGAGTCCGCCTGCCAATGCAGGGGGCGCGGGGTTCGTGCCCCGGTCCGGGAGGATCCCACATGCCGCGGAGCGGCTGGGCCCGTGAGCCACGGCCGCTGAGCCTGCGCGTCCGGAGCCTGTGCTCCGCAACGGGAGAGGCCACAACAGTGAGAGGCCCGCGTACCGCAAAAAAAAAAAAAAAAAAAACACTCATCGTTTAAAGTGTGAACACAAAGTAACTAGAGGAAATGCTGTGAACCCCAGACAAATTATGCTTCTCTGTTCCTTGAATGAAAACCTCTTATAAGAATTACTTCACATTTAGGGTATTAAACTAAACATCTTTAATTGATTGTGTTGAGATTAGGCAACCTGGATATGAGTCAAGAGGATTGTGGGCCATGTTGGGGGAGCTGAGGCAACAGATGGAAGTATAATGAGTGAAGTTCTCTGCTCTTGTTGAAGGAGCCGGAACATGAACAGAATAGTTTCAAAAGAAGGAAACACAGATGCAAAGTTGGAGAAGGCCCTTCATGGTATTTGGTGCTGAGAAGCTACCAGGTAAAGATGCTAGCAGGGGCTTCTTTGCAGAAGAGAGTTCAAAGCAAGGCTAGGAAGGAAAGTAGAGACAAGGTTTTGGATAGACAGGCAGCAAGAGCTTGTGAAAAATCCTAACAAAATCTTCAGGGGGGCAGTGAGTTGCAGGGAAAGCAGCCAGCCTCAGGCTGAGAATGTGGGCTAGACGCGTCAGCAGGACAGTGTGTGCCTTTGTTTCTGGATCAGGGGTGGGGCAATGAGGAGTTGGGGAACAAGAAATGGGATGGTAAGGTATGCTGGGGATGCAGAGGTTGGGGGCACACAAGTTGTTGGCAGTGCTGGAAAGCCAGGCAGCAAAAGTGGGATTCAGTGCATTGGGCAGAATGGAGTCACTGTATATATAATATGAACCACAAATACACAGGCATCTGTGTGTGTGTGTGTGTGTGTGTGTGTGTGTGTGTGTTTATGATACATGTGTGTTATATTACATGCGTAAGTATATATATCTATTATATTTATGTATGTATATATAGTTATACATATCAAGAAAAAGTACTCACCCAGAAATCCACCAGGGAAAGTTTTCCTGTGTTTCATTAAACTGGGTGAGGACTTTTTTTTGTTTTAAAGTTTTCCTTGTGGGACTTCCCTGCTGGCACAGTGGTTGGGAATCCGCCTGCCAGTGTAGGTGGCATGGGTTCGAGCCCTGGTCCAGGAAGATGCCGTGGAGCAACTAAGCTTGTGCGCTACTGAGCCTGCACTCTAGAGTCCGCAAGCCACAACTACTGAGCCCACGCACCACAACTACTGAAGCCCGCACGCCTAGAGCCCATGCTCCACAACAGAAGCTGCTGCATTGAGAAGCCCACGCACTGCAACAAAGAGTAGCCCCTGCTCGCCGCAACTAGAGAAAGCCTGTGCACAGCAACAAAGACCCAACGCAGCCAAAAATAAATTTAAAAAAAGAAGTTTTCCTTGTATTCATTAAACTTTGTGTGATTTTAGCTGCTAACTGGTTTTGCAGGAGAAGGAATGATATTCTATAGCATGCAGACTACTGTGAATGAACGACCTCTATTGATGTGGCCTAATTCTCCAGCCCAAACCCCTCTTCTGATAATCCAACCCATGTTTCCTACTGCCCAAGGGACAGCTTTAGGTGGATAGCACACTCCACCTCACCATCTACATGGCCCACACTGACGTCATTCGCCATGCCCTTCATCATCTCTACTCCTCACTCAAATCACCACCAGCTCTTCTTCCTCTATCCACAATCTCAGGTAGGAGAAACAGCTTCTACCTAATCAGCAAACTTCAGAACTCATACACTCTAACACCATTTCACAGAATTTTCCTAAAATCTATCTCCTTATCTCTTCCCACCCACAGCTGAATTAAGTCCCTTGTCATTTTGTTTTGTTTTGTTTACTCATTGTTTTTAACTCATTATGTGTTCAATAAATATTAGTTGAATTGATAAATGAAGGAATAAATCAATCAATAAAAATGCTGGAGGATCACATTCAATGATTTAAAATGTAGAGCCTGTCCCCTGCCTGGGCCTTCTGCCTGCATGGAGGAAACCCAAAGTGTTACAGCTGCTCATGTAACTTCAGAAATCCCATGGGAAAATCTCACTGAGAGTGTCATTTTGGACATCTCCCCATGTGCAAACACCATTTTAGAGGTGGAGATGCTCTCAACAGGATAGTACCTGTTGCTTCCTGCATTGGACTTCACACATCCCCTCACTCCCAGTCAGTTTAACAAAGAAGGGTACCATCTCCACAGGATTCCATCAACCCTGCAAATGTTTGCACCGTGGGCCAATCCTGTATCCCAAACAGTGTCTGGTGGCAACATAGACCGGCAGTCAGAGCCACAGGACACCCGCCCTCTAGTGTCCCAACAGCTCAGAATCCGCAGGAGGCAGCCTGAGCTGGGGACAACACCTGGATCATGTTTCAATGCACGTTCACACCCAGCCCTTTTGCTGCAGAGTCTCTGAGGTGATTAGTCCCAGGGATCGCCCCTCCAATTGCCCCCTCCTTGTGGCTGCGCACTGCCTTCCACTCTTCATTGGTGCCCCTGGCCTGTCTCACCTGGCAGACGTCGGTCACCACCCCACTCACTCACATAGCCCAGCTGCTACGGAGGGGTCCACTGCGCACAGGGGCACATCCCAGCCTCCAGCAGGCATCAAGACAGCTCCCAGCGCGGGGACACTGGCAAGGGAGCACTGGACCACTAGAGGTGTCAAGAAATGTAGCTCACCCAAATGATGCAGGGGAGCAGCTGTGCTCTTCCTGACAGGCCACACGGGCGACTCTAAGGCAGCGGGTGGTGTCTGGCATGTGGCTGGTCCACTCCTCCCAATGACCTACCCACTCAGACCACACTGGGACTTCCAGCTGGTCATGAGGATGCCGAGATTCCCCAGCCTATTCTTGTAAGGTGTCCAGTACCACCCGCCCAGGTTCCCCACCATCTCTCCTTCTGGGCCCTGAACTCTGGGCTCAGAGAGCCCTGACCGCCAGCCTGCCTGGGGCTCTCTGGACTCGGTTTTGTACGTGCTCTCTCGTGGGCCCTGGCAATCACTCTCGCCAGGATGCTCTCAATGACCCTCACTCACTGAGAGTATCCTTCCCTGGCTCCTGGCATTCTGGCCAAATCCTTGCTTCTCAAAGTAAAGGAGAAAGGTCCTGCTGACATTTCAGAACTTTAAGTCATGCCCAGAGGAATCCCTTCTCTCAGGACATCACTGCATAAATCCAGCTTCATATGGGTGAGGGATTAAGTTAATTTTCTGTTTAACCTAATGAGAAAACGGGAGACACAAATTAAAATAACTTTGACACAATATTTTTTCACTTGTAATTTTGACCAAAATTTAAAGTATTGGTAAAATAATATGTTCATGAGAGTGTAGGATATTTACATACAGTAATTTGTGAGAAAATATACTGGAATACAATGTTGGCAATATTTATAAAAATTTTAAATATTCATGCCCTTTGCACATTAACACAACTTCTATGTTATATCTTTATTATTAGAAAACATGTAAATTTTCCAAAAAAAATCATGTTCATAGATGTTGATTTCAGTTCTATTAATCATAGTAACCAATGGTAAACAGCTTATGTGTCCATCAGGAGGAGAAGTGTTTAATTAATTATGGCACATACATACTTTAGAATTCTAGGGAGTAGGTGCTGTCATGGAAAGATCTTGCATTCACTTTATTAAGTGGCAAAGGTAAGTGGAAGGTTAATATATACGTAATTACCAAGTATGTTAAAAGAAAAATGATATATATTTTAATATATACATTTATGGAAAAGCCTAGAATAGCCTTTAAAATAATACGAAGTGAGAGAGTGGCATACACTGCCAAATGTAAAATAGCTAGCTAGTGGGAAGCAGCCACATAGCACAGGGAGATCAGCTTGGTGCTTTGTGACCACCTAGAGGGGTGGGATAGGGAGGGTGGGAGGGAGATGCAAGAGTGAGGAGATATGGGGATATATGTATACGTATAGCTGATTCACTGTGTTATAAAGCAGAAACTAACACACCATTGTAAAGCAATTATACTCCAAAAAAGATGTTTAAAAAAAATAATACACACCAGATTTTTAATTGTGGTTACCTCTGAGAAGGGGTCTGAATTTTGGAGGAACTTTGTAAAGGGGGAAATTGTGATTGATTTTTATTTTTAGAATTTTTTTACAAGAATATATGAACTACTAGCTTTCTAAGTAAAATATTTAAGTAAGCTTAAAACCAGAAATAGGAGCTGTGTGTTAATCAGTTAAAGTAACTCCTTGCTGATGCAATAGACAAAACCTGAAATACAAGTGACTTAACACAATTGTTATTGTTGTTGTTCACATAAATTCTGATTTGGGTTGGCAGGGACTTTCTGCTTTCAGACGACTCAAGGATCCAGGCTGCTTCCATCTTGTAGCACCATTATCCCGACATAGGGTCTCCATGTTTGCTGCTGAATGGCATAGGAAGCATGGAAAGGGCATACTGGCTTCTGCTTAACAACAAGTGGACCACCCAGGAAGGTGAGGAAGACAAGATGTGGACGAGCACTTGTAGTCTACTCCATAAGCCACCAGTCTCTCCCATAAGCCGTCACCTAGTAGGTGCTCAATAAAAAGCAGCGATTATAATTTGATATGACAACAACTCTCTTCATTTCTTGAAGGGAGTTTCTGAGAAAATCAAATTTACCTTGAGATTCACCAACTTTTCAGGAACGAACCTACCATGTGACAAGTGCTTTCAAATATAGGACCACACCTAGTTGTCAAAGGATTCTGTAAATCTTAGCAAGGAGAAATCACCCTTCTTCACTCAATAGCACTTTTCTGCACTACTCTTTGCAATAATCTTTGTAATCTCAACAGACCGAAAATTTTCTCCTTCCTTGTGATACACAGTCAGTCTTTTAATTTATGAGTCTCTGCTACCTTATAGATGACTGAACATTCCCAAACACCTGTACAGGTGCCTCTTGGCACACTGCAAACCAGGATTTTTCCTCTGTGGCAGGTACGCAGACGAGGGGCAGTGGAAGGATGGTTGTTTTAGTCAGCTCAAACTGTTTTAATAAGATACCATCGACTTAGTGGTTTAAACAACAGGAATTTATTTCTCTTCTGGCATCTATGAAGTCCAAGATCAGGCTGCTGATAGACTCGGTGTCTGGGGAGGACCTTCTTCCTGGCTTGCAGACAGCCATTTTCTCGTTTTATTGTCACATGGCCAAGAGAGATCTCTAGCCTATTTCTCTTCTTATAAAGACACTAATCTCATCATGGAGACTCCACCATCATGACCATATCAAAACCTAATTACCTCCCAAAGGCTTTACTTCCTAATACTACTGCATTGGGGGTTATGTTTTCAACATATGAATTTGTGGGGGACACAAACATGCATTTCCTAACAATGATGTTTTTTTCATTTTTAAACAAACTAGCATGTCTGCTAAGGAACCATTTTCACCTCCTAGAAGGACTACAAAGATTTTAAGAATTTAGCCTCTGTAGCCTTTTGATTACACAGAGATTTCCACGGTCTTTCCTTATCTATCATTTATGAGGAAGGCTTTGGTTTTTAACCACATGGATAAGCACATCCATCTATGTATGTGTTCTGTGATCAATTTCAAACAGACATCCCATTAAAATCCTACTACAAATATTAGGGTGGTTTCAAAAATAATGTATCTAACTTCAGAGTTATATCCCAACAACCAGTAGATTATGTGCCAAATCAGACTCTACCAACAAGCCCATTTGCAAAACACTTTGAGAGTTTGTTAAATACACCTAGGGGAAATGAACATGTATTAGCTTCCTAGGGCTATCTGGAGACCTTGAAGGAGAGTTCCATCTCGTGGCTCTCTTCAACCTTCCAGTGATCGCCAGCAACCCTCGGCATTCCTTGCCTTATAAATGCATCACTCCAATCTCTGCCTCCATTCTTCATATCCCCTTGTGTGTGTGTGTCAAATCTCCCTTTTTTCTTATATGTACACCATTCACTGTATTTATGGCCTACCCTAAATCCAAGATAATCTCAAGATTCCTAACATAATTACATCTGCAAAGACTATTTCCAAATAAGGTCACATACAGAGATACTGGAAATTAGGACTTGGATATATCTACCTGGATATATATATCTTAGATATATATATCTTGGGGGTCACCATTCAACTCACTACACATCAGTATAAACAACACTATCTATCTGAGCTTTCCAGTTTGAACTTTTAAGTTGAAGGGGCTGTTGCTATTAGGGCTCCAGAGTGACAGATGGAACAGCAGGGGACTTCTGCAGGGAGTAGGAATGTTCTATGTTAGGGGGAAGGTAGGCGCTTCTGGGCTGTCCACTGGGAGCAGGGCACAGCTTTCAAATGAGGAGACAGTGAGCAGCTGGCCAGCAGGCCAGGTTCCAGAGTTGGACAGGAGTGCACACTGGGGAAGATCAGGAGAAGCATGCTCTAAGTCAGGATATTGCTAGGACTGGACACAAATGCAGCACCTGGGCAGAGTTAGCTATTAGGGTATCCTAGGTCTCTAAGCAGGAGGACCCTAGGTAAATAAAGCTCAGACAATCCCCAAATTATGTTTTATTCTCATTTCCCCTTCCTTCTTTATGCCTGCTTTTAGTACCATCACATGGTCCTTCTTTTTGTCACCTGAGAGATATTATACAGTACTGAGAAGAGAAATAGAAGACAGACCTGCCTTGGGCTAGGAGGAGTGGGAACAACGTGGGCCCTAGATGAATTCAGACCATGGTCTAGTCCCAGCCCTGTCACTTACTAGCAGTATAATCTTGGGGAAATTACTAACACTATGAGCCTTGGATGCATCCTCTGTAAAACGGGTTTGATAAGCCCTGTCTTGTAGGACTGCTGGAACATATGCAAAGTAAGAAAAGCATCTAGCACAGTGCCTGGCATTTATTAGATCTTTAATGAATGGCAATTATTTCTAGTATTTTTTTGTCCCCAGACCTTACTGCCCTCTCCTCTGGGATTTTGTTTTTATCCAGGACGTCTCAAATAATACACAGTTCAATCAAATCAGGCAAAAATGCAGCTTCACAAAACTCATTAAATTTTTCCTCTTAGAGGATAATTAATTTGGGGTACGGGTTAGTCTTCCACAGCTGATATAACTCAAAGCTCTTAGAATTTAAGTGAAAGACTAACTCCTTCCTTCTCTCCCAGGTATTCATCCATCTAAATACTGTTTTCATTCATTTCACTGCCACCAAAGCCTAGACCCTGCTTAGATTTGGCCTAATTACGCTCAAGATAACCTACCTTTAATGTGATTTTAACAGAGTTGGCTCTGGCTCTCTTAGGCCAGGGAAAGGAGTGCCAGCCTAATGGCTTCTGGGTACCAACTCAAGAGAGTATCACCCTATTCTCAAGAAATCACTGCAGATGATATGTATAGAGCACCTTCATGCACTGTATTAACTGCACTGGGACAAGAGTTCAGGGTACCTCTCATACCTGCCCCAGGTAGGGATTTCCCTCTGGTTTACTCCTGATCCAAACATAACTACTAAGCAATTTTCCATTCCAGGCTCTTCTCTCACCTATAAAACACACAGTCTGAGAGTCTGGCCCCTGCCACCACCCACAGCTGAATTTAAAATGAACTCCCATAGAAGGAATTGCCATTTCCCAAAGCCCCAGACTGCCTTAGCTCAGGGCATTTCCACTCGACTGCTCGCATCTGAAGTCCCACCTCCTCACTCTTCTTTTACTTGTTCTTTAGGTAATGGAGGACATCTCACCATCTTCCTGATATGATTGCTGCTCCTAACCTCTACCCTTCTATGGGTAGGGGTGTGTCTTGCTTACCCTAGAATTTCCATTATTAACACAGTGCTTTCCAAAGAGAAAATATCCAGTTAATGTTTGATGAATGAGTCAGTGAGAAGTTTTTTTTATTTATTAAGATCACTCCTACTTTCTTGAATAAACGAAGCAAATCCAAGTATATATCCTTTAATTTTACTGAACAATAGACTAAAATGGTTAAGGGAATCAAAAAATTAAGATTTGTTAAGATTACTCCTACTTTCCTGAATAAGCCAAGCAAGTCCAGGTATATATTTTAATATTATGGAACAATACACTAAAGTAGTTAAGGGAATCCAAAAATGAACCAGCTTTTACATTTTTTTCTCTATTGTCTGCTGAGTTCTTTCAAATTTCCAAGAAAATTCCTATTCCAATGTCATGTTATCTTGTTCCAGATCACAAAATAAGATGGAAGATTCCCCAACTTGCTTTGCAAAATATCAAAACTCGGGCTTCCCTGGTGGCGCAGTGGTTGAGAGTCCGCCTGCCGATGCAGGGGACACGGGTTCGTGCCCCCTGCATCGGCAGGCGGACTCTCAACCACTGCGCCACCAGGGAAGCCCCAAAACTCTTATTCTTAAATCTGATGTTTAGCAATAAATGTGACCAATATCATTTATAAACAGATTCTAAGGCTAATGAACCTATTAAAGGAAAAGCATTTGAAAAAAATACCAAAAGGAAAAAAAAAGATAAACTTTCAAGTCACCCATACAGAACAGGAACACAAAGTTGTTGCACAGTGTGTTCTTCCCAGCCTGACCCCGACCCTCCTCTACATAGAACCCTGCCTGCCCTCTCAAGCACGGAGTGAAGATTTGCACTCATTCTTCATTTGGGTCAGAAACTGCTGAGGAATGCTGCACAATGAACATGGCAATAGTACTATCCAAGGGGCCAACTGGGGCCCCGACTCTCTTCGTCATCTCTTAAAGCCTCCTCATACCAGTGTGAGAAGGAAATGCGGTCAGTTCCTTTGACCTTGACCAAAAATTCCAGAACTTTCACCTTGCTGATTTCAGCATAGGCCCTTGGACCCCACAGGAATTCGTACCGTGGAGGATCACTATTAGACACCTTCCGGTACTCCAGATAATTCTCCTGCACCCAGTCTCTGGTGATGAGCTTCCTGGGCTCCCCATAAATGAAGTGCTCCCTCCCAGCATACACGTTTATCGTATTCAAGAAATCCCAGATGTTTTCCTCAGGGGCGCAGTTGCCCTCTATGAAAATCACACCCAGGATGATTGCCAGGAGGCCATTTTTAGGCATGCTCTGGTCATCACTATGCATCTCATCATGGGTGAGGTCTAATGAGTTGACAAGGACATAGGAGTGGATTTTGGGGTCCACTTCCTTCACATCAATGCCAGAGATCACCTCTAGGCACTTAGAAGCTTTCTTGAAGATCACAGGGAATTGGTTTTTGTCCTTTTTGATGACAACCTTCAGCATTTCTGCCTTTGTGAAGGGCTCCTTCAGTCGATATTTGAGGACCATGAAATGCAACAAATCAGCCACCTTTTCATCCAGCAGGCCTCTGAACAAGGATTTGGTGTGTGCTGAGGCCTGGAGAGAGTGTGTGCCCTCTTCTCCTTGGATGCTGGAGCTTCCATCTGATGTGCTCCATGGCATGGCGGAGAAGGAGCTCTGAGGACTCTGGGGATGACCCAATGGCACAGTGGCAGGTTGCTCCTCCTCCTGCTGCTCCTCCTCCTCCTCCACCTCCTCCTGCTCCTCTGGGGTGCCCAGTGGCAGAGGAGAGAAAGGGGGGGAAGTTGAGGAGTAGGAGAAAGGTAAAGGGCAAGAGGAAACAGAGGCAGTCTCCTCCTCCTCCTCCTCCTGCTCCTTCTCCTCCTCCTCCTCCATCTCCTCTGGGGTGCCCAGTAGCAGAGGAGAGGAAGGGGGGGAAGTTGAGGGGTAGGAGAAAATGAAAGAGCAAGAGGAAACAGAGGCAGTCTCCTCCTCCTCCTCCTCCTCAGCTGTGGGAACCTGCACTGTCAGCAGGTCTTGTATGTCACTTAGGGTCTGAAAGTCTGGCTCAAATGTGAGGCGCAGATGCTTTGGAGAGTGAAGCATGATGACTCTTGTTGGAGGCAGCAGGTAGAAGTGTAAGCAGGATGGTGGGAGATGGGATCCCAAGGACCTGGGGGAGAGAGACAGCGGGTCAGCAGCCTCAGCAGAGAAATGCACCCTTGGCAGCTCTGACAAAGGCTGGCTTACAGATCCCCTCTTTAGGGGGTGCTCTAGGGCCTCACAGGGCTCCTGTCTCCCTGGACAGTTTGTCCCCTAGGAACCTGTAGGAAGATGCGAGAAAACTCCTCAGGGTGCAGCCAACCAGTACAACCCGAGGCTTCCAGGGCTGACTGTGGGCAGGTGGGTCAGGCACTGGGGGGTCCTTGGCAGACATTCAGGGTGCACACGTCACCTTGTCTCCCAGTACTGTCTGGGCTTCCTCTGCTCTGCTGACCTGAGGACCTGTGCCTCACACCCAGGCCCTCACCTCAGGGCTCCTGAAGCCCCTGACAGGCGAGGAGGGGCCGAGTTCTGTGAAGTCCCCGCTGTTCTGGAGCGATGATCCCCTCCACGCTAAGGTTCTTACCTTTCCTCTAAAGAGGCTTGTGCCCTCTCCTCCTGCACCTCTGCTAGCCTAAGGCAAGACGTCACATTCCTTAAACAGATGAGAAGGAAGTGAAGGGGCAACACTTTCGACCACACCTGCCCAGAGCCTCCCGGGGGGAACAGAAAGAGCTGAATGAAGTTTGTGGGGGTCCCCCTCTCTCCAAGCTGAGTGTTACCCTCATTCCTCACATTGATGCCTGGTACGTTCCAGGACTCCTCCCTCTGCTGTCCTGAGTCTGGCCCCTTCAGAACAAGCCCTCACCTCCCTGAGACCACCAAGAGGGAAGTGAGGGTACACCATATCTGACCACTGTGCCCAGGGCCTCCCAGAGCTGACAACAGGGGAAGGGCCGAGCTGGGTGTGCCTTCAGTCCTCGGGTGAGGGTGTGCCCTCAGGCCTCACTCAGGGTCCCTACCTTAAACTCTGGCAGAGTCTAGGACTCTTCCCTCTGCCGACCTGATGTGGCTTCCCCTCAGACTGCCACTTCCTCAGAACGAGGACCGCACCTCCCTGAGAACCCATGGACCAAAATGGGGCACCACATCTTACCACCCCTGCTATGTCCTCCCAGTGCCAAAAGCAAGAGCTGGTCCCCATGTGTCCTGTGGTGGGGCTATCCTCAGTCCTCCCTCATGTTATCCATCTTTACTCCTGACAGGGCCTAGGCTACCCCCTGCTGACTGGGCCTCACCTTTCGGAGACACCTCTCTCACCCCTGGAGAAAGTGAGGGCACACCTATGCAGCCAACCCTGCCTGAGTCTCTCCAGGCCGGAGGACAGGAGATAGCCAGACTCTATGGGGTCTCTTCTTTCTGGGGTTGGAAGTACCTTTGGTCCTCACCAAGGGTCCTTACCTTGACTCTGGTAGAGCTTGGGACTCTTCCTTCTTCTGACCTGATGTGACTCCTTCAGCTGACCTGTCTTCTCACTCACACCAAGGCCTTCACCTCCCTGAGACCCCTAAGGCAAAAGTGAAGAGACATCACATCCAGCCACCCCAGCCTGGGGTCTCCCATGGCTGACAGCAGGGGCTGGGTTCCCTCTGTTCTGGGATAAGGAGTTCCCTCTGTCTTCCCTCAATGTATTCTTTACTCCTGGAGGGCCTGGGACCACCTTATCTGGTGACCTGACATCACCCTTCTCAGGCCAAGGCTTTACCTCCCAGGGACACCTCCAGGCACCCCTTGCAGAGAGTGAGGGTACACCACATCTGGGTATTCCTGCCCGTATCCTGCCAGGGTGCACAGTGGGGACAGGGTGGAATTTCTGTGAGACCCCTTCTGTCTGTGTTAGGGGGTAACCTTAGTCCTCCTTCAAGGCCTTTACCTTACCTTGACTCCTCAGATTCTGGGACTTCCCCCTTTGCTGGTGTCATCAGCTCAGACCAAAGCCTTCACCTCTCTGGGACACCCTAGACAAAGTAAAAAGACACCAAATCCAGCCACACCTGCCTGGGGTCTGTTCTAGCATAGGGAATGCACTCACTCCTCGTTCAAGGTATTCATCTGTACTCCTGGCAAGGCCTGTCCTACCTTCTGCTGACCTGCAGTTTTCTGCTGCAACCCAGCCCTTAGCTCCCTGAGACACTCCACCCCCTTGACTCCTGGTAGAGCTTGCAGCAGAAGCGAGAGTTCCTCCCACCTGCTCACCGCTACTCTGATCCTCCCAGCGCCGAGATCCTGTGGCATCCTTCTTTTCAGGGAAAGGGACCCTTCGGGCCTCCCAATGGTCCTTCCCTTGACTTCTGATAGAGCCTGGGACTCCTCCCTCTTCTGAACTGATGTGGCTCCCCCTCAGACCGACGCTGTGACCTCTCTGAGACCCTCCCCTCAGCAAAAGTCAGGAAACGCCACATCTGGCCAACCTTGCCTGTGGTCTCCTGGGGCTGACAAGAGGGGCAGGGCTGGGTTGGGGCCCCTTCTCTCTAAGATGGGTATTTTCAGGGCAGACAGAGGCCAAATCTACCTGGGAGGGAGGTCCTCTCAATCCTCCCTCACAGTCCTATCTATTACCCTGAGGTCCACCCCTCAGAAAAAGTCTCACCTCCCTGAGACTCCCAGAGTGGAAGTCAATAAATGCCACATTTGGCAACCCTGCTATGTGGCCTCCCAGGACTGACAGCAGGGGCAGGTGGCTGTAAGACCCCTCTCTACAGGGTGGGAGGTGCAGCAAATCTTCCCTCAGGGTCCTTATCTCGACGCCTGGCAGCATGTGGTAGTCCTCCCGGGGCTGGACTCAGGCACGCCCACCAGACCAAGGGCTTCACCATCCCGGGAATCCCCCAGAAAATGAGTGAGCCGGGGCCCACAGCCAGTAACCGTCCTTGGCTCTCCCGTGTCGGCAGCAAGGGCAGAGAACTGCTGGGCCCCATCTGTTCTGGGGTACGGGGTGCCCTCAGTCCTTCATCTGAGCCCGGGGAAAGCCTGGGACTCCTCCCTCTGCCGAGCTGTCCCTGCCCCTTCAGGTCTAGGGCCTCACTGCCCTGAGAACGTCCAGATAAAACTAACGAGAGGGCTTCCCTGCTGGCGCACTGGTTGAGAGTCCGCCTGCCGATGCAGGGGACACGGGTTCGTGCCCCGGTCCGGGAGGATCCCACGTGCCGCGGAGCGGCTGGGCCCGTGAGCCATGGCCGCTGGGCCTGTGCGTCCGGAGCCTGTGCTCCGCAGCGAGAGAGGCCACAGCAGTGAGAGGCCACAGCAGTGAGAGGCCCGCGTACCGCCAAAAAAAAAAAAAGTAACGAAAGGCCACACCCTGCCACGCCTGCGCAGGACCTCCTAGGGCTGACAGCAGGGGCTGAACGCCATCTCTTCGGTGGCGGGGGAGCTCCCGTCCCCCCTCAAGGTGTCGCCGTCGGCCCTCAGGCAATGGCGTCTCTCCCGGAAACCAACCCCACGGCGTCCTGGAACGAGGGGGCATCACTGAGTCCTCCCGGGGGGGCTCGTGGGGCTCCGCGTCCGCGGAAGGTGCCCTCGTCCATCCTCACGGCTTCCCACGCAGTCCCCACGGGGCCCGCCCCCCTCCCTTCTTCTGACCCGAAGTCGCTGCCTCAGCCCACGGCCACCACGGCCCCGGGGCGCCAGGCAGAGACGTCAGGAGACGGAGAGGGGCCCCGCGGCCCACAGCCCCGCCCGAGTCGCCTCAGGGCACACAACTAGCCGGGCGGGGCCGGCAGGGGCGGGGCGGGCGCCCACGGGCCCCCCTTAACAGCCGGCAGAGCCGGGACCCCAGCTTTTCTGACCCGAGTCCAGCCCCGACGCTCCTGACACGGAGGCCCAGGGAGAACACCTGCGAGGGCCCAGCCTGGGCTGCGCGGGGCGCCACGCAGGGCGGGCCGGGGGCCGCGGAGAGCGGCCCCCGGGCCTTCCTCTCCGTCCTCACCTCCGCGCTGGCCGGCGAGAGCCTCCGTCTCCGCCGACCCAAGCTCGCGCCACCGGCCCCAACCGCCAACGCCTCGCGCCCTCGGCCGGAAATCCGGACGCCTCATATCCGGGACCCCTGCCCGGGGCCTCCCGAGGAGGACGGCAGGGGCAGAGCGGGGCAGAGAGGCCCCTCTAGGGCACCCGAGAGGGCCGACCTCCTGCCTGTGGATCCTCGCCTTGCCGCCCGGCGGGGCTTGGGCTCGTTCCTCTGCTGCCCAGTCCAGTCCCCACTAAGAAGCCTCACCACGTGTCCAGGAAGCCTGCCTGCGTGTGCTCAGAGCAGCCAGCAAGCGTGCGGCGGAACCCCCTGCGGTGGGCTTCTTGTCCCTCTGGGTCCTCCCCTTACACCAGACAACGCCTGGGGCTCCTCCCCCCCGCGAGACCCCAGACCAGCCTCGCGTCCCTCAGACTCCTGACCGCGCCAGAAGCGCCACAGCTGACGGCCTGTGCCGGCGGCTTTCCAGGACCGCCGGCACAGGCGGGACGAAGCCTCTTTGGTGGAGGCCTCTCCCGCCTTCCTCAGGGACCTAACCCGGAAGCTTGGCAGAGCCTAGGAATCCTCTCTCTTCTGGTCTAAGTCTGCACGCCCCAGAGACAACCTCCTGTCCTGCAGACTCCTGAGGTGCTAGTCCCGACACACCGCGTGCAGGGACCCTGCCTGGGGTGTCCCAGGGGTGGCAGCAGGGGCAGGGCGGGGGCCAGGGTTCCCGCCCTTTTGGCGGGGCACTGACGGGATTCTCACTCTTTCTGCAGGGCGCTGACAGGATCCCTGCTCTGGGGTGGAAAAGCCACCCAGTCCTGGCTCAGAGTCCTCACCTTGACTCCGGCACTGCCTGGGCTGCTTCCCTCGTGGGCTCCAGAACAAGCCGCTGCTCCCCGAGAACATCAAGGCAGAAGTGAGCAAACGTTGTGTCGGCTGCGACGGGCCACGGCTGCGGAGGGCTGACCGCAGAGGCAGGCAAGCTACCCTCCCAATCTGAGATTGTAGGCATACCCACAGACTTGTCCGAGCTAGTATTTATATTTACTCCCGACAGGGCTTGTATGGGCCCTCCCTCTCGCCGACCTGATGATGCGTCCCTCGGTCCAAGGTCCCCATTTCCCTGGACCGCCCCCTCCAAAGAGGACGTGGGGGAGGGGTGCTCTGCCCGACTGGGCGGCCCGGACGGCCCGTGCTGGTTGCGTGGGCGGCTTCCTGTGGGTCCCGCCCGCACTGTCTGGGAAGGGGCTCGCCCCAGTCTTGCCTCAAGATCCTCCTCTGGATGCCTGGCAGGGCCTGGGTCCCCTCCCCTCTCCTCACATGAAACAGGGCCCCTCAGAGCAAGGTCCTCACCTCTCTCTGATGTCCGAATGGGAAGTCAGCAGACCCCACATCTGGCCACCATGCTTTAGGGCCTCCCAGGGCTGAAAGCAAGTAAAGGGCTGTATTCTGTGGTACCTCCTCTGTCTGTGGCAGGCTTCTTCTTTTTTTTTTTTAATGAATTTATTTATTTATTGGCTGCGCTGGGTCTTCGTTGCTGTACGTGGGCTTTCTCTAGTTGTGGCGAGCGGGGGCTTCTCTTGTTGCGGAGCACGGGCTCTAGGCGCGCGGACTTCGGTAGTTGTGGCTCGTGGGCTCTAGAGCGCAGGCTCAGTAGTTGTGGCTCACGGGCTTAGTTGCTCTGCGGCCTGTGGGATCTTCCTGGACCAGGGCTTGAACCCGTGTCCCCTGCGTTGGCAGGAGGATTCTTAACCACTGGGCCACCAGGGAAGCGCCATGCGGCAGGCTTCTATGTGATCCTCCCTCAGGGTCCTCACCTTGATGTCTAGTGGTGATCTGATGATGACAGTGTCTGCGTGTCCCTCCCTTCTGACCACATCCAGTGACCATGCCCTGGGGCTTCCCAGGGCTAACCACAGAAAGGGGGCAGGGCTGGGGCCAATTGCTTCAGGCCCTCAAATCGTCCTTCAAGTCCTCACCTTGACAACTGGCAAGATCTGGACTCCTCCCTCTACTGACCTATGCCTGCCACCTTCAGACCAAGGCCTCCACCTTCCTGAGACCCCCAAGCTGGAAATGAACAGGGCTGCTCAGCCTGAGACCCCTGCCTACAGTCTCCCAGGACTGACATCAGCAGTAAAGCAGGGTTCTGTGGGGTACCCTCTGTTCTGGAATGGGTGGACCCTTCAGTCCTCTTTGAGAGTCATCTTGTATCCTGGGTTGTCAATTAAATACAATGTGGGAAATTACCCCTCTCTGCCATCTCTGACCATTTGCTCAAGTGCAACTCCTACAAAGAATGTTTTCAGGTTCCAGGCTAGTTGCTGTGTAGAAGAGTAGCAGCACCCATGACAGAGAAGAAGCCCAACTTCCCGGTGGGTCTCTTCACCAGCCAGACTTAGATTTTAGAAACTTTTTGTTCTAAAACAAATTATTTTCTACATGGAAGAGACTGAAGAGTTGTGATTATGGGATGTCCTGCCTCTTTTGAGCTTATCTAACATTGCATTGTCCAGTGAGGTGATTTTCTTTTTTATAACCCTCATCCATAGTAAGAAATATATTGTACATTGTGTATCTCTGCCAGGTATATATGTAGAATGTGTGTGTTTGTGTGCGTGTGTATTTCATGAATACCTACCTTACTGTGGGTGATTCATTGTGATACTCACTATCCCATTTTTAGTCCACTTTTTATATTCTGCTAAAATAATATATTTTTTAAAAAGACCAGCCCTTTACCCACTAGAGTGGTTTCAAGTGATTATTAGCAGACTCGAGCCATACTGGCTAAATCAACCCATCTTTCCTGCTCTCCTGACATTACTCCAAGGATACTGGCATCTGGGGTCTTAGGTTCAGCCTCAGATTACTACAATGAAGCAGGAGCAGAAGTTTCTAAACTTTTTTCCTCCCTATACTGTCATCTTCCTCCTGTTACAATCTACAAACTCTCCCCAATCTGTCTTAGCCCCAGAACTCCCTCATCCCAAACACAAATTCAGCACAGTCCTCAGTCTTCCCCAGGGGTTTCTCATGTTTTGTCACTTAGATTTTAGTATGTATATTTATGAGGGTGTTTTTATTCTACCTTCTGGGTTTTCCAGGCTTGATTTTGGGAGAAGACAGCTGCCCAAGTTTGATTGTCACCTTAGCAGTTACAAGTAAGGCACTAAAATCTGTAAATGAGAATTGACATCTTTACAATGATGTGTATCCCATCAATAAGTATGATATACTGCCCTGTTTATCTGTGACTTATTTTACCTGGATCTATCAGTAAACTTTTATAGTTGCCTCTATAAAGATCTCATACATTTTTGTGATGATTCTTTTAAGGTAATTTTTGGATTTTTTTGCTGTCGTGAATGGGATATTTTCTATTACATGTTCTAATTAGTTATTGCTTTTATGTGACAAGGCTCTGGCTTTTGCTATAGTGAATTTTTACTGTCTTTCTGAGGTTTCTTATTCATTTGAATATTCCACACGCTTATTCCTTAGAATTTTCTACACAGGTGATGTTATCACCAAATGGTATATCTTTCTTTTCAATATTCATACCTCTTATTTATTTTGATATCCATAGCTCTGACTTTGTGTTCCAGTATCTTTTTGGAATGGTAAAGATGATAGCATGTATCTATATCTTTTCCCTGACTTTAATGGAAATGCTTCTAATATTTCACATTAAAGTATGTTTGCTATAGATTTGGGGGAATGGAAGTTCCCTTGTAATCTTAGTTTGCTAAAAGAATTCCTATGAATTTGTAATGAATTTTTTTAACATCTTTATTGGGGTATAATTGCTTTACAATGGTGTGTTAGTTTCTGCTTTATAACAAAGTGAATCAGTCATACATAAACATATGTTCCCATATGTCTTCCCTCTTGAGTCTCTCTCCCTCACACCCTCCCTATCCCACCCCTCCAGGCTGTCACAAAGCACCGAGCCAATATCCCTGTGCCATGCGGCTGCTTCCCACTAGCTATCTACCTTACTACATTTGTTAGTGTGTATATGTCCATGACTCTCTCTCGCCCTGTCACAGCTCACCCTTCCCCCTCCCCATAACCTCAAGTCCGTTCTCTAGGAGGTCTGCGTCTTTATTCCTGCCTTACCCCTAGGTTCTTCATGACATTTTTTTTCTTAAATTCCATATATATGTGTTAGCATACGGTATTCGTCTTTTTCTTTCTGACTTACTTCACTCTGTATGACAGACTCTAGGTCTATCCACCTCATTACAAATAGCTCAATTTCGTTTCTTTTTATGGCTGAGTAATATTCCATTGTATATATGTGCCACATCTTCTTTATCCATTCATCCGATGATGGGCACTTAGGTTGTTTCCATCTCCGGGCTATTGTAAATAGAGCTGCAATGAACATTTTGGTACATGACTCTTTTTGAATTTTGGTTTTCTCAGGGTATATGCCCAGTAGTGGGATTGCTGGGTCATATGGTAGTTCTATTTGTAGTTTTTTAAGGAACCTCCATACTGTTCTCCATAGTGGCTGAACCAATTCACATTCCCACCAGCAGTGCAAGAGTGTTCCCTTTTCTCCACACCCTCTCCAGCATTTATTGTTTCTAGATTTTTTGATGATGGCCATTCTGACTGGTGTGAGATGATATCTCATTGTAGTTTTGATTTGCATTTCTCTAATGATTAATGATGTTGAGCATTCTTTCATGTGTTTGTTGGCAGTCTGTATATCTTCTTTGGAGAAATGTCTATTTAGGTCTTCTGCCCATTTTTGGATTGGGTTGTTTGTTTTTTTGTTATTGAGCTACATGAGCTGCTTGTAAATTTTGGAGATTAATCCTTTGTCGGTTGCTCCATTTGCAAATATTTTCTCCCATTCTGAGGGTTGTCTTTTGGTCTTGTTTATGGTTTCCTTTGCTGTGCAAAAGCTTTGAAGTTTCATTAGGTCCCATTTGTTTATTTTTGTTTTTATTTCTATTACTCTAGGAGGTGGGTCAGAAAGGATCTTGCTGTGATTTATGTCATAGAGTGTTCTGCCTATGTTTTCCTCTAAGAGTTTGATAGTTTCTGGCCTTACATTTAGGTCTTTAATCCATTTTGAGCTTATTTTTGTGTATGGTGTTAGGGAGTGATCTAATCTCATACTTTTACATGTACCTGTCCAGTTTTCCCAGCACCACTTATTGAAGAGGCTGTCCTTTCTCCACTGTACATTCCTGCCACCTTTATCAAAGATAAGGTGTCCATATGTGCATGGGTTTATCTCTGGGCTTTCTATCCTGTTCCATTGATCTATATTTCTGTTTTTGTGTCAGTACCATACCGTCTTGATAACTGTAGCTTTGTAGTATAGTCTGAAGTCAGGGAGCCTGATTCCTCCAGTTCCTTTTTTCGTTCTCAAAATTGCTTTGGCTATTCGGGGTCTTTTGTGTTTCCATACAAATTGCAAAATTTTTTGTTCTAGTTCTGTGAAAAATGCCAGTGGTAGTTTGATAGGGATTGCATTGAATCTATAGATTGCTTTGGATAGTAGAATCATTTTCACAATGTTGATTCTTCCAATCCAAGAACATGGTATATCTCTCCATCTATTTGTATCATCTTTAATTTCTTTCATCAGTGTCTTATAATTTTCTGCAAACAGGTCTTTTGTCTCCTTAGGTAGGTTTATTCCTGTAATGATTTTTTTAAGATTTCTTTTTTGGTACCCATTGATGTAATTGAACGCTTTTCTCTTGATGTGAGCTGAATTGTGTACCCCAAAATTCATACGTTGAAGTCCTAAACCCCAGCAACTCAGAATGTGACTGAATTTGGAGACAGGGCCTTTAAAGAGGTAATTAAGGTAAAATGAGGTCAAAAGGATGGGGCCTAATCCAATATGACTGGCATCCTTAGAAGAAGAGGAGACTGGAAACAGGAACACACAAAGGAAAGATCATATGAAGACAGAAGACTGCCATTTGCAAGCCAAAGAAAGTGACCTCAGGAGAAACCAACCGTGCCAACATATGGATCGTGGACTTCTAGCCTCCAGAATTATAAGGAAATAAATTTCTGTTGTTTAAGCCACCTAGTCTGTGGTATTTTGTCATGGCAGCCCTAGCAAGCTAACACACTCTTTTAATTTGTTAATATAGGGAATTACAATTGAAAGTATTTCCTAATATTAAATCGTGTTTTCATTCCTCAGACACAGTCTCTTTGTTCATTTAATTCACTGCTGTGTTGAATATGCTATTAATCTATTTAAGATATTTACTGCTATGTGAGTGAGCTTGGCTCAAATGTTATTTTCATGGGGAGTCCTCATCTGGTTTTTGTACTAAGGAATAACTGCCCATCATTTTATATGGTTTAGAAGAGATTACATGACATGGTGATTTGGTTCTCCCTGACCATTTGATAGAACTGGCCTTCAAACTGCTTGTCCTGGAGCATTTAACGATGGCTTAAGCTTTGAAAACAGTTTCAGTTTGTATGGTTCAATTGGAATTCTCTATTTCTTTATGAATCAATTTAACCCTTTTTTCTAAAAAGTGGTCTATTTCACTTAGGATTTCATATTTAATGACATGATATTTATAATAAAAACTTTTTATTACAGAAATTCTAAAACATACACAACAGTAGAGAGAATAGTGTAATGAACCCAATATACCTGATACTCAGCACAAAAATCATCAATGCATGGCCAACATGGTTCTAATTATACTTCCATCCACCACCATCCCCACCAATCTTTGCTACTTGAATAATGCAACAAATCCAAGACGTTACACCGTTCGCCTCTAAATATTTTGGTATGCATTTTAAAAGATAAGGACTCTTTTATAAACTATAAACTCAATACAATTATCAACCCTAAAAATTTAAATGTCATTAATATCAAATATCCAGTTACATTTCACAATTACCTAATGGTCATATATATATATATATTTTTTAAATTGGTTTCCTTCAATTGGTGCCCAATTATGATCTATACATTGGGATTTTTTATTATGTCCCCTAAGTTATTTTTAATCTACAGTTTCCCCCCCATCACCTTTTTTCATTGAAATTGATTTTTATTATTTCAAAAACACATACACAGGTCTTGTGTTCTATCTTGTTTCCCATAGTCTGGATTTTGCAGATTGCAACACTTTGGTGTCCTTTAACATGTTCTTCAGCCCCCTGTACTTCTTCACATTGTTAGTTAGAGGTAGAAACTTGATCAGATTTCTTTGTGTATTTTTTTTTATGTTTTGCAAGACTACTCCATAGGTGATGCTTGTACTTCCAATAGGAGAGTACATAATGTCTGGTTATCTCTCTTTGTGCTGATGCTGGCAGTCATTGATGACCGTTATCCATTAATCCCTTGGAGCTTGAAGAATGATCATTTCTTATTCTCTCATTCCTTCTTAGTTTATTAGAGCTGAAATACCCCTATAATATGTGGAAATTGTTCTTGGTACATCATTTGGTTATCCTGAAGGAAAGGTGTAATATATTTGCTGTGCTCTCTTATAATATTTAAACCTCTTCTGCATCTATATTTTGTACAATTTTATTTAAGTTATATTGTTTATTTCTGCTTTTATCTTCAGTAATCATATTGTTTAAATTTGTCTATTTTATAAGATTTTCAAAGAACTGACTTTTGTTATTTAGCTCTACTATTTTCCATTTCATTATTTCTGCATTTACCTTCATTATTTCCTACCTTCTACTTGTTTAGGTTTAACATGGTATTTATTCCCTAGCTTCTTGAATGGCTTGGATGTTTTAAACATTTCTTATTTTCTAATACATCTATTTAAGGCTATATATTTCCCTCTGAGTAGCGCTTGGGCTGCATCACATAGGTAAAGATAAATATGTCATCTGATTACTTATATTATTAGAATTTTTCAAAATACATACAAAAGCTAGGAGTGTAAAAAATATTTTTGATTAGGATATGAAGAATATGAGAGATATATAGTGTTATTTGGAGGAGGTTTCAGGATCCAGAGGTATTTGAGGGGTTTGGCTTTTTTTTTAATTAATTCTAGAAGAAACTTGAACATATTTAACTGCTGGTGACAGCATTGGGTTTATCCCAGGAATGTGATGAAGTTTAATACTAGAAAATCTGTCACTATAATTGGCCACACATGTAACAGTCAGGGATTTTCCAGGAAAATAGAAACCATGATAAATACTTAAAGCAGAGAATTGGTTACGAAAATGATGGAGAAGCTAAACAGGGGACAGTTGGGGAACCCTATAATTGGCAACATAAAGAAGTCGTTCCCACCTCTAGGCTGGAAGGACAAAGAGAGAAGATAGTGTTACTGGAGCCTACGTGTTGGATTCAATAGGATCTGGAGCCATGGTGGATCAATCTGATGGGGCTGGAACCGTGGAAAATATATAGCCTTTGAAGGGGAAACTACCTGATGCAGAGGAAGAAGGAGAAAAACAGGTTGTTCTATCCTCCTGGGTTTAATATCCTGTTAGTCTGCCTGTTGGCAGAACCCAGATGGCAGCAAAATGTTGGCCAGCCTAAGAATTGCAGACTGTAGGATTCAGCCTGTGTATATTATAGGGCAGAGCAGAGGACAAGTGAGGGATGAATCTGAGGGCAACTATACCCAGGACAAGCATACCATGTTGACAGATTAAATGAGAAAAATCATATCTAAATTGATATAGAACAGTGTTCAATAATGTATCTTGTCCTCTTCCCATACCTTCCCAAGTCCAGGCTAGGTCAGGTTTTCTTCTCTGTACTCCCATACCCCTTCTATGCTCCTCCTCTCATCATCAAATTAATTTTCAAGATGTGATTGACAGTTTACTTGTCTATCTCTATAGACCATGCCATGTCTCCTACTGTATCCATAGTGTCTGTACATTGCTTGGATCAGAGTGTGCACTGTAAATATTTGTTGTTGAATCATTTGATTTGCCATTGCATTTGAATTGTTAAATAAAATACATAATTATTTTAACTTTATAATCTTTCCTAAGTTGAGTATCACACAAAAGACATGATTACACAAATGTAAACACAGAAACTGATTATGGTAACTGCTTCCATCTAGTCAGATTACACTCTTGCTTGAAGTAATTAGCATCAACCATTATCTAACCTAGGAATTGCATCAATCTCAATGTTTACCTGTCAATGTTTTAGAGACATAAACTTAGAAACCTATGAAAGCTGGGAAATGAAGGAATCATGGACTTTATATGTTGATAGCATCAAGAAAAAGGTCTTGAAAAGTTAGTTTTCTTTTTTCCCACAAATTACTTTAGTAATGGAATTTTCTCAAAAACAGTGGGTAGAAAATAGAATTCTTAATCTCGGATATTGACAGAATATATTTCATTCAGGATTTAATAGAAAAATAGACAAGGCCACGTAGCCTGGGTGCCCTAAATGACCTTTGTATTACATGGCTATCTAGCTGGAAAGAAATTCCCTCTATAGTATACCATTACCAACATTTAGATCATAAAATCATAGATTCACAGCACAGGAAAGGGACCTTGAAGGACATTTAGTCTAGTCACCCATTGCAGTTTTAGACGCACTAGTTCTTAGAAAGTTCTTTTTTAAAAATATTTATTTATTTATTTTTGGCTGCGTTGGGTCTTTGTTGCTGCGTGCGGGGTTTCTCTAGTTGCAGTGAGCGGGGGCTGTGCTTCGTTGTGGTGCGCGGGCTTCTCATTGCGGTGGCTTCTCTTGTTGTGGAGCATGGGCTCTAGGCATACCGGCTTCAGTAGTTGTGGCTCACGGGCTCTAGAGTGCAGGCTCAGTAGTTGTGGTGCACGGGCTTTGTTGCTCCGCGGCATGTGGGATCTTCCCAGACCAGGGCTCGATCCCGTGTCCCCTACATTGGCAGGTGGATTCTTAACCACTGCTCCACCAGGGAAGCCCCCTAGAAAGTTCTTTATATAAAGTCCATAACTGGTCCCTGTGTAACCATTTATTCAATAGTTCTGGTTCTGCTTTGTGGAATCACAGTGAGTGTTTCTAAACAATCACATGACAATCCTTCAGATATTTGAAAATAGCCAACATGTTCTACTCCAGTCTTACTTGTCCAAAATAACATATTTGTTTCTTTCAGGAGATTCCCATATATCAAAGTGTCTAGACCTTTGCTGTCTACTACATTAGACACTAGACACTTGTAGTTATTTGAAGTTAAATTAATTAAAGTTAAATATTCACAGAGTCAGTCATACTAGCCACACTTCAAATATTCAATAGCCACATGTGGCTAGTGGCTACTGAACTGGGAAGCACTGATAGAGAACATTTCCATCATCGTCATCGCAAAAGTACTATTATTGTTCAGTGCTGGTCTAGACCTTTCATTTTTTTTTTTGATTAAAAATTATTTATAATTGGTGAATTATAAGTTAGGCTGGGTTGGTTTTGTTTTTCTGTTTTTGCTTTCTTTTGTACCTTTCATTGTCTGGTATCTTCCTTCTAGAAGTACTATACTTTTGGGACTTTCTCCATAGAACACTGTATTACTCACATTCAACCAGAGAAGCAGAAACACTAAGATCCAAGTCTTCATATGAAAATAGTGGGGGTTTTTTTCTGTGAAATGTAATGATCTGTAAATCTGACTTTTATTTCTAAGCCTGTGGATATTTGCTTTGCAATGTTTTAGCAGGTTTCAAAAGCAGAAATTCTAAACTCCTTGAAGAATTCTAATAACTCCCTGAAATGGTTAGTACGATGTCCATGTACATGCTTTTATTTTTATAATAATTTACTAACAAATTTACTGCTTGAGCACAGACAGCTCTTGTCCTGGTATTCAGGCCAGAGTTGATGTTTGTACATACACTACAGGGACAGGCTCTGGGGACAGATGGGAAAGACAACCTCCCACCTTGAGTCCCAGCACTTACCCCCATGTGCAATACTACCACTCCCCATGACCAACAGCTGATGTCATCACTATTACCACTTTTGCTGCCACCATCACTGCCCCCAGTCTGGGCCAAGATTCCAGCCCCACCTTCCTGTTAGGGACCTCTGGCACCCAGCACTTGCAATAAAATGAAATACAATTAAATATTCACTTCCTCCATGAATATGGGGAGGCTTGTCAGGAAACTATTTAAACGGTAGATGTAAGAGGTCATAAGAATATTAACTAGGGCATTTGTGATAGGAATGTAAAAGAGTGAACAGATTAAGAGCGTTTTCTTTGAGACTCTTCTCATAAGCAACAGAAACTCAACTCTAACCTTATACAAAAAAGGAACGTTAATGGTTCACATAACCAAACCAAAGGGTGTGTCTGTTCTCGGAACAGTTGGAACTGAGACCTCAAATACCACCTGGCTGCCCGCTCTGCTGTTTCCATTCTCTCTCATGTGCCTACCCTTGTAACCAAGGACAGTTGGTTGCTCTACTAGAACAACTTGGTTTGACTAAGAGGAAGAAGAAATTTCCTTCCAAGAAGATAGAGGTGTTCCCTAGAGGGAAAGAGACACTAAGACAATAAACCAGACAATGTAAACTTCAGAGGCCTAGTCTCTAAACAAATGTCAGACTTTTCCTAACATTTTATAAATATAGATGGGAGCTACAGAGGGCAGTACCTTCTTCCTCCTAAGTGGAAGAAGGCAAATTTATATCTTGGCTTTTCCTGTCCTCAGGTCATTCTTCTGATATGAGGAAGCAATATGTCAAGAATGATTCCCAAAGTCAGAATAACAGAGGTTTGTAATTATCTGTCTCTTTGGGTTATCCAACCTTTGTTCACCTCCATTAAATCCAATAATAAAGAGCTGATTACAGATGTCAAAAAATTATCCAAATACAACAAAAAACGGTAGAAACTCCACACTCAGAAAACCAACATATCCGTACTACCAATAATTCTTTATACTTTTTTAATATATTTATACATAAGGAAGGTGAAGGCTGGAACAAGAAACTTTGATCTTCCTGACTCGTTTTTTGTGGGGGGTTTTTTGTGGTATGCGGGCCTCTCACTGTTGTGGCCTCTCCCGTTGCGGAGCACAGGCTCCGGACACGCAGGCTCAGTGGCCATGGCTCACGGGCCCAGCCGCTCCGCGGCATGTGGGATCTTCCCGGACCGGGGCACGAACCCGTGTCCCCTGCATCAGCAGGCGGACTCTCAATCACTGCGCCACCACGGAAGTCCCTGACATTTTGTTTTTTTTTAAAGACGACATAATTTTATTTTTCCTCTTGTACCCACAGGATGATCCAGGTAAGTGAGAATCTGAAGAATGTCCTAATGTGAGCATCTTATCAAAGATCGGATGCTAGATAGAACAGAATTAAGTGCTATAATTTTTCTACTCATTTGGAGAGTAAGCCAAATGGAGGCATATTAGGGTGCAGGGTGTGATAGGTTTGGAGGGTTAACAGAAAAAGGTGATTTCTCCAGTCTTGCCTTTTCCCCAGTGCACTCCACTCTTAAGGGCAGAGCATTCTTTCTAAAAGGCAGCTCTTACCAGCTCTAACCTTGACTCAGAAATCAACCTTCTTAGTCTGGTGAGATAAACCTCAGGAAGCCATAATGCCAAACAAAATGAGCTTCTCACCAGACCCTGAGTGCACATTGTCCTTCAAGGATCAGCTCAGATGCCACTACCTCCCTCTCCATTCTCCAAACCATATTCCCTCTTTACCCACATGTACTGGCAGTACTTTGCCCTTCTATTGCCAACTACAATTTGCCCAGGATTGGCATGATTTAAGTATATGTGAGTCTTCCCTTCTAGACTGTACATTCCAGAATCAAGTGCACATACTGACACATGAAAAGTACTCAAGAGTAGAAATAAACTGAGATGGGGACACCAAAGATTGCCTTCAGCATCAGAATACCCATGCGCCTCTTGACCATAGGAATCATAATGCTAGAAGTCTGGATGGCACAATGGTAGCCAAAGGTGACTGACTACTGCAGGCCAACTGAGGACAAGACGACTTGAGGATGACCATATCCTGGCTTCTGTCACTAACTGGTATTTTATTAGAAACAAGTAATTCTTAAAAGTTGCATCCATTGGTTGTTCCAGCTTTTGAACACTTCATTCCTAAATTTCTCTCTATACTAAAATGTGGCATCTTCTTTTCCACTTGGAGCATCTTGTGAAAAAATATGCTCTTTTCTCTCTCAAGTTCACTTTCTGTAGTATACTTACATAATTATACTCAATACATTTCACTTGAGTGTACTTCTCTCTCCTCTTATTTATTTCTGATATTTTGTGGAAAATTACTTAACTGATGAAACACTCTGTTTCCAAGTATATCTTTAGGCAAAAGAAGAAGGAATGGATTTACAGACAGTGCATAAACCCAACATTATGAATATCTCCCAGCAAACTGATATTTACAACAAGCAGGCAATTTTTGCCATACTTACAAGAAGACATAAAATTTTCTGGAATCCATAATACATCATATGGACAACAGAAAGGAACTTCAGGCAGTTATTTCCTCATGGCAAAAGGACAAAACAAGAAACCAAAAACCTGCTGGGATATCAAAGTAGTTACACCAGGATAGGATATTAATGTCAAATATAGCTTAAATGTTACAATTGTCAAAATAATAGAAGGATTCTTGTAGTAAATACTGAAGAATTACCCTGTAGTCTAGGCTACTTTTACTCTTCCACATTATTTTCGCTATTTTAAAGATAACCCTTTAAATTGTAAATGTTTATTATAGAAAATATGAAAAATGAAAAAAACATGTAAAGAAAATAAATTCACCTGTAATATACCACCCAGGGATAAGGGACTTGAAAATACTGATAAACAGTTGCACCTCGAAATGGGTTGAACTGCATGGGTCACTTATATGTGGATTTTTTTCATTAAATACGTATAGTACTACCCATCCACAGTTGGTTGAATCTGCAGATGTGGACATGTAGATACAGAGGTGGACTATAAAGTTATAAGCAGGTTTTCAACTGAGTGGGGGGTCAGTCCCTTTAACTCCCATGTTATTCAAGAGTCAACTGTACTTCTTCTCAGTCTTTTTTTAATGCAAGTACAGAAGACCTCTTATTTATTGTAAGCAGTCAGTTAAAACAGGAATCAAAAATTAATGCTAAATATTTTTAATAGACTTTATTTTTTAGAGCATACAGTATGTAGTCTTTTCAGATTGGCTTCTCTCACTTAATAATGTGCACTTCCAGCAAGATTCCACCATCTCTTTTCATGGCTTGATAGGTCAGTCCTTTTTAGCTCTGAATAATATTCCACTGTCTGGAAGTACCACCGTTTATTTATCCATTCACTTACTGAAGGACATCTTGGTTGATTGCAGGTTTTGGCAATTATGAATAGAGCTGCTATAAACATCCATGTGCAGGCTTTTGCATGGACATCAGTTTTCAACTTTTTTGGAAAATACTAAGGAGTATGATTCCTGGATCGTATGTTTAGTTTGGTAAGAAACTGCCAAACAATCTTCCCAAGTAGCCGTACTATGTTGCTTTCCCACCGGCAATGAATGAGAGTTCCTATTACTCCACATCCCATCAGCATTTGGCATTGTCAGTGTTCTGGATTTTGGCTATTCTAATACTTGTGTAGTGGTATCTCATTGTGGTTTTAATTTGCTATTCCCTAATGATATATGTTGTTGAGCATCTTTTCATGTGCTTATTCACCATCTATATATCTTCTTTCATGAGGTGTCTCTTCAGGTCTCTCGCCCATTTTTTAATTGGGGTGTTGTTTTCTTACTGTTGCGTTTTAAGAGTTCTTTGTATATTTTGAGTTATATATTGGGTTACAGTCCTTTATCAGATATGTCTTTTGCAGTATTTTCTGCCAGTCTGTGGTTTGTCTTATTCTCTTGACAGCATCTTTTGCAGGGCAGAAGTTTATAATTTTAATGAAGTTCAAGTTACCAATTATTTCTTTCATGGATCATGCCTTTGGTGTAGTATCTAAAATGTCATTGTCATATCCAAGGTCTTCTAGGTTTTCTGTGTTGACAAACTGATTCTAAAGTCAATGTCCACAAAATAATTCCCTGGGATTTTAACCGGGACTGCTTTGAATCTATAAAACAAGTTGGAAAGAACTGACATCTTGACAATATTGATTCTTCCTATCCATGCCTATGGAATATCTCCATTTACTTAAATCTTTGATTTCTTTCACTAGAGTTTTGTAGTTGTTTTCCATATTTTTAACATAAAACATGAAAGTGTACATTCCTTAACCAGTCCTGTAATGTGAAGCCAAGGTCTTCTCTTGAGATGTATCCAGAGTTCTGTTCATCTTTCTTATGAAATGCATACTCATAGTGAATACAGTATAATTTCTAGTTACATTTTGTTTGAATTGGAGCAATAACTTAAAAAAACGCCTGCCAAACAGTCTGAGGGAGGCCTTCTAATTTTTATAATATTTTTATAAATCTTTTAATTTTCTTGCTCATACCTAATTAATACAGATTTATTTTAGAGGCTCACCTTTATTGTGTCTTTCCAAGGCTTTTATCTGGGCATTCCTACAAGACAAAAATCTTTCTTTTACAGTTATATCTCATTGGTTTTCTTGACATTTAATTAAATAGTTACGATACCAAGCTTAATTAGCATACAAAAAGATTGTGAGCATACAAATGATTCTTGATAAGCATACACCTCAACCAGTAGGAAAAGGGCCACATAGGCACATAGGGAGATGCCTACCAGCTATGAACTTTACATGTGCTGCAAGTATTACATGTATCATAGAGGAACCAGAAACCACTCAGCGGTCAGCTAACAGAACTCCTACTGTTTGGGAGTTTTCCTGTTTGTTTTTGTTTTACGAAACAGAAAAATCACAAAGGAAAAAGGAACAAAAACCAACTTAATCTCCATACTTTAGAAACTGTCAATAGAATAGGTTTAAAAAATAGAATTTTAAAGGTTTTTTGGGGGGAGGGCATTGTGATGTTTACAGTGTATTTGACATAAATTTTGCAGTTTGTTCTTTAATTATGAAATATTTTATATAGACTTTTTGATGATGGCCATTTTGACCGGAGTGAAGTGATAACCTCATTGTAGTTTTGATTTGCATTTCTCTAATAATTAGCTATGTTGAGTGTTTTTTCATGTGCCTGTTGGCCATCTGTATGTCTTCTTTGGATAAATGACTATTTAGATCTTCTGCCCATTTTTTGATTGGGTATAAGAGAACTACAATGGACAGTGCAGAAACTTGCAACTAGTAGCAACTAAACTGTTACCACCATTAGGCCCAAAGGGATAAGAAAAGGAGAGATGCCTGGAATCCAAAGAATAATCATGTAGAATTGGCCTCTTTGAAAGTAGCAGAGACCTCTGGTCAAGGGACATAGTCAGTTTGAGGTGACCTCATGGAGAGGGAGCCAGAAGAATACTCTCTAGTGTCTTTCTGATCTCCTACTGGCTTTCCCATTGTCCAAACCCATCCTGAAGCCACAGAACATAGAGAACCCACCAATGAGGTTGATACAGGTCAGCCTCCCCTGGCAGAGAGCAGAGTGG
This sequence comes from Tursiops truncatus, assembly GCF_011762595.2. NCBI lineage: Eukaryota > Metazoa > Chordata > Mammalia > Artiodactyla > Delphinidae > Tursiops > Tursiops truncatus. Next base: position 11,074,618 of record NC_047055.1, read on the forward strand.
AGAAAAGAGTTAACTGAAGAGGCAGATACCAGTTATTCAGCTTTCTCATCCCATCCCACTCTCCTCCTTCCCTCCCTCCACAGAGGTATCACTAATCTGAATTTGGAGTTCAATAGTTCCATTCAAATCTGTGTACTTTTACTATACTTGTATATATCCATATGCACTACAGAGTATTGTTTAGTCTGGTAGTTATTAGAGTTATTCACCAAATACTTGGGGTGATCTTACCCTCAAAGCACATGGTAAGATTATCCTTCCCAGTCCCCTTAAAGTTCAGTGTAGCTATGTGACTTGTTTTGGACAAAGAAATATGAGTGAAAGTGAAATGTGCCACTTCCAGGAGAAGCTTTAAGAACTACCATGCAAGTCACTTTATCTGCTTCCCATTGGTAAAGTGATCAGTGAAGCATGTGATAAAATGAAGCTTATATCAGCCTGCGACTCTGAATTACTCATGAACAGAGGCCCCAAGTAATCTATGCCAGCCATATCATGGCTGTAAGTCACTAAGATTTGGGAGTGTTTCTTAAAGCAGCATAACCTAGCTTATCCAAACAGATACATTTTGCATAGTTTTTAACTTTGTATAAATGGTATCCTACCATATTTATCATTCAGCATTTTTTAACATCTTTATTGGAGTATAATTGCTTTACAATGTTGTGTTAGTTTCTGCTGTATAACAAAGTGAATCAGCTATACCTATACATATATCTCCATATCCCCTCCCTCTTGCGTCTCCCTCCCACCCTCCCTACCCCACCCCTCTAGGTGGTCACAAAGCACCGAGCTGATTTCCCTGTGCTATGCAGCTGCTTCCCACTAGCTATCTATTTTACATTTGGTAGTGTATATACGTCAATGCTACTCTCTCACTTCGTCCCAGCTTACCCTTCGCCCTCCCCATGTCCTCAAGTCCATTCTCTACGTCTGCGTCTTTATTCCTGTCCTGCCCCTAGGTTCATCAGCAACTTTTTGCTTGACAGTTTTGAGATGCACCCATGCTGATGGATGGAGCATATACAAATATATATAATTTATTTCTGTTCTCCCATTGATAGAACACTTAAGATACTTACAATTTTTGCTATCACTAATAAAGAACATCCTGGTACATGCCATCTGTGCAGATGTGCAAGAATTTCTCTAGGGGATACACTCGGGGGAGGAACAATGTGCTTTTAAGCTTTTCAAAAAAAGTAACAGGTTCGGAGGAGACTTTGATCATTATGAACCGTAGTTTCCATCAAAACAGTTTTCAGAAATGTTTGTCCCTCAGGAGTGTGAAAACTGCCTTTCTCAAAACACTAAAATATAATATTCAGGAAAATTCTGTTTTAAAATTGGCCTGACCTTGAGAAGACCAAAGTCATCCTTAAAAATTAAAGAGACCCATCCTAGAGAACAAATGGTTACACAAAATAACACCAATTACACTTTTAAAAATCTCTCAGGATAAAAGGCAAATTGAGATAAAGGAAAAAAATAGTATAATTTGGAGTCGGTTCTTGAAGAATTTCCTTTTTATAGATGTAATGAGAAATAAAAGAACATAATCAGTCACTAACTGATTAAAAGTATTATCAGCAAAGACAATTGGTGAATAAACAATGAGCTGCCAGTCATAGGTCAGAGACTGATAATACAGAATTATCCATATTATCTTTTCCATTCTCAGTCTAGGTTACTAATATCAAACAATCACTGTAAAAAAGAACAATCTGAACAATGGGATTGGTCCCCCCACCCCCACCCCACTCCTGACCAAAGGTGCTGAGAAACAGAGAAACTAGTGACAGCCTAGTTTGTTTTTTAAAATCTGGAGTCTGTAACAATATACATGAAACTATTAAGAGCTGTTCTCTAAGCAGTTGGATTGTGGATGCTTTTAATTTGTTTTTTATGTATACATATATCTAATTTTCTACAAAATTAAATATTAAAAACACATTAAGGACGTCCCTGGTGGTCCAGTGGTGAAGAATTTGCCTTCCAATGCAGGGGACGCAGGTTCAATCCCTGATCAGGGAACTGAGATCCCCCGTGCCGCGGGGCAACTAAACCCGTGCGCCGCAACTAAACCCGTGCGCCGCAACTAAAGAGAAGCCCACAACAAAGAGCCCACACACGCAACGAAGACCCAGAGCAGCCAAAAAAAAAAATGCACATTATATATTACATTTACATTACTGACATTAAAAATTTGTTAATGGCTGGAGAAAAAAAAAATTGTTTTTGCCTCCACATCAGCACTGCTCAACTGCCAGTTTCTTGACTTTCAGTGTAGGGCTTTTGAGTTGTCTTCATGCCTTCAGATCCAGGCCATTGGGATGTGCTCACCTCCAGAGGCTAGTGTGCTAATAAGAGGAGAATCCAAAAAAGAACCTTCTTTCCTAATGTCCAGAAACTCTTCTCCCTCCCTCTAGGCCTTTCTGAAGCCCAGAATAACAAAGCCTGTTGAGAAAGGTACAAACTGGCCCAGAGCAGAGAAGTGGCTCATATCACAGAGCGAGTGCCCATCCAAGCTCTAAGGTCCTGTTTCACCTGCACACCATTTTCACACCAGTTCCCCCTACTCCTCCACAACACTTCACCCCATCCAAAGATCTTGTACCCATTCATTCTTAAAAGACTTTAGGGCTATCCCTGGTGGTGCAGTGGTTGAGAGTCCGCCTGCCATTGTAGGGGACATGGGTTCGTGCCCCGGTCCGGGAAGATCCCACATGCCGCGGAGCGGCTGGGCCCGTGAGCCATGGCCGCTGAGCCTGCGCGTCCGGAGCCTGTGCTCCGCAACGGGAGAGGCCACAACAGTGAGAGGCCCACATATCGAAAAAAGACTTTAGAGATAGGAAAACTCACAGTCAAGTTCCTTCATTTTACAGATGGAGATATTTCGAGCGAGGGAAAGCATCTTCTCCAAGGTCACACAACAGTACAGTAAATGTTAGATCTGACGCAAGACCCATGTAATAGGTAAAGGGTTAGAAAACTGGGTTCTGTAATGTGATAGACACAGGTTCAAATCCCAGCTTTTCACTCCCTGAACCTTTGCTTGCTCAGTTGTAAATGGAGCAACCTAAGGTTGAACTGAGGACAAATGAGATCGTACGGGTACATGCTTTAGTGTACAGTGCCTGGCACATGGTACGCACCAAACAAATGACAGTTGCATTATTATTATTATTTCCATTAGAGCTTACGGAAAAACCCGAACAGACTTTTTGGCCAACCCAATACTAACACCTATACTAACACTAATACAACAGTACTATTATATTGTGATGTACATTTGCTGCTTTTAAAGGTACATCAGCTTCCTCTAGACTCTTGCTGTAAGTAGCCCTTTTCTAAGATGACCTCACATCTTTGAAGTTTTTTGGTCACTCTGGCCAAATTAAATATCACTCATTAACCTTAAGTGCCTTGTGCAAGACCTGTCAATTTACAGCTGACATACTGACACTTGCTCTAATTTCAGTTGTGATGCACCCACTGCAGTTCTTCTTTTTTAAAGCATTTCATTTATAGTCACTTGAGTACATTGTGACACCCTGTGATTTTTAAAATCAAATAAATAATTGATCAATTTCCCCTGAACTTTGATGAAATGTCAAAATCAGTACAGAAATTGATGAGAATTTGTGAAGGTCTTGTCAATAGCCCACTGCATCACCATTACTATCATCCCTAGTCAAACTCTAGGTGATTGGGCTTCCCTGGTGGCGCACTGGTTGAGAGTCCGCCTGCCGATGCAGGGGACACGGGTTCCTGCCCCGGTCCGGGAAGATCCCACATGCCGCGGAGTGGCTGGGCTCGTGAGCCATGGCCGCTGAGCCTGTGCGTCCGGAGCCTGTGCTCCGCAACGAGAGAGGCCACGACAGTGAGAGGCCCGCGTACGGTAAAAAAAAAAAAAAAAAAAAAA